>NC_138772.1:249464746-250820774 GCF_965119305.1 Pelophylax lessonae
CCTGTACTTGGCCGCATTCATCTTTCCCTCGATTGCAACCAGTCGTCCTGTCCATGCAGCTGAAAAACACCCCCCCAGCATGATGCTGCCACCACCATGCTTCACTGTTGGGACTGTATTAGACAGGTGATGAGCAGTGCCTGGTTTTCTCCACACATACCGCTTAGAATTAAGGCCAAAAAGTTCTATTTTGATCTCATCAGACCAGAGAATCTTATTTCTCACCATCTTGGAGTCCTTCGGGTGTTTTTTAGCAAACTCCATGCAGGCTTTCATGTGTCTTACACTGAGGAGAGGCTTCCGTCGGGCCACTCTGCCATAAAGCCCCGACTGGTGGAGGGCTGCAGTGATGGTTGACTTTCTACCACTTTCTCCCATCTCCTGACTGCATCTCTGGAGCTCAGCCACAGTGATCTTTGGGTTCTTCTTTACCTCTCTCACCAAGGCTCTTCTCCCCCGATAGCTCAGTTTGGCCGGACGGCCAGCTCTAGGAAGGGTTCTGGTCGTCCCAAGCGTCTTCCATTTGAGGATTATGGAGGCCACTGTGCTCTTAGGAACCTTAAGTGCAGCAGACATTTTTTTGTAACCTTGGCCAGATCTGTGCCTTGCCACAATTCTGTCTCTGAGCTCTTCAGGCAGTTCCTTTGACCTCATGATTCTCATTTGCTCTGACATGCATTGTGATCTGGAAGGTCTTATATAGACAGGTGTGTGGCTTTCCTAATCAAGTCCAATCAGTATAATCAAACACAGCTGGACTCAAATGAAGGTGTAGAACCATCTCAAGGATGATCAGAAGAAATGGAAAGCACCTGAGTTAAATATATGAGTGTCACAGCAAAGGGTCTGAATACTTAGGACCATTTGATATTTCAGTTTTTCTTTTTTAATAAATCTGCAACAATGTCAACAATTCTGTGTTTTTCTGTCAGTATGGGGTGCTATGTGTACATTCATGAGGAAGAAGAATGAACTTAAATGATTTTAGCAAATGGCTGCAATATAACAAAGAGTGAAAAATTTAAGGGGGTCTGAATACTTTCCGTACCCACTGTACATGAGTTAGAGATTAACCATAAAAAATCTCAAACAGAAGAACTGGAGATTGAAATAATTTTATTACGGAAACAAATAATGGATTTATTGGGCTATAGGGCCAAAGCCTCCCTACAAAGAAGCCGCAAAATAGGTTACGAGTCAGGGAATAAATGCGGGAAAATACTCGCGAAGGCCGTAAAAGATATTAAGACAGCCACATATATCCCCCAAATTCTATCCACAAAAGGTGATAAAGTATTACTTCCCAAAAAAATTGCTCAGACATTTGGAGATTTTTACTCCTCTCTATACAATCTTCCAGACCAAAACCAATCAACAACACAGATGGAGGAATATATAGCTTCATATCAACTCCCTAAACTATCAACTGAAATTTGTAAGGAATTGGACTCGCCAATTAGGATGACTGAAATTCAACAGGCCCTAAACGCGATGAAAGCAGGGAAAGCACCAGGGCCAGATGGGTATACGCTGCAATATTATAGAGTTTTTTTTACCAATATTGGGACCACATCTACTGAAGTTATATAATTGTGCAGGAGCGTATCCTGCTTTTTGCAGAGATACTAAAAGAGCTCATATAGTGGTTATACCTAAGGAAGACAAAGACCCAATGTTATGTGGTAGTTATAGACCTATATCACTTCTTAACATAGATTTTAAAATTTTCACTAAGATATTAGCAACTCGATTGACAACAACTACACTACTTGATTCATTTGGATCAAGTGGGATTCATGATGAACAGAGAGGCAAGAGACAACACCACAAAGGTATTGAATTTAATATATGCTGCATATAGATCCCAACTACCATATAGATCCCAATTCCCAAATTTATATTAGCTACACTTAAACACATAGGCCTGGGTAAATCCATGTTACAATGGATATCCTCTATATATACGGACCCGTCAGCCCAAGTTAAGGTTAATGGGATTCTTTCGGAACCTTTTTCCATTAAAAATGGGATGAGACAGGGGTGTCCCCTTTCCCCCATACTTTTTGTTCTCTCTTTAGAGCCATTCCTGTGTAAAGTAAGACAAAACCCAGACATAGAATGTATTATGGTGGGGAAAAAGCAGTATGAAATCTCCGCATATGCTGACGATCTACTTTTTCATTAGTCAATCCGATAATCTCATTACCGAACCTTATCCGGGAGTTTGTACAATATGGTGCTATCTCCAACTTGAAAATAAACTTTAATAAATCTGAAGCTATGGGAATAAATATATCTAATAGAACATTATTACAGTTGAAACAGAATTTCGCATTTAAATGGACAAAAAGAGCATTAAGATACCTGGGTACGTTTATGCCAGCCAGACCAGCACAAATTTTTGAACTTAATTTTATTTCGCTGTTGACGGAAATTCGTCTTAAGTTAGAGAAGTGGAATACAGGCGTGCACTCATGGTTTGGCAGGTGTAATTTGATCAAAATGTCTATACTACCTAGATTCCTATATCTATTTCAATCACTACCTATTAAGATTACAGCTTATTATTTCAAACAAATAAACTCAATATTTATTAAATTTGTCTGGGCACATAAGAAACCCCAACTTTCAAGACCGCTACTAACGCTACCTAAAAAATCAGGGGGAGCGTCACTACCGGATATGCGTAAATACTTTCAGGCCTCTCACTTAAGAAGGCAAAATTGACTGGTGTCGACACGGAGATTACAAACTATGGGTTCAAATAGAACAGGCATTTACCCCTATCCCCCTAAATACAACACTTTGGTGCTATGACCATATTCCGATAGAGGTGAGGACACATCAGTTAATAGGTACGATGTTACAAATTTGTTAACAAATTTGTCTCCAGAATTCCCTCTCTTCACGCGATTCCCCATTATTCTCAGTTTTAGGGAATCCAAAATTTATGATGGGTTTAGAAGCACAATCTTTTAAATCCCTTAGAGAAACAGGTCTTTTTCAGGCCTCACACTTCCTGAGAGAGGACAAATGGCCCACATTAGAAACGTTGGTAAACGAGGCAAATGTTTTGAAACTCCCTTTCTGGAATGCATTGCAACTCTCTCACTCTATGTTCAATCCCCAATCCTCAGAATTATAACTGTCAAATGACAATTTATGAAAAATACTGTACAGATACAGGAACTCTCACACATGCGATATCCAAAATATATAATCTGATAAATACACCTGAAGAGCAATATCAATTACCCTATTTGGATAGATGGGAGAGGGAAATGTCTAGAGATTTCTCCTCAGAGCAGAGACAACAGATGGTCAATTTGGTTTTTAAAACTTCGATATGTACTAAATATCAAGAGACAAATTTCAAAATCTTAACAAGATGGTATTATACATAAAATCTCGATTAATAATTCTGATCGTTGTTGGTGCTGCATGGAGGAAGAGGGCACGCTATTACACATATTTTGGGATTGTCCCAAACTGATAGAATTTTGGAAAAAAGTGAGAGAGATTATGCAAAAGTTTACAGAGATGGAGATTCCGGAGGATCCAGCTTTCTTTCTCTTACAGTTAAATAACATACCAGTGAAAAGATATAGAAAATCGGTGATATGCCATCTAGCAAATGCGGCTAGATGATGTATACCCCTTAATTGGAAAAAGCAAACACCACCAACAATAGCAGGGTGGATTCAGAAAATAGAAGAAATAAATAAAATGGAGGATTTGGTAATGTCAGCACAACACAAAAGGGAGAAATATACAGAGACGTGGGGAGCATGGAACCTAGTTGTCCTCTCAAATGAAGGTAAAAGTTTGCTTGGAATGTGACCTCTGGATCAGAAATAATATAAAAAGCCGAGAGACACTAGGGTTAATAGTATGCGACCCCGATAAGAGAGAGTGGAGAGAGATTTTGTTCCCCCTGGTTTGTGTCCCCCCCTTTTTTTTTTTTTGTTGTGGGTTATTTTGGTTAATAAATATTTTACAGTAGAAAAGATAGGGTAGGTAGGGGCTGACTAGACCGAGAGTGGAAGATTAAAGAAAGGGGAAGAAACAGAGAAAGATTTAAGGAAGGTTAAGAGGAGAAGAAGACCCCGTTTGTTAGATAAATGTATTAGGTATGAGGAAATAAGAAATTTATGTTGATTGTTAAAACATATGATTATATGATGTTTTATCCCTGTTAATCATATCTGGTTGATTGTACAGCCCACTACAAACCCTTAATAAAAACTATATTTGAAAAAAAATAAAAAATAAAAAAGAAGATGAGGTGAGAAAAATATACAGGCTAGGCAGTTGGAGCTCAGTGATCAGAGAGACAGAGAGAGAGAAACAAAGTTACAATTTACAAATAAACTCCTGAGCAGAGATAAGTGCTGGGAGGGGGGCCCACACAAGGGAGGGGGATTAGTGAGGGACGACTGTCTCTTTCTCAACAGATAAAAGCTGATAGCAGGGAGAGGGACAGATCAGATTCAGGTGCTGGAGGAAGATTTCTGTATTTGTTGTCCATCACTAATCCCCCTCTCTGTGTGGGCTCCCCTGTGTGCTTGGGCCCCTACAGCGGCCCTGGACTAAGAGAAAACGGAATTTTTGTAAAATCTTACCGTAAAATTCATTTCTCTGAGTCCTCTGACAGTCGCCGCCCCTCATAAGTCATCACTATTGGGTATTGACTTCCGCTCCGCAGGAGAAGCTAGGCATAAGACTTAGTCAAAAGAACAAAAGCATTTAGCATAGACACACCCATGGGGGCTGTCCCACTGGTCAATACCCCCCTGCAGTAATCCCTCCCAACTCAGTTTGGTAGAATAGCAGTAGGTGTACAAGAAAAAACCCCAAAAGAGGGGCGGGGCGGGGCGGCGACTGACCGAGGACTCAGAGAAAGGAATTTTACAGTAAGATTTTACAAAAATTCTGTTTTCTCTTAGGTCCTCCGACATTCGCCGCCCCTCATAAGTCATCACTATTGGGATGTCCCAAAGCAGTGTAGACATTGACACCAAAGACGCCACCACAGCGGCCAAATTAGGTATAACGGGGGGTTCAGCAGAACTGGGGTCCCCCACCAAGGCTGGGGGGAATTTGCTGTCCTGAGAATCCATTGCAAAAAATAATTGTGAAAGTACTGGCCCTTTAAAAACGCTGCGGATAGCGCAGCCCACAGCTATAAACACAGTGTACACAGACCCCCCAAAAGGGACAAAACTGAGCCAGGAAGGATAGAACAGAGAGATATGGAAGAGACAGTCTGCAGAGCCCCACAGAGTGTTACCACACCGATCGCTGCTCCAGAGGAAAAGGAAGTGAGGTCACCAGAAGCCGAACTGCTGCAAGGCCCAGGGAAAATGGCTGCCCATAGGAATGAATGGAAGGCTTCGACAAGATGGCCGCCGACATATGCTCGGAACGATCATTCTGCCACACACAAGATGGCGCCGGATGGCGCCAAAATCACTACATAGCAAGCTATAGCAAAAGCCCACAGTGAAGCCAGACATGCTGCCCACATCCAAAATGGCGGACCGCACGGTTTTCAGACGCAGCGGTCGCCTCACATAAAGTCTGCACCTCCCAAACACTAAAAGTGACACAGGAGAGGGGCCCCCACACCACACAGTGCCAGCAGTGTATTAAAGAAGACCCCTGCAGGGAACGCATCAGGGAGCCCCCAAATGCACAGACATGAGGGGACACACAGCAACACAGGACTGCCACCCCAGACAGAGGTCCCCATACAGAAAGTACTTACCTGTACAGGATGGCGTGGGGTGCCTCTATGAACGGAAAGCCGCTGTCCTCAGGTGACAGGGAATGCCGTCAGCCAAAAACGCAGGACACTGCAGCACAGAACCGCAGATGTGTCCAGTGAGGTAGCCACCTCACAGGCTGCATCCCTGCTGCGAGCAGGAATGGGTCGTTCATAGCGCCAGGGCGAACCATAGCCGAGCGCTCGATGGCGGGCTGGGGATCCATCTGACCCTCTGCCCTGGAGAGCCAGGGCGGCCAGTCCGATTCCCAGCTCCGCAAGATCCATCTTCATCCGAAGATCCGACTAAACTAAAGCTGACAAAATAAACAGCTAGTAAAGCAAAGAAGAAACTGACATTTTGCAAATAAAAATCAAAGAAAAGATTAGAAAGGCTGAGACTGAAGCCCCAGCACAGGGAAGCCTGACTACTCCTGACGCTAGGCAGAGACAAACTGAGTTGGGAGGGATTACTGCAGGGGGGTATTGACCAATGGGACAGACCACATGGGTGTGTCTATGCTAAATGCTTTTGTTCTTTTGACTAAGTCTTATGCCTAACTACTCCTGCGGTGCGGAAGTCAATACCCAATAGTGATGACTTATGAGGGGCGGCGACTGTCGGAGGACGTAAGAGAAATATTGATTTTAACTTGAAAGCAACAAGTGTCAGAAAAGGGCTTATTCTAAGAGGTTAAACTGCCCTCCTTTACAGACAGAAGTTCATTCCTTTGAATGAACAAAAAGAACGAAATGATACATTGTAAAACATTGTGTTTATAGTTATCTGCAGCCTTAATGTTGAAAAAAATTTGCTGAAGACTCTTTTTTTTGACAGCTGTGAGTGAGCAGAGAACACCTCTGCAAAATTTTTTATTGATTAATCATGCAGCTCTACAATGGAAAAGCTCCTTATATGCCGCCTCCAAGGTGGCTGTATTAAATGAGCATTTGACCACAGAAGGCCAGGCTCTGCTCCAATCCGCCAAATCTATCTCAATTTTCAAGTCTCTTCCCTGCTAAGCTACATAGATGAGAGGGATAGAAGGAGAGTGGTTAGTCAGAGAAGCATAAAGGGCTGAAATGAGGCCCAGGGATCTGGGAGAATGTAGGCAGGTGTGTTCAAATTCGTTTTTTTGGAATAGGTACGAGGAAGTTCTACGCAGTGAGATGAGCCAATGTTGAACTTGGAGATAGCGGAAGAATTCCGCCTCTGGAATGTCATGGGACTCCCAAAATGAGGCCCATGTTGGGAATGATCTGGGGGTTAGAAAGTGTCAGACACGTGTTAACCCATTAGCGACCCACCAGGAGAATGTTTGTGGATGGTCAAAGCCTGAGGGAAAAAAGAGGATGTTTAGTATTTGGAAGCAAGGGCAAAAAGGGCGACATTAAGCTGGCCGAATACTGTATGGAATCCCAGGCCTGTAGGCTATGAAGCATCAATTGGACTCATTAACCATGGGCAAAGGTTACGGGGGAGCCAGAGGAGGGATGGCATAGTGACAGGAGCACAGTTGGGCAGTTCCAAAAGTACCCAAAGGGGAACATCTATTGAGGCATGAAGCAGGGATAATTTGAACAATCTGGGCAGCAAGGTAATATTTGGCGATATTGGGAACCCTCCTGTAGTCTATGCGTCATAAAGGTCGTTCTGGAGATCCTAGGGCATTTCTTAGCCCAAATGAACCGCAAAATTCTATTCTGGAGAAGGTGCAGAAAATGTGAGGGAACCCGCACCAGGAAAGTGCAAAAATAATATAAAAGTTTGGGAAGAATAGTATTTTTTACAGAATTAATCCAGCCTACCCAGGACAAGTGTGGGAACTGCCAAGACTGCATAAGTGCAACTAAGGAGTGAAGTAACAGATAATAGTTAGGTGCGAAGAGAGAAGAATAAGAAGAGGTCAACCTAATACCAAGGTAATCAATGTGGGAGGGTGCCCAGTGGAAGTGAAAGTGGGACTGTAAGCGAGTAACTAGTTCCTGCGGTACGGTAACATTAAGGGCAACCGTTTTATCTAAGTTAATCTGTAGGCCTAAAATCGATGAGAAACGCTGCAGATTGGGAAGGGTAGTAAGAAGGTTGGTCAAGATCAAGGAGGTCATTATCTGCAAATGATCAAGCTTACAGTATATTCATGGCCTGCGTAAGGGACGTCTGTGTTGTACTGATAGGCCCGTAGGATGACCGCCAGAGGTTCTATCGCCAGGATGAAGAGAGCAGGGAACAGAGGACATCCCGGTCTTGTATCTCTGAAGATTGAGAAAGGGGATGAGAAGAACCCTGCGTATTGCATTGAAGTAAAGGGGGACATATACAAGGCCTGGATCCAGGCTAAGATGGACTCTCCAAAACCCCAGCGGGATAATACAAATCACAAGTACTCCCATGACAGGGTGTCAAAGGCTTTATGGAGATCTAAGGAGAGCAGGAAGAGTTTTCTGCTGATGTAAAAGACAAACCAGGTGGACAGCTTTGTGAATGATGTCAGTGGCCTGTCGTCCGGGAACGAAACCAACTTAGGCTCTATGGATGAGACGACAAAAATGTATTGATACGGAGGCTTAAGATCTTCCCCAGAATCTTCAGGTCCTCATTTAAGAGGGAGAAAAGATGGAATGCTTGAGGTTCCGCAATGTCCACTGAGGTTTTGGGGATAATAGAAATGTGTGCCTGGAGCGCGTCCAAGGAGGGCAGGGATCCCGGTTTTAAAGTAGCTGGTTAAATATGAGACCAGAAGCCCAGAGAAGCCATCTGGCCTGGGGTCTAAAGAAGGCTTCAAAAACTTGATAGCCCGAAGCACCTCAGCCTCAGAGATATTGGCATTAAGGGTGTCGCGTGCGTCCTCGGATAATGCAGGGAGGCTCAGGTCACGGAAAAATTCCTCTGCTCGGTCCAGGGGGAATGGGTCAGGTTTAACAAAGTTTCTGCAAAGTCTGAAAAGGTTGACGTGATCTGCTGGGAGTTGGAGGTGTGACCTCCTGCAGGCAACTGCAACCAGACCTGCTTATATGGTTTCCCAACCAAATTAAGCTTCCTAGCTAACATCGAGACAGGTTTATCCATGCAAGTCTAACATTTGTGATTGGTCCAATGCAAGGCCTTTTCGGCCACCGAGATGGAAAGTTAGTCCAGCTCTGAGACCAGCACCTGTAAGGAGTCTTCCTGTGGGCTATGGTGGGTTGCGCCTTCCAGCATGCCTCAGTGTCGGCTAGAAGAGAATAGCGCTCTATAAGGCACTGCTCCCACTCCCGTGAAGAGGCCAACTGAATGATCTGACCACGGATAGTGACAGCCACATAATTACCTCACAGATTGCTGTAAATGAATACCCTAAAAGTACTGTTTACCAACACGGCAGATGGACTTTCACTTTCAATGGGCTGCATGGGTGCTGATGAGCGCTCTTCAAAGTCCACTGACAAGTCCTCCGGCTTTTATACAGAAACAGAGGTATAGGCTAAAAGCTGGACAAGGTCTGCAGGAGCCCACATTGCACCAGTGATCTATTAATCGCAGATTTAATGCTTTTCAGGCTTCTGCAATTTTTTTCAGCAAAAATATGTGCATTTATAATTTCTTCTCTAAGGGTGAGAGCCTTTAACTCTGGACGCCGGGCCTCCTCAGACCCCCCCCCCCCCAAAAAAAAAAAATGCAGATAGAGGGCAAGTCATCAGTACCCATTACTGACTTACCATGGTTGTTCTGCAGTGCGTCTGTATGGGGGAAGCCATCTAAAGACAGGGTTTTGCTTCTTATGTCCGAGTTTCCAGCATGGAGAACAGTGAACAGCACAGCAGTGTCATCAACAATCATACTCTAAATTTCCTAAGACTAGTAGTCACAGGTAGCAATGCCTGAGATCTCATACTGCAAATATGAAGCTGTAGGTGCCTGAATAGTTACGCACCCTCAAACACCACAAAATGTACTGCTATTTTCCAGGAGAAAGTCCTGACAAAGGATACATTTTTTTTAGTGTACTTCTGTTCAGGTCCACTTTAGTGCAATATAAAACTCATTCACCTAGTTGATGGCGAGAGTGAGGAGTCTGAAGCATGGGTGGAACTGTCCATGGATGTGCATACTGCAAAGGTTATTATTGGAGTTTGTTGTAGACCTCCCAGTGTTAACGAGGAGGGGGGAGACTCAGCTCCTTGCACAGACAGAAAGGGCTGCAGGTGCTGGGACAGTGAAAATAATGGGGGATTTTAACTACCCAGAAATGGACAGGAGTAATGGTACTACTGGGTTCATTAAAAGGGCAAAAATGTATAAACCTACTACAAGATAATTTTATGGTCCAGTTTATTGAGGACCCGACTAGGAATGACACTCTGCTGGACTTGGTTATCTCAAACCATGCAGAGCTTATTACCACCCTCACTTCTGTCCTCACCTTATTACTGCACTCACCATTCTCCTGCTACTTCTAAATCCACACGCACAAAAATCCTCCAGGACACTGGGGCATGTCCCTTCATATAAATCACACTCTCATATTACCACCCTCACCTTTCTGCTTCTCCTAGCCTCTGGAGACATATCCCCAAACCCTGGGCCTCCATCATTTAACCGTGCTCAACACACCACTTACCCCGCACCCTCTGGCTGCAGCCGCACTCAGCACAATATAGTTCCCATCTCTCTTCTTTCCAAGACCAGACTCCCTTTCTCTTGCGCCCTTTGGAACGCCCGCTTTGTCTGTAATAAACTCACCTCTCTCCATGACCTTTTCATCGCTAACTCATTCAATCTACTCGCCATCACTGAAACCTGGCTTCACGAATCCGACACTGCGTCTTCTGCTGCCCTATCCCAAGGTGGTCTTCTATGGACTCACTCCCCTAGACCCAATGGACGCAAGGGAGGGATAGCTGTGATCTACCACCCCCCTGGACCAGTATCTACCTTTCTTGATGACTTCTCTGCCTGGCTAACCTACTTTCTCTCTTCCGAAATCCCCACAATCATTCTTGTCGACTTCAACATCCCTATTAATACTAACACTCCTGCCACTTCCAAACTTCAGTCTAACCTCCTCCTTTGACCTGAAGCAATGGATACATGCTTCTACTCACTCTGAAGGCAATATCCTTGACCTTGTTTTCTCCCACCTATGCACTCCGCACAACCTTTCAAACAATCCTTTCCCTCTCTCTGATCACTACCTTATTAGTTTCACTCTCTACCTCTCCTCCACCTCCTCTCCCTCCAGCTACCTTACAGTTACCCGCAGAAACCTACGCCATCTCAACCCTTCTTTTCTCTACTCTGCTACCGACCACCTCTATGACAAAATCGCACCCCTGTCCTGCACCAACCTAGCCACTTCTGTCTACAACGCTTCACTCTTAGCCTCCCTGAACACACTGGTCCCCCCTCACCACACACCGAATCAGGCCCCGACCCCTTCAACCTTGGCAAACAGATAACACTAGAAGTCTGAAAAAGCATAGCCGTGCTCTTGAGCGCCTATGGCGTAAGGCTAGGTCTCAGAAGGATTTCAACCGATATAAATATGCCCTCCAAAAATACAATTCCAGTCTCCACACTGCCAAACAGACCTATTTTATCACTCTCATTAACAGCCTGTCATCACGCCCCCGGCAACTCTTTGCTACCTTTAATTCTCTACTCCGTCCTCAACTACCCCCTCCCACCGACTCACTCACTGCCCAGGAGATTGTCTACCACTTCAAACAGAAGGTTGATACAATTCGTAAGGAGATCATTGCTGTTCAGACACCTTCCATGCCCACAGGTGCGATCATTACGTCCCTCATTCAACCCCGCCACTATAGATGAGGTTGCTAAACTACTTGCTAACGTCCACTTAACGACCTGCCCTCTGGATCCTGTTCCCTCACAAATGCTACGTTCACCTTCATGCATTAGTCAGCCCCATACTTAAAAAGCCCTCACTGGACTCAACTGATCTGAACAACCTACGCCCTATTTCCTTGCTCCCCTTTTCATCCAAACTCCTCGAACGTCTAGTCTACATCCGACTGTGCGACCACCTTGCTGAGAATAGCCTCCTTGATCCCATTCAGTCTGGATTTCGGCCTCAACACTCCACTGAAACTGCTCTCCTAAAACTGACAAACGATCTACTAATGGCCAAAACCAATGGACACTATTTTGTACTCCTACTTCTGGACCTTTCTGCTTCCTTTGATACGGTTGATCATCCCCTTCTCCTCAAAAAACTCCATGCCTTTGGTCTCCGTGACTGTACTCTTCACTGGTTATCTTCCTACTTATCCAACCGCACCTTTAGCGTTATGTACAATTCTACTTCCTCCTCTCCTCTTCCCTTCTCTGTTGGGGTCCCCCAAGGCTCTGTTCTTGGACCCCTCCTATTTTCAATCTACACCTCCTCTCTGGGTCAGTTGATAGCCTCCCACGGCTTCCAATACCATCTCTACGCTGACGATACCCAAATCTATTTATCCACCCCTCAGCTCTCTCCCTCAGTCTCCTCACGTATCACTAATTTACTATCAGATATATTGGTCTGGATGTCTCACCACTTCCTCAAACTCAATCCATCCAAAACCGAGCTTATAATTTTTCCTCCACCACGTGCCCCTTCCCCTGATTTCTCTGTCAATATCGATGGCATTACTATCATGCCAAGGTCTTAGGTGTTGTCCTGGACTCTGAACTCTCCTTCAAACCCCACATCCAATCGCTGTCCAAATCTTGCCGCCTCCGCAACACGCCCCTTTCTAACCAAAGACACAACAAAGCTCTTAGTTCACTCCCTGGTCATCTCGCGCCTCGACTACTGCAATTCCCTTCTCGTTGGCATACCTCTACACAGGTTATCCCCCCTTCAATCCATCATGAATGCTGCCGCCAGACTCATCCACCTTACCAATCGCTCAGTGTCCGCTGCTCCTCTCTGTCAAGCCCTCCACTGGCTTCCGCTCACCCAACAAATTAAATTCAAAATACTTACAACATCTTACAAAGCAATCCACAGCTTAGCCCCTAGCTACATCACTAGCCTAGTCTCAAAATACCAACCTAATCGCTCTCTTCGTTCCTCTCATAACCTCCTGCTCTCTAGCTCCCTCGTCACCTCCTCCCATGCCCGCCTCCAGGACTTTTCCAGAGCCTCTCCAATCCTATGGAACTCCTTACCCTTATCTGTCCGATTATCTCCTATTCTATTAGCTTTTAGGCGATCTCTGAAAACCCTCCTTTTCAGAGAAGCCTATTCTACCCACACCTAACAAATATACATAAATTTTCGCCATCGGCCCATCCCCCACGGTTATTGCCTTTTGTTTCACTTGACCCTCCCTTCTAGATTGTAAGCTCTAATGAGCAGGGCCCTCTAGTTCCTCCTGTTTTGAATTGTATTGTAACTGTATTGCCTTCCCTCACATTGTAAAGCGCTGTGCAAACTGTTGGCGCTATATAAATCCTGTATAATAATAAAATAATAATAATATAAAAGAACATCTGGGTAGCAGTGACCACAGCATTATTTAATTTACTGTTAGCTATAAGCAACACATACGGGAAATATAAAAACACTTAACTTTACGAAAACAAATTTTCCAAGGATAAGGGCTGCTCTCAAAGACTTAGACTGGGAGGGAATATTGGCATCAATGAACACAGAACAGAAATGGGAATTCTTCAAAAAGACTGTATAAGAACTCACTGCAAAGTATATTTCCACAGGCAATAAGTTTAAAGGGCTAAAAATTAAACCTATGTGGTTCAAAGCCAAAAATAAAAAAAAAAGTTATAAATAAGAAAAGAGCTTTTAAAAAATATAAAAATGAAGGAACACTATCATCGTTTAAAAGTTATAAAAGAGTATGTAAAAAGGAAATGAAGGAAACGCAAAAATTCTAAACGAAGAACAGATTTCAAAAGACAGTAGGACAAACCCCCAAAAATTCTTCAAATATATTAATAGTAAAAAGATCAGGTCTGCGCATGTATGCCCTTTACAAAATAATCTAGAGTGGGTGACTGGGGACAAAGAGAAGGCAAATTTATTAAATAATTTCTTCAGCTCTGTGTATACAAAAGGAGCATAGGGGAGCTCATGTCCATAATGGGGATGGTATTGACACAGCGCCAAATGATCCACAATGGCTCAAAAGTGATATGGTCCATAAATATTTAGACAGAATAAAAGGTGGATAAAGCACCTGGACGAGATGGCATCCACCCAGAGATCCTAAAAAAATTGAGCTTTCTCATTTCAAAACCATTGTTTCCAATTTTGAGGGACTCCTTAACCTCCCTAGCGGTATGGTATTCCAGAGTGTGGCTCGGGGTTAATATAGAGTACCAAAAGCAGTAACCCCGAGCCACACTCGGAATTACCCTTCAATAAAACTCACCTTCCCCTTTGATCCCTCGCCGTCCTCCAGCCATCCTCCCGCTGTCCTCCCACTGTGTGCTCGGCCGATGCTGGCACCTGTTGTTAATCAGTTTCAGCTGCTTTGTTTAATGCAATTAACAACAGGTGCACTAGATGGACAGCAATGAGACAACCCCCAAAAAAGAATGGTTTTACAGGTGGAGGCCAATGACCATTATTTTCCCTACTCCTCTTTTCTATTTTATACTAGTTTTGTATTTGGCTAGGGTCAGTGTCTCTACTGGTAGCATGAGTCGATACCTAGACGCTATAGAGGTTGCACACGCAGTCCAACTCCTCTAGGATGGCACATCAATACGTGCCTGTCACGTACCTGGTGGGTAGAGCCTGGTTTATGCAGAGGAAGGCCTCTTTAACACCTCTGACCTCGGGGACCCTGGTAGAGTATACAGGTAGCATAGGAGTGCAGAGTCGCATGAGTGCTAGTGGATGTGCAAGCCGCTGGTTGAGTAGGACACCAGACGGTAGCAGATGTCCCAGTAGCAGATGGACAGGTGTTAGTTACTTGGTGGCTCCAAGGGGACTGGAAGATAAGCAGAGTCAGACAAGCCGGGTCATACACAAAGCGATCAGATCAGGTACATATGATGAGACAAGAGAATGTCCAAGGAACATGCCAGGGTCAATGTAGGTGGAGCGCAGGAATATTCAAGAGCAAGCCGTGACAGTATTTCAAGAGCAGATGCAGGTAACAGGGAACAGGATAATCACAGAATGCTGTAGACGAGACAGCACTGATCCTGGGTGCTGATCCAGCTTAAATAGCCCATTTTGTGCCCTCATCTGTCACAGGATGCACCACGCAGATTTGTTCCTGTTCCAGTGCATATTGGTTTGCCTGCCCGTGCGCGTTAGCACGTGCATGTTAGCACATACTAACTCGCCTCTTCTTTGGGAGGTTCGGGGAACGGGACTTGCCTGCAGGCATTAACCTGTCTTCTGACAGAGCCTTCCTGGACATGCCCCCCTCCCAATGGGCAGCCTCCGGATGCCCAACTGGACCCTCTTTTCTGGGTGGGCATGGTTGAACGCTTGGATGAGTCTTCTGGCGTGGAAGTTGTCTTCGGGTTCCCACTTGATTAGGTACTGGGTTTGATTTCTCCTTTTTCTGCAATCCATAGTCGCCTCAACCGCATACTCCTCCTCCCTGTCTACGATCGTCGGCTTGGGTGGGCCTGTATTCCGCTCTGGAAAAGGATCAGGAGTGGCAGGTTTTAACCTGCAGTTAGGGATAGATGGTCGACTCTGGACACAAGTTCTTTGTGCAATTTCACCTAAACGCAGCTCGACAGATGCAGCCACTGATAGTCTGTCATTGCTTTATAAAGGCTTTCTGGCTGCAGTGCACCTTGGCCCATTTGACCAAGGTAATGAGGTCTAGAAGCCAGCATTCTTAATTCACCAAAGCTATAGTAGACCTATGTAAGCCTAATTTCACCTTAAATGCATCTCTAGGCATAATTTTCTTTTTTCTTTTCTAAGTTTGCATAGATCAGTAAGGTTGTTATTGCAGTCTGTATCCTCACTAGGGTGACCCCTCCCTATCTGCAGTCCAATAATGAGTAAAACACTGCTCAAGGTATATGTGCTGAATGCCTAGTCCAACATCCAATGCAGAGGTACCTGCCAGGTTTTGCCTCTGAGATTAGTAAAAACATTAGTAAAAACTTTATTATTGCAGGGACAAATATCATGTATGCATAAGGAGATGAATGTTAACGCTTGTCACGCAAACAGCGCTTACTCATAGCACAAAGTTACAGTGAGGGGAAAAGTATTTGATCTCCTGCTGATATTTTATGTTTGCCCACTGGCAAAGAAATGTTCAGTCTATAATTTTAATGGTAGGTTTATTTTAACAGTGAGAGACAGAACAACTAAAATATCTAGAAAAATTGGATTTTTGACTTACCGTAAAATCAATTTTTCTGATGTTTATTGATGGACACAGCTTCTGGTCTTCTTGACCATTAGGTTATTCGCCCCCTACAGGAGTAGGACACTAGGCAGAAAAAGAACTTGACTACACCTATGGGCAGTCCCAGGAGGTATACTCCCCCTCTCTGCTATAGGTACTCAGTTTGTTACAAGCAGTGTTAAAAGTATTAGAACTCCATAGAGGGGCGGGTGCTGTGTCCATCAATGAACATCAGAGAAATGGATTTTACTGTAAGTCAAAAATCCCATTTTCTCTTTCATTCATTGACAGACACAGCTCCTGATCTTCTTGACCATTGGGACACCCCAAAGAACTGTCAAACATGATGGGTGGGAACAGCAAGATAAAATTCTCAAGGCTAAACTGTAGCCAACCAGGTAACAGGAACTCAACCAAAAGAACTGGAGCCCACCCACCTGAAAAACAATACACCCCCAAAGAGGGAACAAGTCCCCTAAACAGCAGCCTTCAAAACCTTGCGGCCAAAAGAGGCATCCGCAGATGTCAACACATCCACTTTATAAAATTTTGTGAAAGTGTGCACCAACGACTAAGTAGGCGCCTTGCACACCTGTGTTACGGATGACGGAAGGCCCAAGAAGCATTGAGCACCTGCGTAGCGTGCGCCTTCACAGGGAAAGGAGGAACCTGACCCTTAATCGAATAGGCCTGAGTCATTGTCTCTCTGATCCATCTAGAAATGGTTGCAGATGAAGGAGATAGTCCTTTTGGAGGCAAATTCGTAAGCACAAATAGTGAGTCTGACTTCCTAAAAGACTCCGTAGCTGCCAGGTACACCCAAATAGCCCAAACCCAATCCAGGGAATACAACACAATTTCCTTACGATGTTTTGGCCTAGGAAACGGAAGGCAACACAATGTCCTCATTCAGATGCAAATCAGAGACAACCTTTGGAAGGAACGACAGACAGGGGCGAAGAACCACCTTATCTTTGTGGACCACCAAACAAGGGGAACGACAAGATAAAACAAAACCACTAATTCCGACACCCTGTGGGCAGAGGTGGTAGCCACCAAAAAGGCCAACTTCTGGGACAGCGTAAGCAGGGTATCGCCCGAATAGGCTTCTGTAGAGCTGAAAGCACCAAGTTGAGATTCCAAGGTGGTAGTGGGGACCACACTGGTGGAGTCAATTGTTGAACCTCCTGAATAAAAGTGTGCACCAGGGAGTACGTGGCCAAGGGTGGTTGAAGGAAGACCGGCATGCCGACACCTGGCCCTTTATGGTACTCCATGCTAATTTCTTCTCAACCTCCCCCCCCCCCGTTGAAGGAAGGTGAAGACCCGAGCCACCTAAAAAGAGCGAGGGTGAACACCAAGTGACTCACTGTCACGTACAGTTGTGTTCAAAATTATTCAACCCCCCAATGCTGTAAAGGGTTTAGGGAATTTAGTGCACATTTGTAATTGTATTCAGAATGAAATCCTACAAGGACTTTTTAAAGAACCATATGCAACTAAAATGACATCAATTGTTTTGTAATACAGTAGTAAATGTTTCTTTTGTGAATTCTTCATTGACACAATTATTCAACCCCTTAAAGACTACCACTCTGAAGAACAGAGGTTCATTGAAGTGTTTTCAATCAGGTATTGAAAACACCTGTGGATGTCAGGGAGCAGCAATAAAGCCTAATAAGCACCAATTAGGCAGCTTTAAAATGACTGTGATACTCAGCTCCTTCTAGACATTTACTGGTGTGGTTACAAACACGGTGAAGTCAAGAGAATGGTCCAGGAAGACAAGAGGAGAGGTGATTACTCTTCACAGGAAGGGCAATGGCTATAAGAAGATTGCAAAGATGTTAAACATACCAAGAGACACCATAGGAAGCATCATTCGCAAATTCAAGGCAAAGGGCACTGTTGAAACGCTACCTGGTCGTGGCAGTAAGAAGATGCTGACTTCGACTGCTGTGCGCTACCTGAAGCATAGAGTGGAGAAAAGTCCCCGTGTGACTGCTGAGGAACTGAGAAAAGATTTGTCAGATGTGGGTACTGAAGTTTCTGCTCAGACAATACGGCGCACCCTGCGTAATGAAGGCCTCCATGCCAGAACTCCCAGGCGCACCCCCTTGCTGTCTCCAAAGAATAAGAAGAGTCGACTGCAGTATGCCAAAAGTCATGTGGACAAACCACAGAAGTTTTGGGATAGTGTTCTGTGGACTGATGAAACAAAATTAGAACTGTTTGGGCCCATGGATCAACGCTATGTTTGGAGGAGGAAGAACAAGGCCTATGAAGGAAAGAACACCTTGCCTACTGTGAAGCATGGCGGGGGTCAATCATGCTTTGGGGCTGTTTTGCTTCTGCAAGTACAGGGAAGCTTCAGCGTGTGCAAGGTACCATGAATTCTCTTCAGTACCAGGAGATATTGGATGACAATGTGATGCAGTCCGTCACAAACCTGAGGCTTGGGAGACGTTGGACCTTTCAACAGGACAATGATCCCAAGCATACCTCCAAGTCCACTAGAGCATGGTTGCAGATTAAAGGCTGGAACATTTTGGAGTGGCCATCACAGTCACCAGACTTAAATCCGATTGAGAACCTCTGGTGGGACTTAAAGAAAGCAGTTGCAGTGCACAAGCCTAAGAATGTGACTGAACTGGAGGCTTTTGCCGATGACGAATGGGCGAAGATACCCGTAGATCGCTGCAAGACACTTGTGTCAAGCTATGCTTCACGTTTAAAAGCGGTTATAACTGTAAAAGGATGTTGTACTAAGTACTAAGATTGAATGTCACTTGGGGTTCGAATAAAACTGATAAAGACATTTGTGGTTATTTCATTATAAATGTTATGTTATATTTGTCTGACCTACACGTTCCTCTTTGATTTAATTGTAAGCAGGGTGACTGAATGATCAAAATCAATGTCAAACTGGCCAAAACAATCAATTTCAGTGGGGGTTGAATAATTTTGAACACAACTATACCTGTCGGATCAGCTCTTGTTCAGGGTTTGAACCGAAGGTCTCTGGCGTGGAAGTGCACAGACCTAGCCATTCAGCCTTTTGAAGGACTTGGTTTTTTGCTGCCGGTTTTTCGTACCGTACTGTGCAACTCTCCCTATGAACACTTTAGCTCCACCTGCCAACTAGCTGTAGAAGATCTGCAATTATCTCAGGCTTTAAATACCGGACACTTCCTGTACTCTAGGCACGTTGATTGGGTTAGTTCCTGTATGAGCTCTGGGTTATATGCTGGATTTACACCGTGACTCTTACCTATTTCCTAACCATTCTTCTACCTGCAGATTTTGTACCTTACTGCCTGTTCGTGTCTTAACCTCTGCCTGCCTCCTGACTACTCTCCCGGATCCTGACTTTGTACCTCGTGTCTAGATCTCAGCCGGCCTGCCTTAACACGTCTTTGCCTTATCCTCAGCCTAAGATCCACTTCGAACTCAGCCTTTTCAGGGGCATCACATAATCAATGGGCCATTATGACAGTAGACCCTGCTGAGTTGGTGAAGGCTATTACCTGCCAAGGACAATTGCTTGGTACCCATGAGGCCCTTCTGTCTTCCCTGGACTCTAAGCTGGACTAGCTCACCTGTATGATGAAATCCTTGCTGCAGGCAAGCCCACCACCCACTACAGTACCTGTCCTGATGGTGCCATCTGTGCCTCTCAAAATCCCCTTACCTGAAAAATTTGGGGGCGAGACTGAAAATTGCAGAGGTTTTTTAAATCTGTGTCAGTTACACTTTTATAACAACCCTGAAGCATTTAGCACTTCTACCATGAAAATGACCTCTGTGATATCCTTACTATAGGGAAAGGGCTTGGCATGGGCAACCCCATACCTTGAACGCAATGATCCATTGCTGCAAGATGCTAAGAAGTTCCTGTCCTCCCTCTGGACAGTCTTTGATCAACCGGGCAGGGACTTAGCCACTGAATGCTCTCTTTTGGACTAACAGTAGCGCACAAGAACTGTGGCACAGTATGCTATAGAGTTTTGAACGTTAGCTGCAGAGACAAGCTAGGATGCCAGTGCCCTATGTGCAACCTTCCACAAAGGACTTGCAGATCGTTTTAAAGATGAACTGGTTCATAAGGATCTCCCAGATGATCTTGAAAGTTTTAATGAGTTATGTGTCTGCTTGGATATTCGCTTTCATGATCGGCATCAGAAGAAGGAAAGGAGTCATTAGGGGCCACACCAGTGTACTGTTTAGCACCCCCGTTCCAAATACCACCTGAGCTTAAACCTAAGACTTCGGTTGAGCCTGCACTTCCTATAGAGACCATGGAGGTCACAAGTTTCCATTTGTCAGAAGCGGAAAGATAGCAAAGACTTTCTTTGGATTTATATTGTGGTTTAAATGGACACATATTATCCTTCCCGTCCAGCAAAAGAGTGGGTCTAACCCCTTTTGGAGGAGCTGGGTTAGACCTTGTAAATTATGATTCCAAATCGAAGTTAACATTACCTGTCATAATCCATGAAATATCGTCCCTTGGGCACTGTGAGGTCTTTGTGGATTCAGGGGCTGCCGGCGTATTCATGGATTATGGTTTCGCTAAGAAGCGCAACATTCCATTAGTCTCCAAGCCCATACCCCTGCGGGTCACTGCTCTTTGCGGCCAGCCGTTGGATAAAGGCATTGTGGAATTCGAGACAACATCTGTTACCCTTCAAATCAGTGCCCTCCACAAGAAGTTAACTTTATCTATAATTGAAAATCATATTTATTGAGTTTTATAACAACATACATAACAGAGCCATTTGGGCATACCCCGGCTCGACAACACAGAACAACAAAAAAGAATAAAAAACCAAAAGAAAAAGAAAAAGGGGGAAACCCCCCCCCCCCACTAACCCCCCAACAGTGGCTGCAGCTCAAAGGCAATCCAGAGTATCACAGGTGTAAGTACCGAGTCTCCTAGGCATTGGCGTTCCCAAATCGTGGTCCAGTGTGTCCTGTAAATCAGAGAATGCACACATCGCAAGGTATACATATATATAAACCTAAGTAGTTGGTCGAGACTCATCGATGGCCGGAGCCGAGGAATCATCCGCGGTATCTGCAGCGTCCAACCACAGATCCCACACCTTGTGGAATTTTTTGGAACATCCCCTAAACTTGTACACTGCTTTGTATAGAGGTATCATGGAGTTTACCAGCGACTTCCATTGTGATAGCGTCGGAACCCCAGGGGCTCTCCAACGCATCACCACCAGCTTCCTGGCATAGAAGAGCAGAAGCCCCAGGAGGGTACGTGTAGCAACAGTGTGGGCCAGCGCGTTCACAAGCCCCAAAATACAAGTTGCAATAGGAATAGGAATAGTAGTCAGTTTTGTAATGAAGCCCCGGAACTCAGACCAAAACCCCTGCAAGGACGGACAGTGCCAGATCATATGAGTATAGGATGGGGCACCAGCGCCAGCAGGCATCCGGGATGTTGGTAGACACCTTGTGCAATCTGGATGGCGTAAGGTGGAATTTATGTACAATTTTGAATTGGACCAGCCGGTCCCTCGAGGAGACCAAAAACTTGAACGGATAGTCCCAGACATCTTCCCAATCCTCCTTATCCAGTTCCTGCACCTCCGCCGACCAGAACTCCTGCAATCTCTACAGACCCACATGCACACTCGGCAGCAAGGATCTGTAGATTGAGGACAGCGGTTTCCGAAGGTCTTCATCCCGAAGGAGGCGCTCGAAATCCGCCGGAGTCGCGTCAGGGGGCGAACCCCCAAACTGAGTCCGAAAGGCGTGGCGGAGCTGCAGGAACCTGAAAAAGTATGAGTTAGGCAGATCAAATTTGTCTTTAAGCCTATCAAAACTCAGCAGGCCATCCCCTTGACAGATGTGTGAGAGACACCGTATACCCCTAGAGGCCCACAGAGACGGGTCAGGAATGGATAAAAACTCAGGCAACTCCGGGGTTACGCCACAAGGGAGTATTTGGAGAAAGCCCTTGGGGTTCAGATTTAGTATAGGGAGAGACCAGCGCCCAAGCCCTGATGACCGCCTTCATAGAGTTGGTAAGGGGATATGGAGCTCGGGGGCCACCGAACAGGGCGTTGCGTAGTGCCTCGTAGGACCCCAGCAGCGCCGCCTCAAGTACTACCGCAGAGTTCGCGTCATCAGAAATAAGCCAATTGTGGGCATGGGTCAGTAGACCGGCAATGAAATACTTGAAGAAATCCGGGCAAGCCAGACCCCCATGTGTCCAGGGCCGCTGTAGGACAGCTAGCCGCAGCCTCAGGGGGCGAGCCCCCCATATGAAGGTGGTCATCTGGGAATGAATGGCTCTAAAGATCCGCTTCGGGATCCACACTGGGGACTGTCGCAGAACATACAGCAGGGGAGGCAACAACTTCATTTTAACAAGGTTTATTCGCCCAATCAAAGTCAGTGGGAGGTTCGCCCACGCCCAGAGCCTGTCCTTGAGAGACTGGAGGAGAGGGCAGAGATTCACAGCACAGAAATCATGCACCCTCGGGGAGATCGTAACGCCCAGGTATCTGACACTGTCCGCCCAGCACAAGGGCAAAGAGGGGTCCGCCCGTGTCCGGGAATTCGCGTCCACCGGGAGCAAGAGAGATTTCTCCCAGTTTACTCGGAGGCCCGACAGTTCCGTAAATCGCGACAGCAGGGCCAGGACAGCCCGGAGGGAGGGACCCGGGTCCTGGAGGAACAGAATGATATCATCCGCGTACAACGCCAGTTTTTCCTCCAGGGACCCCACCCGAATCCCCCCGATCTCTCCAGACCCCCGAACAGCCCTCGCCAGGGGCTCCACCGCCAGCGAAAACAACGCCGGCGACAGTGGACACCCCTGACGGGTGCCGCGTCGGATGTCAAATACAGGGGATACCCTACCCCCCAACTTGATTTGTGCCTGAGGCTTACTGTAAAGAATGTCAATCCACTTGCGAAAGGTAGGGCTAAAACCAAACGAGCGGAGCACCTCACTAAGATAGGGCCAGGCCACAGAATCAAAGGCCTTCTCTAGATCCAATGATACTAAGACTCGCTGACTCCGTTCCTCCGCAGGGACCTGATAATGTGTGTACACCCGGCAGATATTGATGTCGGTAGATTTCCCCGGCATGAAACCCGTTTGGTCAATGTCGACCAAGAGCGGGAGGACCTTCATCAACCTGATGGCAAGGACTTTTGTCAGAATCTTTAAATTGTAATTAAGTAGGGAAATCTGCCGATAGGCCGAGCAAAGGGTAGGGTCTTTGCCAGGTTTTAAGATCAACACAATGTGGGCCTGAGCCAACGAGTCCGGAAGTGCGCCAGCCTCCAGGCTCGCTCGGTATAGACTGCACAACCTGGGTGCCAGATCCGCAATGTACATTTTGTACCAGTCCCCCGGCAGGCCATCCGGACCCGGGGTCTTCTCGGGGGGGGGGGGGGGGGGGGGAGAGAGCGGATAGCTGCCTCCACCTCCTCCAGGGACAAGTTCGCCTCCAAGGAGGTGGCCTCATCCTCGTCCAAGTGCGGCAAGGAGAGATCCCCAAGAGACCCCAGATCCACCACGTCCCGCGGAGGGGAGGGCACAGAGTACAACCGCTGATAGTAATTTCCGAAATTCCTCCAGAATAGCAGCAGGGTCCGCTGTGGTGTCCCCTGCCTTCGTTCGGATGAGGGGAACAACTGTCTGTGATTTAGAATCCGCCACCAGGTTAGCCAGGAGCCTCCCGCTCTTGTCACCACTCTCAAACACTTTAGCCTTGAGTGAGCCAACCTCAGCCAAAGCGGCCGAGGAGACATGCAAATGTAACGCCCTCTGGGCCTGGGCCAGGGAGGAGTGTGCCTCAGGAGTCTGATCCAGGGCAAAATCAGATTCAGCCAAGGATACCCCTTCTTCCAATGCCAGTAGCTCCGCAGCGCCCTCCACCCTGGCCACCTTAATAGCACTAATGTACTCCCCACGAATAGTGGCCTTAAAAGCGTCCCAGCAAATCATAGGTGAGGATGTATCTTCATTACGTTCCCAATACTGAGAGATCTTGCCCTGCATTGCCTCCTCCACTCCAGAATCCCGCAGCCATCTAGTGCCCAGCCTCCAACACTCGTTCCCCCTCCGGCCCCCCAGCTCCAACGTGAGCTCCAGTGGGGAGTGATCCGATAAACCAGAAGGTAGGTACACGGCAGAATTCACAAGCTGGAGAGCCGAAGGAGGGCAAAAGGCGAGGTCAATACGCGATCCAGACCTATGGGGCGCTGACACATGTGTGAGGTGGCGGAGGTCAGGATTTTTCCACCTCCAAATTTCGGTTAGCTGTAAAGCGGAAGCCCAGTGAACAAACTCAGGGCACTCCTGCCTGCTCGGGTTGGATGTGTCGAGCGTCCCGTCCAAAATGGCATTGAAGTCACCAGCTAGGAAGATCCCCGGAGTGAAGAACGCAGCCAGGCGCTCGTAAATCAGATACAACACAGCACTAGAGAAAGGCGGGGGTACATATACATTGACAAACACATATAGTTTGGCCTCAAACCGCAGTGCAAGAATAATATATCGGCCCTGCGGGTCAGTAACAACCTGCTCTATATGGCATGCGAACAATTTGTTAATAAGGATAGAGACCCCCCTTGCATAGGAGGAGTACGTGGCGTGAAAGGAGTGCCCCACCCAGCACCGGCGCAGAGCCAGTACCGAGCTGCCAATGAGATGCGTTTCCTGGAGAAACTGAATATGCGGCTTGTGAGATTGGAGATATTTGAACATCAAGGAACGTTTAATTTTATTATTTAAGCCCCGCACATTCCACGAAAGCAGCCTAATACTCCCCACCATGGCATCCAAAGCAAAATGGGTGCAGGATCCCAGGGAGGGAGCATCTCAGCGGCTCCAGGAGGGGAGGTCCCCACACCACACACTCCTCCCCACCAGTTATACACAAGCCGGACCAAGGAACAAACATTACTCGGTAAAAGTGCATAATAAAGATAATACCTGAGCACAAAATATAATACAGTGAGCTAGCAGCCATGAGAAAAAAAAGAAAAACCCATTAGCACAAAACAACAAGAGAAAAGAAAAAATAGAACAGTCCCAAAAAAGTAGTCCCTGCCGACCAGGAAAACAACAACACCCTGGCACGGCTTCATCCCAAAAACATGAGTTACCTCTTGCGGCCACAAGTGGGAAACAGTTACTTCAGGCCGCAAACATGGGGTGCGAGGGGAGATCCACCCGCGAAAAACAGGGGAGGCGGGTGGCACCCCACTGCACAGTCAGTGGCAAGGGAAGAGGGAGATGAGAAAAAGAACAGTCAAATCAAAGTACCGGAATAAATTTCAATGTTGGACACCCGATCAGTAGAGCCCGAGAGCTCCTCATCGCAGGAGAAGAAAAACCATCCTTACAAGGAGCAGTGAGGTAGGGGGGAGACCAAGGTCTCAGCCAGAAAACAAAAATGGGGACAATGTAAAGTGGTGGGTTTTTCTGCGCTAATTAAAAATAATTAATTAATGTGATGAAGTATTAAGAACAAAAAGCTGCTGCACAAAGGAATCATAGACAAAAACCCAAATAGAAAATAAATGAAATGTGCTGCGCTATAATATAGTGATAAGTGAAATCACTTTAAAAATAATAATAAATAACACAGTGTTTGTGTGAGGAAACTTGAAATTAATCAGTAAATCCCAATAGATAATCAATACATAGTGCAATAAACTTATCCAGTGTATCTTAGATATATAGTGCAAAATACAAAGAAAAAGTGTAGAAACAAGAGGATTTTTTAGAACTCAGTCAGATCCCAAAAAAAGTCCATATATTTATAGTGCAGATGAGGTTTCAGGGAAATCAGCCATACAAAGTCCCAGAAAATTTATTCACACAACTCCTTGTGAAGATGAGGGAAAAGGAACACCGCTGTGTAAATCACCCAGAAGAATCAAATGGCTGCTTACCAGAAAGGTTTGGTCTCTCAAACTAATGAGCAGACCCAACACAGCTTGTATGCAATACCAGCAATAGCCACAGGATGTCCCCTTACAGGCTTCAAAGCGATATCCACGAACAGATTTGGTCTCTCAGGTTAATGAATGGACCTAATGCAAATGCAATACCAGCAATGGCCACAGGATGTCTCCTTGCAGGCTTAAAAGCGATATCCACATGATAGGGAAAAGACATATAGCAGGGACATAGCGTAACTCCGCATTTAAAAGACGTTTATTTAAATTAAAAGGCAGATAAAACACTCACATATTAGTTGTATTTTCAAGGCATATAGCGGTTTTTCAGGTGTCAACTCCGGGAGCGAACGAACATCTCCCACGCTGTTGTAGACAATAGTAGCCGGCTGTTGGGGGCGTGGTTTCGTCACGTCTGTATCACCCGACCGGTTTCGTCAAACGTATAACGTCATCAGGGGTGTGGTTTGACGTACGTTTGACGAAACCGGTCGGGTGATACAGACGTGACGAAACCACGCCCCCAACAGCCGGCTACTATTGTCTACAACAGCGTGGGAGATGTTCGTTCGCTCCCGGAGTTGACACCTGAAAAACCGCTATATGCCTTGAAAATACAACTAATATGTGAGTGTTTTATCTGCCTTTTAATTTAAATAAACGTCTTTTAAATGCGGAGTTACGCTATGTCCCTGCTATATGTCTTTTCCCTATCATGTGGATATCGCTTTTAAGCCTGCAAGGAGACATCCTGTGGCCATTGCTGGTATTGCATTTGTATTAGGTCCATTCATTAACCTGAGAGACCAAATCTGTTCGTGGATATCGCTTTGAAGCCTGTAAGGGGACATCCTGTGGCTATTGCTGGTATTGCATACAAGCTGTGTTGGGTCTACTCATTAGTTTGAGAGACCAAACCTTTCTGGTAAGCAGCCATTTGATTCTTCTGGGTGATTTACACAGCGGTGTTCCTTTTCCCTCATCTTCACAAGGA
Organism: Pelophylax lessonae; assembly: GCF_965119305.1. Classification (NCBI taxonomy): domain Eukaryota; kingdom Metazoa; phylum Chordata; class Amphibia; order Anura; family Ranidae; genus Pelophylax; species Pelophylax lessonae. The sequence goes on from NC_138772.1 coordinate 249,491,782, forward strand.
GTTGTGTGAATAAATTTTCTGGGACTTTGTATGGCTGATTTCCCTGAAACCTCATCTGCACTATAAATATATGGACTTTTTTTGGGATCTTGTTTCTACACTTTTTCTTTGTATTTTGCACTATATATCTAAGATACACTGGATAAGTTTATTGCACTATGTATTGATTATCTATTGGGATTTACTGATTAATTTCAAGTTTCCTCACACAAACACTGTGTTATTTATTATTATTTTTAAAGTGATTTCACTTATCACTATATTATAGCGCAGCACATTTCATTTATATAAAAATGGGGACAAGGCAAAAATAGGGAGAGGACAACCCAGGGATCCAGACTGAAGAAAAACAAGGACAGAAAGTCATCCAGGGAAGCAAGGGGAGAAAAAGGGGGTGCAGCTTCTCGGATCCAGGCAGGATGGGGGGGGGGGGGGAGGACAGCAGTGCAGACAGGAGCCATTACTCACGCTTCTCAACGAATGGTTAGCAGCCAGGCATCCGCGTCGTCCGGGGTATTGAAGAACCGGACCGTGCCCCCATGGGTGACCCAAAGCCAACTCGGGTATAACATGCCGTACTGGACCCCCTTCTCACGTAGTCGGCACCTGACATCAGTGAAGGACTTTCTCTTCCTCTGGAGGTCACCCGAGAAGTCCGCATAGAGCTGGATAGAGGCATTCTCGAATCGCAGTTCGGGATGCTTCCGGGCCTCACCCAGAACGCGATCCCGGTCCCGGTAATTAAGGAAGCGAACCAGGAAGGGTCTCGGAGGGGCTCCGGGGATCTTTTTGCCGGTAGGGACTCGGTGTGCCCGCTCCACCACATACGTGGGCGACACCTCCCGAAAGTCGAAAGTTGCCTGAAGAACCCCTCCGCAAACTCCGCCGGGGTCTCGCCTTCCGATCCTTCAGGTAGGCCGAGGACTCGGACATTGTTGCGCCTCATGCGGTTCTCCGCATCGTCCGCCTTAGCCATAAGCGCGTCCACCTTCTGTTGCAGGGCGTCCAGTAGGCCAGAATGGCGGGCCGTCGAGTCTTCCGTCGTGGACACCCTGTCCTCAACCTCCGTGAGGCGGCCGCGGATCTTGTCGAGATCATTGCGGATCAAGTTGCACTCTTCCGCGAGATGGTCAATGCGGACCAGAAGTGAGGTCTTGCTGTGCTCGATGGCTTGCAGGATGACCGCCGTATCAGCTCCCACGTCCTTGCCCGGAACAGCCGGATCAGGGCTGGAGACCCGCACATCCTCCCATCTCCGCCAGCAAGGCCCGAAGCCGCTCTTTCAAGATGGCGTCCGGACAGGCCGCGGGCAGGGCCTGGCGCGTGGCAGGCTTGCACGGAGTCGCCGATTTCTTCCCCTTGGACGGCATATAAGGGCAGGAGACCGATCCGCAGTAGTCAGGGGTAAAAGCTGGGTAGTTATAGCCAGCGGATTCCTCAGGATGGCATAGATTGATATCAGGATAGCAGGAGCTCTCAGGGCAGACGTCCGTTCCGCTCTACATCCAAGCCACGCCCTCAACTTTATCTATAATTGAATCTCACTACCTGCCCCTGATTCTGGGTTACCCCTGGTTGCTACAACACAACTAATTTTTTGACTGGCCAAATGGAGAATTAACATCCTGGGGGTAATCTGGTCTATGGAACTGTATCCATCACCCCCAGAGACTAAACTCTGGTATCTTGGCTACTGTGGAGGCACCACCTACTCTGTCACATGAATACTCACATTTTGTGGATGTATTCTGCAAACAGAAAGCAGAAGTCCTACCTCCACACTGTACCTTTGACTGTGCAATCAACCTGATTCCTGGAGCACCTCTTACCACAGAAAAGACTTATCCTCTGTCCCAGCCAGAGCAGATGTCTTTGGAGGAATACATACAGGACAGTTTAAAGAGGTTTTATCCGCCCTTCCTCCTCACCCGTAGGGGCAGGATTCTTCTTTATTGAAAAAATAAAAAGATGGAGGTCTTAGGTCATGCATTGATTATCGAGGACTAAACCAAAATACTGTAAAATATTCTTACCCTTTGCCTCTTATTGTGGAGTTGTTTGAAGTTTTAAAGGGAGCTGCTATTTTTACAAAACTGGACTTACGGGGGGCATATAGCTTGATTCGAATAAAGGAAGGTGATGAGTGGAAGGCCCCTCACGGCTGCCCCATCTGCAGTGGCCAGATTCGATTTAGGATCTGAGGAGAAAGATGAAGCAGGGGAAAATGGGGGCGATTTTTACTACCCCCGCCGCCCAAAAGCCACCTCCACCCGGGACACAAAGGACTTCAGGACCGGCGTCAGTGCATCATTGGATGGTTGGGACCCAGAGGACCCCACAGACTAAGAGGGGGTCAAGTGGAGAAATGTGTTTCAAAGACTCCATGAGGAAGAGTATTCCACAAAAGTGCAAAAAAACACTGCTAAGGGACACCCCCACCACACTGGTAACAGCACCCGGTCGCCAGCCACAGAGCACTCCCCGATTCAGCTGCAGAGGGAGAGAACCCCCACCAGACTCACCACCCCACCAGGCAGTCACTGGCAGCACCAGGATCAAAGCACCAGGAAGGAAAGAGGCCCAGGAGTCAGCACCAGGGGATAAGTAGGGCTGCTACAGATAAAATCGTTACCCAGAAGGCTCCACAGTAATGGCTGCCATTGATTTCAATGTGGGACTAACGCAAAAAAACCACCGCGGCTACACATACATGGCCGCCAGCCTATACAGAATATAGGCTACAACAAAATGGTGGCCCTGTGCGGCTCCACTAGGCACCCAGGGACCCAGGCAGAGTACAGATCAGGAAGGAGGGGCCATGGCAGGAGCCCCCCCCCCCCGGTCGCCGGCAGCGCACCCCCCATTGCCAGTAAAGCACCCTGTCCCAGCCCCAGGAGGTAGGCCAAACCACCATAGAACCCCAAGTATAGGTGGATTGGGGGCTGGCAGATAGGGGGTTAGATGACCTACAGGACCACCAGACACAAGGGAGGGGGTGCCCAATGGGAAGGAGGGGAACTCGGGGGTCCAACTGTCCCAGGGACGGACAGGGTCCACCCCAAAACCCTCAGGGGGAGAGTGGGAACAGTTACCAGGAAGCAGACGGGCACCGCTGCAGACAGAACCCTTTGCCAACAAAATGGTCGGGTTGTCGGCCAGGAAGAAAGCTGTGACGTGGGCTAAAACCCAGTCGTATCCGACCTCGTGAGACGTTTACTTGCAGGCCAGCCCCCGTCCGGTAAGGCTATGTCGTGCCCGACCTAGTGCGGAGCTGTGTTCTGCGCGCGCTCTCTAGCCAGACTGGGGTGACCACTGGATCTTGATCATCTGCCCAGTCCGGCAGTTGATTGCAGATCTCACAGGTAAAAAAACAGGAGAAAAAAATCTAACTAAACAAAAAAAAATTGCCAGGACCAGAGATACCAGCAAGGAACTAGGTCCTTACTCCTGACTAGGCAGAAAAAACCTAGTACCTATAGCAGTGAGGGGGGTATACCTCCTGGGACTGCCAATAGGCGTAGTCCAGTTCTTTTTCTGCCTAGTGTCCTACTCCTGTAAGAGGCAGTATACCCCAATGGTCAAGAAGATCAGGAGCTGTATCCGTCAATGAACGAAAGAGAAAACGTATTTCAAAAAAGTTATAAATTGATTGGCATTTTAACGAGTGAAATAAGTATTTGATCCCCTATCAGCAAGATTTCTGGCTCCCAGTTGTCTTCTATAGAGGTAACAAGCTGAGATTAGGAGCACTCTCTTAACCACTTTACCACCGGAGGATTTTGCTGTGTTACGTCCAGGCCACTTTTTGCGATTCGGCACTGTGCGACTAACTGACAATTGCGCGGTCGTGCGACGCCGTACCCAAACAAAATTTACGTCCTTTTTTTCCCACAAACAGAGCTTTCTTTTGGTGGTATTTGATCACCTGTGCGATTTTTACTTTTTGCGATATAAACAAAAAAAGAGCGTAAATTTTGAAAAAATAATATTTTTCACATTTTTTTATATGAAATTCCCCCCCAAAAAAATGTAAAAATCAAAATTATTTTAAATTTTTGGCCAATTTGTTTTCTGCTACCTATGTTTGGTAAAAAAAAATCACAATAAGCATATTTTGATTGGTTTGCGCAAAAGTTATTGCGTTTACTAACTAAGGGAAAGATTTCTGTCATTTTTGGTGTTTTTTTTTTTTAACGAGTAATGGCGGCGATCTGCGATTTTTTTGCGGTACTGCGACATTGCGGCCGACAGATCGGACTCTTGACTGACATTTTTGACACTTTTGGGGGTACCAGTGACATTTCTATAGTAATCAGTGCTATAAATATGCACTGTTACTGTAAAAATTACACTGGCAGGGAAGGGGTTAATTTTATTGGGGAGGGGTTAATGTATGCCTGGTGCTTACTGACATGTGTGGGGGGAGGTGACTGAGTGACACAGGGACAGATCGCATGTTCAGCTATGCTGAACCCTGCAATCTGACCCGGTCTGTCCCATCTCCAAACTCGATTCCCCGACGATCGGGGAAGAGCGGCAGTGATCACCGCCGCTCCTCCCCTGGCCCGACTCCCGCTGTGACTGAAAACAGGGGAGGAATCCAGCGACGTAGTACTACGTCGCTGGACGGAATCTAGCCACTTTGCCACAGTACAGTCAACGTGACTGGTCGGCAAGTGGTTAAAAAGGGAGTACTCCTAATCTCAGCTTGTTACCTGTATAAAAGACACCTGTCCACAGAAGCAATCAATCAGATTCCAATCTCTCCACCATGGCCAAGACCAAAGACCTGTCCAAGGATGTCAGGGACAAGATTGTAGACCTACACAAGGCTGGAATCGGCTACAAGATCATTGTCAAGCAGCCTGGTGAGAGGGTGACAACCGTTGGTGAGATTATTTGCAAAAAGAAGAAACACAAAATAACTGTCAATCTCCTCCGGTCTGGAACTCCATGCAAGATCTCACCTTGTGGAGTTTCAATGATCATGAGAACGGTGAGGAATCATCCCCGAAACTACACGGGGGAATCTTGTCAATGACCTCAAGGCGCTGGGACCATAGCCACCAAGAGAACAATTGATAACACACTACACCTTGAAGGACTGAAATCCTGCAGCACCCGCAAGGTCCCCCTGCGCAAGAAAGCACATGTGCAGGCCCGTCTGAAGTTTGCTAATGAACATTTGAATGATTCAGAGGAGAATTGGGTGAAAGTGTTGTGGTCAGATGAGACCAAAATCGAGCTCTTTGGCATCAACTCAACGTGTTTAGAGGAAGGGGAATGTTGTCTATGACCCCAAGAACACCATCCCCACCGTCAAATATGGAGGTGGAAACATTATGCTTTGGGGGTGTTTTTCTGCTAAGAGAACAGGACAACTCCACTGCATCAAGGAAAGATGGACGGGGCCATGTACTGTCAAATCTTGGGTGAGAACCTCCTTCCCTCAGCCAGGGAATTGAAAATCATGGAGGGGTATTCCAACATGACAATGACCAAAAGCACACAAACAAGGCAACAAAGGAGTGGCTCAAGAAGAAGCACATTGAGGCCCTAGAGTGGCCAAGCCAGCCTCCAGACCTTAATCCCATAGAAAACATGTGGAGAGAGCTAAAATTTCGATTTACCAAACGTCAGCCTCGAAACCTGAATGACTTGGAGAGGAACTGCAAAGAGGAGTGAGACAAAATCTCTGTGATTGCCAACAAGAGTTGTGCCACCAAGTACTGAGTCATGTTTTGCGAAGGGGTCAAATACTTTTTTTCCCCACTGTATCCCCCTAAATAGCAACAAAGGACCACAGGTGTGGCTGCAATTATTCATGAACCCTTACAAAACAATGAAAGGGTAAAGAAATCAAACAAATGCATAAGAAATTAGCAGCTATTGATATAGACAGCTGTATATATAAAACAGCTCTAATGATAAATAAATCTGTCCATAATTAAGTCAAATTCAAAAGCAGAAAAACACCACTTGGAAATTAAAAAACAAATTAATAAAAATTATCCCACCCATCATGCCTACACTGCTTTGGGACATCCAAATAGTGAAGAAGCATTGAGAGCTACGTCTGCCAAATGACGATAGAGAAAACTGGATTTTTGTAAGAACTTACCATAAAATCCTTTTCTCTGAGTCCTTTGACAGACGCAGCTCTCAATTCTTCTTCACTATTGGGTTATGTGCCATCTACAGGAGTAGACTAGGCAGTGAAAACTTTTCACTCAACACGCCTATAGGGGCTGTCCCTAATGACATAACCCCAGACACACTGTGCTCTCAAATCAGTTTCATAGCAAGCAGTGAAATAAGACAGAACCAACCCCAATTTAGAGGGGCAGGAGCTGCGTCTGTTAAAGGACTCAGAGAAAAGGATTTTACGGTAAGTTCTTACAAAAATCCAGTTTTCTCTATCGTAATTTGCCAGACGCAGCTCTCAATGCTTCTTCACTATTGGGATGTCCCAAAGCAGTGTAGGCATGATGGGTGGGAAAACGTAACCAAACTGTTAACGTACATCCAAAGCTAAAAAACGTAGCCAACTGAGCGACAAAAAAAGCTCAACCCAAACCAACAGGAGCTTACCCCCAAACAAAAAATTCACCCCAGAAAGAGAAAACCAAGTCTCTTTGACAAACAGCAGCCTGGAAAACCTTGCGGCCCAAGGAAGCATCAGAGGATGCCAATAAATCAACCTTGTAGAATTTTGTAAAAAAGTGTGCACAGACTATCAAGTCGCCGCTTTACACACCCGAGCAACAGAAGACTGATGGCGAAAAGCCCAAGAGGCACTCCGAGCTCAAATAGATTGTGCCCTCACAGGGAAAGGAGGAACCTGACCCCTTAATGAATAGGTCTGAACAATTGACTGCCTGATTCATTTTGATATGGTCACAGCAGACGCAGCCAAACCCTTACGATGTCCCTTAGGAAGGACAAACAAGGAATCAGATGTCCAAAAAGACTCCGTGGCTGACTGGTAAACCCTGATCGCCTGAACCACATCCAGTAAATGCAAAGCAAATTCCTTGGGATGCTTGGGCTTAGAACAGAGTGGAGGCAAAACAATATCTTCATTGAGGTGGAAAGCAGACAACACCTTAGGGAGAAAAGACTGATTAGGTCGTAGAACAACCTGAGCCCTATGAACGACCAAATAAGGTGAATGGCAGGACAGAGCCGCCAACTCAGACACTCTGCAGCAGAAGCGATAGCCACCAAAAAGGCAACCTTCTGAGACAACAAAGGCAGAGATAACTCCCTAATATCTTCAAAGGGGGGCCGTTGAATAACAGACAACACCAAATTCAGATCATGCGGCGGCAAAGGGGATCTCCTCCGCTGAGCCAGGTGACGCACCCCTTGAAGAAAGGGGTGGATCAAGGAATTAGCCAGGGGAGGTTGGAAGTAAAAGGCTAAGGCCGACAGCCGATCTTTAATCGTACCTAAAGCCAAGCGTTGCTCGACTCCCTTCTGCAAGAAGGCCAAGTCTCTTGCCACTGCAAACGACGCTCAAACCATGCAATATACACCTTCCAAGTACAATGATAAATCTTCCTAGCCTTCCTAGCTCTCAACAAGGTAGGAATCACAAGATCAGAGAGGCCTCTGTCTCTCAACACCTGGCCTTCAACAGCCACGCCGTTATAGCCAGCGACCATAAAGCAGGATGGAAGATCGGCCCTTGAGACAGTAGACAGTAGATCCTCTCTCAGAGGCAGCCGCCAGGGAAGCTCGATGACCATCTTTACCAGTTCTGCGTACCAAGACCTGCGAGGCCAGTCTGGGGCCACCAGAATCACCGGCACTTGTTCCACTGCCAACCTGCGGAGGAAGCTTGACAAGAGCTGTATCGGAGGAAAGGCATAAATCAGCCGATATCGGTTTCAAGACACCACCAACGCGTCTGTGGTGTCGGCCAGAGGGTCTCGAGCCCTGGCCACAAACCACTCTACCTTTTTGTTCAGACGAGACGCGAACAGATCCACCTCCGGAGTTCCCCATCGGGCACACAGGAGAGGAAAAACATCCGGATGCAGCGACCTTTCCCCCTGATCCAGAACTTGACGACTCAGGTAATCCGCCTGCCAATTCTCCACACCTGGAATGTGAACAGCAGAGAGAGCCGGAACATGTGCCTCGGCCCAAATCAGGATCTCAGCCACTTCCCTGGCTGCCCGGACACTCTTGGTGCCTCCCTGATGATTGATATAGGCCTCAGCTGTGGCACTGTTGGATTGTACCCGAACCGGAAAGCCGTGCAGCCGAGGCGTCCAATGGAGCAGGCAGAGTTTGATCGCCCTTAGCTCCAGGATATTTATTGGTAAGGATGATTCCTCTGGTGACCACGTTCCCTGGACACAAAGAGTGCCCAGTACTCCACCCCAGCCCTGGCATCCATGGTGACCACCGTCCACAACAGCGGCAGAAAGGACCTGCCATGAATGTCAGATCGCCTGACAGGGCGTCATGAGTGCTTGCCCTCAACAGGAGATTGTTCAGATAGCCGAGGAACGCAATCCCCTTTCTGCGTAGCAAAGCCAGCACCGGGGCCAAAACCTTGGTGAATACCCAGGGAGCGGAAGCTAGACCAAAGGGTAATGCCACAAATTCAAAGTGCTCCTCCGCCAACGCTAAATGGAGACACCGCTGATGAGTCTTGTAAATAGGTATGTGCAATCATTTACAGCTATTGAGGCCAGAAAGTCCCCCTGATGTAAAGATGCTACCCCTGACCGAATGGATTCCATCCAAACTCCTGCCCCCGCAGAAAGCAGTGCAGTGATCTGAGGTCCAGAATTGGACGCACCTTGCCCTCCTTTCTGGGCACTGTGAACAGGTTTGAATAAAAACCTTGAAATCATTTCTGCTGAGGAACCAGCAAAATCACTCCCCGTGCAAGGAGAGTCTGCACTGCCTCCCTGAAATCCTTCCATCGATCCGGAGACAGACAGAGATTTGATGGAAAGAACCTGTCTGCTGGGCGAGACCAAAAATCGATCTTGTACCCTGAACAAATTTGTTTGTGAACCCATTTTTCCCGAATCAGAGACGTCCAGGGTTCTTGAAAGTAACGCAGACGTCCCCCCCCACCCAGAATCGGTTGAGGACGCCCCTTCATGTAGAAGAGGATTTGTCCGCCGAACGGACCGGCTAGTCTTGGGCTTACCTGACCAAGCCTTCCTGTTTCCTCCAGAGGCTCTGAACGGTTTACCGTTTGCAGATGCCCTTAGGGCACGAAAAAAACCGCCTGTGAGACATGAGGATGCCTTTGAGGATTGGGGTAGCAGAGAACTCTTACCCCCGTTAGGCCCTTAAATAAACTCATCCAAGGAGTCCCCAAACAGGCGTTCACCCAGAAATGGGAGATCAGTTAAGGCCTTCTTAGAAGCCTGGTCCACCGACCAGCTCCGCAGCCTCACCATGCGGCGTATGGCAATCCCCACCGCTGACACTCTAGCAACCAGAGGAGCCACATCCAGGGCCGCAGCACACAGGTACACCAGGGCCTGGGCCATCTGGTCCGTGAGCTCATCAGTGCCGGGGGAACTGTCTCAGCGGTCAAGTTACCCCTAAGCACTGCAACCCATTCTGTAACCGTCTGAGAAACCAGGACGGACGCGAATACAGGTTTAAGTATCGAGCCGCGCAAGCAAATGCAGGTGGTGGGAAAGGGATTCCACCCATCAGTCCACCGGGTCCGTAAAACACCAAGGAGACTTCCACAGGTAGATTTGTTCTGGAAACAGGGTGATCCACCTTATTTGAGACTGAGTCAGCAAAGGGATAACAGCGTTTAAAACGCTTTTGCACCACTAGCACATGCTTAATGCGCCATTGCTCATTCACCATATCGTGAAAGTCTTCGGGAACAAGGGAACACTTGACCCGACTTCTGGGCTTTTGCAGGAGCCAAAAACTACCCGCTGACCTGATTGTGTGGGCTCATCATCCATTTTCAATGTTTCCCTTACTGAAAGAATCAGTGCTTCCACCTTAGCGCGTTCCCGCGCTGCAGCCAAGGAGGACATAGCCTCCTGACCATCTGACTGCAAGGACAGAGACCCCTCAGGGATGGGATTGCCCGTGGTGACCATATCAGGCTCTGAATCAGAGGACTGAGAAGGCAGTGGCCGTGTCTGGGTAGCGACTTGTTTTATCACACAGTCCACCTTTGATGCCAGATTTTTCAAAGCTGCAGACAGACATGAGAGACTGCGATCCGGATGGTCCGGCATGCACACTAATAAAGTCTAAGGGGGAATTTTTACCTTGGGACTCCTTTTTGTAAGGTTTAGAAAAAAAGAGTTCACTGTCTCTTTAAATCGTGAATGTGGTCCACACCGTTATACCGCGCTGCATCCCGGAGCCCCCTTAAAGGCTGGCAGGAGCAAAAGCCGCCCAAGGAATACCCAAAGGAACAAAACCCCTTACTTTATCACCTCTGAGAAGCAGCTGCTCTGTAGTGTAAACTCCAGCATGAAAACGTCTAACAGGAAGTGACATATCACCACTAGAGGCCGCACACTGCCTGTGTAGCCTCAGGCTACAATACAATGGTTGCGTGTAATTGATGGTGCGCTATATCTGAAATATGTGCAAAAATGCAAACGAATAATGTGCAACCTCAAATATATACAATTAAGGTGCAAAACTGTAACATATAAATATATATGAGAAGAAGTCCCAAGACACTAGTGTGTCTATATTGAAACTATTTTCGGTGATGTGGTTGGTGATGGATGGTGTTCAAAAGTAATACGTGACTTGAATTCCCTCCACCTGTTAGAATTCCTCCTTACCGGACGGAATGAAATAAGTGCTCTCCTTAAAGGAAACAAACAATCCCTGGTGCTCCAAAATCAAAAGGTGCTCCCCACCGTGCGTATAAAATAGCCTGCTGGGCTTCTTACCAGATGGATATAGATAACATGCGTAATTGCATCCCCCTTGGACAGGTCTGTCTCTGTATCCAATTGGTCCTTATCAGCCTCTGGTGGATATGGACACCGAATACTGTTGCGCTGCTCACAGGCAGATTGGTCCTATATTCCGGTGACACTGATAGCCGCTTACAGTAAGCGGTGGGAAGGATCGTATCGTTCCAGCATGACATGTAAAAAGGAATGACTGCTATAGTGCATTATCCTTAATGTAAACTTTATTCAAAATAAAATTGCACTTACATGAAATATGCGGTAGAAAAGCGTAAGGAATTCCTGTATGACTAGGGTCCGGCTGCAGCCCAGATCCCCAGCGACGTGGTGACGGCACGCCTCCTGTCTGACGCGTTTCCGCCTAATTGGCTGTCTTCGGAGAAAGGAGGTTCTCGCGCGCCGTCACTTCCGTCCTATTTATTCTGAGAGGGACCGCGTCACTTCCGGTGTCAGCAGAGGAGGCGCCGGAAGTTAATTGCGGGACCCTTGGTTTCAGTTTCCTAGTGCAACTTCAAATATTAATGGTCCGATATCGGGGTGGTCTCCTGTATTTAGTTAAAACTAAACCACCATGTTTCTGGCATTGGGTATCTGGCGGTATATAATACTCTTGCCTTTACTAGTATCGGCTCCTCCCCATCGGCCATCAGTTCTTGAAAGATAAACTGGATATGCATATATAATGTACATCTCAGGGGATAATTCTCCTGTGTAAAATTAATACTATTTACATAAATAAAAACCTTTATTAAAATGTTAAAGATAAAAATTCAACTAATGTCCGCAATACCAGTGGTGACACCGGAAGTGACTTCTAGGCACTTTCCCTAATGGTGACACCAATCGGATTGCGATGTGAATGCATTAAAAAACTGAAACCTTTTTCGCAGCATGCATAACATCTTCAGTTACTAAAAATTATCCATTTAAAACTTATATATGTTTTATAATAAAAACAGTAAAAGATTTTTACAACAGTTAAAAGCCGTATAATATATAGGTATAATAATGTGTGTATTGAGATGTTCCATGCCCATAAATGAAATAAAAGAGTAAATACTAGCTATATGTATATCAACTGTTATTAATATGAGAATTGATGTCCCAGTCTATATTGTGGCCTTTCGGTCTATAACACTTAAGCTCATAAATCCAAAAAGTCTCACGTCTCGAAATAGACCTCTGTAAATTACTGCCTCTCCAGTGGGGGACGTGTTTCTCAATCACTGTGATTTTTAATTTCTTGGATTCTTTATTATGACAGGTGGCATAGTGTTGAGAAACACTATGTCCTGGGAATCCGTTATGAATATTTGTTAGATGTTCTCCAACGCGAATGCCTGCTGTCCTAATAGTTCTCCCTACGTATTGCAGGTTACACTCGCATTGCAGCAAATAAATGACTCCTTTAGTATCACATGTGATGAACTCTTTAATGGGATATTCCTTCCCTGTTGTTGAGGAGGTGAATTTATTAGTTCTCACTGTGATGGCTTCTGTACATATACGACACCTTTTACAAGGGTAGAAGCCTTTCATGTTTGGAAATATCTCCATTTAAACAACAAGTAGGAACCCTAAAACAGAGGTTTGTTGAAAAAGGGTATGACATCTCCGAATTAGACAGAGAGATTGAAAATGTCACCCCTTTGGAACAAAAGAACCTAGTGGAACCAAAAAGCATGACCAAACTTACCTCTCCACAGTTTGAATATGCATTCACTACAAAATTTTCCAGCAACTATAAATGGCTCAACTATGTTTTCAGAAAATACTGGGGTGTCCTACAAGAGGACAAAGTCTTGGGACCTGCTTTACCGATCCAACCTAAGCTAATTTTCAGAAAGGCGACAAATCTGAAAGACTTAATAGCCAGAAACCCAGTGGAAAGGCCATTAAAAATGGAGATATTTCCAAACATGAAAGGCTTCTACCCTTGTAAAAGGTGTCGTATATGTACAGAAGCCATCACAGTGAGAACTAATAAATTCACCTCCTCAACAACAGGGAAGGAATATCCCATTAAAGAGTTCATCACATGTGATACTAAAGGAGTCATTTATTTGCTGCAATGCGAGTGTAACCTGCAATACGTAGGGAGAACTATTAGGACAGCAGGCATTCGCGTTGGAGAACATCTAACAAATATTCATAACGGATTCCCAGGACATAGTGTTTCTCAACACTATGCCACCTGTCATAATAAAGAATCCAAGAAATTAAAAATCACAGTGATTGAGAAACACGTCCCCCACTGGAGAGGCAGTAATTTACAGAGGTCTATTTCGAGACGTGAGACTTTTTGGATTTATGAGCTTAAGTGTTATAGACCGAAAGGCCACAATATAGACTGGGACATCAATTCTCATATTAATAACAGTTGATATACATATAGCTAGTATTTACTCTTTTATTTCATTTATGGGCATGGAACATCTCAATACACACATTATTATACCTATATATTATACGGCTTTTAACTGTTGTAAAAATCTTTTACTGTTTTTATTATAAAACATATATAAGTTTTAAATGGATAATTTTTAGTAACTGAAGATGTTATGCATGCTGCGAAAAAGGTTTCAGTTTTTTAATGCATTCACATCGCAATCCGATTGGTGTCACCATTAGGGAAAGTGCCTAGAAGTCACTTCCGGTGTCACCACTGGTATTGCGGACATTAGTTGAATTTTTATCTTTAACATTTTAATAAAGGTTTTTATTTATGTAAATAGTATTAATTTTACACAGGAGAATTATCCCCTGAGATGTACATTATATATGCATATCCAGTTTATCTTTCAAGAACTGATGGCCGATGGGGAGGAGCCGATACTAGTAAAGGCAAGAGTATTATATACCGCCAGATACCCAATGCCAGAAACATGGTGGTTTAGTTTTAACTAAATACAGGAGACCACCCCGATATCGGACCATTAATATTTGAAGTTGCACTAGGAAACTGAAACCAAGGGTCCCGCAATTAACTTCCGGCGCCTCCTCTGCTGACACCGGAAGTGACGCGGTCCCTCTCAGAATAAATAGGACGGAAGTGACGGCGCGCGAGAACCTCCTTTCTCCGAAGACAGCCAATTAGGCGGAAACGCGTCAGACAGGAGGCGTGCCGTCACCACGTCGCTGGGGATCTGGGCTGCAGCCGGACCCTAGTCATACAGGAATTCCTTACGCTTTTCTACCGCATATTTCATGTAAGTGCAATTTTATTTTGAATAAAGTTTACATTAAGGATAATGCACTATAGCAGTCATTCCTTTTTACATGTCATGCTGGAACGATACGATCCTTCCCACCGCTTACTGTAAGCGGCTATCAGTGTCACCGGAATATAGGACCAATCTGCCTGTGAGCAGCGCAACAGTATTCGGTGTCCATATCCACCAGAGGCTGATAAGGACCAATTGGATACAGAGACAGACCTGTCCAAGGGGGATGCAATTACGCATGTTATCTATATCCATCTGGTAAGAAGCCCAGCAGGCTATTTTATACGCACGGTGGGGAGCACCTTTTGATTTTGGAGCACCAGGGATTGTTTGTTTCCTTTAAGGAGAGCACTTATTTCATTCCGTCCGGTAAGGAGGAATTCTAACAGGTGGAGGGAATTCAAGTCACGTATTACTTTTGAACACCATCCATCACCAACCACATCACCGAAAATAGTTTCAATATAGACACACTAGTGTCTTGGGACTTCTTCTCATATATATTTATATGTTACAGTTTTGCACCTTAATTGTATATATTTGAGGTTGCACATTATTCGTTTGCATTTTTGCACATATTTCAGATATAGCGCACCATCAATTACACGCATTTATTTATTTTTATCTGGGAGCAGCATATCACGGATCAGCGCACTTTTTCTTTTTCACATACAATACAATGGTGCCAATAGTAAAGTATAGGAAGCTTAGGGAAAATGGCCGCTGCCCTTACACAGAGCGAGCCTATGCCCACACTTAAAATGGCGTCTGCCAGCGCTGCCATGCGGGCAGGACCCAGGCATGAGGCCACCGTGGGAATCCACCTAAAGGGACCTCCCAGGATAAGGTAACATTCATTAAACCCCCCCCCCCAGGCGTCAGACGCCGACTAAAGCACCCCCAGCAGGAGCAGGGAGGCCAGGTCTTGATAGGCCTGGGGGATCTTTCAGTGAAACACATCCCTGTTATCCCTAGGAGAGGGCCCACATCTCCCCCTTAAAGGTCTGTTTCAGGGACACGGGGGGCGTTGCATCACTCACCATACCATGGACTGGGTGGGCTCCACTTCGAAGCAGCTCGCCTCCCACCCTGAGTGGGGGGTGCTGCCAGCCAAAAGAGGTAAACTGCGACTCAGGGCATTCAAGGTCGATGTGTTCCGGCGAGGCATCCGCTCGCAGGCTCGTCCCCATCCACCGGGGCTCCATCGTGGCGAGGCCTGGGTGGACCAAAACCTGCTCACGCTCGTTGGCCACGCTGGGAGACCGTAAGGCTCTAGATTATTCAGTGCGAAACCTAAGCCCGGCTGTCGCTTGTAGTTCCCCAGGAGTATCCCCCTGTCACTAGCTAGTGATAGTGAGTAAAGATAAATAAACGTAAACATTCTAAAAAATTAAAACTGAGCCCGGAGTCCCAGCGGGAAACCTAGGTCCTACTCCCTAACTAGGCAGCAAAAACTGATGTGACAGCACAGTATGTCTGGGGTTATGTCGTGAGGGACAAATTTTACCTGTAATGTTTGGCATAAGCGTGTCGTGTCAATTTGCTGCCTTTTGCCAGGCAATTGCAATATCCCCTAACTTTCAATCTTAACCACTTAAGCCCCGGAAGATTTTACCCCCATTCCGACCAGGGGGTATTTTGCGATTCGGCACTGCGTGACTTTAACGGACAATTGCGCGGTCGTGCGACGCTGTACCTAAACGAATTTGACGTCCTTTTTTTCCCACAAACAGAGCTTTCTTTTGGCGGTATTTGATCACCTGTGCGATTTTTTGATCACGCGCTATAAACAAAAAAAGAGCGTCAATTTTGCAAAAATAACAATATTTTTCACATTTTTTTATATGAAATTCCCCCCCAAAAAAAAGTAAAAATCAAAATTTTTTAACATTTTCGGCCAATTTGTTTTATGCTACATATGTTTGGTAAAAAAAAAAATCGCAAAAAGCGCATTTTGATTGGTTTGCGCAAAAGTTATTGCGTTTACTAACAAAGGGAAAGATTTTTGTCATTTTTGTTGTTTTTTTTTTTTAACGCGTAATGGCGGCGATCTGCGATTTTTTTTGCGGTACTGCGACATTGTGGCGGACAGATCGGACCCCTGACTGACACTTTTGACACTTTTGGGGTTACCAGTGACATTTCTACAGTAATCAGTGCTATATATATGCACTGTTACTGTAAAATTACACTGGCAGTGAAGGGGTTAACTTTATTTGAGAGGGAGGGGCTGTGTGTGTCCCTAGGGGCGTGATTCTAACTGTGATTGGCTGTGGCTTGAGGTGTAGTTACACTGATCAACGGTTCTACATAGTAGAACCGTATGATCAGTGTCTCTACACAGGGAGAACTGACAGGCAGCTTGTTTACACAAGCTGCCTGCCTTTCTCCCTCTCCCCTGCCGATCGCTGAGTGAACGGCGGACATCGGGTCCGCCGGTCACACGCGCGGGGGGGTGCGTGACGCGCGCTCGCTCCCCAGACCCTCCCAGGCTAGTGACGTATATATACATCACTTTGCCTGTGAGGGGCTGACCGCCGCAGTATATTTACTTGCGGCGGTCGGCAAGTGGTTAAGAGAAAAGCAGCCAATGGAACATTGAACTATAAGAGTTAAAAAACATACACCAATGGAGAAAAATGGGATTTCTGACTTACCGTAAAATCCATTTGACGAACACAGCTCCTCATCTTCATGACCATTGAGTTATACTGCCCCCTACATGAGTAGGACACTAGGCAGACAACAAAAACTTGACCACGCCTGGCAGTCCCTGGGGGTATACTCCCACTCTCTGCTATAGGTACTCAGTTTTTTTCGGTCTAGTCAGGAGTAAGGACCTAGTTCCCTGCTGGGATCTCTGGTCCCAGCAATTTTTCTCTTTTTTAGTTGGATTTTCTTCTCCTGTTTTTTTACCTGGGTATTACCTTTTGTAACAAGCAATGTCAGAAGAAAAAACCCAACTCCAAAGAGGGACGGGTGCTGTGTCCATCAATGCACATCAGAGAAATGGATTTTACTTTACGTCAAAAATCCCATTTTCTCTTTCGCTCATTGATGGACAGCTCCTCATCTTCATGACCATTGGGACATCCAAAAGCAGTATTAAACACGAAGGGTGGGAACAGCAGGAAAAACTTCCCCGAAGGCTAAACATAGCCAACCAGGTAACTTGGAGCCCAAATCTCAACTAGAGCTCACCAAAAAATAGAAAAACACCCTCAAAGAGGACAAGTTGTCTAAACAGCAGCCTGCAAAAGAAGCATCCGCAGATGCCAACACATTCACTTTATAACACTTTGTGAACCTGTGTAAAGACGACCAGGTAGCCACCTTGCAAACCTGCATCACTGACGCCTGACGGAAGGCCCAGTAGGCACTAAGCACCCAAATAGACTGCACCTTAACAGGGAAAGGAGGAACCTGACCCTTAATGGAATAAGCCTGAACCACAGTCTGTCTGATCCATCTGGAAATGTTCGCAGCAGAAGCAGCCAAACCCTTGCGAGGTCAATCCGCTAGGACAAATAGAGAGTCTGACTTTCCAAAAGACTCTGCAGCTGCCAGGTACACCCTTATTGCCGAACCACATCCAGGGAATGCAAAGCAACTGCCTTAGGATTTTTTAGGTTTGGGACACAGGGAGGACAACACAATGTCTTCATTCAGATGAAAATCAGAGACAACCTTCGGAAGGAACGACGGACATGGATGAAGAACCACTATATTCCTGTGAACCACCAGGTAAGGTGAACGACAAGACAGCGCCACCAGTTCAGACAACCTCCAGAAGTAATAGCCACCAAAAAGGCCACCTTCTGTAAAAACGTAAGCAGGGGAATCTCCCGAATATTTTTAAAGGGAGGCTTCTGGAGAACTAAAATCACCAAATTGAGGTCCCACAATGGCAATGGAGACCGCACTGGAGGAGCCAAGTTTCCCGAATGCCCTGTAAAAATGTATGCACCAAGTAGTGTGTGTGTGAAAGAAAATCACCAAGGCCGAGACCTGGTCCTCGATGGTACTCAAGGCCAGGCGCTACTCAACCCCTCGTTGGAAGAAAACCAAGATCTGAGTCCCTGAAAAAGAGCGAGGGTGAACCCTGAGGGATTCACACCACGCAATGTATGTCTTCCATTCTCTACCACAAGAGGTGGTTTCTGCAGGTAGTATGGTGGCTTTCAAAAGACTACTAGACGTACATCTCAAGGATCAGAACATTCAGGGGTATGCGAGATGATTACAGCCACACACACCTACACAGGTTGAACTGGATGGACTATTGTCTTTATTCAACCTCACCTACTATGTAACTATGTACAATGGCAAATCCTCCTAGAAGTGAATTTTCTAGCTTTTAACAGCATAGGAATCACAGAGGTAGACAACCCTCTGTCCTTCTGCACCTGGCTTTCAACAGGCAAGCTGTCAAAGCCAGCGACTGTAAAGCAGGATGGAAGATTGGCACTTGGGACAGCAGATCTTCCTTGAGAAGAAGTCTCCAAGGAGCATCGGTGACCAGCCGTACCAGATCGCGTACCAAGACCAGCGAGGCCAGTCTGGCGTCACTAGGATGACCAGAATCCCTTCTGCCTCGATCCTGCGCAGGAGTCTCAGCAGAAGCTTGAGAGGAGGTAAGGCGTAAATAAGATGATACTGACTCTACTGCGCCACTAAAGCATCTGTGGCATTGGCTAGAGGATCCTGAGACCGTGCCACAAACCTCTGCACCTTCCTGTTGAGGCAAGAGGCCAACAGGTCCACCTTGGGAGTGTCCCACTGGAGACACAATTGATTGAACACCTCCGGATGAAGTGACCATTACCCTTGGTCCAACGCCTGTCGACTGAGGTAGTCCGCCTGACAATTTTCTACTCCTTAAATGTGCACAGCAGAAAGGGATGGAACGATTCCTTCAGCCCACCTTAGAATGCCGGCTACTTCCCAAGCCACCAGGACACTTCTGGTGCCCCCTTGGTGATTGACATAGGCCACGACTGATTAAAGCGGAGTTCCGGCCTCTAATACTAATCCATCGCTCTTTATAGAACCGCTATTCTCATACTTACAAGGTGTACAGTATTGGACTTTAGTCAAAATCTTACTTTTAAAAACGCTGTCTGGGCGATGCCATCTTGGATGTGGGCATCTGAAGCCGCAGTGTAATCTGCTGTGTCCTTCTTCCTGATTCAAGGGAGTGTTCTGGGAGTTCTTCCTGATTCCAGCCTCCTGGGAGTGATGACAAAAAGCTCCCAGGATGCAATGCAAAGGCGGAAGTGATGTTGGTGGCCATGGCCACAGAGGGGGGAGAAGTAGGAAGTAGAATCAAAAATGCCCTGAAAATAAGGTAAGGGACCCCTGAAAAAAATTGAAAATGCCCAATTGTTGATTAGCATAGCGAGCACTCCAGGAATCACTAAAGTTGCAAAATAGGCTGGAACTCCACTTTAAATCCAAACCGGACACCCCTGGAGACGACTCGTCCAATGATCCAGACAAAGTTTGATCGGTCGGAGCTCCAGGACATTGAGCGGTAGCCTGGACTCTTCCAGCATCCAAACCCCCTGAGCACACTCTGTGCCGAGGACGCCTCCCCACCCGGACAAGCTGGCATCCGTGGTGACGTGGGTCCTGATGAAGTGCCAAAGAATAAAGCCATCAATCCAGGGACCTCCTTGTACTCCAGCTCAACAGGATCAGGTTGTCTAGAGACTGAGGATCCTTCTTCCATTTCACCTTTTTCCTTTCGCAGAGATCTCGTGTGGAACTGTGCAAATGGAACCGCCTCAAAAGGTAAACACTATCAGGCACAGCACCCACATGCAAGTCCGAAGAGATGACCTTCTGCTGGACAGCAGAAGCTGAATTGCCTCTTTTTTTCAGAGGAAGAAACACTCTGGCTGTGGCCGAGTCCAGAGTCAGATGCAGATAGTCCAGGCTTGTACCCAGAACCAGAGCAGACTTCTAAAGATACGGAATCCAACCAAACTCCCTCAGAGTTCGCAGAGTAATTTCTAAGTTGCCCAACAGAGCAGCTGAAGACTCTGCTTGCAAAAGCAGGTCGTTCAGGTACCCCAGCACCGCAATCCCCAGCTGACGCAGTAATGCCAGAACCGGGGCCAATACTCTTGTGAATACCCAAGGAGTGGAAGCGAGACCAAAGAGTGACGCCAAACCGATAATGATCCTTACGCACCGCAAAGGGGAGGAAACTCTGGTTGGCGACATATATTGGGATGTGAAGGTAGGCGTCCTTGATGTCAATGGAGGCGAGAAAATCTGCCTGATGTAGGAACGCCACTACTGTGTGAATGGATTCCATTTGGAACTTCTGTGCCTGCACAAAGCAGTTAAGCATCTTAAGGTCCAGGATTGCAAGCACCTTGCCTTCCTTCCTGGGAACTGTAAACAGGTTTGAGTAAAAACCTTTAAAAAGTTCAGATGTTGGAACCAGAACAATCACCCCTTGAAGTATTAATTCTTGCACTGCCCCATAAAGATCCCCTAAGCAATCTGGGGATAAGTGCAGGTTGGAAGGGAAGAACCTTTCCAGAGGATATGATCGATACTCGATCTTATAGCCGGAGCAAATGACTTCATGGACCCTCTTGTCCTGGATCAGGGAGGTTCACAGATCTAGAAACCAGCGAAGACGTCCCCCCACACCAGATACAGATGAGGGCACACCTTCATGCAGGGGGAAGTCTTGTCCGCAGGTCTGGTAGAACCCGCTCGTGGTTTGCCCGACCAAGACCTCTTAGAACCCCCAGCGTGGTTTGTCCGACCAAGACCTCTTAGAACCCCCAGCGGAGGCCCTGAAGGGCAGAGATCCCTTGTCTTGAGACCCTGAGGGATGAAAAGGCCGCTTGTGAGCCGAAAAGAAAGGTCCCCGTCTGTGACGGGGCTCTTTACCCTTGGAAGCCAGAGGAAGAAGAGCATTCTTTCCCCCTGTGAGGCTTTGATAATGTCATCCAGAGACAGAGAGGCTTCAAACAGGCGATCCCACACAAATGGAAGATCAAATAAGGCCTTCTTAGAAGCCTGGTCTGCAGACCAGCATTTCAGCCAGATAATACGACACAGGACCACCGCTGAGACAGATAGTCTAGAAATCAGGGGAGCGGCATCAAGAGAGGCGTCAAACTGTAGCCCTTGAACCAACTGATCCGCCAGCTCTGCAATTGCAGGGGGGAGCGGTTTCTCCTCCAGTTCCCGGCACAGAAGTTTTGCCCACTCTGTCATAGCTTGCAACACCAGGGCAATAGTAAACACCGATCTAAGTGTCGAACCAGACACAGTGAACATATGATGTGTGAAGACCTCCAACCTCCTATCAGCCAAATCTGTGAAGATCGGGGACTGTTCAACTAGGATTACAGTGGCTTTATTCAACTTGGAAATCGGGTAGTCCACTACAGGAGGAACTGTCTATTTTTAAGAAGGGACTTCTCATGAGGGTACCGCATTGCAAAACGCTTAGGATTGCAAAGGTGCCTTTTGGTCACCCCCCCCCCCCCCCCCACCGTTTTGTGACAATATCGTCAAAGGCGGAAAAGGGGAACACCTTTGTCGCCTTTGAGGACCTGTGGGTGCCAAGGGTGACCCGCACCTCCGATGCTGTGTTACTCGCATCCTCCATATTTAAGGTTTCCCGCACTGATACAATCAGTGCATGCACTAGCGCCTTTTCATGTTCGGCTAGATAAGCAGAGGAATTATCCTCACTATTTGAGCATGCAGGGTGAACGCAGACCATGAAGGGTAACTCGCATCCACGGCGGTCGCATAAGATTCAGGATCTGATGAGACAGGGGAAACAGGTGAAGGCGGGGGGACGTTTTTTGCTAGCCCGTAAGCCCAGGACCAAATCTACCTTGGACACCAAGGACTCCAGGACCACCGTCAGTCCAGTCAGTTGTTGGAACTCAGAGGGGATCAGGTGGGGAAACATGCTCCAGGGACTCCCTGAATGGAGAGGGGAACCCACACAAAAAAAAATGATACAAACCCTGTCAGGAACACCCCACGCGCTGTAGGCACTACAAGGCCCAGCACATAGCACAACCACTGCAAAAGCGAGAGAGGTAGAGAAAACCCCACAAAAGGACTCACCACCACCCGTCAGGTACTCACAGCCTGAACTAACTGTACACCATGCGGCGATCAGGAAGAGGAATATCTAGAGATCAGCACTAGAGGCCGCTGAAGGACTCCCACGGCTGAATCACCGCCTGTCTCCAAAAACCTGGCCGCCGCTATTTACAATGGGAAACTACAGGAAAATGGCCACCGAGGCTACACAAACATGGCTGCCAATCTGTAGCATAAAAGGCTACACGAAAAATGGTGGCCCCTTGCTCAGCAACCCGTGGCTCCCAGGGGCCTCAGAGGGGACCCCAGAGCAAAAAAACCTGATCCCAACAGGAAGGGGGGCCCTAGCAGGTGCCGTCACCAGGCCCATACCCCACCCAGGGAACAATCGTTCGGTCACTGGCAGCGCGCTCCCCACCCCCATCGCCAATGCAGCACCCCATGTCTCTCTAAAAATGTATATCCACCACGGGGGTGGGTGGGGGTGCCCACGGTTCACCCCAAAACCCTCCAGGGGTAGTGGGAGGGACAGCTGCTTACCACACCAGGAACAGGGTGGGTACCGCTCCGGACAGGACACTGCTCTGTCGCAATGTGGATGTTGTCGGCAAGGAGGAAATGCTGTGACTCAGGTCGAAGCCAGTTCGTATGCACCCTCGCAAGACGTTTAACTCGCAGACGTTTAACTCGCAGGCCAGCCTTCGGCCAGTGGGGCTATGTTGCGGCTGACCTAGCCCGGAGCTGCGGTCTGCATGAGCTCGCTGGCTAGACTCGGGGGACCCTAAAGATCTATATTATTTAGTTTGTCGCCCACTCCGACACTTGATTGAAGCTCTCACAAGAACAAAATAATAAAGATAAGAAAAAAAATTAAATTCAAAAGAAAAAAGTTACCAGAGATCACAGCAAGACTAGGCAGAAAAACTGAATACCTATAGCAGAGAGTGTCAGTGTCCTGCTTCTCTAGAGGGCAGTATAACCCAATGGTCATAAAGATGAGGAGCTGTGTCCACCAATGAATGAAAGAGAAATAGACTAACGCTATAGTATAACAACATTTAAACAGCATGAGAATAGTTTGAGGGAGACCTCAGCACTGTGTACAATCTAAAGAGATTCCTGTGCAACAAATGAGCGAACCTCCATTTGCAGTGTTAAGTGAAACATTTAGCAGCAGTATTCTTATCGCTGCCAATTGCAACATTTTCCTACTCAGAGCTCCTATTGTTAAGGAGTCAGCACCAGCCAGTATCCCAGTAACCAGTGACTCCTCCCCCAAAAGGCACATTCGGTTGTCAGCCCCCTGCTATTGGTTCAGGATTAAGTGGAAGAGGCCCAAGGTAATTTGCCCTGGAAGTCCCCCTGGCAAGGTACCACCCCATATTGAAGACATGTGGTTTGGTATGGTTCATGGTAAGGGGAGGCTGGGTCGCACACTCATTTCCCACCTTTCCTAGTCAACCAGGCGAGTCAGGTATGGGATTTTGGGAGGACCCTGTGCCTTTTTTTGCATGGGGTCCCCGCTTAAAACCCAAACCAGCACTGAAGTTGTCAGGGTCCGGACTGGCGGCAGATGACGGCACTAAGGGTGGATCCTCTGTGTCAGTGAGGGATTGGCGTGGACCGTACTAGAGGACTGGTTCTAAGTTACTACCGGTTTTCACCAGAGCCCGCCGCAAGGCGGGATGGACTTGCTGCGGTGGTAGCAACCAGGTCGTGTCCCCCGGTAACGGCTCAACCTCAATGACAGCTGAGACAGGCGTTGTACAGTAGGACAAGGCAAAGGCAAGGTCAGCCGTAGCAGAAGGTTAAGGCAGGCGGCAAAGGTTCGAAGCCAGAGGCAACGGCAGAAGGTCAGATACACAGGCAAGGCAAACACAAATCGCTTTCTCAGGGCACTAAGGCAAAAAGATCCGGCAAGGACAGGAAGGGGAAGTGGGTTTATATAAGAAACAAGAAACAGGTCACAGGAAACAGGTCACAGGAAAGGGAGGTTTGGACCAGGCACCAATTACTGGTGCACAGGCCCCTTAAATTTCAAACAACCGGCGCGCGCGCGCCCTATGGTGCAGAGGCGCATGCGCCGGGAACCACGTGAGCGGGGAGCGGAGGAGGGAGCCGGAGCGGGGAGTGGAGGAGGGAGCCGGAGCGGGCACAGGTGAGTGGATCTGGAACGAACGCCGCAAGCGCTCTGGTCCAGAAGCAGGGACCGGAGCGCTCAGCGTTACAGTACCCCCCCCTTTGGTCTCCCCCTCTTTTTGGTACCCAGAAACCTGTGGATAAGCTCCTTGTCAAGGATATTGGACTCGGGCTTCCATGACCTCTCTTCGGGACCACAATCCTCCCAGTCAACAAGAATTTTTTTTTACCTCTGATGACCTTGGAGGCGAGGATCTCTTTTACCGAGAAGACGTCAGAGGACCCAGAGACAGGAGCAGGAACGGTGACCTTGGGGGAAAATCGGTTAAGAATGAGGGGTTTGAGAAGGGATACATGAAAGGAGTTAGGAATACGGAGAGAGGGAGGAAGATGGAGTTTGTAAGAGACAGCGTTAATTTGGCTTTTGATTCTAAAAGGCCCAAGGTAACGCGGACCCAGCTTGTAGCTAGGGACCCGAAAGCGGATGTATTTGGCAGAGAGCCACACTCTGTCACCAGGGGCAAAGACAGGAGGAGTTCTTTTTTTATTTGCATGTCTCTTCATGCGAGAAGAGGCCAGGGTGAGCGACTTTTGAGTCTCTTTCCAGATGGAGGAGAAGTACAGGGTCAAGTCATCAACGGCAGGAACTCCAGAAGAAGTGGGAATGGGGAGGGGGGGGCAGCGGGTGACGGCCGTACACCACAAAAAATGGAGATTTGGTGGATGACTCAGAGTCTCTAAAGTTATATGAGAATTCAGCAAGTGTCGCAAATAGTCCCCAAGGATCTGGTTAACCCTCTCCACTTGTCCATTGGACTGAGGGTGGTAGGCGGAGGAAAAAATGGATTTTTGTAAGATCTTACCGTAAAATCCTTTTCTCTTAAGCTCATTGACAGACGCAGTCCTCTTGATTAATATCAATTGGGTTATACTGCCCTCTACAGGAGTAGGACACTAGGCAGAAGAAAACGTTCTGACCACACCTTAGGGGCAGTCCCAGAGGGTATATCCTCTCTCTCTCTGCTACAGGATGTCAGTTATGTCACAAAGCAGTGTCAGAGAATTTAACCCAACCCAACTCAAAAATAGAGGGGCGGGTACTGCGTCTGTCAATGAGCTTAAGAGAAAAGGATTTTACGGTAAGATCTTACAAAAATCAATTTTTCTCTGTCGCTCATTGATGATTGATTAATATCAATTGGGACGTCCCAAAGCAGTGCCACAAATGAGGGGTGGGATAACAGAAATAAAAATCCAATCCAGAAGGCCCAACCGGAGCCAACCAGAAGTATCAAGGGCTCATCGAACAAAAAGATGAGACCCACCCAACTAAACCCTCGAGGTGGACCAACGGTCCCCTCAAACAGCGGCCTGCAGGGCCTTGCGGCCAAAAGAGGCATCCGCCGATGCCAGCACATCAACTTTATAAAATTTTTGTAAGGTCATGAACCGACGACCAGGTAGTCGCCTTGCAAACCTGAAGCACTGACGCCTGATGGCGGAAGGCCCAGGAAGCACTAAGCGCCCGAGTGGAGTGTGCTTTAACAGGGAACAGAGGAACCCGACCCTTGATAGAATAAGCCTGTACCACCGTCTGTCTGATCCACCTGGAGATAGTCACGGCAGACGCAGGCAACCCTTTTCCAGGGCCATCTGTAATCACAACAAGTGAATCAGCCTTACGAAAAGGTTCAGTAGTAGTCAAATACACCCTGATCGCCCGAACCACATCCAAGGAGTGTAACGCACACTCCCGAGGATGACTGGGCTTAGGACACCGGGAAGGTAACACCATATTCTCATTCAGATGGAACTTTGAAACCATCTTAGGAAGGAAGGATGGATTCGGATGAAGAACCACCTTATCCCTATGAACCACCAGATATGGGGAACGACAGGACAATGCGGCCAGTTCTGACACCCTGTGTGCAGACGTGCCACCAAAAAGGCCACCTTCTGGGATAAGGTAAGCAAGGGAATCTCCCTATATTTTCAAAGGGAGGTTTCTGGAAAACCGACACCCAAATTAAGATCCCAAGGCGGCAAGGGCGCGCGCACTGTCGGAGCCAGGTGTCGCACCCCCTGGATGAACCTCCGTACTAAGTACTGAGTAGTCAGTGGCTTCTGAAAGAAGCTTTGTCAAGGCTGAGACCTGACCCTTGATTATGCACAAGGCCAGTTTTCTGCTCAACCTCCTGTTGCAGAATGAGCCAATATCCGAGCCACCGAGTGAGAACGTGGAGGAAACCCAAAGGGATTCACACCACGCAGTGTAAGACTTCCATGTGCGATGATAGACCTTTCTAGAAGTCGCTTTCCTCGCTTTAACCAGAGTAGGAATAACTGAAGCCGACAAAACCCCTGTCCTTCAGCACCTGGGTCTCAACAGCCAAGCCGTTGAAGCCAGCGATCGTAAAGCAGGATGGAAGATCGGTCCCTGAGACAGCAGATCCTCCCTGAGAGGAAGTCGCCAAGAAGCGCCCGCGACCAACCTGACCAAGCCGGCGTACCAGGTCTGATGAGGCCAGTCCGGAATAACTGGAATTCCCTCCACCTCTATCCTGCGAGAAGTTTCGGCAGCAACTTGAGAGGAGGGAAAGCATACAGTAACTGTACTGCTGGTAATGCCTGCGGCGCCATACTCCATCCCTGACAAACCTTAGTCATGGATTCGAAAGGATGGCGTTCCGCGCGCTGCAGCCGACCGATCGATCGGTAGGCCGAAGGGAAGGCCAGTTTGCAGACAATAACAAATTAGTCGTCAACTGAATCTCCTGGAGTTTCTCCGCCGGGAGAAACACTTTTGCCAAGGATGCCCACGGAGCAACCAGTGCGTCTGCGGTGTTCGCTAGAGGATCGCGGGAGCGGGCTACAAACCTCCGCACCTTCCTGTTGAGCTGAAATGCCAACAGATCCACATCCGGGGTGCCTCAACGAAGGCATAATTGGTGAAATACTTCTGGATGAAGGGAGCATTCCCCCTGATCCAAAATCTGACGGCTTAGAAAAATCTGACTGCCAATTTTCCACCCCCGGAATGAAAACCGCGGAGAGAGCTGGAACAATCGTTCCGCCTAACGAAGGATGCCGGCCACTTTTACGGCCGCCAGAACACTCTTGGTGCCCCCTTGGTGATTGACGTAAGCCACGGCCGTGGCATTGTCCGACTGGATCCGAACCGGGCCGCCCCGGAGCTACCCGGTCCAGTGAACCAGACAAAGTCTGATCGCTCTCAGTTCCAATACATTTATCAGTAACCTGGATTCCTCCAGGGACTAGAGCCATTGAGCAGATAGCCTGCCAAGAACCCCACCCCACCCGGATGGACTGGCATCAGTGGTGACAATCGTCCAGTAGATCGGGAGAAATTACTTCCCCTGACTGAGCATCGGAGACCGAAGCCAGAGACTCACTGGTCCACTCGCTCATCCGGATCCGATTGTCCAGGGAATCGGGATTCCGGTTCCATTCGAGAAGAATCTCTTTTTTGAGAATACGGTTATGAAACTGGGCAAACGGTACTGCCTCAAAAGGAAGCCACCATCTTTCCCAGAACCCTCATGCAAGTCCGAAGGAAAGGCCAGTTGACGAACCATAACAACAGAGTCGTCAACTGAATTTTCTGGAGTTTCTCCACAGGGAGAAACACTTTTGCCAAGGATATGTCTAAAGTTAGGCCCAGACAGTCCGGCCTCTTGGTGGGGACCAGGAATGACTTTTGCAGGTTCATCAGCCACCCGAACTCTCCCAAAGAGATCATGGTGATCTCCAAGTTTAGCAACAGAGCCTGCGGAGACTCTGCATGAAGAAGAAGGTCGTCGGGGGCGTGGCTTCCGGCGGAGAAGATGGACGTGTTCTAGTCTTGCTCCGTGAGGCCACCCTGAAAACGCCGCAACTTCAGAGCCCCATCGCTCCGCACTGACACCCCAGCTTGCCGGGAGACTCCTCCCCTGCAGGTCATGGCGTAACAACTTGGGCATCCTGTCACTGTGAAACCAGAGCAATGGTAAACACTGGCCTAAAAGGCCGACCCTACCAGGGAGAATATGAAGCGGGATATAGATTCCGCTCTACGATTCACCGGATCCCGAAATGACGGAGAGTTCTCCAACGGGATAGCTTTTTATTCAGTCTGGAATCGGCGAATCCATCAACGGTGGTACCGTCCATTTATTAAGAAGGGATTCTTCAAACGGGTAGCGCTTAGCAATCCGTTTGGACATACCAGGGGTTGGTTCTGAACTGACCCACTCCCCTCAAAACATTTGGGCAAGGCACACCTTTGCCATCATGGAAGGCTTGCAATACCGCAAGCAATTTCAGTATCAGCTGCCTCCGCCGGTGTAACCTCAAGTCTTAGGGTCTCCCGGACAGACACAATCAGTGCATCCACCAGCGCTTCATCTTGCGATATGGTGGAGGCAGAAACGTCATCCTCACTATCCGAGGAGACGGGATCTGAGACAACAGTCCCAGAGGAGGAACCTGCAGCAGCAGCGACAGGAACCAATCCGTATCTGATCTGTCAGATGAGATAGGGGTAGGCGGGGGTCGCTCTTTAGCTCCCCCCGTCCCTGACAGGCCACCTCCACCCAGAATTTGCATGGTCCATGGCAAAGCCAGGAAAACCTGTCAGCAAACAAATGACAAAATCTGAAAAAAAAGAAAAACTTTTTTTTTTTTTTTAAGTAATCCCCCAGCGCACCTCAGTGACCACGTGATTTGAAACCCCCCACAGAGAGAAGAAAGACCCCCAAAGGCTCACCACCTGATGCACAGAAGTTCCTACAGGACTGCTCTCAGCGCTGTCTTTACAGAACAGGAAGTCTTGGATCGATTTACCCGGGCAAAGGGAGGGGCTCCTCCCCCTTCCACACCTTCCGGCACTCCCATCGCTGCTCAGCACTCAAGCCAAGCAGCTGGGTGTATCCAAAATGGCCGCCGCCATACAGGGGACATCTAGGCTACGCCAAAATGGCGGCCCCACGTGGCCTGCGAAAGGACGGCGCTCCGCGCATTGCAGCCAACCGATCAAACGGTAGGTGTCTGACAATCTGCATGATTGTTTTACAGGTACCGCCGCGGCGCTGTACTTCATCCTTGACAAACCTTTAGTCATGGATTCGACAAAGGATGGCGCTCCGCGCGCTGCAGCCGACCAATCGATCGGTCGGTGCTTGATAATCTGCATGATTATTTTACTGGTAATGCCCGCGGCGCCATGCTCCTGGATTCCTCAATCCTTATATATAATGCAGGATTTCCTTGCAGTGACAGACAACAGGATTATCAGCTCCCAAACCAAGCCTCCTGGAGTGGTATACTTTACTTACCAACCCATCCTTAGCAAGGGGGAGATAGGAGGAGTGTGTCACACAGGATAGAGGGGAACCCGGGATCATGAGGGTCCGACTATCCCACGGAGGGGCCCGCGTCCACCCGACAGGAGAGGGGGAACATCCTACTCACCATACCGGAACAGGCGGGCACCAACTCCTGACAGAACCTCTCTCCACCGAGGTGGGGGGCTGTCGGCCAACACGGACGCCGCGACTCCGATTCAGACTGGTCGTAGGCGACCTGGCGAGCGTCTAACTCGCGGGGCCAGTCCCTGTCCAATGGGACTATGTCGCGGCCGACCCAGCGCGGAGCTAGAGTCTGCACGCGCTTTTAGGCCGGCTGGGGTGACCACTGGATCTCAACATCCAGCCCATCGCCCAGCTCCAGCATAATTGCTTGAATATGTCGCGGCCGATCCAGCGTGGAGCTAGGGCCGGCACGCGCTCGTAGGCCGGCTGGGGTGACCACTGGATCTCAACATCCAGCCCGTCGCCCAGCTCCAGCATAATTGCTTGAAGATCTCACAGGAACAACACTGGAGAAAAAAGCTAACTAAAAAAGATTTATCTAAAAAAGCTTGCCAGGACCAGAGATCCCAGCAAGGAGCTTAGGTCCTTATTCCTGACTAGACAGAAAAAAACTGACATCCTGTAGCAGAGAGAGAGAGGATATACCCTCTGGGACTGCCCCTAAGGTGTGGTCAGAACGTTTTCTTCTGCCTAGTGTCCTACTCCTGTAGAGGGCAGTATAACCCAATTGATATTAATCAAGAGGACTGTGTCTGTCAATGAGCGACAGAGAAAGTTCAATTTGATTTTTAATTGGGTGCAGAGTGCTCTCCAAAATTTTGAGATGAACTGAACGCCTCTATCAGAGACGATATGTGTTGGAAGACCATGGAGACAAAATATGTGCAAAAAGAATTGCTTCGCCAGCTGTGGCGCAGAAGGGAGACCAGGAAGTGGGACAAAATGTGCCATTTTGGAAAACCTGTCAACAACCACCCATATGACTGTGTTGCCATGGGATACGGGAAGGTCAGTGATGAAGTCCATCGCTATGTGGGACCAAGGCTGTTCGGGCACTGGCAGAGGAAGGAGAAGACCTGCAGGCCTCTGGCAGGGAGTTTTGTCACGTGCGTAGACAGTACAGGCCCAAACGAACTCCGTTGCATCTTTCTCAAAGGAAGGCCACCAATAGTGTCTGGCAATTAGCTGAGTAGTCTTTTTAATTCCAGCGTGACCTGCCAGGTGAGAGGAGTGACCCCATTTGAGAGTCCGGAGGCGAAGACGTGGAGGAACATATGTTTTTCCTGGAGGAACTGGTGCCAGTGAAGCAGGGGCAGCTGAAATCAGACACTCAGGAGGAATGATGTGTTGAGAAACGGTTTCAGCTTCGGAGGGATCGGTGGAGTGTGATAGGGCATCCGCCCTAATGTTCTTATTAGCAGGACGAAAATGGATCTGGAAACTGTATCGGGCAAAGAACAATGACCACCTGGCCTGGCGCGGATTAAGGCGCTGGGCAGACTGAAGGTACGACAGATTTTTGTGGTCAGTGTAGATGGTGATAGGATGAAGGGATCCTTCCAGGAGATGTCTCCATTCCTCTAGTGACAACTTAATGGCTAGTAGTTCATGGTCTCCAATAGCATAGTTCTTTTCTGGAGGGGAAAAAGTTTTAGAGAAGAAGCCGCAGGTGACATTTCTTCCTTTAGCGGACTTTTGAAGAAGAACCGCTCCGGCTCCCACAGAGGAGGCATCTACCTCCAGGAAGAATGGTTTCAGCGGATCGGGCCTAGACAAGACTGGAGCGGAGGCGAAGGCGGTCTTAAGGCAAGTAAAGGCTTCTTCAGCTTGGGGAGACCAGGATCTCGGATTCGCTTCCTTCTTGGTTAGTGCCACAATAGGCGCCACAATAGTGGAGAAGTGGGGGATGAACTGGCGGTAGTAATTGGCGAATCCGAGGAAGCGCTGGATAGAGCGAAGTCCCGAGGGGCGTGGCCAATTCAAGACTGCGGAGAGCTTGTCTGGGTCCATTTGAAGACCTTGTCCAGAAACTAGGTATCCCAGAAACGGAAGACAGCTACGTTCAAAGAGGCATTTTTCAATTTTGGCGTAAGGGTCCCAAAAATAAAGGTCCAAGCTTCTTGCTAGGGATTTTTAATCTTAAGTTCTTTGTCGATAGCCAAACAAGGTCCCCAATAGCATACTGAGGAGAAGGTCTTCTACGAAGGTCGTAGTACTTTTTTTGTTGACTGTGAGCGTGTGATATAGTGGTATTGAGTAAACCCAAAGAGTCTTATTTGGGTAAGGTAATCCGAGGCTACTGGGTTACTCGATGGCAGGATGCATGGTGGAAGAAGAGTGGGATGAAACCCATAGTTCAAGTAGAACAGACTTTGCTTCGTAGTACTGTGGGTTGCGTTGTTGTAAGCAAATTCTGCTAGAGGAAGGAGATCCACCCAATCATCCTGCAAGTATGATGTGTAGCAACGTAGATATTGCTCAATGCACTGGTTGACTCTTTCAGTCTGTCCGTTGGTCTGAGGATGGTAGGGAGAAGTGAGCTTTCGCTCAATGCGTAAAATTTGACAAAGTGCTTGCCAAAATTTAGAGATGAATTGTGAACCACGGTCGGACAAAAGAGTTTTTGGAATTCCATGCAACTTAAAACACATGTTTCATCAGTAGTTCCGCTGTTTGTTTAGATGAAGGTAGTCTACGGGTAGCAATGAAATGTGCCATCTTTGTCAAGTGGTCCACTGACACTAGGATGGTATTAAATCCTTTAGAGGGTGGTAGTTCTACTATGAAATCTAAGGACACAACTTCCCATGGAACCTGGGGTATTGGTAGACTACAAAGTAGTCCAGATGGTTTTGTAATGTCAATTTTGGACCTTGCACAGATGTCACATGAAGAAACAAATTTTTGTACAGACGTCTTCATATCAGGCCACCAAAACTGCCTGGTGAGCAAATTAAAGGTTTTCGTTATACCCATATGTCCTGCCATGGGCACATCATGCGATAACTCCAAGATCTTGGTGCGCATAGTAGGGGGTATGTAGAGTTTGTCATTGTAATAGAGGAAGCCTTCTGCATCAGTACTTAGTTGTGGTGGAGGTGAATCCATTCTTATACTGTGCAAAATCTCTTCCTTCAAGGAACGGACAACACCAATAATGCGTTCATAGGGTATTATAGGAATGGAAGGGATTTCGGCGCAGTTATCTTCGGTTAATCGTGATAGCGCATCCGCTTTTTTATTTTTGTCTGCAGGCGTGTAGGTCACTAGGAAATTAAATCTTAAAAAGAATAATGACCATCGTACCTGCCGGTGAGAGAGAGTCTTGTTAGTCTGGAGGTATTGAAGGTTTTTATGATCTGTATATATGAGTATTGGTAACTGGGTACCTTCGAGCAGATGTCGCCAATTCTCCAGTGTCAGTTTTATGGCAAGCAACTCCTTTTCACCCACTGGGTAATTCACCTCTGGGCTGCTTAGTGATTTTGAAAAGAAAGCAACTGGGTGGAGTGATGAAGTGTTTGTTGGTCGTTGGGAGAGAACTGCTCCTACTGCCATATTTGACACATCTACCTCTAGAATATATTGGAGGGATGGGTCTGGATGGCGTAGTATGGGAGCAGAAGTAAAGCTTGATTTTAACAAGCAGAAAGCTTGATTTGCTTCTTCTGACCATTTGAATGTTTTTTTTTTATACTTGTCAGTTGTGTGAGAGGTCTCACAATAGTGGAAAAGTTCTTGATGAACTTCCTATAGAAGTTCGAGAATCCAAGGAATCGCTGTAGGGCCTTACGAGTTGTTGATATAGGCCAGTCTAGAATACAGGATATCTTACTCATATCCATCTTAATTCCAGTTTTGGATATGAAGTGTCGTGGCATACCTATCTCGCATTTTCTGGATACCTTATTGGCCTTTACAGGATGCCTTGACTGGCATTTAGAATGGTTATCTTAAACAAAATGTCTTTTGAGTTAATCTCATTTTACTTTGATTTCTTTACATGTGTCACTGAGCTTGCAAAGGCTAAGAATATATCAGATGATCGAAACAGTGGAAATTCCCTATCTCTCAGAATATCAACTCTGTCTGGACAGCTGACCACAAAGCCAATAATATCTTCTAAAAAGCCCCTTTGGAACTTTTATTGTGTGTCACCAAGAAATTTCCCTTTATGACAGAGAATCACGATCTAGATTGACATAATGCTTACTATAATTAGTTGTTAACTTTGATTGGATAAAAGATGTTAATAACAACCCATTTCTTGTACGTCAGATTGTAATGACAAACCCATTTCTGAGTATATTTAAACTCCAGCAATGTTGTAATAAATCAGGTCACTATGATTCAGCCATCTTGAGTCTTGTCTGATCTCATTATATATATAGCTATATATTGTCTGATTTGGTATCACTGACTAACAGGTAACAGGTATTTTGTACCTGAGGAAAAATTCCTAAACAATTTGGCGAGCTTGAGCCCAGGAGAGGTGATGTCATCTGCGGACGGAGTGAGACATCTGGACTGCATTGGATACACTGAAAATATCTGGCCAGGTAAGCCCATTGTCTGCTTACAATGTTTTTCAGTCCATCCAATGACGTCCAGGTAACTCTGTTTTATTTTTGACGTAATACCCTCTTAAAGAACCTAAACCCTTAGTCGGTGTATATATTTGTTTCTACTAACATTTGTTGCGAAAGGTGAGGTTGGGTCAACCCTCACCGCTGTGGGTGTCTTGGACACGCAGGAACGTGACCCCCAGTTGTGTTCTGGTAAAGCGGTCTCATTTCGTGTCCATTTGAGACGTAGCAAGCATTGAATGTATATGACTGTTTTAGCCTGACATTTCATATACATGTAAAGGTTTCTATCTCTATGTTATAGTATATATGTAAACATATGCATATGGTAATAGGCTGATTTTAAGTTAGAAGTTATCCTGACATTGTGTATCGGCTGTGCAAGGGCCGAAGTCCAGGTCAGGGAACTTGGGAGTTATCCTGACATTGTGTATCGGCTGTTTGAGGCCGAAGTCCAGGTCAGGGAACTTGGAAGTTAGAAGTTAGCCTGACATTGTGTATCGGCTGTGCAAGGGCCGAAGTCCAGGTCAGGGAAATTAGAAGTTAGTCTGACATTGTGTATCGGCTGTGCAAGGGCCGAAGTCCAGGTCAGGGAAATTGGAAGATAGTCTGACATTGTGTATCGGCTGTGAGGGCCGAAGTCCAGGTCAGGGTACTTGGGAGTTATAGGTAGTTATTCTATTTTTTGGATAACAGTGAAATGGGAAACTGGGTTTCTGTAGATACCGACCAGGGGTCGATGGGAAAGGTCATTAGGACCATGGCCTTCGAGTGTATGGGTAACAGGGTTACCAGATAAATGGGGCAGACCAGGGAGTTTGCATTCGAAGATTAAATGCTCTGGGAGCATAGTTTTTGGGCTACACAGCCAATTAAAGTGTTCTGTAGTTGGACAGCTAATAATCCTAGTTGTAGGATAACATAAGATAGGATATGGCAGATTTTTGTAAAGTGTATGAAACAGATTTGGCAAGAACAAACCTAAAATCAGTTGCAGAAATATGGAAGCAGGAGAGTATGAAGTTGAATGAGTATTGATATATATTATAAATGAGTTGGTGTGTGTTGAATTGTTTCATGAGAAAACACAGCAAATCTTGTATTCATAAGAAGAATGTAAGGATGATCGTTGCCCTTTAATTCAAAAGCCTGTTGTTTATTTTGAGACAGATTGTATGAAGCTGTGTCTTTAATATAAAAAGAGGAAGTAGCGGAAGAGGTTCCTTCTCCGTGAGCTTGGAGAAAGAGAAAAAAAAAGATTGTTTCTTTATTTGATAAATGAACGGCATATGATATTTTTGGGGTTATTTTGTATTAAATTAACCTAAGATGAAAAATAATAGGTTGCCCTTTAAACCAGGAATCTTTGTTTAGACATTAAGGGTTACCGCAATTAACATGATTATTGAACCCTATTGGCACTGAGCCAAAAGTTTTAAAATAGAATAACTTTTTATATAATTATGGTATATTAAGTGGTATTTCAGGGGCACCCTCCGTAACCAAAGAGGAACCTCTGATAAGATTTTTGAAATTCGGGACAAAGTTTTAGAGGATATTTGTTTGAAAGATAAAAAGTACATTACTTCCTGTTATTATGGGTGTATAAAAAGTGACCTACTACAAATAGTGTAAAGACAGGACATTAGAGCAAAGAATTGCAACCACCCCCTCTACCCCAGAAGATGGACAGTAGATAAGGTATTCAGCTAACCTGTGTCCGCATGTCCCCATCAGAAGCGTCCGAAAGGTTTACAATAGGAATAACAGTAGCAGGGGTGAGAGTGGTTTCCTGCCTGGCTTCAAAGGAAAAGGGGAAGTCATTTAAAAAAAAAAAAAAATGTTTGTGTTGAGTTAAAATTTCAGTGTTCAGTTTCAGATGAAGTGCCCATTAATCCAGTATGTAACATATGTCTCTTGCCAGTTTGACCCAGTGATAAAAGGATCCTCAAGCTGTGTGCGGGCCACAGCCTGCAAAAGAGCTTCTGGATAAAACAGGTGCAATGTTTTTAAGCCAGTTTACTTCCAGTACAGGAGCAGGCATTAGAGGGGGAGGGGAAAAAATGTTTGTTAAATATCCCCCATGACTGTTTTTGAGCTGATGATGGCAGAATCTGAATTGTTGAGCCCTGCCAAAAAGGCTCCTCTCTGGAGCCCTGATGAGACCCTTTATGTAGATGTATCATGTTTATAAACAGAGGAGGGTAAGCCTGTAACTGGGTATGCAGTAGTAACAGCAATAAATAAACAAAAGGAATGCAGAGGCATTAAATCTAAAGTTCTAAGCACAAGCAGCTGATGGTTTTGGCAAAGGCCTGTGAATTTTAAAGAGTTAACATTCACATTGACATGATTTTGGTCATATTTTTGAAAGCTTGTAACTTTTTGACCTCAGCCTGTAAGCCAAGAAAAAGCAAGCAGATATAATAGAGACTGTTCTTAGTCTTCCAGTGTTTCACCAAGGTGGCCATTTATTAAAAAAAACCAAGGCACATGCAAGAGAGGACACAGAAGAAGCTGCAGGAAACGCAAGGGCCGACAGAGCAGTGAAGAAGGCTGCACTGGAACAGGTCCTTATCCGGGTACTGACACTCGTAGGAAAGCAACCAACTCCTGTAAGTATGGCAATCTTGATATCATTGCAGAAAAAGGCCCCTCACAGGAGCGTGAGAAGTGGCGGAAGAAAAGTACAACACAGGATGTAACTGGTTGCTGGAGGAGCACTTCTGTCTGATCTCAGGCCCTATACCCGAGGGTGGCAGCCGCAGCTCACGGATCGGGTCATATCTCAAAGACTCTAATGACCACCTTGGTAATACAACACTGGTTAGCACCAGGTTTTCCTGGAGTAGCTGCAAAATATACTGCTTCTTGTCTTACCTGTGCTAGGTACAATGTTGGTAGAGCTGTAAGCACCCCATAAAAGCACCGCCTAAGTCAGACTGTCCTTTCCAAGGAGTTCAAATAGATTACATTGATTTCCCACAGTCTGGTCCCTATGCACATGTTTTAGTTTGTATAGACATTTTTCAGGATGGCCTAAGGCCTGGCCAGTCTCTAGGGGTACAGTACAAACCACAGGAAAAAGGCCTTTGCCCCAGGTAATGTGCAGGTATAGCATCCCAAAACCTATGGAAAGTGACAGGGGTACTCACTTTAAAGGAAGGGTTCTACAAGAGATCCTATCCGCACTAAATATTGAGAAAGCCTTTTACACTCCATATCACTCTCAGAGTAGCGGAAAGGTACAAAAGGTTGTATGAAAAAAAAAAAAAAAAACACAAGTTGAGTAAAATAATAGCAGAAACAAGTAGATTGTTTTATGTTTTCTCCTTTGTCAGGAACACTCCCAAGAGAGGTGTGGGTACCTGAAGCAGGTCTCTATTTACCACAGCAATTGCAAGCCACACACTCAGATCTCACTAGATGTGTTGCAGCGCTTTAAAAGCAATTGACAAAAATGCATAATAGTGTGTTTTCATTCCTACCAGATCCAAATGAGGATACTAAGTCATAAAGTAAGGCTACTAGGAGTGCAATTGGTTACACCAACATCCCTCAAGGTAGAAGGGATACATGGATTCACGCCAGTCATTGAAAAAAGGTGGTACAATGATTTTCTTTTAATTTTTAATATGTATGGGAATGTTGGGTATAAAAGAGACAGACAACCTAAGGCCTAATGTACTGTTAAGTTTAAATACCAGATAGCCAGGAAGTCAGGGTACTCAGGGTGTTAGATATGTCCACAATTACACCCAGAGTCCCAGACTATACCTGTGCTAGTAAACCCACTTGCATTAGAGGATCTAAATCAGACAGAGTTTTCAAAATCCTATAGAAACATCACCAGTACACAAAAGGACATGTTAATTCCCCCAAAAGTTGCAGGTTTCAAGAATCCTACAGTGTGTATAGAGTTCTATGGAAAAAACTGATGTAGGGAGGGTGGACTGTTCACAAGCACTGATAAACATATCCTGCCCACAGCTGACTGTGAACAGCCCATGAAATGAAACATGCATGCATTACAGAAATGAAACTGTTAAACATAAAATATGAGCCATATTAAATGACAATATGGACATTTCTCACCTAGGAGAAGCCCTCAGGTTTCTGTTGTTCAGACAGAAACTGGGGTATTATGCAGAAAGTTATTAATACCCATTTTCACCCCAGGGTGGTCACATTCAGGGTTGGGAATCTATTGTGTCTGTGGCAATAAGGCCCATAGTTTACTTTCTCAGTGTGTCACAGTAACAGGTACTATAGCCTCTTTCCAATGGTGTCCGCCCATCCTAATGAACACAGTCTTTTGGAGGTTTTGCCTTATCTCCTAAAATAATGGAAGTGGTGTATTTATATTGATGTTTATGATAATTATGATCTCTAGTTATCTGTTGAATTAAAATAATTATGTGTTTGGTTGATAAGGTTACCAAGGCCAAGGAGACAACCTATTTCAACTCTATACGGAAATGAGAAGTGATTGATGATGCTGAGTATGCTGTAATGAGAAATCTGTCACCTCAAACCCCCATGTATGAAGTAATCTCCGCCTCAGAACCTTACCAAGACTTGGACACCCCCCACTGAGGTTTGCCCTCTGGGCCAGTGTTCCAAGCGTAAGGGGCTGCTCCCTTGGATGAATCTGATAAGCGG
Organism: Pelophylax lessonae; assembly: GCF_965119305.1. Classification (NCBI taxonomy): domain Eukaryota; kingdom Metazoa; phylum Chordata; class Amphibia; order Anura; family Ranidae; genus Pelophylax; species Pelophylax lessonae. The sequence goes on from NC_138772.1 coordinate 249,530,796, forward strand.
AATAGGTAGTTAGTTAGCCTGATCAATAAATTCTCAAGAGGGGGAAGATGTCGTGGCATACCTATCTCGCATTTTCTGGATACCTTATTGGCCTTTACAGGATGCCTTGACTGGCATTTAGAATGGTTATCTTAAACAAAATGTCTTTTGAGTTAATCTCATTTTATTTTGATTTCTTTACATGTGTCACTGAGCTTGCAAAGGCTAAGAATATATCAGATGATCGAAACAGTGGAAATTCCCTATCTCTCAGAATATCAACTCTGTCTGGACAGCTGACCACAAAGCCAATAATATCTTCTAAAAAGCCCCTTTGGAACTTTTATTGTGTGTCACCAAGAAATTTCCCTTTATGACAGAGAATCACGATCTAGATTGACATAATGCTTACTATAATTAGTTGTTAACTTTGATTGGATAAAAGATGTTAATAACAACCCATTTCTTGTACGTCAGATTGTAATGACAAACCCATTTCTGAGTATATTTAAACTCCAGCAATGTTGTAATAAATCAGGTCACTATGATTCAGCCATCTTGAGTCTTGTCTGATCTCATTATATATATAGCTATATATTGTCTGATTTGGTATCACTGACTAACAGGTAACAGGTATTTTGTACCTGAGGAAAAATTCCACAACAGAAGTATCCTAGAAATAATATTTCTTCTTTATGAAATAGACATTTTTTTTAATTTCACATAGAAACATAGAAACATAGAATGTGTCGGCAGATAAGAACCATTTGGCCCATCTAGTCTGCCCAATATATCTGAATCCTATGAATAGTCCCTGGCCCTATCTTGTATGAAGGATAGCCTTATGCCTATCCCATGCATGCTTAAACTCCTTCACTGTATTTGCAGCTACCACTTCTGCAGGAAGGTTATTCCATGCATCCACTACTCTCTCAGTAAAGTAATACTTCCTCATATTACTTTTAAACCTTTGCCCCTCTAATTTAAAACTGTGTCCTCTTGTGGTAGTTTTTCTTCTTTTAAATATGCTCTCCTCCTTTACCGAGTTGATTCCCTTTATGTATTTAAATGTTTCTATCATATCCCCTCTGTCTCTTCTTTCTTCCAAGCTATACATGTTAAGGTCCTTTATCCTTTCCTGGTAAGTTTTTTCCTGCAGTCCATGTACTAGTTTAGTAGCTCTTCTCTGAACTCTCTCTAGAGTATCTATATCCTTCTGGAGATATGGCCTCCAGTACTGCGCACAATACTCCAAGTGAGGTCTCACCAGTGTTCTGTACAGCGGCATAAGCACTTCTCTCTTTCTACTGCTTATACCTCTCCCTATACATCCAAGCATTCTGCTGGCATTTCGTGCTGCTCTATTACATTGTCTTCCCACCTTTAAGTCTTCTGAAATAATTACTCCTAAATCCCTTTCCTCAGATACTGAGGTCAGGACTGTGTCAAATATTCTATATTCTGCCCTTGGGTTTTTAGTCTGTGTGAGAGCAGTCTGGACAACACAAGTCTTACATGTTTTATGTGTTCAGGCATAGATCGAGAATAAATAAGTATACCGTCCAGGTATACTACAACACAGACATCAAGTAAGTCTCTAAAGATGTCGTTTATGAATCTTTGGAAAGCTGCGGGAGCATTACATAGCCCGAATGGCATCACAAGGTATTCGAATAGTCCGTATCTGGTTCTGAATGCTGTTTTCCACTCATCCCCGTCACGGATTCGGATTAGGTTGTATGCCCCTTTCAGGTCTAATTTGGTGAAATAAGTAGCCCCACGCACCTGTTCAATAAGTTCAGGGATGAGCGGCAAAGGATAGCGATCCTTTATCGTATTCGTGTTTAATTGCCTATAATCGATAATAGGCCTGAGACTGGAATCCTTATTGGGGACAAAGAAAAGTCCTGCAGCAGTGGAAGAAGTAGAGGGTCTAATGAACCCTTTTGTCAAATTCTCATCCAAGTATTCCTTGAGATGAGAAAGTTCATCCTGTGAAAGGGGATAAAGATGACCGAAAGGCAATTTGCTGTTAGGGAGTAGATCGATAGTGCAATCGTAATCCCTATGGGGAGGCAACACTTGAGCATTTTTCTCAAGGAACACTTCGGACAGATCCTGATAGCATAGTGGTGCAATTTCATCTGACACCACAGACAGAATCTTCCCATAAGATGGGAGGTTACACGTATTCTCACAATAGTGAGAAGGGAAAACCAAAGTCCGTTTTTTCCAATCTATGATTGGTTGGTGTGTGTGTAACCAGGGAAGTCCCAAAATAATAGGAAAATGGGGGTGAGGATAGTATGTCAAAGGTGATGGTCTCCACATGTGATTCGTTGGTAGTGGCAAGGAGTGCCTGTGTCTGGTTGGTGATTGGACCAGAAGACAGTGGAATACCATTAATGAAACTAACAGAAACAGGCTTAGATTTTGAAATAATAGGTATTTTATTTAAGGTAACAAAGCGTGTATCAATATAGTTTCCACAAGATCCAGTGTCGACCATAGCCTTGGTGGTGATCCTAGTTTGGTCCCACTGTAATATTAAATGAACAAAAAGATAGGGGTTAGAAAAGGAAGTCGTTAATCCTCCCAGCAAGACATGTGAACACTCACCCTCTTTTTTGCGGACAAGGGGACAGGTGCTTATCAAATGATCCGAGGATGCGCAGTACATGCAGAGATTTCTGGATGTTCTTCTAGCTCGTTCAGTAGTCGTTAAAGGTGGGCGTATGGTTCCTACATCCATGGGAGTAGGGTCAACGGCAGAAATCTGAGAAGGACTAGACAATGGCATTCCCATCTTTTCAGCCCTTCTTTCTCGCAGTCGTCTGTCGATGTTGATACTAAGTTGTATCAAGGCCTCCAAGGTGCCAGGTAAATCCGCTCGGGCGAGCTCGTCTTTAACAGCTTCCGATAACCCGAGTCTGAATTGAGTTCGCAAAGATGTGTCATTCCACCCTGAATCAAGGGTCCATCTTTTGAACTCAGATACAAAGTCTTCTACAGGTCTCCTTCCTTGTTTTAAGGCCCTCAACTGAATATCAGCAGTACTCTGCCTATTGGGGTCATCGTATAAACTAGCGAGTTCCGCTAGGAATAAGGAATAGGTGTTGAGAATCTGATCATTATTCTCAAAGAGAGAGTCTGCCCAGGCCCGTGGATCACCCGTCAAGTATGAAATAACGGTACAGACTTTTATTTGATCAGTGGGGTATGTACGAGGTTTTAACAAAAAAAGCAATTGAATTCACGAAATTTTTTCCGATCACCTGTAAACACTAGAGGAGGGTTTATTTTAGGTTCAGGAGGCTGAACAGCAGTAAGCCGTGAGAGCTGGGTTACCTGCTGTGTCAGAGTCTGATTCTTTTCTTGTACGTCAGTCAGAGCAAGTATTAACGCTTTTACTTGTTGTGTTAATTGTGTCACTTGAGTGGGTAATTCTGCTGAATCCATTTTTAAGGTTCGTTCAATCTGTAACGCTCCTGCGTTTTTATTATAGGCTGGATTTGCAGCTGCAAAATCTCCACTCAGTAGTCATGTAGAGATGTGTTGAATACCAGATCCAACTCTCCAGGACTCATCACCGTGGGCCTGTCAGCTTCAACATACAGATATATACACACTCAATGAGATGTTCCTGGAGTGATAGGATGTATATGATAGTATGAAGGTGATGTGCTGAAGGGACAGGTGTGAACAGTGACAAGGATGGTAATCACTTGATAGGTTTTGTATAGGAGAGTTCAAGATGGTATTTAGGAATGCAGATAGGTTAGTATCGAGTATGCCAACAGGTGGTGAGGACAGCAGATGACAAATACAGGATAGACTAACCCAGTGCAAGGATAGATAGTAGTAGACAGGAGAGCTAGCAATCTATGCAGCAGTGCAGATGATAGATGGTAGTAGGCTCAAGAGCTAGCAATCTATGTAACAGTGCAGATGATAGGATAGTATGGATAGGTAGTAACAGTCCTTAATGTGCATAGGTAGATAGTGCAATAAGGTTATGGAGGGTTCCCCTGCGGGGTACTTATCACTTGTAATGTTAGTAGTTTAGAGAGGTCCAGTAGATAAGGAATGATCCGGTAGCGAGATACAGGGATCAGTAGCGAGGTTCCGGTCTGCTCCAGGTAAAGGGAATAGCTGGAGGTTCCGATCGAGAGACAGGCTTGAAAGCATGTGGATAACAAGGCAGGTTGAACGAACAATGTGAGTGAGACCGCCGGCGGTTGAAATAGCCGCTCTGCGGCGCTCAGCAGTGACATCATCGTTCTTAAAGGAATATGCGTACCACCTGAAGAGAAAGGTGGGACGCATTACAGAGAAAGTGGTGATTAAGGGTACCGGAGGTACCAGAATCTTACACGCGCAGATGGTCAAAGAGCTCCGAGATGAGAGGCAGAGAGTAGCGATTCTTTACCGTGATTTTGTTGAGACCGCGATAATCAATACAAGGGCGTAGTGACCCATCTTTTTTGGCAACAAAAAAGAATCCTGCTCCGGCAGGAGAAGACGACTTCCTGATGAAACCTTTCTTGAGATTCTCCTGAGCGTACTCCGACATGGCCTTGGTTTCAGGAGCGGAGAGAGGGTAAATCCTGCCACGGGGTGGTGTGGTACCAGGAAGTAAGTCAATGGGGCAGTCGAAGGGTCTATGTGGTGATAAGACCTCTGTCTGTTTTTTGCAAAAGATGTCAGCAAAGTCTTGATAGGCTTTAGGAAGGCCGAGCAAAGGAGAGGAGATTTGTCTAGTGGGTACCGACTTGAGGCAATGAGTGTGGCAGGTAGGACCCCATGATTTAATGTCGCCAGAGGTCCAGTCGAGGGTAGGAGCGTGGCGCTGGAGCCAAGGCAAGCCAAGAAGGATGTCAGAAGTGCAGTTAGGCAGAACAAAGAATTCAATCGTCTCTTGGTGAAGAACCCCTATGGTCATGAGCACGGGTTCTGTGCGGTAACGCACGGTGCAGTTCAGATTCTCTCCGTTAACTGTGGAAATAAAGAAGGGCTTGACGAGATGGATAACAGGGATGTTAAACCGGTTGATGAAGGAGGCTTTAATGAAGTTTCCTGCAGAACCAGAGTCCAAGAAGGCCTCCGCAGAGAAGAAGACTTTAGCGGCTGGAGAAATTCGTACTGGAACGATCAGGCATGGAGAGGAAGAATTTACACCCAGTGACGCCTCTCCCACGTTCACTAGGTGCGAGCGTTTCCCTGACGCTGAGGACGAAGAGGACAGTCCTTTAAGAAGTGTTCAGAGCTCGCACAATATAAACATAAGTTCTCGTTCCTCCGGCGAGACCTCTCTTGCTGGGTCAGGCGAGACCGATCCACTTGCATGGCCTCCTCGGCGGAAGGCACGGTAGCAGGCTGCAAAGGGTGCTGGAAGAGAGGAGCCAGGCGTGGGTATCGCCTGACGCGAACAAGATCTTTCTCCTGGCGGAGCTCTTGACTCCTTTCAATGTAGCGCATATCTATGCGAGTAGCCAACTGGATAAGTTCAGTCAGGGAGGCAGGTATCTCTCCTGCGGCCAGACAATCCTTGATATGGCTGGATAAACCCTTTTTAAAGTTCGCTCAGAGAGCCTCGTTGTTCCAGGCCAATTCGGAGGCCAGAGTGCGAAATTGTATAGCATATTCGCCCACTGTAGAGTCTCCTTGGACGAGGTTTAGCAAGGCTGTTTCCGCGGACGAGGCACGAGCAGGTTCCTCGAAGACACTGCAGACTTCAGAAACGAAGGACTGGACAGAGTTAGTGGCAGGATCGTTGCGGTCCCAAAGCGGCGTGGCCCAGGCCAAGGCCTTCCCAGATAGTAAACTGACCACGAACGCCACCTTAGACCGTTCTGTGGGAAACTGGTCTGACAACATCTCTAGGTGCAGGGAACATTGGGACAAGAATCCCCGGCACATCTTAGAGTCCCCGTCAAACTTGTCCGGGAGAGATAAGCGGACTCTAGCGGTAGCAGCAGCAGCTCGGGGAGGAGAAGATGCAGAAGCTGGCTGTGACGGCAGAAGCTGTTGAATCATGGCGGTCAACTGCGTCAGTTGTTGTCCTTGTTGGGCAATCTGCTGGGACTGTTGGGCAACCACGGTAGTAAGGTCAGCGAGACTAGGCAGCGGCACATCAGCGGGATCCATGGCCGGATCTACTGTCAGGGTCCGGACTGGCGGCAGATGACGGCACTAGGGGTGGATCCTCTGTGTCAGAGAGGGATTGGCGTGGACCGTACTAGAGGACCGGTTCTAAGTTACTACCGGTTTTCACCAGAGCCCGCCGCAAGGCGGGATGGACTTGCTGCGGCGGTAGCAACCAGGTCGTGTCCCCCAGTAACGGCTCAACCTCAATGACAGCTGAGACAGGCGTTGTACAGTAGGACAAGGCAAAGGCAAGGTCAGACGTAGCAGAAGGTCAAGGCAGGCGGCAAAGGTTCGAAGTCAGAGGCAACGGCAGAAGGTCAGATACACAGGCAAGGCAAACACAAATCGCTTTCTCAGGGCACTAAGGCAACAAGATCCGGCAAGGACAGGAAGGGGAAGTGGGTTTATATAAGAAACAGGAAACAGGTCACAGGAAACAGGTCACAGGAAAGGGAGGTTTGGACCAGGCACCAATTACTGGTGCACAGGCCCCTTAAATTTCAAACAACCGGAGCGCGCGCGCCCTATGGTGCAGGGGCGCATGCGCCGGGAACCACGTGAGCGGGGAGCGGAGGAGGGAGCCGGAGCGGGCACAGGTGAGTGGATCTAGAACGAACGCTGCGAGCGCTCCAGTCCAGAAGCAGGGACCGGATTGCTCAGCGTTACAGAAGTGCTGATTCCACTGCCCTGCCTCCCCACCCCGTTCAATCAGAGAATACATTGCCCTCACTCAGAAAATGCAAAACATTCTCTGAATTTTGTCTGTGCTGCGCGACTGACCTCCTGTGCTCAAACTGTAGCAGGCCAGCTGCTCTGCATGGGAGTGTCTACTTCAGCGATTGCCAGATTTTGTGGGCATCGGCCAGGCATGGTATACATAGTTACATTGGTCCAAGCAGGACCAATGCAAATACTGTATGTATAAAATATATGATACCTAAAATGAATCTTTAAAGCGGTTCTTCAACCTTGAAATAGAAAATGAATTATTGAATCCCTGTTCAGGGATTCAGCGCAGTCCTCAATCGAGCTGGCTCTTTGGCAATCTTCAGGTCCAGGCACCGGCAAGTTTACTTTAGGAATCCGGCTGCCACTGCTTGCGGCTTCACAACCAGCTTTCCACTACACATGCGCGTGCTGCAGTTGTGAATAATCCTGCAGCTTTCTGGGACCTGTAACATAACACAGAGGGCTGCAGGGGAAGGATGCAGGGGCCGAAAACCAGGTACCTACTCCATCAAAAAAAATAAAAAATTAGGTGCCAAAACTTAAAGGGGAGGCAGACAAGTGGAACTTCGCCTTTTGGGTGAAGTTCCGCATTAGGTTATAACAGTGTCAAGCATTACAGGGGTTTACCAGATTTTCAAGCCAAATAATAAATTAATATATGTTGTACTTGAATTAAAACTATTCAAGGATGCTTACCGCCCCATGCCATCCAAGACGATCTTCAGGTACATGCAGTTCTGGAAAAACATTTCTCAAGTACCAATCAAAACTCTTGCACTGTAGTCTCTCTCTGAGTAGTTTACGCTCAGAAATATCTCCATATTTTTCCTGTAGTACAAAAATTGCAAAAAAAAATATTTTAGCTTTTACTGTACCAAACTGCAAGACAGCTCTCAAAAAATTAATTTTATCTTTATCCATTATGTTGTACAATGTAAAAATAGGTCAGTGTAACTGTGCTGCAGGCCTAAAAATAAACCCTTGTGAATCAGTTACATATGCAAGTTGTAGGGAAAGAGAAATCTGCTGAATTAAAGCGGAGTTCCACTCATTTATGTGTTTATTAAAAGTCAGCAGCTACAAAATGTGTAGCTGCTGACTTTTAATAAACACACACTCACCTGTCCCATGATCCGCCTGAAGCCTCGCTCCTCTCCCTCTCCTCTCTGCAGCATCTCTACTGTGGGCACCTGGCTGTGATACCTTGCAGCTTCACAGCTGGGTGCGCCCTGCGCATGCATGAGTCACGATGCGCGTTGTGAATGGCTGGGCAATATTCTAGGACTTGTGACGTGTCTCAGAAGATCGCAGGGAGGGAGGGGGAGAGGGAAACTTCCACTGGAGCCACCTTACCCTTGTTAGCCTGTGGGAGAAAGGTACTCTTACCCCATGTAAGACCTTTAATAATTTCATTAAGGGTAGCCCCCAAACAGGTGATCACCCTGAAAGGGTAGATCAGTCAAAGCCTTCTTAGAAGTCTGATCCGCAAACCAGCATTTTAGCCAAAGTATATGCTGGAGGACCACTGCCAACACTGACCGTCGCACCAATATTGGAGCCGCATTCAGCCAGGCATCGCAAACAAAATGCAGCCCCTGGATCAACTGGTCCGTCAGCTCCTGAAAGGCAGGGGAAAGTTGTACCCCCTCCAGGTCACGGAGTAGTAACTTAGCCCATTCAGTCAAAGTTTGTGACACAAGGGCAATAGTAAACACCGGTTTGAGCGCAGACCCTGCCAGGGAGTACATATTGCGAGCCACAGACTCCACCTTTCTATCCGCCGGATCCTTAAAGGATGGGGAATCCTCCACTGGGATCATGGTAGCTTTATTCAGTCTGGAGACTGGAGGGTTCCCCATAGGTGGCACAGTCCACTTTTTAACAATGGACTCTTCAAAGGGGTAGCGCCTAGCATTCCGCTTAGCTACCCCAGGGGGGGCGCTTTGGGCGGTCCCACTCTTTTTTGACCATGTTGTCAAAATACACAGGAAGGGGGAAACCCTTATTAATAGTAGTATCTCGGACGGATGAGGGTGTTAAGAATTGCCAACATCCCTTATAACTGAGTAAAAATAATGACGAAATCCTCCTCTTGGGTTGGGATTTTAAGGACAATAATTCATTGATTTAAACAGCAAGGTCTGGGACGGCCCTGTAGCCATACTTGAACAATGTCTTAAACGAATGAATCAAAATGACTTTAAACCTTTTTTTCACTATGTCATATGATTATCAAAAAATAGATTTCCTTGATGTTAGTATCTTAAAAGATCAGAAAAGATCAGGAGGGACGACTTACAGACTTTATAGAAAAGAAACTGCTGGGAACACAATCTTACATGCAAATAGTTTCCACCCTGAACCATTAAAAAGGTCGATACCTTATAGTCCGTTACTGAGGGCTAGGCGGAACCACTCTGGAAGATTTCCAAATAAAAGCAGATGATTTGACCAAGAGGCTTTTAGCCAGGGGATACACCAAATCATCTTTGAGAAAAACTTTTAATAAAGTTAAAAATATGGATAGAAAGAGTCTGCTCTTCAAGCTTGCTACTCAAAAGCAGGATGAGATGACCAGAATAATTATCCGGTACTCTAACGAACATCATAGGATCCAAAAGATCTTGGCTAAATACTGGTTTATCCTCACAGAAGATCCAAATCTTTCAAACTTAGTAACCAAAAAACCTTCAGTTGTATACAAAAGTGCGGGCTCTATTGGAGAAATGCTCGTTCAAAGCCAATACAAAGAGGAATCTAGAAAAGATCCTTGAAAAACATGCAGAACTTTTCCTTGCTGTGTATGTTCCTACTGTACCGTCAAACAAAAGAGAACCAAATATACTCTTTCCAATGGTAACATCTTTCAACTGAAACACTTTGCAAATTGCAAGACAAAAGGTGTAGTATACCTCATGGAATGTCAATGCGGTTCCTTCTATGTAGGGAAAACTAAAACAGGAATTGGGCCAACGTGTAGGCAAACACATGCAAAGCATGAGGATAGGTAATTTTATACTTACCTCTTGGAAAGCATATTGTCAAAAATCATGGATACACTATGCCTAAGATCAATTTTACAGTTTTGGACCGCATTTACATTCCACAGAGAGGCGGAGACTAGAACAAGGTCCTACTCCAGCGTGAAGCTCGCTGGATTAGGTGCCTTGATGCAACAACTCCCCCAGGCCTCAATGAAATGGAGAGCTTTATGTCTTTTTGGAAAGCTACAGCTCTGGTAAAATGGACTAGATTATGTCAACTGCACCAATTCTTTTGCTTACATAATTAGTTACTTTACACGTTATCTAGTAGATTCTAGGGCTGAAACAACTAATCGACGAAATCGATAATAATCGATAATTACAATCGTTGTCAACGATTGTCATTATCGATTAGTTGCTCCGTCGATTAGTTGTGCTGCTTTCCCCGACTGTCAGCGAGCTCCGTCTTCTCTGTGAAGCTGCAGCGTGCACACACTGTCTCTCTCTCTCACAGCACGGCTTCCGTGACCTCCCCCCTCCCTCCTCCTTTCCTCTCTGCCTTTCCTCTCCGCCCATTTCCTGACGTCAGTGAGGGAGTGAGTCATATCGAGGTCAGGGAGAAAAGAAACAGTCACTTTAGAAGAGGGGCCCGGGCATCTGCAGGAAAGGAGAGCCGGCTGTACTGCCTTGTGACTCCAGGCTGTGGAACCCCCTTTCTTTCTGTGTGTGTCAGGGACAGCTGCAGAGTCTCTCTCTGCCTTTGCTATGAAATCGTTACTGCTGACCAGGTCCTGAAACTCCCCCTCCCCTCCCCCTGTGATCGGCAGTGTTATCTATTGCAAAGAAGAAAGATCGAGGAGATAGGAAACTCTCTGCCTGCTCCACCTCCTCTCTGAGTCCTGAGCTCTGCTCTGCCAACCTCCACACCGTTCTCTATGTGCAGACACTGTAACCTGCAGTGGTTGTAGGGCCTGAATGGAGTAGTCATTCTGCTGGAAGGGTGTGAGTTGGAATGTAGCTGCAGAAAGCTGAGAGAGGGGGTAAATGTGCCAGCAGCAGGTAGACACTGGCCACCACTGCAGTGCTGGAGCTAGGGGCCAGTGAATACACCTCTCCCTACACCTGACAGACATTTCTATTTGGCACCCCTGAGGTCCAATTCACATCATAGTGGGAATGCATGTTCCTGCACTAATTTTTTTTAGCTTGTTTTTCCCACATAAGGCAGGCTATTTATTTAAATAGACAGCGCTACATTTGACAAATGCACCATAGAAGCTCTAGAACATTTTAAGGCATCCTACTTTTAAGTTTGCCACATTCTGCTAACTGTTTTTGGGGTGCCATTAACAATTAATGGCACCACAAGCACTATGCGAGTTTTGCAGTGCAGGGCCCTGTCAGGTAGGCTGTACGGGGCCCCGTGGTTTCTAACAGCAGCCCTGCCTGTACATACAAAGCAGCCTGCCAAAAAATAGAATAAAAGCTTATCCACATAAAAGAGTTAATATTCCTTATAAAGTGCAATATTATAATAGACAAATAAGTGATTAAAAACGTCCATATAGCACATATGGGGGTCTTTCTATGCTGCCTTTTTCATATCTATGGCTGACAGGGATGTTTTTATTCACTTATATTTCTATTATAATATTGCACCTTATAAGGAATATTAACTCTTATCTAGATAAGCGTTTATTATATTATTTACAGTATATAGGAGCTTAATTAAAAAAAAAAAAAAAAGTTTTGGTATAAGTGCCGGTTCACACTTGTGCGGTTTGCGAGGTCGCATGTAATATCGGAGCGCACTGCTCCTTCATTACATGCGATCTCATGTGCGGATGCGAGTTCAACCATACACTTTGTATGGCTGAATTCGCAGCGCATCCGCAGCAAACTCGCACATGAGGCTTTTTTTGAGCCGCCTCAGAATCGGATCGCACAGTGCTTGACACTTGTGCGATCCGATTCTGTGCGAACTTGCAGATCGCACTGCGATATGTGATCGCAACTGGGGGTGTCGTTAACATTTAATTTACACCCCCTGCGTATCACATATGGCAGTGTGAACTGCCAGATGTGCGGATGCGATGGCCTTAGGCTCGGTTCACATTTGTGCGATGCGGGAATGCTGCGAATATGCAGCGTGTTCCCGCATCTGCACATCTGGCAGTTCACACTTCTGGCAGTTCACACGCAGGGGGTGTCAATTAAAAGTTAACGACACCCCTAGTTGCAATTGCATATTGCAGTGCAATCTGCAAGTTCGCACAGAATCGGATCGCACTAGTGTGAACCACTGTGCGATCTGATTCTGAGGCGGCTCAAAAAAAAGCCTCATGTGCGAGTTTGCTGCGGATGCGCTGCGAATTACATTCTACGAGGAGGTGAGCTGTGAGCTAGATAGGGGGAGACCAGTGGATGTGGTGTACTTGGATTTCGCTAAGGCGTTTGATACAGTTCCCCACAAGCGCTTAATTTATAAAATAAGGTCTGCAGGTATCGATAGCAGGGTTTGCTCTTGGATACGGAACTGGCTAAAAAGGCGGGTCCAAAGGGTAGTAATAAACAGCGCATACTCAGACTGGTCTGAGGTGGTAAGCGGGGTCCCCCAAGGCTCAGTCCTGGGACCAACCTTGTTCAATTTATTCATAAACAACATTGAGGTCGGGATCAGTAGTTCGATATCAGTTTTTGCAGATGACACAAAATTGGGCAGGGCAATAACTTCACAACATGAAGCAGATATCCTGCAGAATGACCTGGACAAAATAACAGAGTGGGCAACGACATGGCAAATGAGGTTTAACGTGGAGAAGTGTAAGGTTTTGCACTTGGGGACTAAAAACATAAAATCACAATACACGTTAGGAGGGGAGCCCTTGGGGGAATCAAAAATGGAGAAGGATCTGGGAGTATTGGTTGATGATAGATTAGGAAACAGCATGCAATGTCAAGCGGCAGCTTCCAAAGCCAACAGAATATTAGCATGCATAAAGAAAGGGATGCATTCCAGAGATAAGACTATAATCCTTCCACTTTATAAAACTCTGGTCCGACCGCATCTGGAGTATTCCGTCCAGTTCTGGTCGCCAGTCCTCAGGAGGGATGTGTTGGAGCTGGAGAGAGTCCAGAGAAGGGCAACTAAACTAATTAGGGGATTGGAGGACCTTGACTATGAAGAGCGTCTACAATCGCTCGATTTATTCTCCCTGGAGAAGAGACGTCTGAGGGGGGACATGATAGCAATTTATAAATATCTTAATGGGGATCCCAGCTTAGAAAAAAAGCTGTTCATTCGAAGGGATTGCATGAGGACTCGAGGGCATACAATGCGATTAGAGGAGAAGCGTTTTAACCTCAGGCAACGCGGGGGGTTCTTTACTGTTAGGGCAACAAGATTGTGGAATTCTCTACCACAAGAGGTGGTTTCGGCGGGTAGTATGGTGGCTTTCAAAAGACTCTTAGACTTACATCTCAAGGATCAGAACATTCAGGGGTATGGGAGATGATTACAGCCACACATGCCTACACAGGTTGAACTGGATGGACTATTGTCTTTATTCAACCTCACCTACTATGTAACTATGTAACTATGAATTCAGCCAAACAAAGTGTATGGCTGAACTCGCATGTAATTTAGGAGCAGTGCGCTCCGAATTACATGCGATCTCGCAAACCGCACAAGTGTGAACCGGCACTAACACTCTGTTTGTTCATTATTATTTTAAATATATGAAAAAAAGGCATATTGAGTTTTTTTATGATTTTATCCGATTAATCGATTAATCGAAAAAATAATAGGCAACTAATCGATTATTAAAATAATCGTTAGTTGCAGCCCTAGTAGATTCCTCTAGGAAAACTGTGTATTCTTTAGTGAAAACTTCTCTGAATATTCCTCTACTTGCATCTTTATTCAGAGGTTCTGCTTATTTGGATCCATAGGAAATATCATTACTTCAGCCCCTTGAAGTGCATCCTTCCCTCCTCTTTCCCCCTCATTTGTTTTTTTTTTCTTTTTTTTCCCTCTATTATGGGAAATGTAAAAATACCTATTGGGTTTGAACAAATAATGTAATCATTATATTGTTCAATAACTTTTTGGACTTTTTATTAATAAATATATTGCACATCCTTGTGTGATTTTTGCCTCGTTTTGGATATTGTAATCTGTAGAGGTGCCCGGTTTGTCTTCTCCGATCCAATTTAGGATTTAGTCATCCCTGTTTTTTCCTTGGCACAAAATAGGCCATTTGGGGCCTTACATGTACTTGGACTGCTGGTTGAGAATTTGCCCGACAGTCTGGGTATATCTGTGTCGGCGGCTATTGGTCCTCCCATTAAAGAACACTCTGTGACCCCTGGATGTGTTGACACATTTCTAAGGAGATGACGCAGAAGCATCATCTCCTTGAGTTGCGGCAGCATCTGGTTTTCATCTAATTGTGTGTTGACGCCGAGGGGGCTGGGGTGACGACGATTCGTCATCTCTGCTGGCCATGATGCATGGCGTAATACGTCGCGCATGTGCCATACGTGGAGAACGCCGAGGATCGTGATCGGCCCCATTCCTTTCCTGCATGTTGGAGGATTGGAAAGTATGGATATACAGGTGAAAAAGCATCATCTCCTGTTGCAGTGATCCATTTTGCAGTGACCGATTTGGGAACCGCTTTTACCTTTTTAATTACAGCAACTTACATGTGCTTAGTGAGTATGACTTATGTTATTACGGGGGATGGACTCACCAATGTGAACCTCCTGTTCCTTATTATTTATTATATGTAATTTTTTCTCTCCCCTAAGAGCACCATTATTCTTTGGAATACCAAAAATTTCTTCCAGCGACCCTACAGGGAGTATGGGTTGGCTATATGGAGGGGGCACTGGGGCACCTCTGCAGAAACCTGGAAAAATATGGAAATAGTCGTCAGTAGATGCTGTTATCATTATCTCTGTCATCTGTGTAATTTTGTTTTTCTCTTCTTTTTTGTAACTTACACAAATGCAAATGAAAAAGCTATTGTTTGTTGATTCTGAAAATTCTTTCTAATATATTGCAGAAGTTGGGATTTTGTCCCTGAGGAAGAATATTGTGTGCTAAATAAAATCTGAAACGCGCTGGTACTCCCTCCTTCTGCGGATCATCTGGTCCAATTTTCCATTACCCCTTTTCCACGTTTAACCAGTTGCCGACCAGCTCCTGTATATTTACTGCGGCAGGCTGGCTCGCACAGGCAAAACAACGTAGATCTACGTCGCTCGCCTGGGAGGAGCTAGGGCCCCCCCCCATCGTCAGCAGGGAAGCCGATGTGGGTGTCAGGCGGCTCCGATTGCCACCTGACACCCACGATCGCTCCCCGCAGAGAGTTGTAAACACAGCTGACCGTCCATCTCCCTGGGATGATCACAGAGCTCATGTGATCCTGCTGTATAGGATCACATGTCTCTGTGGTCATCTCAGAAGTCCCCCACGGTTAGAATCACTGACACAATAGTGTCAACAATGTCGGTTAGGGGTCAGATCTGTCCGCTGCATTGTCGCAGTCCCGCAACAAAATGCAGATCGCCGCCATTACTAGTAAAAATAAAATAACATTAACAATGACATAAATCTTTCCCGTAGTCAGTAGACGTGATAACTTTTGCGCAAACCAATCAAAATACGCTTATTGCGATTTTTTTTTTACCAAAATATGTAGCAGAAACAAAATTGGCCTAAAATGTTAAAGAATTTTGATTTTTAAATTTTTTTTTGGAGAATTTCATATAGCAGAATGTGAAAAATATAGTTTTTTTTCCAAATTGTCGCTCTTTTTTTGTTTATAGCGCAAAAAAAAAAAAAAAAAAAAATCGCACAAGTGATCAAATACCACCAAAAGAAAGCTCTATTTGTGGGAAAAAAAGGACGTCAATTTTATTTGGTTATTATATATATTTTTTTGGGTAATGCGTCGCACGACCGCACAATTGTCCGTTAAATTAACGCAGTGCCGAATCGCAAAATAGGGCCTGCTCATTAATCCTTCCGGTCTTAAAGTGGTTAATCTTGGTTGGGGTAAAATCAACATAACTACCTCAGTACCTACAATTGATTTTAGGTTATCATTTATCAATTCATGGCGTATGTATGTGTTTTTTTAACAATGAACTAATAACTGAATATTTTTATATAAATCATGCTGTTTAAATCAAATAATTATTCCCCTTAAAACCCCAACCCAAGAGGAGGTTTTCTTCATTATTTTTATATGGGGAAAACCTTAACCGCTCTGGATGGCTTGTGAGTGCCAAAAGTAACCTGCACCTCAGTCGCAGCTGCGTCCTCCATTTTCAGGGTCTCACGCACAGATACAACCAGTGCTTCAAGCAGCACCTTTTCTTGCGCAGAGGCAGAGGGGAGGTGTCAACCTCACTATCAGAAGAGACAGCGCGAGGCAGTAGACCCAGCAGGGAGACCCACGTCTGCAGTGGCTGAATCAGATTCAGAATCTAACACATCAGATGAGGCAGTAGGAGGGGGGCATTTTTTGGCACCCTGTCCTTTACAGGCCACCTACACCTGGGTCACAAAGGATTCAAAGACCGCCGACAGTACATCTATGGATAGCTGGGATCCGGAGGGCCCTGCAGCCTCCTTGAGGGGGTCAGATGGAGAAAAATGTTCCGCAGGGTCCATGTTGCACCAGGGGAACCCCGCAGCAAAAAATAGAAAACGTCCCAACGCGTTACAGCACTCCCAAGAGGTCAGGTAGACCACACAGAGGCCCCCAGCAGAGAGAGAGAGACCCCGCCCAGACTGTACAATGAAGGGCCAGAGCGTCTGCACAGCACGTGTCTGCAGCGATCTCGATCCTAATAGAAAAATCTGGGTGACAGCACTAGGGTATAGGGAGGGGCTCCACCACCACAAAAAATGCCTCTAGGGACTCCAAGAACATGGCCGCCATTGATTTACAATGTGATACACTGCAAAATGGCTGTGCCGGGTGTACCAAGATGGCCGATCTCCTCAGCACATGTAGGCTACAAGAAAATGGCGGCCCTCAAGGGGACCCCCAGCCTCCTGGACGGGATCGACAGGAAGGGGGCCCTGGGAGAAACAGGTGAATCCCCCCCCCGCACACCCTGCACCCGGTCCCAGCCCCCAGGAGTAGCTCCAATCGCCCCACAGCCCCAATAGTGAATGTGGGATCTGCGCGCGATCGCTGGCCAGCTTGGATGAGCACTGGATCTATATATCCAGCATGTCGCCCAGATCCGGCATAGTTGCTTGTAGATCTCACAAGAAAGAAATCTGTTGAAAAAACCTAACTAGCTAGTAAAGAACCTTTGCCAGGGACAGAGATCCCAGCAAGGAACTAGTCTGTCAATGAACGATAGAGAAATACAATTTGAATATGACGATGCTCCCTTTGAAGCCACCACCTTCCCAGAGCTTCGGAAGTGCCTTTGAGACGCAGGTCTGGTTTTTCCGGAGGAACTGGGGTAGAAAATCAAGCTACCTTCAAGCAGCCCTCGTCTGACCCTGGCCAGGATCCTCTGTATACCAGATCTCAACAAACACAAGCCTTTCAACATCTCCACTCACAGACCTTTTAGTCACAAGCAGCTGGTTGACCAATGATGTCACGGCCGACTTCTATCCTGGTGACCTCTAGTCATCCTTCTCGCTTGCCCCTGCCTGACCCGGGAAGAGATCTAACGACTGCTGCTTGGGTTTGAATTTGCTTTGTGAACCCCCCCCCCCCACATGTGAGAGTAATTTTTTTTTCTCTAACTGGGCTGGTTGCAACGGGACTCATGGGCTGCACTTTTTTAGCTCGAACAGTGAATATTACTTCTGCTGCCTAGATGACACATTATACGGTCCTTGTACTCTGCTGACTGTATTTAATATATATATATATATATATATATATATATATATATATATATATATATATATATATATATATATATATATATATATATATCAGCCCTCAAAATTTCCACTCGCCTGCTCGCATTTGGCGAGTGGAATTTATTTGAAGACGAGTGTTTCTGCTTGCCTCAGATGGTTGCTGATCTGCTCGGCTTGGCTAGGGTGGGGGGCGGGTCTGCTGGGCTTTAGACAAGTCGCAGGAGCCGCCTCCCTAGTCATCTCTATGAAGGGCTGTGAGCCGCGCTGCATGCTGGGAAATGTAGTTTCCAGCACAGCCCCATGGATTCTCTTCTCACTGACATTCCGTACTTGAGGCGGCAGAAAAGATGCGTGTCCCAGGGCAGCGAGGAGAAGGAAGAAGAGTCTTCAAGGTAACAGCCTACTGGGTAGAAGTTTGTGCAGGGACAAGGGAGTAAGGGTCGGGGAGGGGGGGAAGTAAACAGAGGAGTCTGGGTCTGGCCATGACTGCACACAGAGGAGGGGGAGGGAACAGGGGGGAGGAGCATCCATCTCCACAGTACCTGCACCATCTCTGCAGTCTCTGACTGTCTTCTGTGCCATCTCTCCAGTCTCTGTCTCCTGTGCCATCTCTCCAATCTCTGACTGTCTCCTGTACCATGTCTGCTGTCTCTCTTACTGTCTCCTGTACCATGTCTGCTGTCTCTCTGGCTGTCTCCTGTACCATGTCTGCTGTCTCTCTGACTGTCTTCTGTACCATGTCTGCAGTCTCTCTGACTATCTCCTGTACCATGTCTGCAGTCTCTCTGACTGTCTCCTGTACCATGTTTGCAGTCTCTCTGGCTGACTCCTGTACCATGTCTGCATGTCTGCAGTCTCTCTGGCTGACTCCTGTACCATGTCTGCTGTCTCTCTGACTGTCTCCTGTACCTTGTCTGCTGTCTCTTTGACTGTCTCCTGTACCATGTCTGCTGTCTCTGGCTGTCTCCTGTACCATGTCTGCTGTCTCTCTGGCTGTCTCCTGTACCATGTCTGCTGTCTCTCTGGCTGTCTCCTGTACCATGTCTGCAGTCTCTCTGGCTGTCTCCTGTACCATGCCTGCAGTCTCTGACTGTCTCCTGTACCATGTCTGCTGTCTCTAACTGTCTCCTGTACCATGTCTGCAGTCTCTGTCTCCTGTACCATGTCTGCAGTCTCTCTGACTGTCTCCTGTACCATGTCTGCAGTCTCTGTCTCCTGTGCCATGTCTGCAGTCTCTCTGGCTGTCTCCTGTCCCATGTCTGCAGTCTCTCTGGCTGTCTCCTGTACTATGTATAATCTAAATAAAATATGATAATTTATGAGGGTGTGTTTAGGGGCGGAATTAGGGTCAGGCCAGGGAAAGGGCAACTGGTGGCAAGTAACTCTTAAGACCTGGCTAGTAGCCCAGGATTTGAAATTTTGAGCCCTATATATATATATATATATATATATATATATATATATATATATATATATATATATATATATTAGCTTCTCTACTCTATACACTATGGTCCCTCCACATGGGTTCATAGCAAGGGTAGACCGATATGTTTTTTTCAGGGCCGATACAGATATTTTGGTCACAACGTATCAGTATTGGCCGATATTTTGTACATTTAAAGTTTTGAAAAATAAAGAAAATTTTTGACACAAATCTGGTACTGAACATGTTAATTTTTGTTTAATACTTAATGGCTGGCTTGCTGACACCCTGTGGTGGGTGGCTGGACGGACCCCTGTGGCGGGTGGCTGCCTGTCTGGCACCCTGTGGTTTGTGGCTGGCTTGCTGCCACCCTGTGCTGGGTGGCTGGCTGTCTGGCACCCTATGCTGGGTGGCTGGCTGGCACCCTGTGGTAGGTGGGTGGCTGGCACAGGGCCTGTGGGTGGCTGGCAGGTACAGTGCCTGTGGCTGGCTGGTACAGGGCCTGTGGGTGGCTGGCTGTCTGGCACCCTGTGGTGGGTGGCTGGCTGTCTGGCACCCTGTGGTGGGTGGGTGGGTGGCTGGCACAGGGGCTGTGGGTGGCTGGCTGGTACAGGGCCTGTGGGAGGCCGGCTGGTACGTTGCCTGTGGCTGGCAGGTGCAGGGCCTGTGGGTGGCTGGCTTGCTGGTACAGTGCCTGGCTGGTACAGGGCCTGTGGATGTGGGTGGCTGGCTGGCACCGGACTGCTGTGGGTGAGTGTATGGCTGTGTTACACTACCGCGAGACTAGTCTCGACTCCAGTCGAGGCTGTCTAAGACGAGGGAGGCGGCCTAAGAAGGCAGAATGACATCACAAAAATATTGGCAATATTGGCCATTTCCATGGCCGATACCGATATATCGGGGAAAGTGCATAACGGCCCCCGATATATCAGCCTTGCAGATAATCGGTCTGTCCCTAATTCATAGGACTGTTGCAGCAGCCTATTTAGGCTAGAACTGGTATTTAACCCATGGGACTTTTCTCAGGTCTAGCCCTCTGGTTATGTAATGACTGTATTGTTTTATTTTATTTGACTTATTTTAGCTAGATTGTAATCTTTAGCCTTCACCCAGGTGGTGTCCCAACCTTGGGAATAATGCTAGCACCAATGTGCTTTGGATGGGGCGGAGCCAACACGGTATTTTGGGCGCTTCTGCCCCCCCCATCCCCAAAATGTATACAGTGTTTCGTTGATGCAATGTATTGACAATTACTTTCTGTTACAATGTAGCGTTGTTACCTGTACCAGTGCCACAACTAATGTTCTCATCCTCTCTACCGGATGATCAAGGCACTATTATCCTTGCTTCCCCCCCCTTTTTTTTGTTGGGTTCTAATGTCAGCATCTGTTTGGGGTTCCCCTTCACACCAGTTGACCCATGAACCCCTTATCTCATCTGCTTGGTGGTCAAGGAGTTTTGTACCACCTTGGTCTCTGGATACCGATGTTTTTTTTTTTGTTACGTTGGACAAAGTAATTGCGGTGGGGCCCTTTTTGGAGCTCGCTGTCTTTTGTCTTTTTTTTATTCTCCTCTTCACTTTGTCTCTTTTCCTCTTTCCCTTTACTAGTTTCTTTTCCCAGGGTTTTTTTTTTTTCACGAGATGGTCTTTTGAGTCTGTGCACAGCTATATTATACGGATTAATGTCTCTTAACTGGCTCTCCCTGAACATTCAGGGTCTTAAATCTCCTCAGAAGAGGTCTAAACTCTTCCGGTTTCTCCACTCTCGGAAAATAGATATTGCATGTTTGCAAGAAACGTATTTTGCTTCCTCGTTGGTACTGCGCTATTTATTATTATCCGCAAATCTACCATACCTCGGCCTCAGATAAAAGGCGAGGAGTCATGGTGGCGTACCACAAACGGGTCCCCTTCATGTGTCACAGGACTGTTGCGGATCCACAGGGGCGCTACCTTCTGCTGCTTGGTACTTTAATAGACGCAGAGGTAATGATTTTTACTTACTATGCACCTAATGAGGGACAGCTCCCTTTCCTGTCCCATTTGTTTGGTGTGATCCATTCTTATCTGAAGGGCACACTGCTTATGTGTGGGGATTCCAGTCTGGTCCTCAGTCCTAGACTTGTTGGGACCCCGGGTCCATCTCAGTCAGATAACTTCTCCAAAGCTTACGGTGCCCTTCTGGATAGATATGGTCTAGCAGACATCTGGAGGGAACTCCACCCAATTGCTAGAGACTATACTTTCTATTCTCATCCACGCACTAGATACTCTTGCATCAACCTAGGGAACTTAACAAGTGGCTAAGGAATTGGTGTAGGAAGGAGGGGTTTGGGTTCCTGGAGAACTGGGCTGACTTCTCAGTCGGCTACTGGCTCTTTAGTAAGGATGGGCTGCACCTTAATGGGGACGGTACAGCTCTTTTGGGGAGAAAGATGGCCACCAAGTTGGAGGGGCTTTTAAACTAGGAGACGGGGGGGGTGCTCAGATGTAGAGTCAGTGAGGAGGGAGCAAAGGACAGAAGGCAGTAGTAGAGTCAGCAGCGACAGTAGTTCCATAACGTCAATTGGGGGGTCTGTGCGGGAAAACAGACCAAACAGGAACAAACAATCACCATTCACGATCAACTTCCACAAAACTAAGAGGGGTATATGCTAATGCCAGGAGCCTAGCTAATAAAATGGATGAGTTGGAGATGTTAGTACATGAGGAGGACATAGACCTTGTGGGAATAACGGAAACTTGGTTCGACCCCTCACATGACTGGCTTGCCAATATCCAAGGGTATTCAGTGTACCGGAATGACAGGGTAGGAAAAAGAGGGGGAGGGGTATGTCCCCATGTCAAGGATAATGTAAGGGTGATCGAGAGGAATGATATTATGGAAGGGATGAGTATGGAGTTAGAATCCGTGTGGGTAGAACTCCATAGGGAAGAAGAAAAGGGAAAAGCAATTGTGGGGGTTTGCTATAGGCCACCCAACCAAAGGGAGGATGTAGAGCTGGAATTTATATCACTGTTGGGTAAAGTGGCAAAACTGGGATCAGTCATCATATTGGGGGACTTCAATTATCCCGACATTGACTGGGAAGAGGGGACTACACACTCACAGAAGGCCCGTCTATTCATGGAAACCTTACAGGACAACTACATGTCACAGTTTCCCAGTGTACCTGGGTTTTGCCAAGGCGTTTGATACAGTTTCCCACAAGCGCCTAATTATAAAATAAGGTCTGCAGGTATCAACCGCAGGGTTTGCTCTTGGATACGGAATTGGCTAAAAGGGCGTGTCCAAAGGGTGGTAATAAACAGCGCATACTCAGACTGGTCTGAGGTGGTAAGCGGGGTCCCCCAAGGCTCAGTCCTGGGACCAACCTTGTTCAATTTATTCATAAACAGCATTGAGGACGGGATCAGTACTGTAGTTCTATATCAGATTTTGCAGATGACACAAAATTGGGCAGGGCAATAACTGCACAGCATGAAGCAGATATCCTTCAAAATGACCTGGACAAAATAACGGAGTGGGCTACGACATGGCAAATGAGGTTTAATGTGAAGAAGTGTAAGGTTTTGCACTTGGGGACTAAAAACATAAAAGCACAATACACGTTAGGGGGGGAACCCTTGGGGGAATCAAAAATGGAGAAAGATCTGGGAGTCTTGGTAGATGATAGACTAGGCAATAGCATGCAATGTCAAGCGGCAGCTACCAAAGCCAGCAGAATATTAGCATGCATAAAGAAAGGGATGTATTCCAGAGATAAGACTATAATCCTTCCACTTTATAAAACTCTGGTCTGACCACATCTGGAGTATTTTGTCCAGTTCTGGTCGCCAGTCCTCAGGAGGGATGGGTTGGAGCTGGAGAGGATCCAGAGAAGGGCAACTAAACGAATTAGGGGATTGGAGGACCTTAATTATGAAGAGCGTCTGCAATCACTTGATTTATTCTCTCTGGAGAAGAGACGCCTGAGAGGGGACATGATAGCAATTTATAAATATCTCAATGGTGATCTCGGCATAGAAAAAAAGCATGTAATCATGTGTTCAGGCAAAAACAATTCCTTCCTTAAACCATATCTGCTTCTATCATGACTATACCTTGGTGTGACCATGATCCCAGCTTGGTTACATGCAGATCTCCTTTGCTTAAGCCCCCACTAACATCCTGGTGCCTCAACAACTCCCTCCTGTCCCGTTCTACAGTAGTGGAAGAGCTTTGCGTTAAGTCAATGGAGTACTTCACTCTTAACTGGCTTTGTTCGATCTTCCGTTTCTTTATGGGAAGCATACAAGGCTGTAGTTAGAAACTTTAAGTCCAGAATTGGACTATTAAGGAGCTGAAGGCTCAAAAACGCCTGGGACCAGACAGTTTTGCAGCTCTTTTTTATAAAACGCTACCTGATATATGGGCTATGAGTCAACTACTTTCCCTATCGTGAGAGGCACGCGGCAAGGTTGCCCCTTGTCTCCGCTTTTGTTCATATTTAGGTTAGAACCTCTGGCAGCCCATATACGTGCTAGTCCCAACATAAGGGGAATGGAGCTGGCTGGAGTTACTAGTGACTGGTGACTGGAGATGTATGTCTCCTCTGCACACACCACCTTACCCCTAACCTTCTCTCCCTTATGGGCGATTTTGCGACCATCTTGGGCCTTCATATTAATCTGTCTAAATAACAGGCTCTGAACGTTTCTTTACCCGATTCCCTCAATGACTCTTTGCGAGCACAATTTTTATTTCAGGAGACAACCTCATTGCAGTACCTGGGGGTTTATCTATCCCATGACTAAGTCGTAATGATGAAACATCTCGGGACATTAGGCTGCACGGCAACGACGTTTGTATACTAGAGTCGCGCGTCTAGCTGGAAGTGACGTTGACTCCCGGATGGACACGCTAGTCGTGGCTTAGAGACCGACGTGCGGGCGGCTCTCCATCACCTGGACTCATTGGTTTTTTAACGTGCTATTTACATTTGAATAAATGGGAGTGGATTCTTTTTACATTTATTAATAAAACCCAGTGTTGCAATATTACGCTATGGTTTTCTTCACTGAGCCGCTGGTGTTACTGGACACCCGTTTCCTTAACCCTGGATTGGATTAAACTGATAATCGTTCATTTACCAGTTTCTGGTAAGTGCATTTCCACTGGGAGTGGTGTTTCCTATACACGAGGTGTGGTGGATGGCTATTCCCATGTTTTATATGGACTATATTATATGAACTTTCGATATATTCATCTTTTAATAGTCATTTTCACTCATATGTTATGACTTTTTTCTATAAATGTGCCGCATGTCATATTTTCATGTTTCATTATATTTTGACTATTTTATATTGCTTTTATTGTATATAGCTGGCTTGCATCGATGTACTGTTTTCATTAGAGGTTTAATATCTTGACCTCTCTTGCCGAGGCGCCGTGGCAGGATCTGTCTATTGAGGGCGGAATATTTTGGGATCCTTATTGTTGATTCTTGGAAGCCTGGTCTGCCGACCAGCTTTTTTTTTTTTTTTTTTTATATACATTTTTTATTTTAACATTATACTTGTTACCGAAGCAAGTGAGTGTAATGATTGAAGTTTTACTGTAATAAATGTAAAAGTTTCCACAATATTTTACTAGTGGAGGCTTGTTCTTTTTCCATGTGCCTCTGTATAAAACACATCCGAGGAAGAGGAATGAGGAGGCTGTTCGCACACACCCATCTGACTTTGTATGTCATTGATTGAAATACTCTTACGCCTTTTCCATGAGAGTGGATAGGCATGGTGGTCTGGTGAGTGTTCCATCTACTCAGAGTAATCCTGACACATTGGTGGTGGAGTGCGAGGTGTTCCTTTAAGTACATGTCTGATCTTCCCTGGATTGATTTGGATTTCCAAGTATTGATGTTGATTATTTAGCGCGAATGCACTTATATGGACTTTTATGAGGACTGTTTTTCAATACAATACAATTTTAACACAATATATATTTAGATATATATAGATTTTACACGAGATTTCTTTATTATATCATAATTTACTGAGCTGAGGAAGTCTATTTCATATTTTCAAAACTCCTAAGCTGGATACACACTATACAACTTTTGTTGTTTGATTTCCTTTAGATTCACCTTCAACTATGTGGTGCAAGGGCCTGCCTGATTGCATACAAATTGAAAGTGTTTGTTTGACCTCCTATTATATGGTTTTGGTAAATCCAAAGGAAAAAAAACGAAGGGCTCTTTCACACGGTCCGCCTCTGTAGGCGGATCCGTGCTGCTCAGCGGGGATCGATCCGCGATCCCCGCAGAGCCGGCGGATGACAGCTCCGTCTCCGCTTGCAGTGCGGAGAGGGAGGTGTCACAGCCCCCACTGCTCTCTATGGGGAATCAGATGAGCGGACCGCCTCCCATCCGATCCGATCCGATCCCCAGGACGGATGGAAAATAGGGTTTCCATCTGTCCGGATTTCACAGACAGGATCGGATGCGGATGGCAGCGGGTGTCAGCGGACATGTCACCGCTGACATCCGCTGCTCCATAGGGCTGAATGGGGCATCTGATCAGATCCGCCTAAAAAACTGACAGGCGGATCTGATCGGACCGCCCGTGTGAAAGAGCCCTAAAGGAAATTGTATAGTGTGTATCCAGCTTTACTGTAAAGAAGCTTTTCCACATGTAGATGTTTACCTTTTCCTCTAGACACAAAAATAATATGGGGGAGCTTGGCAATCCAACATACATTTTTGTATATGTAGATTCCTCTTTGAGCATCTGATTGCAAATAATTTACAAAGCCCTTAAAGGGTAAATTCACTTTTATTAAATAAATAACAAATGCGCATATTATGCAGGTAAACAATATGCATTTAATATTTTATTTTTGCATGGGAGCCTGCTGACTATTGCACATATGATTAGTGGATATTGAGTGCAATGCCAGGCTCCTGCACACCCACCTTCTAGCTTTCTGCCCATACCTTTGTACGGGCTTTCAGTTTGAAAGCTAGAGTAAATGTACTACGAGTGTGTTGATCAGCTCCCTTGTAGTCCAATGAGAACTACAAGCTGTCTACTACAGTAGCACAATGTGTGTGGTACAACTATTATAGTTAACAAGTCATAACGTTGCATCACTCTAAAATGTTTAGTATATGATGAAACAATCTTTACCTGTGTTAAACCCAAAAATATGGCTTTATTTTGCAGTTTACATTGCAAGGTTTAATTATTAGGCTTACTATATACCTCCTTTAAGCAATTGTAGGAATTAAGCCTTCACCTTGATTCACACATACCTTTCTGGCAGGTGGGTTTCGGTTATAAAAATGCTCCTTATAATGGTCCATCCACACCTCAGCAGCACGAGCGGTGTTCTGTAGGAAGTTTGGCCTTGCATAAGGAGCCTTCTTGGGAAAGACATGTCCAACATGGGAACATGGGTGAATTTCTAATGTTCCACCGCACTGCCATACCTGTCAAATGGAAGAGGAATATAATTATGGATTTTATCTTAGATCTACTAGACTTGGGCATGTGTAAAGCTGCAATAGGCACATGCTGTAAAATGCTTTTTGTTGAACGATTAGTAACCCTTTGCCAAAAATAAATTCTTATGCAGACAAAAACAAACTGGGCAGCTCTGACTAAAGTTGAACAATGCCCTTTCTATAGATGTTCGACATTTGCATACCTCCTGGAGACTGACTGAAATACTCCCAGGACGCTGCTAAGTGAGGCCTAGTCGTTACTGCTCACCTCCACCATCACAGGAGTGAGATCTCAAAAGATGACCTCAGAGCTACTGCATCAGGGGAGTGAAAGATCATGCAAGAGGATTTGATTCAGAGAAAGTGCTCACACCTGTAATGGTGGAGGTGATCCAATATGACTGTTCGAATTACTAATCTATTTCTGCCATTCCCCATTGAAGAAAAAATAGAATTTTTGTAAGAACTTACCGTAAAATTCTTTTCTCTGAGACCTCTGACAGTCGCCGCCCACTCATACAATCTGCACGTCTGGGTATTGGCCTTCTCCACAGGAGTAAGCTAGGCAGAAGATTTTGTTAGAATATTCACAAAAACTTTGTATAGACACACCTACAGGGGGCTGTCCCTCTGGTCCAATACCCCCAGCTAGACTCATTCCCAATTCAGTTTGGTAGCAAGCAGTATAGAGATTCACAAACCCCAAAAGAGGGGCGGCGACTGTCAGAGGACTCAGAGAAAAGAATTTTAAGGTAAGTTTTTACAAAAATTCTATTTTCTCTTACGTCCTCTGACAGTCGCCGCCCACTCATACAATCTGCACGTCTGGGACGTCTTAAAGCAGTGTAGATGTGAGGGGTGGGAAAACGTAACCGTCAAAAAGGCAACGCAGCACCCAGGTCAGAGAAAATAACCTTTTCTGAACCAGAAAGGTAAACGCTGGGCAACAAGAAAGCTCAACAGGAGCGAAAGCCCAGGAAAAAAAACAAAAAAGGGAAAAACCTCCAACAGGAGGAAACAGGCCAAAAACAACCCTGTCTCCGCTAAGGCACTGCCGCACTCAAAACTTTGCGGCCAAAAGAGGAATCCGCAGATGCCAAGACATCAAGTTTGTAAAATTTGGTAAAGGTATGCACGGACGACCAAGGCGCCGCCTTGCACACCTGGGTCACCGACGCCTCATGGCGGAAGGCCCAAGATGCACTAAACGCTCTAGTAGAGTGCGCTGTGACAGGGAAAGGAGGAACCTGATCCCTAATTGAATAGGCCGCCAAAATCGTCTGCCTGATCCATTTAGAAATGGTTGCCGCAGACGCAGCCGTACCCTTCCGAGGTCCCTCAGGAAGGACAAAAAGACAATCCGACTTTCTGAAGGATTCAGTAGAAGACAGGTAAACCCTGATTGCCCGGACCACCTCCAAGTAATGCAAGGCAAACTCCTTAGGATGCTTAATCTCCCGGATGTTCTCAAAGGGAGGACGTTGCAAAACGGACAGAACCAAATTCAGGTCCCAAGGGGGCAAGGGTGCCCTCCTAGGGGGAGCCAAATTACGCACTCCCTGAATGAAGGTGCGGATCAAGGAATTAGATGCCAAGGGGCGCTGAAAGAGAATGGCCAGTGCAGACAACTGGCCCTTAATAGTGGTCAGCGCAAGACGCTGCTCCACACCAGTTTGCAGGAAAACCAACACTCTCGCCACCGAAAAGGAGCGTGGATGGAACCCCCGAGACTCGCACCAGGTGAAATAAGCCTTCCAGGTACGATAATAAATCTTACCAGAAGAGGCCTTCCTGGCCTTGAGCAAGGTAGGAATGACCGCCGACGAGAGACCTCTGTCTCTCAAGACCTGGCTTTCAATAGCCACGCCGTCAAAGCCAGCGACTGTAAAGCAGGATGGAAGATCGGTCCCTGAGACAGGAGATCTTCTCTCTTAGCGGGAGCCGCCAGGGAGGTTCGATGACCAAGTGCATGATGTCCGCGTAAAGACCGGCGTGGCCAGTCTGGGGTCACCAGAATCACCAACCTCGGTTCCGAAACCAACCTGCGAAGGAATCTGGACAACAACTGAATCGGGGGAAAGGCATAAATCAGCTGATACCGAGTCCAAGGCACTACTAACGCGTCCGAGGCGTCCGCCAGAGTGTCGCGCATTCTTGCCACAAACCTTCCCACCTTGTTTTTGAGACGAGACGTGAACAGATCCACGTCCGGGGATCCCCACCGCCCACACAGCATCGGAAACACCTCTGGGTGGAGGGACCATTCCCCTCGGTCCAGGATCTGGCAACTCAGATAGTCCGCCTGCCAGTTCTCCACACCTAGAATGTGAACTGCCGAAATCGCCGGGACCTGCGTCTCGGCCCATGACAGAATCTTGGCCACTTCCTTGGCCGCCCGGGCACTCCTGGTGCCCCCTTGGTGATTGATGTAAGCCACTGCAGTTGCGTTGCCCATCTGCACACGCACTGGGCAGCCCCGCAGAAGATCCGACCAACGGAGCAAACAGAGCCTGATTGCATGCAGTTCCAAGACATTTATCGGTAGGGAGAATTCCCCCTCCGACCAAGTGCCCTGGGAAGACAAGTTGCTCAGAACTCCACCCCAGCCCCATAGGCTGGCGTCTGTGGTGACCACCTTCCATAGCAACGGACGAAAGGACTTGCCTTCCGTCAGAGCCGGAGACTGGAGCCACCACAGGAGATCCGATCTGACTTGCGGGCTCAAGGAGATCCTCCTTTCCAAAGAGTGAGGATGTCTGTCCCACCGGACCAGAATCTCTGCTTGAAGAGATCTCGTGTGAAACTGTGCAAAGGGGATCGCCTCGAAAGCCGACACCATCAAGCCCAGGGACCGCATGCAGGTCCGAAGCGAGGAGAACTCGTTGTCCCTGAGGGACCTGACCTCTTCCTGCAGGATCCGGAGTTTGTCCTCTGGAAGAAAGACCTTCGCCTGGGCGGAGTCCAGAATCATCCCCAGGTAAGGGAGGCGAACAAAAGGGGACAAGGTCGACTTCTGAAAATTGATGGTCCACCCGATCTCCTGGAGCGCCTGAACAGTGATCAACAGATCGCACAACAGAGAGGCACTGGAGCTCGACCTTAACAGGAGATCGTCCAGGTAACCGAGGATGGCAATCCTCTGTACCCGCAACAAGGCTAGAACAGGAGTCAAAACTTTGGTAAAAACCCGTGGAGCCGAAGCGAGGCCGTAAGGCAACGCCATGCACTGATAGTGCTCCTTCGCTATTGCGAATTGGAGGTACCTTTGATGACCCTCTTAAATAGGGATGTGTAGATACGCATCCTTGAGGTCGATGGAAGCAAGGAAATCCCCTGGACTCAGATGTCACCACCGACCGGAGGGACTCCATTCGTAACTTCTGGACCCGTACAAATCAGTTTAGAATCGGACACACCTTGCCCTCCTTTCTGGGCACTGTGAAAAGATTCAAGTAAAAACCCCGAAACCTGTCCCGCTGTGGAACCGGGACAACCACCCCTTGGGCGAGGAGATCCTGAACCGCCCGATGGAGATCTCGGAAACGATCTGGGGTCAAATGAAGATTTGAGGGAAAGAATCTGTCTGCTGGGCGTGATCGAAACTCAATCTTGTACCCTGACCGAATGAGTTCTTGAACCCACCTGTCCTGAATCTTGGCCAGCCAAAGCTCGGGAAAACAGCGCAGACGTCCCCCCACCCCTGAAACGGGTGAGGGCGCCCCTTCAGGTCGAGACGGACTGAGCTGCCGTGCTAGTGTGGGCGGCTATTGACTTGCCCGCCCAAGGCTTATTCTGGCCACCAGAGGCCTTGGAGGACTTACCTTTGTCTTGTGCCTTGAAGGCACGAAAGGAACCCTGGTTAGGTTTAAAGGAGGGACCCCGCTTACCGCAAAAAGATTTTCCCCCTGGACACCTGGGGCAACAGAGTACTCTTGCACCCAGTGATCCCCTTAACCAGTTCATCCAGAGAGTCTCCTAAAAGACGACTCCCTGCATAAGGGATGTCAGACACTGTCTTCTTGGAAGACTGGTCGGCCGACCAGCTTTTCAACCAAACGATGCGACGAATCGTAACTGCGACTGCAGAAAGTAGTGCGACTAAAGGGGCCTCATCCAAGGTCGCGTCACACAGGTAAAAAACAGCCTGATCTATTTTATCCACCATCTCCTGCGCAGCAGGGGAGGCGGAGTCAGCAATCAGAGGGCGCTTAAGCGCCTTGGCCCACTCCACAACAGCCTGAGAGACCATCACCGAAGCGAACACTGGTTTCAGCAAGGAACCCGCTACTAGGTAGATGTGGCGGGTAAGAGTTTCCACCCGCCTATCTGCCGGGTCTTTAAACACCGGAGAATCCTCCGCGGGCATTAAAGTGGCGTTATTTAACCTGGACACAGTGTGGTCCACCTTAGGAGCCGCAGTCGAGCGAGAATCCACCGGATCCGCAAAGGGATAAACGGTACTAAAACCTCTTGGGCACCACAAAATTACGTTTTAAATGACGCCATTGTTCATTCACGGTATCGTGAAACTCTGCGGGACAAGGAAAAACCTGACCTGATTTTTGGGCTTTGCGGGTCCCAAAGGAAGACCGCTTACCCGACAGGTGGGGCTCATCATCTAAATTTAAAGTGTCCTTAACAGAGCTAATAAGCGCAGACACCGCAGCGTGTTCCCGTACTGATCCGGAGGGGGAATCCTCCTCCTCTCCATCCGACTGAGAGGACTGAGACCCTTCAGGGGGTACGCTGTCCGTGGCAACCAAATCTGGCTCTGAATCAGAAGACTGAGAGGGCATAGGCCTTTTCTTAGAAGCCCGGGCAGACATCAACAAATCCACTTTTGACACTAAAGTCGCAAGTGCAGCAGTAAGTGAGACTATAGCAGAGGATTCAGGAGTACCTGAACCTTCCACCAGATCTGGGGGGAATTTGCTATCCTGGGACTCCATAATAGCAATCTCAATTTTAAATGACGCTGGTCCTTTAAAATCAGTGATTTCCGCTGTCCCCACCGCAAATGCACCGCAAGGAAGAGCAAGTCCTGTGCTACAGTAAACTGCAAGAAAATGAATGCTAGCAGGAATGCAGGCCAGGAAACACAATAAAAGCCCCCCACAGTGAGCTATACTTGCCCCACGCTGCTGAATCGATCTGCATGTGAAAGGAAGAGGACGTGACCTCACGCCTCTAGAGGCAGAGACAGCCCTGAGCCACAAAAAAATGGTTGCCAATGCAAGTCTATGGGGAAAGCTCTGGGAAAATGGTCGCTGTCCACATAAGTGTATAGTGCAAAAGTATACCTGCGCTGCTAACAAAGCAAATACATAAATAAATCCCAATAAATATGGTGTATAAATAATCTGTGTAAGGTGCTAGTGCTCAACTTCAAACACACATTCCTATATCATAATCCCAATCAATATATAAAATCATAAAAATACAATAAATACAAATTTTATCACGTGTAAATAAATATCAAAAAAGTCTTTCAATAAAAGACGTGCTTAAATAGTGACAGTCTTTGTGCAAAACATAAGTCCAAAGTGCTGCGTGCTCGTAAAAGAAGTGCCGGTGCTTTCTCTACACGAGTAGGTGCTCCCCTCCTGGACCCCTACTCACCAGAAGCCAAATAATACACCGCTTTCAGAATATCCTTAGATAGGACGAGCCTTAATGGACCATCAACTCAATCAGCTTTCCTGTAGGTCATATCATCCAGGTATTGCTCAAAAAAATGGAAAGAGATGCTGGCATCGTGAAGTATGTAATCACTTTATTCGATGCACACAATACAAGATACACTTACAATGTGGCAAAGGATAAAACGCCTAAAAAATCATCCCACGGGTTGCCAATCCAAACGGCTATACTCACTCCCCGTGTCCCCGTATGTCGGAAGGTGGATGTAGTTTGGCGTAGTACGTACTCGGACGAACAGCTTGACGCGTTTCGCTCTGCACACAGAGCGTTATCAAAAGCAAGTCCGCTCCGGATACGTACTATATTTATAAGGTAACAAATTACATTATTGCTGACACCTTAGAGGAACCGGAAGTAGAATGCCGCCATTTTATGATTACTATGGTGATGAACTTCCTATACAGTCCTCTCATTCAGATCTGCATACATATGTCCTCACATCTTAAGCTCTCATATACCGCTATAATATGCTCTAGTACAGTTTAATATATTCCTAAAATTCCTAAAATTGTGGGCTATAAGCTGGTATTATTCCGGTGGCGGAACCGGAAGTGGCTCCGCCATATTGGGACTCTCATCCTCCTCAAATGCCGGAACCGGAAGTGATGTCGCCATGTCGGGGTTACCCGATGACGCACTTCCTGTCTCTCGTTCCGATCTAATATAATCATTTTATGGCTTATAGAGTGGGCAGAACAATTACTATATGCAAAAAGCTAGGGGACTGCGCCACACTAACTACTTTATTGTGACCTAAACCTGCCATGACTTGTTGTTAACACTCGGCGGCGGAACCGGAAGTCCCGTCGCCATATTGGAACACCCATTGTAATGAAAAACATCATAGCGGCCGCCCTGTTGGGACTCCCAATGCTAATGTACTTCCTGTACACTGCTCAATATTCCTTACTGTTCATATACAGATTCCTTACTGCTCTTATAAACAATTACCAAATTACTTAAAACACGGAGGCATTCTAAATTACGGCACCCCTTTACATATAATACCCCTTAAAATATGAACAAAAAAAAAAGAAAGAATAAAAATTAATTAATTAATAACAATAATAATACCCTTTCAATACATCCACATATATTGAATCAATAAATGTATGACCACTTTGCAAATAACTTCATAAATTCAAAATAAATATTTATAAGCCTATATCGAGTTAACCCTGAGAACTATAAATATAATATATATATATATAAATTTATAATAAACCACAATTCCATATCTAATACATTGAAAAGTTGTTAAATTATTTTAAATACATAACTCACATCCTTCTATATATCCAATTTAATAAAGGCTAAAAACTATATAATAATAACTCACTACACGATATCCCAATTAATGACCTATTAAAAAATTAAAAATTATTAATAATTATTAATAAAACAATTAATATCCAATTCAACATTAAGACCTGCAGGGACCATAGTTTTTAACTGTTGAATCCACCAAGTTTCGTTCTGAGACACTGCCCTTTTCAAATGTGTCCCTCTCCAATGCGGAATAATCCTATCTATACCACAAAAGGTCCTATCTGCAGGTCTTAATGTTGAATTGGATATTAATTGTTTTATTAATAATTATTAATAATTTTTAATTTTTTAATAGGTCATTAATTGGGATATCGTGTAGTGAGTTATTATTATATAGTTTTTAGCCTTTATTAAATTGGATATATAGAAGGATGTGAGTTATGTATTTAAAATAATTTAACAACTTTTCAATGTATTAGATATGGAATTGTGGTTTATTATAAATTTATATATATATATTATATTTATAGTTCTCAGGGTTAACTCGATATAGGCTTATAAATATTTATTTTGAATTTATGAAGTTATTTGCAAAGTGGTCATACATTTATTGATTCAATATATGTGGATGTATTGAAAGGGTATTATTATTGTTATTAATGAATTAATTTTTATTCTTTCTTTTTTTTGTTCATATTTTAAGGGGTATTATATGTAAAGGGGTGCCGTAATTTAGAATGCCTCCGTGTTTAAGTAATTTGGTAATTGTTTATAAGAGCAGTAAGGAATCTGTATATGAACAGTAAGGAATATTGAGCAGTGTACAGGAAGTACATTAGCATTGGGAGTCCCAACAGGGCGGCCGCTATGATGTTTTTCATTACAATGGGTGTTCCAATATGGCGACGGGACTTCCGGTTCCGCCGCCGAGTGTTAACAACAAGTCATGGCAGGTTTAGGTCACAATAAAGTAGTTAGTGTGGCGCAGTCCCCTAGCTTTTTGCATATAGTAATTGTTCTGCCCACTCTATAAGCCATAAAATGATTATATTAGATCGGAACGAGAGACAGGAAGTGCGTCATCGGGTAACCCCGACATGGCGACATCACTTCCGGTTCCGGCATTTGAGGAGGATGAGAGTCCCAATATGGCGGAGCCACTTCCGGTTCCGCCACCGGAATAATACCAGCTTATAGCCCACAATTTTAGGAATTTTAGGAATATATTAAACTGTACTAGAGCATATTATAGCGGTATATGAGAGCTTAAGATGTGAGGACATATGTATGCAGATCTGAATGAGAGGACTGTATAGGAAGTTCATCACCATAGTAATCACAAAATGGCGGCATTCTACTTCCGGTTCCTCTAAGGTGTCAGCAATAATGTAATTTGTTACCTTATAAATATAGTACGTATCCGGAGCGGACTTGCTTTTGATAACGCTCTGTGTGCG
Source organism: Pelophylax lessonae (assembly GCF_965119305.1). Taxonomy (NCBI): domain Eukaryota; kingdom Metazoa; phylum Chordata; class Amphibia; order Anura; family Ranidae; genus Pelophylax; species Pelophylax lessonae. The sequence continues at coordinate 249,565,884 of NC_138772.1, forward strand.
GAGCGAAACGCGTCAAGCTGTTCGTCCGAGTACGTACTACGCCAAACTACATCCACCTTCCGACATACGGGGACACGGGGAGTGAGTATAGCCGTTTGGATTGGCAACCCGTGGGATGATTTTTTAGGCGTTTTATCCTTTGCCACATTGTAAGTGTATCTTGTATTGTGTGCATCGAATAAAGTGATTACATACTTCACGATGCCAGCATCTCTTTCCATTTTTTTGAGCAATACCTGGATGATATGACCTACAGGAAAGCTGATTGAGTTGATGGTCCATTAAGGCTCGTCCTATCTAAGGATATTCTGAAAGCGGTGTATTATTTGGCTTCTGGTGAGTAGGGGTCCAGGAGGGGAGCACCTACTCGTGTAGAGAAAGCACCGGCACTTCTTTTACGAGCACGCAGCACTTTGGACTTATGTTTTGCACAAAGACTGTCACTATTTAAGCACGTCTTTTATTGAAAGACTTTTTTGATATTTATTTACACGTGATAAAATTTGTATTTATTGTATTTTTATGATTTTATATATTGATTGGGATTATGATATAGGAATGTGTGTTTGAAGTTGAGCACTAGCACCTTACACAGATTATTTATACACCATATTTATTGGGATTTATTTATGTATTTGCTTTGTTAGCAGCGCAGGTATACTTTTGCACTATACACTTTACAAAGGTACACCACCTTTTATACCAGCAGCAGCCCACTATACAGTGGTATCAGAAAAAATTGTAATCCTCAGCGCTAGCCTACAATCTTTATTGCTGTCCACATAAGGACATTGTGCCCACACTAAAGATGGCGCACGATCGGCGCCAACAGCATTGCAGAAAATGGCTGCTGCCCTCACAATGAAGCCAGACAGCCTGCCCACACCTAAAATGGCGGCCGCTCAGTTTTGCGCCGATTGCAGCCCCTCACACGGCATGTACTGTACCCCAAATAGGTGCACAAGCACCCCAGGGACATAGTAGACCCCCACACCCCCCCCTCCAATAGCGGCGGAACTGCTACACTGCTACAGCGCCCCAGCAGGGACCGGGAAGGGACACACAGGGACCGCACGTACAGACATGAGGGGGACATTACAGAACCCATACCGAACTGTCATCCCCATAAAACAGGGCCCACATACACAGGCTGACAGACAATGTCAGAGACAGAGGGGTAGCATGGTACTCACCGCTCCAGCGAAAACGTGGATACCGCTCTGACAGGAAACCTCCCACTCTGGGTGGTGGTGCCGTCTGCCGAAGGGGACGCTAGCAACACGCGGCGTACCGCAGTTGAGACATCCCAGCGAAGATAGCAACTTCGCAGGTTTGACCCTGAGGTCAGGGACATAGTCGTTTGCGAGGCCTGGGTGTACACATAACCTGCTAACGCTCTATGGCAGGCTGGGATTCCATAAGGCTCTAGAATAACCAGTGCGATTCCCAGCTCCGCAAACGCTGTAGTCATCCGAAGTCCGACAAAGCGCAGGAACAAAAAAAAAAAAAAAAGCTATCTTTTTAAAACGAGAAAACACTTTTCAAGAGAAAAAATAAAAAAAAAGAAAAAGGCTGAGACCGCAGCCCCAGCCAGGTAAAAGCCAGTCTACTCCTAAGCTAGGCAGCATCAAACTGAATTGGCAATGAGGCTAGCTGGGGGAATTGGACCAGAGGGACAGCCCCCTGTAGGTGTGTCTATGCAAAGTTTTTGTGAATATTCTAACAAAATCTTCTGCCTAGCTTACTTCTGTGGAGAAGGCCAATACCCAGACGTGCAGATTGTATGAGTGGGCGGCGACTGTCAGAGGACGTAAGAGAAATGCGATTTTTGTCTTACCGTAAAATCCCTTTCTCTGATGTTCATTGACGGACACAGCTCCATATCTTCTTTGACCCTTGGGTTATGCTGCCCTTCTTAGGAGTAGGACACTAGGCGGAAGAGAAAAAAAAGCTTGACTACGCCCCTAGGGCAGTCCAAGGGGTATACTACCACTTCCTGCTATAGAATCTCAGTTTTGTAACAAGCAGTGTTGGAAGAATACATAACCCAACTTCACAGAGGGGTGGGTGCTGTGTCCGTCAATGAACATCAGAGAAAAGGATTTTACAGTAAGACAAAAATCCCATTTTCTCTTTCGTTCATTGACAGACACAGCTCCATATCTTCTTTGACCCTTGGGAAGTCCTAAAGCTGTGTCAGCATGAGGGGTGGGAAAAACACAGAAATAAATGGATTTTTGTAAGATCTTACCGTAAAATCCTTTTCTCTTAAGCTCATTGACAGACGTAGTCTTCTTGATTCTCAAGAGCTGGGTTATGTTGTCTCCGCAGGAGTAGGACTAGGCAGAAAGACAAAACGTTCTGGCTCCACCCTAGGGGCAGTCCCTGAGGGTATATCCTCCCTCTCTCTGCTACAGGGAATCAGTTCTGTTCTAAAGCAGTAACAGAGAATTTAACCCAACCCAACTCAATGATAGAGGGGCGGGTACTACGTCTGTCAATGAGCTTAAGAGAAAAGGATTTTACGGTAAGATCTTACAAAAATCCATTTTTCTCTATCGCTCATTGACAGACGTAGTCTTCTTGATTCTCAAGAGCTGGGACATCCAGAAGCAGTGCCACAAAATGAGGGGTGGGATTGACAGAATCAAAAACCAATCTAGAAGGCCCAACCGGAGCCAACCAGAAGTATCAAAGGACTCATCGAGAAAACAGATGAGACCTACCCCTCAAATCCTCGAGGTAGACCAACAGTCTCCTCAAACAGTGGCCTGCAGGAACCTTGCGGCCAGAAGAGGCATCTGACGATGCCATCACATAAACCTTATACAATATTGTAAAGGTATGAACCGACTACTAAAACAGTCGCCTTGAAAACCTGAACCACTGACGCCTGATGGCGGAAGGTCCAGGAAACTCTAAGCGCCCGAGTAGAATGCGCCTTAACAGGGAACGGGGGATCCCGACCCTTAGATAAAATAAGCCTATACCACCGTCTGTCTGATCCATCTAAAGCAGAACAGGCAACCCCTTCTTAGGGCCATCCGTGATCACAAACAGTGAATCCGTCTTACAAATTGAATCCGTAGTATTCAAGTATATCCTGATCGCCCGAACTACATCCACGGAATGCCATGCAAATTCTCGAGGATGATTGGGCTAAGGACATAGGAAGGACAATACACTGTCCTTATTCAATGAAACTTTGAAACCACCTTAGAAGGAAGGATGGATTCGGATGAAGAACAACCTTATCCCTATGAACCACCAGATCTGGGGAACAACAGGATAATGCAGCCAGTTCTGACACCCTGCGTGCAGAAGTGATAGCCACCAAGAAGACCACCTTCTGGGATAAAGTAGGCAAGGGAATCTCCCTGATATTTTCAAAGGGAGGTGTCTGAAGAACCGACAGCACCAAATTAAGATCCCAGGATGGTAACGGCGCGTGCACTGGCAGAGCCAGGTGTCGCACCCCCTGGATGAAATTCCGCACCAAGGAATGAGTAGACAAAAGCTTCTGAAAGAAGATAGCAAATGCTGAAACCAGACCCTTGATAACACTCAAGGCCAGCTTCTGCTCAACTCCCTGTTGCAGAAAGCCAATATTCGGACTACCAAATAAAGATGTAGATGGAACCCAAGGGATTCACATCACACAATATAAGACTTCCATGTACGATGATAATCTTTCTGGAAGTCGCTTTCCTTGTTTTAACTAGAGTAGGAATAACTGAAGCTGACAATCCCTTGTCCTTCAGCACCTGGGTCTCATTAACCAGGCCGTTTAAAACCAGCGATCGTAAAGCAGGATGGAAGATCGGTCCCTGAGACAGTAGATCCTCCCTGAGAGGAAGTCTCCACGGGACGTCCGCCATCAGTCTGACCAAGTCGGCGTAACAAGCTCGACGAGGCCAGTCCGGAGCTGCCAGGATTACTGGAATTCCTTCCTCTATCTTGCGAAGAAGTCTTGGCAGTAACCCAAGAGGAGGGAAGGCATACATTAGCTGGTATTGCCCCCACGGGGCGATCAGTGCGTCTGCGGTTTCTGCTAGAGGATCGCGGGAGCGAGCCACGAATCTCTGAACTTTCCTGTTGAATCGAGATGCCAACAGATCCATATCCGGGGTGCCCCATCGTAGGCACAACTGGTGGAAAACGTCTGGATGGAGGGACCATTTCCCCTGATCCAGAGTCTGACGGCTGAGATAATCTGCCTGCCAATTCTCCACCCCCGGAATGAACACCGCAGAGATTGCTGGAACAAATCGTTCCGCCCAGCGAAGAATGCAAGCCACTTCTTTGGCCGCTCGGACACTCTTGGTGCCCCCCTGGTGATTGACATAAGCCACGGCCGTGGCGTTGTCCGACTGGATCCGAACCGGGCTGCCCTGGAGCTGCTCGGTCCAGTGAATCAGACAAAGTCTGATCGCTCTCAGTTCCAATACATTTATCGGTAACCTGGATTCTTCCGGGGACCAAAGTCCCTGGACAGATAACTGACCGAGAATTGCTCCCCATCCGGATAGACTGGCATCCGTGGTCACTGTCGTCCGATATATTGGCAGAAATGACTTTCCCTGGCTGAGCATCGGAGACCGAAGCCACCAGACCAGAGACTCTCTGGTCTGTTTGCTCAATCGGATCTGATTGTCCAGGGATTCCGGATTCCGATTCCATCTGAGAGGAATCTCTTGCTGAAGAATTCGGGTATGGGACTGGGCAAATGGGACTGCTTCGAAGGAAGCCACCATCAACCCCAGACCCCTCATGCAAGTCCGAAGGGAAGACCAGCTGTTGGTGGACTGCTGATTGAATCTTTCGGAGTTTCCCTACCGGAAGAAAAACTCTTGTCTTGACTGTGTCTAAAATTAGACCCAGATATTCGAGCCTCTGGGTGGGAACCAGAAATGACTTTTGCTGGTTCACCAGCCACCCGAATTCCTGTAAAGAAATCATAGTAATTTCTATGTTTTGTAGCAAGGTCTGAGGAGACTCTGCATGAAGCAGAAGATCGTCTAGGTAACCAAGGATCGATATGCCTCTTTGGCGCAGAAGTGCCAACATTGGGGCCAACACCTTTGTGAAGACCCGCGGAGCCGTGGCGAGACCGAAAGGTAACGCCACAAACTGATAGTGGTTCTCTTCTACGGAAAAGCGTAGAAACCGCTGATGTCCTGCGAAAATGGGAATGTGAAGATAGGCGTCCTTGATGTCTATGGACGCTAGGACATCCCCTGGATGCAGGAAGGCTGCTACTGTGCGAATGGACTCCATTCTGAATCTTCTTATGTTGACAAAAGAATTGAGTGCTCTTAAGTCCAGAATTGGACGCACTTTGCCCTCTTTCCTGGGTATTGTAAATAGGTTTGAATAAAACCCTTGAAACCGTTCTGTCCAAGGAACGTGGACTACCACTCCTTGTTGTAGTAAATCTGTGACTGCTCTCCGCAGATCTTCTAAACGATCTGAGGATAGTCGGATATTGAAAGGGAAGAATCGCGCCGGTGGGAGAGATCGAAACTCGATCTTGTACCCTGACCTTATGACTTCGCAAACCCATTTGTCCGGGATTCTGGAAAGCCATGGATCCGGGAACCGGCGAAGACGTCCCCCCACCCCAGTTATGGGTGGGGGCGCACCTTCAGGCTTTGGATGGTTTATCTTCAGGTCTGGAGGGGGCGGGCTTTTGCTTGCCCGACCAACGACCCCTGACGCCTCCTGCAGGAGCTTTGGAGGACTTAGTTTTTTCACCCGCGGGACGAAAAAAACCTCTTGTGAGCAGAAAAAGAAGGCCCTCGTCTTTGACGAGTTCCTCTACCTTTAAAATTTTGCGGTAAAAAGGTGCTCTTTCCACCTGTGAGATCTTTAATGATCTCATCTAAGTTGGCTCCAAATAGACGCTCTCCTAAAAAGGGGAAATTAGCCAATGCTTTTTTGGAACCTTGGTCGGCTAACCAACCTTTTAGCCACAGTGTACGCTTGAGAACCACCGCTGAGACAGATGCTCGCGCCAATAATGAAGTGGCGTCTAGCGCCGCATCACACACAAACTGTAACCCCTGTATCATCTGTTCCAACAAATCTGATACCGCCTGAGGGACCTCTTCTAGGTCCCGGCGTAACCACTTGGTCCATACAGTTACAGCCTGCGAAACCAGACCAATAGCAATTATTGGTCTGAAAGCTGATCCAATCAAGGTAAACATGGTGCGAGACATAGCTTCTATCTTGCGATCCACTGGATCTTTAAAAGACGGAGCGTCTTCTAGAGGAATAACCGTGGCTTTATTCAATCTAGCAATTGGTGAATCCACCACAGGTGGTTCTGTCCATTTCTTAATGAGGGTTTCCTCAAACGGATAACGCCTGTTAATGCGTTTAGAAATAGTAGAAATGCGTTTTGGCAGACTCCATTCTTCTTTGATTGGATTGCCAAAACATTTGGGCAATGGAAAAAACCTTCGCCACTAGATGTGTTTTTAGTCCCAAAAGGGATTTCAGTTTCAGCTATTTCTGACGGAATACCCTGTAATCTTAAGGTCTCTTGAACAGATACCATGAGTGCGTTTACCAACGCTTCCTCTCTGGCTATGGCTGATGCCGAAACATCCTCCTCACGGTCTGAAAAGACAGTACACGAGACACCAATACCAGATGAAGTACCTGCAACTGCAGAAATAGGCTCAGAGTCTGAATCCGAGGTTTCAGATAAGGGGTTAGGCGGGGGTCGCTTACTTGCGCCCTGTCCCTGACAAGCCACTTCCACCCGGGACACAAGCTTCCATAATAGCGGACAATGATTTAATCGTCAGTGGGGTGCTGGAGGATCCCGCAGACCCCTCGAGGGGATCCGGAGGAGATACATGAGTGGCAGGGTCCATGTTAATTCAGGACACCTTTGCCAGAAAACACAAAAAAAATTTTTTTTTTTTTTTTTAAATAAAAAATACCTTTTTTTTTTTTTTATGTGTCTCCCCCTAGCGCAATAGCGCCCCTCAGAGTACCTGCTTCTCGATCCCACAGAGAGAGAGAGGGACCCCCAAGGCTCACCAACCGATGCAGTGAAGTTTTCAACCAACTGCAGTCAGCGTCTGTCTTTACAGACTGGAAGGAGCTGTTGCTTTTTCCCGGGTAGAAGGACGTGGCTCCGCCCCCTGTGTATGCCTTCCGGCGTTCCCAGCTCTCCACGAGGTAGCTGGGCTCATGAAACATGGCCGCCCCCATATAGGAGACATTAGACTCCAAAAACATGGCGGCCGGCGTGACCTGAGGACATGCATGCACCTGGTCTACGGCAAAATGGCGGCGGACCGCCGAAATCGTTTTTCCCAGCACATCCACCTGCATCTCTGCTGAGTGGCGATTGATAGATCTACAGGAGATACACTACAAATAAGGTAGGATTATACCTCCTATGTCTGCTGTAATGCTACAGTCTGCTGGGTAGAGTGTTAGCTCTCAAACCAAGTCCACTTCCCACAAACACATGCTGTATTTACAAGGGGGACTTTTAGTATCAGATATATACTGACCATATATGGAGGGGCCCATAATTCATACTGCCTCATAACGAGGAAAGAAAAAAGGGAACGTTTACTCACCATACCGAACCGACAGGCACCCTCTCTTCACAATACCCTCTCCACCGGGGTGGGGGTTTGTGGACCACTCCGGACGCCTCGACTCTCAGGTTCCTGGCGTCCAAGCGAGACTTTTAACTCGCAAGGTCAGTCCCTCCACTGGGACTCCGTCGCGGCCGACCCAGCGCGGAGCTCTGGTCTGCACGCGCTCGTAGGCAGAAACCGGGGTGACCACTGGATCTCAACATCCAGCCCGTCGCCCGGCCCCGCATACTTACTTGAATGTGTCGCGGCCGACCAAGCGCAATGCAATGGTCTGCGCGCGCTCGTAGGCCGGCTGGGGTGACCACTAGTGTCGCCCAGTCCGGCGTTTTTTGCTTGAAGATCTCACAGGAAAAACACTGGAGAAAAAACTACCTAAAAAATATTTCTTCTAAAGAAAAAATCTTGCCAGGACCAAAAAGATCCCAGCAAGGAGCTTAGGTCCTTACTCCTGACTAGACAGAAAAAAACTGATTCCCTGTAGCAGAGAGGGAGGATATACCCTCAGGGACTGCCCCTAGGGTGGAGCCAGAACGTTTTGTCTTTCTGCCTAGTCCTACTCCTGCGGAGACAACATAACCCAGCTCTTGAGAATCAAGAAGACTACGTCTGTCAATGAGCGATAGAGAAAAACAGAATTCCTAAAAAGGGCTAAACTTAGCCAACCAGGTAACCAAAGAGCTGGAAACCAGAAACAACTGGAGCCCACCTACCAGGTAAAGATACACCCTCGAGGAGGCAGAAGTCTCTGCAACAACGGCCAAAAGCAGCATCCGAAGATGCAAACACATCCACCTTGTAAAATTTTTTGAATGTGTGTAAAGACGACCAGGTGGCCGCCTTGCAAACCTGGACCACTGACGCCTGATGACGGAAGACCCAGGAGGCACTAAGCGCCCTTGTAGAATGCACCTTAACAGGGAAAGGAGGAACCTGATCCTTGATGGAATAGGCCTGCACCGCCGTCTGCCTAATCCATCTGGAAATGGTCGCAGCAGATGCGGCCTGCTCCTAACGAGAACCATCCGTAAGGACAAAGAGAATCCGATAGACTCAGTCGCCGCCAAATACACCCTGATAGCCCAAACCCCATCCAGGGAATGTAATGCAATTTCTTTAGGGTGATTAGGCTTAGGACACAATGAAGGCAACACAATGTCTTCATTTAAGTGGAACCCCGAGACGACCTTAGGAAGGAACGAATGACGGGGACATAGTACCATCTTCTCCCTGTGGACCAGCAAGCAATGCAGCCAGCTCTTAATGCAGAAGTAATAGCTACCAAGAAGGCCATCTTCTGTGACAGAGTAAGCAGATGAAGTTCACAAATATGTTCAAAAGGTGGTTTTTGAAGGACTGACCGTACCAGATTAAGATCCCACGGAGGCACCGGGGACCTTACCGGAGGAGCCAAGTGGCAGACCCCCCTGAACGAAAATGTGAACCATACAATTTTGTAGCAGACGGCCGTTGGAAAAAGAGTTGCCAAGGCCGAAATCTGGCCCTGGATGGTACCCAGGGCCAAACGCTGATCAACACCACTTTGTAGAAATTCCAGCAGATGCGACGTTGAAAAAGAACGGGGGGGGGGGAACCCCGAGATTCACAAGTAATGTACGCCTTACAAACTCTATTGTAAAGCTTCTGAGAAGTAGATTTACTAGCTTTTATCAGAGTAGGAATTACCGAATCCGACAACCCTCTGTCCTTCAGTACCTGGCTTTCAATAGCCAGGCCGTTAAAGCCAGCGGCCGTAAAGCAGGATGGAAGATCAGTCTTTGAGACAAAAGATCTTCTCTGAGAGGAAGCCAAGGGGCGTCGGCTACCAGTCTTACCAGGCCCATGTACCAATACCAATGAGGCCAGTCTGGGGCCACCAGAATCACTGGAATCCCTTCTGCCTCAATTCTGCCTCAATGCTGCAGAAGCTGGAGCGGAGGAAAGGCAAATATGAGGCGATACTGGCCCCAAGGAGCCAACAGAGCATCTGCGGTGTCTGCCAGAGGGTCTGAAGACCTTGCCACAAACCTCTGAACCTTTCCGGTTGATGTGGGAGGCTAACAGGTCCACATTGGGGGTCCCCCACCGGAGACACAGTTGCTGAAACACCTCTGGGTGAATGGACCATTCGCCTGGACTCAGGGCCTGCTGATTGAGGTAGTCCGCCTGCCAATTTTCCCCCCCTAGAATGTGCACAGCAGAAAGGGCTAGAAAACAACATTCTGCCCACCTTAGAATGCCGGCCACTTCTTTGGCTGCCAGGGTACTTCTGGTGCCCCCTTGATTATTAACATATGCTACCGCCGTGGCGTTGTTCGGTTGCTTCCCTGCAGGTGATCCGCCCACTGGGACAGACAAAGCCTGATCTCCTGAATTTCCAGGATGTTATTTAGCAGACTGGACTCCTTCCGAGACCAGAACCCCTGGGCTGATTCTGAACCTAAGACACCTCCCCACCCGGCAGGCTCGCGTCCATGGAAATCCCGGTCTAGTACAGGAGAAGAAAGGACTTCCACTGCCTTAGAGCCGGGGAATGAAGCCACCATAATAGGGACCCCCTCACAAGCCCGGTTCAAGAGGATCAGAGTGGCCAGGGACCGTGGAATCTTGACCCACTTGGCCAGAATCTCCTTTTGCAGAGGTCTAGTATGGAATTGAGCAAATGAAACAGTCTCGAAGGTGGACACCGGCGGTTGGATAACAGAAGCCGAATCGCATGCTGCAACTTCAGCAGTTTTGTTTCTGGGAGAAACACCCGGACTGTGGCTGAATCTAGAGTCAGACCTAGGTAGTCCAGTTTGTTGGATGGAGTTTGAGCTGATTTCTGAAAGTTCAGTGTCCAGCTGAACTGTTGCAGAGTCTGTACAGTAATGTCCAGATCTTCCTGCAGAACAGACCAATACTCTGCTTGCAGAAGGAGATTGTCCAGGTTCCCCAGTACCGCGATCCCCCGGTCTGAGCAAGGCCAACATCGGGGCCAACATTTTGTGAACACTCGAGGAGCTGAAGCAATACCAAAAGGTAACCCCAAAAATTGATAGTGGTCCTCGCCCGCGGCAAAGCGAAGAAAATGCTGATGCCCTACATATATCGGGAAGATAAGCATCCTCGATATCGATAGAGGCTAGAAAATTCCCTTGATGAAGGAATGCCACTACCGTGCGAATGGATTCCATTCTGAATTTCTAAACCCACACAAAGCGGTTCAGAGCCTTGAGGTCCAGAACTGGACGGACCTTGCCCTCCTTCCTTGGAGCAGTAAATAGGTTTGAATAAAACCCCTGAAAATTTTCAGACTCTGGAACTGTTACAATGACTCCCTGTGAAAGCAAATCTGAACCGCTCCATAAAAGGCCCTGAAGCCGATCCGGGGACAGGCGCAGGTTGGAAGGAAAGAACCTTGCTGGGGGCGAAGACCAAAACTCGATCTTGTAACTAGACCAACTCGTGGACCCATTTGTCTTGAATGAACGAGGTCCACGGTCCCAGAAAGAGGCAAAAACTTGCCCCCACCCCAAGTACGGATGAGGGTGTCCCTTTAGGCAGAGAAGGACTTGTCTGCGGGGCCAGTGGAGCCTGCTTTTGGCTTACCAATCCAGGGTCTCTTGGTACCTCCTGAGAATGCACGGGAAAATTTTGAACCCTTGTCCTGCGCCTTTGCAGGACTAAAGGATTCGCTTGTGAGCTGAAAAGACAGGACGAGTTTTGGATGAGGCTCTCTGCTTTTAGTGACCTGCGGAAACAGGGTGCTCTTACCTCCCATGAGTGCTTTAATGATCACTTCCATAGCACCTTCGAACAGACGATTCCCCATAAAGGGAAGATCTGTCAGCCCCTTTTTGGAAGCCTGGTCCGCAGACCAGCATTTCAGCCAAATCATGCGGTGAAGGGTCACCACAGTCACAGACGCCCTGAATGCTAATGGGGCCGCGTCCAGGGAGACATCACATATATACTGTAAACCCTGTATAAGCTGATCTGCCAATTCAGCCAGCTCAGGGGGATGTTGACCTCCTTCCAAATCCTGGCGCAGAAGCTTTGCCCATTCCATTAAGGTCTGAGAGATCAAGGTAATGGCGAACACCGGCCTCAAGATTGAACCAGCCATAGTGAACAGGTGGCGGACCAGAGATTCAGTCTTCCTGTCTACGGGGTCTTTAAAAGATGGAGCGTCCTCCACAGGTAGCAGAGTGACTTTATTCAACCTGGAAACCTGAGAATCCACCACCGGTGGGACTATTTTACTTTAGGAGGGATTCTGCAAAAGGGATAACTCCTAGCAAAACGCTTAGGTATCTCAACCATGAGTTTCGCTGAACCCCGCTGACCAGCGATAATCTTGTTGAAATAGGCGGGAAAAGGGAATACCATATAGTCACCCTGGAAGGTCTGCAGGTATCGAACTGCACCGACGTGGTGAATGCAGCAGTAGCTGTGTCCTCCATTTTTAAAGTTTCCTGCACTGATACAATCAGTGCCTCCACAAGTGCTTTCTTTTGCGCAGATGTAGTGGAAGAGTACTCATCCTCACTAATATAAAATGCAATAAATACCAGCGCCTTTATAGCAGCAAACTCAAAACACTGGTATGTAAATCTGTATATATCAAAAATAGAGTTGCGCTAAAACTAGTGAAGAATAAGTCCCAACAGTCCACATGCAATCAATTGCTCAATATGCATAGAAAACTGGAGAATCTTGATAGCAATAGTATGTCAATGCAGCAATACAAGATGTGGGAGGTACTAATAGGACATCCACCCATGTGATAAACCGACAAAGACAGGATTGCGTCCTTTGAGAACGTTAGAATGACGAAATGCATCAGGAGGGGCTAGCCGAGCGTCTTACGTCACACCCGGAAGTCTAAGCACGGCCATCTTTTTGGTTTGCGGAAGGAACACTGCGGGACAGACTCAGGCGGATTAATATTTGCTGTGATATGTGCTTGTTATACATCAAATGGGTGAGTGCATAATTGTGTGTATACCCAAATAAAGGTTGTTTAAAGATAATGCACTACGGGCCTGTCCCTTTTGTTTAATATCCCCCAATACATGTGAGATGCGGCACCTATGGGAGTCTGAATTGGATTGTACAACAACATCTTGAAGCGGAAGCGCTGGGAGCTGTATGATTCTGTGAAAGGTTGCAGTGGTCCTTAACCACTCACTGCTCCAGATCCACTTTTGTCCGGTAAGAGGCAGTATATGGTGGCTTGGAATTCACTCTGTCTTTGTCAGTTTATCACCTGGGTGGATGTCCTATTAGTACCTCCCACATCTTGTATTGCTGCATTGACATACTATTGCTATCAAGATTCTCCAGTTTTCTACGCATATTGAGCAATTGATTGCATGTGGACTGTTGGGACTTATTCTTCACTAGTTTTAGCGCAACTCTATTTTTGATATACTCATCCTCACTCTCTGAACACTCAAAGTGTGTGGACGCAGACCCAGTGGGGTGACTCGCGTCTGTGGCGGCTAAATCAGCCTCAGAATCTGAGGAGGCAGAGGAAGCAGGTGAAGCCAGAGGGCGCTTACTGGGTCTCTTCTGAAGAGCCATATCCACGTGACTGCAGGACCGCCATCATGGCCACAAGGGCGGACTGAGATCCAGGGGGTCTGGCAGCCTCTGATAGTGGGTCAGGTGGTGACGAGCGCTCTGGGGATTCCATCGTAACCTGGGGACCACCCGTGATGTTTGCCCAAAAAACGGATAAAATCACAGTGACAAACACCCACCGCTGTACCAACAGTACTACAAGTCCCAACGCACCTATCAGCGCTACTACAGCAGGAGGATGTATCTACCGCCCCAGGACTCACCACCACTGCTGCAGCAGGAGAGAGAAAGTGCCAAGCTGTTCGCTCCACGCCGTTTAGAGAGGAAGAAGGAAATGGCTGTACCTCCACTGTAGGCCGCTGCCGAGCGCTGCTCCTTTAGGCTACAAGAAAATGGCCGCCCATAGACTTCAATGGGAAACTATGAAAACATGGCCTCTGGACTACAAAAACATGGCTGCCAAGCTCCCATGCATTAAACTATGGGAAACATACCTTTCAGAACCAGGCAGGCACCACTCCGGGCAGATCCCTTCCCCATCTTGGAATGGGGGTTGCTGCAGGCCAGAAGTACGCTGCGACTCAGGCTACGACCCTGTCGTGTGCGTCCCCATGAGGTGTTTCACTCGCTGGCCAGCCCCCGTCCAGTCAATGAAAGAAGACCGCCAAGGCCAACACCTGGCCTTTAATGATACTCCAGGCCAATTTCTGCTCAACACCTCAATGAAGGAAAGTCAAAACCCAAGCCACCGAAAAAGAATGAGGGTGAACACCAATCGAATCACACCATAAAATGTACGCTTTCCATGCACAATGGTAGATCTTCCTAGAGGTAGAATTCCTAGCCTTCAGCAGTGTAAGAGCACCGCGATGGGACAACCCCACCGCGATGGTAGCACCACCGGGTAACCAGAAAGCAGAGCACCGCACAACCTGCAGCAGAGAGAGGGAGGGAACCCACCAGACGCACCACTCCACCAGAGTTGCACCAGCAGAGGTTCCCCTGCCATGGCCGCCGCTCTATTAGTACACCGGGCCACCAAAAATGCCTACCAGACTACACAAACATAGCAGCAGGTCATTGAAACACATAGGCTATGGCAAAATAGCTGCCGTACGCGACTCCACGAGGCTCCCAGGGACCCAGGAGCCCTGACATTAGCCAGCAACAAGGGGGACTGGGCACAGGACCCCAGTAGCAACCAGTGCCCCCCCTGGGTGTGGTGCAGTGGGGGGGTTTACCTGATGACCCACAAGAACCACCAACAATTGTGAGGCATTTAACTCGCAGGCCAGCCCCTGTCCAGTGGGGCTATGTCGCGGCTGTCCTAGCGTTGAGCTGTGGTTTGCGTGCGCTCGCTGGCCAGACTAGGGTCTCCACTGGCTCTAGATATCCAGCCCGTCGCCCATTTCGGAAGTTGATTGCAGAGGTCACAGGAAAAAAACCATGAGGAAAAAAAAGCCATTTAAAAAGCAAAAAAATTGCCAGGACCAGAGATCCCGGCAGCGAACTGGGTCCTTTTTCCTGACTAGGCAGAAAAAAAATCTAAGGCCTATAGCAGACAGTGGGGTATATAGGTGGGAGTATCCGCGCTATGGAGTTTGTGAGGGGTAGTGAGGTAACTGGCGCTGCCTATGGATATGTATGTGTGAAGTAAAAATATCACAATCAATTGCAGTAACTCATATGCAGAAATGTAAGGCTGCTATAGATAAAAACCTCATAGATAATATAAATATAAAGTGCACAATCAATTGCAGTAACTCATATGCAAAGATAAAAACATATATGACTACTATAGGTAAAATCTCATAAACAATATTATATATATATACATATATATATATACATACATACATACATACATACATACAGGGAGTGCAGTATTATTAGGCAAATTAGTATTTTGACCACATCATCCTCTTTATGCATGTTGTCTTACTCCAAGCTGTATAGGCTCGAAAGCCTACTACCAATTAAGCATATTAGGTGATGTGCATCTCTGTAATGAGAAGGGGTGTGGTCTAATGACATCAACACCCTATATCAGGTGTGCATAATTATTAGGCAACTTCCTTTCCTTGGGCAAAATGGGTCAAAAGAAGGACTTGACAGGCTCAGAAAAGTCAAAAATAGTGAGATATCTTGCAGAGGGATGCAGCACTCTTAAAATTGCAAAGCTTCTGAAGCGTGATCATCGAACAATCAAGCATTTCATTCAAAATAGTCAACAGGGTCGCAAGAAGCGTGTGGAAAAACCAAGGCACAAAATAACAGCCCATGAACTGGGAAAAGTCAAGCGTGCAGCTGCCAAGATGCCACTTGCCACCAGTTTGGCCATATTTCAGAGCTGCAACATCACTGGAGTGCCCAAAAGCACAAGGTGTGCAATACTCAGAGACATGGCCAAGGTAAGAAAGGCTGAAAGACGACCACCACTGAACAAGACACACAAGCTGAAACGTCAAGACTGGGCCAAGAAATATCTCAAGACTGATTTTTCAAAGGTTTTATGGACTGATGAAATGAGAGTGAGTCTTGATGGGCCAGATGGATGGGCCCGTGGCTGGATTGGTAAAGGGCAGAGAGCTCCAGTCCGACTCAGATGCCAGCAAGGTGGAGGTGGAGTACTGGTTTGGGCTGGTATCATCAAAGATGAGCTTGTGGGGCCTTTTCGGGTTGAGGATGGAGTCAAGCTCAACTCCCAGTCCTACTGCCAGTTTCTGGAAGACACCTTCTTCAAGCAGTGGTACAGGAAGAAGTCTGCATCCTTCAAGAAAAACATGATTTTCATGCAGGACAATGCTCCATCACACGCGTCCAAGTACTCCACAGCGTGGCTGGCAAGAAAAGGTATAAAAGAAGAAAAGCTAATGACATGGCCTCCTTGTTCACCTGATCTGAACCCCATTGAGAACCCGTGGTTCATCATCAAATGTGAGATTTACAAGGAGGGAAAACAGTACACCTCTCTGAACAGTGTCTGGGAGGCTGTGGTTGCTGCTGCACGCAATGTTGATGGTGAACAGATCAAAACACTGACAGAATCCATAGATGGCAGGCTTTTGAGTGTCCGTGCAAAGAAAGGTGGCTATATTGGTCACTGATTTGTTTTTAAAAAAGGTGTCTGAAGAAAAAACGACATGCACCCGCCCGGCGCTCTTATATATAAATATATATAAATAAATCCATAGATGGTCAAAATATTGTATACTCAAATTGTGATGTGCAAACATGCAATAGCAGCCACTGTGAACAGATCACTTCATGAAAAAAATGTGTCCAAATCAGATCACCATACTGGTAACAGTCTAATGTGTAACACACTCAGCAGCGCTTAATCCTCCTATGAAAATACAATGAAGGTTCATAATCCAAAACGGTCTCTTTCACCTCAAGAGGTGAAACGATGGTGTCCAATCTTTAAGCAAGGAAATAACTTTAAGGTTGAAATGCTCCTGGCTAAAAAAACAACCGTGTTCCTTAGCTTGAAATCAGAAGCCTTCACCACACCTTTTCGTGCTCCCCTTAGCAATGGACACTCACCACATCTCACACTAACAGCCTGTATGCATCAGCTGCATGAGCCCTTGCCCCCGGATAGCGGTCGTCTGCAAACTTGCAAACCTCCTTTGTCCTCCTGCTTCTAATCAGGGTCAGGTTCCAAGGCTCAGCTCACCAATCCCAATGAAAGCAAACAAGGAACAGAGGATAGTGTAATACTGGTATGACTTTATTAAGCACAATCAATCCCCTTCCCTTCACTCAATCTGCTTACATTTGGTAAAACTTGTACAGGCATATAAATAGGACCGCGTGTACCATTGCTCGCCGGCCGCAAGCTGACAGTATCTCCTTCACTGAGAGTACGGCAACCTCCGGCTCTGCGCTCGTTCCGGAAACTCACGCTGACAAGCTTGGTCACACAACCGGTCTCCTGGGTAACGATGTACGAGCGTCCTGACGCGTTTCGTCACGTGGGACTTCAACTGAGGACGCTGGCATGTCGTTGATCATGGGATTATGTATGCAGCCAGGGACCGCCCCTTCGCATTCATTGGCTCCCAAACATTAGTCTCAGTTCAGACCGCCCGAGTAGTATATCAGGAACGGTGCTGCAAATCTTGTTACATATCTTTATAGGGCATAGCAGAATATGGATATTATTATCAATCAGCCATTGCAAACTTAAACCTGGATGACTATGTCATTTACTAGAGGCAGCGACAAGCCGACTCCCAATTCAGTATGCAATTTAGCCTATTATCAGCTATATTGCTCATTGGATCGTATTACAATCAGATTGAAACCCAATCTGATCGTGTATGGTCTCTCATTACGGAAAACATGTTCACTATTATTCCTTCAAATATATCAATCTTTTCCTTAGGCTTTCTAGTTTGCAATGCCTACTCGGAGTAACCCTAAATGCATATGATATTCCATATCCAAAAACACTTTTCAAAAAAACAGATGTTGACATCGTTCGACGATTGCAAACTGAAATATGAATCTATATATCGTCAGCTAGGGGCAGCATCAAGCCAGCTCCCAATAGAATATATAAGATTTAGCATATTATTGTCTATATTGATTAATAAATTGTTTGACAATCAGATTGGTCACAAAGCTGATCATGTATGGTGTCATGTTTCGGAAAAAAAATTATTTTTTGCACTATTATTCTTTCAAATATGTCAATCTACTCTTTAGGATTTTTCATTTGCAATACCCTATAGATGCTACCTAAAAAACATCAATAAATACGATATATTTCAATCCATAAAACATTTCGCACATAAAATATGAAATAAGATAAAATTGGAACTGGTTACGTGTAGGTCTATATAAAATTGATTGCTGTGTTCATGATAATAAAAAGTTGCCATAAAACATATATCATGTATCCTAAAATGTATATAATATGAACTTTCCATCCGTTATTATTAAGAGGTAATATTGCTTCATAAAATCTCATAAAATGCTAAAACTATCGTCATAAAACACTTGATAAAAACAAAAAGTTAAAACCTCAGTAATTACTTAAAAAGCAATTCAAATCCAGGTCTATGTTCAAGCCGTTTGGCGTCAAGGAATTCATTCTGTAAATCCATTGAGTCTCTTTTTTCGAGAGTTCCCTCACTCTATTCACCCCTCTCCAGTTAGGTGGCATTTTTTCTATGCCCCAAAACTTCAAGCCTGAGGGGTCCCTGGAATGTTTCTCCCTAAAGTGCAATGGGACACTGTGCTCTTTAAAGCCAGTCGTAATTTTATACATGTGTTCCGAGATTCGGATGCCCAATTTTCTTTTTGTGCGACCTATATAATAGGCCGCACGGGCATTCCATCCCATAGACTACATGTGTAGATACACATGAGATGAATTCTTTAATCTCGAATGTGCGATTATTAACGCTTGATGTAAACTCCGTTAGGCCTCTAAAATGTGTATTCACCTGCTGGCATGACTTACACCTTCTACATGCGTGAAATCCTGTCATGTTCCAAAACATTTTAGGTACGCTGGGAGGGTCTAGCACCTTTTTAACTATTTTGTCCCCTACAGTGGGTGCTCTTCTATAGATAAACACTGGATTCTCAGGTAATGCTGAACCCAAGACTTTATCCAATTTTAATACTCCCCAGTGTTTCTTCATCACCTCTTCAAATTCCTTATATTGGATGTTCTAATTGGTCACGAAACCCCACTGTTGTGTTTCATTCGGTGTTTTATTAGAAGAGACTAAACAAGAAGTGTGTGGGATGGCCAAGACATCCCTCACCGTTTGCTCCAAAGACTCTGGACTATAGCCTTTTTCTATAAACCTATTAGTTATGACACTTGATTGCATGAGAAAATCTTCGTCAGTGGTACAGTTTCTGTGAATCCTCAGCAGCTGGCCTTTTGGGATATTGCGCAACCAAGACGGATGATGTCCACTTTGTATGGGAAGATACCCATTCCTGTCTGTCGGTTTGAAGTAGGCAGTAGTTTTGATCTTGTTATTTTCGATCATCACTGTCACGTCCAGATAAATAATCTCTTTCTTACTCCACGTATACTCGAGCTTAATATTCTGTGTGTTGGCGTTCAGGTATTCGGTAAATTCTATCAATGATGACTCTGTCCCTGCCCAGATGAAGAACAGGTCATCGATATACCTTTTATAAATCAACAACTGGCTTCTCTGATTGGCATACACTTTCCTGTCCTCCCATTCTCCCATGAAGAGGTTAGCGAGGCTAGGCGCATACTTTGCGCCCATCGCCACACCTCTTAGTTGTTTATAAAATCGTCCTCTGTACCAGAAATAGCTATGTGAGAGGCAAAACTCCATAACTATTCCCAGAAATTTCTTTTGTACGTGGGGTATATCTTCCCGCTTAATTAATGCCCAGTTTAAAGCTAAAAGTGCGTCGTCGTGCTGTATGATGGTATACAGAGAAGCCACGTCTGCTGTAACCATATAAATTTCCGGTGCCTCCGGTAAAATCAGATCATCAAGCAAGCATAAAAAGACTTTTGTATCCTTCAGATATGCTTTTAGCTGCACAACGCTTTTCTGTAGGAAACAATCCTTTGTTTTTGTTTTGTTTTTGAATGTCAGAAATGTATATTTGTGAATGTTGAGATGTTATATTGGTTTCACTGGTAAAAATAAATAATTGAAATGGGTATACTGTATATTTGATTTTTGTTAAGTTGCCTAATAATTATGCACAGTAATAGTCACCTGCACACACAGATATCCCCCTAAAATAGCTAAAACTAAAAACAAACTAAAAACTACTTCCAAAAATAGTCAGCTTTGATATTAATGAGTTTTTTGGGTTCATTGAGAACATGGTTGTTGTTCAATAATAAAATTAATCCTCAAAAATACTCATTTGCCTAATAATTCTGCACTCCCTGTATATATATATATATATATATATATATATATATATATATATATATATACACACATATACACAGTGGGTATGGAAAGTATTCAAAAAGGGCCAGAGGCATATCCCGGGAAATTATAGGCCTGTCAGTTTGACATCAATAGTATGTAAACTTCTGGAGGGGATGATAAGGGACTATATCGTAGAGTTTGCTAAAGACAACAACATCATCAGCAGTAATCAGCACGGGTTTACAAATGGGCGTTCTTGTCAAACCAATCTCTTAACATTCTACGAGGAGGTGAGCTGTGAGCTAGATAGGGGCAGACCAGTGGATGTGGTGTACTTGGATTTCGCTAAGGCGTTTGATACAGTTCCCCACAAGCGCTTAATTTATAAAATAAGGTCTGCAGGTATCGATAGCAGGGTTTGCTCTTGGATACGGAATTGGCTTAAAAGGCGTGTCCAAAGGGTAGTAATAAACAGCGCATACTCAGACTGGTCTGAGGTGGTAAGCGGGGTCCCCCAAGGCTCAGTCTTGGGACCAACCTTGTTCAATTTATTCATAAACAACATTGAGGTCGGGATCAGGAGTTCGATATCAGTTTTTGCAGATGACACAAAATTGGCCAGGGCAATAACTGCACAGCATGAAGCAGATATCCTACAGAATGACCTGGACAAAATTACAGAGTGGGCAACGACATGGCAAATGAGGTTTAACGTGGAGAAGTGTAAGGTTTTGCACTTGGGGACTAAAAACATAAAAACACAATACACGTTAGGAGGGGAACCCTTGGGGAATCAAAAATGAAGGATCTGGGAGTCTTGGTTGATGATAGATTAGGCAACAGCATGCAATGTCAAGCGGCAGCTGCCAAAGCCAGCAGAACATTAGCATGCATAAAGAAAGGGATGTATTCCAGAGATAAGACTATAATCCTTCCCCTTTATAAAACTCTGGTCCGACCGCTTCTGGAGTATTCCGTCCAGTTCTGGTCGCCAGTCCTCAGGAGGGATGTGTTGGAGCTGGAGAGAGTCCAGAGAAGGGCAACTAAACTAATTAGGGGATTGGAGGACCTTGACTATGAAGAGCGTCTACAATCGCTTGATTTATTCTCCCTAGAGAAGAGACGTCTGAGGGGCGACATGATAGCAATTTATAAATATCTTAATGGGGATCCCAGCTTAGAAAAAAAGCTGTTCGAAGGGATTGCATGAGGACTCGAGGGCATACAATGCGATTAGAGGAGAAGCGTTTTAACCTCAGGCAACGAGGAGGGTTCTTTACTGTTAGGGCAACAAGATTGTGGAATTCTCTACCACAAGAGGTTGTTTCTGCGGGTAGTATGGTGGCTTTCAAAAGACTCTTAGACTTACATCTCAAGGATCAGAACATTCAGGGGTATGTGAGATGATTACAGCCACACACACCTACACAGGTTGAACTGGATGGACTATTGTCTTTATTCAACCTCACCTACTATGTAACTATGTAACTATGTAAGACCCCCTTAAATTTTTCACTCTTTGTTATATTGCAGCCATTTGCTAAAATCATTTAAGTTCATTCTTCTTCCTCATGAATGTACACACAGCTCCCCATATTGATGGAAAAACACAGAATTGTTGACATTGTTGCAGATTTATTAAAAAAGAAAAACTGAAATATCACATGGTCCTAAGTATTCAGACCCTTTGCTGTGACACTCGTATATTTAACTCAGGTGCTTTCCATTTCTTCTGATCATCCTTGAGATGGTTCTACACCTTCATTTGAGTCCAGCTGTGTTTGATTATACTGATTGGACTTGATTAGGAAAGCCACACACCTGTCTATATAAGACCTTCCAGATCACAATGCATGTCAGAGCAAATGAGAATCATGAGGTCAAAGGAACTGCCTGAAGAGCTCAGAGACAGAATTGTGGCAAGGCACAGATCTGGCCAAGGTTACAAAAAGATTTCTGCTGCACTTAAGGTTCCTAAGAGCACAGTGGCCTCCATAATCCTCAAATGGAAGACGTTTGGGACGACCAGAACCCTTCCTAGAGCTGGCCGTCCGGCCAAACTGAGCTATCGGGGGAGAAGAGCCTTGGTGAGAGAGGTAAAGAAGAACCCAAAGATCACTGTGGCTGAGCTCCAGAGATGCAGTCAGGAGATGGGAGAAAGTTGTAGAAAGTCAACCATCACTGCAGCCCTCCACCAGTCGGGGCTTTATGGCAGTGGCCCGACGGAAGCCTCTCCTCAGTGTAAGACACATGAAAGCCTGCATGGAGTTTGCTAAAAAAACACCTGAAGGACTCCAAGATGGAGAGAAATAATATTCTCTGGTCTGATGAGACCAAAATAGAACTTTTTGGCCTTAATTCTAAGCGGTATGTGTGGAGAAAACCAGGCACTGCTCATCACCTGTCCAATACAGTCCCAACAGTGAAGCATGGTGGTGGGAGCATCATGCTGTGGGGGTGTTTTTCAGCTGCAAGGACAGGACGACTGGTTGCAATCGAGGGAAAGATGAATGCGGCCAAGTACAGGGATATCCTGGAGAAAAACCTTCTCCAGAGTGCTCTGGACCTCAGACTGGGCCGAAGGTTTACCTTCCAACAAGACAATGACCCTAAGCACACAGCTAAAATAACGAAGGAGTGGCTTCACAACAACTCCGTGACTGTTCTTGAATGGCCCAGCCAGAGCCCTGACTTAAACCCAATTGAGCATCTCTGGAGAGACCTAAAAATGGCTGTCCACCAACGTTTACCATCCAACCTGACAGAACTGGAGAGGATCTGCAAAGAGGAATGGCAGAGGATCCCCAAATCCAGGTGTGAAAGACTTGTTGCATCTTTCCCAAAAAGACTCCTGGCTGTATTAGATGAAAAGGGGACTTCTACTAAATACTGAGCAAAGGGTCTGAATACTTAGGATCATGTGATATTTCAATTTTTCTTTTTTAATAAATCTGCAACAATGTCAACAATTCTGTGTTTTTCTGTCAGTATGGGGTGCTATGTGTACATTCATGAGGAAGAAGAATGAACCTAAATGATTTTAGCAAATGGCTGCAATATAACAAAGAGTGAAAAATTTAAGGGGGTCTGAATACTTTCCGTACCCACTATATATATATATATATATATATATATATATATATATATAAAGTGCAACGGTGCAAACAGTGGATGAATAAAAATGGTCAAAGAAATGTATATCAAAGAAACGTGTATATAAAGTGCTCCGTGCTAAAGGTGACCAGATAAGGTGAAGGTACTGGCCTATGGGCTATATATTGTTCACCAAGAAAAAGTTAATTAAAACAAATCCACGTGTATCAGCCAAGGCTGATAAAAAGGTTGAGAGTGTAGGTGATTTCAATATAGGTGAATATGAAATATAGAGAATAGAGGTATAAGTGATTCCAGTGAAAAATTTAATACATTACCACAAAAAAAGTGATGAAGTGCAAAGAGGTCCTAGATTGGACCAGTGAAATGAATAATGGCCACAATATTAGTGGAGAAATAGTAGCAGCAAAAAGTGGTATAGTGCGATAGGTCCTAATTAACAATAATCAATCATCAGGACCCGTAATCCGTATCAATACAGAAATCTGCCCAAAAAAATGATCTGCATCCAAGCTCTACAAAAAATAAAGTGAAAAAAGTCCATAAAGTTCACAAGAGTTGGAAGTGCAAAATTCAGTGGGGGATTCTTGCGGTGATCCAGGTATCTCAGTGCCGGGTGAGGAAAACGTGCTCCCCCCTTTCTATCTCTCCCGCACTCACCGGAAGTCGGCACCCCTACAGGGGTAACCAGCGTGTAGGTGGCAAGGTATGCCCTCAAATGGGTGATGCTCCTATATGCCAATCTCTCCAGTGATAGATCCTGAATCCTCTTATCCCATATGCATTATATATAAAGCGATCTCAATAATGCATGTCCATCAGTGATATTTCCGGGGTCATATATAGGAGAAAAGGGCCTCATGGTGACGTACTATTAAAAATGGATTTTTGTAAAATCTTACCGTAAAATCCTTTTCTCTTAGCTCATTGACAGACGTAGTCCTCGGTGATACAGCACCTTCGGGTTATGTTGCCTCCACAGGAGTAGGACTAGACAGGAAATGAAAAATGCTCTGGCCACGCCCTAGGGGCAGTCCCAGAGGGTATATCCTCTCTCTCTCTGCCTCAGCAAATCAGTTATGTCATAAAAGCAGTCTTTAGAGAATTTAACCCAACCCAACTCAAAAAAACAGAGGGGCGGGTACTACGTCTGTCAATGAGCTAAGAGAAAAGGATTTTACGGTAAGATTTTACAAAAATCCATTTTTCTCTATCGCTCATTGACAGACGTAGTCCTCGGTGATACAGCACCTTCGGGAAGTCCCAGAGCAGTATCACAAATGAGGGGTGGGAAAATGGAAATCAAATCCAAATCTAGAAGGCCCAACCGGTGCCAACTAGAAGTTTACAATGCTCATCCTTAATGATGAGACTCAACAAAAAAAAATTTTCAAACAGAAAAAAACCCTCGAGGTAGACCACCGGTCTCCTCAAATTGCGGCCTGCAAAACCTTGCGGCCAAATGAGGCATCCGCCGATGTCATCACATCAATTTTATAAAATTTTGTAAAGGTATGTACCGACAACCAGGTGGCCGCTTTACATACCTGGACCACTGACGCCTGATGGCGAAAGGCCCAGGAAGTACTGAGCGCTCGAGTGAAGTGCCCCCTACCAGGGAACGGAGGATTCCGACCCTTAATAGAATCAGCCTGTACCACCGTCTGACTGATCCATGTAGATATGGTCGCGGCAGACACAGGCAACCCCCTTCAAGGGCTTTCCGTGATCACAAAAAGTGAGTCCGTCTTACGAAAACCACTTTAGGAAGGAAGGATGGATTCGGAAGAAGAACCACCTTATCCCTATGAACCACCAGATCTGGGGAACGACAGGATAATGCGGCCAGTTCTGACACCCTGCGTACAGAAGTAATGGCCACCAAGAAGGCCACCTTCTGGGAATGTAAGCAAGGGAATCTCCCTAATATCTTCAAAGAGAAGTTTCTGAAGAACCGACCACACTAAATTAAGATACCAGGCGGTAAGGGTGCGCGCACTGGCGGAGCCAGATGTCGCACCCCCTGGATGAAATTCCGCACCAAGGATTGATTAGCCAAAGGTTTCTTGAAAGAAGATTGCTAACGCCGAAAACCTGACCCTTGATCGTGCTCAAGGATAGTTTCTGCTCAACCCCTTGTTGCAGACAGACCAAAATTCGGGTCACCGAATAGGTATGTGGGGGAAATCCAATAGATTCACACCATGCAATATAAGACTTCCATGTGCTGGAAGTCGCTTTCCTTGCTTTAACTGGGAGGTAGGAATAACTGAAGCTGACACTCCCTTGTCCTTCAGTACCTGGGTCTCAATGGCCAGGCCATTAAGCCAGCGACTGTAAAGCAAGATGGAAGATCGGTCCCTGAGACCGCAAATCCTCCCTGAGAGGAAGTCTCCAAGGAGCGTCCGAGACTAGCCTCGCCAAGTCGGCGTACCAGGCTCGACGAGGTCAATCCGGAATTTCCAGAATAACTGGAATTCCCTCCACCTCTATCCTGCGAAGAAGTTCCCGCAGCAACTTGAGAGGATGGAAGGCATGCCGTAGCTGATACTGCCCCCACGGGGCGATCAGCGTTTCTGCTGCGTCCGCTAGAGGATCGTGGCGCGAGCTACAAACCTCCGCACCTTCCTGTTAGGCCAAGGTGCCAACAGATCCACATCCGGGATGTCCCAATGAAGGGACAGCTAGGGAAAAACCTCTGGATGAAGAGGCCATATGCGATTGGATCCGAATCGGGCTGCTCTAGAGCTGCTCGATCCAGTAAATCAGACAAAATCTGATCGCTCTCAGTTCCGATACCCTTATTGGTAATCTGGATACTATCGGAAAAAAGGACTTCCCCTGGTTGAGCATCGGAGACTTCCTGGTCCGCTCGCTCAACCGGATCCGATTGTCCAGGGAATCGGAATTCTGATTCCATTAAAAAAGAATCTCCTTAATTTCGGGTATGAGACTGGGTATACGGTACTGCCTCTAAGAAGGCCACCATCAGTCCCAGCCAATTGACGGACAGCAACTTCCGAATCGTTGACTGAACCTTCTGGAGTTTCCCAGCAAGGAGAAACTCTCTTGCCCAGGATGTATCCAACCTTAGGCCCAGATAGTTCAGTCTCCTGGTGGGAACCAGGGATGATCTTTGGGAAAGCGAAAAAACGCTGATGTCCTGCGATGATGGGGATATAAAGATAGGCATCCTATATGTCTATGGACGCCAGGAAATCTCTTTGATGCAGGGAGGCCACCACTGTACGGATGGACTCTATTTCTTCCCAAGTCCAGATTTGGACGCACCTTGCCCTCTTTCCTGGGCATTGTGAATAGGTTCGAATAGAACCCCTGAAACCGTTCAATGTTAGAAGGGAAGAATCGCTCCGGTGGAAGTGATCGAAACTCGATCCTGTGTCCTCCAGAAACCGGTGAAGACATCCCCCCCCCACCCCAGAGATGGGTAGGGGCGCATCAGGCTATATTCTTCAGGCTTGGCTGAGCCGGACTCTTTGTTTACCCGACCAGCGCCCTTTGAAACCCCTCTAAAGGGGCTTTGGAGGGTATCGCCTTATCGCCCGCCCTCGCGGAACGAACAACTCTATATGAGCAGAAAAGGAAGGTCCTCGTTAGTTACGAGGTCTTTTTATCCTAACAGTCTGTGGCAAGACAGCAGGTGGTACCGTCTATCCTATAAAGAGGAATTCCTCAAACGGATAGCACCTAGCCATGCGTTTGGAAATAACAGGGGTTCGTTTCAAAACGACCCCATTTGGGTAAAGGAAAATCCTTCGCCCTTTTGGTAGGCTAACAAGTACCAAAAAGGAATCTCAGTCTCAGCTACCTCTGCCGGTGTAACCTCAAGACTAAAGGTTTCCCGGACGGACACAACTAGTGCATCCACCACTCTTGTGCTATGGCGGAGGCAGAAACGTGCTCCTCACTGCTGAGGAGATATTACCTGAGACAACAGCCCCCTAAGAGGGACCTGCAACTGCATTGACCAGCTCCGAATCCGTATCTGAAGTATCTGATAAACAATAGGGGTAGGCGGGGGTCGCTACTTGACCCCCGTCCCTGACAGGCCACCTCCACCCGGGATACCAAAGACTCCAAAACTGCCGATAATGCATTAAAACCAAGTGGGGTACTGGAGGGTCCTGCGGCCACCTTGAGGGAATCAGGTGGGGATACCTATGCGGCAGGGTCAATGATTATACAAGACACTTGCCAGCGACAAAAAAATGACAAAGTAAAAAAAAAAAACTTTTTTTTTTTTGTGTCCCCCAGTCGCAACAGCGCCCCTCAGTGTTACCTGCCTTTTTGGACCCCACAGAGAGAGAGAGACAGACCCCAAGGCTCATCCCTGATGCACAGAAGTTTTCATCAGCTTGCTCAGTGCTTGTCTTGTTACAGACAGGAAGTCTTTGGCCCTATTTCCTGGGTAAAAGAGGCGGCTCCGCCCCTTAACACGCCTGCCGGCTCCTCCCCCTGGCTCCATGAGGTGTTTGAGTCACCTCAAACATGGCCGCCCCCATGCTGGAGACACGAGGCTACACCAAAATGGCGGCCTCGTGCGATCTACCAGACAATGGCGGCGGCCTGCACAGAATAGCGGCATGTCTGCAGAAGGATCTCGGCCTCACAACCCTTCACCCTCATGGTGGTCAGCGTGGTCGGAGGTACCGGACCCTAGCGGGCCGTATGCAGTCCGTGGCCGTCGGGAGGCATCTGCTTAGCTGGAGGAATGATCTGGAATGCAGTATACATGTATAGACATCGCCCTGTGGCTACTGACAGGTAGGATACCTTATACTATCACAGTAAAGTTCTAGTACTGCCACTGACTACAATCATTTTCACATTTTTACAATTAGATTGTCAGCTCCCAAACCAAGCCTCCTGGCTTCTTGTACACAAAAATCACACTCAATTAGGGGGATCTGTGACATGTTGTAGGATAGAGGGGAACCCATCCTTACCATTACAGAGAGGGGCCCGCGTTCACCACAAGACCCGTCAGGGGGAAAGGGGGAACATACTACTCACCATACCGGAACCAGGCAGGCGCCAACTCCTGACAGTACCCCTCTCCACCGAGGTAGGAGGGCTGTCGACCAATACGGGCGCCGTGACTCATGGTCTTTGGCGTTTCAGCGAGACGTTTAACTCGCAGGGTCAGTCCCCTTCCAGTGGGACTATGTCGCGGCCGACCCAGCGCGGAGCTATGGCCTGCACGGGCTCGTAGGCTGAACTGGGGTGACCACTGGATCTCAACATCCCGCCCGTCGCCCAGTTCAGCTTTCTTGCTTGAAGATCTCACAGGAACACTGGAGAAAAAAAGCTGTCTTAAAAAATTCTTTTCTAAGAAAAAAATCCTGCCAGGACCGAAGATCCCAGCAAGGTATCTAGGTCCTTACTCCTAACTAGACAGAAAAAAACTGATTTGCTGAGGCAGAGAGAGAGAGGATATACCCTCTGGGACTGCCCCTAGGGTGTGGCCAGAGCATTTTTCATTTCCTGTCTAGTCCTACTCCTGTGGAGGCAACATAACCCGAAGGTGCTGTATCACCGAGGACTACGTCTGTCAATGAGCGATAGAGAAAAATATGTTCCTTTATTGAATCATATAAGCATAGTACTCACATTTAATATCGGTAAGCAAGCAACAGAATATTAGGGAACGCAAGACCCTCTTTCGCGGTGACTTCCGGGACGCTGTCTTAGCCAACCCCCGGATCTGTGTTCCAGTAATGCGGAAGTGACGTGGTTACGCTTGACGCGTTTTGTTATCAATGACGTCTTCAGAAGCGTAAGTCACGCCATCTCCGCAACATTAAAATAGTGTATGGTTACTAGGCAACCGGACAATGCTCGGTATATTAGCCAATGGATAAAAATACCTGTGAACCCGTCAGCTGTTGCTGGGCAGAATTCAGGTATGCAAATTTTAAAGAAAACGAACTAGACAACTAATGGCGTAAGCCAATGGAAATATCCGATGAATTTGTCAATAGTTGCTGGGTAGAAAATACAGTGCTTTGCGAAAGTATTCGGCCCCCTTGAACTTTGCGACCTTTTGCCACATTTCAGGCTTCAAACAAAGATATAAAACTGTAATTTTTTGTGAAGAACGAACAACAAGTGGGACACAATCATGAAGTGGAACGAAAATTTATTGGATATTTCAAACTTTGTTAAATAAAAAACTGAAAAATTGGGCGTGCAAAATTATTTACTTTCAGTGCAGCAAATTCTCTCCAGAAGTTCAGTGAGGATCTCTGAATGATCCAATGTTGACCAAATTCACTAATGATGATAAATAGAATCCACCTGTGTGTAATCAAGTCTCCGTATAAATGCACCTTCACTGTGATAGTCTCAGAGGTCAGTTTAAAGTGCTGAGAGCATCATGAAGAACAAATAACACACCAGGCAGGTCCGAGATACTGTTGTGGAGAAGTTTAAAGCCGGATTTGGATACAAAAAGATTTCCCAAGCTTTAAACATCCCAAGGAGCACTGTGCAAGCGATAATATTGAAATGGAAGAAGTATCAGGCCACTGCAAATCTACGAAGATCTGGCTGTCCATCTAAACTTTCAGCTCATACAAGGAGAAGACTGATCAGAGATGCAGCCAAGAGGCCCATGATCACTCTGGATGAACTGCAGAGATCTACAGCTGAGGTGGGAGACTCTGTCCATAGGACAACAATCAGTTGTATACTGCACAAATCTGGCCTTTATGGAAGAGTGACAAGAAGAAAGCCATTTCTTAAAGATATCCATAAAAAGTGTTGTTTAAAGTTTGCCACAAGCCACCAGGGAGACACACCAAACATGTGGAAGAAGGTGCTCTGGTGAGATGAAATCAAAATCGAACTTTTTGGCAACAATGTTTGGCTTAATAGCAACACAGCTCATCACCCTGAACAAACCATCCCCACTGTCAAACATGGTG
Organism: Pelophylax lessonae; assembly: GCF_965119305.1. NCBI lineage: Eukaryota > Metazoa > Chordata > Amphibia > Anura > Ranidae > Pelophylax > Pelophylax lessonae. Next base: position 249,596,037 of record NC_138772.1, read on the forward strand.
GTGGCAGCATCATGGTTTGGGCCTGCTTTTCTTCAGCAGGGACAGAGAAGATGGTTAAAATTGTTGGGAAGATGGATGGAGCCAAATACAGGACCATTCTGGAAGAAAACCTGATGCAAAAGACCTGAGACTGGACGGAGATTTGTCTTCCAACAAGACAATGATCCAAAACAAAAAGCAAAATCTACAATGGAATGGTTCACAAATAAACATATCCAGGTGTTAGAATGGCCAAGTCAAAGTCCAGACCTGAATCCAATCGAGAATCTGTGGAAAGAACTGAAAACTGCTGTTCACAAATGCTCTCCATCCAACCTCACTGAGCTCGAACTGTTTTGCAAGGAGGAATGGGCAGAAATTTCGGTCTCTCGATGTGCAAAACTGATAGAGACATACCCCAAGCGACTTACAGCTGTAATTGAAGCAAAAGGTGGTGCTACAAAGTATTTACTTAAGGGGGCTGAATAATTTTGCACGCCCAATTTTTCAGTTTTTTATTTGTTAAAAAAGTTTGAAATATCCAATAAAATTTTGTTCCACTTCATGATTGTGTCCCACTTGTTGTTGATTCTTCACACAAAATTACAGTTTTATATCTTTATGTTTGAAGCCTGAAATGTGGCAAAAGGTCTCAAAGTTCAAGGGGGCCGAATACTTTTGCAAGGCACTGTAGTTCTGAAAGTGGTGGAGGATCGGATAAGCTAACCAATGGGGAAGTTATATATCTCTCATCAGATATTAGGCAAATGTCTCCCGATACATGCACTATATTTTAATAACTAAGTACATGTATGTATATAGATAAAATCATTAGTATAAATAATTAAATATATGGGACAATTATTAATTAAAATTCAATATCGTGTATATCTGTGATGTCCAAAAAGTGTGTAAGAAGTTAAAATTAATTTTTATAAATGTCAGATGTTAAAATCACATAAAATTCAATATCATGTATATCTGTGATGTCCGAGAAGTGTGTAAGAGGTTAAAATTAATTTTATAAATATCAGATGTTGAAATCACATAAAATCGGTAGTGTACATAAAAAGGGGAGGGGAAAGGAATAGATTACATTTATGGTTGGAATAGAATGAGTGAATTAATAGAAGGTTAAAAGTCAGCAATATTGAAATCTTATAAAATTATTTTAAATAATTTTGGATAATTTTACAATAAATGTAAAAAATCTATTAAAAAATATTAAAAAATGTTAAAAAACCAGGGGAGTCCGTCCTATGGACCAGTAACCCCATCTGTAGTAATCTCACATGGTAGTAATACAAACATCTTAATTAAACATATAGAGTAAATAAATTACATATGGTAGATGACTCTACATGAGCCATTCACCTGCACATGGAAGCACATGGTTGGTTCCTGGTCCATGTGGAGCGGTAGCTGGAAGCGGTGAAAGAGGGGACACCAGGCTGTTATCCATACTAGACATATGCCGGTTTTCGGTAATTCGATATATCGCGGTATTGCATAGCCACGGTATTGTTATTGTGGCATTTTTAAAATACCGAGTTTCTCTGTCAAGTCTGCCTGACTTGTGAATTGATACATTTCAGTGAGCTGGATGACTCATTCACTCACTCAGCTAACACCTTTCAGCATTAAGTCTCCTAACTATAAACAAAAATGATTACATTTGTATCTTTTCCTTCCCTCTGCCAGGGAGAAAGGAAGTTTAACCTCTTAAAGACTGGATCTTTTTCTGACACTTGTTGTTTGCAAGTTAAAATCATTTTTTTTTGCTAGAAAAGTACTTAGAACCCCCAAACATTTTATATATTTTTTTAGCAGAGACCCTACAGAATAAAATGGCGATTGTTGTAATATTTTATGTCACACTGTATTTGCGCAGCAGTCTTTCAAACGCAATGATTAGACTTTAATGAATAAAAAAAAAAAAAAAACGTAACAGTAAAGTTATCCCAATTTTTTTTTTTTGTTACACAGAGAATCGTGAGAGAATCGTGATCTTTATTCCAAGCTAAAAAAATCGTGATTCTCATTTTGGCCAGAATCGTGCAGCTCTAATAAATATATATATATATATATATATATATATATATATATATATATACATACACACACACACACGCATAGCAGCCCACATTACATTATTATATAGCCATCAAGCAGTGTCTACAAAAAATGCAGAAAGCTTGCCAGAGCAGGAACTGCAGGTTAGTCGCATGGTGCAAAAGCAGGATGGATTTCAAGGCCACTGAATTTTAAAAAAATGCTGCATGCACCTTTTTTCTGCGGAAAATGAGGGCATAGCAGCCCGTTCAAATCAATGGGCTGCTATGCCTGTGCAAATGTGGGCCGCCAACCCGCATACATGTGAACCACCAACCCGCATACATGTGAACCAGGCCTAAAGCAATAGTAAAGTCATTTATAAACAACACCTCCTTCAGGTTTAACCACTTCTTGACCACAAGGATTTGCCCTCTTAATGACCAGGCCATCGGATCGGAGCCGAGCGCCAGGACCAGTTATCACCAGTTAGGCCAGACACTGCTTGATGACCTATTTTAGGCCTGGTTCACAGAGTCTGTACTGACTGACTATATAATAATGTGCATAAGTGAACCAAAGCCCCTAAATTCAGCAATGAAATTGAAGTGAGGTGGAAATTTAATAATTTAAATTTAATAATAGAATACCGTGATAATACCGTATACCGTGGCAAAACCTTAATCAATTAATCGCAGCATGAAAATCTGATACCGTCACAAGCCTAATCCATACGTCTATCTAATACATCCCAATGCGTGTATGACTCTTATGAGTCTATTCCTAAGGTGAGCTGCTTATCTTGCACTAAGCCAATGGGAGCACTGGAGTGAAGCATGCAGCACTTTATTTTGTGATCACAGATGAAGATTGATTACTTCATTTTATTTATTGTTCACTTTTTGGGACTGCAATTATCACTGAATATCACTGCTACTAGAGTTGATTTATTAGCACTGAGTTGCTATTTGATTTAAGCTATTTAAGCACATTTATTTATATAATTTTTGTCACTTGGCGCAGCAATATTGTTTATTGATCCATTCCATATCATGACTATATAGCCTATGTAGCGACGATAGAATCGAAGGTGTGGTCTGTTGGTACCGTAGATCATTTGTTCCTCGAGCATGTTCATGAACAAATTTGCGACGCTGGGGGCATAAGGAGCCCCCATCGCAACTCCTTTAGTTTGTACGAAGAAAGTGTTATCGTACCAAAAATAATTACTGGCCATTGCTAATTTTAAACCTTCAAGTATGTAATTGATTTGAGCCTGTTTTAGATCCGTTCCTTCACATAAAGCCTTTTTGACGCCTTCCAGTCCGTCCTTCTGGTTAATGCTTGTGTATAATGAGTTTGCGTCAATAGTCACAAGGATGCACGAGTCTTCTACCTTCAAATGTCGTATCTCTTCCATTAATTGGGTGCTGTCCTTTAGGTATGATTTGCCCTTGCATACTAGAGGTTGGAGAAATTCGTCCAAGTATTCTCCAAGTCTCGAAAAAAGGGAATCGATCCCACTGATTATGGGTCTCCCCAGGGGTTTGTCCAGTTTTTTGTGTACTTTCGGGAGATAATATATGACTGGTGTCTTGGAGGATTTAGGAAGTAGGTATCTAGCCTCCTTTTCAGTAAGTATTCCTGCTTCTTTACCTTTTTTAATATATACCTCCAATTTTTTCTTGTATTCCTTGACTGGGTTCCCCTTTAGCTTCTTATAGGTATTCGGAATTTGTAGGAGATTCTGCATTTCCTCTTCATAATCATGTTTTCTTAGGATGACGATACCTCCGCCTTTGTCCGCAGGGCGTATTACTACCTCTTTTTTTCTCTTCAATGGTTTTGATTGCTTCCCAGATCTTTTTGTCTTTTTTGTTGTGAATGTTCAACTGTTTAATATCATGGAACATCATCTTTTTAAAGGCCTGTAAACATTCGTTGTTGGGGACTTTGGGGTTAAAAACAGACCGATTTCTAAGTTCAGTATGTTTAAAGTGCATGTTTGTAGTGGTCTTGTGTTCTCCTTTCAGGTTAAAAAACTTTTTAATATTCAACTTTCTTAAAAACTTCTGGACATCTATGTAGGTCCCAAACTTGTCTAAATTATTATGGGGAGTGTATTTCAAGCCTAAATCTAAAATAGTTAATTCTTCTTTAGTAAAACTGATTCCGCTGAGGTTAAAAATTCCGGTGCCTAAAACTCTCTCCTTTTTCTTTCTCCCGCTGCGTTTACCTCTCGTACGTTTCCTCCTTCCCAGTTGTTGTTCCATGAACTCGGCCTCCCAGTATTCTGGTTGTGGGGAATAGGGTTCCTCCATCCCCTGTGGTAAGGTATACCCTGATTGTAGGTGTATCCCGTTGGTCTCCAATTGTCGATGGGTCTTGGGGGTCCTCTCCCGCTGTATCCTCTTGGTGGGTTGTGCCACCCTCTTTGGCTGGGGGGTCGTCCCCGATTCGACCCCTGAAAAAAATCCCCTTGATCATAATAAGGTCTATCGTTCCTAAAGTTTACCCTAGGTGTATAGGGTCTTCTCTCTCTCAGTGGGGAGAATGGCCCCACGTAAACTCAGATGGGAAGTTCACCCAAATGATGGTCTTAATCATTTTATCAATTTAATATTTTTAATATTTTTTAATAGATTTTTTACACTTATTGTAAAATTATCCAAAATTATTTAAAATTATTTAAAATAATTTTATAAGATTTCAATATTGCTGACTTTTAACCTATTAATTCACTCATTCTATTCCAACCATAAATGTAATATATTCCTTTCCCCTCCCCTTTTTATGTACACTACCAATTTTATGTGATTTCAACATCTGATATTTATAAAATTAATTTTAACCTCTTACACACTTCTCGGACATTACAGATATACATGATATTGAATTTTATGTGATTTTAACATCGGATATTTATAAAATTAATTTTAACTTCTTACACACTTCTTGGACATCACAGATATACACAATATTGAATTTTAATTAATAATTGTCCCATATATTTAATTATTTATACTAATGATTTTATCTATAAACCAGTGTTAATTTCGTCAATGAAAACGTTTTCGTCACCGCTTTTGTCACCGGCATTTTTCAACTGACGAAAACGAGACACAAAGTATAGCACATTTTCGTCAAATGACGACAAGGATGGCGAAAATCAAATCCGTTTTCGTCAACGAACAAAAACTAAACGAGAATGTGAGGCAGGGACGTTTACCCAACTTCCGGTTTTCACTGAGTTCCGCCTGTGTGGCGTCTGGCGTGGCGTGCCCCGTGACGTCCGACGTCTATAAGAGAGTCGACTTGAAACCAGTCACCTGACCTGAGACCTCATCACCAGACAGCACTGCAGCACTACAGCCAGAGCCAGGCCTGACTCATCATCATCACACGGCAAACGACCAGGCAGTGGCGGCGCGGCACCCACCACCACATCCTCCAGAGCAGAGAGAGCACCCACTGTGAGTTGCAACAGCCAGCTATTACTGCCTCCCCCGAGTCCCGGCCGGGTCCCCTCAGACTCAGACCACCGCCATCCAGGACTGTGTGTGCCGCCGCGTGTGGCGTGCGTGCATAGGCCGCTGAGGCCTGCCCGGCCCATCCTGTTCAACTTCTAGTTACTAGTTAGAGACCACCACCCTTAAACCTGAGACCCCCATCCAGATCCAGCAGTGTTTAGACCACCATCCAGCACTCACTGCAGCAGCATTTCAGGCCTCCTCTGACCTGACCAACATCCCTTAGACTGAGACCACCATCCAGCACTGTGTGCAATGCATTACAGGCCATCCCTTAGACCTGAGACCAGCACTGTCCAGCAGCATTACAGGCCTCCTCTGTCTGACTGTCCTGACCACCACAGGCATCCAGGGCATTACAGGCCATCCCTTAGACCTGAGACCACCAGGCTCCAGCACTGTCCAGCAGCATTACAGGCCTCCTCTGTCTGACTGTCCTGACCACCACAGGCATCCAGGGCATTACAGGCCATCCCTTAGACCTGAGACCACCAGGCTCCAGCACTGTCCAGCAGCATTACAGGCCTCCTATGTCTGACTGACCTGACCACCACAGGCATCCAGGGCATTACAGGCCATCCCTTAGACCTGAGACCACCAGGCTCCAGCACTGTCCAGCAGCATTACAGGCCTCCTATGTCTGACTGACCTGACCACCACAGGCATCCAGGGCATTACAGGCCATCCCTTAGACCTGAGACCACCAGGCTCCAGCACTGTCCAGCAGCATTACAGGCCTCCTCTGTCTGACTGACCTGACCACCACAGGCATCCAGTGCATTACAGGCCATCCCTTAGACCTGAGACCACCATCCAGGCTCCAGCACTGTCCAGCAGCATTCCTCCTCGCTCTGACGACCACTGTCATCCACAGTTCCACACAGCACTGTCATTCAGAGAAATGTCCGCGACCGTCACGTCTGTCTCATCTGTGACTGGTAGAAAGAGAAAAGAAGATCTATGGGTGTATTTTACATTTGATGCTAAGGACAACAAGACCCTTTGCAAACCATGTGGAGTGACACTAACTGGCAAAAATACAACAAACTTGAAGCGTCATTTGCGGACAACTCATCCCGAAATTCATACAAAAGGTAAGCAGTGCATGATAGCACTTAACTCCACTTTTGTATAAAGAGATAACTTAGCGCTGAGTGCGAGAGAATGTAAAATCAGAATAACTAGAATTTTCCCCCCTAATTTAACCCCACAGATACAGAAAACCTCAAATGATGGACCAAGTTAAGCCAGTGCACCACCACAGCAAACAATTTATACTGCTCTTTTCAGTGCTTCAAAATACAAAATTGACTCTAAGGAACAACAGGCCAGGGAGGAGGCCATAGCAAGATGGATTAGGCGCTCCGGATTACCAGTCAGAACAATTAAAGATGAGGACTTTGTTAGCATAATGGAGACAGTAGATAGAAAGCTGACTGTTCCAAAGAAAACTAAAATAAGCAATCTGATTGACAAACAATATGAAGATGAAAAACAAAAATTCAAAAAGAGACTGACTGCTGCTCGGAGAGTATCTATTTGCAATGATTTGTGGACCAAGAAAGGACTCTCAGCTTCATTCCTTGCTATAAGTGCATGCTACTTTTGTGTTGAACAACATAAACCTGAACACATATTGTTGGCCCTTGAACAAGTAGCCCACCTACACACTGCACAGTCAATAAAAACATGTGTGGACAAATGCTTGCAAGAGTGGGACATACCAAAGAGGAAGATCCTTACAGTGATAACAGACAACGGGAGCAATATGGTGGCAGCATTTAAACAAACAGCAGCAGCAGCAGAACCACCCAGCTCTAGTGAGGAAGGCTCCCCCATGACGGAAAGTGACTGAAGCAGAGTCTGAAATTGATGACCTGCGGTGGGTGAGCCAATTTTAATATTATTTTACATGACACGGTTCGGTTGACAGTTAATTATCACATGCATATGAGATGATTGATGTGGGGGGCTGGGGGCACTAGTATCCGTGCTCTAGTCTACCCTATGGGTGCATCTTTGTTATTTTTCCAGTAGTCTTTTCTAAAAGTATTCCCATAAGATGTTAAATGTTAAAATAATAGAATGGAACAGAAAGCTTTTCTATACTTTATGCTTATTTGGCTGTGTTCCACTGTTAGGTACCAACAGATCGACATGGACCGGACACCATGTGTAGTGCATACCTTACAACTAGTGGTCCACATGTTGCAGAAGGAGGCAAGTGTGAAGAGAATACTGGATAAAGCAAGATCAATAGTGCACCTCTTCCGCAAGTCTTCCATCGCAACACAGAAGATATTGGAGCATTGTAGCCTGACCCTTTTCAATGACTGCCCCACACGCTGGTCAAGCACATTCAACATGATCGCAAGACTCCTCAAACTGAAAGAGTCAGTCTGCCAAATCGCGAACAACATGGGATGGGACAGCTTGCTCCCTAGGGAATGGCAAAAGCTCACATCATTGCATGACCTATTGCTGCCTTTTGCAGAACATACTAAAACCCTCCAGAGTGACACCATGTCAATGTCCCTAGCTGTCCCTGCTCTTTTTGATCTACTCAGCCACCTTGAGGACTTTAAACAGAACAAGACCTTGCCACAATTGCACAGAAAATGAAAGGGAATGTGAACCAGCGTTTTGCTTCATTGTTAGATCCAACAGATGAAATGTTCTCGCCACTTGCAGCAGCTGCTTGTTTTGTCAACCCTACTGTCTGTGAAACCCTTGTTGATGTGGCAGGTCATGAGAATATTCAGGAATTGCTTAAAAAGGCAGAGGAGTATCCATTTCGCCCCACATGCAACATCATGAATTGTCTGAAGATGATGTGGAAAAACTAGTGGAACAGGACAATATTGAAAAATCGGAGGAAGTTGAAGAAGCCTCGGCACACACATCTAAGCAGCCAATCTTTCGGTTTCTTTCTAAATGCCGCAGAAGACCCAGGCAGAGGATCTCCCCAAACAGCATAAAACAGCAGATCAGAAAATATAAGGAAGAGCTTTTGCATCAAGTTGAGGACAACACTGCAACAGATTTTTGGCTGTCAAAGAGTGACACTATTTATCACCAGCCAAAACCTTTTGCTTTAGACCTGCTGGCTATGCCAGCTTCTCAAGCCTTTGCAGAGAGGGTATTCAGTGTCACAGGTGACCTCTCTAGAGGCCGGCGGAATACAGCAAGGGTCATTTTGGCACAAAGTGCTTTCCTTAAAATGAATCGAAACAAATAGAAGTGTTTTATTATTGTTATTTCTATAAGAAGCATAACTAATACTTGTGCTTCAAAAACAGATGTAATTGTCAATTCAATTCATTGGAAAATTGCTGCACAGTGCACACAGGCTACAAAATGCATTTGTATGTGGAACAATAACACAACCACCACCACTTATTAACTCCTCTCACTCTTAGCATTGACATTGACAAATGAATAGAGACAAATATCACACTAATGAAAAAGAAAAATAGACCAGTAACGGTCAAAAAGGGCAGCCTTACATCAGGGTCCTGCTGCAGTTCTTTTTAGTGTAATATTTACCTCTATTGTCATTGCGAATGCTGAGACTCAGAAAGAGGAGAGAGGAGGAGTTGATAAAAAGTGGAAAGTCTGTTATAATTCTTACGCTAATGGCATTATTAGACTGTGTGCACTGTGCACATTTTTATTGAATACATCTGAGAATTAGAACTGTTAAAATAATAAGCTGACACTGTAAATGGATTGGGTTCTTCTTATTTAGAAATAAGCATTACCCTCCTCAAATTTTACAGTATTGGTTTATTATGCAGTGCCAGTGCCAGACTGGCAGTGACAGTGCCTGTGCAAGTGTGCACTGCAGCTGTTCTTGGATGGTTGAGGCAGGAAGTTGTTCTCTCTGAGGATGTTTTTGTACCATTCTTTATTCATGGCTGTGTTCTTAGGCAAAATTGTGAGTGAGCACACTCCCGTGTTGGCTGAGAACTTAGCAACTCCCCCACAGTGGTCTCAGGATGCTGTACTGTTGCCATGAGCATGACACAGGACTGATAAAGTGAGCTGATGCTTATTTTTTTCTTCCCTGGAGTCTCTGCAGCTGTTCTTGGATGGTTGAGGGGGGAGCTGGGACTGGACTGGAGGAAGGAAGTTTTCTTCTGAGGATGTTTTTGTACCATTCTTTATTCATGGCTGTGTGTTCTTAGGCAAAATTGTGAGTGAGCAGTGAGTGAGCACACTCCCTTGTTGGCTGAGAACTTAGCAACCCCCCCCAGCCCCCACAGTGGTCTCAGGACAGGATGATGTACTGTTGCCATGAGCATGACACACAGGACTGATAAAGTGAGCTGATGCTTATTTTTTCTTCCCTGGAGTCTATGCAGCTGTGCTTCGATGGTTGAGGTGGCCGGTGGGAGCTGGGGCCTGGGAGGAAGGACGTTGTTCTCTTCTCTGAGGATGTTTTTGTAATTTGTACCATTCTTTATTCATGGCTGTGTTCTTAGGCAAAATTGTGAGTGAGCAGTGAGCACACTCCCTTGTTGGCTGAGAACTTAGCAACCCGCCCACACTGTGGTCTCAGGAGTCAGGATGCTGTACTGTTGCCATGAGCAACATGCAGGACTGATGTGAAGTGAGCTGATGTCTGCAAAGTTTTTATTTTTTTGTATTTTTATTACATTTTTATGTTACCCCCTTTGGTCAAAAAAGCAATATTATTGGCATTGGCAAAACAGATTTGCCTTAATGAAGACAATAATGACTAACTCTGTGTCTGTGTAGTAGTGTAGTGCTGTGCTCAAAGCTTAATACCATAAATAATAACATATTCGATTTTTCATTCACTCCAGGACCCGCAGTAGTATATAATGAGTTGGGAAATTGTAGAGAAATGCTTAAATAATGCATTACAAATTACAATTGAACTACACCCAGTCGATTATAGATGACTAAAATGAGTTTTAGTCGACTAAAATGTAGGACGTTTTAGTCGACTAAAATGTAAGATGTTTTAGTCTACTAAAATGTATGTAGATTTTAGTCGACTAAATACGACTAAAACTAAAAAAAACACTTGCAGAAGACTAAAATGGGACTAAAACTATAATGCCATTTTAGTCCTAAGACTAAAACTAAATTGAAATTTGCTGCCAAAATTAACACTGCTATATACACACACATGTACTTAGTTATTAAAATATAGCGCGTGTATCAGGAGACATTTGCCTAATATCTGATGAGAGATATACAACTTCCCCATTGGTTAGCTTATCCGATCCTTCACCACTTTCAGAACTATTTTCTACCCAGCAACTATTGACCAATTCATCGGATATTTCCATTGGCTTACGCCATTAGTTGTCTAGTTCGTTTTCTTTAAAATTTGCATACCTGAATTCTGCCCAGCAACAGCTGACGGGTTCACAGGTATTTTTATCCATTGGCTAATATACCGAGCATTGTCCGGTTGCCTAGTAACCATACACTATTTTAACCACTTTACCCCCAGCCCTATTTCGGACACTTTTTGTTCACAAGTTAAAAGCAGTATTTTTTCCTAGAAAACTACTTAGAACCCCCAAACATTATATATATTTTTTTAGCAAAGACTCTGGAGAATAAAATGTCGGTCATTGCAAAATTTTTTGTCACGCGGTATTTGCGCAGCGGTCTTTAAAACGCCATTTTTTTGGAAAAAATTTGAAAAATCACATTTCACTAATTTTAAAAAATACTAAACAGTAAAGTTAGCCCATTTTTTTTGTATATTGTGAAAGAACATGTCACGCCGAGTAAATAGATACCAAACATGTTACGGTTTAAAATTGCGCCCCCCCGTGGGATGGCGACAAACTACGGTCAATAGAGATCTCAATCTGCGAAGCTTTAAATTTATTTAACGGTTACCAGTTTAGAGGTAGAGTGTAGCTCTTTTTTTTAAATTATTGCCCACGCTCTGGCGATCGCGGCGATACCTCACATGTGTGGTTTGAACAGCGATTTCATTTGCGGCTCGACTTGCGTATACGTTTTTTTTTGTGCGCGAGCTAACGGTGACGGCTAATTTTTTTTTTTTTTCCTATTTATTTTTTCTTTTTTTTTTAACTTTATTACAGGTTTTTTAAAAAAAAAAAAATCTGATCACTTTTATTGCTGTCACAAGCAATGTAAACATCCCTTGTGACAGCAATATGTGTGACAGGTACACTTTATGGAGGGATCGAGGGTCTAAAAGACCCTAGACCCCTCCACTACACTTCCCTGTATGCAAAACGCCAAAAACGGCATTTTTGCATACAGCCGTTTTTTAAATCTGCCGCCTTTTGCGGCACAGTAACCCGGATGTGACGTCATGGAAGCCGCCTCCGGGTTACGTCATCGGAGACCCGATCGATGCCGTTTCCGGCATTCATCGGGACTCCATCCAGCCGGCGGACGTGCCGGCTGGGTGCTCGGGGCTCCCGGTGGGACGGGAGCCCCGAGCAAAGCCGCGGAAGGCGGCGGGATGGAGTCCCGCATCGATCGTTACCGACGGAAAGCCGACCGCCGGCTTCAAACAACGGTACCGGGATGATGCCTCCAGCTAGAGGCATCATCCCGGTATAACCACTCAAAGTCAGCCGACGTAGATCTACGTGGCTGGTCGTTAAGTGGTTAATGTTGCGGATATGGCTTGACTTACGCTTCTGAAGACGTCATTGATGACGAAATGCGTCAAGCGTAACAACGTCACTTCCGCATTACTGGAACGCAGATCCGACGGTTGGCTAAGACAGCGTCCCGGAAGTCACCGTGAAAGAGGGTCTTGCGGTCCCTAATATTCTGTCGCTTGCTTACCGATATTAAATGTGAGTACTATGCTTATATGATTCAATAAAGGAACATATTTTTAATAGTACGTCACTATATGAGGCTCTTTTCTCCTATATATGACCCCGGAAATATCACTGATGGACATGCATTATACTTGAGATCGCTTTATATATATATATATATATATATATACATATGGGATAAGAGGATTCAGGATCTATCACTGGAGAGATTGGCATATAGGAGCATCACCCATTTGAGGGCATACCTTGCCACCTACATGCTGGTTACCCCTGTAGGGGTGCCGATTTCCAGTGAGTGCGGGAGAGATAGAAAGGGGGGAGAACGTTTTCCTCACCCGGCACTGAGATACCTGGATCACCGCAAGAATCACCCACTGAATTTTGCACTTCCAACTCTTGTGAACTTTTTTCACTTTATTTTTTGTAGAGCTTGGATGCAGATAGTTTTTTGGCCAGATTTTTGTATTGATACGGCTTACGGGTCCTGATGATTGATTATTGTTAATTAGGACCTATCGCACTATACCACTTTTTGCTGCTACTATTTCACCACTATTACTAATATTGTGGCCATTATTCATTTCACTGGTCCAATCTAGGACCTCTTTGCACTTCATCACTTTTTTTGTGGTAATTTATTCAATTTTTCACTGGAATCACTTTTCATATTCACCTATATTGAAATCACCTACACTCTCAACCTTTTTATCAGCCTCGGCTGATACATGTGGATTTGTTTTAATTATTATTTAACTCTTTCTTGGTGAACAATATATAGCCCATAGACCAGTACTTTCACCTTATCTGGCACGGAGCACTTTATATACACGTTTCTTTGATACACATTTCTTTGACCGTTTTTATTCATCCACTGTTTACACTGTTGCACTTTATATATATATTGTTAATGAGGTTTTACCTATAGTAGTCATATATGTTTTTATCTTTGCATATGAGTTACTGCAATTGATTGTGCACTTTATATTTATATTATTTATATTATCTATGAGGTTTTTATCTATAGCAGCCTTAAATTTCTGCATATGAGTTACTGCAATTGATTGTGATATTTATACTTCACACATTATACATATCCATAGGCAGCGCCAGTTACCTCACTACCCCTCACTATAGCAGACAGGGGGGAGTATACTAGGGATAGACCGATATGTTTTTTTTTCAGGGCCGATACCGATTTTTTGGTCACAATGTATCGGTATCAGCAGATATGGGCCGATATTTTGTACATTTAAAGTTTTGAAAAATAAAGACAATTTTTGACACAAATCTGATACGGAACATGTTAATTTTTGTTTAATGCTTAATGGCTGGCTTGCTGGCACCCTGTGGTGGTGGGTGACTGGCTCCCTGTAATGGGTGGCTGGCTGGCACCCTGTGGTGGGTGGGTGGCTGGCACATTGTGGTGGGTGGCTGGCTGTCTGGCACCTTGTGGTGGGTGGCTGGCTGTCTGGCACCTTGTGGTGGGTGACTGGCTGGCTGGCACCCTGTGATTGGTGGGTGACTGGCTGGCTGTCTGGCACCCTGTGGTGGGTGGCTGGCTCGCTGGTACAGTGCCTGTGGGTGGCTGGCTGGTACAGGGCCTGTGGATGTGGGTGACTGGCTGGCACCGGGCTGCTGTGGGTGGGTGTATGGCTGTGATACACTCCCCAGAGACTAGTCCCGACTCCAGACGAGGATGTCCAAGGCGAGGGAGGTGGCCTAAGAAGGCAGAATGACGTCACAAAAATATTGGCAATATCGGCCAGTTCCAGGGCCGATACCGATATATTGGGGAAAGTGCATATCACAATATAACGCTGTGGTTCTGAATAATGGAAAGAGGTGTCCGTCAATGAACAAAAGAGAAAACAAGATTTTTGTAAGACCTTACCGTAAAATCTGTTTCTCTAAAGTCCATTGACAGACGCAGCTTCCATCTTCATTAGCCATTGGGTTATGCTGCCCCCTGCAGGAGTAGTTCTAGGCAGGAAAAAATGTAATCTCCCCACCCACGGGGCTGTCCCCACAGGCATAACCAACACATCCTCTGCTCCAGCAAACCAGTTTAGTTGCAAGCAGTGAAGAGAGAAAAAAACATCCCCATATCAGAGGGGCAGGTGCTGCCTCTGTCAATGGACTTCAGAGAAACAGATTTTACGGTAAGATCATACAAAAATCTTGTTTTCTCTACCGTCCATTGACAGACGCAGCCTTCATCTTCATTAGCCATTGGAATGTCCCAAAGCAGTGTAGGCATGAGGGGTGGGAAGAACTAACCAGATACTAACGTAAACTCCAAAGGCTAAACTTAGCCAACTGGGTAACATGAAGTTCAACCAAAACAACAGGAGCTCCCCCAGGCAAAACAAAACCCCTAAGAGAAACAAAACATTCTCTTACGAAACAGCAATCTGCAAAACCTTGCGGCCAAAAGAGGCATCCAAAGATGCCAACAAATCCACCTTGTAGAATTTTGTAAAAGTGTGCACAGACGACCAAGTCGCTGCCTTACAAACTTGCAAAACAGAGGCCTGATGGCGAAAAGCCCAAGAGGCACTCAGCGCTCTAGTAGAATGCGCCTTCACAGGGAAAGGAGAAACCTGACCCTTGACTGAAGAAGCCTGAACAACCATCTGCCTGATCCATCTATGGTCGCAGCAGATGCAGCCAAACCTTTTTGAGGTCCGTCCGTAAGGACAAAGAGAGTCCGTTTTTCTAAAAAACAAGAGCAATGAAGAGGAGAGAGGCGCCAGATAACTCAACCCCAATAGAATGGGAGAGTTGAATCACAGATCTCCTCTTGAAAATGGGATTTTGAAGGCTGTGAAGTTGTCATTATTGATCATACAACATATTCTTAAAATTAACACATCTTTATTAAGTTCATCAAATAAAAGATAAAAACAAGATATATATAAAAGTTGATATTACATCCATAGTTGAAATATAATTGCCATGTTGTCCATAAATAGAAAGATACTGGAAGGGTCTACGCGTTTCGCAGCGCGATTAAACTTCTATAGTAGTTTCTTCAGGGACCATATTTAGTATTCAAAGAACTGTTTCTAAGGACTAGATTTAAGAAAGAAAAAGCAAAAACAGTGCATACAATCACAATTACACTCAGACTGTATACACACAAATTTCACTTTTTTACATAACAATTACAGTATGTTTACCTTTTGTATGCACTGTTTTGGCATTTTCTTTCTTCAATCTAGTCCTTAGAAACAGTTCTTTGATTACTGAAAAAAAGGTGCATATGAATACGCACAAGCGGCGCTTGATAGGTTATCTGAATAGAAAGTGATAGTTAATCGTAAACACAATGTATACTAAAATCAAATATATACAAAAATACACAGTATATCTTAAAATAGAGTCCGTGCAGGTAGAAAGTCCATCACCACTTTGCCTTAGTGCGGGTATAAAGCTCCACCTTGACGTTAATCAATGTGTACCTCCACCTCACCACTCGTGGGATATATGCATATATACGCTTACCAGAAGGCTCAAGCATACACGCCCATAGAATGAAACCAGCCTGGACTCTCTCTGCAAACAAATCTCTGGAGAAGCCGATCGTACACAGCAGAAGTCTCCAAAATATTGCGGTGCATAAGGAAGGAGCAAAGATACACATAGGGCAATATTGCTTGAAAATAGCATGTACCTTTATTTAAAACTCCCCCCTTCACCCATTACACTCACATAAAAGAAGTTAAAACCAGCATGTAAAAATCGGTATGGCAGGACGGTCACTGTCGACCGCTTACCGGACTCCCGCTTGCTTCGCAGCGTCCCGGAAGCTCCGGACCTCGAGGTCGTACAGCGTCCTGTTGCCAAGGTGACCGCGCAAGTCACCGCCCTAACGCGTTTCGTCATCGGACTTCAACGGAGAGCGTGTTTGCGCGGTCACGTCACTCCTATTTATCTCATACCTCTGCCGGACATTAACCCCATCTGCAGCCTACCAGCCACAGCGGAGCGCCGGAATCATTGGTATTCATTGATGACGGAGCCCATATTCATAAGAACACCATCAATCCTCATATAGATCGTATAGTCATCTTATATACATTGTTCCATATCGTTCAACTCAATGTCAATGCTGACTGCGACCACAATCTATATGTCATAATTATAACATTCATCGGTCATACATGGTACAATTGCATTAATGTAAACTCGCATAGCGTGATATAGCCCCATCATCATCGGTTCCATTGTACATATATTGCCAGATTTCTCAGACTTAAAAAACATGTATATATAATAAAAGCTAATGAATGTTAATATTAAAATAATAATAGGTACATGTAGTAAATATAAGAATTGATCCATAAAATCCTCATAATCCTCATAATCCACAAACATCATTAAGGGATACAAGGATCATAGTGTATCCTTACATTTCAAACTGAAACACAACCAAGACCCCTCAGGTTTGAAATTTTGGGGAATTGATAGGATACACCCTAATTGGAGGGGATCAAACATGGTCCGAGAATTGTCGCGCCGTGAGACGTATTGGATATATCTCACTGATGTACTCCATCCTAGAGGTCTAAATGTGGAGCTGGACGTGAATTGCTTCATCAGTGACTATTGATGGGGGACGATCACTCCAGTTCCAATCCAAGAGGGGAGATATAGCCTAATGGCTTCACCTTAATCAAATTTTTTTCAATCTTTTTTCATTTCTGTAGTTTAATATATCCCTTATCTTTCATGATATTTGGCTGTCAATGTATTGGCAACATGATTGACATTAACAGACTAGCACAAGAGTTATGTTTTCTAAACTTTTTTTCTAAGTAGTGAGCTTAGTTCTTTGGTGATTACCTGTACACCCATGCAGGGCAATTTTAATTGGACATGTGAATGTAATCGTTGAACCATTTTATTATTTTACATTTTTTATGAGGATTTTATGGATCAATTCTTATATTTACTACATGTACCTATTATTATTTTAACATTAACATTCATTAGCTTTTATTATATATACATGTTTTTTAAGTCTGAGAAATCTGGCAATATATGTACAATGGAACCGATGATGATGGGGCTATATCCCGCTATGCGAGTTTACATTAATGCAATTGTACCATGTATGACCGATGAATGTTATAATTATGACATATAGATTGTGGTCGCAGTCAGCATTGACATTGAGTTGAACGATATGGAACAATGTATATAAGATGACTATACGATCTATATGAGGATTGATGGTGTTATGAATATGGGCTCCGTCATCAATGAATACCAATGATTCCGGTGCTCCGCTGTGGCTGGTAGGCTGCAGATGGGGTTAATGTCCGGCAGAGGTATGAGATAAATAGGAGTGACGTGACCGCGCAAGCACGCTCTCCGTTGAAGTCCGATGACGAAACGCGTTAGGGCGGTGACTTGCGCGGTCACCTTGGCAACAGGACGCTGTACGACCTCGAGGTCCGGAGCTTCCGGGACGCTGCGAAGCAAGCGGGAGTCCGGTAAGCGGTCGACAGTGACCGTCCTGCCATACCGATTTGTACATGCTGGTTTTAACTTCTTTTATGTGAGTGTAATGGGTGAAGGGGGGAGTTTTAAATAAAGGTACATGCTATTTTCAAGCAATATTGCCCTATGTGTATCTTTGCTCCTTCCTTATGCACCGCAATATTTTGGAGACTTCTGCTGTGTACGATCGGCTTCTCCAGAGATTTGTTTGCAGAGAGAGTCCAGGCTGGTTTCATTCTATGGGCGTGTATGCTTGAGCCTTCTGGTAAGTGTATATATGCATATATCCCACGAGTGGTGAGGTGGAGGTACACATTGATTAACGTCAAGGTGGAGCTTTATACCCGCACTAAGGCAAAGTGGTGATGGACTTTCTACCTGCACGGACTCTATTTTAAGATATACTGTGTATTTTTGTATATATTTGATTTTAGTATACATTGTGTTTACGACTAACTATCACTTTCTATTCAGATAACCTATCAAGCGCCGCTTGTGCGTATTCATATGCACCTTTTTTTCAATTTCTGTTTTTTTAGGTGGCTGCTTTTTTGTCTTATTAGTACTAAGCGCTGGGTGATTGAGTTTTCAGGAGTTCTTGGTGCTCAGTCCTTTTTTTCACTTTAGTTCTTTGATTACTGAATATGGTCTCTGAAGAAGCTACAATAGGAGCCTGATCACTCAGCGAACCTACCAGTATCTTGTTTCTATTCATGGACATGGCAATTATATTTCAACTATGGATGTAAAATCAACTTTTATATATATCTTGTTTTTATCTTTTATTTGATGAACTTAATAAAGATGTGTTAATTTTAAGAATATGTTTTATGATCATTAATGACAACTTCACAGCCTTCAAAATCCCATTTTCAAGAAGAGATCTGTGAGCCAAATCTCCCATTCTATTGGGGTTGAGTTATCTGGCACCTCTCCTCTTCTTTGCTCTTTTTTTTTATGCTCTCACTCAGGGATGTGGCTGTGAATGCTTGTCTTTAGAACCGATATCTCTTTATTTGTTCATGTCCGTTTTCCTAAAAGACTCAGTAACCCTCAGATAAACCTTTATCGCCCGAACCACATCCAAAGAGTGCAAGGCAAATTCCTTGGGATGCTTAGGCTTAGGACATAAGGAAGGCAACATAATATTGAGATTAAAATCCGACACCACCTTAGGGAGGAAAGACGGATTAGGTCGGATAACCACTTTATCTCTGTGGACCACCAAATAAGGCGAACGACAGGACAGCGCCACCAACTCAGATACGCTGCGAGCAGAAGTAATAGCCACCAGGAAGGCAACCTTCTGCGACAAAGAAAGCAGAGAAATCTCCCTAATATTCTCGAAAGGAGGAGGAACAGCCAAAACCAGATTGAGATCCCACGGAGGCAACAGGGATCTCCTCGGAGGAGCCAGATGATGCACCCCCTGAATAAAAGTGCAAATCAAGCTATTAGTAGCCAACGGACCTTGGAATTAAATAGCCAAGGCCAACACTTGGCCCTTGATAGTGCCCAAAGCCAATCGCTGCTCAACCCATTTTTGTAAAAAGGCCAAAACCCTAGCTATAGAAAACAAGCGAGGGTGCAGCTGCAGCGATTCACACCATGAAATGTATGATTTCCACGTAAGATGATAGATCTTCCTTGACATCGATTTCCTGGCCTTCAAAAGAGTAGGAATCACCGAGTCAAAAAGATCTCTATCCCTCAACACCTTGCTTTCAACAGCCAAGCCGTTAAAGCCAGCGACCGTAAAGCAGGATGGAAGATCGGTCCTTGAGACAGCAGATCTTCCCGCAGAGGAAGTCTCCATAGAGGATCTACGACCATTTTTACCAGGTCTGCATACAAAGACCATCGGGGCCAGTCTGGTGCCACCAGTATTACCGGAATGCCTTCCACCACCCCCAACCGGCGAAGAAACCTCGGCAGGAGTACGAGCGGAGGGAAGGCATAAATCAGCCGATACTGGCTCCAAAGAGCCACCAGGACGTCTGTGGCATCGGTCAGAGGATCCCGAGACCTGGCCACAAAACGCTGGACTTTTCTGTTGAGGCGAGATGCAAACATGTCCGGAGTCCCCCAATGGACACACAGGAAACACCTCCGGATGAAGGGACCATTCCCCTTGATCCAGCACCTGAAGACTCCCATCCGCTTGCCAATTTTCCACACCCGGAATGTGCACTGCGGAAAGAGACGGAACATTGTTTTCTGCCCAAACAAGAATGTCGGCCACCTCCTTGGCCGACAGAACACTCTTGGTGCCCCCTTGATGCAAGCCACAGCCGTGGCATTGTCCAACTGTATCCCAACTGGGGACCTGCATAGCCGACTCGTCCAGTGGAACAGGCAAAGCTTGATTGCTCTGAGCTCCAGAATATTCATCGGCAAGGAAGACTCTTCTGTCGCCCAAGTCCCCTGGGCTTCCCCAGCACTCCACCCCAGCCTGACAGGCTTGCGTCCACAGCGGCAGGAAGGACTTGCCCTGACACAAAGCCGGTGACTGGATCAACCAAGATAGAGCTGACTTCGTGAGATGGCTCAAATTAATCTTCTGGTCTAATGACCGAGGGTCCCTGTTCCATTTTGCCAGAATCTCTTTCTGTAGAGGCCTTGAGTGAGACTGAGCAAATGGGACCGCTTCGAAGGTTAATGCCATCATCAGATCGGTTTCCATCAGCAACCTGATTGCCCTTTGCAACTTCTGTAGCTTTTGCAAGGGGAGAAAGACCCTTGCCAGTGCATAGTCGAGAGTCAGCCCCAGATAAGTGACCCGTACGGATTGGCAACAAAGCAGATTTCCTTAAATTGATCATCCACCCGAATTCCTTAAGGGTCTGAACTGTAATTGAGATGTTACCCAACAGATCCGAAGGAGGGTCTGCCAACAACAGGAGATCATCTAGATATCCCAAAATTGAAAGGCCTCTCTGATGTAACAAGGCCAGCACCGGGGCCAGGACCTTGGTAAAAACTCTGAGCATGGAGGCGAGACCAAAGGGTAATGCCACAAAATGAAAGTGCTCCTCTGCCACCGCAAAGCAGAGGAATCATTATTGTCCCTCAAATATTGGGACGTGCCGATACGCATCTTTGATATCGATGGAGGCCAGAAAATCCCCCTGATTCAAGGACGCCACCACCAACCGAATGGACAACATTCAAAATTTCTTCACCTGCACAAAACAGTCTTGAGTCTTGAGATCCAGGATTGGACGCACCTTGCCCTCCTTTCTGGGCACTGTGAACAGGTTAGAATAGAAACCTTGAGAGCGTTCCGGCCAGGGAACTGGCACAATCACTCCTCGAGCCAGGAGATCCTGCACAGCCTCCCAGAGATCTTTCAAACGCTTTGGAGACAAGTGAAGATTTGATTGAAAAAACATGTCCCCCCCCTGGCCGGGACCAAAATTCGATCTTGTACCCAGGAACAAATCAGTTCACGAACCCATCTGTCTTGAACAAAGGAAGTCCAGGATCCTGAAAGAAGCGCAGACGTCCCCCCACCCCAGAAACGAGTGAGGGCGCCCCTTCATGCTGAAGAGGACTTGTCCGCGGAACTGGGCTGACTGGCCTTGGGCTTGCCCCAGTGCTTCTTAGTCCCTCCAGAAGCTCTGAATGGCTTATCTTTTTTTTGCACCCCGGGGGCACGAAAAAAAAAAACCTATGAGCAGTAACGGAAGGTACCTGCTTAGCACGGGGTGTTTTACCTCTGGAGGATTGAGGGAGAAGAGTACTCTTCTCGCCAGTCAGACCCTTGATCAACTCATCCAGTGAGTCGCCAAACAAATGCTCTCCCAGAAAAGGGAGATCTGTCAGGGCCTTCTGGGAAGACTGGTCAGCCGACCAGCTCTTCAGCCAAACCATGCACCGGAGGGAAATCCCCCACAGTCGAAACTCTGGCCACCAGGGGAGCTGCATCCAGGGACACATCACACAGGAACACCAGGGCCTGAGCCATCCGGTCCAAAAGTTCCATCAGCTCCAGGGGAACGTCAGGATCCAAGTTCCCTTTCAGAACCTTAATCCATTCCGTAATCATCTGTGATAACCAGACAGACACAAAAAACGGTTTTGGAATAGAACAAACACGTGAAGATGGCGGGAAAGGGATTCCACCCGCCTGTCCATCGGATCCGTAAAAAAACGGGAATCCTCCACAGGCACAATAGTAGATTTGTTCAACCTGGAGAACGGGTGGTCCACCTTAGGCGACACTGTCCAACGGTTGGAAACTGTCTCAGCAAAAAGATACCGGCATTTAAAGCGCTTAGGCACTGCTAGCAAATGCTTGATGCGCCACCATTATCGCCACAATATCATGAAAAGTCTCATGAAAATGCTCCACAATATCATGAAAAGTCTCGGGACAAGGTAAAACCTTGCCCGACTTTTGGGTCTTGCGGGAACCAAAAGACACCTGCATCCCTGCCGGCGTGGGCTCATCTGCCAATTTTAAAGTTTCCCTTACTGAAGCAATCAGGGCTTCCACCAGAGTGCGTTCCCGCTCTGCAGCTGAAGACAGGTCCTCGTTACCATTTGATTGTGAGGACAGTGACCCCTCAGGTAGGGGGGCTTCCCTGGCGACCATATCAGCCTTTGAATCAGAGGACCCCACCAATGATGGAGAAGGCAGCGGCTGTTTTGGGCTAGTAACCTTTTTCATTACAAAATCAACTACTGTCGCCAGGCTTTCCAGAGCTGCTGAAATCGTGGCCAGCGACTGTGATCTGGACGGTCCAGGTGTCGCACTGAGCGGGTCTGAGGGTGAATTTACAGCCTGGGACTCCATAATTAATGTAACAGAAAAACGGAGTACTGTCACTTTAAGAAGCGCCGACCGCGGTTCCCACCGCTGACACAGCGGTCCACGGAGTCCCCCTTAAATACACACTGACAGCAGAGTATGCAGGGATATGCCCACAAAGACCCAAGTATTGTACCACCTCCAGAGAAAAAACCTCCTGAATCGGACTGTGCAGCAGGAAGAAGAATCACAGTAAGTGACATTGGCCTGGATGTGAAAGGTCACGCTGCCTGTGTAGCTAAATAAGACTACACAAAAATGGATGCCAATGCAATTAAATGGGAAGCACAGGGAAAATGGCTGCCCCATACATGTCAATGGAGGGAGCAGCATAACCCAATGGTTAATGAAGATGGAGGCTGCGTCTGTCAATAGACGATAGAGAAAATACAGTTTGAGGTTGTGAGCAAATTGGCGAAAATAACAAAACAGGATACATGAAGCATATTCTATGCCATCTTACACATTTCTGGCTTTTCCCAATAAAACGTAATATTTTCTGCAGCAAATTCTCTGGTCTCTGTGAATTTGTTACAATAATTGACTGCTTTGAGCAAGTAAGATATGAGTTCAGTGTACTGCCAGCAGTCTATAGGTTGTAGGATTAAAAAAAAAAAAAAAAAAAGTCAAGCACTGTTAAAATTTTATAAACCTTACTTTTTTTATTTAGCCTTCATAACCCTAGTAAAGTAAACATACAGTATCTCCCAAACGTTAGTACACCCCTCACATTTTTGTAAATATTTTATTATATCTTTTCATGTGACAACACTGAAGAAATGCCACTTTGCTAGAATGTAAGGTACTGCGTGTACAGCTTATATAACAGTGCATATTTGCTATCCCCTCAAAATAACTCACAGCCATTAATGTCTAAACCGTTGGCAACAAAATGAGTACACCCCTAAGTGACAATGTCCAAATTGGGCCCAATAAGCAATTTTCCCTCCCCGGTGTCATGTGACTCGTTAGTGTTACAAGGTCTCAGGTGTGAATGGGGAGCAGGTGTGTTAAATTTGGTGTTATCACGGGGGGGCGTGGTCTGCCGTGGACCAAGATGGACGCTTGAGCCAGGCACTCCGCTCCACGATCCGGGTCTATCGCAACAAGCAGCCGCAATCCACCTCGCAACAGTGAACCGCCGAGCGGATTCAAGCAGGGGAAATATCCAGGCATGTCGCAGCCGCCTGCAACCCGCCGCCTCACAGATTATTTCAACCCAGCTGCCATGTGGCCTTCAAAACATGGCGCCGACAATGAGACTGGCTGGACCCCATCCCCCAGTGATGTCCGCACACAGCGTTCCATGGTGCCTCAAGCTTCAGGGGATCCCTCAGCACCTGTCATCTGCAATGACATGGACACAGCACCAGCTCCTGAATTCCCTGCTCTTGTACAGATATCTGACAGAGGTAAGAGGCTGCACCCTGCCGCCTCACAGATTATTTCAACCCGGCTGCCATGTGGCCCTCACAACATGGCACCAACAATGAGACTGACCAGACCCCATCCCCCAGTGATGTCCGCACACAGCGTTCCACGGTGCCTTAAGCTTCAGGGGATCCCTCAGCGCCTGTCATCTGCAATGACATGGACACAGCACCAGCTCCTAAATTCCCTGCTCTTGGACAGACATCTGACAGAGGTAAGAGGCTGGCATCCTCCCCTGTCCAATCCCCTTACAAAGGCCCTCAGCCTAAAAAACAATTATGGACTGCAGACACTGACAATGACCCAGCCCTAGCAACTGTCCCTGCTTCGGATAACCCTGCTTCAGAAGCCACTCTCAAAGCAATGGTACTTACCCTCCAGAGGGACCTGCACAGGGAACTACAGCTATCCCTATCCCAAGTTCATGACCAGATAGACTGCCTAGAGGTTAGGGCTGACACATTGGAGGAAACTATGGAAATGTGCAGGGCATTTACGCCTATCACATCCATCCTCCAGGAGCGGAAGATAACATATTAATGGGGTTTCCCCACCAAACTATTGGTTACCTACCAACAACAATTGATCCCTATCCTGTCCCCTAAAGACGGGTACAAAAATTTGACCAACTGGGGGCTCATACCGCTTCCCCCTATTACACCAAACCGTGGTAAATCCCGCTCCAACCCTCTGGCCCCTTGGAACCCCTCTCCTAACAAGGACAAAGGTTGATGGCTCCCCACATGGACATCTTTAAGCCACTGCTACTGTAGATCCGACGTGGACGAAGGGACACTACTTTCCCCGCACCCACAGGTTACAGTGTGCCACGCACGCTTAGTTGTTGTTTTTATTTCTGTTTGTTGCCTTGCTTTACTGTTATAGAGATTGCCTTGCTCTCTTACTGTTTAATAGATCACAATCTTTGGATTGTAATATCACCATTCATAGCCTTTATATCACAGGTTTTATTGTGATATATCATCTTTTTCTACTCCTGCTAACTCTTTCACGGGTAGATACCTCCTTTACTCCTCCAGAGAGCATCAAAGACTGTAATCTCGCTCTTCCTCTCATACGCCTCTACTTGAGGGACTGATGACGATCAAGATCACCTCCATAAATGCCAAGGGCCTAAACTCCCCGTTTAAAAGACACATCTTATGGAATAAAGCTATATCCCAGCAGGCGAATGCCATCTGTGTACAAGAGACACACTTTCTAAACCCTCGAAATGTTCACACAAAAGATTCCCCCATTGCTTTTTTGCCAACGCCCCAAAGAAAAAAAGGGGAGTGATGATCGCTATACATGATTCTATATCATTCCTTCTTCATCATTGTGAAATTGACGATGATGGTAAATACTTAATACTATCTGCAACTTTTGGGCACATGCGTATGACCTTAGTAAATGTATACGCCCCCAATACGACCCATAAAAAATTCTACTTGCACCTACTTTCCAAACTGGCACCATACAGGACAGACCTGATTGTTCTATGTGGTGACTTCAATGACATTATCGACACAAATCTTGATACTTCCAACCCCACAAAACGCAGAACTTCCGCCTTATCCGCCCTATTGACAAACGAAGACCTTTATGACCCTTAGAGGGGCTTACATGGTGAAGAGCGGGATTACACCTTTTTCTCTCACTCCCAGCAGTCCTACTCTTGGATCGACCTCTTTCTAACCGATAAACACACTTTACAACTGGTCACTGAAGCCACTGTTGGCTCGATCACGTGGTCAAACCACGCACCAATTTCCCTTAAAATTCTTGCCCATAGAGCATCACCATCACTCACTATATGGAGACTGACCTCCTCCCTACAAATCCCGCTTATGAATCAGATTCTACACCACATTATACAATTTAAAAGACACGGATCCTTCACCCCCTCCCTCAAGAGCGGATATCTCCAAATTTCTATCTTCTGTTCAACTCCCTACCCAATTGGACTCCCTGTCAACTCCTTTCACCCCCACAGAAATCCTTACAGCCATAAAGTCGCTCTCCCTGCACAAAGCCCCTGGCCTGGACGGATTCCCCAATATTATAAACATTTTGCTCCTCAACTAACTCCCTACCTATGCAAAACCTCTAATCATATCTCCACTGGCAACATCCCGAAAGAATCCTTAGAAGCCCTGATAATTACCTTCCCCAAACCAGGCAAATCTCCTGACCATCCTGCCAATTACCGACCAATATTGAACACAGATACCAAATTATATGCGAAACTGATAGCCCAACGTCTTTCTGCAATTCTTCCCCAATTCATTCACCCAGACCAAGCAGGTTTCATACCCGGCAGACAGGCATCAGACGGCACGCGACACCTCATTGACCTCATCCAATGTGTGAAGCAGAATCGAACACCTTCTCTCTTCCTTTCATTGGATGCAGAGAAGGCGTTCGACAGGGTCCACTGGACCTAAATGGAAGAAGTCCTTTACAAATTTGGCTTGTCGGGCCCATTCTTGACAGCCATAATGAATCTCTACACCTCCCCAAGTGCCCGTGTGTGGACATCGGACATTACCTCGGACCCATTCCCAATCACAAATGGCACCCGTCAAGGATGCCCATTATCCCCTCTGATCTTTGCCAAGATCATGGAAGCTCTAGCACAGTTTATCAGAACTACTCCAACCATCTCAGGCATCACGATTGGTGATGTAGAACATCGCTGTTGACGTCATTCTCACCCTCACCAACCCCACTGACTCTCTGACGCATACCATGCAACTACTTAACCTATTTAGCTCGATCTCCCTCTACAAATTGAACCACTCTAAATCCACGATGCTTAACCACTTGCCGACCGCCCGCTGCCTTTTTACTGCGGAAGGGCGACTCGGATTCATCCAGTCACGTAGTACTACGTGACTGGAGTGCATGTGGTTTCTAGACACAGCGGGAGGCGGGCTGCGGGAGGCGGGCTGCGGGAGGCGGGCTGCGGGAGGAGCGGCGGCGATTGCTACTGCTCTCCCGCGATCGTCCAGGAAACCGATAGAAGACCCGCTTGTTTATGTAAACAAAGCCGGTGAATCTTCTCTCAGACAGGCAGGGACAGATCAGCAGTTTCAGCTAAGCCTTTAAATACTTTCAGCTAAGCCTTTAAATACTCCGGTCCCACCGGAAGTGACGCGGCCATGACCGGCCTCTGTAGGTCACTTCCGGCGCAGGCGCCATATTGCGGCTGAACCAGCGTGACCCATAGGAACTCGCCAGAACGTCCGCCTCCAGAAGGGGGCGGGCTCGGGGAGTAAGGGAAGAGAAGGGGAGTCAAAATAGCCCAAGCATCCACCAAGGGTAATGCCACGACTTGAAAATGCTCCTCAGCCACTGCAAAGAAGAGGAATTGCTGATGTCCCTCGAATATGGGGACGTGCAGATATGCATCTTTGAGATCGATGGAAGCCATAAAATCCCCCTGATTCAAGGATGCCACCACCGACCGAATGGACTCCATTCAAAAACTTCTGCACCCGCACAAAGCGGTTCCGAACCTTGAGGTCCAGGATTGAATGCACTTTGCCCTCCTTTCTGGGCACAGTGAACAGATTTGAATGGAAACCCCAAGAGCGTTCCTGTTGGGGAACTGGCACAATCACCCCTTGAGCCAGGAGATCTCGCACAGCCTCCCGCAGATCCTTCAAACACTCCAGAGACAGGTGATGATTTGACTGATCGATCTTGTACCGGGAACAAACCAGTTCGTGAACCCAATCCTCCTGAAAGAAGGAAGCCCGGGGTTCCTGAAAGAAGCACAGAAGTCCCCCCACCCCTGAGACAAGTGAGGGCGCCCCTTCATGCTAAAAAGGACTGAACGGCTTACCTTTTTCTTGCACCCCGGAGGCACGAAAAAAACGTTTGTGAGCAGAAAAGGAAGGACCCCACTTAGGACGGGGTGTCTTACCCTTGGAAGATTTAGGAAGGAGAGTACTCTTCCCGCCAGTCAGTCCCTTGATCAACTCATCCAATAAGTCCCCAAATAACCTGTCTCCCAGAAAGGGGAGATCAGCTAAGGCCTTTTTAGAAGCTTGGTCAGCCGACCAGTTCTTCAACCAAACCATGCGTCTTAAAACAATGTCCATAGCCAAGACCCTTGCCACCAGGGGATCCGCATCCATAGACATCACACAGGAACACCAGAGCCTGGATCACCTGGTCCAACAGTTCCAGCTGTTCCCGGAAAAACAGTCTCGGGGTCCAAAGACTCCTGCGACCCCCTAATCCATTCCATCACCGTCTGTGAAATCAAAACAGACACAAAAACTGGTTTCAAAATGGAACCCACCAGCACATGAAGATGGTGGGAAAGGGATTCCACCCGCCTGTCCACTGGATCTGTAAAAACTGGGGAATTCTCCACAGGCACAAGGGTAGATTTGTTTAATCTGGAAACAGGATGGTCCACTTTAGGTGGCACCATCCAACGGTTGGAGACCTTTTCAGCAAAAGGATACCAGTGTTTAGGCACCACTAAACCGTGCTTAACACGCCGCCATTGGTCATTCATAATATCGTGAAAGGTGTCGGGACAAGGGAAAACCTTGCCAGATTTCCGAGACTTGGGAACCAAAAGCCAACCGCGTCTCTGCCGGTGTGGGCTCATCAGCTAATTTTAAAGTATCCAGCACTGAAATAATCAGGGCTTCCACTAAAGCGCGTTCCCGCACTGCAGCTGAAGAAGACAGGTTCTCTTCACCATCTGACTGCGAGGACAGTGACCCCTCAGGTAGGGGGGTGTCCAGGGCTGAAATCGAGGCCAGCAACTGCGATCCAGACTGTCCGGGAGTCGCACAGAGTGGGTCTGAGGGTGATTTTCCAGTTTGGGACTACATAGTGCAAATCGCAAAAAAATGGAGTACTGTCGCTTTAAGAGCGCCGATCGCGGTATCTACCACCGATCGCAGCGGTCTGCAGGGAACCCCTTTAAACCAAACTGATAGCAGAAATTGTAAGGATATGCCCGCAGGGACCCCCAATACATTACCACCTCAGACACACTTCCTCCTGAATCTACCACAGCATGGAGAGAAAAGTAGGAAGTGATCTCCGCACAGCAGCAGGAAATGACCACACAGGAAGTGATGTCGCCTGATAGGGAAACACTGTCGAGTATAGCACCAGGGCTACACAAAGATGGACGCCCAGATGCCCATAAAAAAACAATAGGAAGCTGCAGGGAAAATTGCTGCCCCATACAAGACTTGAATGCTTTTTTCTCGTCAGTATTTACACAGGAGGGGTACACTGACCATGACTGTATGGTTAGTAGTAATACACAGGACTTGCCACTATGGCTAACAGAGGGTGAAATCAGGGAAAGGCTGGACAAACTTAACACAAACAAATCACCAGGCCCGGATGGCGTGCATCCGAGAGTACTCAAGGAACTCAGTAAGGTTATATCCAGACCACTGTTCCTGATCTTTGCGGACAGTATTAGGACGGGAGAGGTACCAGGGGAGTGGAGGAAAGCAAACGTGATTCCGATATTCAAAAAGGGTCAGAGGCATATACCGGGAAATTATAGGCCGGTCAGTCTGACATCAGTAGTATGTAAACTTCTGGAGGGGATGATAAGGGACTATATCGTAGAATATGCTAAAGACAACATCATCAGTAGTAACCAGCACGGGTTTACAAATGGGCGTTCTTGTCAAACCAATCTCTTAACATTCTACGAGGAGGTGAGCTGTGAGCTAGATAGGGGCAGACCAGTGGATGTGGTGTACCTAGATTTCGCTAAGGCGTTTGATACAGTTCCCCACAAGCGCTTAACTTATAAAATAAGGTCTGCAGGTATCGACAGCAGGGTTTGCTCTTGGATACGGAACTGGCTAAAAGGGCGTATCCAAAGGGTGGTAATAAACAGCGCATACTCAGACTGGTCTGAGGTAGTAAGCGGGGTCCCCCAAGGCTCAGTCCTAGGACCAACCTTGTTCAATTTATTCATAAATAGCATTGAGGACGGGATCAGTAGTTCGATATCAGTTTTTGCTGATGACACAAAATTAGGCAGGGCAATAACAGCACAGCATGAAGCAGATATCCTACAGAATGACCTAGACAAAATAACGGAGTGGGCAACGACTTGGCAAATGAGGTTTAACGTAGAGAAGTGTAAGGTTTTGCACTTGGGGACTAGAAACATTAAAGCACAATACACGTTAGGAGGGGAACCCTTGGGGGAATCAAGAATGGAGAAGGATCTGGGAGTCATGGTTGATGATAGACTAGGCAACAGCTTGCAATGTCAAGCGGCGGCTACCAAGGCTAGCAGAATATTAGCATGCATAAAGAAAGGGATGTTTTCCAGAGATAAGACTATAATCCTTCCACTTTATAAAACTCTGGTCCGACCGCATCTGGAGTATTCTGTCCAGTTCTGGTCGCCAGTCCTCAGAAGGGATGTGTTGGAGCTGGAGAGAGTACAGAGAAGGGCAACTAAACTAATTAGGAGACTGGAGGACCTTGATTATGAAGAGCGTCTCCAATCGCTTGATTTATTCTCCCTGGAGAAGAGACGCCTAAGGGGGGACATGATAGCAATTTTTAAATATCTCAATGGGGATCTCAGCTTAGAAAAAAAGCTGTTCAGTCAAAGGGATTGCATGAGGACTCGGGGGCACACAATGCGATTAGAGGAGAAGCATTTTAACCTCAGGCAACGTGGGGGGTTCTTTACTGTTAGGGCTACAAGATTGTGGGATTCTCTACCACAAGAAGTGGTTTCTGCGGGTAGTATGGTGGCTTTCAAAAGACTATTAGACGTACATCTCAAAGAACAGAACATTCAGGGGTATGTTAGATGATTACAGCCACACACACCTACACAGGTTGAACTGGATGGACTATTGTCTTTATTCAACCTCCCCTACTATGTAACTATGTAACTATGTATGGGGAAAAAAAAAATCGCATTGCCCACATCTAAGATGGCAGCAGACCGACACATGAAGGCCTCAGGAACCACAACAGGGACCAGCAAGCCCAAGGTACATTGTCACTCCCCCTAGAGCGCCCCAGACACACAGCCCCTGCAGGGACAGGGAGAGGGAAGGACACACAGACAGGTTAAGGGCAGACAAGGGGGATCTCTTGGTAGGTACAAATCCCATTATCCCCAGGGGAGGGCCCACATCCCCCCAAGGCCAGCAGGGGCAAGGGGGGCACAACTACTTACCATACAATGGACCGGGTGGGCTCCGCTCTGGGCAGACTGCCTTCCACCCGAAGTGGGGGTACTTCCAGCCAATGGGTACGCTGCACCTCAGGACGTTCCAGGTCGATGCGTCCCGGCAAGGCATGCGCTCGCAGGCTCGTCCCCCTCCGGACCAGGGAGCAACGTCATGGCTAGGCCTAGGTCAGAACTATAAGCTGCTTACGCTTGTAGGCCAGACTGGGGGGACCATAAGGATCTAGATTATCCAGTGCGAAGCCCCAGCAGGCATCCTTGCTTGTAGATCGCCAGCAAAATTCTTCCCTGAACGCTAGCTAGCAAGTGAGCAAAAGGTAAATAAAAGAAAATATTCTGAAAAGAATAAAAAACTGAGACCGGAGTCCCAGCAGGAAACCTAGGTCCTACTCCTCTTCTAGACAGAAACAAACTGATGTGCTGGGTTATGCAGTGGGGGTTTATGCCTAACGGGACAGCCCCCTGGGCATGTGTATTCAAATTTTACTGCCTAGACTACTCCTGATGGGAGGAGCATAAACCCACTCAGCTCATGGAGATAAGGCTGCATCTGTCGATGGACAATAGAGAAATCCAATGTTCTCTTTCGTTCATTGACGGACACAGCTCCCTATCTTCATGTCTATATGGGACGTCCCAAAGGAGTGTCAAACATGAGGGGTGGGAACAGTAATAAAAAAACCTTCCCAAGTCTAAACATAGACAACCAGGTAACATGGAGCTCAACTATCAACAACTGGAGCTCACCTGAAAAAATATAAAACACCCTCAAAGAGGACAAGTCCCCTAAACCGCAGCATGCAAAACCTTGCGGCCCAAGGAAGTATCTGCAGATGCCAACACATCCACCTTATAAAAATTTGTGAGCAAACCTGCATCACTGACGCCGGATTACGGAAGGCCCAGGAGGCACTAAGCACCCAAATCAAGTGCGCCTTAACAGGGAAAGGAGGAACCTGACCCCTAATGGAATAAGCCTGAACCACAGTCTGTCTGTTCCATCTGGAAATGGTCAGAGCAGAAGCAACCAGCCCTTTGCACGGTCCACCTGTGAGGACAAATAGGGAGTCTGACTTTCTAAAAAATTCTGTAGCTGCCAGGTACACCCTTATTGTCCGAACCACATCCACGGAATGCAAACCAATTTCCTTAGGATGCTTAGGCCTGGGACACATGGAAGGCAACACGATTTCAAATGAAAAAACGACCTTCAGAAAGGAACCACCTTATCCTTGTGAACCCCCAGGTAAGGTGAACGACAAGACAGCGCCGCCAGCTCTGACACTTTGCATGCAGAAGTGATAGCCACCAAAAAGGCAACCTTCTGGGATAACGTAAGCAGGGGAACCTCCCAAATATTTTCGAAGGGAGGCTTCTGGAGAACCGACAACACCAAATTGAGGTCCCATGGCGGCAACGGAGACTGCACTGGAGGAACCAAGCGTCTTACTCCCTGGATAAAGGTACGCCTTGAGAAATGTGTGGCCAACGGACGTTGAAAGAAAACCGCCAAGGCCGAGACCTGGCCCTTAACCCCTTAAGCCCCGGAGGATTTGGCTGCTAAAAGACCAGGGGTTTTTTTGCGATTCGGCACTGCGTGACTTTAACGGACAATTGCGCGGTCATGCGACGCTGTACCTAAACAAATTTGACGTCCTTTTTTTCCCACAAACAGAGCTTTCTTTTGGTGGTATTTGATCACCTGTGCGATTTTTTGATCATGCGCTATAAAACAAAAAAAGAGCGTGAATTTTGCAAAAATAACAATATTTTTCACATTTTTTTATATGAAATTCCCCAAAAAAAAATGTAAAAATCAAAATTTTTTAACATTTTCGGCCAATTTGTTTTATGTTACATATGTTTGGTAAAAAAAAAAAAAAATCGCAAAAAGCGTATTTTGATTGGTTTGCGCAAAAGTTATCACGTTTACTAACAAAGGGAAAGATTTTTGTCATTTTTGGTTTTTTTTTTAACGCGTAATAGCGGCGATCTGCAATTGTTTTTGCGGTACTGTGACATTGCGGCGGACAGATCGGACCCTTGACTGACATTTTTGACACTTTTGGGGTTACCAGTGACATTACTGCAGTAATCAGTGCTATACATATGCACTGTTACTGCAAAAATGACACTGGCAGGGAAGGGGTTAACTGTATTGGAGAGGGAGGGGTTAAGTGTGTCCTAGGGGAGTGATTCTAACTGTAAAGGGACATGGCTATTGGTGTAAAAACAGATCAACGGTTCTACATAGTAGAACCGTCTGATCTTCATTTTTACACCAGGGAGAATGACAGGCGGCTTGTTTACATAAGCCGCCTGACTTTCTCCCTTCACCGGAGCGATCGTGAGTGACCGGCGGACGATCGGGTCCGCCGGTCACACGCACTGACTTGTCAGTGAACGAGCCGGGCGGGCGCGCGCCCGGCCGCAATTAGCTCACAAGTCAGTGACAGGCGAGTGACGTACCCATACGTCACTCTGCCTGGCCGGGGCTGACCGCCGCAGTATATAGTCGTGCGGCGGTCGGCAACCGGTTAATGGTATTCAAGGCCAGGCGCTGCTCAACCCCTCATTGGAGGAAAGCGAAGATCCGAGTCACCGAAAAGGAGCGAGGGTGAACCCTGAGGGATTCACACAACGCAACATACAACTTCCAAGTACGATGGTAAATCTTCCTAGAAGTAGATTTCCTAGTTTTTAACAGTATATAGGAATCACCAGTTCAGACAACCCTCTATCCTTCAGCACTAGCCAAGCCGTCAAAGCCAGCCACTCTAAAGCAGGATGGAAGATTGGTCCTTGGGACAGCAGATGTTCCCTGAGAGGAAGTCTCCGAAGAGCATTGGCGACCAGCCGTACTAGATCGGCGTACAGAGACCGGCGAGGCCAGTCTGGAGCCATTAGGATGACAGGAATGCCTTTTGCCTTGATCTTGTGCGGGAGTATTGGCAGAAGCTTGAGAGGTGGAAAGGCGCAAATCAGACGATACTGATTCCAAGGAGCCACTAATGCCTCTGTGGTGTCGGCTAGAGCAGTGGTCCTCAACCCTGGTCCTCAGGGCCCACTAACAGGCCAGATTTTAAGTATAACCTTGGGGAGATGCAGACTAGAATACTGCAATCACTGAGCAGCAAATGAGATCACCTGTGATGTAATTTAGTCATCTTGCAAACCTGGCCTGTTAGTGGGCCCCGAGGACCGGAGTTGAGGACCACTGGGCTAGAGGATCCCGTGACTGACGAAAACTTCTGCACAGTCCTGTTACATAGTTTGTGAGGTTGAAAAAAGGCATCAGTCCATCCAGTTCAACCTATGATGTGTGTCTGCTGTTAACCGTACATTGTATACCCCTGTATGTTGTGGTTTTTAAGGTGCCTATCTAATAGTTTTTTTAAACTATCGATGCTCCCTGCTGATACGACTGTTAGCGGAAGAGAATTCCACATCCTTACTGCTCTGATAGTTAAGAACCCCTTATGTATTTTAAGGTTAAACCGCCTTTTCCACCCTCAATCGTCTCTTCTCCAGAGAGAATAAGTTCAGTGCTTGTAGACTTTTCTCATAGCTGATGTCCTCCATCCCCGTAATTATTTTTGTTGCCCTTCTCTGGACTCTCTCCAGTTCCAGCACATCCTTCCTGAGGACCGGTGCCCAGAACTGGACAGCATACTCCAGATGTGGCCGGACCAGAGTCTTGTAGAGTGGGAGAATAATCTCTATTTCTGGAGTGAATCCCCTTTTTTATACATCCCAGTATTCTGTTGGCTTTGCTTGCAGTGGCTTGGCATTGCATGCCACTGCCAAGCCTGTCGTCTACCAGTACCCCCAGGTCTTTTTCCATCCTAGACTCACCCAGAGGTTTCCCCCCCAGTGAGTAGCTTGCTTTCGTGTTTCTGGCACCCAAGTGCACTACTTTACATTTTTCAACATTAAACCTCATCTGCCATGTAGTTGCCCACCCCATTATTTTGTTCAGGTCCGCTTGTAAGGTTTCCACATCCTGCATAGAAGATATTGGCATGCTTAGTTCAGTATCATTCGCAAATACTGAGATTGTGCTAGATATCCCCCTCCTCTAGATTATTTATGAATACATTAAACAGGATTGGCCCCAGGACAGAACCTTGGGGGACCCCACTTTCCACACCTGCCCTATGGTCCATACCTACCTTCCTTAGTTTGTACAGTAAGCGTTTGTGGGGAACGGTGTCAAAGGCCTTTGCAAAGTCCAGATACACCACATCCACAGGCTTACCTTTATCTAGGTAGCAACTCACTTCATCATAGAAGGTTAATAGATTGGTTTGGCAAGAACGATTTTTCATGAATCCATGCTGATTACTACTAATAATACCATTTTCATTACTAAAGTCTTGTATGTGGTCCCTTAACATCCCCTCCAAAATCTTGCAGACTACTGATGTTAGGCTGACCGGCCTATAGTTACCTGGGATATATCTCTGCGCTTTTTTAAATATTGGTGCCACCTTGGCTTTTTTCCAATCAGCTGGCACCTGTTGAGGCGAGAGGCCAACAGATCCACCTCTGGAGTACCCCACCAGAGACACAACTGATGAAACACCTCTAGATAAAGCGACTGTTCCCCCGGTCCAACGCCTGTGGACTGAGGTAATCCGCCTGCCAATTTTCCACCCCTGGAATGTGTACAGCAGAGAGGACTGGAACAATTGGTTCTGCCCACCTTAGAATGTCGGCTACTTCCCAAGTCACCTGGAACCTTCTTGTGCCCCCTTGGTGATTGACATAGGCCACGGACGTGGCATTATCTGATTGAATCCGTACTGGACACCTCTGGAGACGACTTGTCCAATGATCCAGACAAAGTCTGATCATTTGGAGCTACAGTACATTGATCGGTAGCATTGACTCTTCTAGAGTCCAGACCCCCTGAGCACCCTCTGTGCTGAGGACACCTCCCCACCCAGACAGGCTGGCATCTGTGATGACGACCATCCAGTACAGGGGAAGAAATGATTTTCCCTGACGAAGTGCCAGAGAATGAAGCCACCAAACCAGGTAGCCCCTTGTACTCAAACTCAACAGCTCAACAGGATCAGATTGTCCAGAGACTGAGGATCCTTGTTCCATTTCACCAGAATCTCCTTTTGCAGAGATCTTGTGTGGAACTGTGCAAATGGAACCGTCTCGATGGTAGACACCATCGGTCCAGCACCCGTATGCAAGTCCGAAGAGATGCTGGACAGCAGAAGCTGAATTGCCTCCTGCAATTTCTAAAGTTTTTCCTGAGGAAGAAACACTCTGGCCAGAGTCAGACCCGGATAGTCCAGACTTGTGGATGGAAGCAGAGCTCCTTCAGAGTTTGCAGAGTAATCTTGAAGTTGTCCAACAGAGAAGCCGAAGACTCTGCTTGCAAAAGCAGATTGTCCAGATACCCTAGTACCGCTATCCCCCGCTGACGCAGCAATGCTAGCACCGGGGCCAATACTTTTGTGAATACTCGAGGAGCGGAGGCGAGACCAAAGGGTAATGCCACAAATTGAGAATGCTCCTCACCCATGGCAAAGAGGAGGAATCGCTGGTGGGCGGCACATATTGGGATGTGAAGGTGGGCGCCCTTAACCACTTACAGACCGCCCACTGTAAATATACGTTGGTAGCAGATAGCTGCCATAACCCCCGTATTTTTTTAAACAGCGGGCGGTCCTCTTTAATATAAGGGAGGTCCCAGCAGCAGAATCACCGTGGGATCACCCTTATGGGCGGCGGGAGAGGTGCCCCCCCCCCCCCCCCGGTCGCTTTGCCAGCTTACTGGACCCGCCGGTAGACATGAAAACGATCTGGTCCGCTCTCCTCCCAGGCAGGAAGTCGAGTTAAGGCAAGATTGCCCTCACTCGACTTTATGGCCTTGGAGGACCGGAGCGACGTCATACATCGCTTCCTACCCAGGGATTTAACCACTTCAATACAGGGCACTTTCACCCCCTTCCTGCACAGGCCATTTTTCAGCTTTTAGCGCTGTTGCGTTTTGAATGACAATTGCGCGGTCATGCAACACTGTACCTAAACCAAATTTATGTCCTTTTTTCCCCACAAATAGAGCTTTCTTTTGGTGGTATGTGATCACCAAATAAAAAAAAGACCGAAAAGTTTGAAAAAAAAAAAAAAAAAGTTTTTTTGTTTATGTTATACAATTTTGTAAATAGATACGTTTTTTTCCTGCACTGATTACCACTGATGAGGCCGCACTGACAGGCACTGATGGGGTGGCACGAATATGCGGCACTGATGGGCAGCACTGATAGGCAGCACTGATATGTGGCACTGATATGCAGCATTGGTGGGCACTGATAGGCGGCACTGCTGGGCACTGATAGGCGGCATTGATGGGCACTATTAGGCGGCACTGATTGCTGGCACTGATGAGCACTAATAGGTGGCACTGGTGGGCAATAATCGGCACTGGTGGGGGGCACAGATAGATGGCAATAATGGGCACTGGTGAGCACTGATAGGCGGCACTGCTGGGCACTGATAGGCGGCATTGATGGGCACTGATAGGTGGCACTGTTGAGCACTGATAGGCGGTACTGATGGGAACTGATAGGCGGCATTGATGGTCACTGATAGGTGCCACTGATGGGCACTATTAGGCGGCACTGATTGTTGGCACTGATGGGCACTAATAGGCAGCACTGGTGGGCAATAATGGGCACTGGTGGGGGGGCACTGATAGATGGCAATAATGGGCACTGGTGGGCACTGATAGGCGGCACTGCTGGGCACTGATAGGCGGCATTGATGGGCACTGATAGGTGGCACTGATGGGAACCGATAGGCGGCACTGATGGGCACTATTAGGCGGCACTGATGGGTGGCACTGATAGGCGGCACTGGTGGGGGGATCACTGATAGATGGCAATGATGGGCACTGGTGGGCAGCACTGATGGGGAGGGCACTGGCGGGCAGCACTGATGGGGAGGGCACTGGCGGGCTCCCTGAGCCCTGATTGCCATCCCTGGGGTCATGGTTGAGCATCCCTGGTGGTTCTAGTGGCACCCCTCCCCCCCTAATGATCTGCAGTGGTAATCAATGCTCCGATTACCAGTGCAGACCCTCCCGTCAGGAGAGCTGCAGATCTGCTCTCCTTTAGTCCGATCAACGGCTTTTCCTGTGTACTATGTGACCAGCTGTGATTGGACACAGCTGATCACATGGTAAAGAGCCTACGTCAGTCAGAATGACACGCCGCATCACCGATCGCTGCTCTGCGCGTCCCCCGCATTATCCTGCCGCCGTCATACGACGTCCGGTCAGGATAATGCAACCACTTTCCCGCTGTCAATTGCCTATAGGGAGGGCGGGAAGCGGTTAAAGAACCCATTTTTTTTTTTCATCATTACAAAAAAATTACTTTTTTTTTCTTTTTTAGTGTAGATGTGAGATTTGAGGTCTTTTTGACCCCAGATCTCACATTAAAGAGGTCCTGTCATACTTGATTCTATTACAAGGGATGTTTACAATTACTAAATAATAGATAAAATAAATAGGAAAAAAAAATCAAAAATTAAAGCACCCTGTCCCCGTTATCAGAAGCGACCACTGTCGGGGGCACATTACAAATTGCCACGCATGCCAGAGTGAGAGCTAAGTTTCTAGCACCAGACCTCCTCCGTAACGCTAAACTGATGACCTACAAGGAGCTTTTCAAGTGTCGCGTACATAAACTATAGGGCACTAAAGTTTGTCACCATTTCACATGCGCACACAAATTTAAGGTTTGACTTGTTGGGTATCTACCCATTTTTTTTGGTAAAATATAAAAGAAGAGGTTGAACCAAGTAATTTATTGTGTTTGTGTGCACTAAAATGAATTTGTGTATTTTTTTGACTGAAAAATTCCTAACCTAAAAATTTGAACTACCACAATTTTAATCTCTAGTGTCTGCTTTTAGAAAATATATAATGTGTTAGGGGGTTTATGCAATCTTCAAGCCTAAAATAATTTTTTAAACATATGTGTAAAAAAAAGCAAAAGCAACTCTGGCAGCGAAAGGGTCAAACACCTCCTCAGCTCCATTTTATATTATTTTGTATGTAGTATTTTTATTTTATCTTGGTCCCCTGCTTCCTGTTCTCTTTCTGGAGGGGATTCTCCATCCCATTTATGTGTAGAGAAATCTCTAGAAAAAGCACATGGGAGTAAAAAATCTGCTTTTTAACGGGTCACCAAGAAAGACAAGAGGTGAGATGTAGCCAAAGAGGACAGTGCACTAAACGTAACTCAATAAAATATTGCATGCAATATGTTACACAGTAAATAGTCATTGCAATGTAATTCATACTCACTCTAAATGAAAGTTCCAAGTTTTCTCCTCCCCAAACTTCCATCCCCATGTCATAAGTTCCAAGGTATTCAAAATATTTCTTACTTACGGCAAACAATCCACCAGCCATGGTAGGAGATCTATAATTAAATAGTTAATCGCATTGTAAATATCAGAATCACATTTAAAAATAATATTTAAAAATTAACATTTGAATCATACTTCATTGACTCTTATGTAGGGGGTCTTTTTCCCAATTATGAGCTCCACTTTACTAAACCTAAAACAATTTGGGGTATACCAATTGGAGTGTGTGTCTATGAAAATAATCTCCAAACCTTAAGCCCAGGTACCCAGTAGTCAGCAGGTTGAGCGAAAAAAAAAGTCAGCTCCGGGCAGAGCCGCTGTACTAAAGATCTGATGTTAATACAGCAATCTCCCCTGCTGAGATGTTGTGTTCTGACATGGGGATGCCCACCCATGAGAGCGTGGATTGGGAGCTGGTCTTCTGCTGGTTTTGCAGCATGCAATTTCGTCAGAAGCCAGCTGAACAGCCGGCTTCTGCCGGACTGGCTGGCATACAAATGGGCCGAATGTCGGACAGTTTTTTGTGAACCAACCAATGTCTTCCGACCATCGGCCGCTGTGTACAGGGCTTTAGGCAAAAAGTGGATTTTTGACTTACCGTAAAATACTTTTTTCTGAAGTTCATTGACAGACACAGCTCCATATTCTTCTTGACTATTGGGATATGCTGCCCCCTACAGGAGTAGGACACTAGGCAGGAAAAATCTTTACCACGCGTACGGGGCAGTTCCTGCAGGCATACACCCACTCACTCAGCTATAGGATTCAGTTTTGTTGCAAGCACTGTTAGAGGAAAAGAAAACATCTCGCTCAGAAATAGAGGGGCAGGTGCTGCGTCTGTCAATGAACTTCAGAGAAAAGGATTTTACAGCAAGTCAAAAAACAGTTTTCTCTATCGCTCATTGACAGATGCAGCTCCAAATTCTTCTTAACCATTGGGACGTCCCAAAGCAGTATTTGCATGAGGGGTGGTAAGACAACGCAGAGAAAGAACGTATTTCCCTAAAGGCTAAACTTAGCCAACCAGTGAACATGGAGCTCAACCAAGAACAACTGGAGCTCACCTAGAAACACATACACCCTCAAAGAGAATATTTTCTCTTTTAAACAGCAGCCTGCAAAACCTTGCGGCCAAAAGAAGCATTCAAGGATGCCAACACATCTACTTTGTAGAATTTTGTGAACGTGTGCACAGACGACCAAGTTGCCGCCTTGCAAACTTGCATTACTGATGCCGGATGGCGAAAAGCCCAAGAAGCACTCAGCTATTAGAATGCGCCTTCACAGGGAAAGGTGGTACCTGACCCTTCAGTGAATAAGCCTGTACCACCATCTGCCTGATCCATCGGAATATGGTCGCAGCAGAAGCAACCAATACCTTTCGAGGTCCTTCCGAGAGGACAAAAAGAGTCTGATTTCCTGAAAGATTCAGTAGCTGCCAGGTAAACCCTAATTGCCCAAACCACATCCAAAGTCCAAAGAATGTAAGGCAATTTCCTTGG
Source organism: Pelophylax lessonae (assembly GCF_965119305.1). Taxonomy (NCBI): domain Eukaryota; kingdom Metazoa; phylum Chordata; class Amphibia; order Anura; family Ranidae; genus Pelophylax; species Pelophylax lessonae. The sequence continues at coordinate 249,637,280 of NC_138772.1, forward strand.
GATGCTTGGGCTTAGGACAGAATGAAGGCAGCACAATGTGGAAAAACACAGCCAAAGCTGACACTTGTCCTTTAATGATATCCAAGGCCAACCGCTACTCAACTCCTCTTTGGAAAAAAGTAAAAATCCTAGCCACCAAAAAGGAGCGGGGATGCACCTTCAGCGATTCACACGTTGAGATGTACGATTTCCACGTACGATGATAGATCTTCCTGGAGGTAGATTTTCTAGCTTTCAACAGTGTAGGAATCACTGAGTCAGAAAGACCCCTATCCTTCAATACCTGGCTTTCAACAGCCACGCCGTTAAAGCCAGCAACTGTAAAGCAGGATGGAAGATCGGCCATTGAGACAGCAGACCTTCCCTGAGACAAAGTCTCCAAGGAGCATCGGCGACCAACCTTACCAGATCCGTGTACCAAGACTGGCGAGGCCAGTCGGGGGCCACCAGAATGACCGGAATCCCTTCCACCTATATTCTGCACAGAAGCCTCGGCAGGAGTTTTAGCAGAGGGAACGCATAGATCAGCCGATACTGACCCCAAGGAGCCACCAGTGCGTCCGTGGCGTCAGCCACAGGATCCTGAGACCTGGCTACATACCTCTGTACCTTTTTGTTGAGTCGAGAGGCTAACAGGTTGACGTTGTATGTCCCCCACCGGACACACAGCAGGTGAAACCCCTCCGTGTGTAGGGACCATTCCCCCTGATCCAAGACCTGATGACTCAGATAATTCGCCTGCCAGTTCTCCACTCCTGGGATATGCATGGTGGAGAGGGCTGGAACAAAATTTTCTGCCCATTTCAGGATCTCGGGTACCTTCCGGTCCACCCAGACACTCTTGGTGCCCCTTTGATCATTGACGCAAGCCATGGCCGTGACATTGTCCAATTGAATCCGAACTGGACAACCCTTCAGACGTTTTGTCCAGTGGCTCAGGCAAAGCTTTATCGCTCCGAGTTGCAGAATATTGATCGGCAGTCTGGACTCTTCCACAGTCCAGGTTCCCTGGACACACAGCTTCCCAAGCACTCCTCCCCAGCTGGACAGGCTGGCATCCGTGGTTACCACGGTCCAATACAATGGGAGGAAGGACTTGCCCTGGCCTAAGGCCAATGAGCGAAGCCACCACAGAAGAGCACTCCTTGTGCTGTGACTCAACCGAATCATATTGTCCAAGGATTTTGGATCTTTGTTCCACTTGACAAGAATTTCCCTTTGCAAAGGTCTCGTGTGGAACGGAGCAAATGGAACCGCCTCAAAAGGTAGACACCATCAGACCTAGGGCTCGCATGAAAGTCTGCAGAGAGGACAGGTTGCTGGATAACAGCAAACAAATCTCCCTCTGCAACCTTTGCAGCTTTTCCAGGGGAAGAAATACCCTCACTGAAGCTGAGTCCAGAGTCAAGCCCAGATAAACCAACTTGGAGGTTGGGACTAGAGCAGACTTTTTGAAATTGAGAGTCTGGACAATAGACAGATCGCCCACCAGAACTGAGTGGGAATCCGCTCCTAAGAGAAGATTGAGGTCCAAGATAGGACACACTTGCCTTCTTTCCTGGGCACAGCGAACAGGTTTTAGTAAAACGCTTGAAAGCATTCCCGAGGGGAACCGGCCCAATCACCCCTCGTGACAGCAGGTCCTGTACTGCCCCTCGTAGGTCCCGCAACCGATCTGGAGATAGGTGGAGATTGAATGGAAAATCTTGGAGGGGGGGAAGCTTGCTCTCCGCTTACCCGACCATGTCTTCCTGGAACCCCCAGAATGGCTAAGATCCTTTCTCCTGCATGCCGGAGGCATGAAAGGGCAGCCTGGGGGCTGTAAAATAAGGCCCCCATCTATTATGTGGTGACTTACCCTTAGTAGATTGAGGAAGAAGAGTAATCTTCCCACCTGTAAGCCTCTTGATCAGTTCATTCAAAGAGGATCCAAACAAGCGGTCCCCCGTAAAGGGGAGCTCCAATAGAGACTTTTTTGAAGCCTGATCCGCAGACCAGCTTTTAAGCCACACCATATGTCTAATGGCTACCCCTGCCATGGATACTCTGGCTACAAGAGGGGCCGCATCTAGCAACGCATCACATATACCATTTGGACCATTTGGTTCGTTAGCTTTGCCAGGCCCGGAGGGAGCGGTTCTGTTTCCAGGTCACTTGTTAGTAACTTTACCCATTCCGTTATGGTCTGGGACACCGACACCAGAGTAATCACGAAGATCGGTTTAAGTATTGAGCCCACTATCACATGTAAGTGGCGGGACAGAGACTCAATCCTTCTATCCACAGGGTCTTTAAAGACCGGAGACTCCTCCACCGGGTCTACAGTAAATTTGTTCAGTCTGGAGACAGGATTGTCTACCTTTGGTGGAACAGTCCATTTTGTGGATATCGCGTCCGCGAATGGATTGCGCCTCTTAAAACGCTTTGGCACCACTAACATTTGTGTGAGGTGCCTCCATTGGTCAGACACAAATTTGTCAAAAAGTTTCAGACAAGGGGAAACCTTGCCTGACTTCTGGGATTTGCGAGTGCCAACATTTTTTGAGTTTCCTGCACTGACACTATAATTCCCCCCACTAGCGTGTTTTACCTTGCGGCTGCAGACGAGCATATGTCGTCCTCACCATCCGAGTTTGATGACGCAGAACCCTCAGGGTAACCTGCGTCCACATCTACCTCAGAATCTGAGGATACAGGCGAGGCAAGGGAGGGCATGGAGCGCTTTCTACTAGTGGTATTTTTTTAAAACCAAATCTACTTTTGACACCAGGTTTTCCAAAACTGCGTTAAGGCAGACGGGTTGCGACCTGGAGGTCCCCGCAACCACAACGAGGGGATCTGTAGGTGAAACTTGTTCCTGGGACTCCATATGAACCCTGGAATAGTGCAGTGTCACTTTAAGAAAACTAAAAAAAAAAAAACTGACCCACACGGCTGCACCAGCAGTACTACAAGTCCCAGCCACTAGTACTGCAGATAGCAGGGTGAGAGAGACCTACAGGGACCCCAATAGACATACCACCATCCGATATGGAGGAGAATAGAATCGTCCTGCTGTGAAGAGAAACGATCTTCACAGGAAGAGAAAGTATCTGGGTCATCACTAGAGTAAAGGCCTAGCTGCTATCTGCTGTTCAGCTTTCGCGGACTCCGAGAAAATGGCCACCCAATGCATTCCTATGGGGAAACCACAAAAACATGGCCACCCATGCATTTCAATGGGAACGTCAAAAAAATGGAGCTTAACGATTCTACAACAAAATGGCGCCCCCCGGGCATCATGCGGTCTCCAGGACCCCCTGAGAAGTCCAACGATCTAGTGGCATTGGGGGGCCACCAGGATTAATCCCCCCCAGCAGATCCACATAGTAGCATTGGCGCGTCCCCTCCCCCTCAGGACCCCCGTTGCTGACTGAGGTAGGGACCTCTATGATGGTGGGGAGAAAGGCCCTGGGGGAGCCTGGTACATACAGAGAGGCAAGGGGGAATGGGGGATACCCAAGGGTCTGACTTTCCAGGGGAGGGGCCCACGTCCGCCCCGAGACTGCCAGAGCTATGGTGGGGGGGACACTACTCTTCATACCAATGACAATCGGGTGAGCGCCACTCCGGACAGACTACCTCTCCACTCAGGGTGGGGGTGTTGACGGCCAAGGGGCATGCTGTGACTCCGGCCGAACCAGGTCGTGTGCGTCCCGGCGAGGTGTTTCACTCACGGACCAGCCCCTGTCCATTGAGGCCTAGCGTGGGGCACACGCTCACTGGCCAGACTGGGAGACCTTAAGGATCTAGGATATCTAGTCCAAAACGCAGTCGGCTGTTGATTGCAGTTTTCTCAGAAATATAACCAGCTAAAAAATTAAAATTTTAACCACGGTTCCCTTTAAAAATAAAGAACAAGCTAAGACCGAAGTCCCAGCCGAGAACTAGGTCCTCCTCCTAAACTAGGCAGAAACAAACTGAATCCTATAGCAGAGTGAGTAGGTGTACGCCTGCAGGGACTGCCCCATAGGCGTGGTATAGATTTTTCCTGCCTAGTGTCCTACTCCTGTAGGGTTCAGCATAACCCAATGGTTAAGAAGAATATGGAGCTGTGTCTGTTAATGAACGATAGAGAAAGCATCTTTTTTATATTGAAATTCCAATACTCCTGGCACAAAGATTATTCACATTTGTACATTGGGATTATGAACGAATACTTGCGTTCACATGCGGCTGCAGTTAGCTGCGGTAATAAATTCTTGCCTTTTGTATAGCAACTGCTTACTTATTTTTTTCTTGCGAATCATTGTGTTTATATACAGATAGCTGCGGTACATCGCTCCTGGTTGCTGTCAACTTTATTTTTCCTAAATGCATAAAACCGTATGTTATGAAAATTTTTCTAAATGCAGTGTGTTAATGGGGCCAAAGGGATGCATTGTCTGAATTTAGCTGTGGTAAATAAGTTCCTCTTTCCGCAGCTAAAAGCTGAATTCTAACCGTTCGTGTGAAAAGGGCTTTAGGCATTTTTTTCTTCAGCTTGTATAAGCAACTCTATGTTGGCCAATTTGTCCACGCACAATTGGGCATTTACAGGCATATTTGCCGAGCAGAGTTTTCAGGCTGAAAAAAAAACAATAATAAAATAAATAAACACACACCACAAGTGTGTTTTTGAGAAGAGCCTTCAGGCAGAAAAACGCTTTACACGCATAAACGTGGCAACTGTACATTAAATATGTGTAAAAATGAGCAGAGAAGAAGGTTTTGGAAAAAAAAAAACCTTATAAAAGCAAATGCCCATAAAACTCTCAAACTCCTGTGCAATATGAGCCACTAGGAGTGTATTTTTAATGCTGCTTTTTCTGCCAGAGCCATTTTTCAGCCACCTAGTGTGCATGTGCATGGACCCTAAATATTAAATAACATTTAATTTGTATGTAAAACACAGCCTAGATTATTAAACAGGTAAGACTGGATTTTTATTTATTTTTACCAGACATGGGAGTAAGTCACATATGTGCAAGTCACAAGCAAGTCTCAAGTCTTAACCTTCAAGTCTCAAGCAAGTCCCAAGTTACTGTGGCGAAAAGCAAGCAAGTCAAGTCGAGTCCCTGCTAGAAGTCAAGCAAGTCAAGTCAAGTCACAAATCAAGTCAAAATACTGATCAATCCCATTTCCACCTTTAAGAGCCGGTTCACACTACTCCGACTTGGGACACGACTTGTGTGCCCTCAAGTCGCCCCAAGTCTCTTGTCATCACAAATTCAATGTAAATGAATGAGAGCCGTCTTAATATGCACTACTGAAGTCGCTCCGACTTCAGAAAAGGTTCCTGTACTACTTCAAGGCGACCTCTACCCGACTTGTGCACATAGATTTCAATGGGAGTCGCTCCTAAGTCGGATCCTTATCTATTTTCAACCGACTTGTTATCAGACTTTCCAGGAAGAAGAAAAAGATTAGCCAGGCATTCCCCACAGACAAAGTCACCTATCATTTAAGTCTCTTCAAAGTAGTGTACAAGTCTCTTCCAAGTCTCTAAACAAGTCTCTTCAAAGTCACGCTAAAAAGTCGCTCCTTCATGGGGCGACTTTCTGGTCGCGGTATTGTGAATCGGCTCTAAATCAGTTAAAAGTCAGTGGTCAGGAAAGGTTTTGTTTTATTTTCAACATTAACAAAACTGCTTAGTGCTTTTTTTCTTGGCATATTAAAGAAACACTTTGAATGCCCAAACCGCTCAAAATCTTTCGTCCAGTCATGTTAAAGCGGAGTTCTGGCCTCAAAAATTTATTTTCGATAAAAATACCCCCGGGACAGTCAGGGCTTGTGCATTTTAGCAATGATAGCCTCTGAACTATCCCAGGGTTCACATACCTTTTAGCAGAAATACTTACCTTGAAAATGTCTTGTCCAGCGCTGCCATCTCAGGTGTGGGCAGCTGAAGCCAGAGCGTCCTCTTTGGTGTCCTCTTCGGTGACGTCGGAGTCCCAGAATGCCCTGCTCGTCATCCCTGCACAGCTTCTGGGCATTCCCAGAAGCTGTTTAGCAGGTAATGACGCGCCTACACTGGAAGTGACGAGCAGGGCTGGTGCAGACGCATTGACTCCTGGGAGCGATGACGTTCAGCTCCCAGGAGTCAATGCAAGCAGGAAGAGACGGTGCAGGCCGCAGCCGCAGAGGGAGGAAGTGGAATGAAGGTAAGTATATTTTCTTCAAGAACAAGGTAAGCAAAAAAAAAAAAATCGTGATCCAATTCTTTTTCAGGTTACTTAGAGCAAGCGGATGTCAAATTTTCGTTTTGAGGCTGGAACTCCACTTTAAGTATTTCCATTGTTAAAACAGCCAGTGTCCTAAAAATCATAACACACTGAGGTGTTTTAAGTGACTGTGGTGTCAGAAACATAACAGGCACATTCATTTTGCTTTAACACATCTTGAGGAAATGCAAATATTCAATTACATAAAAAAATAAAGTCATTTCGAGTCATATGTCTCAAGTCAAAGTCAAGTCTCAAGTCATGAATACCAAGTCAAAGTCAAGTCGAGTCTTTTATTCATTTTAGTCAAGCAAATCTCAAGTCCTCAAACTGGTGACTTAAGTCAATTCATGTGACTCAAGTCCCCCACCTCTGATTTTTACTAACTGGTGACATGGATTCTTACTCATTCTCTGGATTTGTGACACTGAAAAAAATAGATTTAAAAGGAATTAAGTAAAAAACAAAAAAAAAAAAAAGCTATAATTACAGTAAAGACCACAATGACCGTATAATTAGCCTAATGAGTCATTTACTCAACCAAACATTGTATTACTGAAATAATTGAAAGAAAGTCCTTACAAAGGAGTGGTATCTCTATGAACAAATAGCCTGAACGTAATTGTTAGCACAACTCTGCACTTGGCAATATAACCAGTAAAACTGGAAGGGTGACTTGCAGAATTATTTTAACACCACAAAAAACTATAAATAGCTGTGTAAAAGAGTTAATTCGCACCACTTCAGTTTAGTTGCACTGATTAGGCTCAGGGCACCAATGACGCGATGATAGGCAGAGAACACATGGAAACACATACTCTGCCGATCACATAGTACTGGGCATGCGCGAGATGTCGCGCTGCATTCACCGGCCTCCTCCCTCTCGAACCAGGAAGCAGGGCAGACATTTCCCTACTGCGGCCTCGGCTGACCCGGACAAAGATGGTGGCACTCTGCAAACAGTATATAAAGTAAAATTTTATGATTGCCTAACTGTTATTAAACTGTATAAAACCGGATTAGCTGATGAATGAAGGGCGGTGGATCACTGTTCGGGAGATATTTAAAAAAAAAAAAACTATTCTGTGGCCGGAACTCCGCTTTAAAGTAACAACACTTTTACAGCTGAACTTTGCTCTCCAAGTGAGAATGCTTGCACTGCATCTCCCTACTCCTCCACAATGGGAAGACACAATAGGAAGACACAGGCATCCGACTCACCCTTTAGTGTTGGATGCTGCTTTTTTTTTTTTTTTTTTTTTAAACAGAATGTCCCTAATTAATTTTTCTGTGTATATGTAGAGGTATTTTATAGATTTGAAAACAACATATTTTCGTTTTTTTTAAAAGTACCTCCAGCATATACAAATACTTCCTGTTTGGAAAATATTTAACTGCTTGTGTAAAATAAACTGCTCAAGAAAAAAAAAATTAAAGGAACACTTTGAAAACACATCAGATCTTAAATGGGGAAAAATATTGTGCTGGATATCTATACTGATATGGACTGAGTAATGTGTTGGGAATGAAATTATGCCACATTCTTTAATGGAAATAAAAATTATCAACCTATAGAGGGCTGAATTCAAAGACACCCCAAAAATCTGTGAAAAATGATGCAGCAGGCTAGTCCATTTTGCTGAAATGTCATTGCAGCAACTCAAAATGGTACCCAGTAGTTTGTATGGCCCCACGTACTTGTATGCATGCCTGAAACTGTCAGGGCATACTCCTAATGAGATGACTGGTGTCCGGGGGTATTTCCTCACAGATCTGGACCAAGGCATCATTGAGCTTCTAAACAGACTGGGGTGCAACCTGGTGGCGTCAGATGGACCGAAACATAATGTCCTAGAGGTGTTCTATTGGATTTAGGTCAGACGAGCGTGGGGAGCATTCAATGGTATCAATTCCTTCATCCTCCAAGAACTGACTGCATACTTTTGCCACATTAGGCCGGGGATTGTCGTGCACCAGGAGGAACCCAGGATCGACTGCACCAGCGTAGGGTTTGACAATGGGTCCAAGGATTTCATCCCGATACCTAATGGCAGTCAGGGTGCCAATGTCTAGCCTGTAGAGCTCTGTGTGTCCCTCCACGGATATGCCTCCCCAGACCATCAATGACCCACCACCAAACCGGTCACGCTGAACACTGTTACAGGCAGCATAACGTTTTCCATGGCTTCTCCAGACCCTTTCAGGTATGTCACATGTGCTCAGGGTCAATCTACTCTCATCTTTAAAAGCACAGCCTGAGGGCCTAAAGGACAATAGGCCCTCAGGCCACCCTCATGAAGTCTGTTTGGTCAGAGACATTCACACCAGTGTCCTGCTGGAGGTCATTTTGTGGAGCTCTGGCAGTACTCATCCTGTTCTTCCTTGCACAAAGAAGCAGTTACCCGTCCTGCTGATGGGTTAAAGACCTTCTTTGGCCCTGTCCAGCTCTCGTAGAGTAACTGCCTGTCTCCTGGAATCTCCTCCATGCTCTTGAGACTGTGGTGGGAGACAAAGCAAACCTTCTGCCAATGGCACGTATTGATGTGCCATCCTGGAGGAGTTGGAATGCCTGTGCAACCTCTATAAGGGTCCAGGTATCGCCTCATGCTACCAGAAGTGACAATGACCCTAGCCAAATACAAAACTAGTGAAAAATAGTCAGAAAAGAGTAGAAAATAAATTTCATTGGCCTCCACCTGTAAAACCATTCTGTTTTGGAGGTCGTCTCCGTTTGTTGCCCATCTAGTGCCCTGGCTGTTAATTAAATTAACAGTAAAGCAGTTCAAACTGAATAACAACACCCTCTGCTACTTAACTGACCAGGTCAATTGACTTGTTGCTATACTCTGATTAAAAAGTGTTTAATTGACTTGTTGCTATACTCTGATTAAAAAGTGTTCCTTTCATTTTTTGAGCAGTGTATACACACACCTATATAAATAAACACACTTTATTTTTTAATAAAGCAAGCTCTCACGCTTAAATAGACAAAAATAGTGATCTGACTAATATATCTGAAAGGTGATCACATATTTCAGTATCAGCCAAAGTGAAAACATGCGGCTGCTTAATAAATGTAAAATAATAATAATAGTGAACATCTAACCCAACTAGCCGCCCATAGCATACAACCACTATATGCGTGAAATCAAACAAATAAGTGAATAAATAAGTGAATAAATAAATGGGCATAAATATAAATATGCAAAATATCATTCAGAATAATTTGACATAGTAATGCATAAAAATTGGTGCACATAAATAACCAAATTAGCAAACAGTCCACATCCAATACACTGTGCTCCAAAAGAAATTCTAGTGTTGGTAAATAATGATGATTAGTGATCAGATGATACAAGTCCAGGGCTGATTAGAGGGTCACCAAGAAATCCACCACCTCTGTGATCTCACACCCCTCAGCTAGGCAACTCACCCCACTGGAACTGGATCTGAATTGCTTTATTAGCATCTATTAGGAATATCTAGAGTATATGTAATGGTTTTCCACAAGGGTTTTCCAATTTTTTAATAATAATATTCTAATATTTTTATATTTAATGATTCTTCTGTTCTAAATGTGCCATATTAGGTTGATTTTCTGGGCACTAATATGTAGCAGAGTTCCATGCTGCTTTTTATTATTATTATACCATTTTATTATCATTATTTTCATTTATTAATTCATTTTATGTATCGATCTTATTTTTCATGCATATTTATAGTATTATTATTATTATACAGGATTTATATAGCGCCAACAGTTTGTGCAGCGCTTTACAATGTGAGGGAAGACAATACAGTTACAATACAATTCAAAACAGGAGGAACTAGAGGGCCCTGCTCGTTAGAGTTTACAATCTAGAAGTATGTTTTATGGTAATCTATATAGTTTATTATTCAACTATTTCGTTTTTATAGCTGGCGATTTTAAAGGTATTCGCAGAATTATTGTAATATTTGTATGTTTGTGTAAAAGCCTCTCTGAGTTTAATTGTCTCAGCCGCGTTATCTATATAGTATCTATATATTGTTTTTGCAGTAGTGTTATCCGCGATTATAATGCCCTCTGGTTTAGTAACTATTGAAATAGTTAGTGTACTTACTGACTGTATGACTATCTGGAGTATATGTTATACCTTGCACCGTCCGTACTCTCCATCATGTTAAATGGCGACGGCCGATTAAGGGTTAATTGCGCATACGGATTGCTAGTTATATATCGTTAGGAGTGCATTGGTTAGGAACATCATTAAGACAATCAGTATGCTTACTGACCGTATGATTACTTGAAGTACATGTAACATCTTGCACCGTCTGTATTTTTTGACATGGTAGATAGCAATGGCGGATAAAGGGTTAATTGCACAGACGGATTGCCAAGTTAAGTGGTGAAGCGGTTCATAAGAGCTATACTGCATAGCGCTACTTTGTACTTAAGCTCAGATGGGTTAAGGATTGAATGGTTAGTGAGAGATAATTTGTTTAAACTATCGATGCTCCCCGCTGATACCACTGCTTGTGGAAGAGAATTCCACACCCCCTTACTCTGACAGTAAAGAAACCCCTATGTATTTTAAGTTTAAACCATTTTTCCTCTAGTTTTTGTGAGTGGCCACATGTCTTATTGTATTCCCTTTCTCTGAAAAGTTTATTCCTTATGCTAGGGTCACCAGTACAGTATTTGTACATTGATATCATATCCCCTCTCAAGCGTCTCTTCTCCAGAGAGAATAAGTTCAATGCTTGTAGTCTTTCCTCATAGCGGAGATCCTCCATTCCCCCAATTATTTTTGTTGCCCTTCTCTGGACTCACTCCAGTTCCAGCACATCCTTTCTGAGCACCGGTGCCCAGAACTGGATGGCATATTTCAGATGTGGCCAGACCAGAGTCCTGTAGAGTGAGAGAATAATTTCTGGAGTGAATCCCCTTTTTTATACATGCCAGTATTCTATTGGCTTTGCTTGCAGTGGCTTGGCATTGCATGTCACTGCCAAGCCTGTTGTCCACTAGGACCCCCAGGTCCTTTTCCATCTTAGATTCACCCAGAGGTTTCCCCCCCCCCCTAGTGAGTAGCTTGTGTTCGTGCTTCTGATGCCCAAGTGCATCACCTTACATTTTTCAACATTAAACCTCATCTGCCATGTAGTTGCCCACCCCATTATTTTGTTCAGGTCTGCTTGTAAGGTTTCCACATCCTGTATCGAAGTTATTGCCCTACTTAGTTTAGTATCATCCGCAAATACCGAGATTGTGCTAGATATCGCCTCCTCTAGATCATTTAAGAATAAATTAAACAGGATTGGTCCCAGGACAGATCCTTGGGGGACCCCAAGTCCAGATACACCACATCCACAGGCCTTCCTTTATCTAGATGGCAACTCACTTCATCGTAGAAGGTTAATAGATTGGTCTGGCAAGAACAATTTTTCATGAGTCCATGCTGATTGCTACTGATAATACCGTTTTCATTACTAAAGTCTTGTATATATAGTCCCTTAATATCCCCTCCAAAATCTTGCAGACTACCAATGTTCGGCTGACCGGCCTATAGTTACCCTGGATATATCTCGGCCCTTTTTTAAATATTGGTACTACGTTGGCTTTTTTACAATCAGCTGGCACCATTCCCATCTGTAGACTATCCGTAAAGATCAAGAATAAAGGTCTGGCTATCACCTGGCTGAGTTCTTTAACCACTTCCCGCCCACCCTATTACAAATTGACGGCGGGAATGTGGTTGAGTTATCCTGACCGGACGTCATATGACGGCGGTCAGGATAACAAGCTGCTGCGCGCTCCTGAGAGCGTGCACCGCAGCGATCGGGCATGTAATGTGTCCCTCGGACACAGCGCATACCCGATCAGGGTAAACAGCCAATAAAATTGGCTGTTTACCACGTGATCGGCTGTGTCCAATCACAGCCGGTCACAATAATAGTGCTGGAGCCGGCGGTTTCAATTAGGAGCTGCTGCGCGCTCCCGAGAGCGCGCACCGCAGCGATCGGGATGTAGTGTGTCCCTCGGACACAGCGCATACCTGATCAGGGTAAACAGCCAATAAAATTGGCTGTTTACCACGTGATCGGCTGTGTCCAATCACAGCTGGTCACAATAATAACAATTTAGTTACTACTGATCTGAGCTGTTCTCCTCACACACACCGATCGTGTGAGGAGAACAGCAGAGATCAGTTACCTGTCAGTTACCTGTGAGTAAAAATGTTTTATTTTTACAGTAAAAGGTGCACTACACAGCCCCCCCCCCCCCCAATAAAGAGGACCTGTCACCAGTGTCACAGCCCATCTGTCAGATCTGTCAGAACATCTGGATCTGTCACCACATCTGGATCATCTGTCAGCACATCAAACAACCCGCCAGTACCCACCAGTACCCGCCAGTACCAGCCAATAGCCACCAGTACCGCCAATACCCACCAGTACCGACAATATCCACCAGTACCGCCAATACCCGCCAGTACTATCAGTACCGCCAGGACCCATCAGCACCGACAGTACCAATCAGTAACGACAGTATGTCCAAAGGGCTTTTCACAGCACAGGAGGCATTTGAAATGCTAGCCATGTCAGGTAATGAGAGCGCCGGGGAGCTCGCATCATCCAATACTGGTTCGGAATATGACCCAGTGGAGGATAGCGGATCAGACCTTGAATCCGAGGAGGAAACAGTCCATCCTCCTAAAAGGATAAGGAGAGTAAGCCCAGAACACCATCTTACAACTAGCAGCACCAACACCGCCGCAGCTAGACCCCAAGAAGAGGAGCCCAGTGCCAGCACTGGAATAACGAGTGCAACCCAAAGAAGCCGGGCCCAAACCCACCTTCCCGATGCCCTGGCAAACCCTGTATGGTTGCCTGCCAGCTCAGGAACAGCTATAATCCCCCCTTTCACCGCACAGCCAGGTGTGCAGCCCAACACTTCCAATTTTTCCCTTTTAGATTATTTTTATTTATTTTTTCCCCAAGACTTGCTGCAGTACATGGTGGACCAAACAAACCTTTACGCAGATCAATTTATTGCTTCCAACCCCAATTCTTCCTATGCCCGCATGTTCAATTGGCGCCGTCTTACAGTGGACAAATTTAAAATATTTTTGGGACTTACACTCAACATGGGGCTTTCTAAGAAGAATGAAGTCCATGCCTACTGGTCCTGCCACCCCATCCACCACATGCCTCTTTTTTCCGCTGTCATGTCCAGATCACGGTATGACATGATCATGCGCTTCCTCCATTTCAATGACAATTCACAGTGCCCTTCCCGAGATCATCCCAACCACGACAAACTATATAAATTGCGCCCCCTAATAAATTATTTTTTACAAAAATTTGCGGAATTGTATGTCCCAGACAAAAACATCTGTGTGGATGAATCCCTTATTCATTATACTGGCCGGCTGCACTTCAAGCAATACATCCCAAATAAGAGAGCCAGGTATGGGGTGAAAATGAACAAACTATGTGAGAGAGCCACTGGGTACGTCTATGCCTTTCGTGTCTATGAAGGCAAAGACTCCCAGCTCCAGCCCCCCGAATGCCCAACATACATTGGAACCAGTGGGAAAATTGTCTGGGACCTGGTATACCCCCTGTTCAAAAAAGGATACCATCTTTATGTAGACAATTATTACACCAGTCTTCCCCTTTTTCGTCACCTGTACCTGGAAAAAACCCTGGCCTGTGGTACCAGCAGAAAAAATAGGAAGGGATTCCCACAAACTTTGGTCCAAAAAAATCTACAGCAGGGGGAAACCGCATTTATGAGGAATGAGGAAGTGTTGGCCATGAAGTGGAGGGACAAGAAAGATGTTTACATCTTGTCCACCATCCACAATGACACCGTGGTGGGGATTCCCAGAAGACGTAGCCGAATTACAAAGCCGGAATGCGTCCGCGAATATAATTTGTTCATGGGGGGGGGGGGGTGGATTTAAATGACCAGATGCTGCAGCCCTACTTATCAACCAGAAGGTCCCGTTACTGGTACAAAAAAGTTGCATTTTACCTTTTTCATATGGCCATGTACAATTCCTTTATCTGCCATCAAAAAACACCAGGAAACCAACACCTCCACTACCTCAAGTACATTGAAGAAATCATCACTGCCCTAATATACCAACAAGGACCGGCCCCAGAAAGCATTCGCTCGGATTGTGTGAGTAGACTTCACAAGCTACATTTTCCCTATAACATTCCCCCCACAGAATCAGGAAGAAGGCGCCAAAAGAGATGTTGTGTGTTCAGTAGTAATGGAATTAGAAGAGACACAAGTTTTCATTGTCCCTCCCAACCTGGCCTATGCATTGGAGATTGCTTCAAAATCTACCATACAGCTATAAGATTTTAGATCCCCTTAATTTTAAGACTGCCATTTCCCATTTTGAAATACCCGTCCAGATCATTTGCCTGCTACCATGTTTCTACGTTACCAGACCCTGGCCTGTTTACCGACGATGCATTTGCCTGCCGTTTTAAAAACCACGTTTCTGAAATCCACGTGCACCGACCTCAGCCTGTTTACAGACGATGCCTTTGCCTGCCGTTTTAAAAACCACATTTCTGACATCCACGTGCACCGACCTCAGCCTGTTTACCGATTATGCCTTTGCCTGCCGTTTTAAACCAAGTTTCTGACTTCCAAGTGTACCGACCCGGCCTGCTAATCAACCACGCTTTTTGCCTGCCACTTGGACTGAACTTTTGCCCTTCTACTTCAGTAGACAGGGGTCTCACACATATGTGAGGGGCTTCAGAAGAGAGTTTGGAGTATAGAAAAACCGTTTTTGGTTTTCTGTGTTCCCATAACAGGGTCTGGAGTCCGGAGGCTTCAAAGCGATTTGGGTGGGAGAAGGCTCTACCCCTGTCCCCATTCTTTCCTGACAGAGGCCTAAGCGTGATGGTCCTTCCTGCTGCCTGGATCAATATTTTGGCTGTGTTGAACATATCGCTGCATATAATGACCCAGGACTTTATAGACCACATCTCTGCCTGCTACCTGGACCAATGCTTGGCTGTGCTGACACTATCCCTGCTTGCTGCCTGTAATCACTATGGACAGTATCCCTGCTTGCTGCCTGTAATGACTATGGACAGTATTCCTGCCTGCTGCCTGTAATGACTATGGACAGTATTCCTGCCTGCTGCCTGTAATGACTATGGACAGTATTTCTGCCTGCTGCCTGTCCGATTGCTTTTGCTGTCACGGACCACATCCCTGCCTTATACCTGGATGCTCTCCTCTGTGGACCACTACTAAAACCACAGGTAATCTTTTGTTTACCCTTTGCTCAGCAGAATATATTTTGGGGTGTAATTGGTATGTACATGCTATGTGTTAGAAATATGAAGGGCCTTCAAAAATGTAATAGGTTGTCAGGAAATTAGATGTAAAATGCTTGCTTCTAGAACGTCTGAAGGTGTCTACTTGGATGTTGGGTCTCGGTTTATGGCCAGGCGGTGTAAAAGTCTCACACATATGGTATCGCCATACTCAGGAAGAGTGGCAGAATGTATTTTAGGGTGTCATTTTTGCTATGTACATGCTATGTGTTAGAAAAATCCTATAAATTGACAACTTTGTGTAAAAAAAATAGGTTTTCATTTTTTCCCACATTTTCCAAAAACTTGTGGAAAAAAATGACATGTTCAAAAGACTCACAATGCCTCATAGAATATACGTTGGAGTGTTTTCTTTCCAAAATGGGGTAAATTTGTGGGCAATTCCATTTTCTTGGTGCTCCATGGCCTTCAAAAGTGTGATCGGTAGTCATAAAATTATGTGTGTAATTTATGCTCTTAGAATGCCTGGCGGTGCTGCTTGGATGTGGAGTCTCTTTATGTGGCCAGGCTGTGTAAAAGTCTCATATATGTGGTATCGCCATACTCCGGAGGAGTGGCAGAATGTATTTTGGGGTGTAATTTTTGCTATGTACATGCTATGTGTTAGAAATATCCTATAAATTGACAACTTTGTGTAAAAAAAATAGGTTTTCATTTTTTTCCCACATTTTCCAAAAACTTGTGGAAAAAAATGACATGTTCAAAAGACTCACAATGCCTCATAGAATATACGTTGGAGTGTTTTCTTTCCAAAATGGGGTCAATTTGTGGGCAATTCCATTGTCCTGACCAGTCAGGGCCTTCAAAAGTGTGATATGTAGTCAGAAAGTTATAAGTGTATTTATGCTCCGAGAACGCTTGAAGGTACTCCCTGGGCGTTGGGCCTCTGTATGTGGCCAGGCTGTGTAAAAGTCTCACACATGTGGTATCGCCATACTCAGGAGGAGTGGCAGAATTTATTTTGGGGTGTCATTTTTGCTGTGTACATGCTATGTGTTAGAAATAGTTTATAAATTGACAACTTTGTGGGAAAAAAGAAAAAAACAATTTTTTTCTTAATTTTCCCAAGAATTGTGGGAAAAAATTAAAACTTCAAAAACTCACCATGCCTCTTACTAAATACCTTGGACTGTCTACTTTCCAAAAAGGGGTCATTTGGGGGGTATTTGTACTGTTCTGACATTTTAGGGCCTCAAGAAAGGAGATAGGCCGTTAGTACATCAGCTGTGATCAATTTTCAGGAATTGGTACCATAGCTTCTAGACTCAATAACTTTCACACAGACTAAATAATATACACTAATATGGGTTATTTTTACTAGAGATAAGTAGCAGTACACATTTTGGCCAAAATGTATGAAGAAAAATTAATTTTTTGCAAAAATTTTTAATAGAAACTAAAAAAGTGTTTTTTTTTTTTTCAAAATTTTTGCTCTTTTTTTGCTTAGATCACAAAAAATGAAAAACCCAGTTGTGATCAAATACCACCAAAAGAAAGCTCTATCTGTGTGAAAAAAATGATAAAAATGTTGTTTGGTTACAGTGTAGCATGACTGAACAATTGTCATTCAAAGTGTGAGAGCGCTGAAAGCTGAAAATTGGTCTGGGCAGGAAGGGGGTCTAACTGCCCTGTATTAAAGTGGTTAAGAACCCTCGGGTTTCTCTAGTTTAGTTCTAAGTCTATCTTCTGTTAACCATGGGGGTACTTCCTGAGGTGTATTATTTAATTTAGCATTGCAAGCTGGGTTAGTGTAGCCCCCCAATTCTTTTCTGAAGACCGAAGAGAATACATTATTAAACACTTTCGCCTTCTCTCTGTCCTCTGTGGCCAGATTCCCTTCTTTGTCTTTTATGGGGCCAATGTGTTCTGGTCTTGCTTTTTTACTATTTATATACTTAAAGAATTTCTTGTTTTTTTTTTTACTCTCTTCCGCTATAGGTTCTCTATTTTAGCCGCCTTGATTTCGCCTTTACATTTCTTATTGCACTCTTTATACTGTTGGAATGCTGCCAATGACCCCTCAGCCTTGTATTTTTTTGAATGCCTTTTCTCTAGTATTAATATACTTTTTTATGTTGAAGTTTAGCTACCCAGGGTTTGCTTTTGCTCTTTTAAATGTATTCCGTTTTGGAATGCACTGGCCAATCCCTTTGTTTAGTATGTTCTTGAAGCACTCCCATTTTTCATCCGTGTTCTTTGTTCCTAGGGTTCTATCCCATTTGATATTTTCTAGCAAAGTGCGCCGTTTTGGGAAGTTGGCTCTTTTGAAATTCAGTGTGCTTATATTACCCTTGTGTTTCCTATTACTAGGATGATACAGAAACGAATTGACCTATGGTCACTGTTTCCCAAGTTGCCCCGTATTTCTATATCCGTGATCAGGTCTGTATTGTTGGTAATCAGTAGGTCAAGTACCGCATTGTTTGTCGGTGCGTTTACCATCTGACCCATGAAATTATCCCTCAAAACATCTTCTTTCCTTTGCATATACCTATGGGAGAGGAGAAGTCCACCTGAAGGAATAACCTGAGGTGGATTACCCTAATTGCAACGTCTGTTATATTGGCATTTGGCCCTGACCATGAGGATGGTGGGCAATGTAGTTGAGTGAGTTGCCTAGCTGAGGGGTGTGAGATCACAGAGGTGGTGGATTTCTTGGTGACCCTCTTGTCAGCACGGGACTTGTATCATCTGATCACTAATCATCATTATTTACCAACACTAGAATTTCTTTTGGAGCACAGTGTATTGGATGTGGACTGTTTGCTAATTTGGTTATTTATGTGCACTAATTTTTATGCAATACTAGGTCACATTATTCTGAATGAATTTTTGTATACCGTATTTATCGGCGTATAACACGCACTTTTTCCCTCTGAAAATAGGGGGCAAATTGTGTGTGCGTGTTATACGCCGATATCGTTAAAAAAAAAGCAGGGTACATACACCAGAATCAGCCGAGTGGATGCCATCCGAGATTACCCGGGGGACCTGCGAGTCCCGTGCCCCCCAGACCCCACATTGCAAGCCTCTGGCAGCCGTCCTCCTATCAGTGTGTGTTTCACAGTGTAAAGCCCCGTACACACGCACCGATCGTCGGCCGTAAATATTCGGCCGACGACCGATCGGCCGATTGTAGGCTTGTTAGTATGATGCTTCCGACAGCGCATTTTTGGCCGAACAGAATCTGTCGTGCAGGCATTATAATTTTTGTTGGCCAACACCAGAACGGCCGATTGTTCGCCAGTCAGTACAGAATTCGTCCGACAATCAGATTTGCAAGACTGGGCATGCTACACCATGGTAACACTCTGCACAGCTCGCGAGAGTTTCACCTGAGCTGAGAGGAGCAGAGAACTGCCAAACTTGTAGCAGCCAGGTACAAGTAGTTAAAGACGTGGGATAAATTAAGTCTCGGGGAGTGGTGGAGCACACAGCAATCACTCCGTGACAGGGGGAGGGGGAGCTCCCTGCAGAGTAGCGTGTGTCTCTTTGTAAGGCAACAGTGTTCACGGGGGCCAGAGTGACAAAAGGAGTCTGCCAGGGGGGTTCAAAGAAACACACTGCCTGACACACACACACACACACACTAGCTCCTCCATTCCTGCAAAGCAGAGTGCACTGTAGAGATGTCCAGAACTTGTACCCTTTTAGGAACAAATGTTTCAAAGCAGTGAAGGGGGACAAAATTCTGAGCTACACTTATTTTTCATCAAAGTTTTTTTTTTAAATTAAGTTTTTTTCCAGAAAATTCCGTCTTAAAATTAGGTGTGTGTTATACGCCGATAAATACGGTATTTATATTTATGCACATTTATTTATTCACTTATTTATTTACCTATTTGTTTGATTTCACGCATATAGTGTTTGTATGCTATGCACGGCTAGTTGGGTTAGATATTCACTATTATTATTATAACACTGTTTTTTATTATAAAATAAAATAAACTCCAACATGTATGAGAAATTAAAACACTCCCAGTTTTACTAAGCCACATGGTAATCATGCTTCCAGGAGTATACCTATAAATCAACTAACTGGGCGCTGCCTTTAAAAAAAAAAAAAAAAGAGAAAAAGGAGATCCTGTTTTCTTACAGCAGAACAAACAGTACAGTGCTTGTGCTGTCTAATCTATCCCTGTCTAAGCTGTAAAAAAAACCTGGCGAATCCTGCCACTTTCTGCATCCCCTTGTGTCCTGACTGATAATCATGGCAGCTTTTTACAGCTATATTCAGGCCGGTCACGTGACTCCCAGTTGTCTCCTACTCCGATTCAGGGCTACTGCTCAGCCCCTATCACTGTAGCCCAGGGATCAGAATAGCAGATCAGGCAGGAGTCATGTGACCGGCCTGAAGATGGCTTTAAAAAGGTATTTACAAGCTTTGTTTTAATCTAACACTTATACAGTGTGGTATGCCTGGATATAATAGAGGGGCAGACAGTGATATCCATTGTTGCGGTAACAACCACTTTAATCAATCTTTATTCTGGTTAAAGATACAGTCATGGGAGAAATTAGATACCCCCCATTTGAACAGGGAAACATTAGATATTTATTCACACTGCCTACAGATAAAGGTATATACAGTACTTGAAGAACAAGAAGAACCTGGATTTTTGGCTTACAGTAAAATCCTTTTCTCTGATGTTCATTGACAGACACAGCTCCATATCTTCTTTGACCCGTGGGTTATGCTGCTCTTCCTAGGAGTAGGACACTAGGCAGAAAAAGTGTTAACAAAAGTTAACAAAGCTTAACTACGCCTTGGGGCAGTCCCAGGAGGTATACTCTTAAGCTGGATACACACTATACTTTTGTTGTTAGATTTCCTTTAGATTTACCATCAACTATGTAGTGCAGGGGCCTGATTGATTGCATAAAAATTGAAAATGTTTAGATTTGACCTCATATTATATGGTTTTGGTAAATCTAGAGGAAAAATTGTAAAGAAAATTGTATAGTGTGTATGGCCCATTACTTCCTGCTCTAGGATCTCAGTTTTGTAACCAGCAGTGTCAGAAGAAAACATAACCTAACTCCACAGAGGGGTGGGTGCTGTGTCTGTCAATGAACATCAGAGAAAAGGATTTTACGGTAAGACAAAATTCCAGTTTTTCGCTTTCGTTCATTGACAGACACAGCTTCATATCTTCTTTGACCCGTGGCATGTCCCAAAGCAGTGACATCAGGGGGTGGGAAGAACACAGCAATAAATGTACTTCCCAAAGGCTAAACGTAGCCAGCCAGGTAAAACAGGAGCTCAACCAGAAACAACTGAGCTCACCTGACAAAAAAGTACACCCTCAAAGAGGACTAATCCCCTCAAACAGCGGCCTGCAAACCCTAGCAGTTAAAAGCAGGCATCCGCAGATGCCAACACATCCACTATATACAATTTTGTGAAAATGTGCACGGACGACCAGATGGCCGCCTTGCAAACCTGCACCAATGACGCCTGATGACGGAAGTTCCAAGAGGCACTAAGCGTCCATGTAAAATGTGCCATTACAGGGAAAGGAGGATTCTGACCCTTAATGGAAAAGGCCTGCACCACCGCCTGCCTATACATCTGAAAAAAGGTTGTAGCAGACGCGGCCAGCCTCTAACAGGGTCCATCCATAAGGACAAATAGGGAATCAGAGTTTCAGAACGACTCAGTCACCAGGTACACCCTGATTGCCCCATCCACATCCAAAGAATGTAAGGCAAGCTCTTTACGGTGCTTAGGCTTTTATGTAAATGGAAACTAGAAACGACTTTAGGAAGGAGCGACTGGCAAAGCCGAAGCACTACTTTATTTACGTGAACCACCAAGTAAGGTGAACAACAAGACAAGCTGTCAGCTCTGACACCCTAACTGCAGAAGAAAAAGCCACCAAGAAGACTACCTTCTGGGACATGTAAGCAGAGGAATCTCATGAATATTTTCCAACAGCGGTTACTGAAGAACAAACAGCACCAAGTGGAGATCCAACGAGGGCAATGGAGACCGCACTGGGGGAGCTAAGTAGCGAACCCCCCGAACAAAGGTGAGAACCACAGAAAATGTAGCCAAAGGACGATGACAGAAAACCACCAAGGCCGAACCTGGCCCTCGGTGGTACCGGAGGCCAGACGCTGCTCCACACCTCATTGGAGAAAAGCCAAACTCCAAGTCACCAGAAAGAAGCAGTGGTAAACCCCAAGAGATTCACATCCGCAAAGTACGCTCTTCAAACGCGATGGTAAATCTACCTAGAAGTAGATTTACTAGCTTACAGCAGCTTGGGAATCACTGATTCAGACAACCCCCTAGCCTTCAGCACCTGGCTTGCGACAGACAAGCTGTTAAAGCCAGCGACCATAAAGCAAGATGGAAGATTGGCCCTTGAGCCAACAGATCTCCTCCAAGAGGAAGTCTCCAAGGAGCATCGGCGACCAACCATATCAGATCTGCGTAACAAGACCAGCGAAGCCAGTCTGGAGCCACTAGGAAGGCAGTAATCCCTTCTGCCACAAGTCAGGAGTCTTGGCAGAAGTTCTAGAAGAGGAAAGACGTATATCAGATGATACTGAACGCAAAGGAGCTACCAGTGCATCTGCGGCGAAGGCCAGAGTATCCCGAGACCGTGTCACAAACCCAAGCACCTTCCTTTCGAGACAAGAGACCAACAGGCCCACCTTGAAAGTTCCCCACTAGAGACACAACTGATAAAATACCTCCGGAGGAAATGTCCAGTATATCGATCTGGATTCTTCCAGAGTCTAGACCCCTCAGCACATTTTGTGCCAAAATAACGCCACCCCACTCGGACAGGCTGGCATGTGTGGTGACCACCGTCCAGTACAGGGGAAGAAAGATTTACCCTGTCAAAGAGCCTGAGAGACCCGAATTTAGGCACCCTCTCGTACCCCGGCTCAGCAGGGTCAGATTGTATAGAGACTGTGGATTCTTGCCCCACGTGGCAAGAATCTCCCTTTGCAGAGATCTCGTGTGGACATATTTTAAAAACTCATCCCATGGGAGAAAAGCAAAAAATATTGCGCTAACCATAAAAAAGCTGCTACACCAAACAACTGACAAGAAAATTGTGAATAGCAAAATGTGGAAAAAAGTGCAGCGCTAATAAATACTAGCAATATAAACGTGTATATATATAAACCAAGAAAGGTAAATACAAATAAATAGCAAAATGAATAAAAGTGAACATCAAATCAACAGTCCCATATGTGAAGTGAAAAAAACAGTCCACAACGGTGATAATTGAAGTGCTCACTGGATCCCAACACCAACAAGATATAGAGATATAATGTGCTCACCAGAACGATAGGACTCAAAATGCCATATAGCATATGAGTCAAATCAGCTTGTTGTACAATGGATGGATAATCCGAAAGGGATGACTGAGGTCACTGATGTTGAGGTGAAGAGGTAATAGCAGATATGAACCGTCACACCAGAGAGGCTCTCACTCCGTCAGATGGCCAGAAAGGAACCAAAAAACAAGGGAGCACAAAATAGTGTAACACTGCTAAAATTTTAATTAAATAAAAATACACCAAATTGCACTTACAAACATCTCGTGGTAAAGAGCGTATACAGATGCAAAGGTAGGCTGTCAGCAGCGTGGCCTTGACGCGTTTCAGCATAAATGCTTTTTTCAAAAGATAGTGCCAGCCAAACACCCACAAAAGCCACTTATTTATAATCTAAGTAGTAATAAGTCACCCAATGAGAAGATGCCTACTGTGCAGACACACCAAGCCCAAAATGGCGTCGGCTTGCACTCCAAGCCTCGTTTTCAATGTGGCTATGGATGCCTATTGTGCAGACAAACTGAGCCCAAAATGGAGTCGGCGTGTGTTCCAAGCCTCATTTTCAATGTGGCTATGGAGCACAACATCACTTCCGGGTAAACAGGAAGTGCATCATATGCGGAAGTAACCACATTCCAAGCCTCATGTTCAGATAAACCAGAGGCACAGCATCACTTCCGGGATAGACAGGAAGCAGCATCATATGAGGAAGTGCAGCCGTGCCATACAGAGCAAACAGGATGTGACAACGCAGAGAGAGCACCAATTCAATCAGGGGACAGAGCCAAAAATACTGTATAAAGCACAAATGCAATGCAAATATAAATTAAAACAATACTTAATAAAGGACAATTGCAATGCAAATAAAATTGAATATAACAACATTTGAATAGACAGAGATATACTAAATAAATAATATATCATGAATGAATTAAAACGGTATATATAAAAAAAGGATAAAATGCAATGGCAAGAATATATAAATGCCATAAAATATAAAAACAGTAAAAATATTTTAAAAGCAATATGAAAAATATAAAAATGCCAATTAATTATGAGAAAGAGGATAAAATATCTTATAGAAAAATAGAAAAAAGGAGATGGTGTGTATAGAACGAGCAAATAGAGGGGACAGTAATAGAATCAATTTAAGATGTATTAATAAAAGCGTTAATGTCCCACTCTATATTAAGTCCGTGAGGATGGTAAGACCGTAATGTGTAGATCCAATAGGTCTCACGTTGTGAAACCCCACGGATCTTAGAGCCACCTCTCCAAGGAGCAGTAAAACGATCAATAACTTGAAAAAGTGTCCCTTTAGGGCTTTTTTGGTGATGTAATGAATAATGTTTATAGACATTATGTTTGTCCTTCCCTTTAATTATTTTAGTGATATGTTCGTTTAATCTAACGTAAAAGGGTCTAATGGTTCGGCCCACATATTGTTTATGGCAGGGGCAGGTCAGTAAGCAAACAACATGAGTGGTGGTGCATGTGGCAAAGAATTTAATTTCATATATGCAACTGGTCACTGTAGATTGAAAAGACAGGATTCTTTTGCTCTGATTGCAATTACACATGCACACCCTGCATTTACGACAGGGGTAGTAACCAACAAGATCCAGAAAAAACTTTGGTCTTGTTGGTTCATCTACCACATTAGGGGCCAACTTATTTCTAAAGGATGGGGCACCTCTGAATGTGACAACTGGCTTATCAGGAAGTACAGGATTCAACACCCGATCATTTTTAAGGATGTCCCAGTGTTTTAGAAAAATCTTTTTAATGGCCTTATGTTGGGTGGAATATTCTGTGAATAAGGACCATTTTGTAAAACCTGGGTCATCTTTTTTAGCAGTGGAACCATTCAATAATTGGGATCTGTCTGTTCGTAATACCTCTTTAATAGTAGATTCTAAAGAGCCCTGTTCATAACCTTTGGTCAGAAATCTCTCTTTAAGGACCTCTGACTGTTGGAGGAATTTATCGTCACGAGTACAATTTCGCCTGAGCCTAATAAATTGGCTTTTGGGTACACCATTCAGCCAAGCCCTATGGTGGCAGCTATCTACCGGTAAGTATGAATTACGGTCGGTGTCTTTGAAGAATGTACTCGTGACAAATTGGTTATTAACCATTCTAATGTTTAGGTCTAGAAAATGAATGGTATTATTACTAGACTCATAAGACAGATGAATGCCCCTTTCATTGGTATTTAAAAGGGACATAAAGGAGTCTAAAGATACAGAATCCCCCTGCCATAGGAGGAGGATGTCGTCTATATAACGAATCCACAAAACCAACTCAGGCCTATTTTGTGGATAGACAACATCCTCCTCCCATTTGGCCATAAATAGGTTGGCCAGGCTAGGGGCAAATTTTGCCCCCATAGCAACACCTCTTTGTTGCAGGTAAAACTGATTGTTAAACCAAAAGTAGTTATGTCCGGTAGCGAACAATAACAGCTCCAAAATAAAATCACGTTGTAATGGTGATAGAGATAAATCATTTTTTAAATCATTTTTTAAGAAGTGTTCCACTGCTTCAAGCCCTCGATTGTGTGGGATACAGGTATACAATGATGTAACATCTGCCGTTACCATAAGATGTTCACCTTCCAACTTGATGTTATTTAGGATGTTAATTACATCACGAGTATCTTTGATATAAGATGGAGTTTTGTATACCAAAGGCTGTAGGTAAAAGTCAATATATTTACCTATGCGAGAAGTGATGGAATTAATCCCGCTTACAATGGGGCGACCAGGTGGACGAATAGGATCTTTATGGATTTTCGGAAGGTAATACATCACTGGTATACGAGGGGCTGTAGGGACCAGGAATGATTTCTCTTTTTTGTCCAAAATATGATCTCTATATCCCTTATTGATTATTTTGGCCAATTTCCCCTTAAACTGAGACGTGGGGTTATTGGGCAATTGTGTATAGGTGTCCTGATCACTTAAAATCCTGTCCATTTCCTGATAATAGTCCTGTTTGTCCAACACTACAATTCCGCCCCCTTTATCAGCGGGGCGGATAACAAGTTGCTTCTTTTCACATAAGGATTTTAGACCAGACCTCAATTGAGGATGTGAGTAAGGTCTTTTGATTGGCAGATCTGCAAGATCTTTTAATACCAAGTCCTTAAACACTGTGACAGAAGGGGCCATAGGGCCAGGAGGATTAAATAATGAAGGATTTGACAATCCAGAGTGTCTAATACTAGAGTATTCCGTATAGGAAGTAGATCTAGGATTAGAAAGAATGTACCGTTGTACATTGATCTTACGAACAAATTTCTGAACGTCAATAAACGTATTAAATTTGTTCATAGGCTTTGATGGAACGTACTTTAAGCCTTTATCTAAGGTGTATAACTCCTCTTTAGTGAGTTCCACCTTACTAAGGTTAAAGATACCGGAACCAGTTATGTTTTTTGTTTTTTTCCTCTGGATCCGCCACCCCCCTCTGGTGCCTCTCTTGACTCGGGGCCCCTTTTCCCTTTGTTGGTTTCTCGGGGAAAATCCCAATTGTGACTTGGACCAGGGCGTGGTTGATTATAGTCAAAGGGAGACATATTTCTCTGGTCATGTGTCTCCTCTGTATAACGGGGATCTTCATCCCTATGTGGTGGCGGTGGTCTCAAAGGGGAAAACCTATTATAAGTATTAACACCATAACGATTATGAAATTGTTGTGGAGTATGTACCTGTTGATAATATGGTCTCTGGGGAGGGGGAGAAAAACCCCTCTGATGGTAGTCACGATTATTCCAATTACCTCTAGGGGAATTCGAATACTGAGGAAACCATCCACCCTTCTGAGATCCATAATTTTGGTTGTTACCCTTCCCTTTTTTAGGGCCCTTCTTGGGGGGAGGGCCCTTAGATTTGGGTTTAATAGGTTTAGAAGATGGTTGGAGAACAGAGGAAGAGTGAGTAATATTGTTCTCTCTGTCGCCATCTGATTGGTCCATTGCAGTTGGATCATCACAAGTGTTGTCAGCAAGGTTTTTTTGCCATTTAAAGACTATCTTATTGTTATAATCAGAGATATCCCTGTTATATTTTTTCTGTTTTTTGATCTTTTGATCCCTATCCTCTTTTTCTAAATATTGTTGTAAATTGGCAGATAGAGTTTTATACTCTGCAGTCATGTTAAAAGGGGAAACCTTATCTTTCATCTCCTTGATTTCACGATCAAGGGAGATCAATTTTTTACGTTTGATCTCAATAAGATGATTTAAAAGTTTCACTCCTGCGTCATTAAAGTACGCATACCAAGCGTCAAGGGCAAGGTCTCCTGATTGAGGGGAGACTTCCCACCTGAGGCTTCTGGGGACCATTGATTTGGAAGTGTAATGCTCCAAAAATGCAATGTCCCATTCACAGTGCAGTTCAGATACCATGAGGTTTTTAAGGCGTAAGAACAAACCCCCAACCTCTGTTTCGGAACTGGTGGAAATAAATACACCATCCGAGGTGAAAGTCCTGGCTGCTCTGTAATCAAAGATATCCATAATGTGGAGACCAGTGATACAATTAAAATAAAAATAAAATTAGGAAGCAGCAATAGATAAAAGTCATAAATAACCAAAAAGTGAAAAGCAAAAAATATTGCGCTAACCATAAAAAAGCTGCTACACCAAACAACTGACAAGAAAATTGTGAATAGCAAAATGTGGAAAAAAGTGCAGGATTTTATTTTGGAGCTGTTATTGTTCGCTACCGGACATAACTACTTTTGGTTTAACAATCAGTTTTACCTGCAACAAAGAGGTGTTGCTATGGGGGCAAAATTTGCCCCTAGCCTGGCCAACCTATTTATGGCCAAATGGGAGGAGGATGTTGTCTATCCACAAAATAGGCCTGAGTTGGTTTTGTGGATTCGTTATATAGACGACATCCTCCTCCTATGGCAGGGGGATTCTGTATCTTTAGACTCCTTTATGTCCCTTTTAAATACCAATGAAAGGGGCATTCATCTGTCTTATGAGTCTAGTAATAATACCATTCATTTTCTAGACCTAAACATTAGAATGGTTAATAACCAATTTGTCACGAGTACATTCTTCAAAGACACCGACCGTAATTCATACTTACCGGTAGATAGCTGCCACCATAGGGCTTGGCTGAATGGTGTACCCAAAAGCCAATTTATTAGGCTCAGGCGAAATTGTACTCGTGACGATAAATTCCTCCAACAGTCAGAGGTCCTTAAAGAGAGATTTCTGACCAAAGGTTATGAACAGGGCTCTTTAGAATCTACTATTAAAGAGGTATTACGAACAGACAGATCCCAATTATTGAATGGTTCCACTGCTAAAAAAGATGACCCAGGTTTTACAAAATGGTCCTTATTCACAGAATATTCCACCCAACATAAGGCCATTAAAAAGATTTTTCTAAAACACTGGGACATCCTTAAAAATGATCGGGTGTTGAATCCTGTACTTCCTGATAAGCCAGTTGTCACATTCAGAGGTGCCCCATCCTTTAGAAATAAGTTGGCCCCTAATGTGGTAGATGAACCAACAAGACCAAAGTTTTTTCTGGATCTTGTTGGTTACTACCCCTGTCGTAAATGCAGGGTGTGCATGTGTAATTGCAATCAGAGCAAAAGAATCCTGTCTTTTCAATCTACAGTGACCAATTGCATATATGAAATTAAATTCTTTGCCACATGCACCACCACTCATGTTGTTTACTTACTGACCTGCCCCTGCCATAAACAATATGTGGGCCGAACCATTAGACCCTTTTACGTTAGATTAAACGAACATATCACTAAAATAATTAAAGGGAAGGACAAACATAATGTCTATAAACATTATTCATTACATCACCAAAAAAGCCCTAAAGGGACACTTTTTCAAGTTATTGATCGTTTTACTGCTCCTTGGAGAGGTGGCTCTAAGATCCGTGGGGTTTCACAACGTGAGACCTATTGGATCTACACATTACGGTCTTACCATCCTCACGGACTTAATATAGAGTGGGACATTAACGCTTTTATTAATACATCTTAAATTGATTCTATTACTGTCCCCTCTATTTGCTCGTTCTATACACACCATCTCCTTTTTTCTATTTTTCTATAAGATATTTTATCCTCTTTCTCATAATTAATTGGCATTTTTATATTTTTCATATTGCTTTTAAAATATTTTTACTGTTTTTATATTTTATGGCATTTATATATTCTTGCCATTGCATTTTATCCTTTTTTTATATATACCGTTTTAATTCATTCATGATATATTATTTATTTAGTATATCTCTGTCTATTCAAATGTTGTTATATTCAATTTTATTTGCATTGCAATTGTCCTTTATTAAGTATTGTTTTAATTTATATTTGCATTGCATTTGTGCTTTATACAGTATTTTTGGCTCTGTCCCCTGATTGGATTGGTGCTCTCTCTGCGTTGTCACATCCTGTTTGCTCTGTATGGCACGGCTGCACTTCCTCATATGATGCTGCTTCCTGTCTATCCCGGAAGTGATGCTGTGCCTCTGGTTTATCTGAACATGAGGCTTGGAATGTGGTTACTTCCGCATATGATGCACTTCCTGTTTACCCGGAAGTGATGTTGTGCTCCATAGCCACATTGAAAATGAGGCTTGGAACACACGCCGACTCCATTTTGGGCTCAGTTTG
Organism: Pelophylax lessonae; assembly: GCF_965119305.1. NCBI lineage: Eukaryota > Metazoa > Chordata > Amphibia > Anura > Ranidae > Pelophylax > Pelophylax lessonae. The sequence goes on from NC_138772.1 coordinate 249,666,841, forward strand.
TCTGCACAATAGGCATCCATAGCCACATTGAAAACGAGGCTTGGAGTGCAAGCCGACGCCATTTTGGGCTTGGTGTGTCTGCACAGTAGGCATCTTCTCATTGGGTGACTTATTACTACTTAGATTATAAATAAGTGGCTTTTGTGGGTGTTTGGCTGGCACTATCTTTTGAAAAAAGCATTTATGCTGAAACGCGTCAAGGCCACGCTGCTGACAGCCTACCTTTGCATCTGTATACGCTCTTTACCACGAGATGTTTGCAAGTGCAATTTGGTGTATTTTTATTTAATTAAAATTTTAGCAGTGTTACACTATTTTGTGCTCCCTTGTTTTTTGGTTCCTTTCTGGCCATCTGACGGAGTGAGAGCCTCTCTGGTGTGACGGTTCATATCTGCTATTACCTCTTCACCTCAACATCAGTGACCTCAGTCATCCCTTTCGGATTATCCATCCATTGTACAACAAGCTGATTTGACTCATATGCTATATGGCATTTTGAGTCCTATCGTTCTGGTGAGCACATTATATCTCTATATCTTGTTGGTGTTGGGATCCAGTGAGCACTTCAATTATCACCGTTGTGGACTGTTTTTTTCACTTCACATATGGGACTGTTGATTTGATGTTCACTTTTATTCATTTTGCTATTTATTTGTATTTACCTTTCTTGGTTTATATATATACACGTTTATATTGCTAGTATTTATTAGCGCTGCACTTTTTTCCACATTTTGTCATCCCATGGGAGGAACATCCTGGCTGAAGCCGAGTCCAGAACAGACCCAGATATTCCAACTAGGTGGACGGAACCAGAGCCAATACCTGGAAATTTAATTTCAACCGAACTCCTGCAGAGTCCCCACAGTAATCTTAAGGTTGTCCTTCAGAGAAGTTGGAGACTCTGCTCGCAGTAGATCATCCAGATACTCCAGTATCGCAATTCCCCGCTGGCACAACAATGCCAACACCGGGGCCAACACTCGCGAAAACTAAGGGGGTTGAGGTGAGCCCTCTTGATAATGCTCTTTGCCCACAGCAAGCAGAGGTAGCGCGGATGACCGACATATATCGGAATATGAAGGTAAGCATCCTTACTATCGATAGAGGCCAGAGAATCCCCCTGATATAGGGATGCCACTACCTTAGGAATGGACTCCATTTCGAAACATTTGTACAAGCACAAAGCGGTTCAGAGCTTGAGGTCCAAGATTGGACCAACCTCGCTTTCCTTCCTGGGACCTGCAAATATGAAACAAACGTTCCGAGATCAGAGACCGAAACAATCACCCCTTGTACTAGCAAGTCTTGCACTACCCTGAAAGACCTCGCAGGCGGCCGGGGGATAAATGCAGGTTGGAAGGAAAGAACCTCTCTGCAGGAGAAGACCGAAAACTTGATCTTGTAGCCGGACCGAATCAGCTCGTGGACCCACTTGTCTTGAATCAGGGAGATCCACGGGTCCAGAAAGAAACAAAGACGTCCTCCTCCACCCCAGATACGGTGAGAGCGCCCCTTCAGACAGAAGGGATGTTTGTCTGCAGGTCTGGAAGAACCCGCTCTTGGCATACCAGACCAGATCCTCATGGAACCTCCAGAGAAGTTCTTTCCTGTGAGGCTACGAACAGATGATTCCCCACAAAGGGAAGATCACATAAGCCCATCTGGAAAGTCTTGTCTGCAGACCAGCATTTTAGCCAAATCATGCACCGAAGGATCATTGCTGTCACGGACAGCCCAGAGACTAAGGGAGCCGCATCCAGAGAGGCATCACAGACTAACTGCAACCCCTGGCCCAACTAGTCTACCAGCTCCGCAAAAGCAGGAGAAATCTGCTCCCCCTCCAGATCCTGGCGCAAAAGCTTTGCCCACTTGGGAAAGTCAGGGACACCATGCTATGGTGAACACCTGCCTAAGGACCGAACCGGCCACAGAAAACATGTGACAGATCGAAGTCTCGCTCTCCCGTCAAAAGGATCTTTTAAAAACCGAAGACTCCTCCACTGGAAATAGGGCAGAATTATTCAGTCTGGAGACCTGAGAGTCCACCACAGGTGGGACTGCCCACGTACTCAACAGAGACTCTTTAATAGATACCATCTATCAAAACGCTTAGGCACCGCCATTATGCATTTAGAACAACTCCACTGACTCGGGACAATTTTGTCACAGTAGGCAGGAAAAGTGAAATATCTTTGCTGCTTCAGGGTATATGCAGGTCCCAAGGGGACTGGCGCCTCTGACGCAGGCAGCAGCTGCATTCCCCATGTTTAAAGTTTTCCTGCACCCATACAATCAGTGCATCCACCAGCACCCTTGCAGTAAATGAGGAATCATCCTTCAGAGCACCCGAAGTGCGTGGACGCAGACCCAGTAGAGTCGCTATATTCTAAGCTCACCCTAAGAACATAAGAAGCAGGGGAGGTCGCCGACCACAGTCCCGCAAGGAGATGCTGGCTAAAGGTCCACAAAAGGACCTCCTATTAGACCTAAGGGTCGCACTCCTAGAAAGGGGAAGAGGGGGCCCGTCATGACGCAGACGCGCAGGCAGAGTACCCTCACACAATAATGGCTGCTTCACTTCACTAAAAAAAAAAATGTGGTGACGCTCAGTTCAAGGGGGGCGCCAGGCAGACCACATGCTAAACCTCCTGAGGAAGGGGGGGAAGGCGGTGTAACGCTCCTGCGTTTCTTATATGGTGTGGATTTTCAGCTGCAGAAATAGTTCCACGTCAGTAGTCATGTAAGAGATATGCTGAGATACCATTCCCAACCTCAATGACTCCTCATGTGTGGAAGGTCTTATTTCAGCCAGTAAATACACACAATTAGCAAGCTGGTTCCTAGAATGACTTTATGTATGTGGAAACACAATGATGAAGGTTGAGGGATAGGTTGAGTGGAGGTGGTAGGTGATAGACACTTGAAGGTGAGACAGTAGCAGATGGATGCAGGAAGGTTTAGCAATGTTGTATGATAGCAGATGACAGAATAGCAGGTGGACATACAAAAGAGATCAACCCAGTGCAGAAAAGTAGCAGTAGTCTCAAGAGCTAGCAATCTAGTTATGCAGATGTGATAAACAGTCTTTACTATGCAGAGCTAGATAGTGTAAGCTTAGTATAAGTTTATAGAGAATTCCCCTGCGGGGTACTTAGCACTATTAGCGATACAGCCGAAGGGTGGTTCAGGAGAGGCGGATGATCCAGTAGCGGGATACAGGGATCAGCGCGGCGAGGTTCCGTCAGCGAGGTAAGCTTGCAAGCATGGAAGCTTCAAGCAAGGTTAGCATCCAGGTAAGGGTGTTTGAACGAACACATGTGAGTGAGAACCGGCGCTTTAAATAGCCATCTAGTCCGGCGCTGGGTGATGACAGCTCCAGTCTTAAAGGTGTATGCGCACCTTTTCCAAAAGTAAATGGTGGGGCGCATACACTTGTGGAAAGTGTAATTTAGGGTACCAAAGGTACCGGAACATTACAATACCCCCCCCCTTAAGGCCTGCTCCTGAAGGCCTCTGGAGCTGGTTGGTCTGGGTATCTCGCATGAAAATTGCGGATTAATCTAGGGGCATGTATGTCAGAGGTGTTTAGCCAGGTGTCGTCTTGGGGCCCATAGTTCTTCCATCTAACCAAGTACTGAAGTCTTCTTCTGTAGATACGAGAATCCAGAATCTCTTTTATCTCGTATTCTTCTCCACCTTCAACTTGTACAGGAGGGGGAGGTGGAATATTAGGCCTTATTCCTTGGTCCGGAACATGGGGTTTTAGTAGCGACACATGGAAAATGGGATGGATTTTTAGGTCCATTGGCAATGTAAGCTGCACTGCAGCTTTTCCAATAAGTTTCTTGATTGGGAAAGGTCCCAAGAACAGAGGTCCAAGCTTTTTGCTAGGGATCTTCAGTCTCAAGTTTTTTGTTGAGAGCCAAACGAGGTCCCCGATAGTATACTGTGGAGAAGGTCTTCTACGAAGATCATAGTACTTCTTTTGTTGACTGTGAGCATGTGCAATGGTAGTATTTAGTGAACCCAGAGAATCCTTTATTTGGGTAAGATAGTCTGAGGCTACTGGGTTATTTGAAGGAAGGATGCGTGGAGGGAGAATAGAGGGATGGAACCCATAGTTCAAGCAGACTCTGCTTGGTTGTACTGTGAGTTGCGTTGTTGTAGGCAAATTCTGCCAGGGGGAGAAGATCCAACCAATCATCCTGTTGGTAAGAAGTGTAACAACGTAAATACTGCTCGATGCATTGGTTGACTCTTTCAGTCTGTCCGTTGGTCTGCGGATGGTAAGGAGAAGTGAGCTTCCGCTCAATCCGTAGTATGTGACATAGTTCTTGCCAGAATTTAGAAATAAATTGGGATCCACGGTCAGACAGAAGAGTTTTTGGGATACCATGTAATCTGAAGACATGTTTCATCAGGAGTTCTGCCGTTTGTTTGGACGAAGGTAGTCTGCGAATAGCAATGAAATGTGCCATCTTTGTCAGATGGTCCACTGACACCAAGATGGTATTAAATCCTTTGGAAGGAGGCAATTCTACGATGAAGTCCAATGACAAAACCTCCCATAGAGTTTGGGGTATTGGTAGACTGCATAGTAGACCGGATGGTCTCGTAGTGTCAATTTTGGACCTGGCACAGACATTGCATGAAGAGACGAATTTTTGTATAGATGTTTTCATGTCAGGCCACCAGAATTGTCGAGAAATCAAATTGAAAGTCTTTGTCATACCCATATGTCCTGCCATAGGCACATCATGCGATAATTCCAAGATCTTGGTGCGTAGGGTAGGTGGTATGTAAAGTTTGTCGTTGTAGTAGAGGAAGCCTTCTGCATCAGTATTTAGTTGTGGTGGGGGTGAATCCAAACTTATACCATGCAGAACCTCTTCCTTTAAGGAACGGACAACTCCAATAATGCGTTTGTGAGGTATTATAGGAACGGAAGGGATTTCAAAGTAGTTTTCTTCAGTTAGTCGTGATAGTGCATCCGCCTTTTTGTTCTTATCTGCAGGTGTGTAGGTCACTAGGAAGTTAAACCTTAGAAAGAATAGTGACCATCGTACCTGTCGATGCGAGAGAGTTTTGCTAGTCTGAAGATATTGGAGGTTTTTATGGTCCGTGTATATAATTATTGGTAGTTGGGTGCCTTCGAGTAAATGTCGCCAATTCTCCAGAGCCAATTTTATAGCAAGCAGTTCCTTTTCACCCACGGGGTAATTTATCTCGGGACTGCTCAGGGATTTAGAAAAAAAAGCGACTGGATGAAGTGGTGAAGTGTGGGTAGGTCGTTGGGAGAGTATTGCTCCTACTGCCATGTTTGACGCATCTACCTCCAGAATGTATTGGAGGGATGGGTCTGGATGGCGTAATATGTGAGCGGAAGTAAACCTTGTCTTTAACAAGTGGAAAGCCTTATTTGCTTCTTCTGACCATTTAAATGGTATTTTTATGCTAGTGAGCTGTGTGAGGGGTCTCACAATAGCAGAAAAGTTTTTTATGAACTTCCTGTAGAAATTTGAAAATCCCAGGAATCGCTGTAGCGCCTTGCTTGTAGTTGGTGTAGGCCAATCCTGAATGCAGGATATTTTACTCATGTCCATCTCGATTCCTGTTTTGGATATGATGTAGCCTAGAAAGAGTACCTCCTCTTTATGGAACAAGCATTTCTTCAGCTTCACATAAAGATTATGTGCAAGCAATCTCGATAATACAAGTCTTACATGTCTTATGTGTTCAGACAGGGTCCGTGAATATATAAGTATATCGTCCAGATATACCACAACACAGACATCTAGTAAGTCTTTAAAAATATCGTTTATAAATCGTTGGAAAACTGCAGGGGCATTGCATAGGCCGAATGGCATCACAAGATATTCGAACAATCCGTATCTAGTTCTGAATGCAGTCTTCCACTCGTGTCCATCACGGATTCGAATGAGATTGTATGCTCCTTTCAGGTCTAATTTTGAAAAATAGGTAGCTCCACGCACCTGCTCAATGAGCTCAGGGATAAGCGGTAGAGGATAGCGATCTTTTATTGTGATAGCATTCAATTTCCTGTAGTCGATGATAGGTCTGAGACTTGAATCTTTATTGCGAACAAAAAAGAGTCCTGCTGCTGTGGAAGAAGTGGAAGGTCTAATAAAACCTTTTTCCAAGTTCTCATCCAAATAGGTTTTGAGATGGGCAAGTTCATCCTGTGAAAGAGGATAAACATGACCGAACGGCAATTTGCTATTTGGGAGTAGATCAATGCTACAATCAGTCTCGATGAGGAGGTAATGCTTGAGCATTTTTCTCAAGAAAAACCTCAGAAAGATCCTGATAACATAGTGGTGCAATCTCATCTGTCACCACAGACAGAATCTTCCCGGAAAACGGGAGGTTACACGTTTCCTCGCAATAACAAGAAGGGAAGGTCAAGGACCGTTTCTTCCAATCTATGGTTGGTTGGTGTGTGTGCAACCAGGGAAGTCCCAACACAATGGGAAAGTGGGGTGATGGTATTAAATCGAAGGTAGAAGTCTCCCTATGAGACTCGTTAATGGTGACTAGAAAGTGCTTGTGTCTGATCGGTGATCGGACCAGAGGATAACGGAACACCGGTAATAAGACTTACTGAGACAGGTTTGAGTTTAGAAATAATAGGAATTTTATTTAAAGCAGCAAAACATATATCCATATAATTTCCACAAGATCCTGTGTCAATCATGGCCTTAGTAGTAATCCTGTTCTGGTCCCACTGTAATGTCAAAAAACAGAAATGTAGGGGTTAGTGAATGAAGTTGTCAATCCTCCTAGAGAGACATGTGAACACTCACCCTTCTTTTTGTTGACTAGGGGACAGACGTTTATCTTGTGATCCGGGGATGCACAGTACAAGCAGAGATTTTCATTTCGTCTTTTGGCTTTTTCCATAGTTGATAGCGGTGGGCGTATGGTTCCTACCTCCATAGGAACGGCCAGACTCCGAGAGGAAACGGATAATGGCATTCCCATCTTTTCAGCCTTTCTTTCTCGTAGTCTTCTATCTATGGTAATACTGAGTTGTATTAATGCATCCAGGGTTTTTGGCAGATCCGCTCGGGCGAGCTCGTCCTTAACGGCTTCTGATAGGCCAAGCCTAAATTGGGTTTTCAGAGATGCATCATTCCATTCTGAATCAAGGGTCCATCTCTTGAACTCTGCGACAAAGTCTTCTACAGGCCTCCTTCCTTGTTTCAAGGATCTTAACTGAAGATCAGCAGTACTCTGCCTATTGGGGTCATCATATAGGCTAGTGAGCTCTGCCAGGAACAAGGCATAGGAGTTGAGAAGCTGGTCGTTTTTCTCAAAAAGAGAATCTGCCCAGGCTCGAGGATCGCTTGATAGGTAAGAAGTAATAGTACAAACCTTAATGTGATCAGTAAGGTAGGTACGAGGTTTTAGCAAAAAAAGTAACTCACATGCGTTTTTAAATTCGCAAATTTTTTTGCGATCGCCTGTAAATACCAAAGGAGGATTTATCTTGGGTTCAGGGGACTGAGCAGAGGTAAGTTGTGTCAGTCTAATTACCTGCTGCGACAGAGCCTGATTGTCTTCTTTTAATTCAGCAAGTGCGTGTATTAACGCAGATACTTGCTGTTTTAATTGTGTCACCTGAGTGGTTATTTCTGCTGAATCCATTTTTGGTTCGTTCAATCTGTAACGCTCCTGCGTTTCTTATATGGTGTGGATTTTCAGCTGCAGAAATAGTTCCACGTCAGTAGTCATGTAAGAGATATGCTGAGATACCATTCCCAACCTCAATGACTCATCATGTGTGGAAGGTCTTATTTCAGCCAGTAAATACACACAATTAGCAAGCTGGTTCCTAGAATGACTTTATGTATGTGGTAACACAATGATGAAGGTTGAGGGATAGGTTGAGTGGAGGTGGTAGGTGATAGACACTTGAAGGTGATACAGTAGCAGATGGATGCAGGAAGGTTTAGCAATGTTGTATGATAGCAGATGACAGAATAGCAGGTGGACATACAAAAGAGATCAACCCAGTGCAGAAAAGTAGCAATAGTCTCAAGAGCTAGCAATCTAGTTATGCAGATGTGATAAACAGTCTTTACTATGCAGAGCTAGATAGTGTAAGCTTAGTATAAGTTTATAGAGAATTCCCCTGCGGGGTACTTAGCACTATTAGCGATACAGCCGAAGGATGGTTCAGGAGAGGCGGATGATCCAGTAGCGGGATACAGGGATCAGCGCGGCGAGGTTCCGTCAGCGAGGTAAGCTTGCAAGCATGGAAGCTTCAAGCAAGGTTAGCATCCAGGTAAGGGTGTTTGAACGAACACATGTGAGTGAGAACCGGCGCTTTAAATAGCCATCTAGTCCGGCGCTGGGTGATGACAGCTCCAGTCTTAAAGGTGTATGCGCACCTTTTCCAAAAGTAAATGGTGGGGCGCATACACTTGTGGAAAGTGTAATTTAGGGTACCAAAGGTACCGGAACATTACAGGCGGACACCTGTCCGCTGCTCCATCAACCTAATCAAAAGCCCGAACAGCCTGGTTATCAGCTCGGACAGCAGCTCAGACAGACAGCTGCGAGTAGGCCGCAAAGCTGCAGCCTAAATTTGAGGCCCGATCCGGCCGCGTGAGTCACGAGTTCGCCGGCAACTCTATTAGCTTGATCAGCAGCTCGGACAGCTCGGTCAGTTTGATCAGTCGCCTGGACAGCCAGCTCCGTCAGCCACGAGTAGGCTGCAAAGCCGCGGCCCCAACTTTCAAGCCCGACCGGGCCACGTGAGGCGCGCATCTGTCGGCAGCACCGTCTGCCATATTAGCAGCTTGGACAGCCTAGTTAGTCAGTTAGTTAGTCACTCGGTCAGCCTGGCCAGGCACTTAGACAGGAGTAGGAGTAGGTCGCAAAGCCACAGCCTCAATTTTTGGTACCGATCTGGCCTTGTGGGGCACGCATCCATCCGCAGTACCGTCCACTATATCATCAGCTCGGTCAGGCACTCGGACAGCTTAGTCAGGCACTCTCACACCCTGGTCAGGCACTCAGACAGCCGCGAGTAGGCCACAAAGCCGCGGACTAACTTTTCAGGCCGATCCAGCCACGTGAGGCACAGACCCGGGGATGATGAGACATCCGCTCCCCCCATCCAATAACCACCACAGGGAGCCCAGAGGACATAATTATTGCACTTGAGCGCAGGAGAATTGAACTACAGCCCAGAGGACATCCCTGCCCCAGTCACTAACCCCCAGGGGCCGGGAACTTGCTCAAAGACACCCGCGTGCGATCCGGACAGCCTGGTCAGCAACAACCACAGCCAAACCCCCCCCCTTACAGGAGCAAGTGGAAAGTCAACTCCTACCTCACCCGGGGGGGGGTAGTGGTGTAGGTTGGGGCCCAAAGACCACCGTGACTGTTAGAGGGGCCGGGGGGAATGGAAGGGAACCCGGGGGTCTGACCTTCCTGAGGGGTCCAGGTCAACCCTGAGAGACCCCAAAGGGAGAAGGGGGGACACTACTTATCACACCATGGAACCAGGTGGGCACCACTTTGGGCAGACCATCGCCCCATCTTGGAATGGGGGGTGTTGCGGGCTAGAGGTATGCTGCTAATTAGGCCGCGACCAGGTTGTGTGCGTCCTTGCGACGTGTTTTACTTGCAGGCCAGTACCCCTCCATTGGGACTATGTTGCGGCCAACCTAGCGCGGTTCTGAGGCCTTGACCGCTTGCCTGCCAGACTAGGAAGACCGTAAGGATCTAGGACCGTGATGGCGATCCTTGGCACCCCAGATGTTTTGGAACTTAATTTCCCATGATGCTCAACTACATTGCAGAGTGCATGAGAATCATGGGAAACGTAGTTCCAAAACATCTGGGGTGCCAAAGTTTGCCATCACTGATATAGGATATCCAGTCCGCCGCCCAGTCCGGCAGTTGATTGTAGTTCTTACAGGAACAGAAAATAATAAAAGAAGAAAAAAAATTCAGTTTAAAAGGAAAAAATGCCAGGACCAGAGTTCCCAGTAAGAAGCTAGGTCCTTACTCCTGACTAGGCAGAGATCCTAGAGCAGGAAGTGGGAGTATACCTCCTAGGACTGCCCCATAGGCGTAATTAAGCTATGTTAACTTTTGTTAACCCTTTTTCCATCTAGTATCCTACTCCTAGGAGGAGCAGCATAATCCACAGGTCAAAGATATGGAGCTGTGTCATCAATAAACGAAAGAGATATTTAAATTCTTAAATTATTCAGCAAAAACAAAATTAGATGCAATGTTATGCAGTGGAAAAAGTAACTACACCCTTTGTGTAAAAAGCTCCTTCAGCAAAAATGACTTCTTGTAGGCGTTTTGTATAACTGCCCAAAAAACTCTGACCTCGGCTCTGACAAGAAAATTTTAACCACGTCCTAAAGCCAAATTTCTACAGTTGCATGATGGTTTTGGGTTTCCTTGCATGAACTGTCAGTTTCAAATTCTTCCCCTGACTAGGGCAGTCCATAGGCCTCCAATGTTTTTTTTAAGCCATTCCTTGGTAGATTTGCTAGTGTGCTTTGGATCGTTAGTGTGTTGAAAGAGGATTTATTTCAGGTTTGGCTTTAAGGCCAAGTTTACCCATAGGTGTTTTGAATCTCAGGCGGAATTGTCACAATTCTGCCTGAGATTACAAAATATGCAGTTAAAATGTAAAATCGTACATCAGTGTGTTCAGGTGCCATTCATTTCAATGGCACCTAAAAACGTAGTGCAATTATGCCACGACACAAATCGTGCTGCAATGGCGTAAAGCAAATCGCACGACGGTGTCGCCTAAAAAAAGTCTGGAACTTCATTTAGGCAACATGTGTACAAATCACAGCAGAATCATACCATGTTTTAAGGTGCCATTGAAATTAATGGCACCTGAACACGCTGATATCCGATTTGACATTGTAACAGCGCGTTTTGAAATTGCATGCAGAATCATGGCAATTCAAAACGTCTATGTGTAAACAGAGCCTTACTTTTGGACAGATGGCTTAACATGCTCATCAAGCACACTTTTATATGTACAAAGAGCAAATGACTCCTGCGCTTGAGGGGTGGCCTTGCGGCTGGTATCCTGAAAATGCGATTCAGGTCAAATTGTAGTAAATTCAGGCTGTGCTGCCACTCTCAACGGGTCGTAGTAACCCAAAGCAGATACTGGAAAAGAGAAATGGACAGAGGGCGCACCAGCCTAGCGCATTATCTTTAAAACAATTTATTGTAATAGACATGTATACACATTATACTCACAAAACGATTATAAAACACGGGCAATAAGCAATGAGGGACCACCAGGGGTCTCCACTGGGCATCCTCAGCTGCCGCAGGCCGTGGAAAGATGTAGAGCTCCAAAAAGCCGTTTACGCGTTTCGGGGTGTTCCCCCTTCATCAGAGCTAGTTGGGGGAATGAGTGGTAGGGCTTTTGTATATTCCAAAAGGTCACATGATCAAGTCCCAAAGCTCCATCCTTTGTGGGTGGGTCAAGAACAATATAAATGTAAAGAAGTATTTTACTAATGACAATAAAAGCATAAAAAATATAAATATATATAGAACCAATGCATATGCAAAGAAATCAATAAAAGATGATTACCACAATACATGACAATAGGACCATGGAAGAGCCAGCCATGCAAAGTTGCCTGACATGGAACAAACATCAGACCCTATTGCCTTGTGCGATCGATAAATGCCATCCAAATGCAGCCACAGACATAGTGTATGGTAGAAGAAATCTATTGAAATTCCCTGCTGTTCCTTGTATAGGTTATATAATGTGTTATAGTACATGCAAAATCTACATATGCCACAGCTTTCATACAGATTGGAGCCACAATGTCATAAGGAAGGGACCGACCGGAATGTAAACCATCAGTGCAGATACTGAGAACAGGATTATGTTGCTATTATAATCATTACCGGAGCGTCCCTGTGTTTGGGGTCTTTGTGTCTCCATTTCCGCTGATGTCCTATTGTGGATATCCTGTGTCATCCTGGATACTTCCTGTATACATCACTTACGGTTCCTGTAAGGCATGTGGAAGTGACATAGAATGGTCTGTCAAGACGGATCTCGCAATCCATGCTGCGCCATCTACCTGGCCCCAGCATGAATTACATGCAGAGCTTTGTAGCTGGAAATTTGGTTTGTTTCTACATTAATTTCAATTTTCAATATGCTGTATTGGGAACGGCACAATCGCACTTACACTCATAGGGTGGCCAGATGGACTCAACTAAAAATGAGTAATAGTACAGTACAATATATACATATATATATATATAAAAAATATACACATATATATATATATATATATATATATATATATATATATATATAAAGACAGATATAATAAAAAAACGCATATAGAATGCATATGCGTCCATAGATGATCAATATTTCTGTATATAAATACCTGTAGCGAGGTTGACCACCACCTTTTGGTGTCAAATAGTAAAGGATGTTATATATATTGTATACAAACTTGTTATAATACAATAAAATATAATATAAAATATACATAAAAGTATATATATAACAAATATATATAAAAAAAACATGCCTAAGGATGATATTACACTTGTGTTCACCGATGCAGACTCTCAAGTCTCAAGGGGCGGATTGTACGGCCGACAAAGTAACCCGCAAAGGGAACAAAATGCCATAAATGACAAAAGAAGTCCCACAATTGATGAATGGTTTGATTTTGTGTGCCATCCAAGCCCACTATGTCCTGTTTCCAATGCCACATGCCACAATTTCTTACCCCACACCTGTAGTTCCCCTTTTGATCAAAAAAGGAAAACCACTGGTGTGAAGTATTACCCAGAAATTTTCTTGTTTTTGATATTTTACTGGAGGCAATGAGGCTTCTAGGGCCACGTGGTTTCCTATATATAAAACCTGGTTTCTCTGGCTTTGTTATATGTTCTCCCAAAATGGGGTCTCTCTTGAGAATGTCCCAGTGCTTATGAATAATTTGTTGCATCTGCCAGGCTTTATTGTTAAATCTAGTGCAAAAGTTTGTGCATTTATTAGTAAAATTTCTACTGTTTGTAGTTTCAACACTTTTACTAGTGGTCTTTTGATCCCCCTGGCTTTCATACAGAACTAAATACTTATTAAACGCCTCTTCTATATGGGCATCAGTATAACCTTTATCTGGGAACTTCTTTTTAAGGACGTTGCTTCGTTCTACATAATCACCTTTTAAAGTGCACGTGCGTTTGAGCCTGCAAAATTGGCCAAAAGGTACATTCTTAATCCAACGCGGGTGATGATTGCTCTCAGCGTGTAGATAAGAGTTACCCGCGCTGGGCTTAAAATGCGTCCTCGAGAGACTAGACCCATTGTCTCCTGTCCTGAGTTCCAAATCCAAAAACACCAGGGATTCATTACTCAGGACGTGAGTGAATTGGATCCCAAATGGGTTGTGTTGGCAATGCTTGAGGAAACCATCTAATTGTGTATCTAAGCCATCCCATATGATCAACACATCATCTATGTATCTGGCATACAAAACCAGATGGCCTCCAAATGGGTTATGGGACCAAATGTGTTGTTGTTCCCAAAAGCCCATAAAGAGGTTTGCATAGCTGGGTGCAAACCTGGCTCCCATGGCTGTACCTTGCATCTGTCTGTAATGTTTTCCCATGAAAGACAAATGATTGTGGGTTAGGGCGAATTTGATGCGGTCTAGTAGGAATTGGGCCTGTTTGTGATGAAAAAAGGCTGAATTCATGTTTAATGATGTGTATAACGAGACTACATCGAGTGACAGCCAGCGGTACCCTTCCTGCCATGTGTAATTGGATAAGATCTCCAACATATGTCCAGAGTCCTTAACATATGAAGGAAGGCTCTGAACCAGATCCTGTAGGTGATAACCAATGTAGCAGCCGAGATTACTCGTTAGACTTTCAATACCCGCTATAATTGGCCTCCCCGGGGGATTTTAACATCCTTTTGAACTTTTGGGATGTGATAGAAATAAGGGGTGGCTGAATGTTTCTTAAATAGAAACAGATATTCATCCTTGTTTAGCACTCCATTGTCTCGGGGCCCAGTCTAAAAGAGTCTTAAGTTCTTTTTGATAGGATACCACGGATCTCCGGGGAGTGTCTCATATGTGCTGCCATCACCCAAAATTCTCGAAGCTTCTGCCAGATATGCATCCCATATTGTCATGTATTGTGGTAATCATCTTTTATTGGACAAGTTCATTGGTTCTATATATATAATTATTAATTACTGATAAAACAATTTATATCCAAGTCGATATTTAACTCTTTGGGATGTAAAGAATCGGTTAAATATATCCAATACGTCTCTCGTTTAGAGAGTTCTCTGACTCTATTGGAACCTCTCCACAAGGGGTCTACCCTCTCTATGCCCCAGAACTTCAAATGAGAGGGGTCCCTGTTGTGGTATTGGTGAAAATGCAGAGATACATTATGGTCCTTAAAGCCCTTGCGAATATTCACAATATGCTCCGATACCCGAATAGCTAACGTGCGTTTGGTCCTCCCAATATAAATCAAACCACAAGGGCATTGGAGACCATATACCACATGGGGGGTATTACAAGACATGAAATCCTTTATGTCAAATGTTTGATCGTTAGCACAAGATGTAAATGTCATGAAGTTTCTTAAGTGGGTATGAACCTGTTTACAAGACCTGCACTTACGGCAAGCAAAGAAACCGGTAGTGTTATCCCAAAACATCCTTGGTTTTATAGGGGGATCTAGGATTTTTTGTACCACCTGGTCCCCAAACGTGGGACCCCTCCTATAGATGGAGGGAGTGACAGGTAACACTTTACCTAAGGTTTTATCCATGCAAAGGACCGACCAATGTTTTTTGATCACTCCCTCTACTTCTTTATACTGGGCGTTGTATTGGGTAATGAAACTCCACTCATCTTCCTGCCTAGGTTGCCTAATACGTTCCCTCAGGCAATCATCCTGAGTTACAGTCCCGATCTCTGCAATGGTCCTATCCAAGACTTGGGTATTGTAACCCTTTTCTATGAATCTATGCTTGATCACCTGTGCTTGGATATGAAAATCCGTATCAGTAGTGCAGTTCCTCCTCACTCTAAGTAGTTGGCCTCTAGGAATATTGGCCAACCATTGTTGGTGGTGTCCACTATGGATGGGAAGATATCCGTTGCGATCCGTAGGCTTGAAGTAAACCCTGGTCTCCAGCCTACGGTCAGCAAGGGATATCTCCACATCCAAATAGTGTACGTTAGTTCTGCTCCAATTATAATCAAGCCTGATATTGTTGCTATTATCATTTAAACTATCTACAAAATTCACCAGAGACTGTTCCGCTCCAGCCCAAATGAAAAAAAAATCATCTATGTACCTCCTGTACATGATGAGTCCATCATACTGGGCAGCATATATATATAGTGATCTTCCCATTCTCCCATAAAGAAATTGGCGAGGCTAGGGGCGAATTTTGCGCCCATAGCCACGCCTCTCTACTGCTGATAAAAGGTACCATTGTACCAAAAGTAATTGTGCGCCAAACAATAGTCTAGCGCACATCTGAGGAATCGCTTCTGGGACTCTGGGAGGTCGTCTCTGCTGCTAAAAGCCCAATTAAATGCTAGGAGCGCATTATCACGCTGAATTATTGTGTACAAAGAAGCAACATCGCCAGTCACTAAAAAAATTTCTCCACTAGTGGGTATTGAAACCTCCTTCAAAGATAAGAGTAGATCTTTCGTATCACGAAGATAAGATTTTAAATTAACCACACTGGTCTGTAAAAAATTATCCAAGTATTCACCTAGTCGCGAAGCCAGTGATTGTATACCATTTACAATAGGCCTTGCCGGAGGGTTCAATTGATCTTTATGGATCTTTGGCAAGGTGTAAATGGTCGGGATGCTACTGAAACTTGGCATGAGATATTTTTTCTCTTTTTTAGAAAGAATATGTTTGATATTCAGTGGTGGGATCTCTGTCCAACACTGAATAAGTATCCGTATCTATTGGGTATGGTAGAAGTCCTTTAGAAGAACTACCCCCCCTCCCGTATCCGCTGGCCTCACTACCACATATTTTCATTTCTCCAGTGATTCAAGACCCTATTAAATATATCTAGGGTTAACTGGTTTCTTCGGTTCAATTGTGTTTAAATCCCTGATAACCAGGTTCTTGAAAACCTCTATATGTTGGTTAGAGGATTGTTGCGGATTAAACAGAGAGTTATTCTTGAGACCCCTATCTATCCTCACCGTAGCGTTAGTGGTGGCAGTTATAGTCCTATTCACATTATGACCAGGATTTAGAAAATATTTTTTAAGGTTAATTTTACGTATATACCTATGCAAGTCGATATATACGTTAAGACTTGTTGACTGATTTCGGTTTCACACATTTTAGGCCTGCATTTAATATATTAATCTCTTTGTGGGTCAAAGATACATCCGCCAAATTATAGATGCCCCTTAGTCGATCTCCCTTGGTCTTTTTTTGTTGTTGTTTCCGCCCTGCCCTACATCCCCTTGTGTTCGTTCTCCCATAGGATGGTAAGGGCCAGGTTGTTTAATTGTATGGAGTTACGCTATGTGTTCCCACTTCGTTTGTTTACATCCATGACATGGTCATTGTGAGTGGATTACATGTGGAGGCACAGAATGCTTTGGAGCCAAATCGCAGCAGAGCTTGTGTCCAGGAGTTGAGATCTTATCTGGCATATACAGGCTTACATCTATCATCAGTCTGGTGAGTGTCCATTCTGACGGGGGTGGCACGGCTTGATGGTGGAGGCTTATTGGTGTTTTAGGATCTTCTGCACATCCAACTTCACACATGTCTGATATCTAAAGCTTGACTGTGTTAGTTGCCCTTTATTTGGGACTGTCTATACATGCATGCGATTACCTTCCAGTGGACAATACAATTTATTATATGTATGATTCTCTCATATATGTATATTGCTGTTTGATTCATGCCAAGTGTTTTTTAGCACTGCTAGTATTTTAGATTTATTATTTTCCTATTTAGTGAATTTATTACACCCTTTATTGATTTCTTTACCTATAGCAGCTGCTTTGACCTATATGGTCTTTGAGATTCATATATTTATATATAGCGCTGGGTGAGTAGGAATTCTGACCATCATACTTTTTGGTGGTTTTCTTGCTCTTTGTTTTTTATAGTTTGGTTTTTAAACCTAGCAGCTATGGATGCTATATGGTTTTAAAAAACAGACAATTACGAATGGATAGCATCTTTTTTGATGTAATAGATACTAATCCCTCTCAGGATCTCTCCTCCAACCTAACTTCTTTGGGTAATCTCCTAGAGAAACAGGTTCGGGCCTGGTGAGACATTTGCGCCTTTGAAAAATATATCAAGGAACGCATAATTATGAGAAGCCTAAGATGGGAGGTTACCCCACAGGATGCTTTGGATGACAAAGCATCCATGGCTGAATGGCTAGAGTTTTTTAATAGTGTTGGCACCAAATTGCAGGAATTGGTGTTAAAGAGAAAAAAAAACGCAAAATGGCAATATTAGAGAAAAAGATAGCAGATCGCCAAGTTATCTTGGAAACAGCCAAGGATTCACCCTTGGTTATTAAATTTAACACAGATATAAAAAATAAATTAGAAAAAATGGATAGAGATACCCACAAGAAAAATGTCAAGAAATATCATGGAGACCTGGGGGACTTCAGAGGAAATCATTTACCTCTGGCAGAATCCAGGGACACAAACATCATTTAGGCCAAATTTTAATGATGCTTACCCAGGTCCCTCCCAAGAGAGGAATGCATTATTATCCGTCCCAAGTATCCCCAAAGGGGCATATGAAGGTAAACAAAGTCAATCAGCACCAAAAGGAGCAAGACCTAAAGACTCTAATCCCTATTATCAGAGGAATCAGAATTCTTATCAATCACAAGGGACACAGCAAATCTATAAGAATAAAGAACCTTATGTGCATTATGATGACCAGGGCCCGGATTCTGCTTATCCAGTACCTGTACACAATCGCTATGATGCGTTGACCCATTATGATGAACCGAACTCCCCAGCCCCAAATCCACCTCGCCCTTTTTTATGGAGGGGAGGCAGAGGCAGGGGGGGGAGAAGAGGGGGCAGACCCTGTAGAGGGAGACCCACAGGTTGGGGTTTTCCACAACAGCAGGGCATTTACGACCCACGTTGGGGTCAACAACTAGGCCCTTACCATCCTATGGCAGAACAAACACAAGGGGATGTAGGGCAGAGCGGAAACCACAACAAAAAAAGACGAAGGGAGATCGACTAAGGGGCATCTATAATTTGGCGGATGTATCTTTGACCCACAAAGAGATTAATATATTAAATGCAGGCCTAAAATGTGCGAAACAGAAACCAGTCAACAAGTTTAACGTATATATCGACTTGCATAGGTATATACGTAAAATTAACCCTAAAAAATATTTTCTAAATCCTGGTCGTAATGTGAATAGGACTATAATTGCCACCACTAACACTACGGTGGGGATAGATAGCGGTCTCAAGAATAACTCTCTGTTTAATCCGCAACAATCCTCTAACCAACATATAGAGGTTTTCAAGAACCTGGTTATCAGGGATTTGAACACAATTGAACCAAAGAAACCAGTTAACCCTAGATATATTCAATAGGGTCTCGAATCACTGGAGAAACGAAAATATGTGGTAGTGAGGCCAGCGGATAAGGGAGGGGGGGTAGTTCTTCTAAAGAAGGACTACTACCATACCCAATTAACCAATTTATTGGCAGATACGGATACTTATTCAGTGTTGGACAGAGATCCCACCACTGAATATCAAAGGGAGTTGAATGACCTTATCAGTATGGGATATGATAAACATATTCTTTCTAAAAAAAAAAAAAATCTCATGCCAAGTTTCAGTCGTATCCCGACCATTTACACCTTGCCGAACAATGCCAGAACAGGTCAGAAGCACAGAGGTTAAGAAATGATAAGCTCAGAGTCCTGTCTACAAATGCTCACAGTTTAGGTAAAAAAATCAATGAACTTGGGTCAATAATGGCATCTGAGAATGTAGATTTAGTGGCTGTTACGGAGACATGGTTTAATGAAAGAAATGACTGGGACATAACCATACCAGGGTACTCTTTATACAGAAGAGACAGAGAAGGCAAGAAAGGAGGAGGAGTGGCCCTGTATGTGAAAGATCGCATTAAATCTAACCTAATACAAGTTGGTGAGGTCAACAGAGTCAGTTTGGGTTACGTTGCAGTTTGCTAATCATGCAGTAACTCGTGTAGGTGTGATATATAGACCACCTGGTCAAGTTAAAGAACTAGATGATCTACTAGTTGAAGAAATAGCTAAAATGACAATGAAAGGAGAAGTTATCATTATGGGAGATTTCAATCTTCCAGATATAAACTGGAAAACCAAAATAGCAAGTTCTACCAGGAGTACAGATATTCTAAATTCCCTACTGGGGTTGTCTCTGCAACAAGTGGTTGAGGAGCCAACCCGGAGGGAGGCCATTTTGGATTTGGTATTCACAAATGGGGATTCGGTATATGATGTCATTGTAGGCGAAAATTGGGATCTAGTGATCACCAGTCAGTGTGGTTTAATATAAGAACTGTGAAAGAGTCACACCACACAAAAACAAAAGTTTTAGATTTTAGAAAAACAGACTTTTAAAAATGAAATGAGTCATAAATGAGTCCTTATCAGACTGGAACGGATTACATGGAGTCCAGGAGAAATGGGACTACTTAAAAGGTGCATTATTGAAGGCAACAGAAAATTGCATTAGACTTGTCAGTAAAAGCAAAAAAAGGAAGAGACCACTGTGGTACTCAGCAGAAGTGGCCCAAATCATTAAAAATAAAAAGCTAGCATTTTGTAATTATAAAAAAACCCAGAGCAATGAAGATAAGGAAATCTACAAGATTAGGCAGAAAGAGGCCGAGCAAGTTATAAGAACTTCTAAAGCGCAGGCAGAAGAAAAACTAGCTCAGTCTATGAAAAAGGGGGATAAGACATTCTTCAGATATATAAATGAAAAAAGGAAATTAAAACAAGGAATAACTAAATTAAAAACAAAGGACGGAAGGTATGTAGAAGAGAATAAAGGGCTAGCCGACTGCCTTAATGAATACTTCTGTTCAGTTTTTACAGAAGAAAAAGAAGAAGGACCTCCACTTGAAAGGATGACTAATGAATCGTTTGATGCATGTGTCTTTACAGAGGAAGACGTTCTAAGATTGCTGTCTAAAGTGAAGACAAATAAGTCACAGGGTCCTGATGAGATACACCCAAAATTATTAAAAGAGCTTAGTGGTGAGCTGGCAAAACCATTAACAGATTTATTTAACCAATCATTAGTAACAGGAGTCGTCCTGGAAGATTGGAAATTGGCAAATGTCGTGCCCATTCACAAGAAAGGTAGTAGGGAGGAATCGAGCAACTATAGACCAGTGAGTCTGACATCAATAGTAGGCAAATTAATGGAAACCCTATTAAAGGATAGGATTGTGGAACATCTTAAATCCCACGGATTGCAAGATGAAAAACAACATGGGTTTACTTCAGGGAGATCATGTCAAACAAATCTTATAGATTTTTTTGAATGGGTGACTAAAATAATAGACGGTGGAGGTGCAGTAGACATTGCATATATAGATTTTAGTAAGGCTTTTGACACTGTCCCACATAGAAGACTTATCAATAAACTGCAGTCATTGAGCATGGACTCCCATATTGTTGAGTGGATTAGGCAGTGGCTGAGTGACAGACAACAGAGGGTTGTAGTCAATGGAGAACATTCAGAACAAGGTCATGTTACCAGTGGGGTACCTCAGGGATCTGTACTGGGACCAATTTTGTTTAATATCTTCATAAGTGATATTGCAAAAGGCCTCGATGGTAAGGTTTGTCTTTTTGCTGATGACACAAAGATATGTAACAGGGTTGATGTTCCTGGAGGGAAACGCCAAATGGAAAAGGATTTAGGAAAACTAGAAGAATGGTCAGAACTCTGGCAACTGAAATTTAATGTGGATAAGTGCAAGATAATGCACCTGGGGCGTAAAAACCCAAGGGCAGAATATAGAATATTTGACACAGTCCTGACCTCAGTATCTGAGGAAAGGGATTTAGGAGTAATTATTTCAGAAGACTTAAAGGTGGGAAGACAATGTAATAGAGCAGCACGAAATGCCAGCAGAATGCTTGGATGTATAGGGAGAGGTATAAGCAGTAGAAAGAGAGAAGTGCTTATGCCGCTGTACAGAACACTGGTGAGACCTCACTTGGAGTATTGTGCGCAGTACTGGAGGCCATATCTCCAGAAGGATATAGATACCCTAGAGAGAGTTCAGAGAAGAGCTACTAAACTAGTACATGAATTGCAGGAAACAACTTACCAGGAAAGGTTAAAGGACCTTAACATGTATATCTTGGAAGAAAGAAGAGACAGAGGGGATATGATAGAAACTTTTAAATACATAAAGGGAATCAACTCGGTAAAAGAGGAGAGCATATTTAAAAGAAGAAAAACTACCACAAGAGGACACAGTTTTAAATTAGAGGGGCAAAGGTTTAAAAGTAATATGAGGAAGTATTACTTTACTGAGAGAGTAGTGGATGCATGGAATAACCTTCCTGCAGAAGTGGTAGCTGCAAATACAGTGAAGGAGTTTAAGCATGCATGGGATAGGCATAAGGCTATCCTTCATATAAGATAGGGCCAGGGACTATTCATAGGATTCAGATATATTGGGCAGACTAGATGGGCCAAATGGTTCTTATCTGCCGACACATCCTATGTTTCTATGTTTCTATGATCAATAAAGATCAATTGAACCCTCCGGCAAGGCCTATTGTAAATGGTATACAATCACTGGCTTTGCGACTAGATGAATACTTGGATAATTTTTTACAGACCAGTGTGGTTAATTTAAAATCTTATCTTCGTGATACGAAAGATCTACTCTTATCTTTGAAGGAGGTTTCAATACACACTAGTGGAGAAATATTTTTAGTGACTGGCGATGTTGCTTCTTTGTACACAATAATTCAGCATGATGATGCGCTCCTAGCATTTAATTGGGCTTTTAGCAGCAGAGACGACCTCCCAGAGTCCCAGAAGCGATTCCTCAGATGTGCGCTAGACTATTGTTTGGCGCACAATTACTTTTGGTACAATGGTACCTTTTATCAGCAGAAGAGAGGCGTGGCTATGGGCGCAAAATTCGCCCCTAGCCTCGCCAATCTGTTTATGGGAGAATGGGAAGATCACTATATACATGCTGCCCAGTATGATGAACTCATCATGTACAGGAGGTACATAGATGATTTTCTTTTCATTTGGGCTGGAGCGGAACACTCTCTGGTGAATTTTGTAGATAGTTTAAATGATAATAGCAACAATATCAGGCTTGATTGTAATTGGAGAAGAACTAACGTACACTATTTAGATGTGGAGATATCCCTTGCTGACCGTAGGCTGGAGACCAAGGTTTACTTCAAGCCTACGGATCGCCACGGATATCTTCCCATCCATAGTGGACACCACCAACAATGGTTGGCCAATATTCCTAGAGGCCAACTACTTAGAGTGAGGAGGAACTGCACTACTGATACGGATTTTCATATCCAAGCACAGGTGATCAAGCATAGATTCATAGAAAATGGTTACAATACCCAAGTCTTGGATAGGACCATTGCAGAGATCGGGACTGTAACTCAGGATGATTGCCTGAGGGAACGTATTAGGCAACCTAGGCAGGAAGATGAGTGGAGTTTCATTACCCAATACAACACCCAGTATAAAGAAGTAGAGGGAGTGATCAAAAAACATTAGTCGGTCCTTTGCATGGATAAAACCTTAGGTAAAGTGTTACCTGTCACTTCCTCCATCTATAGGAGGGGTCCAACGTTTGGGGAACAGGTGGTACAAAAAAATCCTAGATCCCCTATAAAACCAAGGATGTTTTGGGATAACACTACTGGTTTCTTTGCTTGCCGTAAGTGCAGGTCTTGTAAACAGGTTCATACCCACTTAAGAAACTTCACGACATTTACATCTGCTGCTAACGGTCAAACATTTGACATAAAGGATTTCATGTCTTGTAATACCACCCATGTGGTATATGGTCTCCAATGCCCTTGTGGTTTGATCAATATTGGGAGGACCAAACGTACATTAGCTATTCGGGTATCGGAGCATATTGCGAATATTCGCAAGGGCTATAAGGACCATAATGTATCTCTGCATTTTCGCCAATACCACAACAGGGACCGCTCTCATTTGAAGTTCTGGGGCATAGAGAGGGTAGACCCCTTGTGGAGAGGTTCCAATAGAGTCAAAGAACTCTCTAAACGAGAGACGTATTGGATATATTTAACCAATTCTTTACATCCCAAAGGGTTAAATATCGACTTGGATATAAATTGTTTTATCAGTAATTATTGATCCTCCTATCAGTTATCGGTATATTTCTTCTTTTTTAATATGTCTGTGTTTTAATATTGAATTTATATATATATGCGATCTTTTGCCACATTTCAGGCTTCAAACATAAAGATGTAAAACTGTAATTTTTTTGTGAAGAATCAACAAGTGGGGCACAATCATGAAGTGGAACGAAATTTATTGGACATTTCAAACTTGTTTAACAAATAAAAAATGGAAAAATTGGGTGTGCAAAATTATTCAGCCCCCTTAAGTTAATACTATGTAGCGCCACCTTTTGCTGCGATTACAGCTGTAAGTCGCTTGGGGTATGTCTCTATCAGTTTTGCACATCGAGAGACTGAAATTTTTGCCCATTCCTCCTTGCAAAACAACTCAAGCTCAGTGAGATTGGATGGAGAGCGTTTGTGAACAGCAGTTTTCAGTTCTTTCCACAGATTCTCGATTGGATTCAGGTCTGGACTTTGACTTGGCCATTCTAACACCTGGATATGTTTATTTGTGAACCATTCCATTGTAGATTTTGCTTTATGTTTTGGATCATTGTCTTGTTGGAAGACAAATCTCCATCCCAGTCTCAGGTCTTTTGCAGACTCCATCAGGTTTTCTTCCAGAATGGTCCTGTATTTGGCTCCATCCATCTTCCCATTAATTTTAACCATCTTCCCTGTCCCTGCTGAAGAAAAGAAGGCCCAAACCATGATGCTGCCACCACCATGTTTGACAGTGGGGATGGTGTGTTCAGGGTGATGAGCTGTGTTGCTTTTACGCCAAACATAACGTTTTGCATTGTTGCCAAAAAGTTTGATTTTGGTTTCATCTGACTAGAGCACCTTCTTCCACGTTTGGTGTGTGTCCCAGGTGGCTTGTGGCAAACTTTAAACAACACTTTTTATGGATATCTTTAAGAAATGGCTTTCTTCTTGCCACTCTTCCATAAAGGCCAGATTTGTGCAGTATACGACTGATTGTTGTCCTATGGACAGAATCTCCCACCTCAGCTGTAGATCTCTGCAGTTCATCCAGAGTGATAATGAGCCTCTTGGCTGCATCTCTGATCAGTCTTCTCCTTGTATGAGCTGAAAGTTTAGAGGGACGGCCAGGTCTTCGTAGATTTGCAGTGGTCTGATACTCCTTCCATTTCAATATTATCGCTTGCACAGAGCTCCTTGGGATGTTCAAAGCTTGGGAAATCTTTTTGTATCCAAATCCAGCTTTAAAATTCTCCACAACAGTATCTCGGACCTGCCTGGTGTGTTCCTTGTTCTTCATGATGCTCTCTGCACTTTAAATGGACCTCTGAAACTATCACAGTGCAGGTGCATTTATACGGAGACTTGATTACACACAGGTGGATTCTATTTATCATCATTAGTCATTTAGGTCAACATTCAATCATTCCTCACTGAACTTCTGGAGAGAGTTTGCTGCACTGAAAGTAAAGGGGCTGAATAATTTTGCACACCCAATTTTTCAGTTTTTTATTTGTTAACAAAGTTTGAAATATCCAATAAATTTCATTCCACTTCATGATTGTGTCCCATTTGTTGTTGATTCTTCACAAAAAATTACAGTTTTATATCTTTATGTTTGAAGCCTGAAATGTGGCAAAAGGTCGCAAAGTTCAAGGGGGCTGAATACTTTCGCAAGGCACTGCAATACATACATCTGCATAACAGATTTTTATGTATATAATTGGTCTTAGTATATTCATTGTTGATATTGCCATGTATGTCTTTGCTTGGACACTTTGAGTTTTGAGACATTCAGGTTCAGGCATATATTTATTGTGGTTTTAATCTTTTTTGACCATTCATTCCTGTTTTGGGTCTTATTCCTGTATTTATTTATTGGAATATATGACATCTATTTTACATAGTTACATAGTAGGTGAGGTTGAATAAAGACAATAGTCCATCCAGTTCAACCTGTGTAGGTGTGTGTGGCTGTAATCATCTCACATAGCCCTTAATGTTCTGATCCTTGAGATGTAAGTCTAAGAGTCTTTTGAAAGCCACCATACTTCCCGCAGAAACCACCTCTTGTGGTAGAGAATTCCACAATCTTGTAGCCCTAACAGTAAAGAACCCCCCTCGTTGCCTGAGGTTAAAACGCTTCTCCTCTAATCGCATTGTATGTCCTCGAGTCCTCATGCAATCCCTTCGTATGAACAGCTTTTTTTTTAAGCTGGGATCCCCATTAAGATATTTATAAATTGCTATCATGTCCCTCCTCAGGCGTCTCTTCTCCAGGGAGAATAAATCGAGCACTTGCAGACGCTCTTCATAGTTAAGGTTCTCCAATCCCCTAATCAGTTTAGTTGCCCTTCTCTGGACTCTCTCCAGCTCCAACACATCCCTCCTGAGGACTGGCGACCAGAACTGGACAGAATACTCCAGATGCGGTCGGACCAGAGTTTTATAAAGTGGAAGGATTATAGTCTTATCTCTGGAATACATCCCTTTTTTTATGCATGCTAATAATCTGCTGGCTTTGGCAGCTGCCGCTTGACATTGCATGCTGTTGCCTAATCTATCATCAACCAAGACTCCCAGATCCTTCTCCATTTTTGATTCCCCCAAGGGTTCCCCTCCTAACGTGTATTGTGTTTTTATGTTTTTAGTCCCCAAGTGCAAAACCTTACACTTCTCCATGTTAAACCTCATTTGCCATGTTGTTGCCCACTCCGTTATTTTGTCCAGGTCATTCTGTAGGATATCTGCTTCATGCTGTGCAGTTATTGCCCTGGCCAATTTTGTGTCATCTGCAAAAACTGATAATGAACTACTGATCCCGTCCTCAATGTTGTTTATGAATAAATTGAACAAGGTTGGTCCCAGGACTGAGCCCTGGGGCACCCCGCTTACCACCTCAGACCAGTCTGAGTATGCGCTGTTTATTACCACCCTTTGGACACGGCCTTTTAGCCAGTTCCGTATCCAAGAGCAAACCCTGCTGTCTATACCTGCAGACCTTATTTTATAAATTAAGCGCTTGTGGGGAACTGTATCAAAACGTCTTAGCGAAATCCAAGTACCCCACATCCACTGGTCTGTCCCTATCTAGCTCACAGCTCACCTCCTCGTAGAATGCTAAGAGATTGGTTTGACAAGAACGCCCATTTGTAAACCCGTGCTGGTTACTACTGATGATGTTGTCTTTAGCATATTCTACGATATAGTCCCTTATCATCCCCTCCAGTAGTTTACATACTACTGATGTCAAACTGACAGGCCTATAATTTCCCGAGATATGCCTCTGCCCCTTTTTGAATATCGGAATCATGTTAGCTTTCTTACAATCCCCTGGTACATCTCCTGTCCTAATACTGTCAGCAAAGATCAAGAACAGTGGTCTAGATATAACTTTACTGAGTTCCTTGAGTACTCTCGGATGTACGCCATCCGGGCCTGGTGATTTGTTTGTGTTAAGTTTATCCAGCCTTTCCCTGATTTCACCCTCTGTTAGCCATAGTGGCAAGTCCCGTGTATTACTACTAATCATACAGTCATGGTCAGTGTACCCCTCCTTTTCCTGTGTAAAGACTGATGAGAAAAAAGCATTCAGCACGGTTTCTTTTTCAGTGTCCTCTGTAACCATCCTCCCAGCATTGTTAATTATGTGTGCAATATGCTCTGCCTTAGTTTTTTTGCTGTTGATATATTTAAAGAATTTCTTTGGGTTTTTTTTACTATCCTGCGCTATTTGTCTCTCAAAGTTGATTTTAGCCATCTTGATTTCTTGTTTACTTTTCTTATTTGCCTCCTTGCATTGCTCGAAAGCCGATACTGTGCCCTCTGATTTATATTTCTTGAAGGCCAATTTTTTTCCCCTAATAAGTTTTTTGACGCTACGGTTTAGCCAGCCAGGTTTGGCTTTGTCTCTTCTAAATTTATTTCCCATAGGAATGCACTGCAAGATGCATTTACTTAATATGTTCCTAAAGCATTCCCATTTATCCTCTGTGGTCAGTGATCCCAGGGTATGGTCCCAGTTTACCCTTTCCATCAAGGAGTATAATTTTGGAAAGTTTGCCCTTCTAAAATTTAGGGTTCTTATGTTCCCCACTTGCCTTGTTATATTGTTATTTATACTAAATGTGATCATCCTGTGATCGCTAGAGCCCAGGTTGTCCTGGACTCCTACGTGCGAGATTACTGTATGTCTGGGTCATTAGTGATCAATAGATCCAGGACTGCGTTTTCTCTGGTAGGGAAATCCACCAACTGTGACATGTAATTATCCAGTAAGGTTTCCGTGAATAGACAGGCCTTCGGTGAGTGTGTAATCCCCTCATCCCAGTCAATGTCAGGATAATTGAAGTCCCCCAATATGATGACTGATCCCAATTTTGCCACTTTACCCATTAGTGCTAAAAATTCCAGCTCTACCTCCTCCCCTTGGTTAGGTGGCCTATAGCAAACCCCCACAATTACTTTCCCCTTTTCTCCTTCCCTATGGAGTTCAACCCACACAGATTCTAAATCCATGCTCATCCCATCCGTAATTTCACTCCTTTCTATCACCTTTATATTGTTCTTGACATAGAGACATACCCCTCCCCCTGTTTTTCCTACCCTGTCCTTCCGGTACACCGAATAACCTTGGATATTGGCCAGCCAGTCATGTGAGGGGTCGAACCAAGTCTCGGTTATTCCCACAAGGTCTATGTCATCCTCATGTACTAACATTTCCAACTCATCCATTTTATTAGCTAGGCTCCTGGCATTAGCATATACCCCTCTTAGTTTTACAGAAGTTAAACGCGATTGGCGGTTATGTTTATTCCTGTTTGGTCTGAGAATTTCCCGCACAGACCTGCCAATTGACATTATGTCCCTACTGTCGCTGCTGACCCTACAACTGCCTTCAGTCCTCTGTTCCCTCCTGACTGATTCTACTTCTGAGCCCTCCCCCCCAATGTTTTAATGTATTTATGATTTTGGCTATTTATTATATACTCATTCCTGTTATAATTTTAATATGTTTATTGTATGTATATTGAGTACTATGCATATAATATTGATTATTATTTATCAAAACGGAGAACTATATGGGTATGAGCTATTTGTTATGGCACTTGTTATATTATTGGCAATACCTTATAATGGTGGGCATTTTGCCAATGCATAGCTCAAAATGATTTTCTATTTATCCATTCTATAGCCGTTTTAATTTCATGGCTTTCTATTTGATTTTAAGTGCTCCTCTGATGACACGAAACTGGGTTTGGCCTATATTATCTGCATGTAGTGTGCAGGGATGGGCTGATAGGTCGGTAGAAGAGGTGACACACATTTGGGGCGGAAGCCATGTAAATATACCTCTGAATCAGTAAGGGCGGAAGTACCTGCAGTTCCTGGTTCATGTTAGTACAGAGCGGGATCATCTGCACCTGCGCCCAGCGAGGTACATGATAGGGCGACCACGCTGCGCACTCACGCCCTCAGTTGTAGTCCGTGATGAAGAAACGCGTCAGGGCGTGAGTACGCGGTTGCCATAGATAGGCAAGACGCCATGCTGGGAGGTCCGGCCTGCTAAGGTACCGAGCGGTGGGTTTACAGCAGTGGTTCAACAGCCTATTTCGCTCACTATGCATTTGCAATGCCTTCTTTTCATCTAATATTGTGAGTAGCATTTTGATGGGAGCGGAGAATGGTGTTTTATCTGAATTTTACATTAAAGTGTATGGAGTTACGCTATGTGTTCCCGCTTCGTTTGTTTACATCCATGACATGGTCGTTGTGAGTGGATTTCATGTGGAGGCACAGAATGCTTTGGAGTCAAATCGCAGCAGAGTTTGTGTCCAGGAGTTGAGATCTTATCTGAGATATACAGGCTTACATCTATCATCAGTCTGGTGAGTGTCCATTCTGACGGGGGTGACACGGCTTGATGGTGGAGGCTTATTGGTGTTTTAAGATCTTCTGCACATCCAACTTCACACATGTCTGATATCTAAAGCTGGACTGTGTTAGTTGCCCTTTATTTAGGACTGTCTATACATGCATGCGATTACCTTCCAGTGGACAATGCAATTTATTATATGTATGATTCTCTCATATATGTATATTGCTGTTTGATTCATGCCAAGTGTTTTTTAGCGCTGCTAAAGTGTTTTAGTTTTATTATTTTCCTATTTAGTGAATTTATTACACCCTTTATTGATTTCTTTACCTATAGCAGCTGCTTTGACCTATATGGTCTTTGAGACTCATATATTTATATATAGCGCTGGGTGAGTAGGAATTCTGACCATCATATTTTTTGGTGGTTTTCTTGCTCTTTGCTTTTTACATTTCTAACAGTGTATGTGGTTTTAATTTGGGAGTCCATTCCAAAATCGAATGTTAAAAGCCAATTAAATTTGTAGGTACTTTTCAAAATGTCATAAGAATTAAGAATTTTTCTACAAATGCTCATTAAAAAAATCTACTAGGGTATGGCCAGCTTCAGTGAGTCCACTTTCATAATCTTGGGTTCCCTGTTCAGGTATGCAACACCATCATGCAATTCTGAAAAACACAACTTGACTTCAAGGAAAAACCCTAACACGAACAAACCTTTTCCAAGATGGACTAAGAAAAAAAAAATCATCGCATAGAAAATGGTGTTCACTCTTTCCTTTTATGCTCTTTTTCCCCCCTTGTTCTTACCAGTACTGCTGGTAAAAGCAAGATAATTCAGCAAATTCAGCTTTGTCTGGTGGAGGAGGAAGAGGTGGGGAAGGAAAAAAATATATGCAAATATGTACACAGGGTAAATGTCTGCTTTGATATTTATCATTGCATTACATTTTAAAACATGGGCAAAGATCTCCCACCTCTCATTCCTCTGTTTCTCCCACCCATTCTCCTCTCATCTATTTAGCAGTTATTTAAAAGATAAATACAGTCAGGTCCATAAATGTGGGACATCGACACAATTCTAATCTTTTTGGCTCTATACACCACCACAATGGATTTGAAATTAAACAAACAAGATGCGCTTTAACTGCAGACTTTCAGCTTTAATTTGAGGGTATTTACACCCAAATCAGGTGACAGGTGTAGGAGTTTGTATATGTGCCTCCCACTTTTTAAGGGACCAAAAGTAATGGGACAATTTGGCTGCTCAGCTGTTCCATGGCCAAGTGTGTGTTATTCTCTCATTATCCCATTTACAAGGAGCATATAAAAAGTCCAGAGTTAATTTCAAGTGTGATATTTGCATTTGGAATCTGTTGCTGTCAACTCTCAATATGAGATCCAAAGATCAGTGAAGCAAGCCATTGTTAGGCTGAAAAAACAAAACAAACCCATCAGAGAGATAGCAAAAACATTAGGTGTGGCCAAATGAACTGTTTGGAACATCATTAAAAAGAAAGAACGCACCGGTGAGCTCAGCAACGCTAAAATACCCGGAGGACCACGGAAAACAACTGTGGTGGATGACCGAAGAATTCTTTCCCTGGTGAAGAAAACACCCTTCACAACAGTTGGCCAGATCAAGAACACTCTCCAGGAGGTAGGTGTATGTGTGTCAAAGTCAACAATCAAGAGAAGACTTCACCAGAGTGAATACAGAGGGTTCACCACAAGATGTAAACCATTGGTGAGCCTCAAAAACAGGAAGGCCAGATTAGAATTTGCCAAACAACATCTTAAAAAGCCTTCACAGTTCTGGAGCATCCTATGGACAGATGAGACCAAGATCAACTTGTACCAGAGTGATGTGAAGAGAAGAGTATGGAGAAGGAGAGGAACTGCTCATGATCCAAAGCATACCATCTCATCAGTGAAGCATGGTGGTGGTAGTGTCATGGCGTGGGTATGTATGGCTGCCAATGGAACTGGTTCTCTTGAATTTATTGATGATGTGACTGCTGACAAAAGCAGCAGGATGAGTTCTGAAGTGTTTTGGGCATTATTATCGGCTCATATTCAGCCAAATGCTTCAGAACTCATTGGATGGTGCTTCACAGTGCAGATGGACAATGACCCGAAGCATACTGCGAAAGCAACCAAAGAGTTTTTAAGGGAAAGAAGTGGAATGTTCTGCAATGGCCAAGTCAATTACCTGACCTGAATCCGATTGAGCATGCATTTAATTTGCTGAAGACAAAACTGAAGGGAAAATGCCCCAAGAACAAGCAGAAACTGAAGACAGTTGCAGTAGAGGCCTGGCAGAGCATCACCAGGGATGAAACCCAGCATTTGGTGATGTCTATGCGTTCCAGACTTCAGGCTGTAATTGACTGCAAAGGATTTGCAACCAAGTATTAAAAAGTGAAAGTTTGATTTATGATTGTTAATCTGTCCCATTACTTTTGGTCCCTTAAAAAGTGGGGGGCACATATAGAAACTGTTGTAATTCCTACACCGTTCACCTGATTTGGATGTAAATACCCTCAAATTAAAGCTGAAAGTCTGCAGTTAAAGCACATCTTGTTTGTTTAATTTCAAATCCATTGTGGTGATGTATAGAGCCAAAAATATTAGAATTGTGTTGATGTCCCAATATTTATGGACCTGACTGTACCTTCTGAAGCCTTTTTTTTTTTTATACTTGTCTAACTCTGGACCAGAACTGCACTCTAACCATGCAGAATGGCTGACCCTTTGAGACATAATTATTTGGCAGTCTTTTGGAACCTGAGAGAACCCACCCACTGTACAGCAAACATATAAAGTCCAATATGTCCAATAGATTGGAGAAGGAAAAATAGAAACAAGGTCCCAATTCCCGGTTGTGCAGATGAAATAGAGTCAACACCCAATCGTGATGTATATACTATCTGCTTACCAGATAATGATATATATAGAGGGCGATGAATATAATCACGCTGTTAAACCAGGAAGTGATATGCCACAAGGTCTGTTTCATGAGATCATAACTCCAATGCACCTCAACAGAAAAAGGAGGACAATAGTGCAGACTGCATGGATCAACATTTATTTAATCGAAAGAATGGTACTCACAAAATGACGAATAATATGAGCATATCAAAGGTGGAATACCGCGGTGTATGAGGCGTGCTGCTTGTTCCCAGGTCGCCTGACGCGTGTCGTCAGAATAATTGACATCATCAGATTCTTTCGATTAAATAAATGTTGATCCATGCAGTCTGCACTATTGTCCTCCTTTTTCTGTTGAGGTGCATTGGAGTTATGATCTCATGAAACAGACCTTGTGGCATATCACTTCCTGGTTTAACAGCTTGATTATATTCATCGCCCTCTATATATCATTATCTGGTAAGCAGATAGTATATACATCACGATTGGGTGTTGGCTCTATTTCATCTGCACAACCGGGAATTGGGACCTTGTTTCCATTTTTCCTTCTCCAATCTATTGGACATATTGGACTTTATATGGACACTTTTATCTGATTTTTTATCTGACATTTATCTAGTGTTTGGCGCTACTATACCTCTTTTTATCTGGCATATCATGTGACCACTGATTTCGGTAACTATTTAGGGTATTTTGATTACTTTTCATTTTAAACTAACCCAGCAAGTAGTTAGGGGGTGTGGAATGCTATAACTGCAGTGCAGATTTAGTATTGTTAATGCCACTTGCAGAACAATACAACAAAATCCTCAAAGAGAAAAACACAGTTGGAAATACTGCTGTGATCTCAGCTCGATAGCCGAGATCGTTTTTTATTTTTATTGCAGGCTTTCCAGCCTGTAGGAGAGATCTGAGGTCCTATTGACTCCAGGTCTCTCCATAAAGAGGACCTGCCATGCACTTTTCCTATTACAGGGGATGTTTACATTTCTTGTAATAGAAATAAAAGTGATCAAAAAAAAATAAAAATTAAAGAGAAAGTGTAAAAATAAAATAAACCGCAAAAAATAAAAATTGAAAGTGCCCCCCTTCTGCTCCCACGCAGAAGTGAACACATACGTACGTCGCGCCCACGTATGTAAACGGCGTTCAATCCCCACATGTGAGGTATCACCGCGAATGTTAGAGCAGGAGCAACAATTCTCGCCCAAGACCTCCTCTGTAACTCTAAACTGGTAACCCGTTAAAAATTGTTTAAAGCGTTGCCTACGGAGATTTTTAATTACCGAAGTTTGGCGCCATTCCATGAGTGTGCGTAATTTTAAAGCATGAAATGTTGGGTATCTATTTACTTGGTGTAACATCTTTCACATTATACAAAAAAATTGGGCTAACTTTAGTGTTTTGTTTTAATTCATGAAACTGTTTTTTTTTTCCGAAAAAAAAACACGTTTGAAAAATTAATGTGCAAATACTGTGTGACATAAAAAGTTACAATGCCCACCATTTTATTCCCCAGGGTCTCTAATAAAAAAACATATATAATGTTTGGGGGTTCTGAGTACTTTTCTAGCACAAAAAATATGATTTTGTAGGAGCGATATGCCAGAATTGGCCCGGTATGGAAGTGGTTAAAAAACTTCTCTCTAAATTGCTGGCACATATAAAAGTTATAGAAGACATTTGCTGTCCCCTTCATTCAACTTTCTTTGACAATCTACATATTTACTTACTGTATGTTCAGCTAGCAGGCCTGGTTTAGGTTGATGTTACTAATGGTTTCAATATATTACCTTATTGGATCTATTCTAGATTTCCTTCTCTGGCGCTCCTGTTCTGGCACAGCATGCCACTGAAAAGTAAGCCGCCAGTCAAATCCTCCAATCATTGGTTCCCCTGTCTGCATGTAAAACTCAAAAGTATTCCAGTCAATGGTATCAATCACAGGACAGACAACTGCAGTTTCATTCTCCCCAATTCTAAAAGACAGAAATTAAGCAATTATTCAATGAGATTGAGCATCACATTCTTCATTTGAGACAATACAGGATAAAGTTTAACATTCTGTGAACTTTTTCAATTTGTCATTTGAGCACACTAAAGGCATTCTCATGTGAAAAGCAGCAGTGTATAATATACTGTATTGTATATGTTGACAATAATGAGATTTTTGTACTTACAGTAAAATCCATTTCTCTGACTTCATCGACAGGCACAGTCGCTCCATAAATCATAACTAGTGGGTTATATTGTCTCTTCCAGGAATAGGACTAGGCAGAACAAAAAACACCTGGCTACGCCCATGTGCCATCCCCAGCTGGTATATAACCCCCCTCTCTGCTCTAGGTAATCCGTTTAGTAGCAAGCAGTATTAGAAGTATCAGAACTTCATGCTGTGTCCGTCGAACTCAGAGAAATGGATTTTATGGTAAGTGCAAAAATCCCATTTTCTCTTGTCGTTCAACGGACACAGTGCTACATAAATCATAACTAGTGGGATGTCCAAAAGCAGTGTCAAAAGGAAAATGATGGGTGGGCAAAATAACTCAGGGCTAAAAATAAGAGCCCTTAACCACTTTGCCACTAACCCTATTTTTTGCACTTTTTGTTTACAAGTTTAAATCAGTATTTTTTGCTAGAAAACTACTTAAAACCCCCAAACATTATATATTATATATATATATATATATATTTTTTTTTTTTAGCAAAGACTCTGGAGAATAAAATGGTGGCCATTGCAATATTTTTTGTCACGCGGTATTTGCGCAGCGGTCTTTCAAACGCCATTTTTTTTTGAAAAATTACGACAAAATCACATTTCACTGCATTTAAGAAAACTAAACAGGTAAAGTTAGCCCATTTTTTTGTATATTGTGAAAGATGATGTCACGCCGAGAAAATAGATACCCACCATGTTACGGTTTAAAATTGCGCACACCCACGGAATGGCGACAAACTACGGTCAATAAAAATCTCCATAGGCGATGCTTTAAAATTTTTTAACGGTTACCAGTTTAGAGTTAAAGTGTAGCTCTTTTTTTAAATTATTGCTCACGCTCTGGTGATACCTCACATGTGTGGTTTGATTTGCGATTTAATTTGTGGCGCGACTTCCATATACATTTTCTTTCGTGCACGAGC
Organism: Pelophylax lessonae; assembly: GCF_965119305.1. Lineage (NCBI taxonomy): Eukaryota > Metazoa > Chordata > Amphibia > Anura > Ranidae > Pelophylax > Pelophylax lessonae. Next base: position 249,702,245 of record NC_138772.1, read on the forward strand.
TAACAGCGAAGGGGGTGGCTAATTTTTTTTTTTTTTTCCTATTTATTTTATTTATTTATTTTTAATTTTAACACAGGTTTTTTTTTTTTAAATCTGATCACATTTATTGCTGTCACAAGCAATGTAAACATCCCTTGTGACAGCAATATGCAGTGACAGGTACTCTTTATGAAAAAGAAAAATACCCTAGACCCCTCCACTACACTTCCATGTATTCAAAACACTGAAAACTGCATTTTTGAATACTGTCACTTTTTGAATCTGCCGCCTTTAGCAGCAGAGTAACCCGGACATGACGTCATGGACGCGCCTCCGCTTCCGGCTTTGATCGGGACTCCATCCAGCGGCATCACCCCGGTACAACCACGCAAAGTCAGCCGACGTAGGTCTACGTCGCTAGACATTAAGTGGTTAACCAGGACACAGAAGCCTTAACCGGGTCACAGGAGCCCCGTCTGAAAAGTAAGAGTTTTAAAGAAAAAACACCCCTTTAAGAGGGAACAGCCCCTCTTAAACAGCAGCCAGCAAAACTTTGCGGCCAAAAGAAGCATCCACAGATGCCAAAGTGTCTACCTTATAGAATATTGCAAAGGTATGCATGGACGACCAAGTGGCCACCTTGCAAACTAGCGATATTGAAGCTTGATGACAGAGGGCCCAAGAAACAGAGAAAGAGGGAACCTGACCTTTAATGGAATAGGCCTTAGTCACCGTCTGTCTGATCCATCTGGAAATGGTAGCCGAAGAAGCAGCCAGCCTTTTTCTTGGTCCGTCCGTAACCAAAAAAGCGAGTCTGACCTCCAAATAGACTCAGAAGCTGCCAGATACACCCGAATTGCACAAATCAAATCCAAAGTATCCAAAGCAAATTACTTGGGATGAGCCGGCTTGGGACATAAGGAAGGCAAAACAATGTCCTCATTCAAATGGAAGTCAGAGACAACTTTGGTCAGGAATGATGGACAGGGACGAAGAACCACTTTATCCCTATGGTCCATTAAATAGGGACTGCGACAGGATAATGCTGCCAACTCCAATACCCTGCGGGCCGAGGTAATAGTAACCAAGAATGTCACCATATGGGATAACGTAGGCAAAGGAATCTCCCAAACATTCTCAAATGGAGGTTTCTGTTGAACCAAAAGCACTAAATTTAAATCCCATGGCGGCAAAAGAGACTGTACAATTGGAGCCACATGTCACCCCCTGAATGAAAGTACGAATTAAAGAGTGCGTGGCTAGGGGGTCGCTGAAAGAAGATTGCCAAGGCAGACACTTGGCCCTTGATGGTAGTCTGGGCCAACTTCTGATCAATGCCCCGTTGAAGAAAGGTTAAGTCTTGAGCCACAGAAAAGGATCAAGGATGAGCGCCAATCGACTTACACCAAGAAATGTACGCTTTCTACGTACGATGGTATATCATGCTGGAAGACCGCTTCCTCACCTTCACCATAGTAGGGATCACTGATCCAGGCAAACTTCTATCCCTCAATACCTGGCTTTCAGTAGCTACATCATTAAAACCAGCGACTGTAAAGAAGGATGGCTGGAAGACCACGCTCTTGATTCCTCGCAGGAACTGCAGAAGAAGCCTGAGCTGAGAATGATGCTGGCATTATTGTGGCCCTTAGACGCCTGTCAGAGGACCCTGTGATCTCACCACGAACTTCTGTATCCTCCTGTGGGGCCGAACCTGCTAAAAGGAGCTGCATGTAGGACTGCGCGAACAGAACTGTCTTGAAGGTTGATACCACCAGACTCAGAACCTGTATGAAAAATCAGGAGAGAGAACTGTCTGTGTGAATCGCAGCCTGTGGTTCCTGTAATTTGTCCAGAGGAAGGACCACCATGGTCAGAATTACAATCATACCTAGGTAAATCAATTCCTTGGACAGTGATAGGGGGGACCTTATGTAGTTCAGACATCACCTGAAACTTTGCAGGAATTAAATCCGCACAAGGAGACTGAGGACCTAAAAAAACCTGAAAAGGACAAGCTTTGTCCCGCTTTCCTTGTACACCCAAAATAAATCTTCCACGGATCTCCATGGCGCTTATAAAAGAAGTCCACAGAGCCAGAAACCAGCGAAGATGTCCCCCACCCCAATAATGGGTGAGGGCAGACCTTCATACTGAAGGGGTCTTGTTTGTGAGTCCAGAAAAGCTAGCTCTAGGCTTACCAGACCAAGGTTGCTTGGAAACTCCCGGATAAGATTAAAAGATCTATTTCCCTTATTCTCTGTCCCAGAAGCACAAAATAAATTTCTATGGGCTAAGAAGAAAGGCCCTTGTCTGCGACAAGGCTCCTTCCCTTCCCTGGATTGTAAGAGGAAGGTAGGTCACCCAGCTTAGCCCCAAACAGGCGATCATCTTGAAAGGGCAAAACAATGAGAGCTTTCTTAGAGGCTTGGTCTACGCACCAATTCTTAAGCCACAGCACACGCCTAATCACCACTGTTGAAACAGAAAGTTTGGAAAGCACAGGAGCTGTATCCAAAGCTGCATCACAAAAACTGCAGCCCATGGACCAACTGGGGACCCCACTCACCCCCCAGGCCTTGGCGCAAAAGCTTGGCCCATTCAGTTAGGGTCTGAGACACCAGGGCTGAGGCAAACACTGGCCGCAATACCGAAACCCGCCATAGTAAACATGCTGTGTGCCACAGCCTCCGCTTTCTTGTCAGCCGGATCCTTAAAGGACAGGGATTCCTCTACTGGGATCATGCTTGCTTTATTCAACCTGGAAACAGGAGGGTCCAACACTGGTGGACTAGTCCACTTCTTTAAAAAATATGGCACATAAGGAAACACCTTTGGAGTGTGAGCTGACTTATGCGTACCAAAACGACATAGCCATGTCTGTAGCTACATAAGCCGCATCCTCCCTTTTTAATGTCTTACTCACTGCAATAATAAGTCTACCAGTGGCTTTTCATTTGCTGCTGCGACCATGGAGGAATCATCCTCACTATTGGATGGATCTGGGGGGAGTGATATTAAGCCCTCCTAGATGGGCCACGTCTATGGAGGCATCAGGCTCAGAATCAGATGAGACAGCCTGAGCAGAGGAAGGAGGGGGGATGCTTCCTCCTGGGCCTTTGCCCACACACCACTTCCACCCGGGACACGAAGGACTGCAGAACGGCCGTCAGTGCAACCATGGGAAGCTGGGGTTCCGAGGGATCTGCCACCTCCATGAGGGGGTCAGTGGGGAAGATGTGATCCTGAGGCTCCATAAGGAAATGAAGACCTTGAAGTACAAAAACTATCTTTTTGGCAGCACTAAAGGATCCCCCCAAGGCTCAGGGTACCTATTAGAGACAGAAATAACAGGGACCCCAAAAGACTCACTCTACCGACCGGAGGAGCGTCGAGAATTCAAACCCAGCATAATCATGGACACGTCCTTGATCATATGTCCCGGGGACAGGAAGAGGAAGAAGAAGAGGAGGAGCTTTGTCATCTCCACGAGGCCTCAGTCCTCCGGCATCCCCGTGACAACATCCGCTACACAAACATGGCCGCCAACCGGAGACCAGCTAGACTAAAGCAAAATGGCCCCCGCGACATCATTCGGCTACACAAACATGGGCGCCAACCGGAGACCAGCTAGACTAAGGGAAAATGGCCTTAATCAGCTACACTGAAGCATGCTGCTAGGATCTTTCCTGCACCCTCTGCAAGGGGACCCCCCTTGAAGGTAGGACACACGTTTAGGGGAGAGTCTGCTGTGCACTCTGCACTGATCTCTGCACTGGGACCCCCCTGCACTCCAGACAGCACTCATCACCCCTGAAGTAGGGGAGCTGTCGGCCAAGGGACCGCTGCGACTCAGACCCTGCAAAACTTTTAACTCACGGGCCAGCCTCTGTCTGCAAGGCTATGTTGCGGCCGTCCTAGCGAGTAGCTGCGGTCTACACGTGCTTGCTGGCTGGGCAGGGAGGGAACAATGAATCTAATTATCCAGCCCATCGCCCGGTAGCCTGGCAGTTGATTGGTAATCTCACAAGAGAAAAAACAAAAAAGATGTAAGGAAGTAAGGAAGGAGAAAGTTGCTAGGACCAGAGATCCCAGCCAGGAGCCTAGGTCCTTACTCCTGACTAGACAGATTAAAACTGATTACCTAGAGCAGAGAGGGGGGTTATATACCAGCTGGGGATGGCCCATGGGTGTAGCGAGGTGTTTTTTGTTCTGCCTAGTCCTACTCCTGGAGGAGGAAATATAACCAAATAGTTATGATTTATGGAGAGCTGTGTCTGCCGAAGAACGAAAGAGAAAACAAGATTTTTGTAAGATCTTACCGTAAAATCTTTTTCTCTGATGTCCATCGAGAGACGCAGCCTTATCTCCATGAGCTGAGTGGGTTATGCTGCCAGCTGTAGCAGTAGCCTAGGCAGTACGTTAGTACAAACCATTTACCATATACACGCCCACGGGGCTCTCCCTCCAGGCATAACCCCCACTGTCACAGCCCAGCACATCAATTTAGTTGCAAGCAGTGAAGACAAAAGAACCATCCCCATACAGAAGGGTGGGTGCTGTGTCTGTCGATGGACATCAGAGAAAAATTGGATTTTTAACTTACCGTAAAATCCTTTTCTCTTAAGCTCATTGACAGACGCAGTCCTCTTTGATTAATATCAGTAGGGTTATACTGCCCCATACAGGAGTAGGACACTAGGCAGGAAAAACATTCTGGCCACACCTTAGGGGCAGTCCCAGAGGGTATATCCTCTCTCTCCCTGCTACAGGATGTCAGTTATGTAACAAAGCAGTGTCAGAGAATTCAACCCAACCCAACTCAAAAATAGAGGGGCGGGTACTGCGTCTGTTAATGAGCTTAAGAGAAAAGGATTTTACGGTAAGTCAAAAATCCAATTTTCTCTGTCGCTCATTGACAGACGCAGTCCTCTTTGATTAATATCAGTAGGGACGTCCCAAAGCAGTGCCACAAATGAGGGGTGGGATAACGGAAATCAAAATCCAATCCAGAAGGCCCAACCGGAGCCAACCAGAAGTATTAAAATTTTGTAAAGGTATGAACCGACGACCAGGTAGCCGCCTTGCAAACCTGAAGCACCGACGCCTGATGGCGGAAGGCCCAGGAAGCACTAAGCGCCCGAGTGGAGTGCGCCTTAACAGGGAACGGAGGAACCCGACCCTTAATAGAATAAGCCTGCACCATCGTCTGTCTGATCCATCTGGAGATAGTCGCAGCAGACGCAGGCAACCCCTTTCTAGGGCCATCCGTGATCACAAAAAGTGAATCAGTCTTACGAAAAGAGTCCGTAGTAGTCAAGTACACCCTGATCGCCCGAACCACATCCAAGGAGTGTAACGCAAACTCCCGAGGATGACTGGGCTTAGGACACAGGGAAGGTAGCACAATATCCTCATTTAGATGAAACTCTGAAAGTAGGAATAACTGAAGCTGACAACCCCCTATCCTTTAGAACCTGGGTCTCAACAGCCAGGCCGTTAAAGCCAGCGATCGTAAAGCAGGATGGAAGATCGGTCCCTGAGACAGCAGATCCTCCCTGAGAGGAAGTCGCCAAGGAGCGTCCGCGACCAGCCTGACTAAGTCGGCGTACCAGGCCCGACGAGGCCAGTCCGGAGCCACAAGGATGACTGGAATTCGCTCCACCTCTATCCTGCGAAGAAGTTTTGGCAGCAACTTGAGAGGAGGGAAGGCATACAGTAGCTGATACTGCCCCCACGGGGCGACCAGCGCGTCTGCGGCTTCCGTTAGAGGATCACGGGAGCGGGCTACAAACCTCCGCACCTTCCTGTTGAGCCGAGATGCCAACAGATCCACATCCGGGGTGCCCCAACGAAGGCACAATTGGTGAAATACCTCTGGATGAAGAGACCATTCCCCTTGATCCAGAATCTGACGGCTGAGAAAATCTGCCTGCCAATTTTCCACCCCCGGAACAAATACCGCAGAGAGAGCTGGAACAAATCGTTCCGCCCAACGAAGGATGCCGGCCACTTCTACGGCCGCCAGGACACTCTTGGTGCCCCCCTGGTGATTGACGTAAGCCACGGCCGTGGCATTGTCCGACTGGATCCGAACCGGGCCCGGAGCTAGGGCCTACACGCGCTCGTAGGCCGGCTGGGGTGACCACTGGATCTCAACATCCAGCCCGTCGCCCAGACCCAGCATCATTGCTTGAAGATCTCACAGGAACAAAAAAATTGGAGAGAAAAAGCTAACTAAAAAAGATCTAAAAAAGCTTGCCAGGACCAGAGATCCCAGCAAGGAACGTAGGTCCTTACTCCTGACTAGGCAGAAAAAAAAACTGACATCCTGTAGCAGGGAGAGAGAGGATATACCCTCTGGGACTGCCCCTAAGGTGTGGCCAGAAGTTTTTCCTACTCCTGTAGGGGGCAGTATAACCCTACTGATATTAATCAAAGAGGACTGCGTCTGTCAATGAGCGACAGATAAAAGATTTTACAGTAACATCTTCCAAAAAATAGAATTTTTGTAAGAACTTACCGTAAAATTATTTTCTCTGAGTCCTCTGACAGTCGCCGCTCACTCATTCATTCTGCACGACTGGGTATTGGCCTTCTCCACAGGAGTAAGCTAGACAGAAGATTTTGTTAGAAATAACCCCCAGCTAGCCTCATTCCCAATTCAGTTTGGTAGCAAGCAGTACAGAGATTCATGAACCCCAAAAGAGGGGCGGGGGCGCCGACTGTCAGAGGACTCAGAGAAAATAATTTTACGGTAAGTTCCTACAAAAATTCTATTTTCTCTTACGTCCTCTGACAGTCGCCACCCACTCATTCATTCTGCACGTCTGGGACGTCCCAAAGCAGTGTAGATGTGAGGGGTGGGAAAAACGCAACCGTCAAAAGAGGCAACGCAGCACCCAGGTCAGAGAAAATAATATTTTCTGAACCAGAAAACTGGGCAACAAAAAAGCTCAACAGGAGCGAACCCAGGAAAACAAACAAGAAGGAAACCCCAACAGGAGGAGACAGGCAAAAAACTACCCTGTCTCCCCTAAGGCACCTGCCACACTCAAAACTTTGCGTCCAAAGGAGGCATTTGTTTGTAAAACTTAGTAAAGGTATGCACGGACGACCAGGTCGCCGCTTTGCACACCTGAGTCACCGACGCCTGATGGCAGAAGGCCCAAGACGCACTAATCGCTCTGGTAGAGTGCGCTGTGACAGGAAAAGGTGGAACCTGATCCCTAATCGAATAGGCCTGCACAATCGTCTGTATGATCCATTTAGAAATGGTTGCCGCAGACGCAGCCGTACCATTCCGAGGTCCCTCGGGAAGGACAAAAAGACAATCCGACTTCCGGAAGGATTCAGTAGACGACAGGTAGACCCTGATCGCCCAGACCACATCCAAGGAATGCAAGACAAACTCCTTAGGATGCTTAGGCTTGGCACACAGCGAAGGCAAGACAATGTCCTCATTGAGGTGGAAGTCTGAAACCACCTTCGGAAGGAAGGACTGATGAGATCGCAAGACCACTTTATCCCTATGAACAACCAGGTAGGGGGAGCGGCAGGACAGGGCCGCCAACTCTGATACCCTGCGAGCAGATGTGATTGCCACCAGAAAGGCAACTTTCCGTAACAGCACAGGCAGAGGAATCTCCCAGATGTTCTCAAAGGGAAGACGTTGCAAAACGGACAGAACCAAATTCAGGTCCCAAGCGGGCAAGGGTGCCCTCCTAGAGGGAGTCAGATGACGCACCCCTTGAATAAAAGGTGCGGATCAAGGAATTTGACACCAAGGAGCGCTGAAACAGAATGGCCAGCGCAGACAACTGGCCCTTAATCGTGGTCAGCGCAAGACGCTGGTCCACACCGGTTTGCAGGAAAGCCAACACCCTTGCCACCGAAAAGGAGAGGGGATGGAACCCCTGCAACTCACACCAGGCGAAATAAGCCTTCCAGGTATGATAATAAATCTTACCAGAGGAGGCTTTCCTGGCCTTGAGCAAGGTAGGAATGACCGCCGACGAGAGACCTCTGTCTCTCAGGACTTGGCTTTCAACAGCCACGCCGTCAAAGCCAGCGACTGTAAAGCAGGATGGAAGATCGGCCCTTCAGACAGAAGATCGTCTCTTAGCAGAACCCGCCAGGGAGGCTCGACGACCATTTGCATGATGTCCGCGTACCAAGACCAACGCGGCTAGTCTGGGGCCACCAGAATCACCAACCTCGGTTCCGAGACCAATCTGTGGAGGCATCTGGACAACAACTGAATCGGGGGAAAGGCATACATCAGTTGATACCGATGCCAAGGCACCACCAACGCGTCCGAGGCGTCCGCCAGAGGGTCGCGCGTTCATGCCACGAACCTTTCCACCTTGTTGTTGAGAGGAGACGCGAACAGATCCACATCCGGGGATCCCCACCGCGCACACAGCATCTGAAACACCTCCGGGTGGAGGGACCATTCCCCCTGGTCCAGGGTCTGGCGACTCAAATAGTCCGCCTGCCAGTTCTCCACACCTGGAATGTGAACTGCCGAAATCGTCGGGACCCGCGTCTCAGCCCAGGACAGAATCTTGGCAACTTCCTTGGCCGCCTGGGCACTCCTGGTGCCCCCTTGATGTAAGCCACCGCAGTTGGGTTGTCAGTCTGTACACGCACTGGGCAGCCCTGGAGTCGGTCCGACCAAAAGAGCAAACAGAGCCTGATTGCCGTAGTTCCAAGACATTTATTGGCTGGGAGGATTCCCCCTCCGACCAAGTGCCCTGGGCACACAACTTGCCCAGAACTCCACCCCAGCCCGACAGGCTGGCGTCCGTGGTGACCACTGTCCACAGCAACGGTCAGAAGGACTTGCCTTCCGTCAGAGCCGGAGACTGGAGCCACCAAAGGAGATCCGATCTCACTTGAGGGCTCAAAGAAATCCTCCTTTCCAAGGACTGAGGATGTCTGTCCCACTGAACCAGAATCTCCGATTGAAGAGATCTTGTGTGAAACTGTGCAAATGGGATCGCCTCAAAAGCCGACACCATCAAGTCCAGGGACCGCATGCAGGCATGAATCGAGGAGGACTCGTTGTCCCTGAGGGACCAGACCTCGTCCTGCAGGATCCAGAGCTTGTCCTCCGGAAGAAAGCCCTTCGCCTGGGCGGAGTCCAGAATCATCCCCAGGTAAGGGAGATGAACAGAAGGGGACAAAGCCGACTTCTGAAAATTGATGGTCCACCCGAAATCCTGGAGCGTCTGAACCGTGATCGAAAGATCGCGCAACAGAGTGGCCCTGGAACTCGACCTTAATTGGAGATCGTCCAGGTAACCGAGGATGGCAATCCCCTGTACCCTTAACAAGGCTAAAACAGGAGCCAACACGTTGGTAAAAACCCTTGGAGCTGAAGCGAGGCCGAAAGGCAACGCCACAAACTGATAATGCTCCTCCGCGATTGCGAAGCGGAGGTACCTCTGATGACCCTCGTAGATAGGGACGTGTAGATACGCATCCTTGAGGTCGATGGAAGCCAAAAAATCCCCTGGACTCAGGAATTCCACCACCGACCGGAGGGACTCCATCCGAAACTTCTGAACCCGCACAAAGCGGTTTAGCCGCCCAAGGTTTCTTCTGGCCACTAGAGGCCTTGAAGGACTTCCCTTTGTCCTGAAGGCACGAAAGGACGGCTGGTATGGTTTAAAGGAGGGACCCCGCTTGGCGTGGGACGATTTACCCCTAGCCACCTGGGGCAAAAGAGTGCTCTTGCCCCCAGAGAGCCCTTTGATCAGTTAATCCAGAGAGTCCCGAAAAGATGACTCCCCGCATAAGGGATGTCAGTTACTGTCTTTTTGGTAGACTGGTCGGCCGACCAGCTTTTCAACCAAGTGATGCGGCGGATTGCAACTGTGACCGCCGACAGTCGTGAGACTAAAGGGGCCTCATCCAAGGCCACGTCACACAGGTACAGTACTGCCTGACCCATTTGATCCACCATCTCCAGCGCAGCAGGAGAGGCGGAGTCAGCAATTAGAGTGCCCATATAAACAGATAAAAGTCTCCAGTGTAAAGTGGTCCTAGGGCAATTCCATAAGGTGCTTGTCTCCACGAGTGCTCATGCAATCCCACCACCTGTTCACACTGCCGCTCACCTTAACAAAGAGACCCTACAGGGTCAACCAGCATTTCATCTCAAAATCAAAGCATCCTCACACTTTCTTCCTTAAGCGTAGTAAATGATTACACCTCCGATGCACTGTCAGCTCCTCAAACAATGTTACCAATATGTGTAGGAGACAAGAAAAAACGATCTAATGCTCTCTGTATGCAATCAAGCACTCTTTAATCCATATAAGAAAACAACTCACATTTTTGAAGAAAATAACAGCGCATATCTGCAGAGTTTGCAAGCAGGCGTGCATCAGGTCCACCAACCCGGAAGAGTGAGAGGCGGCCGCGAGTCACGTGACATCCCTCGTACGCGTTACGTCCGTGAAAATAAGCGGGACTTCTTCAGCAAGAAGTCCCTTGCTGAAGAAGTCCCGCTTATTTTCACGGACGTAACGTGTACGAGGGATGTCACGTGACCCGCGGCCGCCTCTCACTCTTCCGGGTTGGTGGACCTGATGCACACCTGCTTGCAAACTCTGCAGATATGCGCTGTTATTTTCTTCAAAAATGTGAGTTGTTTTCTTATATGGATTAAAGAGTGCTTGATTGCATACAGAGAGCATTAGATCGTTTTTTCTTGTCTCCTACACATATTGGTAACATTGTTTGAGGAGCTGACAGTGCATCGGAGGTGTAATCATTTACTACGCTTAAGGAAGAAAGTGTGAGGATGCTTTGATTTTGAGATGAAATGCTGGTTGACCCTGTAGGGTCTCTTTGTTAAGGTGAGCGGCAGTGTGAACAGGTGGTGGGATTGCATGAGCACTCGTGGAGACAAGCACCTTATGGAATTGCCCTAGGACCACTTTACACTGGAGACTTTTATCTGTTTATATGGACACCTATTAACACTGGGACTCTGCATGATTTTATAATTTTACCACTAGGATTGCGCTGCACTATTTTTCTATTATGTATTCAGAAGGTGTTTTGGAGATATTGCCCTTGAGTGCTTAGCTGCTGGTCCATTTATTAGTGGTGTGCACAAGAGTCCAGCGCTGAATAACGGAATTTTTGTAAAATCTTACCTGTAAAATTCCTTTCTCTGAGTCCTCCGACAGTCGCCGCCTCTTCATATTCGTCACATATGGGGTATTAGACTTTGCTCCGAAGGAGTAGCTAGGCAACAGAATATGTTAACATTAAAGCTTTTAACATATCCCACCCTCAAGGAGTGGTCCCCTCAGTCAATACCCTCCTACTTCCTGCAACCATATCTCAGTTTTAGTGGAATAGCAGTAGAGTATACAACCAAACCCCAAAAGAGGGGCGGGGGCGGCGACTGTCGGAGGACTCGGAGAAAGGAATTTTACAGGTAAGATTTTACAAAAATTCCGTTTTCTCTTACGTCCTCCGACAGTCGCCGCCTCTTCATATTCGTCACATATGGGGACGTCCCAAAGCAGTGCAAACATGGAGGGGTGGGAAACGCATCCGCGCCGAAAAGGCAATGCAGTCTCCGCATCAAAGAAAGGAACCTTACCAAAGGAAGGAAACCAGCTGGGCAACAGGAAAAACAAGTGCTCAACAGGAGCAACAACCCAGGAAAAGACAAATAACCATGGGATAAAAAACTCATCCCAACAGCCAGAGGTCCCCAACAAGGGACCCTAGGGAATTGCCGCACTAAGAACCTTGCGGCCAAAGGAAGCATCCGCCGATGCCTGAACATCTACTTAGTAGAATTTTGTGAAAGTGTGCACGGTCGACCAAGTCGCCGCCTTACACACCTGGGCTACAGAAGCCCCATGACGACAGGCCCAAGATGTACTCAGAGATCTAGTAGAGTGCGCCTTCACAGGCACAGGGGGAACCTTCCCCTGCAAGGCATAGGCCTGTTCAATGGTCTGCCTGATCCATTTAGCGATGGTAGAGGCCGACGCCGCCATGCCCTTCCGAGGACCCTCTGGAAGAACAAACAAGGAATCCGTCTTTCGAAAAGACTCAGTCGATTTAAGGTAAACCCTTATCGCCCGAACAACATCCAGAGAGTGTAATCTCACCTCCTTTGGATGTTTTGGCTTTGCGCACAGCGAAAGCAAGACAATATCCTCATTAAGATGGAATTCTGAAACTCGTTTCGGGAGAAAAGAAGGATTAGGTCGCAAGACCACCTTATCCAAATGAACAACCAGATACGGAGACTTGCAGGACAAAGCTGCCAGCTCCGACACTCTGCGAGCCGAAGTGATCGCCACCAAAAATGCGACCTTTTTGGACAACATAGACAACGAGATCTCCCTGATCTGTTCAAAAGGAGCATGTTGCAACACAGACAGGACGAGATTCAAGTCCCAAGGGGGCAAAGGATCCCTCCTAGGAGGAACCAGATGCCGCACACCCTGAACAAAGGTGCCAACCAAGGAATTGGAAGCCACGGGACGTTGAAATAGAACGGCCAGCGCAGACACCTGACCCTTAATCGTAGCCAGCGCCAAGCGCTGATCGACACCCGTTTGAAGGAAGGACAGCACTCGGGAAACCGAGTACGTGCGGGGTGAAAACCCCCTGGACTCACACCAGGCAAAATAGGCCTTCCAAGTACGGTAATAAACCTTCCCCGAGGAAGACTTCCTCGCGTTGATCAAAGTATGAACGACCTCTGGGGAGAGACCCTTCTCCTTCAGGACCTCGGTCACAACAGCCAGGCCGTCAAAGCCAGAGACTGTAAAGCAGGATGGTATATCGGTCCTTGAGACAGGAGATCGTCTCGAAGAGGCAGACGCCACGGGGCGTCGACCGCCAGATTCACGAGGTCTGCGTACCAGGACCGGCGAGGCCAGTCCGGTGCCACAAGAATCACCGTGTTGCGTTCCGAGTGTAACCTGCGAAGGAACCTGGACAGCAACTGAATCGGTGGAAACGCGTACATCAGCCTGTACTGATGCCACGGGGCCACTAACGCGTCCGACGCGTCTGCCCGAGGGTCGCGCGTCCTTGCCACGAACCTTCTCACCTTGTAGTTGAGACGAGACGCGAACAGGTCCACATCTGGAAGACCCCACTTCGCGCACAACATCTGGAAGACAGTCGGGTGGAGAGACCATTCCCCCTGATCCAGGGTCTGGCGACTCAGATAGTCCGCCTGCCAGTTCTCCACCCCCGGAATGTGAACCGCCGTTATCGCCGGGACATGAGTCTCGGCCCAAGACAGAATGTCGGCCACTTCTCGAGCCGCTCGGGCACTCCTGGTGCCCCCTTGGTGGTTGATGTAGGCCACCGCCGTGGCATTGTCCGTCTGCACCCGAACCGGGCAGCCCTGCAGCCGGTCCGTCCAGCGATGAAGACAGAGACTTAACGCACGCAATTCCAGAATGTTGATCGGAAGGGAAGACTCCCCCTCCGACCAAGTTCCCTGGGCGGACAGAACGCCCAGAACACCACCCCAGCCCGACAGGCTGGCATCCGTGGTGATCACCGTCCACGAGATAGGACGAAACCACTTGCCCCCGGACACCATCGGGGACTGGAGCCACCACAGAAGGTCTCTTCTGGTGCGATGACTCAACGAGATTTGAAGATCCAGGGATTGAGGTCGCCCGTCCCATATGGACAGGATCTCCGCTTGGAGACCCCGCGTGTGAAACTGGGCGAAGGGAATCGCCTCGAAGGCCGAGACCATCAATCCCAGACATCTCATGCACGTCCGCAGAGACGAGTGCGGAACGTCCCTGAGGGACCCGACTTCCTCCTGAAGAGTTCTGAGTTTGTCTTCCGGCAGGAAGACCTTCGCCTGCACCGAGTCCAGAATCATTCCCAGGTAGGGAAGACGAACCGACGGACTCAGTGTCTACTTTGGAAAATTTATCGTCCAACCAAACTCCTGCAGAGTTTGCATCGTGACAGACAGGTCCTTCTCCAGACCCTGGCTGGTCGCAGACCGAACCAGAATGTCGTCCAGATAACCCAGGACAGAAATGCCCTGGGCCCTCAATAACGCTAGAACCGGTGCAAGCACCTTGGTGAAGACCCGCGGAGCCGAGGCGAGACCAAAAGGCAACGCCACGAACTGGTAGTGATCCTCCGCAATGGCAAAGCGAAGGTACCTCTGGTGACCCTCGAAAATGGGGATGTGAAGATACGCATCCTTCAAATCGATGGAGGCCATGAATTCCCCCGGAACCAGGGCAGCCACCACCGACCGCAGGGATTCCATGCGGAACTTGCGAACCCGCACAGAGCGGTTCAGAGCCTTCAAGTCCAGAATTGGACGAACCTTGCCCTCCTTTCTGGGCACGGTGAACAGATTGGAATAAAACCCCCGAAATCTGTCCCGATGAGGCACCGGAACTACCACTCCCTGAGCCCTCAGGTCCCGCACCGCCAGGTGTAGATCCCGTAAACGCTCTGGAGACAGTTGAATATTTGAGGGGAAAAATCTGCTCTCCGGCCGAGAGAGAAACTCGATCTTGTAACCAGATCGAACGATCTCCTGAACCCATCTGTCCCGCACGCGGGCCAACCAGGGCTGAAGAAAACCGAGCAAGCGTCCCCCCACCCCAAAACTGGGTGAGGGCGCCCCTTCAGGCCGCACTGTTATGGGCTGCGGATCCGGATTGACCGGATTTCTGTTTACCAGACCAGGGCTTCTTCTGAGAGCCCTGACCTTTGAACCGTTTGCCCTTGTAGTGCGACCGAAAGGCACGAAAGGACCCCTGAGGGGGCCGAAAATTAGCATGCTTCTTCCCAGAAGCCCCCTTAGCCTTGGGGAAATGGGGCAAGAGAGTGCTCTTACCTCCGGTGATCCCCTTAATCAACACATCCAAGGACTCCCCAAAAAGGCGAGACCCATCATAAGGCAGATTGGCTAAGGTCTTACGTGAAGACTGGTCCACCAACCAACATTTCAACCAAACCAGGCGGCGAGACAACACCGCCACGCTGTGTACACGTGCAGCCAACGGGACTAAGTCCAAGTCCGCATCACACAGATACATGACACCCTGGTGGATTTGATCCACCATATCCAGGGTCGCCGGCGAGGCCAAATCGGCCACTAAGACGTGCCGAAGCATCTGCGTCCAACTTGCGACCGCCTGGGCCGCCATGAGAGAGGCAAACAGAGCCTTAAGCATAGAACCCGTAACAGAATAAGTATGACGGGCAAGAGACTCCAATCTCCTATCCGTGGCATCACGGAACACCGGGGAATCCTCTGCAGGAATCGCAGTGGATTTGTTTAAAACCGCAATTGCGTGATCCACTGGGGGTGGCACACACCACCTTTCATCAGTGGAAGGCGAGAAAGGATAACGCAGCTTGAACCTACTAGGTACAGCAAAAGGTTTGCGCAGATTGCGCCATTGTTCCTTAACAGCGCGCTGAAAATCATCATTGCAGGGAAAAACCTGCGGCGTCCTGCGTTTTCTCTGCGTCCCATAAGCCGCCAAGGCAGCGGGGGGACACACTTCATCCTGCAAACGCAGCGTTTGTTTTATGGAAGCAATCAATTCATCCATGATTGCAAGCTCTTCGGGCGAGCCAGGGGGAGAATTATCAACCCCTTCAACTTCAGCCTCCACCTCGGACCCCACTACATCCAGGGAGGAGCGGGACCCCGATAGGGAGGCCCCCGCCATAACAACCCCATCACCTTCACCCTCAGAATCAGAGGAAAGAGCAATTCTGGGTCTTTTAGTAGATTGAGCAGCCACCAGCATCTGCACCTGAGCAGCAAGGCCAGCCACAATAGTGGCTAAATTCCCCCCTGGGGGAGAAACAGCGGTCCCCTGGCTTTCCACCAAGGCGGTAGGAAATTTGCCCTCCTGAGAATCCATTGCCCCTACAACAAATGCCGGATAATAAAAGGGTTAACTGCCCCTTTAACACGCGCAGCGAGCGCAGCCCACCGCACCACAACACAAGCACAAGGAGACCCCCACAGGGACAATAAAACTGATACAGGCAATGGATAGGAAGGATAAAACCTGAGGAGACCCTCGCCGCTGCTGCTGCCTCGATCGGTGTTCCTGGAGAAGAGGAAGTGATGCTGCCAGGGCGCTCTATGAAAGCCTATGGGAGGCTACAAGAAAATGGCCGCCATGCATGTAGAACATGCGGCCGGAGCGAGTGCAGGCAAAATGGCGCCGTTTGGCGCCGAAACCGCCGCTCCACAGTACAGTAATGCACACGTCTTCATATAAAAAAACATGTCAGATCGCCGCAGCGATCGCTGTATAATGCCCAAACATGCCACAAAGCATGCCCCACAGCACACAGCTTCTCACACTGACAAGGCTGACACACACAGTGTCACACAGCTCCCCCCCCCCTGCAGCCCACAGCATGCAGCCGAGAGATAGGGAGACAAACAGTGTGAATAGAGGCAGGTTACACAGTCCCAGACTGACACCCCCCCAGACAGACAGGTCCCCACATAAATACACTTACCTCACAGTGGCGTGGGGGACCCGCACAGGCGAACAAGCCGCTGCACATGAGGCAGGGAGAGTCGCATACAAGACGCACAGAATGGGGGTTAAGAAACCGCACAGCGTCCAGTGAGGTAGCCACCTCACCAATCATCCCTGCACCGAACAGGGATGGGTCGTTCACTGTGCCAGGAGCGTTACCTGGCTGAACGCTCGATGGCAGGCTGGGAAGCCACTGACCCACGACCTGCGACCAGGGGGATCAGCCCGAGACCCAGCCCGCATGATCCTCTTCGTCCGAAGAACTAACTAATGCTGACAAAAAGAACAGCTAAGTAAAGGTAGAGAGAAAACTCAAACAAAAAATCAAAAAAGAAGAAAGAGTCTGGGGCACAAAGCCCCAGCACAGAGAGAGCCAGCCACTCCTGACAAGCTAGACATTAAAACTGAGATATGGTTGCAGGAAGTAGGAGGGTATTGACTGAGGGGACCACCCCTTGAGGGTGGGATATGTTAAAAGCTTTAATGTTAACATATTCTGTTGCCTAGCTACTCCTTCGGAGCAAAGTCTAATACCCCATATGTGACGAATATGAAGAGGCGGCGACTGTCGGAGGACGTAAGAGAAATTTCTTTTTATTTGAGCAATTAGAGTGCGCCTAAGCGTCTTGGCCCACTCCACAACAGCCTAAGAGACCATTACCGAAGCGAACACGGGCTTCAGCAAGGAACCCGCAACCAGATAGAAGTGTCTCCACCCGCCTGTCCGCCGGGTCTTAACACCGGGGAATCCTCCACAGGATTTAAAGTGGCTTTATTTAATCTGGACACAGTGTGGTCCACCTTAGGAGCCACAGTCCAGCGAGAGTCCACCGGGTCCGCAAAGGGATAACGGTACTGAAATCTCTTGAGCACCACAAACATACGTTTGATACGGCGCCATTGCTCGTTCACTGTTTTGTGAAACTCCACGGGGCAAGGAAAAACCTGACCCGATTTTTGGGCTTTGCGGGTCCCAAAGGAAACCTTCTTACCCGACAGGGGGAGCTCATCATCCAAATTTAACGTGTCCTTAACAGAGCTGATAAGCGCATCCACCGCAGCGCGGTCTCGCGCCGACCCAGAGGATGAATCCTCCTCCTCCACATCCGAATAAGAGGACAGGGACCCCTCAGGCTGGGCATTGTCCGTGGCAACCATATCTGGCTCTGAAGCAGAAGACAGAGGGCATAGGCCGTTTTTTAGAAACCCGGTCAGACATCAGCAAATCCACTTTTGACGCTAAAGTCGCAAGTGCAGCAGATAGAGACGCTATGGAAGTGGATTCAGGGGTACCTGAACCACCCACCAGGTCTGTGGGGAATTTACTATCCTGGGACTCCATAATAGCAATATACAATTTTAGTGATGCTGGCCCTTTAATTCGGCGATTCCCGCGGCCCCCACCGCAAACCTGCACAGCAAATGGAGACCTTGTCCCTTGCTACAGGAATCTATAAAAATGAGTGCTAGCAGGAATCCAGGCCAGAGAAACCAGTAAAATGGCCCCCACAGTGTGCTATGCTTGCCCGCGCTGCTGAGGATCTGAAGAGAAGAAGGAGGAAGTGACCTCATGCCCCTAGAGGTAAAGCCAGCCCTGAGCCACAAGAAAATGGTTGCCAATAGAAGTCTATGGGAGAAAAGCCCTGGGAAAATGGCCGCTGCCCACAAAGGACATCACGCCCACACTAAAGATGGCCCCCGATCGGCGCCAAAAGGATGACAGGAAATGGCTGCTGCCCACTCTCTGAGGCCAAACAGCCTGCCCACACCCAAAATGGCGGCCGCACGGATTAACGCTATTTGCGGCCCCAAAACGCCATGCACTGGCCCCACAGAGCACCACAAGCACCCCTGGGATGTAGGAGACCCCCGCAACCCCCCCACACCGCAGTCAAACCACGACAGCGCCCCCGCAGGGACCAGGAAGGAACACACAGGAGCCGCACCTACAGCCATGAGGGGGATATCACAGAACCCTTACCTGAACTGTCATCCCCAAACAAACAAACAGAGGGCCCACATACACACCCCAACAAACATGGTTCAAAGACAGAGGGGTAGTCATGGTACTCACCGGTCCAGCGAACGTGGGCACCGCTCTGTGACAGGAAACCTCCCACCCTGAGTGGGGGTGCCATCAGCCGAAGGGGATGCTAGCAACACGCGGGCGTACCACAGTTGAGACATCCCAGCGAAGATAGCAACTTTGCATGCTCATCCTTGACGCCAGGGACACTGTCGTTTGCGAGGCCTGGGCGTACCAATAACCTGCTAATGCTCGATGGCAGGCTGGGAGTCCGTAAGGTTCTAGGATAACCAGTGCGAGGCCCAGCTCTGCAAAGACTGTAGTCTTCTAAAGTCCAACTAACTAAGCGAAGGAGAAAAATAAAAGCCATCTTTCAAAAGAAAAAGCACTTTTTTTGAGAGAAACATAAAAAGAAGAAAAAAGCTGAGACCGAAATCTCAGCCAGGGAAACCCAGCCTTCTCCTGAGCTAGGCAGCAGAAAACTGATTTGAGAATGAGGCTAGCTGGGGGTATTGACCAGAAGGACAGCCCCCTGTAGGTTTGTCTATACAAAGGTTTTGTGATTATTTCTAACAAAATCTTCTGTCTAGCTTACTCCTGTGGAGAAGGCCAATACCCAGACATGCAGAATGAATGAGTGGACGGCGACTGTCAGAGGACGTTAGAGAAATCGTATTTTCTCTATCATCCATCGACAGACGCAGCCTCATCTCCATGAGCTGAGTGGGACGTCCCAAAGCAGTATAGGCATTAGGGGTGGAAAAAAGCAAACAGACAGTAAGGTTAACTCCAAGAGGCTAAACCCAGCAAACCAGTAACCTGGAGCTCAACTAAAAACACGAGCTCATCCAGGTAAAAGACCCCTAAGAGAAGAACAAAAAAACATTCTCTTACGAAACAGCAGCCTGCAAAACCTTGCGGCCAAAAAAGGCATCCAAGGTACGAACAAATCCACCTTGTAAAATTTGGTAAAGGTGTGCACAGACGACCAAGTCGCTGCCTTACAAACTTGTACAACAGAGGCCTGATAGTGAAAAGCCAAACAGGCACTCAACGCTCTAGTAGAATGCACCGTCACAGGGAAAGGAGGAACCTGATCCTTGATGGAATAAGCCTGAACAACCGTCTGTCTAATCCATCTCGAAAATGATAGCAATGGACGCAGCCAAACCTTTGCGAGGACCGCCCGGAAGGACAAAGAGTCCGACTTCCTGAAGGACTCAGTAGCCATCAGATAAACCCTTATTGCCCAAACCACATCCAGAGAGTGCAAGGCAACTTCTTTGTGATGTTTAGGCTTAGGACATAGGGAAGGCAACATAATGTCTTCATTCAGGTGAAAATCCAACACCACCTTAGGAAGAAAAGACGGATTAGGTCGGAGGACCATTTTATCCCTGTGGACCACCAAATAAGGTGGACAGGAAAGCGCCGTCATCTCAGAGACTCTGCGGGCAGAAGTGATAGCCACTAGGAAGACACCCTTCTGCGACAAGGAAAGCAGAGAAATCTCCCTAATATTCTCAAAAGGAGGCTTTTGAAGAACAGAATCAAGCTATTAGTAGCAAACGGACATTGGAAATTAATGTCCAAGGCCGACACTTGGCCCTTGATAGTGCCCAACGCCAAGCGCTGCTCAACCACTTTTTGTAAAAAGGCCAAAACCCTAGCTATAGAGAACAAGCGAGGGTGCAGCTGCAGCGATTCACACCATGCAATGTACGATTTCCATGTACAATGATAGATCTTCCTAGATGTTGTCTTCCTGGCGTTCAAAAGGGTAGGAATCACCGATTCAGAGAGAACTCTATCCCTCAAAACCTTGCTTTCAACAGCCAAGCCTTTAAAGCCAGTGACCGTAAAGCAGGATGGAAGATCAGTCCTTGAGATAGTAAATCTTCCCGCACAGAAAGACACCATGGAGGACCCACGACCATTTTTACCAGGTCTGCGTACCTGGACCGCCGAGGCCAATCTGGTGCCACCAGAATGACCGGAATGCCTTCCATCGCCACCCGTAGAAGAAACCTCAGCAGGAGAACGAGCGGAGGGAAGGCATAGATCAGGCGATACTGACTCCAAGAAGTCACCAGAGTCGGCCAGAGGATCCCAAGACCTGGCCACAAACCTCTGAACTTTCCTGTTGAGGCCACCAGGGCACTCCTGGGGCCCTCTTGGTCATTGATGTAAGCCCCACCCGTGGCATTGTCTGACCGAACCCAAACCGGAGAGCTGCGTAGCCGACTCGTTCAGTGAAGCAGGCAGCGCTTGATCGCTCTCAGCTCCAGAATATTGATCGGCATGGAAGACTCTTCTGTCATCCGAGTTCCCTGGGCACAGAGCTTCCCCAGCACTCCACCCCAGCCTGACAGGCTGGCGTCCGTGGCGACCACCATCCAAAACACCAGCAGGAAGGACTTGCCTTGGCACATGATAAGTGACTGAAGCCAAGAGAGAGTCGACTTCGTGAGATGGCTCGTGTGAGACTGAGCAAACGGGACCGCTTTGAAGATCGAGACCATCAGACCCAGGGCCCACATGCAAGCCCGCAATGAGGACTGATCAGTCTCCAGCAGCAATCGGACCACCCTTTGCAACTTCTGAAGCTTGTCCAAGGGAAGGAAGACCCTCCCCACAGCAGAGTTGAGGTTCAGTCCCAGATAAGTGACCCGCATGGACTGTCAGGGCAGATTTGTGGAAAATGATCGTCCACCCCTCCTGAAGGGTCTAAATTGTGATGGAAATGTTGTCCAGTAGATCCGAATGGGAGACTGCTCGCAACAGGAGATCAATGAGATATCCCACAATGGTGATACCCCGCCCCCCCCCCCCCCCCGCCAGCATGTGACGATGGCAGGAAACGGGTTCCATCCTCCTGTCCACTGGATCCTTAAAAACAGGGGAATCCTCCACAGGCACAAGAGTAGATTTGTTTAATCTGGAAACAGGATGGTCCACCTTAGGCGGCACCGTCCAACGGTTGGAGACCTTTTCAGCAAAAGGGTACCGGCGTTTAAAGCATTTTGGCACCACTTACACGTGCTTAATGAGCCGCCATTGGTCATTCACAATATCGGGACAAGGGAAAACCCTGTCAGCTTTTGGAGACTTCTGAGAGCCAAAAGCCACCCGCGTCCCTGCCGGCGTGAGCTCATCAGCCAATTTTAAAGTATCCCGTACTGAAATAATCAGGACTTCAACGAATGCGTGTTCCCGCGCTGCAGCTGAAGAGGACAGGTCCTCTGCATCATCTGACTGCAAAGACAGCGACCCCTCAGGTAGGGGGGCATCCGGGGAAACCAAATCAGTCTCTGAATCAGAGGACACCTCCACAGATGGAGAAGGCAGCGGCCATTTTTCGGCTGTCAACCTTTTTCATGACTCAATCAACTTTAGTCGCCAGGCTTTCCAGGGCTGCTGAAATCGCAGCCAGCGACTGCAATTTGGACTGTCCGGGAGTCACACAGAGTGGGTCTGAGGGTGATTGCACAGTTTGGGACTCCATATTGCAATTTGCAAAAAACTGTCGCTTTAAGAGCGCCAATTGCGGTATCCACCACCGATCACAGCGGTCTGCAGGGAACCCCTTTAAACTAAACTGACAGCAGAAAGTACAGGAATATGCCCGCAGGGACCCTCAATACTTTACCACCTCAGACACACAGTCTCCTGAATCTTCCACTGCATGGAGAGAGAAGCAGGAAGTGACCTCGGCTCAGCAGCAGGAAACAAATGGACAAGAAGTGATGTAGCCTGAGGAAGGTCACACTGCTAAGCATAGCACAAGGGCTACACAAAGATGGATGCCCATACAAATCAATAGGAAGCTACAGGGAAAATGGCGGCCCCATACAAGTCTATGGGGAAAAAGTAACATTGCCTACACAAGATGGCGGCGCCCACGACGAACCATGCGGCTAGGGACCGACACATGAAGGCCTCAGAAACCGGGACCAGCAAGCCCAAGGTACCATGTCACCTCCCTCCCAGGGCGCCATGCGCTCCAGACACACAGCCACCGCAGGGAAGGGGCAGGGTAGGACACACAGACCGGGCATCGGGAGGCCAGGGGGATCTTTTGGGAGACACAAATCCCATTATCCCCAGGAGAGGGCCCACATCCCCCAAGGCCAGCAGGGGCAAGGGGGCACATTTTCTCACCATACCATGGACCAGGGGGGCTCCGCTCCAGGCAGACTGCCTCCCACCCGAAGTGGGGGTGCTGCCAGCTGAGGGGTACGCTGCGACTCAGGGCATTCCAGGTGGTCGCGCCCCAGTGAGGCATCGGCTTGCAGGCTGGTCCCCATCCAGAAAATGGACACTGTCATGGCTAGGCCTAGGTCGGGACTATAACCTGCTCACGCTCGTAGGCCACATGCCAGCCAACATCGTTGCTTGTAGATCACCAGGAAAATTATTTTCTGAACACTAGCTAGCAAGTGAGTAAAGAGAAATAAAAAGAAAATATTCTGAAAAGAAAAAAAAATAATGAGACCGGAGTCCCAGCAGGAAACCTAGGTCCTACTCCATCTCTAGGCAGAAACAAACTGATGTGCTGGGCTGTGGCAGTGGGGGTTATGCCTGGAGAGACAGCCCCGTGGGCATGTACATGTTAAAAGTTTTGTACTAACGTACTGCCTAGACAACTCCTGCAGGTGGCAGCATAACCCGCTCAGCTCATAGAGATGAGGCTGCGTCTGTTGGACGATAAAGTCATAATTTTACTGTCAGGCTGTCATAGACAGGTTTTATGTTCAGAAAAACCCCTCCACACCGCCTGGACCAGGCCCAGACTGGCCATCAGGCA
Organism: Pelophylax lessonae; assembly: GCF_965119305.1. Taxonomy (NCBI): domain Eukaryota; kingdom Metazoa; phylum Chordata; class Amphibia; order Anura; family Ranidae; genus Pelophylax; species Pelophylax lessonae. The sequence continues at coordinate 249,725,613 of NC_138772.1, forward strand.
GACCGGGCGTTTGCCCAGTGGGCCAGGGCCACCCGCTCCATGGACCGTTGATGATCAGGTCGCATAGTGGGAGGTAAGCGGCGACCACGGCCTTGACAGGGTCAACACAGGCTGCGGCCGCCGCTTACCTCCCACTGTGCGGCTGTGTCGCCTCCAGCTACAGGGCTAAGCTGTGTATGTTTCAAAGCTCAGACTCAGAGCCGCCGATAACAGATCCCCTCCTCCTCTCTGCAGGGAGATCGTCAGCGCCTTCTCCTCCCGCCCCTTTTCCTCGTGGGTCTGATGTAAGGGGGGCTCTCTGATGCAAGGGGGGCTCTGTGGGGGCTCTCTGATGCAAGGGGGGCTCTGTGGGGGGTCTCTGATGCAAGGGGGGTCTCTGATGTAGGGGGGGACTTTGTGCGGACCTTGATGTAAAGAGGGGGGGACCCTGCGCAGACCCCCGATGCAAAGGGGGGGACCCTGCGCAGACCCCCGATGCAAAGGGGGGGACCCTGCGCAGACCCCCGATGCAAAGGGGGGGACCCTGCACAGACCCCCGATGCAAAGGGGGGGACCCTGCACAGACCCCCGATGCAAAGGGGGGGACCCTGCGCAGACCCCCGATGCAAAGGGGGGGACTCTGCGCAGACCCCCGATGCAAAGGGGGGGACTCTGCGCAGACCCCCGATGCAAAGGGGGGGACTCTGCGCAGACCCCCGATGCAAAGGGGGGGACTCTGCGCAGACTCTGATGTAGGGGGGGTCTATGCGGGCTCTGATGTAAAGGGGACCAGTTCGGACTCTGATGTAAGGGAGCAGGGGCGGGAGGAGCTGGAGATCCGCACAGTAACCAGAGATTAAAAGGGGGGACACGATTCCTAGGGGCAGTGTAATAATTACAGTGCCCCTTTACAGTGCAGACCCCTTTATATCACAGTGTCCCCTGTACATTAGAGGGTCTACTCTGAATATCCTGTCACTAGCAGTCCCCGCAAATACCCCCCCCCCCCCCAGGTCCCTGAAAAAATTGGCTGCTCAGTCTAAAATGCCCTGGCCTATTTTTTGCCCCAGTCCGGGATAGGCCTGGACAAAGTATTCTGACAATGAGCTTTCCAGTGTGTCCATTCGACAGAAATCGATCTAAGGCCTCATGCACACTGGACGTTTTTTTTTTTGCAGCTACAGAACGCCCATCAATGTTATTCTATGGCCTCATGCACACACAGAGCTTTTAGGAGCTCCAAGTGGCATAGGCGTTTTACAGCTCCAAAAAAAACCCAGGAACTGAGTGTTCTGGAGCTGCAGCGTCAAGCTGTAAAAACGTCTGACGCTGCTAAAGGCTGAATAACGTTGCTTAACGTGCGTTAAGCCACGTTATACGTTTTTTTTCTTCCATTCAAAATCCCTATGGGAGCCTATTGATTTGAATGGAAGTCGCACCGCAAGTCGGATCAGCATGATGCGACTTGCGCTGTGAGAATCTTGAGGGGGAACTCCACGCCAAAATGGGGGAAAAAACGGCGTGAGGGTTCCCCCCCAAGTTCCAAACCAGGCCCTTCGGGTCTGGTATGGAATTTGAGGGTAGCCCCATGCCGAAAAAACGGCGCGGGGTCCCCCCCAAAACCCATACCAGACCCTTATCCGAGCATGCAGCCCGGCAGGCAAGGAAAGGGGACGAGCGAGGGGCCCCACCCCCCCGGACCATACCAGGCCACATACCCTCAACATGGGGGGTGTGGGTGCTTTGGGGCAGGGGGGCCCTGCACCCCCCCACCTCAAAGCACCTTGCCCCCATGTTGATGAGGACAAGGGCCTCATCCCCACAACCCTGGCCGGTGGTTGTGGGGGTCTGCGGGCAGGGGGCTCATCGGAATCTGGAAGCCCCCTTTAACAAGGGGGCCCCCCAGATCCCAGACCCCCTCCCTATGTGAATGGGTATGGGGTACACTGTACCCCTACCCATTCACCCCATAAAAAGCAGTGTGTGTAAATAACGACAGGAGACATTTTGAAAAGTTTATTAAAAATCTTCATCCGGTCTTCTCAGCTCCGGTCTTCTCCTCTCTTCTGCTCTTCTCCCCTCCGCTCTTCTGCCCTCTGCGCTTCTGCTCTTTTGCCTCCTCTGGTCTTCTTCTTCCTCCAGTCCTCCTCCGACGCTGTCACCGGTGATTATGCCGGTCTCCGGTCTCTGCAGCTTGTTATATAGCCATTAGGGGCATGGGCTCTCGGCGGGGCCCCGCCCCTTATGTCACCGACGGTGTCGGTGACATAAGGGGGCGTGGCCTCCCGGTGACGTCATCGTGAGGCCCCGCCCCTAATGACTATATAATAAGCTGCAGAGACCGGCATAATCACCGGTGACGGCGTCGGAGGAGGACCGGAGGAAGAAGAAGACCAGAGGAGGCAAAAGAGCAGAAGAGCGGAGGGCAGAAGAGCGGAGGGGAGAAGAGCAGAAGAGAGGAGAAGACCGGAGCGGAGAAGACCGGATGACGTCATCTGTGACATAAGGGGGGGGGCCTCCCGATGACGTCATCGGGCCACGCCCCTAATGGCTATATAATAAGCTGCAGAGACCGGAGACCGGCATAATCACCGGAGACGTCGTCGGAGGAGGACCGGAGGAAGAAGAGCCGACAGCCGACAGCAAAAGAGCAGAAGACCGGAGAGGAGAAGAAAAGAGGAGAGGACAGCAGAAGAGGGGACAGCAAAAGAGCAGAAGACCCCAGAGAGAAGAACACAAGAAGAGCGGACAGCAAAAGAGCAGAAGACCCCAGAGAGGAGAAGACCCCGGAGAGGAGAAGAGTCGGATGAAGATTTTTAATAAACTTTCCAAAACGTCTCCTGTCGTTATTTCCATACACTGCCTTTTATGTGGTGAATGAGTAGGGGTACAGTGTACCCCATACCCATTCACATAGGGAGGGGGTCCGGGATCTGGGGGGCCCCCTTGTTAAAGTGGGCTTCCAGATTCCGATGAGCCCCTTGCCCGCAGACCCCCACAACCACCGGCCAGGGTTGTGGGGATGAGGCCCTTGTCCTCATCAACATGGGGGCAAGGTGCTTTGAGGTGGGGGGGTGCAGAACCCCCCATGTTGAGGGCATGTGGCCTGGTGTGGTCCAGGGGGGGTGGGGCCGCTCGCTCGTCCCTTCCCCTTTCCTGGCCTGCATGCTCGGATAAGGGTCTGGTATGGATTTTGGGGGGTACCCCACGCCGTTTTTTCGGCATGGGGCTACCCTCAAATTCCATACCAGACCCGAAGGACCTGGTTTGGAACCTTGGGGGGGACCCCCACGCCGTTTTTTTTCCCATTTTGGCGTGGAGTTCCCCCTCAAGATTCCCACAGCGCAAGTCGCCCCGCAAGTCGGATCCGACTTGCGGTGTTGCGGTGCGACCTCCATTCAAATCAATAGGCTCCCATAGGGAACCATTGATTTTGAATGGAAGAAAAAAAACGTATAACGTGGCTTAACGCACGTTAAGCAACGTTATAGCAAAGTTATTCAGCTTTTAGCAGCATCAGGCGTTTTTAGCGCTCTAACGCTGGTCCTCAGAACGCGCAGGTCGTGGGTTCTTGTTGCAGCTTAAAAACGCCTAAGCCACTTACAGCTCAAAAACGTCTGAGTGTGCATGAGGCCATAGAATAACATGGAGGGGCGTTTTTAGGCTGCAAAAAGAAAACGCCTGACGCTGCTTACAGCGGCGTTAAAAACGCCCCGTGTGCATGGGGCCTTAAAAATACTCCCTCCCATCTCCTAACACCTATTCTGATTAACCAGTGTTAAAAAATATGTATATACTTAAGTATTTTCATTCCACTCCAGTCTGGTCAGGCAATCTACCCTGTGTCAGCCAGCGACTGGCTGCAGGGGAAAGGAAAGAGTGCTCGACAACTGCTAATTAAACCTAGAGCAGTGATGTCACCTATAGGCTTCAATGGTCCATCCGTTGTCAATGCTCCCTCCTCACCCCTGAAGCCCCCGTTGGTTGAGAACAGGACAGCTGATCACATGACCAGACCTGAGCTGCATGAAATTAGGTACTGTAAGTATATGCATCTTTCTTACATAGGCTAGTCAGAATAGGTGTTAGGGAGGGTAGGGGGAGGGAGTATTTTTAGGAATAGTTAGTGTTATCCCGGAATTCTGCTTTAACCTCTCACCCGATTTATTAAAAAAAAAGACCAGCTTCAAAGTGAATCTAAAAAAGGCATTTTTTTTTAATCTTTTCCTTTTGGCTTAGTCAGGTTTTTATTAATGTGTTTCCATTGGGAAGATTCATCCTCTCAATTTTACCTGGTGACAACTGTCACTGGGTCTGAAAGAAAGGGAAAATCCAACATTTTTAATTGTTGCCAGAAGGAACATTTTCCAATCAGCACAACTGTTTCAATGACAACTGTCTGAAAGGGAACTTTCTCATTATTTTGTCTTATTTTCTGTTGTGTCTACAAGACAGGAAGTAAAAAGCCCCTCCAATGGGACAGAGCTAGCAAAACAAAAACATTTCACAACCATTTTCCAATTGAAAACAAGATTTTATTCTTTTAAAATTTACAATATTGGCTAAACATACCTTTCCAGAAGTGGTTCTAACCAACCAGTAATGCACTCACAATGGCAATCCAAAAATGTGAGTACATCACCTATAGCGTAAGTTGCTCCAATCAGTCGTGCCCGTACAAGTCCTTCGCGTTTTGTTGTCCTGATTAACCGTACTCTTTCCAGGGAACTGATATAGTTTTCCAGCTGAGACTTCAGAAATACTACCAAAAGATATTATAAACAAATTAACTCTTTGTTACACAGAGGACACTTATGATTAGACATTGATCTAAAAAAAAATCTAGCCTCTAAAGAATTTTTTTTTTTTTGTCACGTGACAAAGTGGTTGCAAAGTATTTTTTTTTATTTTTTTTTTTTAAGAGTAAAATCAACATATAATATGTACCTGCTCTGTGCAATGGTATTGCACAGATAGGTCTCCTTCCTCTATTTCTGGGGTCCCCCACTGGTGCTCTTGGTTCCTCCTCTGGAGGAGGGCAAACTGACCATTACTGCACATGCCCCCCTAGATTTAGTTCCACTTTAACCACTTTAGCTCTGGCCACTGTGCTGCTACTGCGGCACAGTGGCTAGTTATCGTCCAGCGTCGTAGACCTACGTCGCTGGACTCCTCCCCCTGTAGGTGGCGCTCGCGCGCCGCCGGAGGTGCGCTCCCGCTGTTTTCATTCACAGCGGGAGTCGGGCCAGGGGAGGAGCGGCGGCGAGTTTGGAGATCCGCCCGCCTGTGTAAACAGAGCGGGCAGATCTCCTCAGTGACAGGGAGTGACAGATCGGAGTGTTCAGCATAGCTGAACATCCGATCTGTCCCTGGCTCACTCAGTCACCTCCCCCCCCCACACGTTAGTAAGCACCAGGCATACATTAACCCCTCCCTCTCCAATAAAGTTAACCCCTTCCCTGCCAGTGTCATTTTTACAGTAACAGTGCATATATATATAGCACTGATTACTGCAGTAATGTCACTGGTACCCCCAAAAGTGTCAAAAATGTCAGTCAAGGGTCCGATCTGTCCGCCGCAATGTCGCAGTCCCACAAAAAAAAAAAATCGCAGATCGCCGCCATTACTCATTAAAAAAAAAAAAACACCAAAAATGACAGAAATCTTTCCCTTAATTAGTAAACGCAATAACTTTTGCGCAAACCGATCAAAATATGCTTATTGTGATTTTTTTTACCAAACATAGGTAGCAGAAAACAAATTGGCCAAAAATTTTAAAAAAATTTGATTTTTACATATTTTTTGGGAGGAATTTCATATAAAAAAATGTTAAAAATATTGTTATTTTTTCAAAATAAACGCTTTTTTGGTTTATAGCGCAAAAAGTAAAAATCGCACAGGTGATCAAATACCACCAAAAGAAAGCTCTGTTTGTGGGAAAGAAAGGACGTAAATTTCGTTTGGGTATGGCGTCGCACGACCGCGAAATTGTCAGTTAAAGTTGAACAGCGCCGAATCGCAAAAAGTGGCCTGGACGTAAGACAGCAAAATCCTCCGGTGGTAAAGTGGTTAAAGTAGAATTCTAGGCTTTTACTAACTATGCTTACAAATGCTCCCTCTAACATTTCTACCAACTAACTTGTGTAAAAAAGATTTCTATACTTCTCTATTTTTAGGCTACTCTGGTCTGGTTATGTGAACAGCTCCCTTGAGTCAGGCAATGGTTGCTGCAGGGGAGAGGAGGGAGCGCTGACAATGGATGGGCCACAATAAGCCTACAGGGGACATCATCGCTCAAGCATTACTGGCTGTTATCAAGCCCTCCTCTCCCCTGTAACCGGCGCTGACTAACACAGGAGATCATGTGACAGGACTGGAGTGACTGGAGCTGCTGGAGAATAGGTATTTATATACATTTCTTCTGTTACACAGGTTAGTTACTATAGGTGTGTGTGTGTGGTTGCATATTTAGGCAGAGTTAGTAAAAGCCCACAATTCTAAATTGTTTTGCATCCTTTTATATGAAGTGTTAACATAATGGATCACTTCTTTTGCTTGCTTTTGCCTATAGGTAAGCCTATAATAAAGTTTACCTATAAGCAGTGTAAAGATTTCCTTAACGGGCACCGTTTAGGAGATATTTACGTTGCAAGCAGCCAGCGACATCACTTGCGGTGCCGTGAACGGCGGCTCCTATGCGCATGGGCAGGAGTGATGTCATCGCTGCTCCGGCCAGTCACAGTTCCAGAATCCGTGAACCCGGAAGCAAGATGGGTGAAGATGGAGGCGCTTGCAGCGCTGACTTCTTGGTGCGGGAGTGCTTTGTTTTTAGGGAAGTTTAACTTAATGTGTGATGCATACTAGCACATTATGGCTTTATCCCATAGGTCCCGTTCCCCCCCCCCCCCCAAATCAAAAATAAATCATGAGGACAGTTAGAGACAATGAAATGCATGGCGGGTCATAGTACCTGCCATGCATGTATGGGGCCGTGGCAAGACCAAAAAAAAAATGTGTGTGTAAAAAAAAATTTACTGTATAGAATATAAATATTGCTATTGGTCAAATTACAGATGACAGGATTGGTCAGTTAAAGCTAAAAGGCTATTGGTATTTTAAAAAAAAAAAAAAAAAAATTACTGTATTGATTGGAGGAATTTCAATCCTGGAAGTGACAGTTATTCCCTATATAAGGGAGTGAATTAACGGTTTAAAATCAGTGGACAGGAGAGGACCAAGAAGTTCGTTGCCTAGCTGTTACCTGGTCATGGAGTCCCTTCTGCGAGAATTGCTGGAGAGAGCCCGTAGCGCGGATGGCGAGGAGTGGGTGAAGAAATGCCTCTCCATTCCGGTGGATGCCTCCGTCTCTGCTGGTCCTCCGCCATCTTCGTCCCAGGCTTCTTGCGTGTTTCCGGCTCCTGTTGACCCCGGCGATGACGCGGCTTCCGATTGGCGGCCTTCGCGAATGGGATCGTCCGCCCCCGGTGACCTGGATGTGGTTAGCGGCAGTCGTCATTTACGGGCGACGGCTTCCTCCGGGTCCCGGGATGGTAAATCACAGTGGATCAAGAGGAAGCCTAGCAGATTTGGTCCGGATGTGGTCTCATCGGCTCCGATCCCTGCAGTTAAGAAGAAGAGGGTCGTTGCAGGTAATTCTGGCGACTGTTTGTCCTCGGTCCCTGGTGGGGATAGTGTTTCTTTTTTACAGGTTTCAGTCTCTCCTGTTGTAGGTCGGCCGACTAGTACAGTTCTACCCGGTTCGGTACCGGCAGCGGTGGCCTCAGATTCCTCTTCTGCTAATGTTTCTCTCCTGGCTCCGGTCCAACGGCCTTCAAATAGCGGTGCTGCGGTCAGTGGTGACGCAGCCGTTGCAGGTGAGCACCCTGCTAATGCTATGTTAATCTCTGAATTTGTGCAAGTTATGTCTACTTTTTGTAAGAAATTGTCTAATCCAATGCTAACAAGCGATTCTGCCATAACAAGCGATTCTGCCATATGTGGGGATGTTAATGAGTTAAATGTTAATGAGTCTGAGGTTCCTGCCTCTCTGCAGGAGGTTTGGGGTAATGTTGCACTGGTGGATGTTTCTCCTTCTGATGCATACGTTGTAGATCCAGTTCCAGTAGCTCATCATGAGGCTTTTGCTGGTAATTGTGGAAAGGTACCTGAGATTGCTTTAAAGGAAGCTTTACCCTGTCCAGTATCTCCTTTAGGATTTCATCTTAAGGAGACGGTTAAAGAGAAAATTTTTAGAGGGGAGTATGTTGACATCCTGTCATTGCTTCCTGGCCTCAAGCTTTCGAAGTTTGACAATGATAAGACGGGCGAGGATAGATCCAGGGTAGCTCCCAGGACATTCCATAATTGGTTACAGGGTTTCTGTATTTATTCCAGTGTGCTGGGTGAAAAGAGACCAGAATTGTGTAGCAGGCTTTTCCAGCACTTGGATATAGTGCTGGAAGCATACAAGAATTTCCCTGGTTTAGGTTGGCTGGCTTATGACGAATCGTTCAGACAGAAGCTGTCCATCCATAAATCTTTGCAATGGGGTGTTAAAGACGTAGGATTATGGCTCAACTTGTTGTTGCCGCAGAAGCCTGCTTTTGTGCCGAAACCTCCTAATTCTGTTACTCATAGAAAAGGTGTTTGTTTTGGATTCAACGATGGCATGTGTAAATGGCCGCATGCTTGTAAATTCAGGCACGAGTGCTCGCATTGTGCTGGGGCTCATCCTGTATCTAAATGCTACAAAAAACAGGCTTCGCTTGGTAGTCAATCGAATGAGAAGCAAATTTTTCTTAAAGGCGGAAACTACAGCGAGCTTGGAAAAAATGCTCCCCTGGCTACGGGTTTACCCAAACCGTAGGTCCGCCGATATTTTGATTCAGGGTTTTTGTTTTGGTTTTTCTTTACCTTCCTTTTCAGGTACAGGTTGTGTAATTCACGACAATCTTCCTTCTGTGGCTGTGCATCCTGACGTCGTCCGGCACAAAATTGCTAAAGAGATTGCTAGCGGTAGGGTTGCAGGGCCTTTTTCTGCTCCCCCCTTTCCTAATTTTAGGGTCTCCCCGCTAGGGGTCATAGCCAAGAAGGTGGATGGTGAATTTCGTTTGATACACCACCTGTCTTTCCCGTCAGGAGAATCATTGAATGACGAGATTGATACTGATTTATGTTCTGTGTCTTATGCTACATTTGACGATGCACTGTCCAAGATTAGAAAAGCAGGTTGCTCGGCCTTACTTGCTAAAGCTGACATAAAATCCGCTTTTCGACTGTTGCCCATTCATCCTAATGCTTTTGATTCTTTGGGTTTTTGTTTCGATGGAGAGTTCTTTTTTGACAAATGCTTGCCGATGGGGTGCTCCATCTCCTGTTATTATTTTGAATTATTCTCCACATTTTTGGAATGGGTAATTGTTAGCAAGTCGGGTCCAGATAGTGTACTTCATTATTTAGACGACTTTCTCTTTATTGGAAAGGCAGGGTCTTCCGATTGCATATCTTGTTTTAGGTACTTTGAAAATATTTGCTGCGAATTTGGTGTTCCATTGGCAGTCGAAAAATCAGTATATCCTACATCTTGCCTTGAATTTTTAGGTATTCAAATCGACATGACTGCCATGGTTTTTCGTCTACCTGATTCAAAAATATCTAAAATTCGTTTACTTTTGACTTTTGTTGTAGGTAAGAAGAAGGTCAGGTTGAAGTTTATTCAATCTCTTCTAGGTTTACTCAACTTTGCATCAAGGGTCATGCCAATGGGCAGAGCCTTTACTAAACGGTTGTATAGGGCTATTTCCGGAGTCTCTTCCCCTAGTCATTTCATTTCTGTGTCGGCTGACATTAGAGATGATTTATTAATTTGGTTGCGATTTTTGGATTCTTTCAATGGCTACACCGTTTGGCAAGATTGTTTTTGCTCATCTTCTGCTTTAGATTTGTTCACTGATGCCTCCGGCTCGCACGGTTATGGCGTTTACTGGAGCGGCCATTGGTCAGCTGCTACTTGGCCTGTCACATGGATAGATAAAGGTTTGACTGGTTGCATAGTTTTATTGGAATTGTTTCCAGTTCTGGTTGCATTGGAGATCTGGGGACTGCAATTTAGTAATAAGCGTATATTGTTACATTCCGACAATAAGGGAGTAGTATTTGCAATTAATTGCTTGTCCTCCAGGTCTCTTCCGGTCATTTCACTTCTTAGATATTTAGTTTTGTTATGTTTAAAACTCAATATATGGCTAAAAGCTAAATATATTCCCGGATTTTCCAACAGTATTGCCGATTCTCTGTCTCGCCAGCAGATGGACCGTTTTCGGATTGCAGCTCCCGGCGCGGATCTATTGGGCATTTCATGCCCTTCTCACCTGTGGAATCTGGTCTGACAAAGGTTTCTTCTGCTATTTTCTCTTCCTTGGCTCCTTCTACATGGCGCTCGTACCACGCCGCGTGGCGTATGTGGTCTTCCTTTTTTGTTGGCAGTGATATTCGTAAATTTTCTTTTTCTGAAAAAAACGTTTTGTCCTTTTTGGAATATTTATTTAATAGACAATTTTCTTATTCCCATATTCTCAAGTCTTTAGCTGGTATTTCGTTTTTCGCGAAATTGCACGGTCACCGCTCGTGTATGGAATTTTTCTCAGTGAAATTGGCTTTGAAGGGTTATCGCAAGTCTAATATTACCCCTGATAGAAGGCTTGCTGTTTCCCTTTCATTGTTGGAAAATTTGTGTGTGGCCTCCAATTCTGTTTGTTTTTCACATTATGAAGCTGTATTGTTGCAATGCGCTTTTTGCTTGTGCTTCTTCGGTGCATTTCGCATTTCGGAGCTGCTGGCGTCTAAATCATCTGCCATCGATGGTTTAAGATTCTCTGATGTTTCTGTTACCAGAGGTGTGCTTCGCGTTTTTTTGAGGCGAAGTAAAACGGATCAATTTGGTAAGGGGCATTGGATATCTCTGGGGCGATACGAAAATTCTAAAATTTGCGCTGTTCATCGGGTTGAGAGTTATTTGTTAGTTAGGCCTCTTCCATTTCTTCAATTTCTCATACATCAAAACGGTAGCCCACTGACGGTTTTTCAATTCAATTCTATTCTAAAAAAATGTTTGGTCCATTTGAATTTGGGCCATCTTCCGATTTCTGCTCATTCCTTCCGAATTGGCGCAGCTACCACTGCTGCTCAATTTGGTATGTCTGACGATTCTATTAGAAATATTGGTAGATGGCGTTCTTCTGCCTTCAAGTCATATGTCCGTCCTAATTCTTGTATTTAATTGCAGGTTCCCGCAAAATTATTTGGATCGTCGGACATTCGTTCGTTTTTTGGGCCCACAAGAGGGCAGAAGTTCGGGTTTATACTACAAATTTGGGTTTTTCATCATCCTCTGCTTCGCTATTCTGGTACGGTAGGCGTGGAATGCGTTGGCAGGACATCCGTTCTGTTTTTTATGAACTGCGTTTGATTTGGCCTTCCCCCGATGCGGTTATTATTCATCTTGGGGGGAATGATTTAGGCTCCCGAAAAAGCGTAGATTTGTTATTGCATATTAAATCTGATCTTATGCATTTGCAGTCTGTGTTTTCTGCTTGTATTTTTGTTTTTTCCGAAATTATACCCAGATTGTGTTGGTTTTCGGAAGAGCAATTCTTTTTGGAGAAAACACGTGTAAAGGTAAATAGGGCTATCTCTAAATTTATGTCCTCTATGGGGGGTTTTTCATTCAGACATGTGGATTTAGAAGGGGGTTTAAGGGGTTTTTATATATGGGATATGGTTCATTTGTCGGAAGTTGCAAATGACATTTTTAATCTGGACTTGCAATCGTGTATTGAAAGGGCTTTGGGCCTTGTGGTGGTGCCATGCTCGTAAGCTGAGCATGGCTTGTGGGTGTGTTTTTCTTGTATGGTGTCATACAAAGGGTGGTCTGAGTTTTTTGACTGGATCACAGTTATTGCTACGTTAATGTGTATGGTTAGTTCGAGCTTTGGGGCTGAACTAAAGTAATGTAGTTATTAAATATAGTTAATAAAGGGCCAGGGCCCATCATACCATTGCAAGTCCAGCATCGTTTTTGTCTTTATTTAATTATAAAGTAATATGTTTAAATTGTTCTGCATGCGGCACCATGAAATGCATGGCGGGTCATAGTACCTGCCATGCATGTATGGGGCCGTGGCAAGACCAAAAAAAAAAAATGTGTGTGTAAAAAAAAAATTTACTGTATAGAATATAAATATTGCTATTGGTCAAATTACAGATGACAGGATTGGTCAGTTAAAGCTAAAAGGCTATTGGTATTTAAAAAAAAAAAAAAAAAAAAATTGACTGTATTGATTGGAGGAATTTCAATCCTGGAAGTGACAGTTATTCCCTATATAAGGGAGTGAATTAACGGTTTAAAATCAGTGGACAGAAGAGGACCAAGAAGTTCGTCCCTCCCGCCCTCCCTATGTACATAGTGTTATGAATGGGTGTGTTTTTCTTGTATGGTGTCATACAAAGGGTGGTCTGAGTTTTTTGACTGGATCACAGTTATTGCTACGTTAATGTGTATGGTTAGTTCGAGCTTTGGGGCTGAACTAAAGTAATGTAGTTATTAAATATAGTTAATAAAGGGCCAGGGCCCATCATACCATTGCAAGTCCAGCATCGTTTTTGTCTTTATTTAATTATAAAGTAATATGTTTAAATTGTTCTGCATGCGGCACCAATATTCTGGTGACAACTGAGATGGGAACTCTTTCCACTTTAGGGAGATTTCCTCACACCTGATTTCAAGACAGAAAATGAAGGCAAGTATTATGTATGGTTTGAACCTTCGTACTACCTTTACTATTACGTTTGTTACAATTTTTACTTCTGTAGAACCCATTAAAACCATTTTTAAAAGAGAATGAAGAAAAATCCCCCCAGCAGGACAAGGACAGCAATAAAACCACAACCATATAAAAGGTTTAACGCTTCCCTACTCTAGCCAAACCTAAAACGCACACTTTAACCACTTTAGGACCGCGCACGGTAATACTACTGCGGCAGTGCGGCACGATACCGCTCAGCCACGTAGTATTAACGTCATGCGCGATCGCGGCTCCAGAGCGCGCTCCCGCGCACCGCGGGTCCCGATACCGATGGCATTCGGTAGGGAACCGATCAATCACCAGATACTGACCAATGATTTTTGGTCAGTGTCTGTAGATCGGTCCCCACCAATGGCAATCTGTCCCCTGTCTGTGTAATGTAAACACAGACAGGGGAAGTGATGTCACTGTCCCTCCTGAAGTCCTTTCGGTTCCAGGAGAGAGACAGAGACACACCAAAAACGTGAGTTTCCACCAACACTACACTGACACACCTCACATAGGCACATTTAACCCCTTCATCACCTCTGATCACCCCCTGATCACCCCCAAACCCCTCACAGTGAACACTATATACAGTGGTATACAGATATTTTACTGATCACTGTATAAGTGTCACTTGTGAGCGTAGTTTGCGCCTGCGTTAGGCCCAAATAGGGTTAGGGTACCCGCCACCTATCCCCTAATAAAGTTTTTACCCCTTGATCAGTCCCAGTTAACTCCTTCACTACCTATTACTCTGTGCACTAAATACAGTATATAGGTAAATACTGATCACTGTATTTAGTGTCACTAGTGACCCTAATTTGCGCTTGCGCTAAGCCCATATAGGGTTAGGGCACCCGCCACCTATTCCCTAATAAACTTTTAACCGCTTGATCTTCCCCAGTTAACCCCTTCACTCCATATAAAACAGTGCACTAATATATACAGTATATCAGATAACTACTGATCACTGTATTTAGTGTCACTGGTGACCCTAATTTGCGCTTGCGCTAGGCCCGAATAGGTTTAGGCCACCCGCCATCTATCCTCTATAAAGGTTTAACCCCTTGATCTCCCCCAGTTTAATTCCTTCACTTCCCTGTCACAGTGTTCACTATATACAGTGATTACCGATCACTGTATTAGCGTCACGGGTGACACAACTTAGGCTAGCTAGTTAGCGTCAGGGTCCCACTACACCACCGTTACTTAGCGTCAGTTAGAGTCAAGTACACTAACACAAAAAAAAATGAAAGAAAAGGTGTCAAAATAACATAAGAAAGCAAATTAAAAAAAAAAAAAAAAAAATCAAGCCCCCTGTCCCCCCGTGCTTGCGCGCAAATGCGCGCACAAGCGTTGGTCTAGTGTCATATGTAAACCGCAATTTCAGCATGCATGTGAGGTATCGCCGTGAACGCCAGGTCGAGGGCAGTAATTCTTGTGGTAGACCTCCTCTGTAAGTCCAAAGTGGTAACCTGTAAAGACTTTTAAAGGCTTTTAAAACCGTACGTAGTTTGTTGCCGCGGCACGGGCGTGCGCAATTTTTAAAGCATGTCATGTTAGGTGTCTATGAACTCGGCATAAGATCATCTTTTAAATTTTACCAAACAATTTGGAATTATATAGTGTATTTCTGCATTAAAAATAAAAAAAGTGTTTTTTTTACGCAAAAATTGCGTTTGGAAAATGTGTGCGCAAATACCGTGTAACAAAAAAAATTGCAACATCCACCATTTTGTTCTGTAGGGCCTCTGCTTTAAAAAAATATATAATGTTTGGGGGTTCAAAGTAATTTTCTTGTGAAAAAAAAATATTATTTCATGTAAACAAAAACTCACAGAAAAGGCTTGGTTTTCAAGTGGTTAGAAGAGTGGGTGATGTGTTGCTAAAATTGAGCATAAAATGCCAGGACTGTTCAAACACCCCCCAAATTACCCCTTTTTGGAAAGTAGACACCCAAAGCTATTTGCTGAGAGGCATATTGAGTCCATGGAGTATTTTATATTTTGCCCTAAGTTTCAGGAAAATGACAATTTGGTTTTTTTTTTGTTTTTTTTTTTACACAAAGTTGTCACTAAATAATATATTGCTCACGCATGCCATGGGTATATGTGAAATGACACCCCAAAATACATTCTGCTGCTTCTCCGGAGTACAGGGATACCCCATGTGTGAGACTTTTTGTCAGTCTAGCCGCATACAGGACCCGGAAAACCACTCCCCACCTTCAGGCTTTCTAAGGGCGTAAATTGTTGATCTCACTCCTTACTACCTATCACACTTTTGAAGGCCATGAAATGCCAAAATGGCACAAAACCCCCCCAAATGACCCCATTTTGCAAAGTAGACACTCCAAGCTATTAGATGAGAGGCATGATGAGTCCATGGAATATTTTATATTTTGCCACAAGTTTCAGGAAAATTATTATTTTTTTTATTTATTTTTTTTTTACACAAAGTTGTCAGTAAATGATATAATGCTCACACATGCCATGGGTATATGTGAAATGACACCCCAAAATACATTCTGCTGCTTCTCCTGAGTACAAGGATACCCCATGTGTGAGACTTTTTTGCAGTCTAGCCGCGTACAGGACCCGGAAAACCACTCCCCACCTTCAGGCTTTCTAAGGGCGTAAATTGTTGATCTCACTCCTTACTACCTATCACACTTTTGAAGGCCATGAAACGCCAAGATGGCACAAAACCCCCCCAAATGACCCCATTTTGCAAAGTAGACACTCCAATCTATTTGCTGAGAGGCATGGTGAGTATTTTGCATCTCTCATTTTTTTTGGAAAATGAAGAAAAAACAGGAAAATGCATTTTTTTTCCTCTTTTTTCAATTTCCAAAACTTTGTGACAAAAAGTGAGATCTGCAAAACACCCAACATGCCTCTCTGCAAATAGCTTAGGGTGTCTACTTTCCGAAAAGGGGTCATTTGGGGGGGGTTGTGCTGTCTTGGCATTTCATGGCCTCCGAAACTGTGATAGGTAGTCAGGAGTGAAATCAACAATTTACGCCCTTGGAAAGCCTGAAAGTGGGGGTTGGCTTTCGAGGACCTGTACTCGGCTAGACTGCAAAAAAGTCTCACACATGTGGTATTCCTGTACTCAGGAGAAGCAGCAGAAATTGGATTTTTGTAAGATCTTACCGTAAAATCCTTTTCTCTTAAGCTCATTGACAGACGTAGTCTTCTTGATTCTCAAGAGCTGGGTTATGTTGTCTCCGCAGGAGTAGGACTAGGCAGAAAGACAAAACGTTCTGGCTCCACCTTAGGGGCAGTCCCTGAGGGTATATCCTCCCTCTCTCTGCTACAGGGAATCAGTTCTGTTTTAAAGCAGTACAGAGAATTTAACCCAACCCAACTCAATGATAGAGGGGCGGGTACTACGTCTGTCAATGAGCTTAAGAGAAAAGGATTTTACGGTAAGATCTTACAAAAATCCATTTTTCTCTATCGCTCATTGACAGACGTAGTCTTCTTGATTCTCAAGAGCTGGGACATCCAGAAGCAGTGCCACAAATGAGGGGTGGGATTGACAAAATCAAATCCAATCTAGAAGGCCCAACCGGTGCCAAACTAGAAGTTTTAAAGGCTCATTATAAACAAAGAATGAGACTAAAGAATAATTTTCCAACGGAAAAAACCCTCGAGGTAGACCACTGGTCTCCTCAAATTGCGGCCTGCAAAACCTTGCGGCCAAACGAGGCATCAGACGATGCCATTACATCAACTTTATAATGTTTAGTAAAGGTATGCACCGACGACCAGGTAGCCGCCTTGCACACCTGGACCACTGACGCCTGATGGCGAAAGGCCCATGACGCACTAAGCGCCCGAGTGGAGTGCGCCTTAACAGGGAACGGGGGCTCCCGACCCTTAATAGAATAAGCCTGTACTACCGTCTGTCTGATCCATCTGGAAATGGTCGCGGCAGATGCAGGCAACCCCTTTTTGGGTCCATCTGGGATCACAAAAAGTGAATCAGTCTTGCGAAACGAGTCTGTCGTTTTCAAGTATACCCTGATCGCCCTGACCACATCCAAGGAGTGTAAAGCAAACTCCCGAGGATGACTGGGCTTAGGACACAGGGAAGGTAATACAATTTCTTCATTCAGATGAAATTCTGAAACCACTTTTGGTAGGAAGGATGGATTCGGACGAAGAACCACCTTATCTCTATGAACCACCAGATATGGTGAACGACAAGATAATGCGGCCAGTTCTGACACCCTGCGTGCAGAAGTAATAGCCACCAAGAAGGCCACCTTCTGGGACAACGTAGGTAGAGGAATCTCCCTAATATCTTCAAAGGGAGGTTTCTGAAGAACCGACAACACTAAATTAAGATCCCAGGGGGGTAACGGCGCGTGCACTGGCGGAGCCAGATGTCGCACCCCCTGGATGAAATTCCGCACCAAGGAATGAGTAGCCAAAGGCTTCTGAAAGAAGATGGCTAATGCTGAGACCTGACCCTTGATAGTGCTCAAGGCCAGTTTCTGCTCAACCCCTTGTTGCAGAAAAGCCAATATTCGACTAATCGAATAAGACCGAGGACGGAACCCCAAAGGTTCACACCATGCAATGTAGGACTTCCATGTGCGATGATAAATCTTTCTGGAAGTCGCTTTCCTTGCTTCAACTAGAGTAGGAATAACTGAAGCTGACAAACCTTTGTCCTTCAGCACCTGGGTCTCAATAGCCAGGCCGTTAAAGCCAGCGATCGTAAAGCAGGATGGAAGATCGGTCCCTGAGACAGTAGATCCTCCCTGAGAGGAAGTCTCCACGGGACGTCCGCCACCAGTCTGACCATGTCGGCGTACCAAGCTCGACGAGGCCAGTCCGGAGCTACCAGAATTACTGGAATTCCTTCCTCCTCTATCCTGCGAAGAAGTCTTGGCAGTAACGCGAGAGGAGGGAAGGCATACATTAGCTGGTATTGCCCCCACGGGGCGATCAGTGCGTCTGCGGTTTCTGCTAGAGGATCGCGGGAGCGAGCCACGAATCTCTGAACTTTCCTGTTGAATCGTGATGCCAACAGATCCACATCCGGGGTGCCCCACCGTAGGCACAACTGGTGGAAAACGTCTGGATGGAGGGACCATTCCCCCTGATCCAGAGTCTGACGGCTGAGATAATCTGCCTGCCAATTCTCCACCCCCGGAATGAACACCGCAGAGATTGCTGGAACAAATCGTTCCGCCCAGCGAAGAATGCAAGCCACTTCTTTGGCCGCTCAGACACTCTTGGTGCCCCCCTGGTGATTGACATAAGCCACGGCCGTGGCATTGTCCGACTGGATCCGAACCGGGCTGCCCTGGAGCTGCTCGGTCCAGTGAATCAGACAAAGTCTGATCGCTCTCAGTTCCAATACATTTATCGGTAACCTGGATTCTTCCGGGGACCAAAGTCCCTGGACAGATAACTGACCGAGAATTCCTCCCCATCCGGATAGACTGGCATCCGTGGTCACTATCGTCCAATATATTGGCAGAAATGACTTTCCCTGGCTGAGCATTGGAGACCGAAGCCACCAGACCAGAGACTCTCTGGTCTGTTTGCTCAATCGGATCTGATTGTCCAGGGATTCCGGATTCCGATTCCATCTGAGAAGAATCTCTTGCTGAAGAATTCGGGTATGGGACTGGGCAAATGGGACTGCTTCGAATGAAGCCACCATCAACCCCAGAACCCTCATGCAAGTCCGAAGGGAAGACCAGCTGTTGGACAGTAACAACTGGACTGCTGATTGAATCTTTCGGAGTTTCCCTACCGGAAGAAAAACTCTTGTCTTGACTGTGTCTAAAATTAGACCCAGATATTCGAGCCTCTGGGTGGGAACCAGAAATGACTTTTGCTGGTTCACCAGCCACCCGAATTCCTGTAAAGAAATCATAGTAATTTCTATGTTTTGTAGCAAGGTCTGAGGAGACTCTGCATGAAGCAGAAGATCGTCTAGGTAACCAAGGATCGATATGCCTCTTTGGCGCAGAAGTGCCAACATTGGGGCCAACACCTTTGTGAAGACCCGCGGAGCCGTGGCGAGACCGAAAGGTAACGCCACAAACTGATAGTGGTTCTCTTCTACGGAAAAGCGTAGAAACCGCTGATGTCCTGCGAAAATGGGAATGTGAAGATAGGCGTCCTTGATGTCTATGGACGCTAGGACATCCCCTGGATGCAGGAAGGCGGCTACTGTGCGAATGGACTCCATTCTGAATCTTCTTATGTTGACAAAAGAATTGAGTGCTCTTAAGTCCAGAATTGGACGCACTTTGCCCTCTTTCCTGGGTATTGTAAATAGGTTTGAATAAAACCCTTGAAACCGTTCTGTCCAAGGAACGTGGACTACCACTCCTTGTTGTAGTAAATCTGTGACTGCTCTCCGCAGATCTTCTAAACGATCTGAGGATAGTCGGATATTGGAAGGGAAGAATCGCGCCGGTGGGAGAGATCGAAACTCGATCTTGTACCCTGACCTTATGACTTCGCAAACCCATTTGTCCGGGATTCTGGAAAGCCATGGATCCGGGAACCGGCGAAGACGTCCCCCCACCCCAGTTATGGGTGGGGGCGCACCTTCAGGCTTTGGATGGTTTATCTTCAGGTCTGGAGGGGGCGGGCTTTTGCTTGCCCGACCAACGACCCCTGACGCCTCCTGCAGGAGCTTTGGAGGACTTAGTTTTTTCACCCGCGGGACGAAAAAACCTCTTGTGAGCAGAAAAAGAAGGCCCTCGTCTTTGACGAGTTCCTCTACCTTTAAAATTTTGCGGTAAAAAGGTGCTCTTTCCACCCGTGAGATCTTTAATGATCTCATCTAAGTTGGCTCCAAATAGACGCTCTCCTGAAAAGGGGATATTAGCCAATGCTTTTTTGGAACCTTGGTCGGCTAACCAACCTTTTAGCCACAGTGTACGCCTGAGAACCACTGCTGAGACTGATGCTCGCGCCAATAATGGAGTGGCGTCTAACGCCGCATCACACACAAACTGTAACCCCTGTATCATTTGTTCCAACAAATCTGATACCGCCTGAGGGACTTCTTCTAAGTCCCGGCGTAACCACTTGGTCCATTCAGTTACAGCCTGCGAAACCAGACCAATAGCTATTATAGGTCTGAAAGCTGATCCAATCAAGGAAAACATGGTGCGAGACATAGCTTCTATCTTGCGATCCACTGGATCTTTAAAAGACGGAGCGTCTTCTAGAGGAATAACCGTGGCTTTATTCAATCTAGCAATTGGTGAATCCACCACAGGTGGTTCTGTCCATTTCTTAATAAGGGTTCCCTCAAACGGATAACGCCTGTCAATGCGTTTAGAAATAGTAAAAGTGCGTTTTGGCAGACGCCATTCTTCTTCGGTTGGATTGCCAAAACATTTGGGCAATGGAAAAACCTTCGCCACTTTGATGCGTTTTTTAGTCCCAAAAGGGATTACAGTTTCAGCTATTTCCGATGGAATACCCTGTAACCTTAAGGTCTCTTGAACAGATACAATGAGTGCGTTTACCAACGCTTCCTCTCGGGCTATGGCGGATGCCGAAACATCCTCCTCACTGTCTGAAGAGACAGGACCCGAGACACCAATCCCAGATGAAGTACCTGCAACTGCAGAAATGGGCTCAGAGTCTGAATCCGAGGTTTCAGTTAATATGGGGTTAGGCGGGGGTCGCTTTCTTGCGCCCTGTCCCTGACAAGCCACTTCCACCCGGGACACAAAAGTTTCCATAATAGCTGACAATGATTCAATTGTCAATGGGGTGCTGGAGGATCCCGCAGACCCCTCGAGGGGATCCGGAGGAGATACATGAGTGGCAGGGTCCATGTTAATTCAGGACACCTTTGCCAGCAAAACAAAAAAACTTTTTCTTTTTTTTTTTTTTTTTGTGTGTCTCCCCCTAGTGCAATAGCGCCCCTCAGAGTACCTGCTTCTCGATCCCACAGAGAGAGAGAGAGGGACCCCCAAGGCTCACCAACCGATGCAGTGCAGTTTCCAACCAACTGCAGTCAGCGTCTGTCTTACACAGACTGGAAGGAGCTGTTTGCTTTTTCCCGGGTAGAAGGACGTGGCTCCGCCCCCTGTGTACGCCTTCCGGCGTTCCCAGCTCTCCACGAGGTAGCTGGGCTCACAAAACATGGCCGCCCCCATAGAAGAGACATAAGACTCCAAAAACATGGCGGCCGGCGTGACCTGAGGACATACATGCATTTGGTCTACGGCAAAATGGCGGCGGACCGCCGAAATCGTTTTCCCAGCATATCCACCTGCATCTAAGAGGCGATATATGGATCTACAGGAGATACACTACACATAAGGTAGGATTATACCTCCTATGTCTGCTGTAATGTTACAGTCTGCTGGGTAGAGTGTTAGCTCTTAAACCAAGTCCACTTCCCACAAACACATGCTGTATTACAAGGGGGACTTGTAAGTATCAGATATATACTGACCATATATGGAGGGGCCCATAATACATACTGCCTCATAACGAGGAAAAAAGGGAACGTTTACTCACCATACCGAACCGACAGGCACCCTCTCTTCACAATACCCTCTCCACCGGGGTGGGGGTTTGTGGACCACTCCGGACGCCTCGACTCTCTGGTTCCTGGCGTCCAAGCGAGACTTTTAACTCGCAAGGTCAGTCCCTCCACTGGGACTCCGTCGCGGCCGACCCAGCGCGGAGCTCTGGTCTGCACGCGCTCGTAGGCAGAAACCGGGGTGACCACTGGATCTCAACATCCAGCCCGTCGCCCGGCCCCGCATACTTACTTGAATGTGTCGCGGCCGACCAAGCGCAATGCTATGGTCTGCGCGCGCTCGTAGGCCGGCTGGGGTGACCACAAGTGTCGCCCAGTCCGGCATTTTTGCTTGAAGATCTCACAGGAAAAAACACTGGAGAAAACTACCTAAAAAATGTCTTTTTCTTAAAGAAAAAAGTCTTGCCAGGACCAAAAGATCCCAGCAAGGAACTTAGGTCCTTACTCCTGACTAGACAGAAAAAAACTGATTCCCTGTAGCAGAGAGAGGGAGGATATACCCTCAGGGACTGCCCCTAAGGTGGAGCCAGAACGTTTTGTCTTTCTGCCTAGTCCTACTCCTACGGAGACAACATAACCCAGCTCTTGAGAATCAAGAAGACTACGTCTGTCAATGAGCGATAGAGAAATGTATTTTGGGGTGTCATTTCACATATACCCATGGCATGTGTGAGCAATAAATGGATTTTTGTAAAATCTTACCGTAAAATCCTTTTCTCTTAGCTCATTGACAGACGTAGTCCTCGGTGATACAGCACCTTCGGGTTATGTTGCCTCCACAGGAGTAGGACTAGACAGGAAATAAAATGCTCTGGCCACACCCTAGGGGCAGTCCCAGAGGGTATATCCTCTCTCTCTCTGCCTCAGCAAATCAGTTATGTCATAAAAGCAGTCTTTAGAGAATTTAACCCAACCCAACTCAAAAAAACAGAGGGGCGGGTACTACGTCTGTCAATGAGCTAAGAGAAAAGGATTTTACGGTAAGATTTTACAAAAATCCATTTTTCTCTATCGCTCATTGACAGACGTAGTCCTCGGTGATACAGCACCTTCGGGAAGTCCCAGAGCAGTATCACAAATGAGGGGTGGGAAAATGGAAATCAAATCCCATCTAGAAGGCCCAACCGGTGCCAACTAGAAGTTTACAATGCTCATCCTTAATGATCAGACTCAACAAAAAAAAGTTTTCAAACAGAAAAAAACCCTCGAGGTAGACCACCGGTCTCCTCAAATAGCGGCCTGCAAAACCTTGCGGCCAAATGAGGCATCCGCCGATGCCATCACATCAATTTTATAAAATTTTGTAAAAGGTATGTACCGACGACCAGGTGGCCGCCTTACATACCTGGACCACTGACGCCTGATGGCGAAAGGCCCAGGAAGTACTGAGCGCTCGAATGGAGTGCGCCCTAACAGGGAACGGAGGACTCTGACCCTTAATAGAATAAGCCTGTACCACCGTCTGTCTAATCCATTTGGCAATAGTCGCGGCAGATGCAGGCAACCCCTTTCTGGGGCCATCCGTGATCACAAAAAGTGAATCCGTCTTACGGAACGATTCCGTCGCCTTCAGGTATACCCTGATTGCCCGAACCACATCCAAGGAATGCAATGCATGTTCCCGATGATGATTGGGCTGAGGACACAAGGAAGGTAGTACAATATCTTCATTCAGATGAAAATCTGAAACCACCTTAGGAAGAAAGGATGGCTTAGGATGGAGTACTACCTTATCCCTATGAATCACCAAGTATGGGGACTGGCATGATAAAGCAGCCAGTTCTGACACCCTGCGTGCAGAAGTGATAGCCACCAAGAAGGCCACCTTCTGGGATAAAGTAAGCAAGGGAATCTCCCTGATGTTTTCAAAAGGAGGTTTCTGTAGAACCGACAAAACCAAATTAAGATCCCAGGGCGGTAAGGGAGCGCGGACTGGTGGAGCCAGGTGCCGCACCCCCTGGATGAAATTCCGCACCAAGGACTTGGTAGATAATGGTTTCTGAAAGAAGATTGCTAATGCTGAAACTTGACCTTTGATGGTGCTCAAGGCTAGCTTCTGCTCAACCCCTTTCTGCAGAAAGGCCAATATTCGAGTCACCGAATAGGTACGTGGAGGAAATCCTAAAGATTCGCACCACGCGATATAAGTCTTCCATGTGTGAGAATAGACTCTGCTGGAAGTCGCTTTCCTTGCTTTAAT
Organism: Pelophylax lessonae; assembly: GCF_965119305.1. NCBI lineage: Eukaryota > Metazoa > Chordata > Amphibia > Anura > Ranidae > Pelophylax > Pelophylax lessonae. Next base: position 249,749,187 of record NC_138772.1, read on the forward strand.
AAGGGTAGGAATGACTGAAGCTGACAACCCTCTGTCCTTCAGTACTTGGGTCTCAATGGCCAGGCCATTAAACCCAGCGACTGTAAAGCACAATGGTAGATTGGTCCTCAAAACCACAGACACTCCCTGAGACGCAGTTCCCACGGAACGTCCGCGACTAGCAAGTCCAAGTCGGCCAGGCCGGCTTGGCGAGGCCAGCCTAGAATTTCTAGGACCACTGGCACTGACTGGATCTGAACCAGGCGTCCCTAGAGCTATCTGGCCCCGACCATCCGAGAAAGTCTGGTCGTTCTCTGTTCCCACACATTTATCCGACACCTGATTCCTATCAGGAACGGTGATCTCTCCTGGTTGAATCTCAGGGACCGAAGTCACCCGGCTAGAGGCTTCTTGGTCTGTCTGGTCAACCAGATCCGATTCCTGTGGGGAATTAAGACTAATCTTAGGAAAAGGTAAAGTAAAAGATCTGTTCAGGGAACGGTGACTACCGCTCCCTGTAGTACTTAAATGTTGGAAGGGAAGAATCGCACCGGTAGTAGTAGTAGTCGATGCTCGATCTAATGTCCTGAATACCGGTAAAAACGTCCCCCCACCCTCAAACCGGGTGGGGGCGCACCTTCAGGCTGTGTAATCCTTTGCTTCGGGTTTGGCTGAGTCGGTCCTCTGTTTGTCCGACCAGCCTTTCTAGAACCCTCCTGGAGGAGTCTTGCCTTTCCCGCTTGTTCCAGCCAGGCGTGCGAAACCTTTATGGGCGGTAAAGAAAGGTCCTCGCTTGTTGCGAGGTCCCTTAGCTTTAGCAGCCTGTGGCAAGAAAGTGCTCTTGCCCCCAGTGGCATCTTTAATGATTTCATCTAGGGTGGCCCCAAATAGGCGATTCCCCTGAAAAGGGAGATTCGTCAAGGTCTTTTTGGAACCTAGGTCAGCTGACCAGCATTTTAACCACAGCACACGTCTGAGGATTACCGCTGACATAGATGCATGCCCTAATAGGGGAGTAGTGTCCAAGGCTGCGTCACAGATAAACTGTAGCCCTTGTATAATCTGTTCCATCAAATCAGATGTTTCCTGGGGAATATCTTTTCCCCTAAGGTCTTGGCGTACCAATCTTGCCCATTCCGTAAGTGTCTGGGAAACTAGACCAATAACAATTACTGGTCTAAATGCTGACCCTATCAGAGAGAAGATAGTGCGGGACTCTGCTTCCATCTTCCGATCCACCGGATCCTTAAAGGACGAAGTGTCCTCCACTGGGATAACCGTGGCTTTATTCAGCCTGGAAATAGGTGGAAGCAATACGTTTGGAAATAGTAAAGGTACGCTTAGAATGCTCCCATTCTCCTTTAATTTTATTACCAAAACACTTGGGTACAGGAAAAACCTTCACCGTTTTGATGGGCTTGTTAGTACCAAAGGGAATCTCTGTTTCAGTTGCCTCTGCCGGTAAAACCTCAAGTCTTAAGGTTTCCCGCACCGCCACAACTAGTGCGTCCACCAATGCTTCTTCCTGAATTATGGCGGAAGAATGAACGTCCTCCTCACTGTCTGAGGGAGCTTTACCTGAGATAACAGCCCTTGCAGAGGGACCTGCAGCTGCAGTGACCATCTCTGAATCTGAGTCAGAGGTGTCAGATATTATAGGGGTAGGCGGGGGTCGCTTTCTTGACCCCAGTCCCTGACAGGCCGCCTCCACCCGAGCCACCATAGACTCCAAAACTGCTGTAAATGCATCCATACTCTGTGCACCGGTGGGTCCCGAGGCCCCCTCGAGGGAAACAGGTGGGGGTACTTGTGTGGCAGGGTCCATGATTATTCCAGTAACTACCCGGAAACTTCAATCCAACTTAAATAAAAAACTTTTTTTTTTTTTTTTTTTTTTTTCCCAGACCCCCAGCGCCACAAAAGCCCCTTAGTGTTACCTGCTAGGGATCCCTATCGAGCGAGAGAGAGAGAGAGATAGACCCCCAGGCTCACCACTTGATGCTCAGAGTTCACTTGCAACAGGTTACAGCACTGTCTTCACAAACAGGAAGTCTTTTGGCTGGCTGCCCAGGAAGAAAGGAGGCGGCTCTGCCCCTCTGCACGCCTTCCGGCGCCTCCCCTAGCTCCACGAGGTGTTGAAGTCACCTCAAACATGGCCGCCCCCATGCTGCAGACACGAGGCTACGCCAAAATGGCGGCCTCGTGCGATCTACGGCGGTTTGCACAGCATAGCGGCGTCCTGCAGTAACTAGGCATCGCAAAACCTTTCTCTCATGGAGATCAGCTTGACCGGCGGTACCGAACCCTGGCGGAACCGCATGGCCGTCGGGAGACCTGCTTCAGCTGGAGGAATGACCTGGCAAGCCGCATCCCTGTCCTGTGACTTCTGACAGGTAGGATACTTCTTGAAACACAGTAAGCTTCCAGTGCTGCCACATATTACAATCATTTAAACATACTTTGTAATTAGATTGTCAGCTCCCAAACCAAGCCTGCTGGCTTTTTGTACACAAAAATCACACTCAATTAGGGGGATCTGTGACATGTTATAGAGGGGAACCCATCCTTACCATTACAGAGAGGGGCCCGCGTTCACCACAAGACCCGTCAGGGGGAAAAGGGGAACATACTACTCACCATACCGGAACCAGGCAGGCGCCATTCCTGACAGTACCCCTCTCCACCGAAGTTGGAGGGCTGTCGACCAATACGGACGCCGTGACTCATGGTCTTTGGCGTTTCAGCGAGACGTTTAACTCGCGGGGTCAGTCCCTTAATGGGACTTTGTCGCGGCCGACCCAGCGCGGAGCTATGGCCTGCACGCGCTCGTAGGCTGAACTGGGGTGACCACCGGATCTCAACATCCAGCCCGTCGCCCAGTTCAGCTTTCTTGCTTGAAGATCTCACAGGAACACTGGAGAAAAAAGCTGTCTAAAAAATCTTTTTAAGAAAAAAATCTTGCCAGGACCGAAGATCCCAGCAAGGTATCTAGGTCCTTACTCCTAACTAGACAGAAAATAACTGATTTGCTGAGGCAGAGAGAGAGAGGATATACCCTCTGGGACTGCCCCTAGGGTGTGGCCAGAGCTTTTTAATTTCCTGTCTAGTCCTGCTCCTGCGGAGGTAACATAACCCGAAGGTGGTGTATCACCGAGGACTACGTCTGTCGATGAGCGCTAGAGAAATATCATTTAGTGACAACTTTGTGTAAAAAAACAAAAAAAAAAAAAATAATAATATATTTCCCGGAACTTGTGGCAAAATATAAAATATTCCATGGACTCACCATGCCTCTCAGCAAATAGCTTGGGGTGTCTACTTTGCAAAATGGGGTCATTTGGGGGGGTTTTGTGCTATGTTGAAATTTCAGGGCCTCCGAAACTGTGATGGGTAGTCAGGAGTGAAATCAACAATTTACGCCATTAGAAAACCTAAAGATGGAGATTCATTTTCAGGGTCCCGTACACAGCTAGGCTCCCAAAAAGTCTCACACATGGGGTATCCCCATACTGAGGAGAAGCGGCAGAATGTATTTTGGGGTGTCATTCCACATATACCCATGTCATGTGTGAGAAATGTATCTTTTAGTGACAACTTTGTGTTAAAAAAAAAAAAAAAATAAATTGTAATTTTCCCAAAACTTGTGGCAAAATATAAAATATTCCATGGACTCACCATGCCTCTCAGCAAATAGCTTGGGGTGTCTACTTTGCAAAATGGGGTCATTTGGGGGGTTTTGTGCTATCTTGAAATTTCAGGGCCTCCGAAACTGTGATGGGTAGTGAGGAGTAAAATCAAAAATTTACGCCATTAGAAAACCTGAAGATGGAGATTGATTTTCGAGGTCCCGTACACAGCTAGGCTCCCAAAAAGTCTCACATATGTGGTATCCCTGTACTCAGGAGAAGCAGCAGAATATATTTTGGGGTGTAATTACACATATACCCATGGCATGTGTGAGAAATTTATCTTTTAGTGACAACTTTGTGTTAAAAAAAAACATTTTTTTTTTTTTTTATTCATTTTTCAAACACCTGTGACAAAAAAATTAAATATTCAATGAGCTCAACATGCCTCTCAGAACATTCCTTAGGATGTCTACTTTCCAAAAAGTGGTAATTTGGGGGGGTCTTGTACTGCCCTGCCATTTTAGCACTTCATGAATTGAGATAGGCAGTCAGAAATTAAAGCTGCGTAAAATTTCAGTATTTACACCATAGTTTGTAGACGCTATAACTTTTGCGCAAACCAATAAAAATACGCTCATTGAATTTTTTTTTGTCAAAGACATGTAGCTAAATATATTTTGGCCAAAAAAAATGACATAAATTGAGTATATTGGATATTTTTTAAAAGACAAAGTTGAAAATGTCATTTTTTTGCAAAATTTTCGCTCTTTTTTTTATTAATATCGCAAAAAATAAAAAGCGCAGAGGTGATCAAATACCACCAAAAGAAAGCTCTGTTTGTGGGAAAAAAAGGACGTAAATTTCGTTTGGGTACCACATTGCATGACCGCACAATTGTCAGTTAAAGTCGCACAGTGCCGAAGCACAAAAAGTGGTCTGGACGGAAGACAGCAAAATCCTCCGGTGGTAAAGTGGTTAACCAGAGAAGGCTGCACAACTTATTAAATGGACCTTGGAATCACAGATCATTTATTTGCATCTTATGTATTTTTTGTTTTGGTGTCTGAATTTTTTTTTTTTTATAGTTCTAGATCTTTAACCACTTAAGCCCCGGAGGATTTGGCTGCTAAACGACCAGGGGGTATTTTGCGATTCGGCACTGCGTGATTTTAACGGACAATTGCGCGGCCGTGCGACGCTGTACCTAAACTAATTTGGCGTCCTTTTTTTCCCACAAACAGAGCTTTCTTTTGGTGGTATTTGATCACCTGTGCGATTTTTTGATCATGCACTATAAACAAAAAAAGAGCGTAAATTTTGCAAAAATAGCAATATTTTTCACATTTTTTTATATGAAATTCCCCAAAAAAAAAAAAAAAATGTAAAAATCAAAATTTTTTAACATTTTCGGCCAATTTGTTTTATGCTACCTATGTTTGGTAAAAAAAAAATCGCAAAAAGCGTATTTTGATTGGTTTGCGCAAAAGTTATCGCGTTTACTAACAAAGGGAAAGATTTTTGTCATTTTTTTTTTTTTTTTTAACGCGTAATGGCGGCAAACTGCGATTTTTTTGGCGGTACTGCGACATTGCGACGGACAGATCGGACCCTTGACTGACATTTTTGACACTTTTGGGGTTACCAGTGACATTTCTACAGCAATCAGTGCTTATACATATGCACTGTTACTGTAAAAATACACTGGCAGTGAAGGGGTCAACTTTTTTTGAAAGGGAGGGGCTATGTGTGTCCCTAGGGGCGTGCTTTCTACTGTGATTGGCTGTGGCTTCAGATGTATGAACGGTGATCAACGGTTCTACACAGTAGAACCGTATGATCATCTTTCATACACAGGGGAGAATGACAGGCAGCTTGTTTACACAAGCCGCCTGACTTTCTCCCTCTCCCCCGCCGATCGCAGAGTGACCGGCGGACATCGGGTCCGCCGGTCACACGCGCGGGGGGGGGGGGGGGGGGGTCCGTGACCACGCGGGAGCGCGCCTCCAGGGGCGCGCGCTCGCTCCCTAGACCCTCACAAGCAAGCGACGTAGACCTACGTCAGTTTGCCTGTGAGGGGCTGACCGCCGACGTAGATAGTCGTGCGGCGGTCGGCAAGTGGTTAATATACACAGTAATGTAAAAATAAAAAATTCTTAGGCTTGTTAGATGCTCTAAATAACGGAATTTTTGTAAAATCTTACCATAGAATTCCTTTCTCTGAGTCCTCCGACAGTCGCCGCCCATTCACACAGTCTTCACTAATGGGGTTTTGCTTCCTCTCCACAGGAGTTTCTAGGCATAAGACTTGTAAAAGAACAATTCATCTATATAGTCACACCGATGGGGGCTGTCTTTCTAGTCCAATACCCCCCCTGCAATAACCATCCCAACTCAGTTTGGTCGCAAGCAGTAATAGTGTAGAAAAACTCCCAAAAGAGGGGCGGGGCGGCGACTGTTTTCTCTTACGTCCTCCGACAGTCGCCGCCCATTTACACAGTCTTCACTAATGGGGATGTCCCAAAGCAGTGTAGACATGAGGGGTGGGCAACGCAACCGTCAGAAAGCAACGCAGTACCCACATCAGAGAAAGGAACCTTACATGAACAGAAAGGCAACCTTCTGGGTAACAAAAAAGGGCTCAACAGGAGCAACAACCCAGGAAAACAAATAACCAAGGGGAAAACAACCCCAACAGCCAGGGATCCATACAAAAACCGGAGTTCCCTATGGCACTGCCGCACAGAGAACTTTGCGGCCAAAGGAGGCATCAGCTGACGCCAAAACATCAATTTCGTAGAATTTGGAAAAGGTGTGCACCGACGACCAAGTCGCAGCCTTGCACACCTGGGCCACCGAAGCCTGATGCTGGAAGGTCCAGGACGCACTCACCGACCTGGTAGAATGCGCCTTGACAGGGAAGGGAGGAACCCGATCCCGCAACGAATAGGCCTGGACAATGGTCTGTCTGATGAATTTGGCAATGGTTGCCGCAGACGCAGCCATACCCTTCCGAGGTCCCTCAGGAAGGACAAAGAGAGAATCCGATTTCCGAAAGGATTCAGTCGACGACAGGTAAACCCTGATCGCCCTGACAATATCCAAAAAATGCAAAGCAATCTCTTTTGGCTGCTTAGGGTTCGCACAAAGCGAAGGTTAAACAATGTCCTCATTCAGGTGAAAATCCGAAACCACCTTTGGCAGAAAGGACGGATTAGGTCGCAAGACCACCTTATCCCTATGAACCACCAGGTAAGGGGAACGGCAAGACAACGCCGCCAACTACGACACTCTGCGAGCAGAAGTGATCGCTACCAGGAACGCAACTTTCTTAGATAGCATAGGTAACGAAATTTCCCTGATGTTTTCAAACGGGAAACGCTGCAACACGGACAGAACCAAACTCAAGTCCCATGGAGGTAAGGGCTCCCTTCTAGGAGGGGCCAAGTGACGCACACCTTGAATAAAGGTGCGAATCAAGCAATTAGACGCCACAGAGCGCTGGAAAAGAATGTGGTAACTGCTGATACCCGGAAACAGGAAGTAAGGGCTTTTTGACACACAGGCTGGAACGCAAGCCGATCGCTGCATGCGAGCAGGGAAATAGGAGACACAAAGGGGATACTATGATATATATAAATCCGCGCTTAGGATATTAATAGATTCCTTATTCGTAATGGCTGCTGCCCACCTGTTAAACTATATTTCCGAAGATATATAGTATGAAAATAAAAACTCCAAGCAGGTGTATGGCGCTGCCAATATACCAAATTCTTCTGTATACTTAATCCTCCATACACATCTCCACAAGTGTAAAGTGCAAAATAAACAATCTTAAATGTAATAAATAGTGTTAGACTCGTAAAGTGCTAAGTGCAATGATCCTGTGCTATGTGTATTATAAATCAATAAATCCGTGATAAGTGACCCCTTTAGGGTAAACAATCACACTATCAATCCACTTAAAGTAACCATATGTCAACACAAATAGAAATATAAATATGTAAATAGTGATATACTGATGAAAAGTGGGTGTGGTATATAAAAAGTGATAAAAATCATAAAAAATATATGTTGAAAATATATAAAAAAATATAAATAAACACCTATATAAATCTGTAGGAGGAATGGCATAAACAACTTTAAATCACTGTAAAAACTAGCAGCAGATGTATAGAGACAACCATAAATTATAGCAGCATTAATCAAAGTAATATAAGAACCAATAGGTCATAAACTTTTAAAACAAAAATGGATTATGAGTCCATAAATATAAGGTGCAAACAAAGTGACTTCAGTGCAGGTGCATTCAAATGCTGTTTTGAGGGTGCCCGGATTCCAGTGACCACTCTGTGCTCCCCGCACCCTTAGGACCACACTCACCGACAATAATCACCCCTGCAGGGGTATCAGGCCTTGGAAATATTGCCACTGTATCCCCTCTGCTCTCCCTGGGTGGTCTTATAAGTAGGGGTATGGTCCCGACCTGCCCGAGTCCTCTGTCGCACTGTCCTTGGAAACTGGGGTATCCTGTCCCGCTCCAACTGTCCGTCCAGTTTGTCCGTCCGGACAGTTGGAGCGGGACAGGATACCCCAGTTTCCAAGGACAGTGCGACAGAGGACTCGGGCAGGTCGGGACCATACCCCTACTTATAAGACCACCCAGGGAGAGCAGAGGGGATACAGTGGCAATATTTCCAAGGCCTGATACCCCTGCAGGGGTGATTATTGTCGGTGAGTGTGGTCCTAAGGGTGCGGGGAGCACAGAGTGGTCACTGGAATCCGGGCACCCTCAAAACAGCATTTGAATGCACCTGCACTGAAGTCACTTTGTTTGCACCTTATATTTATGGACTCATAATCCATTTTTGTTTTAAAAGTTTATGACCTATTGGTTCTTATATTACTTTGATTAATGCTGCTATAATTTATGGTTGTCTCTATACATCTGCTGCTAGTTTTTACAGTGATTTAAAGTTGTTTATGCCATTCCTCCTACAGATTTATATAGGTGTTTATTTATATTTTTTTATATATTTTCAACATATATTTTTTATGATTTTTATCACTTTTTATATACCACACCCACTTTTCATCAGTATATCACTATTTACATATTTATATTTCTATTTGTGTTGACATATGGTTACTTTAAGTGGATTGATAGTGTGATTGTTTACCCTAAAGGGGTCACTTATCACGGATTTATTGATTTATAATACACATAGCACAGGATCATTGCACTTAGCACTTTACGAGTCTAACACTATTTATTACATTTAAGATTGTTTATTTTGCACTTTACACTTGTGGAGATGTGTATGGAGGATTAAGTATACAGAAGAATTTGGTATATTGGCAGCGCCATACACCTGCTTGGAGTTTTTATTTTTACAAAGGGGATACTGCAGATCCTTGGAGGACTCTTTTCCTGATACCCGCAAGCAATCCATACAAATTGCCCAGTGCCAGGAGGGCACAACAAAATGTAAGAAGCCAACTATTTGTTATTTGTGATAAAATTGTAAAGAAGGTTGAAATCGGCGCTACCTTCAAAGTGCTAATGTGCCAAATAAATAAATAAATAGTGTATAAATAAAGTGCTGGAGTGTATTATTTATTTAAAGTGCTCATATTCTGAGTGATAACGGATTAGATATTGCAACACTTATCAATCATAAGTGCTAGTGCCAGAAAAAAACTTGAAAAAGAAACCAAACCCGGTGCTTTTATTCAAATTAATAATGTGTATTACAGTGATAAACCGTGGAAGTTTACATAAATAACATATACACAAATAGTGCTTATTTTATTGGAAGAATGACTGTAAAATAATAACCTGTTATTATTACGTGCTGTGATCATAAAGTGATGTGAAACTTCACATGTATATGCAAGTGAAAGAATAAATAAAATAGTGAGTCCTCTCTAGTAGAGAAATGAAAAATACAGGTGTTGAACAAAAGAAAAAGGAGAGCACGGATTGCAAACACCACTATAGCCACTAGGTGTCGCACCCGGCCAGTATACCACCTGTGTATCAATAGGGACCAATATGGAATCCTGGGGTTCCCTCACCACGGTCTCTCCTCGTCCCGAGTACCTCAGAATATAAAAAGAGAGAGAGAGGGGGACCCCTTGGTGCGATGTATGGTGCCAATCTTTAAAGGGCAAGGTAGTAACTCACGGTTAGGCTGTCCTCGATCAGTGAAGAGAAGCCGGGAAGCTTCCGCGTTCCACGGCCCAAGCTCCAAATACCGGAAGTGACGTAATGACGTAAGACTCCACCCTACGCGTTTCGTAATACAACGTCTACTGGAGCGGCCATTTCCATTAAAAACCAACAGTATTACACTATTGTTCGGCTATCTTATATATCTTTATACATGCGGACCGTATCCCCTATGTACGAGTAACGCACGAATAGGAGTAAGGAGCAGGATACTCTGGAGAAAGGAGCCGATTAAAGGTTTGATCCACCTAAAGAAAGGGATCACAGGCGTTGGGGGTCCTTGCGACCTGCCCTTATCTGGTAAGAGGCAACAAGTGACACTCCCCTACTCCCCTACACCTGAAGCACCAAAGATCCAAGCGATTGAATTGATAATCCTTTTGCATGAATTGACTTGGACTAAAATATAATTATTTATAGAGCACATTTTTCACTTTAACACTTTAAATTTGTGAGCACAATAGTTATTGATCCAATAGATGCACCAGTTTTTGTGGTGTTACTGATCCTTTGTGGATGCACAAGTAAGCACTGGTTCAAAAAAAGTTTTATATTTTTTTGCACAGAAGCTTGATAGCACTTGCACTTTATCAATTATTTAAGATATATTGCACTATTGAAGTCTTTATACTTTGTGAAAAATATTTTAAGTTATTTTTAGAAGCATCTACACACAGCACTTTAAAGATTACCAGCGCCTTTTTACCATATACTCATTACCTATTTATTGTTAAATTAACAATTAGAAGGGCAGCAGGTTTTAACATCTTTTAATTAGGGCTGGGCACCTTCACAACCTTTTTAGCTGGAAAAGAATAGCCAGTGCAGAGACCTGGCCCTTAATCGTGGCCAACGCAAGACCCTGGTCCACACCAGTCTGGAGGAAAGCCAACACCCTCGCCACCGAATAGGAACGAGGAGAGAAACCCCTGGACTCACACCAGGCAAAATAAGCTTTCCATGTACAGTAATAAATCTTACCAGAAGAAGCTTTTCTAGCCTTGAGTAAAGTAGGAATGACCTCTGAGGAGAGACCCCTGTCTCTCAGGACCTGGCTTTCAACAGCCAGGCCGTTAAAGCCAGCGACTGTAAAGCAGGATGGAAGATCGGTCCCTGAGACAGTAGATCTTCCCGCATTGGCAGCCGCCACGGAGGCTCTACGGCCAGGTGAACGATGTCCGCGTACCAGGTCCGGCGCTACCAGAATCACCAGTGATTGTTCAGAGGCCAACCTGCGAAGGAACCTGGACAACAACTGAATCGGAGGAAAGGCATAGATCAGTCGATACTGATGCCAAGGCACCACCAGCGCATCCGAGGCGTCTGCCAGAGGATCACACGTTCTTGCCACGAACCTTTCCACCTTGTGGTTTAGCCGAGACGCGAACAGATCCACATCCGGGGATCCCCACTTCGCACACAGCATCTGAAAACACCTCCGGGTGTAGGGACCATTCCCCCTGGTCCAGGGTCTGGCGGCTCAGATAGTCGGCCTGCCAATTCTCCACACCCGGAATGTGAACTGCCGATATCGCCGGGACATGAGTCTCGGCCCAAGACAGGATACCGGTCACCTCCTGGGCCGCCCGGGGCACTCCTGGTGCCCCCTTGGTGATTGATGTAAGCCACCGCAGTGGCATTGTCCGTCTGCACCCGTACAGGACGGCCCTGAAGACGATCCGACCAATGGATCAGGCACAGCCTAATCGCTCTTAATTCCAAAATGTTGATCGGGAGGGAGGATTCCTCCTCCGACCAAGTGCCCTGGGCAGACAGGTTGCCCAGAACGCCACCCCAGCCCGACAGGCTGGCATCCGTGGTTATCACTGTCCACAGAATTGGCCGGAAGGATTTTCCGTCCGACACAGCCGGAGACTGAAGCCACCACAATAGATCCATTCTGGTCTGGCGACTCAGAGACACCCTCATGTCCAAGGTCTGAGGCAGTCTGTCCCACCTGGCGAGGATCTCCCCTTGAAGAGCTTGCGTGTGAAACTGTGCAAACGGTATCGCCTCGAAGGCCGACACCATCAATCCCAGGGACCGCATACAGGTCCGGAGTGACGAGGATTCGTTGGCCCTGAGGGACCTGACCTCGTCCTGTAGGGTCTGGAGCTTGTCCTCCGGTAAGAACACCTTTGCTTGAGCAAGTCCAGAACCATTCCCAGATACGGGAGTCGAACCGAAGGCGACAAGGTCGACTTCTGAACGTTGATCGTCCAACCGAACTCCTGGAGCGTCTGGGCCGTAGTGGACAGATCGCGCAACAGGCTCTGCCTGACACTCGATCTTAACAGGAGATCGTCCAGATAACCCAGGACTACAATGCCCTGTGCCCGCAACAGGCCCAGAACAGGCGCCAACACTTTGGTAAAGACCCTTGGAGCCGAAGCGAGACCGAAAGGCAACGCCACAAACTGGTAATGATCCTCCGCGATAGCGAATCGGAGGCACCTCTGATGACCCTCGAAAATGGGGATGTGCAGATACGCATCCTTCAGGTCTATAGAGGCCAGGAACTCCCCCGGATTCAGGGAGGCCACCACCGAGCGGAGTGATTCCATGCGGAATTTTCGAACGCACACAAAGCGGTTCAGAGCTTTTAAGTCCAGGATCGGACGCACTTTGCCCTCCTTTCTGGGCACAGTGAACAGATTCAAATAAAACCCCCGAAACCTGTCCCGATGAGGCACCGGGACAACAACCCCCTGGGCGAGGATATCCTGCACCGCCTGATGCAGGTCCTGCAACCGCCCTGGGGTCAAATGAAGATTTGAGGGAAAGAATCTGTCTGCTGGCCGAGAAAGAAATTCGATCTTGTACCCTGACCGAATGATTTCCTGAACCCACCTGTCCGTGATTCGGAGCAGCCAAGGTTGGAGGAAACAGCGCAAACTTCCCCCCACCCCTGAAACGGGTGAGGGCGCTCCCTCAGGCAGAGGCGGACTGAGCCGGATTTTTGTTTGCCGAACCAGGGCTTTTTCTGGCCACCTTGGCCCTTGAAGGGTTTTCCCTTGTTCTGCGCCTTGAAGGCACGAAAGGACCCCTGATTAGGTTTAAAGGAGGAGCCCCGCTTACCGCGGAAAAATTTACCCTTAGGGTTCTGGGGCAGCAAAGTACTCTTACCCCCAGTGACTCCTTTAACCAATTCATCCAGGGATTCCCCAAAAAGGTGAGACCCCGCATAGGGGATATCAGCCACCGTCTTCCTGGATTTCTGGTCAGCCGACCAGCTTTTTAACCAGATTAGTCGACGGTTAATCACTGCGACACTGGACAGGCGTATCGCCAAAGGGACCTCATTTAGGGCCGCATCGCACAAATACATGACCCCTTGATAAATCTGATCCACCATCTCCACTGTAGTGGGGGGGGGGGGCAGAGTCAGCCACGAGGGTGCGTTTTTGCACCTTGGTCCAATCCGCCACAGCCTGAGCCACCTTTACAGAGGCAAAAATAGGCTTGAGCATGGAACCCGCCACCATGTAGGAATGTCGAGCAAGAGATTCTAGCCTCCTATCAGTAGGGTCCCTAAACACCGGAGAGTCCTCGGTGGGGACCAGAGTAGCCCTGTTCAATCTGGCTACCGTGTGATCCACTTGAGGAGGCACACACCAGCGCACAACCGTAGTAGCCGCAAAAGGGTAGAGAAGTTGAAACTTCTTAGGCACCACGAAGGTGTGTTTCAAATTACGCCATAGCTCATTCACTTTATGGTGAAACTCTGCGGGGCAAGGAAAAACCTGCGTCGTCTTTCGGATACAACGCCCGGAGGAGTGGGCTCATCTTCCAAATGTAGTGTTTCCTTTACGGCAAGAATCTGCACATCCATAGCTGCGCGTTCCTCGGGCGACCCAGGGGGGGAATCATCCACCCCTGCAACCTCCGCCTCCCCCTCAGACTCTTGCGGGTCCTGAGAATAGCGAGACCCCCAAAGGGCCACGCTACCTACAGCAACCATGTCACATTCAGAATCAGAAGAAAAAGAAATCCTAGGCCTTTTTCTAGCAGCACGTTCAGTCATCAGCACATCCATTTTTGACACCAAAGTTGCCACAACAGCAGCCAAATTAGGCAGGGTAGAGGATTCAGAGGAACCTGAATCGCCCACCAAAGCTGGCGGGAATTTGCTGTCCTGGGAATCCATATCAGAAATAAAAAAGTTTTTATTTTTTTTTTTTGTACTGACCCTGACACTAGTAGTGCACGGACGAACTTATGCTGTGTCCAGTGAGGTAGCCACCTCACATGGCTGCATCCCTGAGGACAGGGGTGGGTCGTTTGCGAGGCCAGGGCGAACGTATAGCCTGCGAAACGCTCAATGGCAGGCTGGGATTCCATCTGACCCTCTGTCCTGGAGAACCGGGATGGTCAGTCCGATTCCCAGCTCCGCAAACGCCGTCTTCATCCGAAGATCCAACTAACTAGTGCTGATAAAATAAACAGCTAGCAATTTAAAGAAAAAAGACATTTTCAGAAAATAAATCATAAGAGAAAAGAAGAAGGCTGAGACTGCAGCCTCAGCACAGGGGAGCCTATCCACTCCTAAGCTAGACAGAAGACAAACTGAGTTGGGATGGTTATTGCAGGGGGGTATTGGACTAGAAGGACAGCCCCCATGGGTGTGACTATGTAGATGAATTGTTCTTTTACAAGTCTTATGCCAAGAAACTCCTGCGGAGAGGAAGCAATACCCCATTAGTGAAAACTGTTGGGGGGACGTAAGAGAAAACGTTTTTGTTTAGATGGCCATGGTCTGTATTTGTGAATACAGGACTCACAAAAAGACCAAACAAATCTGTTTTTTCTCCTTTTTTTAAAAAAAAAAAAGTAAGCAAAAACTTAAAAGGATAAAAGGTAACATTTTTATACCTTAATGCATTCTCAGCATAAACTGTAAAAAACCTTTTATTGTGGATCCCCCAACCACCCTAAAATACTCACCTAAACCCGATCTCAGGCCAATGCTGTGCTGCTGTCAATCAAAACAAGTCAGTAGAAAGTGTGGGGCGGGGCCAAGCCGGGGTGTCTGAATCTACAGAAACTCTGGAGCAAGCACGCACAAATGCCTCCCGTGAGTGCACTCAGGGGGGTTGGGGGAGGAGTCAGAAGCACCAGTTGGGGACCGGAGAAGCGGAGGATCCAGGCTGTTCTGTGCAAAACCACTGCATAGAGCAGGTAAGTATGACATGTTTTGTTTGTTTTTATAATACAAGCTTTACTATCACTTTAGGACAAATGGAGTGGCTCTGGATATAGTATACTTGGACTTTGCAAAAGCACTGACACAATAAATGCAGAGTGCCACAGCAATGCCCCCAATAAATGCAGAGTGCCACAGCATTGCCCCCAATAAATGCAGAGTGCCACAGCATTGCCCCCAATAAATGCAGAGTGCCACAGCATTGCCCCCAATAAATGCAGAGTGCCACAGCAATGCCCCCAATAAATGCAGAGTGCCACATCAATGCCCCCAATAAATGCAGAGTGCCAGAGCAATGCCCCCAATAAATGCAGAGTGTCACAGCATTGCCCCCAATAAATGCAGAGTGCCACAGCAATGCCCCCAATAAATGCAGAGTGCCACAGTATTGCCCCCTCTCAATGTAGAGGTGCCAGCGTGCCACCTTTCAATGCAGAGCGCCAGCGTTCCCCCCGCGAGACCCGTCCGTGCACTTACCTCACTTCTCTTCAGTTCAGTCCCTGGATTCCCCGCGTCTCCTCAGTCCTCCCGCGGCGCTTCCTCCTCGGCCAATGGCGTGGGGTTTGCCTTTTGGCCAATCAGGAAGCGGGAGGAGCCGCTCCCTGATTGGCCAGGAGGAGGATCAGTGTGACAATAGCAAATTTTCATTCGCTATTGTCACACAATGGGCGGGCTCGAGGGGGAGCAATGCTCTGCGCCTCGGCTTGGCTGCCACAGTGAAATTATTCAAAGTTCCTCAGGCGGCCCGGTACCATTTAATCCATGGACCGGTACCGGTCCGCGGCCCGGGAGTTGGGGAACACCGTCATGCCGCCCCCCACGTGTCATGAAAGACACCCCATTCGCCCATGCCTAAAACCGCCACTGGTGAGGGGGGGTTGAATCGAGATTGCGAGTTTTTAACGATTAATCGTGCAGCTCTACTCTTAAGTAGAAGTTCAGCCTAAAACTACCTAACTCTAAATGTAAATCTACTAGTTGCCACATTCTAAGACTAATCTATTTAACCCTGTAAAGAAAAAAATCAATGTACATAATTTTTCTGCAGTCAATCTGGTCTGGTCTCCAGTGGCAGATGCTGTAAGGAAACAGCTGACAAGAAATGCCAGGGAAGTGACCTCACCCATAGACTTACTATGGGGCTTCTGTTGTCGACTGCCTCTTCTGCACATGTCTACATAGAGAAGCTACTGCTGACAGCTCAGCGTGGAACCGGAACAAAGCAAATGCAAAAAAGATATGTATACCGATTTTTGCTTTACAGGTTTAGATTAATTAGTAATTTTACATTTTAAAAAGTACATTTTAGTTAATTTTAGGCTGAACCTCTACTTTAAATATGTTCCCCTCCCCCTCCTAACACCTGACTAAGCCGTTTAAAAAAATATGCATACGCACATTTGAAAATTGATCAATCCTGGGGGGCGTGCCCGGAAGCGGTCATGTGAAGATCGCTGAGTGATGGACTCCGCTGCGATCCACACCTGCGATCCACACCTCCACCCGCTAGAGGCATACAGGACGCCGAGGAAAGGAGCAAGGGAGCCGGACACCACGGAGGAGCGAAGCCATCGAGAGCTGTGAGTGCTCGCTGCCCCGTCGGAAGAGTGGGGATGGCTGAGCGGTCACCGTTCGGCACCGGCCGGAGCTGGATGGTCGCGGCCTGGGAGGCGGGCTCATCTCCTCTTGCCACCGGCTGTGTCCACCACCAGTGAGGGAGCCAGGTGTTGAGCGGAGGAGGCCCCAAGCGGCGGGGAGAGACGCCCTGAACACCGGGAGAAAGTGCTGCTGACGGAGAGGCAGAGGAGCAAATATTGTACCGGCCGGGGACGGCAGCTGCAGCCCGGGAGGTTGGGATAGTCCCTCTACCACTGGCGCGAGATCTCTCCAGAGAGGGAGACAGACACCAAACGGAGGCGGCTACAGGTGGAGAGGAGAGCTATCTGAAGTGCCAAGTAACTTTATCAGGGAAGGAGGAACAGAGACACGGACTGGCACTGCAATGGCTGAGTAGAGAGGGCTATAGCCAGAGAAGAGTTCATAGTCCCACTTATTACAGCGTGGTGAGTTTGGGAAACTGGCTCCCCCCCCCCTTTCAAAGTGGCATCTTTCTTTTTTCTCTGCGACAACTGAGAAGAAAAAAGCACCGAAACACACACAGCCTGGAGAAAAGGTGCTGAGGTGGGTGAAAACCACAACAGGAATCGTGAGTATTGTGGAGCATATAGAGTCGTGATAAGCATGAGGTGATGCATATTACTAGATGTCTTAAATATACCAGTGGATGAGAGAATAATAGACTGTCAAAACTCAATAGGAATAGGAGAAAACGGGCCCTAATGCCCCGTACACACGTGCGGATTATCTGAAGACTTTTGTCTGCAGACTTACTAAAACCATATAATAGGAGGTCAAACCTAAACAATTTCAATTTGTATGCAATCCGGCAGGCCCTTGCACTACATAGAAAAGGTAAATCTGAAGACAAAAGTCTTCAGATAATCTGCACGTGTGTACGGGGCATTAGGAAGAGAGCTGAGCTGCCAGGATGTAAAAAGACTGGATGTCAGAGAGGCAGACCTCTATTTTCAATGACCTATGAAAGGGTATGATTGATATAAAAGAACATGCATTCTGGGTATAAATTAGAACAAATACATTAAAGGATAAGAGGTAATAGGTGAAGAATATTGATAGAAACCGGACTAATTGAAAGGAAAATAGACTGAGCCTCCAACACCTGAGGATAAGGGAGTCTAACTCTTTAAAATTTACCTGGAAAGTAAAGGGCCTGATTACTTAGAGGATAAAAGAGGAGGATGACACTCACTAAAAGACGTAAAGGAAGAAAGAGTACAGGAAAAATACAGACAAGTAAAACGGAGGGGGAAATTGAGCGTTTTTTCTCCAACAATCAGAAATCCTCCAAAAGTACAAAAATGGCATTTACAAGCCCAGTGGCTAGTGATATACCAAATTCACTGGAGACCTCCCCCTCGATTACAGGGGAGCCTAATAGCTCAATGAGTAGCCAAAGAGAGACCCCAATATCCTGCATACTTACACAGACTGCTACACAAAATTCGGAACTGAAAAGTTTGCTACAGGCGTTACCAACAAAAGCAGACATAGAATTAATGATTAGCAGAATAGAGGAGAAACATCAGCAAGAGATACAAGAAGTAAAAAAAGACATACAGAATATTACAACCCGTCTAGAAGAAGAGGAGGCCTCAATTAGCTCGATAAAAGAAAGATTAACAGCCTTAGAGTTAAAATGTGATATACAGAAAGAAAACAGAGGATCCAATGCAACTACAGTTAGAGGATATAGAAAATAGGAGTCGTCGTAGTAACCTCCGACTACGCGGTTTGGTTGAAACCATTAACAATGAAAAACTAGCGGAGGCGGCAAAGGAGATCTTTAAACAGGTTTTGAAGGACGGATACCCAGAAAACCTGGGAATACAGAGGATTTACAGAACTCTTGGCCCTAGAAGCAAGGAGGAAAGGAGACCTAGGGATGTGATCTGTAGAATACATCATTTTACGCATAAAGAAATGATTTTGAGATCAGCCTGGGAAGCCCAAGACATAACGGCGGAAGGGGAACCAGTAAAAATATATGCAGATATCTCTAGAGGAACAATGAGGAGAAGAGCGCTCCTAAAACCATTACTGGAATTGGCCAGAAGAGCGGGTGTACATACAGATGGGGCTTTCTCTTCTCCAAAACGCTTCGTAGAAATGGCAGATATTTTAAATTGAGAACATACCAGGACCGAATGGCATTTTTTCGGTTCATAGAGACAGAGCCCATACAGATCAGCAACTGGCTGAGTCGTATACCTAGAGAAGGACCTTCTGAGTATCCCCAACAACAAAAGAAAGGGATAGATATACTGGGAGAAGAAGAGCTAAGACGGAGATGAACAACATTGGAAGAACTATGACAGGACTGGGACTCTTGTAATTTTTAGTATGCTTCACATACAGCTTAGTGAGGGAGGGGATTTTTTCCTGTTGCCTTTTTTTTTTTTCCCCGCTTCTTATTTGTTTTTTGACTTTTTTCTTATATGCACGAGTGAAATAAGGGGTTTTTTTTTTTTGCACATACTACTTCACTAATTTATTACTGGGTAATTACTTCGACAAATTAATGGGAGGATATTTTTCCCCCCATTATTACACGTATTCACGAGTGAGACGGAGTCTTCCTTTTTTTTTTTTTTTTACTTCACGTCCACACTAGTTGGTATTTTAATAGGTAATTTAAGGGAGGATATCTTTACCTCCCCCTTTTTTTTTTTTTACACTTAAAGTCACGAGTGGGAATTTTTCTTTTTTTTTTATTATATAAACATTTATATTTCTCTGGGGGAAAGAAGGTGATGATATAAAATCTGTATTAAGACATGATTGTATTAGAAATATATAAGATAAAGAAAGTATGAGGTGATTACCTATTTGATGTGCTGTTGCTCATAGCAGTGGGGTTTGCGAGAAGATGGGAGCTGGGATGAGGAGAGGAAGGGGAGGTAAGACAATAGTAATTCCTTTTTTTTTTTGATCTTGGGTTTTTTTTTTTTTTTCTCTCTTTTTCTCTCTCTCCTCACTCATCTCAGACCCCTTAAAAGGATGAGGGGACGACGAAGCTGCTATTGAAGTATTGAACTGTTTTTTGTAAAATAAAGAAGAAAAGAATGGAGGTGGTGGAGAGTAGCGGAGAGTCAAGCCGGGGTAAGCCCCCTTTTTAAGAAATCCACACAAGGCGCACTTAGTAGTGCGGTGTGAGATAAGGATAGGATTTCTATCCGAATCGACGAGGGGAGGAATCTGAACCTCGCGGGACCGGATTCTTCCTGTCGCCGATCAGTGGGGTTTTTTTTTTTTTTTTTTTTCTTTTCTTTTTTTTCCTCTTGTGTTGCTATAGGAGCGATCGGAGATGGAGGATTTAAAAATTTCCTCTTAGAACGTTAAAGGACTAAATGTTCCAGAAAAAAGACGGATACTATTAAATGAACTGAAACAGCATAAAGTCAGTATAGCACTAATACAAGAGACGCATTTTAGGACAGATAAAATACCTTACCTTAAAAAAAGGTTTTTCCCATATACATATCACTCTACAAACACGCAAGCAAAATCGCGAGGGGTCTCGATACTGATAGCAAAAAACGGATACAGGATAGTAGACAAGATCCAGAGGGAAGATTCCTATTTGTGAAAGGATTGATAGGCGAAACACAGGTAACAGTAGCAACACTTTACGCCCCTAATAACAGGCAAGATGTGTTTATATCGAGAACCCTGGCCAGTCTTGTGAGCTTCTCAGAGGGCCAGCTGATTTTGGGAGGGGACTTTAACGCCCCACTGATTCCAGCGGCAGATACCTCTTCCGGGGCCTCGGCACTCTCTATCAGAATGAGTAGACGAATACTAAAGGCACTTTATAAATCTCAACTGATTGATGTGTGGCGGTTACAACACCCCTCCGAAAAGGAATACACGTTTTATTCGATTTCACATAAGAACTACTCCAGAATTGATTACTTTGTAATACCTCACGCTCAGCTACAGGCAGTAAAAAAATCGGATATTGATAGTATCACCTGGTCATACCATGCACCTATAACAATAGTATACAGCCTGACAACGAATGCCTTGCAGAAAAGGCAGTGCTGGAGGCTGAACGAGAGTTTGTTGCAAAGGGAAGAAATTCTGAGAGAGGTAACACAAGAGTTGAAAGCCTTCTTTGAGACTAATGATCAAGCCGACTGCCGTACTGGGATCCTCTGGGAGGCTCACAAGACGGTAATGAGAGGGATTCTTATTAAGCACGGAGCACGTATCAAAAGGGAAAGAAATGAACAAATGGCACAATTGCTGGACAGACTTAGACTACTGGAAACAAAACAAACAATCACCATCGGGTAAAATATTGACAGAGCTAATGATTATTAGAAAGCAGATCACAGACTTGCTACAATAGAAGGCTAAGGCAGACATACAGAGATGTCGTAAACTAAATTATGAAGCAGGAAATAAATGTGGAAAATTACTCGCTAGAACTGTCCAGGAGCAGAAATTGAGATCATATATACCTCATATTGTAACAGCAGAACGGATTAAGAAAACCTTACCAAACCAAATAACGGAAGTATTTGAGAAATATTATGCCACTCTATATGATTTAAAAGGGGTTCCACCTACACAACGAGAAATTGAAAAATATTTAAATCAGTCACAATTACCCCAACCTAATTATTTGAGTCTTTGAGACAACAGCCAGTCGTGGATGAGGATGGGTTGGGGGAGGTTGGGCTGTCTCCCTCTCACCTGTTCCCCCATCCACCCATTAGCGGCCATGTGCCTCCAGTATCAGGACACTAAATTAAGAGTGTAGGACTGCAGATATAACAGGGTGCCGTGAAGTGGCTCTGCAGCTTTCACATGCGTTTGCAAATGTGTGTCAACTAAACCCCTGTTCTTTATACCAAGAGACAGGTTTTATTTGGTTGGTGACAGACTGGAGGGTGAGTACATCAGACTGGGGGCTGGCTGACTTTCATGCACCTCTTACAATCCTTCAACCTCATTTTGTATTTTGTTATAGGGACGGAGACGCCGGGCAACACCAGCTTGGGTCTCATATAAAGTCCCACCTAGTCCAATATGTTTAAGCAACCAGGGATGGAGACGCCTTGCTTACAGCTTGGTGCCTCATATAAAGTCCCACCGTGCGATTTTCGTGCGTTTTGGTGGATGCAGTTTTGATTTGACTTTAGTGTTTTCCGTATACAGGGATGGAGACCGATAGCATGACCTGCTTGTCTCATATAAAGTCCCAAAAGGAAATTAGGGATTTCAAAGGCAGTGAGCTTTACAGGCCCCATACATAAAATCCCTTCCTATCTATATGCTGCATCCACCAAGGGGATGGAGTTGTAATGCTTTTCAGCTGGTTTTTTCCAGTTTGCACCATGGTTATAAACCTAATTATTTGAGTCTTTGAGACAACAGCCAGTCGTGGATGAGGATGGGTTGGGGGAGGTTGGGCTGTCTCCCTCTCACCTGTTCCCCCATCCACCCATTAGCGGCCATGTGCCTCCAGTATCAGGACACTAAATTAAGAGTGTAGGACTGCAGATATAACAGGGTGCCGTGAAGTGGCTCTGCAGCTTTCACATGCGTTTGCAAATGTGTGTCAACTAAACCCCTGTTCTTTATACCAAGAGACAGGTTTTATTTGGTTGGTGACAGACTGGAGGGTGAGTACATCAGACTGGGGGCTGGCTGACTTTCATGCACCTCTTACAATCCTTCAACCTCATTTTGTGTTTTGTTATAGGGACGGAGACGCCGGGCAACACCAGCTTGGGTCTCATATAAAGTCCCACCTAGTCCAATATGTTTAATTACCCAAACTGTCAGAGGAAGAAAGGGACTCTCTAGAAGCAAGAATAAATATAGAGGAGGTACAGCAGGCAATAAAAACAATGAAGCCAGGGAAGGCACCAGGACCAGATGGTCTAACAACGCAATATTACCAGCTGCTGTTCCCCACTTTAGGTCCATATCTGGTAAAGTTGTACAATGCAACAGAATTAGATGGGGAGTTAAACAGAGATACATTACCGGCACACATCTCATTAATATTAAAGGAGGGCAAGGATCCAGCTGCCTGTGGCAGTTATAGACCAATATCTTTGCTAAATGTAGATTTGAAGATATTTACCAAAGTATTGGCAGACAGACTGGCAAGAATATTACCAAAATTGATACATCTAGATCAGGTGGGCTTTATGACATCAAGAGAGGCAAAAGATAACACCATAAGAATACTTAATATGATACAAATAGTAAATGAAGAGAAGACTCCCTGTGTGGTGTTGAGCGCAGACGCAGAGAAGGCGTTTGACCGGGTTGGTTGGCCTTTTCTGTTTGCTGTGCTCAAATATATCAGGTTGGGAAAATCGATGGTAGACAAGATAACCAGAGCCTATACAAACCCAATAGCTCGAGTGAAAGCTAATGGGATACTATCAGGGGCATTTCCGATAAAAAATGGCACAAGACAGGGGTGCCCGCTATCACCCCTTCTTTTTGCACTGACATTGGAACCATTCCTCTGTAGAGTCCGTTTAAATCCAGACATAGAAGGAGTAAGAATAAAGGGGAAACAATATAAGATAGCCGCTTACGCGGATGACATGTTATTTTCCCTAACTAACCCAGGTATCTCACTGCCGAACCTGATACAAGAGTTTAAAAGATATGGGGCCGTATCAAATCTAAAAATTAACTTCAGGAAATCGGAGGCAATGGGAGTGGGGATTCCCCCGGCCCAAATACAAGTTTTGAAAAATAGCTTTAACCTTAAATGGAATGAAACGGCAGTGAGATACTTAGGAACATACATCCCGGCGAAACTAGTTCAGGTTTATGATCTCAATTTCATGCCTCTGATAGCAGCAACTAAGAGACTTCTAGAACAATGGCATGGAGGAATGCAGTCATGGTTCGGTAAATGTAATTTATTGAAGATGATCGTATTGCCAAAATTCCTATATCTCTTTCGAGCGTTACCAGTGATGATACCAAGTAGATTTTTCAAGGCGATACACTCCTTATTTGTAAAGTATATATGGTCCCATAAAAAATCGCGTATAACATGGAGAATTGTGACTCTACCTAAAAAAAAGGGAGGCTTAGCACTCCCAAATATGAGAGCATACTACCAAGCCACCCATGTAAGTAGAATCTTGGATTGGTGGCATCACTCGGAGTCTAAATTATGGGTAAAGCTTGAACAAGCACAAACAGAGGTAAATTTGAAGAGAGCTATATGGTGCTACCAGGATATACCTAAAAAGTTAAAGCATCATCTAATAATCGGAAATACATTACGTATCTGTACAAGACCAAACATATATTCTAAACTGACAACGGATAGGTCCCCTTTATTCCCAATATTGGGTAATCCCCAGTTCCCTCCGGGACTAGATAACAGACAGTTCACAATATTAAGGGAAAAAGAACAGGAACAGGCCTCATCATTCCTAATACAAAAAAAGTGTCCCTCAGTGACCAGATTGATTGATGGAGACGGACCATATAACATGCCATTCTGGCAAGCAATTCAATTACATCATTACCTAGTATCCATACCGAATCCGAAGGATTTTGGTAGAGCATTAACAAGATTTGAGCAAGTATGTGTAAAACCAGGAAATCTATTACGTACCCTATCAATCGCTTATGGTCTACTGACGAACCCAGAAAAACAACCAGAATTACCGTGGGTGAGAAAGTGGGAGATGGACTTGAATTGTGAACTGACAAACGAACAGATCAAGAGGATATTGAGGTTTGCTTTTGGGCCATCTAGATGTACCAGAATACAGGAGATGAACTATAAGCTTATAATGAGATGGTACGTCACGCCCAAGAAGCTACATAATTGGTTCCCAAATGAATCTAACCTATGTTGGAGATGTGGAAAAGAAGTGGGCACACTATACCATATCTTCTGGAACTGTTCTAAGATAAAAACATATTGGGCAGGAGTGAAATATATTGTTCAGAAATTCACGGAATATGAAATAGAGGAGAACCCGAGCTTTGTCTTCTGTATAGATCTCGAAAAAGCCCTGCCGGGTGCTCCCATCTTTGATATGATATTAGCAGCCCTATTGGACTCTGATTTGTCACTTCATAGGTTATGTAGTGAGCGAGGTGAGGGGAGGGACAAATGCGTTAGTCCAGCACCAATAAAACACTCCTAGAGGAGAAGATGGCTATGATGTGCAAGGAGGGAGGGGCTGTGATAAGGAATTAACTGTTTCTGAAGAAGTAAAATTTGCTTGCAAAGTCAAAGGCATGCAGAAAAAAAAATACGAGAGGAAAAATGCTCATATGATGAATCTGCAAGGTCTTTCTACAGTGGATGTGCTATTATACATGTGCATTCCTAGTTTCTCCACAGAAGCACAGCAAACCAAAAAAATGAAGGATAGGCAACACAGTAAATGCAGCAAACGAGAGATACATCAAGCATACTTCATTTCAAATCCAAAAGATGTTTAGCACTACTATCGTCTCAGAACTGTCAGAAATCACTGGTACTCCAATAACTTTATTTACAGTCCACCCAGGTAAATCCAATTAGAAGCAGTCTTCATGGAAGGGTTAACAAAAACGTATTCCCCGATACAGAAACAAAACCAGCAAAAACTGGCTCACACACAAACCTAAGCACTGTTGTAGCAAAAAAAGCATCAGCGGCAACTTGGATTGAGGAGTCAAAATATTAAATATTTATTTGTCTGTAGGCCAGGGGGTCTCCAAACTTTCTAAAAAGGGGGCCAGTTTATTGTCCTTCAGATTTTAGTGGGGCCGGACTGTGGCTATTGGGAGTAGGAAAAATCTGAATGTTGGTGGGAAAAACACAATGCCCGATCTTAGGTGTCAGTGGAAGGAATTGTGCCTCATTATTTATATAATTGGGAAGAATTGTGCCCCACCATTGGTTTCAGCGGGCCCAATTGTTGGTGTCATTGAGAGGTATTGTGCCCCATTGTTGGTGTAATTGGAAGGTGCCCCTTCATTGGGGTCAGTGAAGGAGGGGGAAGGATTATGCCCCATCGTTGTTTTCAGAGGATGAAACAGTGCCCCAACGGCCAGATAAAAGCAAGCAAAAGGCCGCATCTAGCCCCCAGGATGCAGTTTGGAGACCACGGCTGTAGACATAGTGAAGGTTCCATAAAGGTTTGCCATGCATTTCTGCAAATAAATTGGTGAATTAAGTGGGCAATACACTAAGCACATTTTGGCAAATGTTTTCTGATGAATCACTTCCCTGTTTGCACCACTCTGCCTGGCACCCTTCAACTGAAACACAGAAGGAGCTGGGCAGAGAATTGCCAGCTGAACAGCGACTGCATATAATCAGATGGAGAAACTGTTTGGAAATTATGACAGTTGCTGATGCGAGATGCCAGAATGCAATAGCTGGCACTGCAGTTTTGTACATTCACACTGTATTGCATGGATGGAGAAATCTAACAGATTTCTCATCAGTGTTTGGCCAGCTTGATGGTCCCCTTACTAATCAGATTTACAGGCAGAGCCTTATCTATTGTGCATCACCATCAAAAAGGAGTCCGATCAATTCCAAGTTCATTCTGCAACATGACAAAAGGTCCAGGCTAAAATTGTGCAGACCTAGATGAAACTAAAACTAGGACATTATGTAACACTAGACATTAAGCCCGTTAAATTAACGGGCGCTAGAACATATGTGGTCAAACATTTGTAAAAACAGACTTGATCCAGTACAAAAAAAAGTGGCCACCCTGCGGTTGATTTCTATCTTATCGTATTAATTCTTTAGAAATGTTAAAGAAGAATAATGTGAAAAATTTCACTTTTCTAATTTTTTTTTTGATGTAGTAAACAAAAACAATTAAGGTACGGTAAATGTTGCTTAAGTGCAAACCTTTTCAAACAATTGTAAATATACAAAATCAGTAGAGTTTTTTTTTTTTAGTTTAAGATTTGTTCTTTTTTTTTTTTTTTTGGGGGGGGGGGGGGGGGGTTATGTTGAATTTCTATAAAATTTCTTCATAGACCACACTCCTAGTGCAGCAAGTCCACACGAGCGCGTGCCCGCGCACACCCGCCGCTTCAACAGTTTCTCCCCGGCCGCTGTTCTATCAGATTTCCCTACCCCATCAGATTTCCCTACCTACGTCATTTACGGTTGAGATCAGCTGTGGATTAGTCATGCAGCAGCTTGTAGCGGCGTCACACGTGCTATTGGGCATGCGCAGAATAGGTAGGGAATTATGATAGCATCGTAAGGGGTGAGACAAAACGCCTAGTGTGCATGCGTCGGCGCATGCGCACCAACGTGTTGGGCAGCGGGATCTCTTATAACAAACATCCATCCAATCTCCATGGCACACACTGCGCTGACCCGACACTGCACAATCCGATCTCCATGCCCCACACTGCGCCGACCCGACAATGAGACAGTGGGCGTGCGCGTGTGGGTAGGGAATAGGATTGTCGGATCGGCGCAGTGTGTGCCATGGAGATCGGATGTATGTTTGTTATAAGAGATGGCGCTGCCCGATCCGTTGGTGCGCATGCGCCAGCTCATGCACAGTAGGACTTGTGCCTCGCCTCTTACGAAAGCCAGCGACTGTAAAGCAGAAGGGAAGATCGGTCCCTGAGACAGTAGATCTTCCCGCATTGGCAGTCGCCACGGAAGGCGCCACTGCCAGATGAACAACGTCGGCGTACCAGGACCGGCGAGGCCAGTCCGGTGCCACCAGAATAACTAGGTGCGGTTCCGAGGTTAACCTGCAGAGGAACCTGTACAGCAACTGAATCGGAGGAAAGGCATACATCAGACGATACTGATGCCAAGGGGCCACCAACGCATCCAAGGCGTCCGCCAGCGGATCGCGCGTTCAAGCCACAAACCTTCCCAGCTATCGATTTTGCCGAGATGCGAAAAGATCCACGTCCGGGGATCCCCTCTTCGCACACAGCATTTGGAAGACCCCCGGGTGTAGGGACCATTCCCCCTGGTCCAGGGTCTGGCGGCTCAGATAGACGGCCTGCCAATTCTCCATACCCGGAATGTGGACTGCTGAGATCGCCGGGACATGAGTCTCGGCCCAAGACAGAATATCGGTCACCACTCGGGCCGCCCGAGCACTCCTGGTGCCCCCTTGGTGGTTGATGTAAACCACCGCGGTAGCATTGTCCGTCTGTACCCGACAGGACGACCCCGAAGACGGTCTGACCATTGGAAGAGACAGAGTTTTATCGCTCGCAATTCCAGCACATTCATCGGGAGGGAGGATCCCTCCTCCGACCAAGTTCCCTGGGCAGACAGGTTGCCCAGGACCCCACCCCAGCCCGACAGGCTGGCATCCGTGGTAATCACCGTCCACACCAACGGACGGAAGGACTTGCCCTCCGCCACCGACGGGGGCTGAAGCCACCCCAGAAGAGCCAATCTGGTCTGACGGTTCAATGTGACACTCAGATCCAGGGACTGAGGCAGTCAGTCCCACCTGACCAGGATTTCCGCCTGGAGAGCCCGCATGTGAAACTGAGCAAAGGGTATCGCCTCGAAGGCCGACACCATCAATCACCAGCATACAGGTCCTGAGTGACGAGGACGGAAGGTCCCTGAGGGACTTGAGCTCGTCCTGCAAGGCCCGGAGCTTTTCCTCCGGCAAGAACACCTTTGCCATAGCAGAGTCCAGAATCATTCCCAGATAGGGAAGACGAACCGATGGAGACAACTTCGATTTTTGAACGTTGATGGTCCATCGGAACTCCTGGAGTGTCTGTACCGTGGTGGACAGATCGCGCACTAGGTCCTGGCTGACACGCGATCTTAAAAGAGGATCGTCCAGGTAACCCAAGACCGCAATGCCCTGAGCCCTCAGCAGGCCCAGAACCGGCGCCAACACTTTGGTAAAAACCTTGGTGCCGAAACGAGACCGAAAGGTAACGCCACAAACTGGTAGTGGTCCTCTGCGAAATCAAAACCGAAGGTACAGCTGATGACCCTCAAAAATGGGGATGTGCAGGTACGCATCCTTGAGATCCATCGAGGCCAGGAATTCCCCTGGGTTCAGAGAATCCACCACCGAGCGGAGAGACTCCATACGGAATTTCCGAACGCGCACAAAGCGGTTCAGCGCTTTCAGGTCCAGAATAGGACGCACTTTGCCCTCCTTTCTGGCACAGCGAACAGATTTGAACAAAACCCCCGAAACCTGTCCCGATGAGACACCGGGACAAGCACCCTTTGAGCAATACGGTCCTGAACCGCGTGGCGCAGGTTCTGCAGACGCCCCGGAGGCAAATGAAGATCTGAGGGGAAAAATCTGTCCGCCGGCCGGGAAAGGAATTCGATCTTGCATCTTGATCTAATGATTTCCTGAACCCACCTGTCCGAAATTCGGAGTAGCCAAGGTTGGAGGAAACCGTGCAAACGGCCCCCCACTCCAGAAATGGGTGAGGATGCCCCTTCAGGCAGAGGAGGACTGACCCGCCGAGCCGGCACAGTCTGACTTCTGCTTACCCGCCCAGAGCTGCATCTGACTGCCCTGGGCCTTGAAGGGCTTGCCCTAGGATTGGTTCCGAAAGGCACGAAAGGACCCCTGAGTGGATCTAGGCGCAGAACCCCGCTTGCCTCGAAAGGACTTGTTCGTTGGGTTCTGGGGCAGCAAGTGCTCTTGCCCCCTGTGACGCCTGTCACCAGGGTATCCAACGCCTCGCCATAAAGGCGAGAGCCAGCATAGGGAAGATCAGCAACTGTGTTTACGAGGACTGGTCAGCCGACCAGCTTTTCCGCCACATCAGTTCCCGGTGAAGCACCGAGACACTGGAGAGGCGAGCCACTAAAGGGGGCCTCATTTAAGGCCGCAGCACACAAATGCATGATTCCTTGGTGAATTTAATCCACCATTTCCAGCCGGGCAGGCGGAACAACATCAGACACGAGGTTGCTCTTAGGCACCTTAGTCCATTCAGCCACCGCCTGAACCACCAAAACGGACGCGAAAATGGGTCTGAGCAAAGAGACCGCCACCGAATAGGAATGGCAGGCAAGAGACTCCAACTGCCGGTCCGTGGGATCCCGGAAAATCGGGCATCCTCAGCAGGAACCAGTGTAGCCTTGTTCAACACGGCCACAGCGTGATCAACCTGTGGAGGCACACACCATCGTGATTCCATAGCCGGAGCAAAGGGATAAAGCAATTTGAACCGACTAGGTCCCAGGGATGGACGTTTCAACGTGCGCCACATTTCATTAACCGTGTAATGAAACTCAGCGGGCCAGGAAAAAACATGCGCCGACTTGCGGGTCCTGTGCGTCCCAAATGAGGACACAACGCCCGGAGGACTGGGCTCATCCTCCAAATGCAGTGTTTCCGTAACAGAAACAATGAAATCATCCATGGTCGCCCGCTCTGCAGGCGACCCCGGGGAAGAGGTTTTATCCCCTTCCACCTCTGCCTCCCCCTCAGACCCCAGCGGGTCCAAGGATGAGCGAGACCCTGAAAAAGGGCACGCTCGCAGTAGCAGCAGCAGACATATCACCATCTGAATCAGAGGAGAGACAATCCGAGCCTCTGTTTTAGCAGCACGTTCAGCCATCAGCATTTCCATGATTGACACCAAGGACGCCACTACAGCATCCAAATCAGGTCTCAGAGGGGCCACAGGAGAATTGGGGACCCCCACCAGAGTTGGGGGGAATAGTCTGTCCCGATAATCCATTGCTTAAATGACAAACCAAGTGCAAAAGAAAAAATTTGTACTGCCCCTTTAAGAGCGCTGCGGAGTGCGCAGCCCACCGCTACAGCTACAGTGACCAAAGACCCCCAAAGAGGAGAAGACAAAAAAAACTGAGCTACAATGACAATACAGAAAAAATTATTGAGAGCAATAACCTGCAGAGCTCTGCAGAGTGTTGCCACCGATGTCCTAGGCTGAACGTATAGGCTGCACGACTCAGGGAAAATGGCTGCCCCATTGGATTGCACTGAAGGCTCCGCCAAAATGGCCGCCGAACATGCGGTCGGAACGATCGTTCGGCTACAGCAAAATGGCGGCGGATGTCGCCAAAAACAGCATGTAGATAGCCCACAAAGAAGCCCAACATGCCTGCCCATTCTTAAAATGGCGGACCGCGCGGTTTTTTCCCGCTGCGGTCGCCGCACACGCAGTCTGTACCCCCCAAACACCGAAGTGACACAGGGACAGGGACCCCCAAAAACACACAGCACCGCAGTCCATGTACAAACGATCCCGCAGGGATCGCACCAGGGATTCACACAGGCACAGACATGGGGAACACACAGCAACACAGACTGCCACCCCAGACAGAGGCCCCACACAGAAGTACTTACCTGTACCAGATGGCGCGGGGAAGCCTCTCAGAACGGAAAGCCGCTGTCCTCATCTGACAGGGAATGCCGTTAGTCAGGGACATTGCACTGCATGCAGGGCAAATGCGTCCATGTGAGGTAGCCACCTCACGGCTGCATCCCTGCTGAGAACAGGGATGGGTCGTTCATAGTGCCAGGGCGAACCATAGCTGAACGCTCGATGGCGGGCTGGGGGTCCATCTGACCCTCAGCCCTGGATAACCAGGGCAGTCAGTCCGAATCCCAGCTCCGCAGGAATCCATCTTCATCCGAAGAAATCGACTAAAAACTAAAGCTGACAAAATAAACAGCTAGTAAAGTAAGAAAAAACTGACATTTTCAAAGAAAAAGATCAGATAGGCTGAGACTGTAGCCCCAGCACAGGGAAGCCTAACTGTTCCTGACGCTAGGCAAGAAAAAACTGAGTTGGGAGTGGTCACTGCAGGGGGGTATTAACCAGATGGGACAGCCCCCATGGGTGTGTATATGCAAATGCCTTTGTTCTTTTGACTAAGTCTTTATGCCTAGCTGTTCCTGCGGAACGGAAGTCAATACCCAATAGTGATGACTTAGAGGAGGCGGCGACTGTCGGAGGACGCAAGAGAAATATCCCAAGCTTTTTACATCTCATGGAGCACTGTTCAAGCCATCATCTGAAAATGGAAAGAGTATGGCACAATCGCAAACCTACCATGGCCATCTAAGTCATGGCCATCCACCTAAACTGACAGGACGGGAAAGGAGAAGATAAATCAGAGAAGCAGCCAAGAGACCCATGGTAACTCTGGAGGAGCTGCATAGATCCACAGCTCAGGTGGGAGAATTTGTCTACAGGCTTTTATGGCTTTAAGAGTGGCAGGCCATTGTTGGAAAAACTGAATTTTTGTAAAATCTTACCGTAAAAATTGATTTTTGTAAAATCTTACCGTAAAATCCTTTTCTCTTAGCTCATTGACAGACGTAGTCCTCGGTGATTCAGCACCTTCGGGTTATGCTGCCCTCCACAGGAGTAGGACTAGACAGGAAATAAAATGCTCTGGCCACACACTAGGGGCAGTCCCCGAGGGTATATCCTCTCTCTCTCTGCCACAGCAAATCAGTTATGTCACAAAGCAGTGTTTAGAGAATTTTAACCCAACCCAACTCCAAAACAGAGGGGCGGGTACTACGTCTGTCAATGAGCTAAGAGAAAAGGATTTTACGGTAAGATTTTACAAAAATCCATTTTTCTCTATCGCTCATTGACAGACGTAGTCCTCGGTGATTCAGCACCTTCGGGACGTCCCAAAGCAGTACCACAAATGAGGGGTGGGAAAAATGGAAATTAAATCCAATCTAGAAGGCCCAACCGGTGCCAACTCTAGAAGTTTTACAATGCTCATCCTCAATGATGAGACTCAACAAAAAAATTTTTCAACAGAAAAAATCCTTGAGGTAGACCTCCGGTCTCCTCAAATTACGGCCTGCAAAACCTTGTGGCCAAATGAGGCATCCGCCGATGCCATCACATCAATTTTATAAAATTTTGTAAAGGTATGTACCGACGACCAGGTGGCCGCCTTACATACCTGGACCACTGACGCCTGATGGCGGAAGGCCCAGGAAGTACTGAGCGCTCGAGTGGAGTGCGCCCTAACAGGGAACGGAGGACTCTGACCCTTAATAGAATAAGCCTGTACCACCGTCTGTCTAATCCATTTGGAGATAGTCGCGGCAGATGCAGGCAACCCCTTTCTGGGGCCATCCGTGATCACAAAAAGTGAATCCGTCTAACGGAACGATTCCGTAGCCTTCAGGTATACCCTGATTGCCCGAACCACATCCAAGGAATGCAATGCATGTTCCCGATGATGATTGGGCTGAGGACACAAGGAAGGTAGTACAATATCTTCATTCAGATGAAAATCTGAAACAACCTTAGGAAGAAAGGATGGCTTAGGATGAAGTACTACCTTATCCCTATGAATCACTAAGTATGGGGACTGGCATGATAAAGCAGCCAGTTCTGACACCCTGCGTGCAGAAGTGATAGCCACCAAGAAGGCCACCTTCTGGGATAAAGTAAGCAAGGGAATCTCCCTGATGTTTTCAAAGGGAGGTTTCTGTAGAACCGACAAAACCAAATTAAGATCCCAGGGCAGTAAGGGCGCGCGGACTGGTGGAGCCAGGTGCCGCACCCCCTGGATGAAATTCCGCACCAAGGACTTGGTAGCTAAAGGTTTCTGAAAGAAGATTGCTAATGCTGAAACTTGACCTTTGATGGTGCTCAAGGCTAGTTTCTGCTCAACCCCTTTCTGCAGAAAGGCCAAGATTCGGGTCACCGAATAGGTACGTGGAGGAATCCCTAAAGATTCGCACCACGCGATATAAGTCTTCCATGTGCGATAATAGACCTTGCTGGAAGTCGCTTTCCTTGCTTTAATAAGGGTAGGAATAACTGAAGCTGACAACCCTCTGTCCTTCAGTACCTGGGTCTCAATGGCCAGGCCATTAAAACCAGCGACTGTAAAGCATGATGGAAGATTGGTCCTTGAGACCGCAGACACTCCCTGAGACGAAGTTCCCACGGAACGTCCGCGACTAGCATGTCCAAGTCGGCCAGGCCGGCTTGACGGGGCCAGCCTAGAATTTCTAGGACCATTGGCGCTGACTGGATCTGAACCAGGCGTCCCTAGAGCTATCTGGCCCCGACCATCCGAGAAAGTCTGGTCGTTTTCTGTTCCCACACATTTATCAGACACCTGATTCCTATCAGGAACGGTGATCTTTCCTGGTTGAACCTCAGGGACCGAAGTCACCTGGCTAGAGGCTTCTTGGTCTGTCTGGTCAACCAGATCAGATTCCTGTGGGGAATTGAGACTAATTTTTGGAAAAGGTAAAGGAAAAGATCTGTTCAGGGAACGGTAACTACCGCTCCCTGTAGTACTTAAATGTTGGAAGGGAAGAATCGCACCGGTAGCAGTAGTCGATGCTCGATCTAATGTCCTGAATACCGGTGAAAACGTCCCCCCACCCTCAAACCGGGTGGGGGCGCACCTTCAGGCTGTGTAATCCTTTGCTTCGAGTTTGGCTGAGTCGGTCTTCTGTTTGTCCGACCAGCCCTTCTTGAACCCTCCTGGAGGAGTCTTGCCTTTCCCGCTTGTTCCAGCCGGGCGTGCGAACCCTTTATGGGCGGTAAAGAAAGGTCCTCGCTTGTTACGAGGTCCCTTAGCTTTAGCAGCCTGTGGCAAGAAAGTGCTCTTGCCCCCAGTGGCGTCCTTAATGATCTCATCTAGGGTGGCCCCAAATAGGCGATTCCCCTGAAAGGGGAGATTCGTCAAGGTCTTTTTGGAACCTAGGTCTGCTGACCAGCATTTTAACCACAGCACACGTCTGAGGATTACCGCTGACATAGATGCATGCCCTAATAGGGGGGTAGCATCCAAGGCTGCGTCACAGACAAACTGTAGCCCTTGTATAATCTGTTCCATCAAATCAGATGTTCCCTGGGGGATATCTTTCCCCCTCAGGTCTTGGCGTACCAATCTCGCCCATTCCGTTAGTGTCTGGGAAACTAGACCAATAACAATTACTGGTCTAAATGCTGACCCTATCAGGGAGAAGATAGTGCGGGACTCCGCTTCCACCTTTCGATCCACCGGATCCTTAAAGGACGAAGTGTCCTCCACTGGGATAACCGTGGCTTTATTCAGCCTGGACATAGGTGGATCCACCACTGGTGGTACTGTCCATTTCTTAATGAGGGATTCCTCAAACGGATAGCGTCTAGCAATACGCTTGGAAATAGTAAAGGTACGCTTAGAATGCTCCCATTCTTCTATAATTTTATTACCAAAACACTTGGGTACAGGAAAAACCTTCACCGTTTTGATGGGCTTGTTAGTACCAAAGGGAATCTCAGTTTCAGTTGCCTCTGCCGGTAAAACCTCAAGTCTTAAGGTTTCCCGCACCGCCACAACTAGTGCGTCCACCAATGCTTCTTCCTGAATTATGGCGGAAGAATGAACGACCTCCTCGCTGTCTGAGGGAACTTTACCTGAGACAACAGCCCTTGCAGAGGGACCTGCAGCTGCAGTGATCATCTCTGAATCTGAGTCAGAGGTGTCAGATGATATAGGGGTAGGCGGGGGTCGCTTTCTTGACCCCCGTCCCTGACAGGCCGTCTCCACCCGAGCCACCAAAGACTCCAAAACTGATGTAAATGCGTCTATACTCTGTGCATCGACGGGTCCCGTGGTCCCCTCGAGGGAAACAGGTGGGGGTGCTTGTGTGGCAGGGTCCATGATAATTCCAGTTACTACCCGGAAAATTCAATCCAAAAATAAAACTTTTTTTTTTTTTTTTAGACCCCCAGCGCCACAAAGCCCCTCAGTGTTAGCTGCTCAGGGACCCCTATCGAGCGAGAGAGAGAGAGATAGACCCCCAGGCTCACCACTTGATGCTCAGAGTTTTCCACTGCACTTGTCTCAGCACTGTCTCGATTGACAGGAAGTCTCTTGGCTGGCTGCCCGGGAAGAAAGGAGGCGGCTCCGCCCCTCCGTACCCCTTCCGGCGCCTCCCCTAGCTCCACGAGGTGTTTGGGTCACCTCAAACATGGCCGCCCCCATGCTGGAGACACGAGGCTACGCCAAAATGGCGGCCTCGTGCGATCTAGCAAACAATGGCGGCGGTTGTACCGAATAGCGGCGTGACTGCAGAGCATCACAACACCTTCTCTGCATGGGGATTTAGCCTGGTCGGCGGTACCGGACCCTGGCGGACCGCATGGCCGTCGGAAAGCCTGCTATTGCTGGAGACCTGACTTGGAAAGCAGTCTGACTGGTAGGATACTTATATTATCACAGTAAGATGCCACTGATTACAATCTTTTAACATATTTACAATTAGATTGTCAGCTCCCAAACCAAGCCTCCTGGCTTTTTGCACATAAAAATCACACTCAAAGTAGGGGGATCTGTGCCATGTTATAGGATAGAGGGGAACTCATCCTTACCATACAGAGAGGGGCCCGCGTTCACCACAAGACCCGCCAGGGGAAAGGGGGAACATACTACTCACCATACCAGAACAAGGCGGGCACCAACTCCTGACAGTACCCCTCTCCACCGGGGCGGGAGGGCTGTCGACCAATACGGACGCCGTGACTCATGGTCCTTGGCGTTTCAGCGAGACGTTTAACTCGCAGGGTCAGTCCCTTCAGTGGGACTATGTCGCGGCCGACCCAGCACGGAGCTATGGCCTGCACGCACTCGTAGGCTGAACTGGGGTGACCACCGGATCTCAACATCCAGCCCGTCGCCCAGTTCAGCTTTCTTGCTTGAAGATCTCACAGGAACACTGGAGAAAAAAAGCGGTCTAAAAAATCTTAAGAAAAAAATCCTGCCAGGACCGAAGATCCCAGCAAGGTATCTAGGTCCTTACTCCTGACTAGACAGAAAAAAAACTGATTTGCTGTGGCAGAGAGAGAGAGGATATACCCTCGGGGACTGCCCCTAGGGTGTGGCCAGAGCATTTTATTTCCTGTCTAGTCCTACTCCTGTGGAGGGCAGCATAACCCGAAGGTGCTGAATCACAGAGGACTATGTCTGTCAATGAGCGATAGAGAAAATTCCTTTCTCTGAGTCCTCTGACAGTCGCCGCGCACTCATACAGTCTTCACCAAAAGGTATTGACCTCTTATCCACAGGAGCAAGCTAGGCATAAGACTTGTTAAAAACAAAGTAATTTACATAGACACACCTGTAGGGGGCTGTCCCACTGGTCCAATACCCCACTGCTACCAGCATTCCCAACTCAGTTTGGTAGCAAGCAGTTAAAGTCCAAAAGAACCCCAATAGAGGGGCGGGGGCAGCGACTGTCAGAGAACTCAGGGAAAGGAATTTTACGGTAAGATTTTACAAAAATTCCGTTTTCTCTTACGTCCTCTGACAGTCGCCGCCCACTCATACAGTCTTCACCAATGGGATGTCCCAAAGCAGTGTAGACACGAGGGGTGGGAAGCGCAACCATCACAAAGGCAATGCCGTACCCAAGTCAGAGAAAGGAACCTTATCTGAACAGAAAGGTAAAACCTCTGGGTAACAGAAAAGCCCAACTG
The DNA here is from genome assembly GCF_965119305.1 of Pelophylax lessonae. Taxonomy (NCBI): domain Eukaryota; kingdom Metazoa; phylum Chordata; class Amphibia; order Anura; family Ranidae; genus Pelophylax; species Pelophylax lessonae. Next base: position 249,786,289 of record NC_138772.1, read on the forward strand.
GAGCAAACAACCCAGGAAAGCAAATAAACAAGGGGGAAACAACCCCAACAGCCAGGGACCTGCAAAACTAGGGCCCCCTTAAGGCACTGCCGCACACAGAACTTTGCGGCCAAAGGAAGCATCTGCAGATGCCAGAACATCAAGTTTGTAAAATTTGGAAAAGGTGTGCACAGACGACCAAGTCGCAGCTTTGCACACCTGGGCCACCAAAGCCTGATGCCGGAAGGCCCATGACGCACTCACCGCTCTGGTAGAGTGCGCCTTGACAGGTAAGGGCGGTACCCGTTCCCTAATCGAATAGGCCTGTACAATCGTCTGTCTGATCCATCTAGAAATGGTTGCCGCAGACGCAGTCATACCCTTCCGAGGTCCCTCAGGAAGGACAAAAAGAGAATCCGATTTTCTGAAGGATTCAGTGGATGACAGGTAGACCCTGATCGCCCGGACTACATCCAAGGAATGCAAGGCACACTCCTTAGGATGCTTACGGTTCGCACAGAGCGAAGATAAGACAATATTCTCGTTAAGGTGAAATTCAGAAACCACCTTAGGAAGAAAAGATTGGTTAGGTCGCAAGACCACCTTATCACTATGAACCACCAGGTAAGGGGAGCGGCAAGACAAGGCCGCCAACTCCGACACTCTGCGAGCAGATGTGATAGCAACCAGAAAGGCAACCTTTTTCGTCAGCAGAGGCAGAGGAATTGCCCTGATGTTTTCAAAGGGAGGATGTTGCAAAACGGACAGAACCAAGTTTAAGTCCCAAGGAGGTAAAGATGCTCTCCTAGGAGGAGCCAAATGACGCACACCTTGAATAAAGGTGCGTATCAACGAATTAGACGCCAAGGGGGCGCTGAAAAAGGATGGCCAGTGCAGATAACTGGCCCTAAATAGTGGTCAGCGCAAGACGCTGGTCCACACCAGATTGGAGGAAGGCTAACACCCTCGCCACCGAAAAGGAGCGAGGATGGATGCCCCTGGATTCACACCAGGCAAAATAAGCCTTCCAGGTACGGTAATAGATCTTACCGGACGAGGCCTTCCTAGCCTTGAGCAGGGTAGGAATAACCGCCGTCGAGAGACCCCGATCTCTCAAGACCTGGCTTTCAACAGCCACGCTGTTAAAGCCAGTGACCGTAAAGCAGGATGGAAGATCGGCCCCTGAGACAGCAGATCGTCCCGTAAGGGGAGTCGCCACGGAGGCTCGGCGACCAGTTGTATGATGTCCGCGTACCAAGACCGGCGCGGCCAGTCTATGGCCACCAGAATCACCAACTTCGGTTCCGAAACCAACCTGCGAAGGAACCTGGACAACAACTGAATCGGGGGGGAAGGCATAAATCAGGTGATACTGATGCCAAGGCACCACCAGCGCATCCGAGGCGTCTGACAGAGGGTCGCGCGTTCTTGCCACGAACCTGCCCACTTTGTTGTTTAGCTGATGTGCAAACAGATCCACATCTGGGGTTCCCCATCTCGCACACAGCATCCAGAACACCTCCGGGTGTAGGGACCATTCCCCCTGGTCCAGGGTCTGGCGGCTCAGATAGTCGGCCTGCCAATTCTCCACACCCGGAATGTTAACCCGCCGAAATTGCCGGGACATGATTCTCGACCCAAGCCAGAATCTCGGTCACCTCCAGGGCCGCCCGGGCACTCTTAGTGCCCCCTTGGTGATTGATGTAGGCCACCGTCGTGGCGTTGTCTGTCTGTACCCACACAGGGTGACCCCGAAGCTGATCCGACCAACGGAAAAAGAACAGTCTGATCGCTCGTAGTTCCAACATGTTTATCAGCAGGGAGGACTCCTCCTCCGACCAAGTGCCCTGGGCAGACAGAATGCCCAGCATGCCACCCCAGCCCGACATGCTGGCATCCGTGGTGATCACCGTCCACAACGGGCGGAAAGATTTCCCCTCCGTCAGAGCCGGGGACTGAAGCCACCAGAGAAGATCTACCCTGATGTGGTGGCTCAGAGATATCCTCCTTTCCAAGGATTGAGGAAGCCTGTCCCATCTGGCCAGGATCTCCGCTTGAAGAAGAGGTGTGGAACTGTGCAAACGGTATCGCCTCGAAGGCCGATACCATCAACCCGAGGGACCGCATGCAGGTCCGGAGTGATGAGGATTTGTTGTCCCTGAGGGACCTGACCTCGTTCTGCAGAGTCCGGAGCGTTTCCTCCGGCAGAAAGACTTTTGCTTGGGCAGAGTCCAGAACCATTCCCAGGTAAGGGAGACGAACAGAAGGTGACAAGGTCGACTTCTGCACGTTGAGTTTCCACCCGAACTCCTGCAGCGTCTGAACGGTAGTTGACAGATCGCGTAATAGGCTCGGGCTGGCACTCGACCTTAACAGGAGATCGTCCAGATACCCCAAGATCGCAATCCCCTGGGCCCGCAACAGGGCCAGCACAGGGGCCAGCATTTTGGTAAACACCCTTGGAGCCGAAGCGAGACTGAAAGGTAACGCCACAAACTGATAGTGTTCCTCCGCGATTGCGAACCGGAGGAACCTCTGGTGACCCTCGAATATGGGGATGTGTAAATACGCATCCTTGAGATCGATGGAAGCCAGGAAATATCCCGGGCTTAACGAGGCCAACACCGAACGGAGGGATTCTATGCGGAACTTCTGAACCCGCACAAAGCGGTTCAGAGCTTTCAAGTCCAGAATCAGACGTACCTTGCACTCCTTTCTGGGCACAGTGAACAGATTTGAGTAAAACCCCGAAACCTGTCCCGATGAGGCACCGGGACGACCACCCCCTGGGCGAGGAGATCCTGAACCACCCAATGAAGATCGCGCAACCGATCTGGGGTCAAATGAACATTTGAGGGAAAGAATCTGTCCGCTGGACGCGAAAGGAATTCGATCTTGTATCCCGATCGAATGATTTCCTGAACCCACCTGTCCGGGATCCGGAACAGCCATGGTTCTAGAAAACCACGCAGACGTCCCCCCACCCCTGGAATGGATGAGGGCGTCCCTTCAGGTTAAGTGGGCGGGACCTGCCGAACCAGCGTGGCTTGGTTTCGGCTTGCCCGCCCAGGGCTTTTTCTGACCACCGTGGCCCTTAAAGGGTTTCCCCTTGTCCTGCGCCTTGAAGGCACGAAAGGACCCGAAATGAAAAAGATGGCAGTTGTTTTTGCCGGCTCCAGCAGAGCGTCTACACCTGCACTTGATTAATTGAATCTGTTGATTACCACTATAAAACTGAACACTATGCATTCCCACCCTTAGCTCTGAAGAAACTGACGTCCAGTCAGTGAAATGCGTCAGCGTTGGCGTCAATTGCCCACACATGCTGAATCTGCCTTCTCCGTAATCCTCGGACTTATGCACGGCGTCTTCCCTGCTGTTCCCCCGCCTCTACACTCGCTGCGCTGGACATGACATCAGGCCGATGCTAACGGACCTGCACGCCTACACCAGGAAGCTGGCTGAGTGAGCGTGGTAGGAGAACGCTGGATGAGGAACTCCACTGCCGGCAGACTCGCGGATTCACACACGGAGGTATGGACATTCATGGAACTCAGCTTTGACACATTAGCTTGATACCTACACAAACATCACGGATGATTCCTTTTTCACCCTTTGAAATTTTGCATCTTTTACCTACGGCCAATTGGTCATTATAAACGGAATCAAAGGCTGATATCCCCGCCCCATTACTGGCTGCTATTTAAAAATCTCCAACCACGACAACAACTTGATTTGCTCTGATTGAGTCTCCGGACTGAGGTCCTACCACCATCCCTTGTCCTTGGCCTATCCTTGGAAATTTTTTTCATTATCCTCTGGCCATCTGGATCAACCAATCACGGCAAATTGGCATCATGGACAGTAGGGTATTTCTTTTTACCTTGATCTTTATCAGGTACCACCTTTAGGTCCTTTCTCAGCGGAACTATTATGGTCTTCTTGGTCACATCATTTTCCATTTTCCTCTGGGAATCTAGATTTACTCAGCCATCTATTTTGGCATCTTGGGACAGTGATCATTCAGTTGTTTCAGCTAATGCAGTCAGGACAGGCTTATTTGTATTCGTATACACCAGTCTACTATTGCTATTCCAGTCCATGGTGATTCATTACATGTGCTTGTTGTTTTTAACTGTTTTTATCATTTTGCTGTGCCACACCTTGTCACTTGTATAACATTGGTTCTTTTTAAGGCACAAGTGCCTAATAAAATTTATTTTGATTCACACCTTAAGCTATTTGCCTTGTGGGTGCCCGTAGTTTATCTCCTTCAGGTTGAAAGACGCCTTGTTTTTCACCCAATTCTTTTTCTATCCAATAAGCTTTGATCAACGGTCACCTGGGGAGGTATTCAGTATCATTCATTCATTATTTCATTTTTTGATAATTAATCAGGGCCATTATGGGAACATACCTCAACTTTTTTTAGTACGAAAGGACCCCTGATTTGGTTTAAAAGAAGGGCCCCGCTTACCGCGGAAAACCTTTCCCTTGGGGTTCTGGGGTAGCAGAGTGCTCTTGCCCCCAGTGACCCCTTTTAACCAATTCGTCCAGGGATTCTCCAAAGAGACGATTCCCCGCATAAGGAATGTCAGACACCGTCTTCCTGGAGGACTGGTCAGCCGACCAGCTCTTCAGCCATATCAGACGACAGCTCAGCACCGCGACACCAGAGAGCCGTGCTACTAGAGGAGCCTCATCCAAGGCCGCATCACACAGGTACAGAACTGCCTGACGCATCTGATCCACCATCTCCATAGTAGTCGGAGGGGCGGAATCCGCCTCTAAAGTGCGTTTGAGCACCCGGGCCCAATCAGCCACAGCCTGAGAAACCATAACAGAGGCGAAGATGGGCTTCAGCAAGGAACCCGCCACCGTATAAGCGTGGCGAGCCAGAGATTCCACACGCCTGTCTGTAGGGTCCCTAAACACCGGAGAATCCTCTGAGGGCATAAGAGTGGCCTTGTTCAACCTGGACACAGTGTGATCCACTTTAGGGGACACAGTCCAGCGCAAGTCAGTAGGAGACGCGAAAGGGTAACGGAAACAAAACCGTTTTGGTACCACAAAAGGGCACTTTAAATTACGCCATTGTTCGTTCAGCGTTTCGTGAAATTCAGCGGGACAGGGAAAAACCTGTGCCGCCTTCTGGGTCCTGCGAGTCCCAAAGGAAGACTGCTTACCCGGAGGGTTGGGCTCATCCTCTAAATGTAGTGTATCCTTGATAGAAACAATAAGCGCAGACACAGCAGCGCGTTCTTTGGCCGTTTCAGGGGAAAAATCATCCCCATCATCCTCCTCCACCTTCCCATCAGAAGGAAAGGACTGAGACCCCTCAGGGGGGACACTGTCCAAGGCAACTATATCAGATTCAGAATCAGAGGAAGGCGAAGGCCTAATTCTCTTTCTAGAAACCCGTTCTGACATCAACAAGTCCACCTTGGACGCTAAAGTAACAAGTGCAGCAGCCAGAGAAGGAGAAGAATCAGGAGTACCTGATTCATTAACCAAGGCTGGGGGAAATTTGCTGTCCTGGGACTCCATGACAAGTACAAGGATGCTGGCCCTTTAAGATGTGATTGCGGCGCCCACCGCAATGCACTGCAAGTTAAAGTATCCCACTGAGAGAGGAAAGACACCGAAAGCAGAGGAATATCCCCAAAAACAGCAAAAAAGACCCCCAGGAGTGTTACCACGCTGCTCCACGATCTCTCTTCATGCAGAAAAGGAAGTGATGTCACACCGATAGAGGACCAACAAGGTTTGGTCTAAGGAAAAATGGTTGCCTATGCAAAAGAATGGAAGGCTCCGGGAAAATGGCCGCTAAACATGTGCAAAAAGAAAACACCTTGCCACACACAAGATGGCGCCCGAAGGCACCAAAACACTACAGAGAGGAGCTGTGGAGGAGGTGAGGCCAAAGCAGCTGCCCACACCTAAAATGGCGGTCCCGCGGTTTTTACACCGCAGCGGTCCGCCCCACCACGACTGTACCCCCAAACACACTAACAGTGCGGACAGGGTTAGGGACCCCCACACAGCATTACATGCTCTAGAAGCCCATGCAGGGACCGGGAGGGATGCGAGCCCTGGACACAGACATGAGGGGGAGACAGACACAGCAGAATGTAATCCCCAGACAGAGGTCCCACACAGAGGTTTTACTTACCGCTTCACAGGGCGTGGGTGCCTCCAGAGCGCGGGAACCCCCCACCCCAGATGGCGAGGGGGGCCGGCAGCCAAGAAGAGGATGCGTCTCGCGGTCAGAACCGCATGTTGAGGCATCCCAGCGAGGTAGCCATCCCCGCGGGCTTGTGCCCCTGAGGACAGGGGCAGGTCGTTTGCGAGGTCAGGGTGCACACATAGCCTGCTAAACGCTCGATGGCGGGCTGGGATTCCCTAAGATCCTCTGTCCTGAAATGTCAGGACGACCAGTCCGATTCCCAGCTCTGCAAACGCTGCAGTCTTCCTGAGAACCGAATAACTAAGCGCATAAGAAATAAAAAGCTAGTAGTGCAAAGAAAAACACATTGCAGAAAATAAAAGTAATAAAATAGAAGAAAGGCTGAGACCGTAGCCCCAGCACAGGGAAGCCTATCTTACTCCTTAACTAGGCAGAAGACAAACTGAGTTGGGAATGCTGATAGCAGGGGGGTATTGGACCAGTGGGACAGCCCCCTACAGGTGTGTCTATGTAAATTACTTTGTTTTTAACAAGTCTTATGCCTAGCTTGCTCCTGTGGATAATAGGTCAATACCCATTGGTGAAGACTCTGTGAGAGGGCGGCGACTGTCAGAAGACGCAAGAGAAAAAAAACTATAAGCAGCCCTAGTTGCAGTTTGCGAGAAGCCATGTGGGGGACACAGTAAACACGTGAAAGAAAGTACTCTGGTCAAAGGAGATCAAAAATGGGTTTTTTGACTAACCGTAAAATCCATTTCTCTGATGTTCATTGGCAGACACAGCTCCTGATCTTCTTAACCACTGGGTTATACTGCCCCCTACAGGAGTAGGACACTAGGCAGAAAAAAAGACTGACTACGCCTATGGGCAGTCCAAGGGGGTATACTCCCCCTCTCTGCCAGAGAGTGTCAGAAGAATTACAACTCCACAGAGGGGTGGGTGCTGTGTCCATCAATGAACATCAGAGAAATGGATTTTATGACAAGTCAAAAATCCCATTTTCGCTTTCATTCATTGACTGACACCGCTCCTGATCTTCTTAACCATTAGGACGACCCAAAGCACTGACAAAGATGAGGGATGGGAACAGCAAGTAAAAATTCCTAAGGCTAAACCATAGCCAACCAAGTAACAGGAGCTCAACCAAAAAACAACTAGAGCCCACCTGAAAAACATCACACCCTCAAAGAGGACCAGGTCCTCTGAACAGCAGTCTGCAAAACCTTGCGGCCAAAAGAAGCATCTGCAGATGCCAACACATCCACCTTATAACACTTTGTGAAAGTGTGCAGCGACGACTAGGTAGCTGCCTTGCAAACCTGCATCACTGACTCTTGATGACAGAAGGCCCAGGAAGCACTGAGCGCTGAAGTACAGTGTGCCTTGACAGGGAAAGGAGGAACCTGACCTTTGATAGAATATACCAGAGTCACCATCTGTCTGATCCATCTGGAAATGATCACAGAGGAAGGGGACAGTCCTTTTCAAGGCCCATCCGTGAGCACAAATAAGGAGTCTGACTTCCTAAAGGACTCCTTAGCTGCCAGGAATACAGGAATTGCCTGTGGTGTCCGTCAGAGGATCCCGTGACGGTGCCACAAACCTCTGCACTTTTCTGTTGAGTGGAGATGCCAACAGATCCACCTCGGGAGTGCCCCACCAAGGACACAGCTGATTAAACACTTCCAGATGAAGGGACCACACCCCTTGATCCAACGTCTGCCCAGATAATGCAAATGCCAATTTTTCACCCCAAGAATGTGTACGGCGGAGAGGGCTTGAACAAAATGTTCTGCCCACTGTAGAATGCTGGCTACCTCCAAAGCCAGAAAGACACTTCTTGTGACCCCCTGTTGATTGACATAAGCAATGGGAGTGGCATTGTCCGACTGAATTCACACTGGACACCCCTGAAGACGATCCCTCCAATGATCCAGGCATAGTCTGGTCGCGCAGAGTTCCATGACATTGATCGGTAGTCTGGATGCTTCCCTGAGCAAAGGTCCAGCTTAGGACACCTCCCCACCCGGACAGACAGGCTTCGTGGTGACCACTGTCCAATACAAGGGGAGAAAGGATTCGCCCTATCGAAGCACCGGAGAATGAAGCTACCAGCTCAGTGACACTCTTGTTCCCCGGGCTCAGCCAGATCGGATTGTCCAGAGACTGCGGACAGTTGTCCCATTTGGCCAGAATCTCCCTTTGCAAGGAACTCGTATGGAACTGTGCAAACGGAACCGCCTCGAAGGTAGAGACAATCAGGCTCGGCACCCGCATACAAGTGGAGGGATGACCATCTGCTGGACAGTAGAAGATGATTTGCAGCCTGCAGTTTCTGGAGTTTGTCCAAAGTAAGGAACACTCTGGCTATAACCGAGTCCAGACTCAGACCCAGATAGTCCAGTTTTGTGGAAAGAACAGCAGCAGACTTCTGAAAATTCAGAATCCAGTCGAACTCTCTCAGAGTCTGTAGAGACATTTGCAAATGATGTCAGTTAACCCCTTGCCGACCACCCACCGCAGATATACTGCGGCAAGGTGACTCGGCTGCGCAAAGTTAACTGATCTGCAGGGCCAGCAGCTGCGATTCTTGCCGAACACCCGCGATCACTCCCCCAAGGAGACAGAACAGCAGTCTGCCGTTATAAACACAGCAGATCGTTGATCTCTCAGCAATTAACACAGGGCCCCTGTGTTTATTTCACAGTTAGAAAACACCCCCTAGGCATACATTTAACCCATTTGATCGCCCCTGTTAACCCTTTCCCTGCCAGTGTCATTAGTATAGTAACACTGTATATTTTTATCACTAATTACTATAGTAATGTCACTGGTCACCCCAAAAGTGTAAAAAATGTCAGTTCGGTGTCGGATCTGTCTGGCGCAATGTTTGCAGTCATGCCAAAAATCGCTGAACGCCGCCAGTACTAGTAAAAAATACAATTTTAATAAAAATGATAAATCTTTTCCCTAGTTTGTAGATGCGATAACTTTTGCGCAAACAAATCAATATACACTTATTGGGGTTTTTTTTTTACCAAAAATATGTGGCTGTATACAAATTGGCCTAAAATGATGAAAAAATTAGATTTAAAATTTTTTTTTATTGGTAATGTTATATAGCAGATAGTAAAAAATATATTTTTTTTCTTCCAAAATTATCGCTTTTTTTTGGTCTATAGTGGAAAAAATGAAGGTCATCAAATATAACCAAAAGAAAGCTCTATTTGGGGAAAAAAGGACATCAATTTTATTTGGGTACGCAGTCACAGGACCGCGCAATTGCCAATTAAAGTATCGCAGTGCCGAATCGCAAAAAAATTGATTTTTGACTTACCGTAAAATCATTTTCTCTGAAGTTCATTGACAGACGCAGGTCCATATTCTACTTAAACATTGGGTTTTGCTGCCCCCTACAGGAGTAGGACACTAGGCAGAAAAATCTTTACCACGCCTATGGGGCAAGCCCCTGGGGGTATACAGCCACTCACTCTTCTATAGGGAATCAGTTTTGTTGAAAGCAGTGTTAGAAGAAAAAACCCCAACCCAACTCATATATAGAGGGGTGGGTGCTGCGTCTGTGAATGAACTTCAGAGAAAAGGATTGTACAGTAAGTCAAAAATCCAGTTTTCTCTATCGTTCATTGACAGACGCAGCTCTATATTCTTCTTTACCATAGGGACGTCCGAAAGCAGTATTAACATGAGGGGGGTGGGAAGACAATGCAGAAAAGAACGTAATTACTAAAGGCTAAAACTTAGTCAACCAGGAACAACAAGAGCTCACCTAGAAAACAACATACACCCTCAAAGAGAAATTCTCTTTTAAACAGCAGCCTACAAAAACCTTGCGGCCAAAAGAAGCATCCAAAGATGCCAACACATCTACCTTGTAGAATTTTGTGAATGTGTGCACAGACACACAAAGAGATACAAAGGGATAAGACACAAAGGAATAAGTTGCCGCCTTGCAAAGTTGAATCATTGACGCCTGATGGCAAAAAGACAAATAGGTACTCAGCGCCCTAGTAGAATGTGCCTTCACAGGGAAAGGTGGAACCTTAATTGAATAAGCCTGTACCACCGTCTGCCTAATCCATCAGGATATGGTCGCAGCAGAGGCAGCCAATCCTTTCTGAGGTCCGTCCGTGAGGACAAAAGTGAGTCTGATTTTCCAAAGGACTCAGTAGCTGCCAGGTAAACCCTGATTACCCTAACCACATCCAAGAAATGCAAGGAAAATGTTTTAGGATGCTTGGGCTTAGGACATAAAAAGCCAGCACAAGGTTTTCATTTAAATGGAAATCCAAGAACCCCTTCGGAAGAAACGACGGATTAGGTCGAAGTTACACCTTGTCTCTGTGGACCACCAGATAAGGTGAGCAGCAGGACAGCACCGCCAATTCTGACACTCTGCGCGCAGAGGTAATAGCCACTAAAAAGGCTACCTTCTGTGTTCAAAAGGAGCTTTCTGAAGAACTGACAGTACCAGGTTAAAATCCCATGGAGGTAAAAGGGACCATATCGAGGGAGCCATGTGGCGAACACCCGAATAAAAGTGCGATCAAAGAGTATGTGGCTAAAGGGCCATACACACTATACAATTTTCTGAAGACTTTTTCCTTTAGACTTACCAAAACCATATAATATGAGGTCAAACCTAAACACTTTCAATTTGTATGCAATCTGGCAGGCCATTGCACTACATAGAAAAGGTAAATCTGAAGGAAATCTAACCACAAAAGTTGGATAGTGTGTATCCAGCTTAAAGGGCATTGAAAAAACACAGCTAGCCGACACCTGGCCTTTGATAGTACCCAAGGTCAACCGCTGCTTAACCCCTCTTTGGAGAAAAGTCAATATCCGAGCCACCGAAAATAAGCGCAGATGCAATGTACAATTTCCATGTATGATGATAAATCTTCAGAGAGATAGATTTTCTGGCCTTCAACAGTGTGGGAATCAGAGTCAGAAAGATCCCTATCCTTCAATACCTGGCTTTTAAAAGCCACGCCGGTAAGGCCAGCGACTGTAAAGCAGGATGGAAGATCAGCCCTTGAGACAGCAGATCTTCCCTGAGAGGAAGTCTCCAAGGAGCATGAGCGATCAATCTCACCAGATTGGCGTACCAAGACCGGCAAGGCCAGTCTGTAGTCACCAGAATTACTGGAGTCCCCTCCACCTCTATTCTACGAAGAAGCCTCGGCAGCAGTTTTAGTGGGGAAAATGCATAGATCAGCCGATACTGTCCCCAAGGAGCCACTAGTGCGTCTATGGCGTCTGCCAGATGATCCCGAGAACGGTCTACAAACCTCTGTACCTTCATCTTGAGCTAAGAGGCCAACAGATCCACATCAGGAGTTCCCCACCGCACACACAGCAGGTGAAACACCTCCAGGTGAAATCGTATTTGGGTTTGGTACCTCAAGCCATGAAGATGTGGGGACTTTAAGGGAAAAGTAACAAATAATAGTCTAAAGATGAAAATAGTAAAATAACGTTTTTGTTTACTGTCTCCTATACCGTGATACATATATACAATAAAGTAAATACTTATGAGGGGCTATAGACCCCTAGTGAAGAAGTGTGATTTGAGTTCAGAAAATAGTGACAGATGTGAAAGGTGTGACTTTTTTAGAAACATTCTCTATCGTAGCAGAGAGTTTCTCCTGCGTTTGTGTCCCAACGCGTTTCGGCTCTCAGTCGAGCCTTTTTCAAGGGTGAAAGTCACAGATTATCGATTGTTTTCTTTCCATGTGTGATGGTATTAATCCCTCTGGGGCAGCGAGAGCCTCAGCCGTGTAGCGATCTATATTGTTGTTCAGGGTAACCACCTGTTCAATCTCTGCTTCAGATTGTCTCGTCAGATGGTCCTCAGGTGTGTGTTGTGCTTACCCCTGATCGGAGCCTTATACGTCCAATCTTGCAGGGTTTCCTTGAATATATAGAACTCTGTACATCACAGGTGATATGTATGTGGATAACTCCTGACCTCTGGGCTTCATATGTTGCCCCGGTGGGTCATTTACTTGTAGTGGGTGGCACGGTGGGGTTCTCTCTTTAGTTGGTAGTATTGGTAGGTGCGCCCAATTAACTGGCTGTATCGCTGGCTCGGAGCGTTCCTCTCTCCCCCCTGTCAAATGGGGAAGGCAGACATTTGACAGGGAGGAGAGAGGACCGCTCCGAGCCAGCGATACAGCCAGTTAATTGGGCGCACCTACCAATACTACCAACTAAAGAGAGAACCCCACCGTGCCACCCACTACAAGTAAATGACCCACCGGGGCAACATATGAAGCCCAGAGGTCAGGAGTTATCCACTTACATATCACCTGTGATGTACAGAGTTATATATATTCAAGGAACCCTGCAAGATTGGACGTATAAGGCTCCGATCAGGGGTAAGCACAACACACACCAGAGGACCATCTGACGAGACAATCTGAAGCAGAGATTGAACAGGTGGTTACCCTGAACAACAATATAGATCGCTACATGGCTCAGGCTCTCGCTGCCCCAGAGGGATTAATACCATCACACATGGAAAGAAAACAATCGATAATCTGTGACTTTCACTCTTGAAAAGGCTCGACTGAGAGCCGAAACACGTTGGGACACAAACGCAGGAGAAACTCTCTGCTACGATAGATAATGTTTCTAAAAAAGTCACAACTTTCACATCTGTCACTATTTTCTGAACTCAAATCACACTTCTTCACTAGGGGTCTATAGCCCCTCACAAGTATTTTTTTTTTTTAAATCAGAAAAAGAACTTTATTTAGGAACGGCACAAGACAATAAAACATTGTACAAGAAATACACAAGCAGTATACACAATCAGAGAGGATACCAAGATACAATGATAATCAGTGCAAAATGCGCTTTAGTGAAAGCACAGGAACATCATTGTCACTCCATGCACATCCCTAAAAAGAAAACAAAACAAAAGGAAAGAAAAAAGGGGGGGAGGGGGGAAAAAATAAAAACAGGAAAAACAACTAAACACGCGTTGTCATTAACATGCCAGCTGCCAAAAGCATGCAAATATCTACATAAGCAAGCGATTAAGAACAAGTTGAGGAGGAGCCAACTCCGGAGAAGACAGCCAGGAGCCCCAGATTTTCTCAAACTTAAGGAGCTTTTCTGTGATAATAGGTGTGTTTTTCACGTATCAGAATAGAGTTGACAGATTGGATCCATTGGGCACCCGCAGGAGGCCTGGAAGATATCCACATTCTAGCAATCAGTTTTTTAGCTAAGTAGAGAAGTTGAAGAAGAGCCACAAGAACATGTGGGAGGTATAGCGTCTTATCCAGGCCGCCCAACAAGCACACCAGCGGATCCAACTGAATTTGAACTCGGTATACACGATTGATAGTGGACACTACGAATCCCTCACAAGTATTTACTTTATTGTATATATGTATCACGGTATAGGAGACAGTAAACAAAAACGTTATTTTACTATTTTCATCCTTAGACTATTATTTGTTACTTTGCCCTTAAAGTCCCCACATCTTCATGGCTTGAGGTACCAAACCCAAATACGATTTCAATAGGGACGGTGGCAAACCCCATACTATCGATAGGTAGATAACGATCAAAAAACCTTCAAACACCTCCAGGTGAAGGGACCATTCTTCCTGATCCCACACATGACTCCTCAGGTAATCCGACTGCGAATTCTCCACTCCAGGCATATGCATGACTAATAGGGATCGAACAAAGTTTTCTGCCCATATTAGGATCTCAGCCATCTCTCGTGCCGCCAGGACACTCTTGGTGCCCCCTTGATGATTGACATAAGTCACGCCAGTGGCATTGCTTGATTGAAGCCGAACCGGACACATTTGAAGGTGATTTGTCCAGTGAATCATGCAAAGCTTTATTGCTCCGAGTTCCATAATATTGATCGGTAGGCTGGAGGTCCCCTGGACATACATCTTTCCAAGTACTCCCCCCCCCCCCCCCCCAAGCATACAGGCTGGCATCCATGGTAACCACAGTCCAATACAGGGGAAGAAATAACTTGCCCTGACATATTTTCAGGAAGCGGAGCCATCACAGCAGAACACTTCTCGTGTTTTTGGCTCAGCAGGATCAGATGGTCCAAAGATTTTTGGATCCTTGTTTCACTTGACAAGAAATTCTCTTTGCAGAGGTCTCGCGTTTAACTGTGCAAACGGAGCCTCTTTGAAGGTGGACATCATCAGGCCCAGCCCTCGCATGCAAGTCCGTAGAAAAGACAATTTTCTGGATAACAGCAGCCGAATCGCCCTCTGCAATTTTTGCAGTTTGTCCAGAAGAAGAAACACCCTCGCCGAAGCTGAGTTCAGTCAGTCCCAGATAATCCAGTTTGGAGGATGGGACTAGAGCAGATTTCTGGAAACTGATGTTCCATCTGAACTCTTGCAGAGTCCGCACAGTGATGGTTAAGTCGGCCAGCAGGCCTGAATGGGAGTCTGCTTCTACGAGGAGATCGTCCAGGTACCCCAGTACCGCAATCCCCCGCTGTCGCAGTAATGTCAATACCAAAGCCAACACTGGTTGAAGATCCTGGGAGCGCAGGCAAGAGCAAAAGGTAATACCACAAATTGATAATGCTCCTCGCCCACAGCGAAGCAAAGGAAATGCTGGTGCCCAGCGTAAATAGGGATGTGAAGGTAGGCGTCCTTGATATCGATAGAGGCCAAAAGGTCTCCTTAGTGTAGGGACGCCACTACCGTGTGAATGGACTCAATTCGAAACTTCTGTACCCGCACAAAGCGGTTCAGAGCCTTGAGGTCCAAGATAGGACACACTTGCTTTCTTTCCTGGGCACAGTGAACAGGTTTGAGTAAAACCCTTGAAAACTTTCCCAAGAGGGAATTGGCCCAAACACCCCTGCAACACCAAATCTTGTACCGCTTCTCATAGATCCCTTAACCAGTAGGGAGATAGGCGTAGATTGGGTGCGAAAAATCTGTCCAACGGTCGAGACCTGAATCAGTTCGTGGACCCATTCATCTTGAATCAAGAAGATCCATGGTTCCGGAAAGAAAAAAAACAAAGACGTTCCCCCACCCCAGTTACGGGTGAGGGTGCCCCCTCATGCAGAATAAGTCTTAACTGCAGAACTGGAGGGGCCTACTCTCGGTTTACCCGACCATGTCTTCTAGGAACCCCCAGATGATCTAAAAGTCTTAGATCCTTCTCCCGCGTGCCAAAGGCACAAAAGGGCCATTTGTATACTGAATAAGAGGGACCCTGTCGTGACGAGGTGCCTTGCCCTGAGCAGATTTATGAAGAAGAGTACTCTTCCCACTAGTAAGACCCTTGATAAGTTCATCCAAAGTAGAACCATTTAAGCAATCATATGTAAAAGGCAGGTCTGACAGAGCCTTTTTGTAAGCCTGGTCCACAGACCAGCTTTTTAGCCAACCCATGCGTCTCATGGTTACCCCCTACCGCAGATACTCTAGCCGCAAAGGGGGCTGCATCTAAAGACGCATCGCATATACATTTTAAACCTTGGACAATTTTGTCCAAAGTCAGGAGGAAGCGGTCTTACTTCCAAATCATTTTTCGAAAGCTTTGTCCATTCCGTAATGGTCTGGGACACCAGAGCGATCATGAAGACCGGTCTAAGTATTGAGCCCATTTATGTGGCAGGACAGAGCCTCATTCTTCTATCAACAGGGTCTTTAAAGATCAGATGCTCCTCCACCGGAATCACAGTGGATTCGTTCAGTCTGGAGACTGGGTCTTATATTAATTTTGGCACCAAAAGACACAGTAGGGTTTATTTTCGAGGTAGGTCTTATCTGTAATGTGCTGTCTTCTCCCTCCCTGCCTGTCAGTAATCTCCTGGGTGAACCTAGTAAAAGTGGTTATAAAATCCTAGCATCCACTCTATTACTGTTATATAATGTCCAGTGTGTTTCTGTAATATAATAGTGTGAAATACCTTTGTTACAGCGCCAATCGGCGCTTAGCTAATCTCCCGCTCTGTTCTCCTTTTCTTCTCCCCCCTCTGACAGCAGAGGGAAGAGAGAGCCGAGATACAATAAAGTGAGCGAAACCGACAGCGGCCAGCAGAGGAACGAGCGAGCCGAGATACAGGAATGTGTGCTTCCGTGACCCACCCTGAACACTGCAGAGGGGAGGGGCTGAGATCCCCCTCTGACAGCTATAAGAAGAGAAGGAGAGCAGAGTGGGAGATCAGCTGAGCACCGAGCGGCGCTGTACCAAAGGTATTTCACACTATTAAATAATATAGAAATAAGTTGCGCTAAAAAATGAGACATATATGTGATTATATTATGTAAAAGTCTGTGATAAAGTCCATATATAAGCACGTCAGATGAAATAACTGCAGGTACGTATCGTCACTCTATACCGTCATACCACACCACCTAGGTTTAGATGCCGTGAGGATGTTTTTGGAGAGGGACTCCCAAATCCCCCAACAAATAATCTCCTTCATCATGAGACTCCTCGAGTATGCCACCCATCACAACTATTTCTGGTTTGATGGGGGGTTCTACAGTCAAATAACGGGTGTAGCCATGGGGGCTAAATATGCCCCATCCCTTGCCAACCTGTTCATGGCACAGTGGGAGGAGGACGTCAACTATGCCCACCAGAGGCCACAGTTGATGCTGTGGGCTAGGTATATTGATGATGTCCTCCTCCTTTGGGATGGTCATCAGCGGGATTTAATAGCCTTTATGGAGTTGTTGAATTCCAATTCGAGGGGCATACAATTTAATTATGAAAGTAGCCAATCCACCATCAATTTCCTCGACATAACTATATCCATTAGGGATAATCGGTTCACAACATCTACCTATTTTAAGGCTACGGATAGGAATTCATAAATCCCTGTAGATAGCTGCCATTATGACCCCTGGTTAAGGGCGGTACCTAAGGGGCAATACCTCCGTATTAGGAGAAATTGCTCCGACTATCAAGATTTCTTATCTCAGGCTGACGTCCTGACTAATAGATTCCTGGAAAAGGGGTATAATTATGAATTCCTCCAGGAAACACTCATGGAGGTTCAACAACAGGATAGGGTCCAGCTTTTGAGACCACGTAGGATAGACAACACTAATACTACATCTACTTTGTCTGTTGCACCCTTCATTACCTCCTTTTCCAGCCAGCATATGGTCATTAAAAACCTGATTCGCCGCCACTGGAACATCCTGAATAACGACCCAGTTCTGAGCACGACGTTACCTGACAAGCCTAGGGTTATTTCTAAGGGCGCATCGTCCTTAAGAAACCATCTAGCCCCTAATGTGCTTGAACCTCCGAAACGTAAAGCCACTTTTTTGGATCAACTCACAGGATACTACAGATGCAATAGGTGTCAAATCTGTTCCCTTAATGCTGTGAGAAAACGCAATGCCAAAACCTTTACCTCTCGTAGTACTGGCAAAACACATGACATTGAACCTTTTATATCCTGCACAACCAAGGGAGTAGTTTATATGCTTCAATGCCCTTGTGGCTACCAATATATTGGCAGGACCAAACGTCCTTTGAACGTTAGGCTCAATGAACATGTGGCCAATATTAGGAAGGCTTTTCCGAAACATTCGGTTTCTAAGCATTATGCACAGGCCCATAATAGTGATCCTAAAAATACTTTGTTCCTTGGAATAGATAAGTTCACCCCCCATTGGAGGGGTGAACCTCTAACCAGAGGTATCTCCCGCCTCGAGATGTCTTGGATTTATAGGGTCAAAACGTACACGCCTTTCGGACTGAATGTAGACACAGAAGTGAATGCATTTATTGATAACTCATGAGTGGTGTTTTCCTGTTAGGGTTGGTGTAATTCCTTCTTGGTCCCTCTCCATTCTGTCCACATCTTCTAATTTTATGGTTCATTTTTTACTATATCTTGACCCCTGCTATATTAGGTATGTCCAGTAGGGGCCAGTATAGCACGCCATTGTTCTTAACTTTTGCAATCATACATATTTTTATTCATAATGTATTTTTATTCATAATGTATATTATTCATATAAGGTGTTCACCTGTGATGATTTTGTGTTATGGTGTTCATTTTGATTAATGGATTGTTTTGAACCATTAGCATTCAATTGTAATTTAATGTCATGAGGTTTTATTTATTTATCTCCTCTGGTCCGAATCCATTACCGGAATATCCTGTTTTTTTAACATCATTTTTAACATATCTTTATATATATAATTCGTAGACAGTCATCCAGTCTACAATTTTTTATGACCTTTTTTATGACTCCCCCAACTATTATGGGGAGTGGTGCTATTCCCTGCCCATTCTAGATAATATATGGTAAGCCCGGCCCCTCTGGCTTGTGGTACTGTGACAGGATCAACGTCATGGTGTTTATATTTTGCCATCAACCAGATCCGGGTTTTTCACATGGCTTCCGGTTCCGGGTTATCTCGGAGCCCATGTCATGGTGTTTACATTTTCCTTATGGCTCATTACTTACTAGTTCCGGGCCGTGTACCTAACTTCCGGTTCCGGAGCACCACAATCAACATGGCGGTGAGGGAACTTCCGGTCATCGATTTAGTGACATTTTTGGCTATTTATAGGTGGCGTCAGCACGCCGCCCGTACCTTTGAGAACATCATCTTTGATGAAACGCGTCAGATCACGGCGTGCTGACGTCACCTTTACGTTATTGTCCACGAAGGACGGGCGAGCGGAGCCGTCCAGCCGGCGGCTGTTACCTCTCTCCCTTTTTG
Organism: Pelophylax lessonae; assembly: GCF_965119305.1. Taxonomy (NCBI): domain Eukaryota; kingdom Metazoa; phylum Chordata; class Amphibia; order Anura; family Ranidae; genus Pelophylax; species Pelophylax lessonae. The sequence continues at coordinate 249,805,187 of NC_138772.1, forward strand.
GCTCTTGATATCCGATGTTTGTAAGTGTTTGTCCTTTTTTATTAATAAATCATCCGTGGGTTTTATGCTATGGTGTGCCTTTCCGTATTTTAAGGTTGATACCTCCACCTGCATCCCAAGTGCTCAGCAGTGTCCCCAGTGGAAGTACTATTGGATTGGTCCTTTGAATACCCCTCTGCCTCAATATATCTGGAGTCGGTAAGGGTATTTTTTATATGGTCTTGCCCTCTTCGCTTTGCACAGTTGGAACCTCTTTTTGTTTATGCTCATCACATCTGTTCCTTTGGTAAGCTGCAGTCCTACTGGGGGAGGTTCTCTGATCCTTACTGTTTGCTGATTACCTTTCATACTCTAGTAAGAAGTACCTATTAAGCTCTAGTGGGGATTGAGCTCTTCTGCTATCACGTCTATTCATCAGATTCACTTTCAGCACCTGAATATTTGGCATTCCTTATCACTTGGGGTGTACTCTCTCCTTTTTTTTTTTTTTCTTTTTGTTATTTTGGTTTTACGCTATGGCGTTTGTATTTTTGTATTTCACATGGTAATGCCGTACTGAGGAGATCTATCCAGGAACACGTGGTTCACTGACATCCACTTCCTGAGGACTTCAGGAGTTATCTGCTTTACTTTGGCTTTTGCAATATTTGTTTCCAGTAAGCGGTACCTGCACAGTTATTTCATCTGACGTGCTTATATATGGACTTTATCACGGACTTTTACGTCATATAATCACATATATGTCTAATTTTTTAGCGCAACTTATTTCTATATTGTTTCTATAAGGTGTCGGTCACACTTGAAGTTGCAGCTTCACAATCTTCTTTTTTTGGTTTAGCGCAGTTGTTTTACACTCCATCTTATTTCACACTATTAGATTACAGAAACACCCTAAACATTATATAAAACAATAATAAAGTGGATGCTAGTATTTTGCAAACACTAAACTAGGGCTTATTTTCAATGTAGGGCTTATATTGTAGCTCTCCCCGAAAAACGGAATTTTTGTAAAATCTTACCGTAAAATTACTTTCTCTGAGTCCTCCGACAGTCGCCGCCCACTCATACAGTCGTCACCAATGGGTATTGACTTCCGCTCCGCAGGAGTAGCTAGGCATAAGACTTGTTAGTAACAAAAGCTTTTAGCATAGACACAACCATGGGGGCTGTCCTACTGGTCAATACCCCCCCTGCAGTAGCCATCCCAACTCAGTTTGGTAGCATAGCAGTAAGTGTACAAAAAAACCCCAAAAGAGGGGCGGGGGCGGGGGCGGCGACTGTCTGAGGACTCAGAGAAAGGAATTTTATGGTAAGATTTTACAAAAATTCAGTTTTCTCTTACGTCCTCCGACAGTCGCCATCCACTCATACAGTCGTCACCAATGGGACGTCCCAAAGCAGTGAAGACATGAGGGGTGGGAGACGCAACCGTAGAAAAGGCAACGCAGTACCCACATCAGAGAAAGGAACCTTACACACACAGTAAGAGAACCTTCTGGGCAACGAAAAAAGGCTCAACAGGAGCAACTGCCCAGGAAAGCAAATAACCCAGGGGATAAACAACCCCAACAGCCAGGGACCCACAAACAACAAGGGTCCCCTATGGCACCGCCGCACTGAGAACTTTGCGGCCAAAGGAGGCATCAGCTGATGCCAGAACATCCACCTTATAGAATTTGGAAAAGGTGTGCATCGACGACCAAGTCGCAGCCCTGCACACCTGAGCAACCGAGGCCTGATGCCAGTAGGCCCAGGACGTACTCAATGATCTGGTGGAGTGCGCCTTAACAGGGAAGGGTGGAACCCGTTCCTTCAAAGCATAGGCCTGTTCAATGGTCTGTCTGATTCATTTGGCAATGGTCGCTGCAGACACAGCCATGCCCTTCCGAGGTCCCTCAGGAAGGACAAAGAGGGAATCTGATTTCCGAAAGGGTTCAGTGGACGACAGGTACACCCTGATCGCCCAGACAACATCCAAGGAATGCAATGCAACCTCCTTAGGATGCTTCGGCTTCACACAGAGTGAAGGCAAAACAATGTCCTCATTAAGGTTAAAGTCAGAGACCACCTTAGGGAGAAAAGACGAATGGGGTCGCAAGACCACCTTATCCTTGTGAACCACCAGATACGGAGAGGGGCAAGACAACGCCGCCAACTCCGACACACTGCAAGCCGAAGTGATCGCCACTAGAAAGGCAACCTTTTTAGACGGCAGAGGTAACGATATCTCCCGGATGTTTTTAAAGGGAGAACGCTGTAACACGGACAGAACCAAGTTCAAGTCCCATGGAGGTAAAGGCTCCCTCCCGGGGAGGAGCCAAATGACGCACACCTTGAATGAAGGTGCGAATTAAGGAATGAGACGCCACAGGGCGTTGAAAAAGAACAGCCAGTGCAGATACCTGGCCCTTTATCGTGGCCAGCGCCAGGCGCTGGTCCACACCAGTCCGCAGGAAAGCCAACAGTCTCGACACCGAGTATGAGCGAGGAGAAAACCCCCCCGGGACTCACAACAGGCAAAATAGGCTTTTCAGGTACGGTAATAAATCTTACCAGACGAGGCTTTCCTAGCCTTGATTAAAGTAGGAATGACCTCAGGGGAGAGACCCCCTGTCTCTCAGGACCTGGCTTTCAACAGCCAGGCCGTTAAAGCCAGCGACTGTAAAGCAGGATGGAAGATCGGTCCCTGAGACAGGAGATCTTCCGCAGTGCCAGCCGCCAAGGAGGCTCGACCCCCAGGTGAACAACGTCGGCGTACCAGGACCGGCGTGGCCAGTCCGGCGCCACCAGGATCACCAAGTTCGGTTCCGAGGCTAGCCTGCGGAGGAACCTGGACAACAACTGAATCGGAGGAAAGGCGTACATCAGACGATACTGATGCCAAGAGAAAAGATGTTATTTAAGGCGCTCACAGGGGGTGCTGCTCTCTAATGTGGCTGCTAGTAGAGGCAAATGGTCAGGCGGGGTTAGGCAGGACACTGGTACTTGGAACAGTTGTCAGCTAGAATAGCCTTGGGGGGGGGGGGGAGCAAAAAGTAGGGCTCAGATGCCTGGAGGCAGAGAGTGTTAGGCTGACCGGGGGTGTAAGGGGGGAGGGGGGAGGGGGGGTCCGGGTGTGGACGATCCTCTGTTCAGTGGGTGGGTGAGGATGGGTTGCACTCAAGGCTGCTCTCCGGGTGAGCGAAGCAGCTCAATGTTAGCCATAGAGGAAAGGGGGAAAAAAGCGCCAGTAGAGTGCAGTTTTTTTTAAAAAAGAAGGTAGTTTATTAAAAGTAAGTATAAAGGAACAGGTGACTCGATACTGGACTCACTTCAGTGCAGTCACTGTGGTGCCCTCCCTGGTGTAGGTCAGAAGCTCGGTGCCTGCTCTGGGTCCTGATGCGGTCCAATCATCCGGGAGAAGTCCGGGGTTTCTCAGGCGACTTCCAGGTCGGATCGGCATAGGAGATGTGGAGCGTGTTGGAGGCTTCTTCCGGCTGCGTCTGACGTCACAGGGTGTCTGGGCTTAGGTGGGCGTATCCGGGCGTCACAACATGTTTCGGAGCATGCGCAACATGCCGGTGGCGGGCATGCGCACTCCTTTGTCAAGTGTCCGGATGGGAGGACGTGCAGGGAATTATATAGGAAGCTGGGGGCGTCATTAAGGAATAAAAGCGGCAACGGCCAAAATGATCTTAAAGCGGCAATGTTCATAGGAGACACAGGGGAAAAGAGTCATGTATACGATAACACATAAATATGTGTAATGTCCAAATGTCTTTTTGGCAAAGTTGACCAAGCGGTCCGGGGGCATATTCCAGGAACAGAATAAAAACATTTGATACTTATACAATAAGGAAACGTTAAAAAGCATATCTATTAGTACAGGGACTAGACAATGATTATTAGAACAATAATAATAATAATAATGAGGTTATGATTCTAGCAGCTTAAGGTAAATAGCAGTTAAAAAGAAGGCTAGTGTCTAACGGGGCTGACCCCATGAAAAATGGGTCAGGGAATCGTCTTCCTGTTTCTAAGAATCTTCCCACCCATCTGAACCCCAAACATAGATCAGCCTCACATACTCCCCGCCTCCCCCGTTCCATTTCCCAGCGCCCTAACAAGCCTACAACCATAACACCCCAGTCACCCAATACACAGCCCAAAGATCCTCCGTCCTCCACAACCGGCCCACAGCCGTTTACAAATCCAAGCCCCCCTACACCACCCTCTATAACCCCCAAGGACCCAAAAATAGTCGTTGGAGACTTTGGAACGGGTGATATACCTACACCCTCAAACCCCGATTCCATTGTTTTTTTAGAGGTGGGCCCCCTCCGAAAAAGACGTCTCAAACGAAAACACACAGAAGAGGGTGTAGAGGCGGACGCAGAACCCACAAAAATAAAAAACAAACTCCCGAAACTGTAAAGATCTTCAATCTGTCCTCGCATCAATTATCCTCTCAAGATCTCTCTCTTCTAAGCAGAGGTCTATCGTTTGCACCCACCATAGCACCCAACTCATTCCAATTATTCAAAGACCTCCATAAGTTCGTCCGGAAACTTACATTGACCAGACACTTCAGTATACAGTCCAATAAACACCTCAAGACCGACTCCATCCCACCCACATCTACCAGTACCCAGACACCCACGGCTATACCTACTACACATGAAGACTACTCTTTTACCAGCCCAGTCAGTACACTAGATTACTCCACCTATACAGAAGAACTACCTGATGACATAGATCCAGAACTACTACTCTATACCCAACACCCTCAAACCTCCCCACCCATACAACATACAGCCCTGCGTGCAAAGTCCACATTCAATCCCACCCGGTCCAAAGGGCCATACATCGAATCTTTTTACAGGGTGGTATTCGCTGATCTACAAAAAATGTGCGAAAACAACAGCCATACCCACCGTAAAAGACCACCACACAATCTCAGTCATGGAGAAAGACAATCACTTAAAAAACTCACACACAACACTGATATTATTATCAAACCTGCAGACAAAGGTGGCGGCATAATCATCCAAAATAAATCAGATTATGTTAACGAAGCCCTCCGTCTACTTTCAGACAAAAACACATATTCCATCCTACTCAAAGACCCACTACCTGAATTCCAAGCTGAACTGGAAATACTCATCACCACAGCCACCAAAGCCAAAATCATAGACCTCAAGGAAGCCAGTTTTCTGAAAAGAAGCTTCTACAAAACACCATACTTCTACCACCTTCCCAAAATACATAAACACCCCACTACACCCCCCGGCAGACCAATAGTCGCAGCTATGGACAGCATCACCAGCGGACTCTCACAATACACAGACACATTCCTCCAACCGTTAGCCCAATCCCTCCCATCTTACATTAGAGATTCAGCCCACCTCATGGAGCTCCTCCGACCCTACACCTGGGAGGAACAATATCTCTGGCTATCATTAGACGTCACGTCCCTATACACTTCCATCCCCCACGACATTGGCCTTACCTCCATTCAACACTTTCTCTCCCTAGACAATCTCATCAATCCAAAACAGGCCGTATTCATCTCAGACGCTATCAAATTCTGCCTAACTCACAATTATTTTTCATTCCAAAACACATACTATCTACAAACCACAGGCACTGCCATGGGCGCCAATTTTGCCCCCTCATATGCCAACCTCACAATGGGCTTCTGGGAAAATACCTCCATCTGGCATAACAATCCATACATCAAACATCTGATATTCTATGGCCGTTACATTGACGATTTGATCATCATTTGGGACGGCCCCCCAGCATCATTCAGGACTTTGTGGATCATTGTAACGACAACCCGTTCAGCCTATCTTTCACCCATGCATGGCATCCGGACAAACTGGCATACTTAGACTTAGAACTAAGTCATGACGGTAACACCATTATATCCAGTAATTACACAAAACCCACCGCAGGGAACTCATACCTCCACTATGACAGCTGCCACCACCCATTGTGGGTCAACAACATACCCAAAAGTCAGTTCTGCCGTCTCCGACAAAACTGCACTAGAGACACCGACTACCATACTCACAGCCAACATCTAAAAAAGAAATTTCAAGATAAAGGTTACCCAGATCACACAATCGACACAGCTTACACCACATACCTGCCTGGCAAACCCCCCAAATAAGAGAACTCCCAATCAGACACCACAGTCCGCTTCATCACTCAATTCCACGGAAAACATAAAAAAATGGAGAACATACTCTCCCGACATTGGGGTATCCTCAAACAAGACCCACACCTCTCCACCCATATTATGGACAAACCCCGCATCACTTACCGCAAGGCTCCATCACTTAAAGCTAAAATAGCACCCAGCAAACTAAAAACTCCCAAACCCAACCCCCTCTGCCTCATACCACTAAAAGGGATCTTTCAATGTAAAAAGGCCCTATGCAAAACGTGTGCCTTTATCCAACATGGCCAAAAATCATTTATACATAAAGGCATCACCTATACCTTCAAAGATTTCTATAATTGTTCCACTGACTATGTAATATACTGTCTATCTTGCCCATGCCCTCGGTTATACGTGGGCCGTACCACCTGCCCCCTCAGACAACGTTTTGGAAAACATAGACGCTACATAGAGACAGGGAGCGACTATCACAGTGTCCCACGACACTTTCTGGAATTCCACCACCAATCCACTGCCGGTCTAAAAATCTGGGTCCTCGAATCCATCCCAAACACCATACCTCCAGCAGAACGTTTCGCGTTACTTTGTGAACGCGAAACGTTCTGGATTTACACTTTGGACAGCCTCAGTCCCTCCGGACTCAACGAGGAACTTGATGTGAACACTATCCTTTAGCCCTTTTAATAAATCAAAATCTAATGCTTTCTGTTGTCCTCATTTCAGGTCACATATGCCCTACATAATTCATGCTCATCAAGAACACCACCCGTGAGTATGCACCCAAAACCCTCCCACCAAAACCCCCCTCCCCCATTTCCCTCCCCTTCTTTTCCTTTCCCCCCCCCTACCTCCCAAATAACCAAAACCCCCCCCCTCTTCCTCTCCCCCTTCCTCCTTTTTTCCTCTTCCTCCCCCCCCCTCCCCCTTCACCCCTTCTCCCTCTCCCCCCTTCCTCTGCCCACCCCCCATCATCCCTCCCCCCTCCCTCCCCTCACCCTTCCTCCCCTTACCTCTAACTTAAACCCCCCCCCCCACCCCCTTCCCCAACACCCCACCCAGCTCCAACCCCCCCCCCCCCTGATCTCTTTCTACCCAAACAGGAAGACGATTCCCTGACCCATTTTTCATGGGGTCAGCCCCGTTAGACACTAGCCTTCTTTTTAACTGCTATTTACCTTAAGCTGCTAGAATCATAACCTCATTATTATTATTATTATTGTTCTAATAATCATTGTCTATTCCCTGTACTAATAGATATGCGTTTTAACGTTTCCTTATTGTATAAGTATCAAATGTTTTTATTCTGTTCCTGGAATATGCCACCGGACCGCTTGGTCAACTTTGCCAAAAAGACATTTGGACATTACACATATTTATGTGTTATCGTATACATGACTCTTTTCCCCTGTGTCTCCTATGAACATTGCCGCTTTAAGATCATTTTGGCCGTTGCCGCTTTTATTCCTTAATGACGCCCCCAGCTTCCTATATAATTCCCTGCACGTCCTCCCATCCGGACACTTGACAAAGGAGTGCGCATGCCCGCCACCGGCATGTTGCGCATGCTCCGAAACATGTTGTGACGCCCGGATACGCCCACCTAAGCCCAGACACCCTGTGACGTCAGACGCAGCCGGAAGAAGCCTCCAACACGCTCCACATCTCCTATGCCGATCCGACCCGGAAGTCGCCTGAGAAACCCCGGACTTCTCCCGGATGATTGGACCGCATCAGGACCCAGAGCAGGCACCGAGCTTCTGACCTACACCAGGGAGGGCACCACAGTGACTGCACTGAAGTGAGTCCAGTATCGAGTCACCTGTTCCTTTATACTTACTTTTAATAAACTACCTTCTTTTTTAAAAAAACTGCACTCTACTGGCGCTTTTTTCCCCCTTTCCTCTCTGATACTGATGCCAAGGGGCCACCAACGCATCCGAGGCGCCTGCCCGCGGATTGCGCGTTCTTGCCACAAACCTTTCCATCTTGTGGTTTAGCCGAGACGCGAACAGATCCACGTCCGGGGATCCCCACTTCGCACAAAGCATTCGGAAGATCTCCGGGTGTAGGGACCATTCCCCCTGGTCCAGGGTCTGGCGGCTCAGATAGTCGGCCTGCCAATTCTCCACACCTGGAATATAAGCTGCCGATATTGCCGGGACATGAGTCTCGGCCCAAGACAGAATTACCGGTCACCTCCCGGGCCGCCCGGGCACTCCTGGTGCCCCCTTGGTGGTTGATGTAAGCCACCGCGGTAGCATTCTCCATCTGTACCCGAACAGGACGGCCCCGAAGCCGATCCGACCACTGGAAGAGACAGAGTTTGATCGCTCTGAATTCCAATATGTTGATCGGAAGGGAGGATTCCTCCTCCGACCAAGTGCCCTGGGCAGACAGGTTGCCCAAGACTCCACCCCAGCCCAACAGGCTGGCATCCGTGGTAATCACCGTCCACAGCAACGGACGGAAGGATTTTCCTTCTGACACAGACGGGACTGAAGCCACCACAGAAGATCCATTCTGGTCTGGCGACAACAAAACCCTTTAGATCCAAGGACTGAGGAATTCTGTCCCACCTGGCCAGGATCTCCGCTTGGAGAGATCGAGTGTGAAACTGAGCAAATAGGATCGCCTCGAAGGCCGATACCATCAACCCCAGGCACCGCTTACAGGTCCTGAGCGACGAGGACTGGTTGTCCCTGAGGGACCTGACCTCGTTTTGAAGGGTCCGGAGCTTGTCCTCTGGCAGAAAAACCCGCTTGAGCAGAGTCCAGAACCATTCCCAGATAGGGAAGACGAACCGAAGGAGACAACGTCGACTTCTGAACGTTGATGGTCCAACCAAACTCCTGTAGCGTCTGCACCGTAGTGGACAGATCGCACGTCAGGCTCTGACTGGCACTCGATCTTAACAGGAGATCGTCCAGATATCCCAAGACCGCAATGCCCTGTGCCCTCAACAGGCCCAGAACAGGTGCCAGCACTTTGGTAAAGACTCTTGGAGCCGAAGCGAGACCGAAATGTAACGCTACAAACTGATAATGGACCCTCGAAAATGGGGATGAGCATCCTTCAGGTCGATAGAGGCCACCACTGAACGGAGCAATTCCATGCGGAACTTCCGAACACGAACAAAGCGATTCAGAGCTTTCAAGTCCAGGATTGGACGTACCTTGCCCTCCTTTCTGGGCACAGTGAACAGATTGGAGTAAAACCCCTGAAACCTGTCCCGATGGAGGCACCGGGACAATTACCCCCTGGACCAGAAGGTCCTGCACCGCTTGATGCAGGTCCTGTAAACGCCCCGGGTCAAATGGAGATTTGAGGGAAAGAATCTTTCCGACGGCCGTGAAAGGAATTCGATCTTGTATCCAGATCGAATGATTTCCTGAACCCACCTGTCCGGAATACGGAGCAGCCAAGGTTGGAGGAAACCGCGCAAACGTCCCCCCACCCCTGAAACGGGTGAGGGTGTCCCTTCAGGCAGAGGCGGGCTGAGCCGTCGTGCCGGCATGGCCGGACTTTAGCTTACCCACCCAGGGCTTCTTCTGGCCACCTTGGCCCTTGAAAGGTTTGCCCTTGAATTGTGACTTAAAGGCACGAAAGGACCCCTGAGTGGGTCTAAAGGCGGGACCCCGCTTGCAGCGAAAAGGACTTGTTCTTCGGATTCTGGGGCGGCAGAGTGCTCTTGCAGCCAGTGACTCCTTTCACCAAAGTATCCAAAGCCTCGCCAAAAAGGTGAGACCCAGCATAAGGAAAGTCAGTGTCAGGAAAGAGCTCACCTGCTGGTGGCACTGTAGCTCCCAGATCCATAGACTGCAGTTCTAGTGTCCACCAGCGGGTGTCTCTCCGTAGTCAGAAGCAAACATCTAATGCAATCAGTCATCACCTGATGCTGGTTGCAGGAAGTATATTTAAACCCTGTGTATGCTTCTTCTCACTGCCTTGGTATTGTCTCCATGTGCGCCTGACCTGCATTCCTGTGTCCCTGCATCCTGATCCTGGACTCTGATCTTGACCCTGCAGCCTGATTCCTTCCTTCCTTCCTGTTTGCCTACTCCGTCTCCTGCAACCCTCTCTCTGTTCTGTCTTGCTCCCAGCTCCCTCTGCTTGATCTTCCATGTATGACCCCGGCTCTGTTACATTTACTATTCATTTATCCTGTTTTTGTATACATTTGGTTTGAGCAGTTGTTTGCTGTGTGTCACTATTGTTTGGTTATCTGGTTGGATTTACACAGTTATAGTTTTCTGGAGGTGCGTTTACATTTGTGTTATTCACCTTTTTTTAAATAAATTATATTCTTTACACCTTAATTATGTCTAATATTCTCTGTGTCAGTCCACACATTTCTGGTCACACCTGTTGCTGACAGTCAGGCACCGTTTTCCATGACGTCTGGTCAGCCGACCAACTCTTCAGCCAAATCAGTCGACGGTTAAGCACCGCAACACTAGTGGGAACCACGGTAGCCTTGTTTAACACGGCCACAGCGTGATCCACCTGGGGGGGCTACGCACCAGCGCGCATCCGTAGAAGGCGCAAAGGGGTACAGCAGTTTAAACCGACTAGGCACCGTGAAAGGGCGTTTTAAACTGCGCCATTGTTCATTCACTGTGTGATGAAACTCAGCGGGGCAGGGAAAAACCTGCGCTGACTTGCGGGTCCTATGTGTCCCAAATGAGGACACAATGGCCGGAGGAGTGGGCTCATCCTCCAAATGTAGTGTTTCTTTAACAGAAGAAATGAACTCATCCATGTGAGCGCATTCTTCAGGCAACCCCGGGGAAGATTCATCAACCCCCTCCACCTCCGCCTCCCCCTCAGACCCCAGAAGGTCCAGGGACGAGAGAGACCCTGAAAAGGGCACGCCAGCCACAGCAGCCACATCACCATCTGAAGAAGAGAGAGATAATCTGGGCCTTTTCCTAGCAGCACGTTCAGCCATCAGCACCTCCATTTTTGACACCAAAGACGCCACTACAGCAGCCAAATTAGGTAAGGGGGGGGGGGGTTCAGCAGAACTGGGGTCCCCCACCAAGGCTGGGGGGAATTTGCTGTCCTGAGAATCCATTGCCAAAAACTGAGCCAGGAAGGATAGAACAGAGAGATATGGAAGAGACAGTCTGCAGAGCCCCACAGAGTGTTACCACACCGATCGCTGCTCCAGAGGAAAAGGAAGTGAGGTCACCAGAAGCTGAACTAATGCTGCAAGGCCCAGGGAAAATGGCTGCCCATAGAAATGAATGGAAGGCTTCGGCAAGATGGTCACTGACGTGCTCGAAATGATCGTTCTGCCACACACAAGATGGTGCCGGATGGCGCCAAAACACTACATAGCAAGCTATTGTGAAAGCCCATAGTGAAGCCATAGTGAAGCCAGACATCGGGGGGGTCCAGCGATCAATCAGGCATAGGGGGGGCCCTGGCAGGGACCCAAACCAGAAATACCCCCCCCCCCCAGCGGATTGTGCGATCAGCGGCATTGGCGTGCCCTCCCCCCCCCCCCCCGAGGGCCCCCATCGCCTGCTACAGCCCCTACACTGTACCCGACCAGGGGATGGTCCCTAAGGACCCCACATACAAGGGGGGGCTTAGGGGATGGGGGTAACCCGAGGGTCCTACTGTCCCAGGGATTGGCCCACGTCCACCCCGAGACCGCAAGAGATATGAGGTGAACACTACTCCCCATACCAACAGTATTCAGGTGGGCGCCACTCCGGACAGACCACCTCTCCACCCGGGGTGCGGGTGCTGACCGGCGAGGTGTTTCACTTGCAGGCCAGCCCCCATCCAGTTGGGCTATGTTGTGGCGAGGCCTAGTGCGGAGCGGCGGCTTGCACACGCTCACTGGCTAGACTGGGAGACCCTAAGGATCTAGAATATCCAGTCCGACGCCCAGTCCGGCTGTTGATTTTAGTTCTCTCAGGAACATAACAAGCTAAAAAAATTTAAAATTTAGACAAAATGTTCCCTTTTTACATTAAAAACATGCTAGGACCGAAATCCCAGCAGGGAACTAGGTCCTTACACCTGAATAGGCAGAAAAAAAACGAAATGCCTATAGCAGAGTGAGAGGGTGTATACCCCCAGGGACTGCCCCATAGGCTGGTAAAGATTTTTCCTGCCTAGTGTCCTAGGCAGGAAAAACCCAATGGTTAAGAACAATATGGAGCTGCGTCTGTCAATGAACGATAGAGAAAATGGCCTGGTCATTAAGGGGGTAAAACCTTCCGGGCTTTAAGTAATTTTTTTAAAAACAAAATGTGTCACTAATAAATCATTTATTAACCCTTATGTTTTCCCTAATAAGCCCTAATTATCTCCTTTTTTTCCATGTAGCTATAATTTTTATGCTGGATTTCTTTTTCTATTTCTGTTTTTCTGCCATTATTTAAAATTGCATTTTCACTGTTTTATTAAAAACATTTTTTAATTTGCATTATAAAGTATTACCGGTAGATGTAATCTCTAAAGACGCTGGCTGTGTGGAAATCCTGTACCGGTATACCGTATGCACCGTAGCTTCGGCTACATACAGTGTACCGCGCTGAGCCAATCAGGGAGAGAGTGATGTATTCTATTATTGAATGCAAAGCCTGCTCGGATTGGCGGTGTAACATCAGCCCGCCTCTCTGACTCTGCCAATCTGAGCAGGCTTTGCATTCAATAATAGAATACATCGCTCACTGTGATTGGTTCAGCGTGGTATACTGTATGTAGCCGAAGCTACGGTACATACGGTATACCGGTAAAGGATTCCCACACAGCCAGCGTCTTGAGATTATATCTACTGGTAATACTTATACTTAGGGTACCTTGGAGATATTATGAGAGATTACATGTATTACCGTACTTGGGGTACCTTGGAGATCTATGAGAAATCTGGTGTTGCCTTGCTTCTGAAGGGGGGGTAGTCTTATACGACGAGTATAGCCCAAAACCTATGTTTTAACTTGAAAATTAGGGGGGTCGTCTTCTACGCCCAGTCATCTTATACGCCAGAAAATACGGTACTTGTAAAAACCTTTGCAATGCTTTGTAACAGAATAATAATTTCAGTGTTATTATACACAGGACAAAATACAGAATAAAATGTATATTTTATCTACAGTAACACCAATAACTTTTTAACCAACACTGATTTAAAAAAAAAAAGGGCTTTAAGTTTATTTTATTCATGAATTACATAGAAAATGAAAAGATTTTTGCAAGATAATATAAATGAAAGAAGAAAGAAGGTCACTTTGGTTGGGGGGCCTGTGGAACCCAGCTTCCCTTCGAGAGTTTGAGAAACACCTCTCTCAGCTCCCTAGGCCCCTCTTATGTGTAAGTCCCCCTGTGTCTTTTAGGGACACAGGGTGACCAAGGAAATGATGGACAGGTACTTAATGGATACTGAGAATATAGTTTGAATTACTTAAAATGGGACAGTAACATTTATCAACCATATATCTCGAGAAATATATGAAGACTATTCCTGGCCTGTTTGATTCTGAACACCTTCATTGAAAGAGCTAATCACATTGGCCTCTGTTCCATGTTCTTCAATGTCAGAGACGGACAGTCTGTCAGTGGTGGTCTCCTCCTATTGTCTGTGTATTAAGGTGTGATGTGTTTTCTGTTAAGCCTGTCTGTCCCATTGTTAACCACTTGCCGACCGCCGCACGACTATCTACGTCGGCGGTCAGCCCCTCACAGGCAAACTAACGTAGGGCTATGTTGCTTGCTTGTGAGGGTCTAGGGAGCGAGCGCGCGCCCCCGGAGGCGCACTCCCGCTCCCGCGTGGTCACGGACCCCCCCGCGCGTGTGACCAGCGGACCCGATGTCCGCCGGCCACTCGGCGATCGGCGGGGGAGAGGGAGAATGTCAGGCAGCTTGTGTAAACAAGCTGCCTGTCATTCTCCTCGCTGTAAAGACACTGATCACATGGATCTACTATGTAGATCCGTTGATAAGTGTCCTTACAGCTCAAGCCACAGCCAATCACAGTAGAAAGCACGCCCCTAGGGACACACACAGCCCCTCCCTCCCAAATAAAGTTAACCCCTTCACTACCAGTGTATTTTTACAGTAACAGTGCATATATATAGCACTGATTACTGTAGAAATGTCACTGGTAACCCCAAAAGTGTCAAAATGTCAGTCAAGGGTCCGATCTGTCCGCCGCAATGTCGCAGTACCGCAAAAAAAAAATCGCAGATCGCCGCCATTACGCGTTAAAAAAAAAAAACAACAAAAATGACAAAAATCTTTCCCTTTGTTAGTAAACGCGATAACTTTTGCGCAAACCAATCAAAATACGCTTTTTGCGATTTTTTTTACCAAACATAGGTAGCATAAAACAAATCGGCCGAAAATGTTAAAAAATTTTGATTTTTACATTTTTTTTGGGGGAATTTCATATAAAAAAATGTGAAAAATATTGCTATTTTTGCAAAATTGACGCTCTTTTTTTGTTTATAGCGCGTGATCAAAAAATCACACAGGTGATCAAATACCACCAAAAGAAAGCTCTGTTTGTGGGAAAAAAAGGACGCCAAATTTGTTTAGGTACAGCGTCGCACGACCGCGCAATTGTCTGTTAAAGTCACGCAGTGCCGAATCGCAAAATACCCCCTGGTCGGAATGGGGGTAAAATCTTCCGGGGCTTAAGTGGTTAATGAACTCGCATGCTGTTTCTGTCCAGATGGCTAGATAATTAGTTCAGGTAAATTCTATTTCTGTACACAATTTCCTCTGCATATGCTAAAGTAATCAGGCACCTGACCTGGTGGGGTAATCTGATCAGGAGGGGGATGTCCATCCTGTAAATATTCAGTGTGAGTTTGTTCAAAAAAGATTCCAGTTCTATACAAGCTAAGCTCCGTCTAGTTTTGTATGGGGGCAGCTAGAATATCTGATTCCTACTGTATGTTCAAGACTGGGGAAAGCCGTATACTGACTGAAGCCCACAAACAGCAGTGTGAGTCATGGTTCTGTTACACTGGTGGCAGGAGCGGGATAAAGGTATGGGAGAAGAGGAAGCCATCTTCATTCCCAAACCACGGATCACAGATTTAAGTGACTTTCCATCGGAGGATGAAATGGATGATAAATCACCCAAAGTGTTGGCACTGGGCCCAAGGGCCACCAGCCCATGCTCTGGACTTTCAGCGATTCCAGAGACTGGGGATTTATTCACAACAACTCCGTGACTGTTCTTGAATGGCCCAGCCAGAGCCCTGACTTAAACCCAATTGAGCATCTCTGGAGAGACCTAAAAATGGCTGTCCACCAACGTTTACCATCCAACCTGACAGAACTGGAGAGGATCTGCAAGGAGGAATGGCAGAGGATCCCCAAATCCAGGTGTGAAAGACTTGTTGCATCTTTCCCAAAAAGACTTCTGGCTGTATTAGATCAAAAGGGGGCTTCTACTAAATACTGAGCAAAGGGTCTGAATACTTAGGGCCATGTGATATTTCAGTTTTTCTTTTTTAATAAATCTGCAACAATGTCAACAATTCTGTGTTTTTCTGTCAGTATGGGGTGCTATGTGTACATTCATGAGGAAGAAGAATGAACCTAAATGATTTTAGCAAATGGCTGCAATATAACAAAGAGTGAAAAATTTAAGGGGGTCTGAATACTTTCCGTACCCACTGTATACAGACATGAGGGCATCCCCCTCCTGACCAAATTACCCCACCAGGTCAGGTAAGCCAGATTACATTATCCTGCAGATGAAATTGCGTACAGAAATATAATTAACCTGAACTAATTATCTAGCCATCTGGACAAAAACAACATGCAAGTTACATAGTTACATAGTTAGTGAGGTTGAAAAAGACATAAGTCCATCCAGTTCAACCTATGATGTGCGTGTGTGTGTTTGCTTTTAACCGTACATTGTATACCCCTGTATGTTGTGGTCTCTAAAGGTGCCCATCTAATAGTTTTTTGAAACTATCAATGCTCCCTGCTGATACGACTGCTTGTGGAAGAGAATTCCACATCCTTACCGCTCTTACAGTGAAGAACCCCTTACGCACTTTAAGGTTAAACCGCCTTTCCTCAAGTTTTCGTGAGTGGCCACGTGTCTTATTGTATCTCCTTTCTCTGAATAGTTTGTTCCTTATGCTAGGGTCGCCAGTACAGTATTTGTACATTGATATCATATCCCCCCTCAATCGTCTCTTCTCCAGAGAGAATAGGTTCAGTGCTTGTAATCTTTCCTCATAGCTGATGTCCTCCATTCCCCTAATTATTTTTGTTGCCCTTCTCTGGACTTTCTCCAGTTCCAGCACATCCTTCCTGAGCACCGGTGCCCAGAACTGGACAGCATACTCCAGATGTGGCCGGACCAGAGTCTTGTAGAGTGGAAGAATAATCTCTTTATTTCTGGAGTGAATCCCCTTTTTTATACAACCCAGTATTCTGTTGGCTTTGCTTGCGGCGGCTTGGCATTGCATGCCACTGCCAAGCCTGTTGTCTACCAGTACCCCCAGGTCCCTTTCCATCCTAGACTCACCTAGAGGTTCCCCCCCTAGTGAGTAGCTTGCTTTCTGGTTTCTGGCCCCCAAGTGCATTACTTTACATTTTTCTGCATTAAATCTCATCTGCCATGTAGCTGCCCACCCCGTTATTTTGTTCAGGTCTGCTTGCAAGATTTCCACATCCTGCATAGAAGATATTGGCATGCCTAATTTAGTATCATCTGCAAATACTGAGATTGTACTAGATATCCCCTCCTCTAGATCATTTATGAATAAATTAAACAGGATTGGTCCCAGGACAGAACCCTGGGGGACCCCACTTTCCACACCCGCCCAATCCGAGTACTCCCCATTAATCACCACCCTCTGTACTCTCCCCTGGAGCCAGTTCTCTATCCAGGTACTCACCTTATGGTCCATACCTACCTTCCTTAGTTTGTACAGTAAGCGTTTGTGGGGAACGGTGTCAAAGGCCTTTGCAAAGTCCAGATACACCACATCCACAGGCTTACCTTTATCTAAGTGGCAGCTCACTTCATCGTAGAAGGTTAATAGATTGGTTTGGCACGAACGATTTTTCATGACTCCATGCCGATTACTGCTTATAATACGGTTTTCATTACTAAAGTCTTGTATGTGGTCCCTTATCATCCCCTCCAAAATTTTGCAGACTACTGATGTTAGGCTGACCGGCCTATAGTTACCCGGGATATATCTCGGCCCCTTTTTAAATATTGGTACCACGTTGGCTTTTTTCCAATCAGCTGGCACCATACCCGTCTGTAAACTATCCTTAAAGATCAAGAATAATGGTCTGGCAATGAGCTCATTAAGAACCCTTGGGTGCAAGCCATCCGGTCCCGGGGATTTATTTATGTTAAGTTTCTCTAGTTTAGCTCTAAGTCTATCCTCTGTTGGCCATGGCGGCACTTCCTGAGGTGTATTATTTAGTTCGGCCTTACAAGCGGGGTTCGTGTAACCCCCCCCGATTCCTTTGTGAAGACTGAAGAAAATAAATTATTTAACACTTCCGCCTTTTCTCTGTCCTCTGTGGCCATTTTTCCTTTATCATCTTTTATGGGGCCAATGTGCTCTGGCCTCGCTTTCCTACTGTTTATATACTTAAAGAACTTCTTGGGGTTCTTTTTACTCTCCTCCGCTATATGTCTCTCGTGTTCTATTTTAGCCGCCCTGATTTCGTCTTTACATTTCTTATTACACTCTTTGTAGTGCTTAAATGCTGCCAATGACCCCTTAGTCTTGTATTTTTTGAAGGCCTTTTCTTTAGCTCTAATATACATTTTTATGTTGAGTTTAGCCACCCAGGGTTGAGTTTTGCTCTTTTAAATTTATTTCCCTGTGGAATGCACTGGCCCACCCCCTTGTTAAGTATGCTCTTGAAGCACTCCCATTTTTCCTCCGTGTTCTTTGTTCCCAGGGTTCTATCCCATTTGATATTTTCTAGCAGCGAGCGCAGTTTAGGGAAATTGGCTCTTTTGAAATTCAGTGTCCTTATATTACCCTTGTGTTTCCTATTACTGTAATTAATACTGAAACCATATGACCTATGGTCACTGTTCCCTAAGTTGTCCCGTATTTCTATATCCGTGAGCAGGTCTGTATTGTTGGTAATCAGTAGGTCAAATACCGCATTGTTTCTTGTCGGTGCATTCACCATCTGACCCATGAAATTGTCCTGCAAAACATTTAGGAACTGCCGAGCCTTGGCTGAATGCGCGGTTCCTTCTGCCCAGTCTATATCAGGATAATTAAAGTCCCCCATTATAATGACATTTCCCATCCTTGCTGCCAATCCTATCTGTAACATGAGGTCCGCCTCACCCTCCTCCCTCTGGTTGGGTGGCCTATAGCATACGCCCAATATTACCTTCCCCACCGTGCCTTTCCTTTGAAGCTCTACCCATAGGGATTCTGCCTCGTCCATAGCTCCATTATTAATATCATCCCTCATATTTACCTGTATACTGTTCTTAATATACAAACATACCCCTCCCCCTTTTTTACCCTCTCTATCTCTGCGATAAAGGGAATACCCCTGAATGGTCGCCATCCAGTCATGAGAGCTGTCAAACCAAGTCTCAGTTATCCCCACAAAATCTAAGTCCTCCTCAAACATCAGCAGCTCCAGCTCTCCCATCTTGTTGGCCAGGCTTCTGGCATTGGTATACAAGCCTCGTAATTTTGATCGGTTACATTTATCCTCATTTGATGTTTTTAGACTGCTCTCTTGATTTTTCCCCGTACCCACCCTGGGTATAGGAGCTCCGAACACCCTACCGCTAATGCCCCCATTTCTGCCCTCTGAAACTTGCTTTCCACTGGCTAATTCTACATCTGTACCCTCCCCCCCATTCCCTAGTTTAAAAGCCCCTCTAACTTTTTGGCCATCCTCTCACCCAGTACGGCTGCACCCACCCCATTTAGGTGCAATCCGTCCCTACCAAAGAACCGGTGACCGACTGAGAAGTCGGCCCAGTTCTCCAGGAACCCGAATCCCTCCTTACTACACCAGCTCCTCAGCCACTCGTTAACTTCCCTAATCTCCCGCTGCCTCT
Organism: Pelophylax lessonae; assembly: GCF_965119305.1. Classification (NCBI taxonomy): domain Eukaryota; kingdom Metazoa; phylum Chordata; class Amphibia; order Anura; family Ranidae; genus Pelophylax; species Pelophylax lessonae. The sequence continues at coordinate 249,824,407 of NC_138772.1, forward strand.
CTGGTGTGGCTCGAGGTACAGGTAGTATTTCGGAAAATACTACCTTGGAGGTCCTAGTCCTCCAATTAGTGCCTAAGTCCCTGAAATTGTTTAGGACTCTCCGTCTTCCTCTGCCTATGTCATTGGTACCCACGTGTACCATGACAGCTGGGTCTTCCCCAGCCCCACCCAATAATCTGTTCACCCGATTCATTAACAATTAACAATGGGACAGACAGGCTTAACAGAAAACGCATAAAACCTTCATATACAGACAATATGAAGAGACCACCAGTAACAGACTCTGACATTGAAGAACATGGAACAGAGGCCAATTTGATTAGCTCTTTCAATGAATATATTCGAAATCAAACAAGTCAGGAATAGTCTTCATATATATTTCTTGAGATATATGGTTGATAAATATTACTGTCCCATTTGTAGTAATCCAAACCATATTCTCAGTGTCCATTAAGTACCTGTCCACCCTGTGTCCCTAATAGACACATTGTGACTTACCGTATTTTTCTGTGTATAAGACGCCCCCACGCATAAGACGCCCCCCACTTTTCCAACCCAAACTTAATAAATCAATATTTTAAACATAAAACAGGACACATTTTTGGACATTTTTATTTAGTAATTACCAGTACTGCAGGTAACGTTTACATACTCCGAAACTAAGATATTATGCAGCATATCACTTTATTCAGCCTCTGTTGCATCACTGCTCTCTTCTTCATCAGTTTCATTTTCTTCAACTGCTACTGCATCACTGCTGTCTTCTGAGTCACTGTCTATATATGCGAGATCATCCTCAGTTCCGTCGATGGCATTGCTGATTCCACATTTCTTGAAGGACTTCACAATCACCTCTTGTTTGACGCCATACCATGAGTTTAGGACCCAATTGCAGACCTCGGTAATGGTTGATTTTTTCACTCTTCCTGTCGGTGTCAAGTTATCACCTGCTTTTTGCATCCATCTACTCCATTCTTCTCTCATCAGGGCTTTAAATGGTTTGTTGATTGACATCTAGTGGCTGTAGCGGACCTGTGGGTTCACCAGGAATAACTGCTAGGTGTGTTTGCAAATCTGATGCAACCCTTTTTGTGTCTTTTCTGTTAAATGTGCTCGGAACTGATCAAAGACAAGCAGAGCTGGCTTTTTTAAGAGCCCTCAAGGTCTTCTGGACCAAACCTTTGCAAACCAAATGGCTATGTCTTCATCCCTTCTCTTGAACTTGCACAATAATGCCAGGTGATATGGTCTCTTTAGGATATGTTTTCCTCTTAAATATAAGCATAGGAGGCAGTTTAGTACCATCTGCACAGCATGAAAGCAAAGCAGTATAGTGTGTCTTTTCATGGCCACTTATTTTGATTGCCACTGTTTTGATTCCTTTCACATCAACAGTTCTGTTGGAAGGCTCATCAAAATTGAGAGGCACCTCATCCATGTTTGCAATCTGACTTCTTTCAAAATCATATTTTTTCTGAAGTTGTATGACACAGGAATGAAACTCTTGGATTTTATTCTCAAACTTGTGGCATTTTCTGAGCTAACTTTGTTCGTGTTCTCATGGTCAACCATTCTCTCCTCATGAAATTGAAGCACTATATTGCCTTTCCTGCAAAATCAACAATGTTCATTTTGCTTGCAAACATTCTTGCCTGACATTGAATAAGCTTGGTTGCCACACATAAGCCACTCTTGCGCTGCTCCATAATCCAAGTCTTAAGCATCTGCTCCAAGTTTGGCCATTTTGCTGGTTTTCCTCTTAAGGCCTTCCTCTTTTTTGGCATCTTATGGAGTTTTTCTTACCGTTTTCTCCACTGTCTGATCATACACTCCGTGGGCGGAGGTCCAAACTGTCTCTGTGCAGCCCTATTGCCATGCTCTTTTGCATAGCGAATTACATTAAGTTTGAATCTTGCAGAGTAAGACAATCGCTTACCAGTACTCATTTTTTTAAGTTTGTGACATCTGGGCTCCAAACGTTCTCTCGAATCTCTCTCTCGCATCTACGCACTCTCCACCTCCAACGGGATCGCATCGGCACACTCTCCGCCTTTACGGCATCATCTGACATCCAAAGTTTGCAATTGGAGGAAGCCTCTTTGACAGGGTATGGGCAGCTACGCACCCGCGCAGCTCTCCATTCTGCTGACTGACCGTGTATAAGGCACCCATCGATTTTCAGCATAACGATTTTAGCAAAAAGTACCATCTTATACACACTGAAAAATACGGTACACACAAGAGGGGCATAGGGGGCTGAGAGAGGGATTTCCCAACCTTTCTAAGGTAATCACGGGCCCCCCCAACCAGTGATTCCCGTCACGCAGCCGACTCCCCTTCCCAGTAGCAGACGGCGCCCCCAGAATGATGACACCAGCCCAGCAGAAGAGCTGGCAACAGAGCAGAGTGCTGCTTGCCTCTGCCTTCAACAAACACAGGTTTGGTTTCCTGAGAAAGTGGCTGGGACTCCAATCTCTGCTTGTATACTCCAAGGATGCTGGGCAGTTGGCCCAGATCCCCAACAGCCTGACAAAGTGAGCCCCACCACCCTGTCTTCTCTGCAGTGGCTAAAAAGGCTCTCGGAGTGTCCACGCTTCTCCCCAGCAGCGGGAATGTTCTACGAGAGAGGCAGAGGTTGGCTGGCTGGGTGAGTAATGCTCTGTTCGGGACAATTTGTTTGGTATACTGTGTGGGTACAGACATTGGGGGAAGGGAACTACTGACTAACTTCAAAGTCAACCCATTTGGGGTCTCCTCCTGCGTTAGTCTCCTTCCGAAAGGGGAGAGATGTGACGGAAATCCCTCTCTCAGCTCCCTAGGCCCCGCTTATATGTAAGTCACCCTGTGTATTAGGAACACAGGGTGACCAAAGAAATGATGGATAGGTACTTAATAGACACTGAGAATAGGGTTTGAATTAGTTCAAATGGGACAGTAAAATTTATAAACCATATATTTCAAGAAATATATGAAGACTATTCCTGGGAGAAGAGAGAAGGGAGAATCAAGGAGGGAGGAGGAAATTTCCCTTCACTTTTGGTTTTGTTGACTCAGCAGGAAGTGAGAGAATAACTTTCCAACGTGAGGTAAATCCTCTCTTTTATGGTGCATTTACACATGTGGTGCCCTCTGATGAGCAAACCTTGTTCGGTTCGCATTTAAGAGCATTTGTAAGGCAACGAGAAGGCATTATATTACCTCCTCAATGCCTGTTTTAATCCTTCAAATCTATACCAGAGCATGACTACCAGATTCATTGTGCATGATTGATGGGTGCCCCCATTCAGTTGTATGGGTCACGTTCAGCAGGAAGTACTGCCCACCGTGTGTGACAGTAATAATATCTTTTTGCCACGTCATAATGTAACAGCACAGGGCACCCCTGAATATATTTCTCCTTTACTGCTGTGTGCTGATGAGGCTGCACTGATGAGGCGGTACTGATAGACATCGCTGGTGGGCATGGGAGGCACTATGTCCAGCCTTGTGTGGCTTTCTTATGTTTAAGTCACCCTGCATCTGTTATGGATGCAGGGTGACCAGGAGGGTGGTGAACACTGACACTATGGTTTGGACTACTACAAATGGGACAGTCATATTCAAGAATGTCTCCCTTTTTAGCACTAATGGGTAAAGTGGCAAAATTGGGACCAGTCATCATATTGGGGGACTTCAATTATCCCGACATTGACTGGGATGAGGGGATTACACACTCACAGAAGGCCCGTCTATTCACGGAAACCTTACAGGACAACTACATGTCACAGTTGGTGGATTCCCCTACCAGAGAAAACGCAGTCCTGGATCTATTGATCACTAATGACCCAGACATAATCTCGGAGGTAGGAGTCCAGGACAACCTGGGCTCTAGCGATCACAGGATGGTCACATTTAGTATAAATAACAATATAACAAGGCAAGTGGGGAACATAAGAACACTAAATTTCAGAAGGGCAAACTTTCCAAAATTATACTCCTTGATGGAAAGGGTTAACTGGGACCAAACCTTGGGATCACTGACCACAGAGGATAAATGGGAATGCTTTAGGAACATATTAAGCAAATGCATCTTGCAGTGCATTTCTATGGGAAATAAATTTAGAAGAGACAAGGCCAAACCTGGCTGGTTAAACCGTAGCGTCAAAAAACTTATTAGGGGGAAAAAAAATTGGCCTTCAAGAAATATAAATCAGAGGGCACAGTATCGGCTTTCGAGCAATACAAGGAGGCAAATAAGAAAAGTAAACAAGAAATCAAGATGGCTAAAATAAACTTTGAGAGACAAATAGCGGAGGATAGTAAAAAAAACCCAAAGGAATTCTTTAAATATATCAACAGCAAAAAAAACTAAGGCAGAGCATATTGCACACATAATTAACGATGATGGGAGGATGGTTACAGAGGACACTGAAAAAGCAATCGTGCTGAATGCTTTTTTCTCGTCAGTCTTTACTCAGGAAAAGGAGGGGTACACTGACCATGACTGTATGGTTAGTAGTAATACACAGCACTTGCCACTATGGCTAACAGAGGGGGAAATCAGGGAAAGGCTGGATAAACTTAACACAAACAAATCACCAGGCCTGGATGGCGTACATCCGAGAGTACTCAAGGAACTCAGTAAAGTTATATCTAGACCACTGTTCCTGATCTTTGCTGACAGTATTAGGACAGGAGATGTACCAGGGGATTGGAAGAAAGCTAACGTGATTCCGATATTCAAAAAGGGCCAGAGGCATATACCGGGAAATTATAGGCCTGTCAGTTTGACATCAGTAGTATGTAAACTCCTGGAGGGGATGATAAGGGACTATATCGTAGAGTTTGCTAATGACAACAACATCATCAGCGGTAATCAGCACGGGTTTACAAATGGGCGTTCTAGTCAAACCAATCTCTTAGCATTCTACGAGGAGGTGAGCTGTGAGCTAGATAGGGGAAGACCAGTGGATGTGGTGTACTTGGATTTCGCTAAGGCGTTTGATACAGTTCCCCACAAGCGCTTAATTTATAAAATAAGGTCTGCAGGTATTGACAGCAGGGTTTGCTCTTGGATACGGAACTGGCTAAAAGGCCATGTCCAAAGGGTGGTAATAAACAGCGCATACTCAGACTGGTCTGAGGTAGTAAGCGGGGTGCCCCAGGGCTCAGTCCTGGGACCAACCTTGTTCAATTTATTCATAAACAGCATTGAGGACGGGATCAGTAGTTCGTTATCTGTTTTTGCAGATGACACAAAATTGGCCAGGGCAATAACTGCACAGCATGAAGCAGATATCCTACAGAATGACCTGGACAAAATAACGGAGTGGGCAACGACATGGCAAATGATGTTTAACGTGGAGAAGTGTAAGGTTTTGCACTTGGGGACTAAAAACATAAAAACACAATACACGTTAGGAGGGGAACCCTTGGGGGAATCAAAAATGGAGAAGGATCTGGGAGTCTTGGTTGATGATAGATTAGGCAACAGCATGCAATGTCAAGCGGTTGCTGCCAAAGCCAGCAGATTATTAGCATGCATAAAAAAAGGGATGTATTCCAGAGAGAAGACTATAATCCTTCCACTTTATAAAACTCTGGTCCGACCGCATCTGGAGTATTCTGTCCAGTTCTGGTCGCCAGTCCTCAGGAGGGATGTGTTGGAGCTGGAGAGAGTCCAGAGAAGGGCAACTAAACTGATCAGGGGATTGGAGGACCTTGACTATGAAGAGCGTCTGCAATAGCTCGATTTATTCTCCCTGGAGAAGAGACGTCTGAGGGGGGACATGATAGCAATTTTTAAATATCTTAATGGGGATCCCAGCTTAGAAAAAAAGCTGTTCATTCGAAGGGATTGCATGAGGACTCGAGGACATACAATGCGATTAGAGGAGAAGCGTTTTAACCTCAGGCAACGAGGGGGGTTCTTTACGGTTAGGGCTACAAGATTGTGGAATTCTCTACCACAAGAGGTGGTTTCTGTGGGTAGTATGGTGGCTTTCAAAAGACTCTTAGACGTACATCTCAAAGATCAGAACATTAAGGGCTATGTGAGATTATAACAGCCACACACCCCTACACAGGTTGAACTGGATGGACTATTGTCTTTATTCAACCTCACCTACTATGTAACTATGTAATATGAAGATTTTTGTTCCCATTTACCATGAGCTCTCTGAACAGGAAGTCAACTCCTAATATGGTCATTCCAGGAAGTTCTGAGGAGACGGGCTGTCTGAGGTGGCTCTCCATTCACCTATTGTCAGGTGTGCTAATGACCTCACCTGTTGTCTGCTAAGGGATGTATTGACACTCAGAGTAATGTGTATTGAGGGCTCGTTAGGGAACCATTGTTCTTTGTCTGACTATTGTGTACATTGATTGCCCCCTGGGGCTTCTGTCTCCTTGCATTGGTCAAGCTATCTGACCAATCCCTGTTGACTCATTTTCAAGTCCTCATTTGCATAACAGTCCTTATGGTCAAGCTAGCTGACCAATCACTGCTGACTCATTTTCAATTCCTCATTTGCATGGCTAAAAGAGGACCTGAATGGGAACTGCAGGTACTTTGAAAATGACCAATGGGAAAGCGGTTGTTGGGGGAAGGATGTTCCAATTTCTGTATAAAAGTGTGCTGTGTTCTTCCAATAAAAGTTGTTGTTGTTGTTCCTGTTTTACCCTCAACTCTGAGCTTTGTCTCGTTATTGGGGGAATCTGCTGCAGGGATTGCTATGGTCTTCCATACTCCCTTAGAGAATCACTAAGCTCGTGTAAGAGCTTGTTCTGCTGCACTCTCTGGGGAAAGAGAGGTTCACCCACAGGAACCTGGAGCCTTGTCGTTGGTCCAGGGTGGGTAGGAGATGCCAAGACCCTAACCAAGCTGCAGCGGTTCGTGGAGTCTGAAGTGCTTACGGTGTCTGGTGGAGTGCTTGGAGCCCTCGGGAAGCACTAGGAGCATCTGTCAATGGAGGTACCTGCTCAGGGGTGCCCTGTTCCGTAACAATTGGTGGCAGTGGTGGGATCGTTCTCACAGCCAGAAGGACAGCTACAGGAGGCACCATTCCGTGGATTTACAAGTTGTAGGCAACGCATGTCTCAGTACAGCGACCCTTAAAGCAACAGGATGGAACCAGCAGTGGAGTACAGATATTCTCTGAAAGAATATGACCGTATGGTGTGGTTACGGCTGAACTTCTTCGGACCCAATCCACTGGAGAGATCCAAGCGGTTCGTGAAGAACTTAGTGTTCGGGACTCTGCTAGACAGGGCAGAGAGAGAGGGCCAGCTGGCACGTTGGGAGGAACTCCAGCGGCAGGTACAGTTAAGGGAAGAGGAGAACCCAGTCTCCATTCCCCAGCGGCAGCCTGATTTATTGGGAATTGGGAGCCCAGTCTCCATTCTCCAGCGGCAGGCTGAGTTACAGGGGGCAGAGACAGTCGGTCCTGTCGCCCAGCAGCAGATTGATTTGTTGGGAATTGGGAGCTCAGTCTCCATCCCACAGCAGCAGAGTGTCCTGCAGGGAACAGAGAGCCCAGTCTCCTTTCCCCAGCAACAGGACACTGTATTGGGAGCAGAGACAGTCGGTCTCCCTCCCCAGGGGCTGGAAGTATATTTGGGAGAGGCGCTTGTTACTCCCTCTCCCCATTGGCAGAGTGATATCCAGGGAATTGGGAGCGCAGTCTCCATCCCTCAGCGGCAGATTAAGTTACAGGGGGCAGACACAGTTGGTCCTGTCCCCCAGCAGCAGATGGATTCATTGGGAATTGGGAGCCCAGCCTCCATCCCACAGCGGCAGAATATTTCATTGGGAATTGGGAGCCCAGTCTCCATCCCACAGCAACAGGGCTGTTTAGCCAAAGGGGAGACAGTCGGTCTTCCCCCACCGCAGCATGGTGGTGTATCTAAAGGGGAGACAGTCAGTCTCCCCCTCCAACAACCAGGCTCCAACCAGGCTACTTCCGTGGTAGCGCTTGCAACAGGGCAGAGTACCGCTGGTCTCTGCCCACTCAGCAACCCACCAAGGCAGTCTACCAGTCCCCCACACAGCCAAGGTGAGGCACCTGGACATGGACAAATTTCTCTTCTACCCAGGTGTAGTAACCAGTTCTTTTGGGTGAGCTGTACTGCTGTTTGTTTTGTGGGTGGGCTGCTTGACTAACAAGGGCACTGACCGGCAGAAGGTCAGATACCCTGTTAGTCTGTTTGGAAAAGGGGAGAAATGTGACAGGAGTCACTTTGGGCATGGGGGTTGTGGACCCCAAATTCCTTTAAAGAGGTTGGGAGGCACTATGTCCAGCCTTGTGTGGCTTTCTTATGTTTAAGTCACCCTGCATCTGTTATGGATGCAGGGTGACCAGGAGGGTGGTGAACACTGACACTATAGTTTGGACTACTACAAATGGGACAGTCATATTCAAGAATGTCTCTCTTGTAATATGAAGATTTTTTTTTCCCATTTGCCATGAGCTCTCTGAACAGGAAGTCAACTCCTAATATGGTCATTCCAGGAAGTTCTGAGGAGACGGGCTGTCTGAGGTGGCTCTCCATTCACCTATTGTCAGGTGTGCTAATGACCTCACCTGTTGTCTGCTAAGGGATGTATTGACACTCAGAGTAATGTGTTTTGAGGGCTCGTTAGGGAACCATTGTTCTGTGTCTGACTATTGTGTACATTGATTGCCCCCTGGGGCTTCTGTCTCCTTGCATTGGTCAAGCTATCTGACCAATCCCTGTTGACTCATTTTCAGGTCCTCATTTACATGGCAGTCCTTATGGTCAAGCTAGCTGACCAATCACTGTTGACTAATTTTCAATTCCTCATTTGCATGGCTAAAAGAGGACCTGAATGGGAATTGCAGGTACTTTGAAATTGACCAATGGGAAAGCGGTTGTTGGGGGAAGGATGTTCCTCTTTCTGTATAAAAGTGTGCTGTTTTCTTCCAATAAAAGTTGTTGTTGTTGTTCCTGTTTTACCCTCAACTCGGAGCTTTGTCTCGTTATTGGGGGAATCTGCTGCAGGGATTGCTATGGTCTTCCATACTCCCTTAGAGAATCACTAAGCTCTTGTAAGAGCTTGTGTAAGAGCTTGTTCTGCTGCACTCTCTGGGGAAAGAGAGGTTCACCCACAGGAACCTGGAGCCTCGTCGTTGGTCCAGGGTGGGTAGGAGATGCCAAGACCCTAACCATGCTGCCGCGGTTCGTGGAGTCTGAAGTGCTTACGGTGTCTGGTGGAGTGCTTGGAGCCCTCGGGAAGCACTAGGAGCATCTGTTAACGGAGGTACCTGCTCAGGGGTGCCCTGTTCCGTAACAGGCATTAAAAGGCAACACTGGTGGGCACAGATTGGCATTATTTGTGGGCACTGTTGGGGTTGCACTGATCATCAGGACACTGATGATCAGTGCCCTGATTATCAGTGTAGATGTCCCCTGTGTGGATCTACCAATTATAAGCTCTCGAGTTCTCAGTGTGAATCGGCAAAAATCTGTTTACACTGATCAGCTGTGATTGGACACAGCTGGTCACATGGTAAAGAGCAGCTGTGATTGGCTCTTTACCCAGATCTGTGATCAGCTGTGTCCTAAGGAAACAGCGATCACAGATCTCTGCAGATGCATGCCGCAGAGCGTGCAATCACGGGAGGATGTCCATAGACTCCACTAGCTTCCACTCAACCAACTAATTAAATTCAAGATACTGTACTAACAACAACTTACAAAGCCATCCACAATTCGACCCCCAGCTACATCACTAACCTAGTCTCAAAATACCAATCAAATCCTTCTCGACGTTCCTCCCAAAACCTCCTGCTCTCTAGCTCCCCTGTTACCTCATCCCAGGCTTGCCTTCAGGACTCCTCCAGAACCTCTCCTATCCTCTGGAACTCCCTACCCCAATCTGTCCATCTCCTACTCTGTCCACTTTGAGAGGATCCCTCTCATCTCTTCAGAGAAGCCTACCAACTGTACATTTATTTTCTCCATTAGCCCATCCCCCACAATTACCACATTTTCTATCTTTTGACTCTCCCTCAGATTGTAAAACCCTAACGAGCAGGGCTCGGATTCCTACTGTATTAATTTGTACTGTAATTGTACTGCCTGGCCTTATGTTGTAAAGCTCTGCGTAAACTGTCGGCGCTATATAAATTATGCATAATATTAATAATAATAATGTCAAAGGGATATATTTTATCATTAAAGATAAAAGATTTATTTTATTTTTAAAAATAAAGCTGATCATTATATTAAAAGTAGTTGGTGGAAAAAATCTATAAAACCGTATCAATTTGAATGTTTTTGTAACAGATGGAAAATTTATTAAAACACAATGTGGCGAAACCAATAGATATGCATACATCTGTTTCCAGTTATCACCAACCATTGTAAGGTTTTTAATACAGCTAGGAGAAAACTTTAAAGCGGGTCTGAAAGCATATACAGTGGGTACGGAAAGTATTCAGACCCCCTTTAATTTTTCACTCTTTGTTATATTGCAGCCATTTGCTAAAATCATTTAAGTTCATTCTTCTTCCTCATGAATGTACACATAGCACCCCATACTGACAGAAAAACACAGAATTGTTGACATTGTTGCAGATTTATTAAAAAGAAAAACTGAAATATCGCATGGTCCTAAGTATTCAGACCCTTTGCTGTGACACTCATATTTAACTCAGGTGCTTTCCATTTCTTCTGATTATCCTTGACATGGTTCTACACCTTCATTTGAGTCCAGTTGTGTTTGATTATACTGATTGGACTTGATTAGGAAAGCCACACATCTGTCTATATAAGACCTTCCAGATCACAATGCATGTCAGAGCAAATGAGAATCATGAGGTCAAAGGAACTGCCTGAAGAGCTTAGAGACAGAATTGTGGCAAGGCACAGATCTGGCCAAGGTTACAAAAAGATTTCTGCTGCACTTAAGGTTCCTAAGAGAACAGTGGCCTCCATAATCCTCAAATGGAAGACGTTTGGGACGACCAGAACCCTTCCTAGAGCTGGCCGTCCGGCCAAACTGAGCTATCGGGGGAGAAGAGCCTTGGTGAGAGAGGTAAAGAAGAACCCAAAGATCACTGTGGCTGAGCTCCAGAGATGCAGTCAGGAGATGAGAGAAAGTTGTAGAAAGTCAACCATCACTGCAGCCCTCCACCAGTCGGGGCTTTATGGCAGAGTGGCCCGACGGAAGCCTCTCCTCAGTGTAAGACACATGAAAGCCCGCATGGAGTTTGCTAAAAAAAACACCTGAAGGACTCCAAGATGGTGAGAAATAAGATTCTCTGGTCTGATGAGACCAAAATAGAACTTTTTGGCCTTAAATCTAAGTGGTATGTGTGGAGAAAACCAGGCACTGCTCATCACCTGTCCAATACAGTCCCAACAGTGAAGCATGGTGGTGGCAGCATCATGCTGTGGGGGTGTTTTTCAGCTGCAGGGACAGGACGACTGGTTGCAATCGAGGGAAAGATGAATGCGGCCAAGTACAGGGATATCCTGGACAAAAACCTTCTCCAGAGTGCTCTGGACCTCAGACTGGGCCGAAGGTTTACCTTCCAACAAGACAATGACCCTAAGCACACAGCTAAAATAACGAAGGAGTGGCTTCACAACAACTCCGTGACTGTTCTTGAATGGCCCAGCCAGAGCCCTGACTTAAACCCAATTGAGCATCTCTGGAGAGACCTAAAAATGGCTGTCCACCAACGTTTACCATCCAACCTGACAGAACTGGAGAGGATCTGCAAGGAGGAATGGCAGAGGATCCCCAAATCCAGGTGTGAAAGACTTGTTGCATCTTTCCCAAAAAGACTTCTGGCTGTATTAGATCAAAAGGGGGCTTCTACTAAATACTGAGCAAAGGGTCTGAATACTTAGGACCATGTGATATTTCAGTTTTTCTTTTTTAATAAATCTGCAACAATGTCAACAATTCTGTGTTTTTCTGTCAGTATGGGGTACTATGTGTACATTCATGAGGAAGAAGAATGAACTTAAATGATTTTAGCAAATGGCTGCAATATAACAAAGAGTGAAAAATTTAAGGGGGTCTGAATACTTTCCGTACCCACTGTAAATCAGCAGTTAACTGCTAGGTGTATTTGCAAATCTGATGCAACCCTTTTTGTGTCTTTTCTGTTAAATGTGCTCGGAACTGATCAAAGACAAGCAGAGCTGGCTTCTTTAAGAGCCCTCGAGGTCTTCTGGACCAAACCTTTGCAAACCAAATGGCTAAGCCCCGGTTCACACTACTGCGTGTGCCGGGTTCGCATGTCATGTCGGAGCGCACTGCTCCGACATGACATGCGATCAGCTGTGTGGTGCGAGTTTAGCCATACAATTTGTATGGCTAAATTCGCACCGCACCCGCAGCAAAGACGCACAGGAGGCATTTTTGCTGCCGCATCAGGATCGGATCGCACAGCGGTTCACACTTGTGCGATCCGATCCTGTGCGAACTGCACGATCGCACTGCGATATGCGATCAAACTGGGGGTGTCGTTAAGATTACATTGACACCCCCAGCGGATCGCATATGGCAGTGTGAACTGCCGGGGGTGCGTGTGCGATGCGGGAACAGGCTGCGAATTCGCAGCCTTCCCGCATCGCAATAGTGTGAACCGAGCCTATGTCTACATTGCGTTCACTAGGAAATGCATCTAAAAAGTGTTTGGAATTTATCTATAACTATCTACATTATACCGCCTGCTGACACCACCAACTGCTACTAATTTGTCCTCTCCATCAGAGTCAGAATAATTCTGAACAAACCTGTAGCTTGGAATTACTCCGCCATATTGTGTAGCGCAACAAAAATCCACAAAAAAATATGAGTCTCAAAAGAATATTTCAACAATGTTAAATGTGTCAACTTGTAGACACGAAATACATTTCTTTAAAAAGTTTAGTAAAAATGATGATGTAATGAAAAAAAAGGCAAAAGCATATAAAAACACTCAGTGTTTTCACTCTTCATGCACAGGTGCGAGTCCTCCACCAGACAAAATGCCTGCTCACCGCAATGCATTAAACAACTCGCTCAATCAACAGGCTCCCAAGCCAGATAAATCTAATCTCCTTCTTGCTTCTCAGCGACCCAGTCCACTGCCTGAGAGACTCCTCTCGTTCAGATCATATACAAAGGAAAAAAGGGGCATATACATTTCAAAGCGCTACTGTTTTTATGATTTTGTAAGTAGATTTCTCTTTTGTTTATTGACAGACACAGCGTCATATTTTCTTTGACCGATGGGCTATGCTGCTCTCCTTAGGAGTAGAACACTAGGCGGAAAAGGGTTAGCAAAGCTTGACTACGCCTATAGGGCAGTCCCAGGGGGTAAACTCCCACTTCCTGCTATAGGATCTCAGTTTTGTAACAAGCCGTGTCAGACGAATACATAACCCAGCTCCACAGAGGGGTGGGTGCTGTGTCCGTCAATGAACATCAGAGAAAAGGATTTTTTTTGGAACCGCCGGGTTCCCAGAATAGCCCAGGAAACACTCCGGCTGCTTTCCAATATGGCTGGCCTGGCTTTTCAGAATTTTTATTTGTAGTACCTAGCCTCTCAGCTTGTGACTGTCCATGATTGGTTCCATCCCACCTCTCATAATGCCTGTACTAACACTGAAGCCGCTTTAGCCTCCTCCTTGGAAGCATTATATTGTATACCGGAGGAGGGTGCCTGACTGTCCAGGGACGACCATGCTGTGTACTACATTATCCATTTTCACCACTATAGTGTCCCGTTTTTCTAGGGGCTCTTGGGATGCCTCTCCTAATAATCCACTCTGGTATAACCCCGTGCTACAGCACCTCCTTACGGTTCCTAATTCAGGGGTATTAAATATCTTTCACAGTTATACAACGAGGACAGCCTCAAGTCCTTTGCGCATCTGGCATAGGAGTATGCACTCCCACCCAGCTCTCCCTTTTCATATCTACAACTTCGACATGCTTTGCGAGCTCAGTTTGGTTCTATATCATCGCCCTTACACAACTCCAAAAAAGAAGCTTCTCAGGTCCACAGACTCTACTAAACTGGTATCTAGTTATTACTCTGCTCTACTGATTGACTCTAACCCTAAATTCATTTCAGACCAGCACCGCGGGTCGAGCTTAGATGCCCAACTCTCTGAGGATGACTAGGAGTTTGTGGATACATATAAAAATACTGTGATAGCTTTGAAGGACAGAATTATACAACTTAAAATTTTTCATCATAGTCACCTCACCCAGGAACGCTTACATAGAATGAAACTAGGCAGTTCCCCTGAATACTTCAGAGGTTGTGGAAATAGGGCTGATTTTATGCACTGCTTTTGGTCGTGTCTGGTAGTTTCAGACTTTTGGTCAGAAATTGGTGGATTTTTATCTACTGTATTAGGGGTCCCCAACATTCTTCACCCTAAAAATTTTTGCTGGGCATTTTTGGTGACCCATCTCTCTCTACCCATATTAAGAAATGATTGCGTATACTGTATTTTTAGGCCAAAAAGACTATCCTTTTATGTTGGAAGGGACCCTCACGACCCACCATACATACTTGGTTGCAGTTGGTTAACAGTGCTTTACCCCTGTACAAACTCACCTTTGAACTACGTAAACACCCTCATCTTTTTCATAAGCTATGGGGCAACTGGATATCTAGCCCCCTTACCTTGCTACCACAGGACTCGGGTGACTAAGCTGAGGGGCGAGTGATTCCTTGTTGATATGAACAACCATATACCCTATTGCTATTACCATTCCCACATTATCTCGCTTGCACTATTTACTATGCCGATAAATTTCTTCCTGATGGGTCTATTACTCATATAATATAGAAGGCACAGATTGATTACAGTTGTAATCAGTGTTAACTGTCTGTATGTTGTTAACATTTTCAATAAAAATATCTTTAAAAAAAAAAAAAAAAAAAGAGAAAAGGATTTTTTGATAAGACAAAAAAAACTTACCGTTAGTTGAACGGTATTTCTACGAGCCTTCCAGGACGGCCCAGCATAAGAGATGATAGGATCCTCCCTACCGGAAACACAATCAATTTACAATTGTTAAAAGGCCCCACCCTTCCCCTTGCCCCTCAGTTGTAAAAAAGTATCTTCCACAACCAATTCCAAGGGAAGTGTTCATATAATTCTATAGGTACTTACCACCTATGTTATATACATAGTTACCCTACCCTTTTAACAGGGCGGGAATAGGCCGGCCGTCCTGGAAGGCTCGTAGAAATACCGTTACCGGTCAACTAACGGTAAGTTTTCTCTCTTCACCTTCCAGGACAGCCCAACATTAGAGGATAATAGATTACCCATAGGCCTACCTTAGGGTGGGACCACTGCCTGTAAGACCTTACGGCCAAAGGCTAGATATTGTTGAGACTGTACTTCTACACAGTAGTGCTTCAGGAAGGTGTCGTGACTGGACCAGGTGGCTGCACTGCGGATCTGTTCCCAGGATGCTCCAGCCTTCTCGGCCCAGGATGTAGCTAGGGCTCTTGTTGAGTGTGTTTTAAGCTTAGTTGGAGCAGGAACACCTGATACCTCGTAAGAGGTGGCAATTGCTTGTCTAATCCACCTAGATACTGAAGGTTTGGAGGCCTGCAGACCTTTTCTGGGCCCAGAATAGAGGACTAAAAGGTGGTTTGATCTCCTTAAGTATTTTGTCCTCTCTAAATAAGTGAGAAGAGATCTTCTCATCAATACAGTGAGATTTCCTTTCCTTCCCATTTTTTGGGTTGTCACAGAATGATGGTAGATTTATTTCCTGTGTCCTGTGGAAAGAGGAAGCTACCTTTGGCAAATACAGGGGATCTGGCTTGAGGACAACCCTGTCTGGGAAAATCACCATGAAAGGTTCTTTTATGGAGAGAGCTTGTAGGACTCCTATTCTTCTTGCTGTTGTAATGGCCAACAGGAAGGCCAATTTTAACGACAGAAACTTAAGGGAAATTTCCTTTAAGGGATCGAAATGGTCCTTAGATAATGCCTCTAGTACCCTAGTCAGGTCCCAGGGGGGGGAATCTGTCTTTAATAATAGGGGTAACCCTATGTCTAGCCAACAAAAATCTTTTGATTAACGGCTCTTTTGCCAGCCTAGTGTCCAAAAATACCAAAAGAGCTGCTATTTGAACCCTAAGGGTGTTAACAGCCACACCCTTATCTACTCCATCTTGCAAAAATTCTAAGATCGTAGGAATAGAGGTGGAGGCAAAATCCTTTTGCCTACACCAGGTACAAAATTTTTTCCAAATTTTCTTATAAATGTTTCTAGTAACTAGCTTCCTGCTCAGCAAGAGTGTATCCGCTACGCTTTCTGAGCAGCCCTTTGAAATTAAGATTTGGCGCTCAGTAACCAAGCTGTTAGATTGAAAAATCCTGGGTCTTTTGTAAACAAAAAAAAAGAAAAATCCTGGGTCTGGACACAGAACCGGTCCTTGAGACAGCAGGTCTGGGGAGATTGGGAGTTGCCATGGGGAGGCTATTGACATGGCTTTCAAGGTTGCAAACCAAGGTCTTTTTGGCCACCAAGGGGCAATTAGGATCAGTTGCAAGTTCTGAGACTGACTTAATTTCTGTAGGACTCTGCGAATTATGGTTCGGGGGGGAAGGCATAGGCCAGGTTGAACTGCCCAGGCTGGGCCAACGCGTCCACCCCTGCCATCCCCCTGGTCTGTGTCAGGGAGAAGAACCTCTCTACCTTCCTGTTTTAAACGGAGGCAAACAGGTCAATCTCCGGATATCCAAACCTTTGTATCACTGACTGGAAGGTTTTGGGATTTAGTTCCCATTCTCCTTCCTTTATGAGGTGGCGACTGAGGAAATCTGCTTGCGTGTCTCCCTTGATGTAAATGGCCACAAGGGAGATTATCCTTGCTTCTGCCCACCCCAGGATTTGTTTTGTCAGTGCTAAGAGGGGCCTTGACCTGGTCCCCCTTGCCGATTTGGATAAACGACAGTTGTGGTATTGTCTGACAAGACCAGAACTTCTCTGTTTAAAATGTAATTTTCTAACGCTTTTAGGGCTTCCCCCACTGCCTTCAACTCCCTGAAGTTGGACGAGGCCTGTGCTGTTCTTCTGTCCTAGACCCCTTGAGCTTGAGCTCCCTCCAGGGTAGCTCCCCAACCTTTCGTGCTGGCATCCGTGGTAACCTTTATAGGGTTCCACTGACCCCAGGGTCTGCCTTCTCCCAAATTGTTTGGGTTTGTCCACCACTCCAGGGATACCTGAACCTGATGAGTGAGACTGACTGACTCGTCTAGGGATTCTATCTTCTTGTCCCAAGAGGACAGATGGAAGAATAGAAGCTCTCTTGCATGGAGTTGCGCCCAAACAACCGCTGGAATGCTGGCAGACATAAGTCCCAGGACTCTTAGGATCTCTCTCCTGGAACATGAGGGAGTATCCCTGAGGGCTATTACAGAAGAGACTATTTTCTCCCTCTTCTCTATGGGTAGAAAGAGTCTCTGCGACCTTGAGTTCACCTGGAACCCCAGCAAGGTCTGTATTTGGGTTGGTTCCAGGGATGATTTCTTCAGGTTGTAGGGAACTTATCACCTGTTGGGTGTCCAGATTCACTTGAACTGCTGATTTGCCGAAAATCAGTAGGTCGTCCAGATATGGAATTAGAGCTATCCCTTGAAGGTGTAGATGGGCTACTGCCTCTGCCAAGGTTTTTGTGAAAATTCTTGGGCTGGCCGCCAGTCCAAAAGGAAGTGCTCTGAACTGCCAGTGAGTCGTCCCCTCTTTTGAGACTATGGCAAATCTCAGGAAGGGCTGATGTTCCTGATGAATCGGAACATGTAGATATGCATCTCTGAGATCTAGCGTAGACATGAAAACATCTTTCAGTAGATTCTTTCGTACTGAATAGATGGTTTCCATTAAAAACTTTTTGTAAAGTAAAAACTTGATCAGATTTTTTAAATTTATTATAAGGCGATGCTTCCCTGAGGGTTTTGGGACCACAAACACATGGGAGTAAAATCCTTGGAAGAGTTGATCTTCTGGGACCGGAATTATCACTAACTGCTCTGCCAGTTTTTGATTTCCTTGTAATAGGGCCTCTTTTTTTCAGAATTTCTTTGGGGAGATGGGTAAGGGTTATTGTTACAGGGGGTATTGAGGTAAACTGTAGGCGATAACCTTCTTTTATGAGGGAATGAATATATGGGGAGACTGCAATCCTTTCTCACTGGGATAGGAATTGAGTGAGTCTGCCCCCCACTTTGACCTTGGCGTCATTTGTTATCCCTTGCGCCCGAGGAGGAAGGGAAGAGCAAACTATTTTTTTGTCTTCCCCTTCCAACCCCCCATCTTTTTGCCGACTCTTGTTTCTCTGTTGTCTTTGTTCCCGGGGGCCACAAAAAAATTTTCTACCTACTTCTTTTTTGGGTTTTGTAGGGAATTTTTTCCCTTTTTCCGAGGACCTGGTTAGAACATCATCTAAACCAGACCCAAAGAGTAAGGACCCTTCAAAAGGCAGTCCACAGAGTTTTGTCTTTGAGGTGAAGTCACCATCCCATTCTTTTAGCCAGATGGCTCTTCTGGCGGAATTCAGGAGAGCCCCAGCCTTGGCAGAGGCTACAACAGATTCAACTGCCGCATCTGCCAGGTAGGCAACTGCCTTACTTATTACTGATAGGGAATCCTGTAGGTCTTGGGCTTTGAGCTGAGGCAACTGTTCAATCTGTCTGCCCAAAAGAAAGCGTCCCTTGCCACACAGGAGGTAGCTAATGCTGGGGCCATTGTGGCAGCATTGGCATCCCAGGCCTTCCTCAGTAAGGACTCTGCCTTACAGTTCATGACATCCTTTATGCTGCCTGTATCAACGAAGGAGAGGTCTGACCTTTTTGTCACCTGAGACAGAGGGGCATCTAGTTTAGGATTTTTTAGAAATCTTTCTATTTCTTCTTCCTTAAATGGAAATCTCCTTTTCCAGGATCCTGACTTGGTCAGCCTATTTTCCGGCAGCTGACACTGCTGAAGGATTAAACCTTTTAAGGATTGGTGGATAGGTAAAAACTCTAGAGGGACTCTTCCCTAGGCCCCTATATAGTCTATCCTGGGCTGAGGTTTCTTTTGGAATCTCCGGTATCTCTTCAGAGGCATAAATGGCCTGAAGGAGTCCCTGCATATTTTCCAGACCAAATAAGTTCCTAGTTGGTTCTATTTTGTCTGGTTCCTCTGAGTCCCTGTCTCCTTCACCATCTGAACTGGTTTGGGAATCTGAGCGGTTTTCCTGTACTCTCTCTTTTCTAGGCTGTGTTGAGGGGAGGTTTTGGGACATGGGTAAGACCCCAGAAGGTCCAGCTTTGGACAGTGAGCTTTCCTGGGAGGAGGTACCCTCCACTAATGCAGGTTCTTTGGGCTCTCTGTTTAGGGGGGTTCCTAATGAAGAACGTACAGACTGAATCATAGTCAGCATTTCTTCTTCTACAGACTTCAGGAAGTCTTTCATTAGACTCAAAGTCTCTTTACCTGCTAATTTATAGATGCACTTATAGCAGAAGGGCTTGGAGTGAGAACTGGATAATCTATCCCCACAATTACCACACTTCCTAGGAGGTAGCAGAGCCTGCCGATAGTGCTGGGGTGGTAGTAGAGGTCTCTTGCGAACCGCTCTGGGACTCTGGAAGACAGGATACAAAACAGAATAACCAGGTATAATTACATATATGGACCATAGAAAGGACACAAAGTCAGTCCGACTAAGGTCAGGGTAACTGGACATTTCCAGGCATTTTTGTCAGCACCAGCAGTCTTTAAAAAACATGCAAAGATATGTTCCAGCACTTACCCGGTTCCGACCTGGGTTTGGCTGCCGACACCTGGACCGGCCTCCCCTCCTCCTTCTCCGGAAGGTGGGTTGTGGAGGGCTTAATTTCCCCAGCAGCTGTCTGGGCTCCTGTAGTCTGGGAGTCTGCTTTCCCTCTAGTAAGCGGTTCCGGCGTCTCCTCCACACTTTTCCTCTTCCGCATCGTTGCGCGGTTTGCGTCCTGACGTCACGCCGGAAGTTCCGGTTCCCGGACGAGGCTTGAGGAGCTCGAAAGGTGGGATTTTCAAAAAAATCTTCTGTGGAGGAGAGCTGCTTGCGCCGGAGACAAGCCTAGAGTGGCACCCCAGGTGACCGACGGCTTGTATGCATGGGGGCGACCTGTGAGAAAACTGAGGAGGCGACAGGTAGAGTTCAGCTCTCAACGGCAATTTACTGAACCTGGCTCACAGGGGGACCGTCTGACTTTCAAAGTCTTCAGGTCAGTGAAAACAACAAACGTTTTGCTGTAGGAAGAAAAACAATCTAAACTGAGGGGCAAGGGGAAGGGTGGGGCCTTTAACAATTGTAAATTGATCGTGTTTCCGGTAGGGAGGAGCCTATCATCTCTCATGTTGGGCCGTCCTGGAAGGCGAAGAGAGAAATCCAGTTTTCTTTCGTTCACAGCTTCATTTTTTCTTTGACCGATGGCACATCCCAAAGCAGTATCGGCATGAGGGGCGGGAAAAAAACACAGCAATAAACATATTTCCCCAAAACAGGGCTAAACTTAGCCAACCAAGTAAACCAAGAGCCCAAACAGGAACAACTGGAGCTCACCTACCAGATAAAAACACCCTCGGGAGGCAGAAGTTTCTGCCACAGCGGGCTGCAAAACTTTGCGGCAAAACGCAGCATCTGCAGATGCAAAAATATCCACCTTGTAAAACTTAGTGAATGTGTGTACAGACAACCAGGTGACCTCTTTGCAAACCTGGACCACTGACGCCTGATGACGGAAGGCCCAGAAGGCACCAAGCGCCTCGTAGAATGCGCCTTAACAGGGAAGGGAGGAACCTGACCCTTAACCGAATAGACCTGCACCACTGTCGGCCTGATCCACCCTGAAATGGTGGCTGCAGATGCAGTCTGCCCTTTACTGGAACCATCCCTAAGGATAAACAAGGAATCAGATTCGGGAATTGACTTCAGTTGCCACCAAGTACACCCTGATGGCCCGGACCACATCCAAGGAATGCAAGGCAATTTCTTTCTGAAGTTTTGGCCAAGGACACAACGAAGGCAACACAATGTCTTCATTTAAGTAGAACCCTGAAACGACCTTAGGAAAGAACGACTGACAGGGACATAGCACCACTTTGTCCCTGTGAAACACCAGGTAAGGCAACTGACAGGAGAACGCAGCCAACTTAGAGACAATGCATGCAGAAGTAATAGCTACCAGGAAAGCAACTTTCTGTGACAAGGTAAGCAGAGGAATTTCACGAATATTTTCAAAAGGCAGTTTTTGAAGAACCGACACTACCCGATTAAGATCCCACGGGGGCACCAGGGACCGTACCGGAGGAGGCAAGTGGCGAACCCCCTGCACGAAGGTGTGAACCAAGGAATTTGTGGCCAACGACCTTTGGAACAAAATTGCCAAGGCTGAAATCTGGCCCTTAATGGTGCCCAGAGCCAAAAGCTGATCTATACCTCTTTGTAGACACTCCAGCAGGCATGATACCAAAAAGGAACGGGGGGACGGGGGGGGGGGAAGGGGGAAACCCCCCCCCCCCCCCCGAGACTCACACCAAGTAATGTATGCTTTCTAAACTCAATGGTAAATCTTCCAAGAAGTAGATTTCCTAGCTTTTAACAGAGTAGGAATAACCAAATCCGACAACCCCCTATCCAACACCTGGCTTTCAATAGCCAGGCCGTTAAATCCAACGACCGTAAAGCAGGATGGAAGATCGGCCCTTGAGACAAAAGATCTTCTCTGAGAGTAAGCCACCAAGGGGCATTGGCTACTTACTAGGCCTGCGTACCAAGCCCGACGAGGCCAGTCTGGGACCACCAGAATTACTGGAATCAATTCTGCCTCGATTCTGCGCAGAAGTCACGGCAGAAGCTGTAGTGGAGGAAAGGCATAAATTAGATGATACTGGCCCCAAGGGGCCACCAGAGCATCTGCCAGAGGGTACTGAGACCTTGCCACAAACCTCGGAACCTTCCGGTTGACGTGGGAGGCTAAAAGGTCCACATCAGGGGTCCCCCACCGAAAACACAGTTGTTAAAACACTTCCGGGTGAAGGGACCATTCGCCGGACTTAGTGCTTGTCAACCGAGGTAGTCCGCCTGCCAATTTTTCACCCCTAGAATGTGCACAGCAGAGAGGGCTGGAACAAAGCATTCTGCCCATCTTAGAATGCCGGCCACTTCTTTGGCCGCTAGGGCTCTTTTGTTGCCCCCTTGATAAATGACATATGCCACAGCTGTGGCGTTGCTTGATTGAATCCTTACCGGACACCCCTGTAGACAGGCTGTCCACTGGGACAGGCAAAGCCTGATTGCCAGAATTTCCAAGATGTTGATCAGCAGACTGGACTCCTCCCGAGACCAGAACCCCTGGACTGAGTCCCTGCCCAAGACACTTCCCCACCCGGACAGGCTGGGGTCTGTGGAAACCACCGTCCAGTACAGGGGAAGAAAAGATTTTCTCTGCCGAAGCGCCGGGGAACGAAACCACAATATTTAGGGATCCCCTCGTACCCCGGCTAAACAGGATCAGATTCTTGTCCTGTTTGGCTAGAATCTTTTTGCAGAGGTCTGGTATGAAACTGACCAAATGGAAACGCCTCAAAAGGTGGAGACCATCAGGCCCAGGACCTGCATGCTAGTCCTGGGAGACGACCGGTGGTTGGATAACAGGAGCTAAATCGCATGCTGCAATTTCAACAGTTTTGTATCTGGAAGAAACACCCGGGCTGAGGCTGAATACAGAGTCAGACCCAGGTAGTCCAGCTTGTTGGACGGAGTCCTTCATGGTCCAGCCGCACTCCTGCAGAGTACGCACCGTGATGTCCAGATCTTCCTTCAGAACAGATGGAGACTCTGCTCTCATTAGAAGATCATCCAGGTACCCCAACACCGAGATCCCCCGTTGCCTGAGTAGGGCTAACACCGGTGCCATTCAATAGTATAAACGTAACGTTTCTCCTTATCCCTAGAAGGGCACAGGGGGCGGGTGGGTGCTAGAGAAAATTTAACCCCGCTAGTGATGGGGGGGGGGGGTTCGCGTCTGGGTAGGAAGGCCATATGGGGGGGGTCTACCGACCCTGGGAGGGACCCGCGTCCACCCCTAAGTTTCCCAAGGAAGAGGGTGGTACTACTCACCACACCTTTGCAACCTGGCGGGCACCACTCACGGCAGATCACCTCCCCATCTTGGAATGGGGGGGTGCTGCGGGCCAGAGGTATGCTGCGACTCAGGCCGCGACCAGGTCATGTGTGTCCTTGCGAGGTGTTTCACTTGCAGGCCAGCTCCCGTCCTGTGGGGCTATGTCGCAGCCGACCTAGCGCGGAGCTGCGGTCTGCATGCGCTTGCTGGCCAGACTGGGAAGACTAAGATCTAGGACAGGCATGTTCCACCCGCGAAAAAGGGCTTGTTGTATGGGCGCTTCCGTGGAATACAGCAGGCTTTAGGTGAGACACTGCACTTCGGCAGCACTGGAGAGGAGAAGCTGCTCTGAAAGTGATAAAGATAAAAAGACAAGGCGCCTCTAAGTGCAGTAGGCTCTGAGTATTTATTAGGTTAAAAGTATAAAAGCACTCACATTTGGTTAATGTGACATGGGCATAGCAAAGATCTGTCTGGAGTCTTCTTATCCGCTATGCTGAGTGGTTGCAATGAGGACATCCGGTGATCTGCTTCCTGTAGATGCGTCCTTTCGTCTGTGTCTCAGCCTAGTCGGCATGAGATGTGGACGCAGCAGCTGGTGTCCAATAGAGCGGGTGGAGGGCAGTTACATGTTTCGGAGCTCAGCTCCTTCGTCAGACCTCCCCGCATAAAAAAGTGCACACACGCAAATGTGAAGAACACAAAAAGTGCACAGGGTGTGCAAAATGGTCCTACCTCCGAAGAGGATGGACCCTGACCTTGATCCCCCGGGGCACAAGACTCCTGACAGGGATGGAGGTACTTCTATGGTTTGCCTGGCCGAGACCTGGTAAACCTCGTTCTCCAGGGGGACTGCCGAAACAGCCCACCCCAAGTACTAGGTGGGGCTCCCCCGAAGGGAGACCCCATGAGAGAGGGTGAACTAAGCCAGAAGGCCATATCCGCCCCCTCCCAAAACTTTCAAGGCAGGCCCGAGGACTCACACCCTACTCGTCATGTGGAAGAAAAAGGTGAAAGTGAAGTGACGCACAACAAAGAAAAAAATATAAAAATATTAATTTAAACCCGCGCGCTTTACCAAAAAATGAATTACTATTAAAACTAAGACATTAAAAATATATAATGTGCAAATAGTGCTATAAATCATACAAGTGTATAAATCAATTTAAGTGAAAAAAGTCCTTTCATTAAAGTGATCAATAAATTCCAAAGTGCTCCAGTGCAAGATATGTCTATGAAAGCGCCCAGTAGGCGGGCGAAACACGTCGACGCACTTCCGGTACGGCTCCGCATCGTCACTTCCGGTTACACTTCCTAATCGGCCGTGGAACGCACGCCAACAGCGGTGTCCACAACAACTTGTAATCTGTACACTGCTCGTTTTTATCCCCATTTGTGGGTATGTTTTTCTCCACTTAGAGCTTATTAATAAATTGTCTAAAACATACTTCACTATATGCGGTCCTTTGTTTACAATTTGGGGTCCATGGAGGTGACTCGGACCAGCTCTAAGAAAACACCTGGTACTACGTGGCATTCCATAGAAGAAGTCCTTGTGCAATATCCCATTGATTTCAGGCTATTTCTATCTGCTGTTCTGGTGAGTGGGGAACCGAGAGGGGTCACTGTCACCAGGAGCACCTATATATTTTATCTTGCACTGGAGCACTTTGGAATTTATTGATCACTTTAATGAAAGGACTTTTTTTCACTTAAATTCATTTATACACTTGTATGATTTATAGCACTATTTGCACATTATATATTTTTAATGTCTTAGTTTTAATATTTAATTGTATTTATGCTAGCGCTGTTTTAATTTTGATTTTACAAAGAAAAAACAACACACAAACAAAAAGGTGGGGAAGGGGAAGTGGGGAAGTGCATAGTGCCCTAGTGAAATACGACGGCAGGCCTTCCGGCCAGGAATAAAAAATTCCTCTGGTCCGAGCCAAAAAGCCTGTCCCAAGAGGCAGGTGTGAAAAAAGTGTTTATGGTGCAGTGACCAAGGTGCCGAAAAACTCAAGGCGAGCTGCGCCCCACCAGTGAGAATTAAGGCACCCCTGGGCTGCCATCCCAGGGGCACGTACACCACAGGCTTTTTTCGGTCTCGACCTCCGGCAAAACCCAGTGCAGCCCATTCCTACCAGGAGGCATCGGAACTTAGATAGCTTAGGGAGTGCCTACCTTCAACTGGGGACAAGCCTTTTGCAAGGCCACATTCAACCCAGGAGGAAAGGCCCTCC
The DNA here is from genome assembly GCF_965119305.1 of Pelophylax lessonae. NCBI lineage: Eukaryota > Metazoa > Chordata > Amphibia > Anura > Ranidae > Pelophylax > Pelophylax lessonae. The sequence continues at coordinate 249,849,789 of NC_138772.1, forward strand.
CACCGCCATCCCCATTCCTTACCAATCACATCCAGGAGCAGTACTAGCCGGTGGAACTACACCGGCTTTCTTGCTCCCTTCAAACTGATAGGGGCGGTTCCCATTCAAATCAGGAGGCATTGGACCCATCCGGCTTTCTCTGACAGTGCCTACTTCCCAGTCCCCCAGTTTCGCCCTGGAGCGCCCTGGTTCATTTCAGCCCCTGCCAATACTAACCATCAAGGTCCATACCAACTGGTAAGAACAGATACTACACTTGATCTTAGCCAAAATAAAAAAACAGTAACGCTTTGAAACATCTCCCCAGCCAGCTCACCACCAAGTGCAGCGTGGTCCCGACACAAAGGCACAAGCTCGGCTCCTCCCTGGACACGTTGTGGTTGATTATTGGGCTTCCTCATTAGGCGGGGAGCTGAGCAACTAGCATCATTAAATAGAACCCTCCCTTCAATAACTATGGCAACAGATCAACAAAGCAATCTTGCGGCAGCCGGAAGTGTTACTGGGCTCCAAACGTCATCCACAACTAAAGCAAATGTACACTGCCCACACGCTGGGGACACCTAGCCAAACAAAATTATGCTAAAAGCTATAAAACTCAGTTTCAGCAACTCAAAATACCACACCCCGCATGCCCCACTGCATACACAATACATATTATGACAAATATGCAGTGAATAATAAGACCCATTATTACACACAAATAATATAGTCAAGAACCATAGAATAAATTAATAATTTCTAATGAAACAGTTAAAATCAGCTTGATATTCAGGCCTCTAAGTGTTTGTCTCAAATATCCAAAAGGATTCTCTTTGGACTCAAAATCTATTGAAAATTACCTCCCCTCTAATGTTTCTGCAGCTTTTCCACCCCCCAAAATGTAAGACAACTACGGTCCCTGTTATGGACCTCACTAAAATGCTTAGACACACTGTTCGGTTTTACTCTTTTTTATATTATTTAGAATGGATCTGGATGTGCGATCCACACATGGGAGAGAACATAAGCATTCCAGCATATAAACGACACCAACAGTATAACAAGTAATAAAATCTTTGCCCTTTGTCCTTGTGGTGTGTTCTCTACAAGTAATAAAATCTTTTATGGGATATGCTGTAAATTCCTTTTTTTTTATTACCATTAACCTTAGAAGTCTAACAGGAAATACATTTCACACATCCATTGAAACCTGATTAAATGGAGATTCCCCTTTTGATTATTCCCAGGTGGATCCACAATTCCTCGGGCCAATTTGTCCCTTTAACTGGGGGCCCTTTTGTACACAATTCGGCAACAAATGGTAACACTTTGCCTAAAAACGGATCCTTAGTCCAGGATTAATCAAGGATAATTCTGAACTCATCCTTTGGCTTCCTTCCCTCTACTGCCAGAGTTTTATTGGCTACACGTTCGTTTCTATCCATCTTCAATACTTCAGCTCTATCTTTACTAACTATATCTCCATTATATCCTTTCTGGACAAGCCTATATAGAAAGATACCCGTTTGCTGCATAAAATCATCTGTTGTTGTGCAATTTTTCCTCAAACTGACAAATTGTTCTCTAGGGACGTTGCACAACCAAGGACGGTAATGGCAACTATCCATTGCTATGGGTCCGTCGGTTTGCAGTCATTTTTAATTTGAATCTGACCATTTTGAATCAGGATTTCCAAATCCAAAAACACCATATTATTCCTGTCATAATGCCATGAAAGCACCATATTCTTATTGTTTTGATTTAACCGGTCCATAAAAGAGGAGGCTACTCTCGTCTCCCTCCCAAATCAGGAACATGTCATCAATGAACCTAATATAGCAAACCAACTCCTTCCCCAGCGTGTGGGCAGCATACATTTGCTTCCGTTGTGGATAGCGTACATTTGCTTCTGTTGTGGATAGTGTGTGGAGCCCAGTAACACTTCTGGCTGCGGCGAGATTGCTTTGTTGATCTGTTGCCATAGTTATAGAAGGGAGAGTACTTTTTAATAACGCTAGTTGCTCGGCTTAATGCCTACTGAAAAAGCCCAATCGTCTGGCACAAACCATCTACGGAGGAGCCAAGCTTGGTGGTGAGCTGGCTGGGGAGATGGTTTCAAAGCGCTACTGTTTTTATGATCTTGTAAGTGGATTTTTAGAGCAGGGTGTTTTAATAAAGTTGTTATACAGAATACACTAGGTCTATGCCCCTTTTTGCCTTATATATGAGCTGAACGAGAGGAGTCGCTCGGCCAGTGGACTGGGTCACTGAGAAGCAAGGAGAGGAGATTTATCTGGTTGGGAATATGTTGAGTTGTTTAATGCAGTGAGGTCAGCAGACATTTTGTCTGGTGGAGGAGTTGCACCTGTGTTTTTTCAAGTTTATTCATCACGTCATCATTTTTAATTTCAATAGTTTTTATTGGTATTTTGTGAGTAGAAAAAAAAAAGTACAAAACTGAAGAAAAGTACAAGGAAAATAAAACCGTGTCGTCACAAGATGGCTTACATCATTTATAAAAACAGTCATGAACTGGAACCGTAACTTTGTCTTTAATCATACACAACGTGACTGGGAGTCCCCTCTCTCCACCAACACCCCCATCGGGAACACTCTGTGTCACAAGGTGGGAAGAGATGGGGCCCCCCCCGCCGCAGTGGTTTAAACATAGGTATAACAAAACAGAATAATATATGTCATTAATAGCAACCCTGGAGAAATCATGCAACCCGGTGGTCAGATCTGCATTTGGATTACCAGTTTGTCCATGGTAGCCATGTGAGTTTAGGGGTCTCGAACTTGCCCTGTGAATTCGCAAAACGATCTCATAAGTGTAATGGGTATGGGTAGCGTTTATTACATCTTCTATAGTAGGTGACCTATCTGCCCTCCAAAGCCTTACTATGCATAGTCTGGTGGGATAGCTTCTATACCGATATTTAAAATGCCCAGACCAGATGTAGGATGCAGGCTAATGCCTGTGAGTTGTGAAAGCATGGAGAAAACGTCATGCCAGAGCTTAGATAACTTACTACATTCCCAGAGTACATGATAAAGAGTACCAATCTGCTCACACCCTCTCCAACATTTAGGTGAAGTATCAGCATTAAATTTAGAGACACAATAAGGTGTTAAGTATCAACGTAGCATAATTCTATGTGATAATTCCCATAGGCCCACACATTTGGTCACTGCATATACCGTAGATAGTGCCTTTTGCCATTGTGTGAGAGAAATTTATGTCTAGGTCCCTCTCCCACGCCAACAACGGGGGGGGAATTAAATTCTGCTTTGTCGTTGATTGCCGTATAGAATAAAGAAATGCCCCCTTTGGAATTTGAGTTTGCTTTAAGGAACTGGGCTAACCTGTGGAGTACTCTGCAGTTAATATCATGGGATTTGCGGAGGAAGGATGTTATGCGTAAGTAAGTGTAGTGTTCCAAATGAGGAATTGTGCATTCTAGGGATAAATCTAAGAATGATTTAAGGATGCCCTCTCAATATTAGGTCAGAGGGCCACAATACACCCCTCTCAGTCCAGCGGTATATAGAGAGGTCTGGGATCAAGTGCGGTAATGATGCCAATGGAGTAGGAAGATCCGTCATGTGGTCATTCCCCCTGTATGAGGATGTAAATGATTTCCATGCTGTTATGGTAGCCCGGATCGTGAGAGGGAGTGTTTTCGGTGTCTGCTGGGAGTGGTGGCTGGCAAGTAGAAGCATTTCCAGTGTGCCATATGTGAACATCGATTGTTCCAGGTCGCACCACAAGGGCCTAGAGGAGGGTGTAAACCAGGACTTTCATGGAGCCAGAATTGCGGCTAGGTAATAATCCTTAACGTCTGTCATGCCTAATTCTCCCGCCCTCCTTGTTTTGACTAGTATGGCGAAAATACATCTGGCCCTCCTCCCTCTGCACAGGAAGTTATTAATCAAGCATTGTATGGCTTTAAAGAAGGACTGTGGGACTGGGATGGGTACTGTCCTAAAGGTGTATAAGAGCGGAGGTAATAGTTGCATTTTAAACGCTGCCAGGCGTCCTGACCAAGAGAGTTCATGTTTTGCAAGCCTTACTAGTTGTTTGTGGAGTTTGTCTACCCAGGGGTAGTTAGCTGATACCAGTTTCGCAGATATGTTGGTTAGTGTAATCCCCAAATATGGGATCCCGTCATCTTTCCAGGTGTAAGGATAAGCTGCCTGAAGATCCTGCCTGGTCTCATGATCTAGACCCAAGTCCAGAATATATGATTAAGAATCATTCCCCTTATAATAAGATACAGAGTTGAAAAGACGGAGGACTTTAGTAACCACTGCCAGGGATTCAGGCACCTGAGTGAGCATAAGAATAATATCACCTGCAAAAGAGGCTAATCGAATGGGTTCTATTGCCAACCTGAAATTCATGAATTTCAGGATGCTGTCTAATGTAGGAAGCCAGTGGTTCAATTAAGAGGTTGAATATCAGGGGGGACACCGGGCACCCCTGTCTAGTACCATTCGTAATAGTGAAGGGTTTAGACAGCATCCCCATAGAATAAACCCTGGCTGAAGGGGATGTATACAGTGCTAAGATTGCCGACAAAATGTGACCTGAGAACCCAAACATCAAGAGGGTTTTGTTAACATACCCCCAATACCCTATCGAACGCCTTCTCTGCATCCAAGGCCAGGTGCAGAAAAGGTGTTCTTGAACTTGTCGCCAAGTGGATAACAATCAATCGCTGCGTGGCGTCAGAGGACTGTCTCCTCTTTGTAAAACCTGATTGATCAGTGTGGATTAGTGTTGGCATAATGTCATTTAACCGAAGGGCAATAAGTTTGCAGTCATTATTTAATAATGATATCGGGCGAAAATTTTGGGGCTTGTCAGGTGTCTTCCCTGGCTTCAGCAACGTAACTATTAGTTCCTCCAACAGCTCCGAGGAAAAGCAGGAAGCCGTAGCAGCTCCAAACACCCTCTCCAAGTGTGGGCATAGCATGGTGCTAAACGTTTGATATTCCCCAGTGAGCCTGTCTGGTCCCGGGAATTTGTTAACCGGGAGAGTGGCTATAGTTTTGACGCTCTGGAGGAAATCCTCTATGTCGAGCGTGGTGGGCTGGGGAGTGCAGCCGTCCCCTCGTAAGTTATATAGTTGTTCATAATAAGAGCTAAAGGCATTTGCTATATCAAGGGGATCAGAGACCAGCTTCTGTGAGATAGGGTGACATAAATGAGGGATTCTAGACTTAACTCTACTTCCCGCTTCCACTATTTTTTAATAGGAGTAGTTTTTATGATGGATTTTGGAGTACTGCTTGGACCTTGATGAAGGGGACATACCCCAAAAGCTTGTCATGAAAAATTGAATGTTAGTGCAAATAAAAAACGTATCATGGACAGTACTCAGTTGTCTCTGTCGCAAGTGCACTAATACAACTACAATCACCTCAAGCATCAATAGGAGTAGTCACAGCAACACAAGTTTAAAAGGCTACCATTTGCAGCAACCATATTCTATTTAGAGAGTAAAAGGGTCTATAAGCAGAAAGTGCATGGATCAAAATCTTTGAGAAAATTGTACTGCTATGTCCCAAGTAGTTTTAGGAGGGGTATACAGCTGCAAGAAAAAGTATGTGAACCCTTTGGAATGATATGGATTTCTGCACAAATGGGTCATAAAATGTGATCTGATCATCATCTAAGTCACAACAATAGACAATCACAGTCTGCTTAAACTAATAACACACAAAGAATGAAATGTTGCCATGTTTTTACTGAACACACCATGTAAACATTCACAGTGCAGGTGGAAAAATTATGTGAACCCTTGGATTTAATAACTGGTTGAACCTCCTTTGGCAGCAAAAACTTCAACCAAACGTTTCCTGTAGTTGCAGATCAGACGTGCACAAGGGTCAGGAGTAATTCTTGACCATTCCTCTTTCAAGAACTGTTTCAGTTCAGCAATATTCTTGGGATGTCTGGTGTGAATCGCTTTCTTGAGGTCATGCCACAGCATCTCAATCGGGTTGAGGTCAGGACTCTGACTGGGCCACTTCAGAAGGCGTATTTTCTTCTGTTTAAGCTATTCTGTTGTTGATTTACTTCTATGCTTTGGGTCATTGTCCTGTTGCAACACCCATCTTCTGTTTAGCTTCAGTTGGTAGACAGATGGCCAACAAAATGTCTTGATAAACTTGGGAATTCATTTTTCCTTCGATGATAGCAATCCGTTCAGGCCCTGACGCAGCAAAGCAGCCCCAAACCATGATGCCCCCACCACCATACTTCACAGTTGGGATGAGGCTTTGATGTTGGTGTGCTGTGCCTCTTTTTTGCCACACATAGTGTTGTGTGTTTCTTCCAAACAACTCAACTTTGGTTTCATCTGTCCACAGAATATTTTTCCAGTACTGCTGTGGAACATCCAGGTGCTCTTGTGCAAACTGTAAACGTGCAGAAATGTTCTGTTTGGACAGCAGTGGCTTCCTCTATGGTATCCTCCCATGAAATCCATTCTTGTTTAGTGTTTTACGTATTGTAGCTTCGCTAACAGGGATGTTAGCATTTGCCAGTGACTTTTGTAAGTCTTTAGCTGGCACTCTAGGATTCATCTTAACCTCATTGAGCAGTCTGCACTGTGCTCTTGCAGTCATCTTTACAGGATGGCCACTCCTAGGGTAGAGTAGCTGCAGTGCTGAACTTTCTCCATGTATAGACAATTTGTCTTACCGTGGACTGATGAACAGCAAGGCTTTTGTTTTTTTGTTTTTTTAACCTTTTCCAGCTTTATGCAAGTCAACAATTCTTAAATCGTAAGTCTTTTGAGAGCTCTTTTGTGCGAGGCATCATTCACATCAGGCAATGCTTCTTGTGAAAAGCAAACCCAGAAATGGTGTGTGTTTTTTATAGGGCAGGGCAGCTGTAACCAACACCTCCAATCTCATCTCATTGATTGGACTCCAGTTGGCTGACATCTCACTCCAATTAGTTCTTGGAGATGTCATTAGTCTAGGGGTTCACATACTTTTTCCACCTGCACTGTGAATTTTTACATGGTGTGTTCAATAAAAACATGGCAACATTTCATTCTTTGTGTGTTATTAGCTTAAGCAGACTGCAATTGTCTATTGTTGTGGCTTAGATGCTGATCAGATCACATTTTATGACCAATTTGTGCAGAAATCCATATCATTCCAAAGGGTTCACATACTTTTTCTTGCAGCTGTGTGTGTGTGTATATTATATATATATATGCACACACAGTATCTCACAAGAGCGTATACACAGTATCTCACAAAAGTGAGTGCACCCTTTGCATGTTTGTAAATAGTTTATATATTTTTATGTGACAACACTGAAGAAATTACACTTTGCTACAACGTAAAGTAGTGAGTGTACAGCTGCTTGTATAACAGTGTAAAATTTGCTGTCCCCTCAAAATACACCCAACACACATCCGTTAATGTCTAAGCCACTGGCAACAAAAGTGAGTACACCCCTAAGTGACAATGTCCAAATTGGGCCCAAAGTGTCAATATTGTGTGGCCACCATTATTTTCCAGCGCTCCTCCACCTCCTGTTTGAGGATGCCCCACAGATGCTCAATAGGGTTTAGGTCTGGAGACATGCTTGGCCAGTCCATCACCTTTGCACTCCGCTTCTTTAGCAAGGCAGTGGTCAACTTGGAGGTGTGTTTGGGGTCGTTATGTTGGAATACTGCCCTACAGCCCAGTCTCTGAAGAGAGGGGATCATGCTATGTTGGAATACTGCTCTGCAGCCCAGTCTCTGAAGAGAGGGGATCATGCTCTGCTTCAGTATGTCATAGTACATGTTGGCATTCATGGTTCTCTCAATGAACTGTAGCTCCCCATTGCTGTCAGCGCTCATGCAGCCCCAGACCATGACACTTCCATCACCATGCTTGACTGTAGGTAAGACACACGTCTTTGTACTCCTCACCTGGTTTCTGTGACACACGCTTGACACCATCTGTACCAAATAAGTCTATCTTGGTCTCATCAGACCACAGGACACGGTTCCAGTTATCCATGTCCTTAGTCTGCTTGTCTTCAGCAAACTGTTTGCAGGCTTTCTTGTGCATCATATTTAGAAGAGGCTTCCTTCTGGGACAACATGCAGACCAAATTGATGCAGTGTGCGGCATATGGTCTGAGCACTGGCAGGCTGACCCCCCCACCCCTTCAATCTCTGCAGCAATGCTGGCAGCACTCATACGTCTATTCCCCAAAGACAACCTCTGGATACGACGCTGAGCACATGTACTCAACTTCTTTGGTCGACCATGGCGAGGCCTGTTCTAAGTGGAACCTGTCCTGTTAAAACGCTGTATGGTCTTGGCAAATGCGCTGCAGCTCAGTTTTAAGGTCTTGACAATCTTCTTATAGCTTAGGCCATCTTTATGTAGAGAAACAATTCTTTTTTTCAGATCCTCAGAGAGTTCTTTGTCATGAGGTGCCATGTTAAACTTCCACTGACCAGTATGAGAGAGTGAGAGCGAGAACATTAAACTAACACACCTGCTTCCCATTCACACCTGGGACCTTGTAACACTGAGAGCCGGTTCACACTGCCACGACCACTAAAGTCGCCTCATAAGGGGTGACTTCTAGCGTGACTTTTAGCGTGACTTCAGCGCGACTTTGGCGCGACTCGAGACGACTTTGTATTTGGCCAATCAGAATATGATGTGTTGTGACCTAATTTCCCTTTCCTTTTTTTTTTTTTTTGCTGGCATTTATCGGGCATTTTTTGGGCGTCTTTGGAGGCAGGCATGTCTTTAGTGTCTGGGGGGTCTCTGTGGGTCATCTCTGTAGCATGTCCAGAACCAGAAAAAAAAAGAGCATTTTTCTTATGAGCACATGAATATGGCTTCTCTCCACCTGGGCGTTTTTCTTGCAGGCATTTATCGGGCATTTTTGGAGGCAGGCATGACTTTTTTTGGATTTAGTGTCTGGGGGGTCTAAAAAGTGTACCTGTGAAGTTCCAGCTCTGTAGCATGTCCAGAACCAGAAAAAAAAGCATTTTTCTTATAATTATTAATGCAGCAGTGTGGGTTCAGTGTGGGTTCTGGACATGCTACAGAGCTGAAACTTCACAGGGACACTTTTTTGACACCCCAGACACTAAATCCAAAAAAGTCATGCCTGCCTCCAAAAATGCCTGCAAGAAAAACGGCCAGGTGGAGAGAAGACATATTCATGTTTTAATAAAAATTATAAGAAAAAGGCTCTTTTTTTCTTGTTCAATACCATTTTTATGGAAAGTCGGATCACAAGTCGGATCACAAGTCGCTTCAATTAAGATAAGGAGGCGACTCCCATTGAAGTATATGGGACAAGTCGGATCACAGGTCGCCTCAAAGTAGTACAGGACCCTAAAATAGAGGGAGGTTTTCTTTTGTACACATATAAATGAGTAGGTTTTGCCGCCGTCCCTTATGTAATTCTATGGGGGGTTGCTGGTGCCTCAAACCAGAGAGTATGGGACTTTATGGGCAGGTAGATGGTTTGTACAAACAATAAATCGGATGTGGCATAAGTGAAATAAAATAAATAATTTATTACAGAAAAAAGAAAATACAAATTGTAACAAGTATTTGGTGAACAATGTGCTTGGGTAAAGGAACCCAAGTGTGAGAAAAGTAAGAGTGATTCAAAGGAATCAGTGACAATGGTGCATCTGGTGACATTTTACAAGGATTTTCACTGTTTTCCAGTAGATGTTTAATGGAAAATTACTCCCAGAAAAATCCCAAATCGCTGACGCGTTTCGGCTCTATCACGGGCCTTTATCAAAGCGTTCAGTCACTCAGTCAGAGTCAATCTATGAGAACAATATACAGGATTATTCAAATCCTCTGAATATATCATATAACCTCGTTAAATATTTTAAAAAAGCTTAGGTGGTACATACACGGGTGTAGCCACTATTCTGCGCAGAATTCTCATCACCGTTCACAATCACAGCGGGAATCGTATACTGCATATAGCCTAGAGGGGTATTCACAATGGTATTAATTTATGGTGAGGGTTGGTACTGTCAAGGTGTAGAAAAGGCAGTATCTTGAACTTACAGTTTGGTAAGCTGCTGGGGTGGGGTTCCTCCGCAGTTCTGGAAAGAAGAGGGGGGAGGGAGGGGGGGATTTTTTCTTCCCTTTCTTTACCACCAAGTCCTCAGTCTGTAATATAATAAACCTGTTTTACACATGTGTACCATGGCTATGTATCAATGACTATGGTGCCAGTAATCCCAAATGAGTGTAGTTTAACTTTATTTCAGGTGCTTGTGACAGTAAAATTCCGTGACTGTGGTGCCCAAGAGGTTAAATCATGGTTGACTGATCGGAGTTCCAATGGAACACTTACGTTTTTTCACAATGGTCCTTTAGGCTGGCGCGCAGGTCCGGTCTGTCCTCTCTCCTCTGCTTGAGAGGAATGAAGGCTGACTCTCGTTCCCCGGCCTTTTGTAGTCCTTCGCGCATGCGCAGTACGCGCTGCACGTAAGCGGACTACGGGAGCGTTTACGTGGCACTAGTCTCTGCGCCGAGTGGATGCGCGCGCAGTTACAGGCCCGTTGTTAGGGACGCTCATTCAGGCTGCCAGCACAGTGGGAGGGGCCGTCCTCTCCCCGAAGGGGATTGCTTCGTCCCGAACAGCCCCTACGCGATACACGAAGGGGCTTACCGTGCTGGGTGTGACTGCGGTGACAAAAGGGGAGTGCTGTCTGCAGAATCGGGGCTGGTATCCGTGCGTGCAATAAAGACATATATGTCGGTATTATAACCTGGATTTCAATCAATGAACATAAACATTCATCTTGGCATATAAAAATGCAATAATGGAAAAGCAAAATAGGTAATATTATTTAGCAGCAGTAATACAGTACCCCACATAAGGTATTGGGGGAGGGGGGGGATGGGACGGTCCTGATCGCTGGGCAATACCAGGGTTGCCCCTGGATCATGTTTAAAAGAAATCGGGTTCTGGACACTACTTTTGAGGTTATTTTGAAATAAACTACAGATGTATCAGTGGGTTATTGTTGCCCCTATATGGTTTATATAAATAGGGACAAAGGGGAGAAGATAAAAGGAGGGGATGGTGGATACACATGGGTAGGGGGACTGTTTTGATGGCAGATGGATGGATGGATCAATCAGTCTTGCCTGATGCAAAACCCTCAAGAAACGGGCGGAAGTTCTCATTTTCATTGAGTCCAGGTGGTTTTGTCGCCCGAAGGCGTCTGATCCACCTCATTTCCATTTGTAACAGTCTCTTGTTCCGATCCCCCCCTCTACATGGTATATGGATCCTTTCAAGTGCCATAAATGTCACTTTAGGCATTCTATTTTTGTGGTGATGTGCTACATGCCTACCAAGGGGCACATAAAAATTGCATAGTTGCATGCTATTGATATGTTGGTTGACACGTTTTCCGAATTCCTGTTTGGTCTTTCCTACATAGTAGGATTCACATTGACATCTCATAAGGTAGACCACCCCTCTTGTCCGACAGTTCATGAAATGTCGGGGTTTGAAAAGCTCCCCATTGGGGAGTGTAGTATTGACACATCTCTGTATGACATTACATTGCCCGCAGTTACCACAAGGGAATGTACCCATTTGCTTGCAAGGATCCTTTCTCGTTTCCTTATATTCACTGTGGGTGAGTGCTTGTTTCATCGATCCTGCTTTCCTAAAAGTTATCTGTGGGTATTCAGGTATAAATGGTTTAATTGCGGGGTCCTCTTTTAGGATCAGCCAGTGTCTCGCAATAATGTTCTTTATTTTGGGGTGGTCATTCGTGAATCTTGTTATAATCCTGGTCTGGTTGTCTTGTTCATTAGATTTCTGTCTATTTTTGTTCTTAAACAGAATGTCATGTCTTTCTTGTTTTTTTACCCTATTGAATGCCTTTTTGAGGGTTGTCTTAGTATAGCCTCTTTTCAGAAGTCTTGCAGTGAGGGAATTAGCTTCTTTTTGAAAATCTTGTTCGTGGTACAGTTCCTTTTTAACCTGAGGAATTGACTGTATGGAATTGCATTCTTGAGTGAGGTGGGATGGAAGCTCGACGCATGCAGTATCGAATTGCCAGCTGGATCATGCTCTCCGGTCCAGTCCATATAATGAATATATCGTCTATGAACGTTTGGCAAAGGTTCATAGACGATATATTCATTATATGGACTGGACCGGAGAGCATGATCCAAGAATGTCTTCATGCCATGAACAATAACACATATAACATGTTCTTCACCCTCAATTATGACAAGGAAAAAATCCCCTTCTTGGATACATGGATTATGAAGGATAAAGACGGACTCTTAAAAACAACCCTGTATCGGAAAGAAAACAGCTGGCAATCGCATACTGCATGCGTCGAGCTTCCATCCCACCTCACTCAAGAATGCAATTCCATACAGTCAATTCCTCAGGTTAAAAAGGAACTGTACCACCGAACAAGATTTTCAAAAAGAAGCCAATTCCCTCACTGCAAGACTTCTGAAAAGAGGCTATACTAAGACAACCCTCAAAAAGGCATTCAATAGGGTAAAAAAACAAGAAAGACAGGACATTCTGTTTAAGAACAAAAATAGACAGAAATCTAATGAACAAGACAACCAGACCAGGATTATAACAAGATTCACGAATGACCACCCCAAAATAAAGAACATTATTGCGAGACACTGGCTGATCCTAAAAGAGGACCCCGCAATTAAACCATTTATACCTGAATACCCACAAATAACTTTTAGGAAAGCAGGATCGATGAAACAAGCACTCACCCACAGTGAATATAAGGAAACGAGAAAGGATCCTTGCAAGCAAATGGGTACATTCCCTTGTGGTAACTGCGGTCAATGTAATGTCATACAGAGATGTGTCAATACTACACTCCCCAATGGGGAGCTTTTCAAACCCCGACATTTCGTGAACTGACGGACAAGAGGGGTGGTCTACCTTATGAGATGTCAATGTGAATCCTACTATGTAGGAAAGACCAAACAGGAATTCGGAAAACGTGTCAACCAACATATCAATAGCATGCAACTATGCAATTTTTATGTGCCCCTTGGTAGGCATGTAGCACATCACCACAAAAATAGAATGCCTAAAGTGACATTTATGGCACTTGAAAGGATCCATATACCATGTAGAGGGGGGGATTGGAACAAGAGACTGTTACAAATGGAAATGAGGTGGATCAGACGCCTTCGGGCGACAAAACCACCTGGACTCAATGAAAATGAGAGCTTCCGCCCGTTTCTTGATGGTTTTGCATCAGGCAAGACTGATTGATCCATCCATCCATCTGCCATCAAAACAGTCCCCCTACCCATGTGTATCCACCATCCCCTTATTTTATCTTCTCCTCTTTGTCCCTATTTATATAAACCATATAGGGGCAACAATAACCCACTGATACATCTGTAGTTTATTTCAAAATAACCTCAAAAGTAGTGTCCAGAACCAGATTTCTTTTAAACATGATCCAGGGGCGACCCTGGTATTGCCCAGCGATCAGGACCGTCCCACCCCCCCCCCCCCCAATACCTTATGTGGGGTACTGTATTACTGCTGCTAAATAATATTACCTATTTTGCTTTTTTATTTTGCTTTTCCATTATAGCATTTTTTATATGCCAAGATGAATGTTTATCTTCATTGATTGAAATCCATGTTATAATACCGACATATATGTCTTTATTGCACGCACGGATACCAGCCCCGATTCTGCAGACAGCACTCCCCTTTTGTCCCCGCAGTCACACCCAGCACGGTAAGCCCCTTCGTGTATCGCGTAGGGGCTGTTCGGGAAGAACCGATCCCCTTCGGGGAGAGGACGGCCCCTCCCACTGTGCTGGCGGCCTGAATGAGCGTCCCTAACAACGGGCCTGCACCTGCGCGCGCATCCACTCGGCGCAGGCGCAGAGACTATTGCCACGTAAACGCTCCCGTAGTCCGCTTACGTGCAGCGCGTACTGCGCATGTGCGAAGGACTACAAAAGGCCGGGGAACGAGAGTCAGCCCTCACTCCTCTCAAGCAGAGGAGAGAGGACAGACCGGACCTGCGCGCCAGCCTAAAGGACCATTGTGAAAAAACGTAAGTGTTCCATTGGAACTCCGATCAGTCAACCATGATTTAACCTCTTGGGCACCACAGTCACGGAATTTTACTGTCACAAGCACCTGAAATAAAGTTAAACTACACTCATTTGGGATTACTGGCACCATAGTCATTGATACATAGCCATGGTACACATGTGTAAAACAGGTTTATTATACTACAGACTGAGGACCTGGTGGTAAAGAAAGGGAAGAAAAAATCCCCCCTCCCTCCCCCCCCCCTTGTTTCCAGAAATGCGGAGGAACCCCACCCCAGCAGCTTACCAAACTAAGTTCAAGATACTGCCTTATCTACACCTTGACGGTACCAACCCTCACCATAAATTAATACCATTGTGAATACCCCTCTAGGCTATATGCAGTATACGATTCCCGCTGTGATTGTGAACGGTGATGAGAATTCTGCGCAGAATAGTGGCTACACCCGTGTATGTACCACCTAAGCTTTTTTAAAATATTTAACGATGTTATATGATATATTCAGAGTATTTGAATAATCCTGTACATTGTTCTCATAGACTGACTCTGACTGAGTGACTGAACGCTTTGATAAAGGCCCGTGATAGAGCCGAAACGCGTCAGCGATTTGGGATTTTTCTGGGAGTAATTTTCCATTAAACATCTACTGGAAAACAGTGAAAATCCTTGTAAAATGTCACCAGATGCACCATTGTCACTGATTCCTTTGAATCACTCTTACTTTTCTCACACTTGGGTTCCTCTCCCCAAGCACATTGTTCACCAAATACTTGTTACAATTTGTAATTTTCTTTTTTCTGTAATAAATTATTTAATTTTATTTCACTTATACCACATCCGATTTATTGTTTGTACAAACCATCTACCTGCCCATAAAGTCCCATACTCTCTGGTTTGAGGCACCAGCAACCCCCCATAGTAGTACAGGACCCTTTTCTGAAGTCGGAGCGACTTCAGTAGTGCCAATTAAGACGGCACTGATTAACATTGCTTTTGTTATGTCAAGCGACCTGGGGCGACACAAGTCGCCTCATAAGTCGCGCTAGTGTGAATGGGCTCTCAGTCACATGACACTGTTATAAAAGCTGTACACTCACTACCTTACATTGTAGCAAAGTGTAATTGCTTCAGTGTGGTCACATGAAAAGATATAAAAACTGAATTTTTGTAAAATCTTAAATGTAAAATTCCTTTCTCTGAGTGCTCCGACAGTCGCCGCCTCTTCATATTCGTCACTATTGGGGTTATTGACCTTTTCTCCGTAGGAGTAGCTAGGCAACAGAATATATTAATATCAAAGCTTTTAGCATATCCCACCCCTAGGGGGTGGTCCCCTCAGTCAATAAAGTACATAAACAAAACCCCAAAAGAGGGGCGGGGGCGGCGACTGTCGGAGGACTCAGAGAAAGGAATTTTACAGGTAAGATTTTACAAAAATTCAGTTTTCTCTTACGTCCTCCGACAGTCGCCGCCTCTTCATATTCGTCACTAATGGGGATGTCCCATAGCAGTGTAGACATGAGGGGTGGGAAAAAAGCAGCCGCGTCTAAAGCAACGCAGTACCCACATCAGAGAAAGGAACCTTACCACAGTAAGAGAACCAACTGGGCAACAGGAAAAAACGTGCTCAACAGGAGCAACAACCCAGGAAAGAACAAGTAACCTAGGGGTAAAAACACCCCCAACAGCCAAGGGCCCAAAAGAGGGACCCTAAGGCACTGCCGCACTAAGAACTTTACGGCCAAAGGAAGCATCAGCCGATGCTTGAACATCCACCTTGTAAAATTTTGAGAAGGTGTGAACGGACGACCAAGTCGCCGCCTTACACACCTGGGCCACAGAAGCCTGATGACGATAGGCCCAAGACGTACTCAGAGACCTGGTAGAGTGCGCCTTCACAGGGAAAGGAGGAACCTTCCCCCTCAAAGCATAGGCTTGCACAATCGTCTGTCTGATCCATTTGGCGATGGTCGCAGCCGACGCCACCATGCCCTTCCGAGGTCCCTCAGGAAGGACAAAGAGAGCATCCGACTTGCGAAAGGATTTCGTAGACGACAGGTAAACCCTGATTGCCCCAACAACATCCAAGGAGTGCAATGCCACCTCCTTCGGATGCTTAGGCTTCGCGCAAAGCGAAGGCAGGACAATATCCTCATTGAGATGAAATTCCGAGATCCTCTTCGGAAGAAAAGACGGGTTAGGTCACAAGACCACCTTATCCAAGTGAATCACCAAATACGGGGATTTGCAGGACAAGGCCGCCAGTTCCGACACTCTGCGAACCGAAGTGATCGCCACCAAAAAGGCAACCTTCTTGGACAACAGAGACAACGAGATCTCCCTGATCTTTTCAAAAGGAGCATGTTGCAATGCGGACAGAACAAGTTTCAAATCCCTAGGAGGGACCAGATGTCGCACCCCTTGAACAAAGGTGCTAACCAAAGAGTTAGACGCCACAGGGCGTTGAAAAAGAACGGCCAGCGCAGAAATCTGACCCTTAATCGTGGCCAACGCCAAACGCTGGTCCACGCCCGTTTGAAGGAAAGCCAACACTCTCGACACCGAGTACGAGCGAGGGGAATATCCCCTGGACTCACACCAGGCAAAGAATGCTTTCCAAGTACGGTAGTAAATCTTTCCTGAGGAGGCTTTCCTAGCCTTGATCAACGTGGGAATGACCTCAGGGGAGAGACCCCTATCCTTCAGGACCTGGCTTTCAACAGCCAGGCCGTTAAAGCCAGCGACTGTAAAGCAGGATGGAATATCGGTCCTTGAGACAGGAGATCTTCTCGAAGTGGCAGACGCCACGGAGCGTCGACCGCCAGATTCACAAGGTCTGCGTACCAAGACTGGCGAGGCCAGTCCGGTGCCACGAGAATCACCGTGTGCGGTTTCGAGGCCAACCTGCGAAGGAGCCTGGACAGCAGCTGAATCGGTGGAAAGGCATACATCAGACGATACTGATGCCAGGGCGCCACTAACGCGTCTGAGGCGTCTGCCCGAGGATCGCGCGTTCTTGCCACGAACCTTTCCACCTTGTTGTTTAGACGAGACGCGAACAGATCAACATCTGGGGATCCCCACTTCGCGCACAACATCTGAAAGACATCCGGGTGGAGGGACCATTCTCCCTGGTGCAGGGTCTGGTGGCTCAGATAATCCGCCTGCCAGTTCTCCACCCCCGGAATGTGAACTGCAGATATCGCCGGGACGTGCGTCTCGGCCCAAGACAGAATGTCGGCTACTTCCCGAGCCGCTCGGGCACTCCTGGTGCCCCCTTGGTGGTTGATGTAGGCCACCGCTGTGGCATTGTCCGTCTGTACCCGAACCGGACGGCCCTGAAGCCTGTCCGTCCAACGCAGAAGACAGAGATTTATCGCTCGCAATTCCAGAATGTTGATCGGAAGGGAGGATTCCTCCTCCAACCAAGTTCCCTGAGCGGACAGAACGCCCAGAACACCACCCCAGCCCGACAGGCTGGCATCCGTGGTGATCACCGTCCACGACAAAGGACGAAACGACTTGCCCCCCAACACCGCCGGGGACTGGAGCCACCACAAAAGACCCCTGCGAGTGAGGTGGCTCAACGACAGCCGCAGATCCAGAGATTGCGGACGCCCGTCCCATTTGGCCAGAACCTCAGCCTGAAGATCCCGCGTGTGAAACTGGGCGAAGGGAATCGCCTCGAAAGTCGAAACCATCAATCCCAGACACCTCATACACGTCCGGAGGGACGAGCACTGATTGTCCCTGAGGGACCCGACTTCGCACTGAAGCGTCCGAAGTTTGTCTTCCGGCAGGAAGACCTTCGCTTGAACAGAGTCCAGTATCATCCCCAGGTAGGGAAGACGAACCGACGGACACAACGTTGATTTCGGAAAGTTTACCGTCCAACCGAATTCCTGCAGAGTCTGCATCGTGATGGACAGGTCATTCACCAGGCCCTGACTGGTCGCGGACCGAATCAGGATATCGTCCAGATACCCCAGGACAGAAATGCCCTGGGCTCTCAAAGCCAGAACCGGCGCAAGCACCTTGGTGAAAACCCGCGGAGCCGAAGCGAGACCAAAGGGCAACGCTACGAATTGGTAATGATCCTCCGCAATGGCGAATCGAAGGTACCTCTGGTGACCCTCGAAAATGGGGATGTGTAGGTACGCATCCTTCAAGTCGATGGAGGCCATGAATTCCCCCGGAACCAGGGCAGCCACCACCGAGCGCAGGGATTCCATGCGGAACTTGCGAACCCGCACAAAGCGATTCAGAGCTTTCAAGTCCAGAATCGGACGTACCTTGCGCTCCTTTCTGGGCACAGTGAACAGATTGGAATAGAACCCCGGAAATCTGTCCCGATGAGGCACCGGGACCACCACTCCCTGGGCCCGCAGGTCCCGCACCGCCAGGTGCAGATCCTGCAATCGCTCCGGAGTCAGCTGAAGGTTCGAGGGGAAAAATCTGCCCACCGGCCGAGAGAGAAACTCGATCTTGTATCCAGATCGAACGATTTCCTGAACCCACCTGTCCCGAATTCGGTCCAGCCAGGGTTGAAGAAAACCGAGCAAACGTCCCCCCACCCCAGAACCGGGTGAGGGCGTCCCTTCAGGCCGTATTGTTATGGGCAGCAGACCCGGACTGGCCGGACTTCTGCTTACCCGCCCACGGCTTCTTCTGGGAGCCTTGTCCCTTGAAGGGCTTGCCCTTATAGTGCGACCGAAAGGCACGAAAGGACCCCTGAGAGGCCCTAAACGATGTATTCTTCTTACCACGAACAAACTTAGGTTTGTGCGGTTGGGGTAAGAGTGCTCTTACCCCCAGAAATACCCTTTATCAGAGTATCCAAGGATTCGCCAAAAAGGCGAGATCCCGAATAGGGCAAATTAGCCAAAGTCTTGCGAGAAGATTGGTCAACAGACCAACATTTCAGCCATATCAGGCGACGGTTCAATACCGCCACACTAGAAAGGTGCGCAGCCAAAGGAACCATATCTAAGTCCGCATCACACAAATACATGACACCCTGATGAATTTGATCCACCATAGCCAAAGTTGTCGGCGGGGCAGAATCAGCCACCAGGGTGCGCCTGAGCACCTGCGTCCAATCCGCAATAGCTTGGGC
The DNA here is from genome assembly GCF_965119305.1 of Pelophylax lessonae. NCBI lineage: Eukaryota > Metazoa > Chordata > Amphibia > Anura > Ranidae > Pelophylax > Pelophylax lessonae. The sequence continues at coordinate 249,868,997 of NC_138772.1, forward strand.
TGCCATAATGGAAGCAAAAATAGGCTTCAACATAGAACCAGCAACCGTATAAGCATGACGGGCCAGAGACTCCAATCTCCTGTCCGTCGCGTCCCGGAACACCGGGGTATCCTCAGCAGGGATCGCAGTGGATTTATTCAAAATCGCCACCGCGTGATCCACTTGAGGCGGCACACACCAACGCTCATCAGTGGCGGGTGTAAATGGATAACGCAGCTTGAACCTACTCGGCACAGCAAAAGGCTTCTTTAAATTGCGCCATTGCTCATCAACAGTGCGCTGAAATTCCGTAGAGCAAGGAAAAACCTGTGATGTTTTGCGCTTTCTTTGCGTCCCATAAGAGGACATCAAAACTGGAGGACATGGTTCATCCTGTAAATGCAGCGTTTGCTTGATAGAAGCAACCAACTCATCCATGAGTGCAAGCTCTTCAGACGAGCCAGGGGGAGAATAATCAACCCCCTCCACCTCAGCCTCCCCGTCAGACCCCACAAGGTCTAGGGATGAGTGAGACCCTGAGAAGGGCACTCCAGCCATAGCAGCCCCATCGCCCTCTGAATCAGAGGAAATAGACACTCTGGGCCGTTTTGTGGATCGATCAGCCACCAGCATCTGCACTTGAGCAGCTAAATTTGCCACAATAGTGGCCAGATCAGCCCCCTCGGGGGAAGCAGCAGCCCCTTGGCCCCCCACCAAGGTGGGAGGAAACTTGCAATCCTGAGAATCCATGCCCCAGCAAATTAGTAAGAAAAGGGTACTGCCCCTTTAAGATCGCGGCGAGCGTAGCCCACCGCACCCACTGAATACACTGACCCCCACAGGGATAAGAAACTGGGCAAGGAATACAGGAAAAAAGGAAAAGGTAAAAACCTGGAGAGATCACACAGGCTGCTGCACCGATCGCTGTCCCAGAGCAAAAGGAAGTGATGCAAGACTGACCGCCCCTATGAAGCCTCTCTGGGCAAACAGAAAATGGCGCCGACATGTGGCCCGATCGATCGCCGCTAAAATGGCGGCGCTTGGCACCAAAACGCCGTGTCTAACCACACAGGACCGGCCACCATGATTTCTGCCCAAAAAAATGGCGGGTCGCCGCAGCGATCACCGCACAGCATGTCCCTAATCTGACTGCTTCATGCTGACACCCAGCAGAGCGGGAGCCCCCCCCCTCACAGCCCACACACAGGCAGCAATTCCACACAGGAACTGACAGGGAGCACAGCAGCCACACAGACATGCAGGGTCACACAGTCCCAGACTGACACCCAAATAGACAGGTCCCCACATAGAGTTACACTTACCAGTCCGGGTGGCGTGGGGAGCCTGCTCCAGCGACCAAACCGCTGCACTGAGGACAGGGAGTGTCGCAAGCATGATGCAGTGGAATTGTGGTGCGAAACCGCATGGCGTCCGGTGAGGTAGCCACCTCACCGATAGCATCCCTGCAGCGAACAGGGATGGGTCGTTCAATGTGCCAGGGCAAAACCTAAGCTGAACGCTCGATGGCAGGCTGGGAAGCCCCTGGCCCTGAGCCCTGGGATCCAGGGTGGCCAGACTGAGACCCAGCTCCGCACGATCATCTTCATCAGAAGAAGCTAACTAACGCTGAAAATAAACAGCTAAGTAAAGGAAAGAGAAAAAAACTCCAAATAAAATCAAAAAGAGAAAAGAAGCTGAGACTAAGAGCCCCAGCATAGGAACAGCCCAACCTACTCCTGAGCTAGGCATTAGAAACTGAGTTGGAAATGCAGGAAGCAGGGAGGTATTGACTGAGGGGACCACCCCCTAGGGGTGGGATATGCTAAAAGCTTTGATATTAATATATTCTGTTGCCTAGCTACTCCTACGGAGCAAAGGTCAATAACCCCATTAGTGACGAATATGAAGAGGCGGCGACTGTCGGGGGACGTAAGAGAAATATTATTTACAAAAACGTGAGGGGTATACTCACTTTTGTGAGATACTGTATAATTATATATATATATATATATTATATATATTATATATACACATATATACACATATACATACATATACACACACTTACACACATACATACATATACACACACACACATACTAGGTATTGTTTTTAACACATTGCTCCGATTCCTGCTGTCCTTTCCAAATATATTGTATTTCATGGAGCACTCCTTTTACATAGCTATATCAAAATATCACATTTCATATTTACCGAATAAAAGTTGGTATTAATTCTAAATTTAAAACAGCTTGAAAAAATGTGTATAAAACCAAACCACTACTCATTAAGCCCCAGGGATAAATAAAGTCACTGATGGTTACAGCAAGTACCTTTATCACTGAAGTCATCCACTAATATGATTTCTCTCAGAAGTACTGCAGAAGATGTTTCTAAAACGCTGTGTATTGTACGAAGCAGTGTTGATAAAGCTTCATTATAAAATGCTATGATAACCGAAGTTGTTGGAAGTTTCCTATAATTAAAGGTTTTGGACTTGCACCTGAAAATTGTTAGATATAAGAGTTGTAAACAAATTAAATGTATACGAACATCCTAAATATTAAAAAGAGAATAATTTGACTATTAGTATAAAGCTAATTCAGCAGTTTTAAATTTAAAAATTTTTAAAGAGCAATTACAAGCAACTGTATTAAGACGGTAAACGTTAAGAATAAAATAAAAATTAACTACTCAGCAGGCAAGCTGTGGTCCATGTGTGCATCGAAAGCTATTTTTTTATTTTGACTGGAGTGTACCATTAACAAAGCAAGATTACAAACACCACACTCCTCTGGGAATCACCTTAAAGAGGAGCTTCAGGCTATACAAATACTGTAGCTGCTGACCTTTAATTAGGACACTTACCTGTCTAGAAATATAGTGGTAGCCTCACTGAGCTGATTTTCTAATGAAAACCAGGCAATGAAGTCTTGCGGCTTCACAGCCTGTATTCAACTGCACATGCGCGAAGCGCGCTTTGCTCTATGAATGGGCCAGCTGTAGGGGAAGAAGACCAAAATGTGGCAGCGGGGGTTTGAGGAGGCAGACCAGTAGAGCTTCCCCTTTTGTGTAAACTGCTCAGTGCCACATATATACCCCAATAGCGGGCATGCAATAAAACCATTCCATTTCAGTGGATTCCTATAGAATAACATGAAGAGGCATACTTGGAGATGCAAACCTGGAAGAATAATAATTACAATAACAATAATTTGGAATGCGGGGTGCACCACTTTGGAGAAATTAGTGTGACAAAATCCATGGGATGTGGTTTAAAGTGATTGTAAATGATCACCTTGTAAAACAATCCATTCAGTTTCAAATAGAAATGAAAGGAAAGACATTCGTGTATAGTTATTAAAACACATTTTTTCTCTTTTTAAGTGATCACATTCCCTCTGTTCTTAGCTGCATAAGAGCTGGGGAGGGGGGAGGAGCAGCAACAGCACACTGAGCTTCCCAGTGAAAGGCTGTGCAGCGGGGCGTGTGAGGACAAGTCTGATCATTGAAGGAGAGCAGGCTGAGTTACCAGCACAGCTAGGGAACTGACCACGATGTGTTCTCCTGCTTAGTGTGGTCAGTTTTTAATAGGAAAGCAGGATGACTGGCGGGAACACCAGAGATTTTACACAAAAGTAATACAAATAACAGGATACGTTTTCATACAAGTACATGGTACAGAAGACACATATCAGGAATATGAAATGTTGGGTTAACAAACACTTTACTCATAAGGCACACATTCGTTTAGGGACAGAATAACACCCTACATACAGAATAGAGGCATTTAACATTTAGTGTCCATACATACAGAACAACAACAGATAGAGAATTACACCCAGCTTACATATCATGAGAAATGGTACTGTGCAAAATCCATCCATTATAAATACAAATACTTTGCTTTACATCCAGCATAAAGAACAAGAGACATGGCACTGTCCATACATACAAGATAAAGTGATACTTAGGCTTCATGCACGCTTCAAGCACACTGGTTTATCGTAAATGCTGTATCTCCTGACAGGAGAAAACCAGCTTTAACCGCTTGCCGACTGCCGTCAGTAGATTTACTGCGGCAGTCAGCCCCTCACAGGCAAAGTGACGTTAATTAACGTCACTAGCCTGGGAGGGTCTGGGGAGCGAGCGCACGCCCGCGGAGGCGCGCTCCCGTGCGGTCACGTACCCCCCTGCGCGTGTGACCGGCGGACCCGATGTCCGCCGGTCACTCGGCGATCGTCGGGGGAGAGGGAGAAAGTCAGGCGGCTTGTGTAAACAAGCCACCTGTCATTCTCCTCGGTGTAAAAACACTGATCACACGGTTCTACTATGTAGAATCGTTGATCAGTGTCCTTACACCTCAAGCCACAGCCAATCACAGTAAGAATCACGCCCCTAGGGACACACACAGCCCCTCCCTCTCAAATAAAGTTAACCCCTTCACTACCAGTGTATTTTTACAGTAACAGTGCATATGTATAGCACTGATTACTGTAGAAATGTCACTGGTAACCCCAAAAGTGTCAAAAATGTCAGTCAAGGGTCCGATCTGTCCACCGCAATGTCGCAGTACCGCAAAAAAAAAAAATCGCAGATCGCCATTACGCGTTTAAAAAAAAACAACAAAAATGACAAAAATCTTTCCCTTTGTTAGTAAACGCGATAACTTTTGCGCAAACCAATAAAAATACGCTTTTTGCGATTTTTTTTACCAAACATATGTAGCATAAAACAAATTGGCCGAAAATGTTAAAAAATTTTGATTTTTACATTTTTTTGGGGGGGGGATTTCATATAAAAAAATGTGAAAAATCCTGTTATTTTTGCAAAATTTACGCTCTTTTTTTTGTTTATAGCGCAAAAAGTAAAAAGCGCACAGGTGATCAAATACCACCAAAAGAAAGCTCTGTTTGTGGGAAAAATAGGACGTCAAATTCGTTTAGGTACAGTGTCGCACGACCGCGCAATTGTCCGTTAAAATCACGCAGTGCCGAATCGCAAAATACCCCCTGGTCGTTTAGCAGCCAAATCCTCCGGGGCTTAAGTGGTTAAAACCCTACCTAAGCTGCATTTTTTTTCAAAACACTTTAGGTGAGTTTAGCAGCATTTGGTGTTTGGAAGTTTATTTTATTGGCCAGAATTTTAACTTATTGAGGCCATTGAAATTAATAAATGCTAAAGTGCTAAATGCGCCTAGCGTTCAGATGCGTTTATGCACGTTTGGCATTTTTTATGACCAAAAGCTCCTCTCCTGAACGCAAAATCTTCTGCATTCAGAAGAGGAAATTTGACTTCCTCTAAACTCTGCTGCTCCTAACCTCTGATAAAAGCCTGCGTGCATGAACACACAGGCTTTTATTAAGTTGAGTTCAGGAACTTTGGCAAAAAAAACGCCAAAAGCTCCTAAACGGGAGTCTAAGTGAAGTCTAAGAATTACATCCAGGATACTGAAAAAAGTAGAACTGGACATCCTCCATAAATCTGGAATAAGTACACACACAATAATACCCAGGGTACAGAAAAAGATGTGTACCATGTAGTCTTTGGCTGGTGTCACAATAAAAAAAGAAAGCTAGTGATGTCACCAAGGTCTATAAAAGAAAAATAATGAAAAACTAAGTAGGATTGAAAAAATTAGATTTTTGTCTTACCGTAAATAAAACCCTTTTCTCTGATGTTCATTGATGGACACAGCTCCAGAATCTTCTGAACCATTGGGTTATGCTGCCCCTTACAGGAGTAGGACACTAGGCATGGAAAAGCTTTAGTACGCCTATGGGGCAGTCCCAGGGGATACACTCCCACACTCTGCTATAGGCATTCAGTTTTGTTGCAAGCAGTGTCAGAAGAAAAATAACCCAACCCAATAGAGGGGTGGGTGCTGTGTCCGTCAATGAATATCAGAGAAAAGGATTTTACGGTATGCCAAAACTCCAATTTTTGCTTTCGTTCGTTGACGGGCACAGCTCCAAAATCTTCTTAACCATTTGGACGTCCCAAAGCAGTTAAAACATGAGGGGTGGGAAAAACACAGCAGAAAAAAATTCCCAAAAGGCTAAACCTAGCCAACCAGGCAACATTGAGCTCAACCAGGAACAACTGGAGCTCACCTGAAAACAATACAACCTCAAAGAGGACCAGGTCCTCTCAAAAAGAAGCATCCCCAGATGCCAGTACATCCACTTTAAAGCATTTTGTGAAAGTGTGTACAGACGAACAGGTGGCCGCCTTGCAAACCTGTATCACTGACACCTGATGGCGGAAAGCCCACGAGGCACTAAGCGCCTTAACAGGGAACAAAGGAACCGGACCCTTGATGGAATAGGCCTGCACCATATCTGTCTTGTCCATCTAGAAATGGTCGCGGCAGACATGACCAACCCTTTGTGAGGTCCATCCGTAAGGACAAACAATAAGGCGGATTTCCTAAACGGCTCAGTTGCCGCAAGGTACACCATGAGCGCCTGACCCATATCCAAAGAGTACAAGGCAATCTCCCTTGGATGTTTAGGCTTGGGACACAGGGAAGGCAACACAATGTCTTCATTCAGATGGAAGCCAGAAACAACCTTAGGAGGGAAAGACTGAAAAGGGTGAAGCACCACTTTATCTCTATGAGACACCAGGTAAGGTGAACGACAAGTCAACACCGCTAGCTCCGATACCCTGTGTGCAGAAGTAATAGCCCCCAAGAAGGCTACCTTCTGGGACAATGTAAGCAGGGGAAGCTCGCAAATATTTTTGAAAGGCGGTTACTGGAGAACTGACAGCACCAAATTGAGATCCCACGGAGGCAATGGAGCCTGTACTGGGGGAGCCAAGTGGCGAACCCCCTGAATAAAAGGTGCGAACCAAAGAATGCGTCGCCAAAAAGACGACAACTCATTGGCGGAATGTCAAATTCCGAACCACCGAAAGGGAACGGGGATGACCCCCAAGAGACTCACACCATGCAATGTACATCTTCCAGGCGCAATGGTAAATCTTCCTAGAGGTAGATTTTCTAGCCTTTAATAGCGTAGGAATCATTGATTCAGACAACCCCTTATCCTTCAGGACCTGGCTTTCAACAGCCAAGCCAATACAGCCAGCAACGGTAGAGCAGGATGGAAGATTGGCCCTCGGGCCAATAGATTTTCTCTGAGAGGAAGTCTCCAAGGGGCATTGGTGACCAGTCATACAAGATCGGCGTACCAAGACCGGAAAGGCCAGCCTGGAGTCACTATCATGGCCGGATCCCTTCTGCCTCGATCTTCCGCAGAAGACTTGGCAGACGTTTTAGAGGGCAAAAGGTGTATAGCACATGATACTGGTGCCAAGGAGCCATCAGCACGTCTGTGGCGCCAGCCAGAGGATCCCGAGTCCTTGCCACAATTCTCTGTACCTTCCTGTTGAGTCGAGAGGCCAACAGGTCAACCTCAGGAGTTCTCCACCGGAGACACAGTTACATAGTCAGGTTGAAAAAAGACAAGTCCATCTGGCTCAATCAATAAAAAATAAAAAATAGTAAAGAAAACCCAACCATACAATCCCATATACACAATCCTATACCCACAGTTGATCCAGAGGAAAGCGAAAAACTCCAGCAAAGCATGAGCCAATTTGCTACAGCAGGGAAAGAAATTCCTTCCTGATCCCCTGAGAGGCAATCGGATATTCCCTGAATCAACTTTACCTATAAATATTAGTACCTATTTATTTTATGTACACCTAGGAAAGAATCCAGGCCTTTTTTAAAGCAATCTAGAGAGCTAGCCAGAACAACTTCTGAAGGGAGTCTATTCAACATTTTCACACCTCTTACAGTGAAGAAACCTTTCCGTATTTGGAGATGAAATCTCTTTTCCTCTAGACGTAAAGAGTGCCCCCTTGTCCTCTGTGTTGACCTTAAAGTGAATAACTCAACACCGAGTTCACTATATGGACCCCTTATGTATTTATACATGTGGATCTTAGCCTCCCTTAATCTCCTCTTCTCAAGAGAGAATAGATTCAGTTCCTCTAATCTTTCCTCATAGCTGAGCTCCTCCATGCCTCTTATGAGTTTGGTTGCCCTTCTCTGCACTTCTCCAGTTCCTCAATATCCTGTTTGAGAACCGGTGCCCAAAACTGAACTGCATATTCCAGATGAGGTATTACTAATGATTTGCACAGGTGCAAAATGATATCACTCTCTCTGGAGTCCATACCTCTGTTAAACAGGAAGTAAACCCTCTGGAAACAAAAAGTGAAAAAAAAACCTGTAAAGACAAAGGCATGATGAGCTAGTATGCATCGCATACTAGCTCATTATGAAGTACTTAGCTAAAAATGAAGCCCTCGCAATACCGACAGGACTGCCGACATGTTCGGCAATCCAGCCACTGATTGGCCGGAGGCACGATTACATCACTCCCACGCATGCGCACGGGAGCTGCCGTTCACGGCATAGGGCTCTGAAGTAAAGGCATGGGTGGCCTTTCCTTCAGAAAACATGCGCCGATGACGTCATCGGCTGCATGCATTATAAATATCTCCTAAATGGTGCATGTTTAGGAGATATTTATAGCACCTATAGGTAAGCCTTAATATAGGCTTACCTATAAGTAAAAGTATTTAAAGTGGGTTTACAACCACTTTAATACAAGAAAAGGACTTTGCTTTCTTTGGAAACCACAGCTTGGCATTGCATGCTTTTATTAAGCTTATGATCTACCAGGACACCCAGATCTTTCTTCACTATGGATTCCCCTAGTTCTACTCCCCCTTGTATGTACGATGCATGCATACACAGCCGTGGCATTGTCCGATTGAATCCTTAACCTAAAGGCGATCTGTCCAACGAGCCAGACAAATCTTATCGCCCGAAGTTCCAGTATATTGATCGGTAGTCTTGACTCCTCCAGAGTCCAGACCCCTTGAGCACATCTGTGCCCAAAATACCTCCCCATCCGGACAGGCTTGCAACCGTGGAGACCACCATCCAGTACAGGGGAAGAAAGGATTTGCCCTGTCGAAGCGCCAGGGAGCGAAGCCACCATAACCCCCTCGTATCCAGGCTCAACAAGATCAGATTGTCTAGAGACTGTGGATTTTTGTCCTACTTGGCAAGAATCTCTCTTTGGCAGAGGTTTTTGAGTGGAACTGTGCAAACAGAACCGTCTCAAAAGGTAGACACCATCAGGCACAGCACCCGCATGCAATTCCTGAAAAATTACCAACTGCTGGACAACAGGAGCCAAATCACATCCTGCAGTGTCCAGGTACCCAGTACCGCAATCCCCTGCTGCCGCTACATTGCCAACACCGGGGCAAACACTTTTGGGACTACCCAAGGAGCTGAGGCGAGACCAAAGGTTAATGTCATGAATTGATAATGCTTCTCGCCCATGGCAAAGCGGAAGAAACGCTGATGACCGACATAAAGGAATATGACAGTAAGCGTCCTTTTGATGTGGGCATGCCACTACCGCACTAATGGACTCCATTCGGAACGTCTGAACACGCAAAAAGCTGGATTAAACGTACCTTGCCTTCCTTCCTAGGAACTGTAAACAAGTTTGACTAGAAACCTTGAAAACATTCAGATTTTGGAACCGGAACAATTACCCCTATTAGTAGAAAGTCTTGCACCGCCCCGAAGAGACCCCGCAGGCAATCTGGGAACGAACGCAGGTTGAAAGGAAAGAACCTCACTGGAGGATAAGACCAAAACTCCATCTTGTAGCCGGACCAAATCAGCTCGTGGAACCTCCCTGTCTTGAATCAGGAAGGTCCATGGGTCTGGACAGAAGCGAAGATGTCCTCCCACCTCAGACATGGGTGAGGGCACCCCTTCAGGCCGAAGAGGGCTTGTCTGCAGGTCTGGAAGAACCCATTCTCGGCTTACCAGACCTGGTCCTCTTGGAACCTCTGGAGGTCCTGACAGACATAGATCCTTTGTCTTGAGATCCTGAGAGACGAAAAGGCCGCATATAAGCAGAGAAAAAAAAAGGGCCCACGTCTGCGACGAGACTCCTTGCCCCTGGCGCCTGTGGAAGAAGAGTACTCTTCCCCCCCCCCTGTAAAACCCCTAATGATATCATTCGGGAAAGATCCAAACAGGTGATCCCCCACAAAGAGGAGAAGCGATAAGGCCTTCTTAGAAGACTGGTCCAAAGACCAGCATTTCAGCCATATCATGTCATATCACCCTCCAGATCCTTTGCCGCTTTTGGGGAGCTGCGGGTACCAAAGTGGACGCAGCAGCAGCTGCATCCTCCATTTATAAAGTTGACAGTGCATCCACCAGCGCCATTTCATGCGCAGCTGCAGTAGAAGAGGAATCATCCTCACTATCAGAGCACTCGAAGTGCGTGGATCCAGACCCAGTAGAGTCGCCATATTCTAAGCTCACCCTGAAACATAATCAGGGGAGACCACTGACTGCGATCCCGCAAGGGGACGCCGGCCAAGGGTCCACAAATGGAACACCTATAAGACCCCGCAAAAGACAAGGGGGGTCGCCCTAACAGCCCACCATAGAGGACATAATAGAACATAGCCCCCCTTAAAGGTGGGCCGCCTGCCGTGACGCGGACGCGCAGGCAGGGTACCCCCACTCACACAATTATGGCGGCAAGACTGTTCCTAAAAATGAAGCGCCCCCACTGCACCACCCGGTTCAGGGGAGGTGCCAAGCTGACCATATGGCCCAGCAGGCCACAAGTCGTGGCCTATATGTTTGTGGGTGCCCAGCCGCAAATAGCACGGATCCTCAGTCCGGCAGATGCCCAAGGGGGGAGTTAGGGGCTTCAGCTAGACCCACTGAGGCCGCTCCCCGACAGCGGTGCCCAACTCGGCCACATAGCCTAATAGGCCACGGCCTAAATTTTGAGGGCGTCCCGCCACCAGGATGCGAGCCCCAGCGGATCCGACCTCCCAGGGCAGCGGAGGGGAAGGCACAATACTTACCACACCATGGAACAGGGTGGGCACCGCCCTGAGCAGACCACCGTACCATGGGAATGGGGGTGCTGCGGGCCAAGAGGCACGCTGCGACTCAGGCAGGACCAGGTCATATGCGCCCTTGCGAGACAATTAACTCGCAGGCCAGCCCCAGTCCAGTGGAGCTATGTCAGGGCTGACCTAGCATGGAGCTGAGGCCTGCTCACTGGCCGAACTGGGGAGACCTTAAGGATCTAGAATATCCAGTCCGTCGTCCAGTCCAGCAGTTGATTGTAGTTCTCTACAGGAACAGAAAAGAATAAAAGAGGAAAAAATTCCATTTAAAAAAGGAAAAAATGCTAGGACCAGAGATCCCAGCAAGGAACTAGATCCTTACTCCTGACTATTGTTGTGGAAATTTGATTGTGGACATTTCTTTAGTTAAATAGTCATAATGTCTCCCAGTGTCAGTTTTACCGGCAAATCGCTATTCACAGCGATTATTGCTTTAACTGTCAGGAAAGACTTGTTAGTGAAAACCTTCCATTAGGATGAGATGGCACAATACTAGTAGCAAAGAGTCCATCGCACAGACATATATCCGCAATTCGGGGGTCCGTACTGCTGAGATATGTTTGTGATATGGAATTCTTATCATTTTACCAAGATTAATGCATGGCATCTTTTAGTCATATTCGATCCGTGGGACTGAAACTGCTGCTATTATCTTATGCAGATAAAGCCTCATCAACTGGAACAAATATAATGGTCACTATTAAATATGGTTTATATATTAATCATGTTTGATGAGACCCACTAACAGGTATGAGTCCATGTTTATGGATTGACATGAATGAATGATGAGAAGCCATGTGCTACAGTTGGGATTCCCTTTGTTCAGTCGTGTCCAATAATGGGCATCTACTCTACAGTTCCTATTGTACTTTTTGAATGTATACATGTTCTGTGATTGGTGGTTTTGGAGCCACTCCCTGTAACCCCCTTATGTTAAATAAACCTGCTCTGTCTTGGAGGGGCAGTCACTCACAGGAAACCCACCAGATGGCATCGAATTGACTACAGCAAGCATGTCTGTTCCTTTCTTTGCTGCCGAGCGCTTTGATAACCTAATACAAAAGAGCTGTACATTGGTGTACATGGTGTTTGGTGCGTATTAATCTTGAGCGCACTGAGCAGGTTTCTATGCTCCAAGCCCTATTTTCCACGACACTATGCAGGAAAAAACTAAATGCCTATAGCAGAGTGTGGGAGGATATCCTTTGGGACTGCCCCATAAGCACGGTAAAGCTTTTTCCTACCTAGAGTCCTACCCCTGTAGGGGACAGCATACCCCATGGTTAAGAATATTCTGGAGCTGTGTCCGTAAATGAACGAAAGAGAAAAGGAATTTGTTGTGATCATCCTTAAAGTGATTGTAAAAGGCAGAAGGTTTTTTTTTGTTATCTTAAAGTGGTTGTAAACTACCCATTTACACTTCAGCTCATTCTAATCTGCCTAAAGAAAGCAACAGATTGGTGCCTGTAAAAGATTACTTACTTGTATAATCTTCCTGCAAAATTTGATGACGTCATCGGTGCATGCCCCGTTTGTCATTCAATTTACGGCACGATATGTGTGCCGTTTCATTAAGAAAAGAATGCCTGGTCTCCCTGTATGTGTGAAAACGGCACAGCTATGAAGTCTCACGATTAGCTGTGCCTTTCTCCCCAGCTTCCTGCTTCCTTATCTCACAGGGGGAGTGAACAAGAGAGGTCACACAGGGGGAGTTAAAAACAGCAGCATCATCATTACACTGAGAGCATTTGTTATCAAAGTCTAGCAACGTTATTAAATTAAAATGCAGTAAGGGAGCAGAAAGCAGTAGATGACATGGCACGGCCGAGAGTAGGAAAAAGGAAAAAATTTAACTTAAAAAAAAAAGGTATTTTAGGAAGGTTATGATTGAAATATTTTATGTGTAATGTATTAATATTGCAAGTCCTTTTAATACATTCTAAACAATTGATTTTTCTAGCTGAGTTTACTTCCTCTCTAATGCATTTTATGCATCAAAAAGCCTTCTGTGTGCCTTCTGTGTGCAGCAGCCCCCTCAGCCCCCCTAATACTTACCTGAGGTCCATCTAGATCCAGTGATGTTGCAGGAGTGTCTAGGCTGCCCGAGACTCCCCTCCTCATTGACAGACAGCAGTGCGGCGCCATTGGCGCCTGCTGCTGTCAAAGTCAGTCAGCCAATGAGGAAAAAAAGGGGGCAGGGCTGGGCCACGGTTCCGTGTCTGAATAGATAGAGTGGGTGCCCCCTTAACAAGCTGCTTTTTGTGGGGGCACTCAACAGGAAGGAGGGGCCAGAAGCACCAAAGAGGAGGATCTGGGAAGCTCTGTGCATTTTTTTTTTTCTATAACACATTGCATGTTATTTTTATAGAAAAAAAAAAGACTTTAGTATCCACTTTAATTCTTTTGTAAATCAGCAGCTAAAAGAAGTGGGCTGTGAAACAAATACAAAGAAAGTAAACCCTGTGTCTACAGTTTAATGTTTGGGAGATTTCCTGACTGACTAAAGTGTGGTGAAATTTGCTTTCATTCTCATTGTTCAAACGAAACAGCTGTCAAGCTAAAGGACATGTAGTCTTTACTATAGTGCTATCCGAAAACCAGCCTGAAGTGCCAGGGTGATTTATTCTAGGAGGGGCACCCTGTTTTTTCCCAACAGGGAAAAAGGTCAAACGCAAAAGTGTATCAAATGATGCTGAAAAAATAGGATTTTTGTACTTACCGTAAAATCCATCTCTGAGTTTGACGGACACATTGTTCCATATTCAGAACCATAGGATTATATCATCCCCTACAGGAGTAGGACACTAGGCAGAAAAAAGACTTAGCTACGCCTACAGGTAGTCCTAGCTGGTATACATCTCTCTCTCTGCTATAGGCCTTCAGCTTAGTAACAAGCAGTGTCAGAAGTATCAAAATGCCATAGAGGGTTGGGTGCAGTGTCCGTCAATTAACTCAGTACAGTAATGACAAGTACAGAAATCCTATCTTCTTTCGTTCATTGATGGACAAAGCGCCCCATATTCAGAATCATAGGGATGTCCCCAAGCAGTGCCAAACATGAGGGGTGGGGGAACAAAAGAATCCCAAGGCTAAAGAGCCAACCAGGTAACTGGAGCTCAACAAAAAAACAACTGGCGCCCAACCTGAACAATACACCCCCAAAGAGGGAACAGACCCTCTAAAACAGCAGCCTGCAAACCTTGGGGCCAAAGGAAGCATCCACAGATGCCAACACATCCACTTTGTAGAATTTAGTGAAAGTGTGCACCGACGACCAAGTGCCCACCTTGCAAACCTGCACCACTGAAGCACTAAGTGCCCTAGTAGTGCGCAGTTATAGGGAAAGGAGGAACCTGACCCTTAATAGAATAGGCCTGAGTCCCCATCTGTCTGATCCATGTGGAAATGGTCTCCGAAGAAGCAGACGGCCCTTTTCTTGGCCCGTCCATGTTCACAAACAGTGAGTCTGACCTCCGAAAAGACTCTGTGGCTGCCAGATACACCCAAGTCGCCCAAGCCACATACAGGGCATGCAACGCAAACTCCTTAGGATAAGCAGGCCTGGGACACAAAGAAGGCAACACAATGTCTTCATTCAAATGCAAGTCAGAGACCACCTTAGGCAAGAACGACGGGCAGGGACAAAGAACCACCTTATCCTTGTGGACCACCAGATAGAGGGTACGACAAGGGAACGCTGCCAGCTCCGACACCCTTGCGAGCAGAGGTGATGGCCACCAAAAAGAGCTACCTTCTGAGACTAAGCAGGGGAATCTCCCGAATACTTTCAAAGGAAGGCTTTTGGAGAACCGAGAGCACCAAGTTCAAGCGGTAGAGGATATCGCACCGGCAAGGCCAGGTGTCGAACACGTTGAAGAAAAGTACGCACTAGTGAATGCGTGGCTAAGTGTCGCTGGAAGAAGATCGCTAAGGCAGGCACCTGGGCCTTGTTGGTACTCAAGGCCAACTTCTGCTCAACACCTCGCTGAAGGCAGGTCAAAAACCAAGCCACAGAAAAAAGAACAAGGGTGAACACCCATCGACTCACACCACGAAATGTACGCTTTCCACGTATGATGGTAAATCTTTCTAGTAGGTAGACTTCCTAGCCTTCAGCAGTGTCGAAATCACGACCCAGGCAAACCTTTATCCCTTAGCACCTGGCTTTCAACAACCAGGCAGTCAAAGCCAGTGACTGTAAAGCAGGATGAAGTTCAGGTCCTCCCTGAAAGGCAGTCTCCAAGGGACGTCAGCGACCAATCGCACCAGGTCAGAATACCAACGCCTGCTGGCTGAGATAGTCTGCCTGCCAGTTTTCCACTCTTGGAATGTATACGGCAGAGAGGGCCAGATCGAAGCATTCTACCCACCCGAGAAAGCTGGCTACTTCTTGAGCTGCAAACACACTTTTTGTTCCGCCATGGTGCTAGACATAAGCCACCACTGTGGCATTGTCCGACTGGATCCCCACCAGGACCCTCTGGAGCCAATCTGTCTAGAAAACCAGGCACAGCCCGATCGCCCAAAGTTCCAAGACATTGATCGGTATTCTGGATTTCTCCAGCGACCAACAACCCTGAGCTGAGCTCAGTCCCAGGACACCTCGCCATCCAGACAGACTGGCATCCTTAGTGACCACTGTCCAATACAAGGGGAGAAAAGATTTGCCCTGCCGAAGAGAGAAGCCACCAGACCAGGGAACCCCTGGTTTCCCGGCTCAGCCGAATCGGATTGTGCAAAGACATTTCACCTTGTATGGAACTGTGCAAATGGAACTGCCTCGAAGGTAGACACCATCAGGCCCAGCACCCGCATGCAAGTCCCGAAGGAGGACCACCTGTTGGACAGCATGCAACTTCTGGAGCTTGTCCAGAGGAAGGAACACTCTGGCTAGAGCTGAATCCAGAGTCAGACCCAGATAATCCAATTTTATGGAGGGAAGCAGGGCAGACTTCTGGTAGTTTAGAAGCCAACCTGACTCCTTCAGGGTCTGTATGGTGATCTCCACGTCGTCCATCAAAGCAGAAAAGGACTCTGCTCCCATGGAGGAGGTCCTCCAGGTAGCCCAGTACTGCAATCCCCCACTGACGTAGCAACGCCAAAACTGGGGTCAATACTTTTGTGAAAACCCGAGGAGCGGAGGCGAGACCAAAGGGTAATGCCACAAACAAATAGTGCCCCTCTCCGACAGCAAAGTGGAGGAAACGCTGGTGTCGGCCACATATTGGAATGTGCAAGTAAGCCTCCTTGATGTCGATAGAGGTTAGAAAATCCCCCTGATGTAGGGATGCCACTACCATGAAAATGGATTCCATTCTGAATTTCTGTGCCTGCACAAAGCAGTTCAGGGCCTTGAGGTCCAGAATCAGACAAACCTTGTCCTCCTTCTTTGGGACCATAAACAGGTTTGAATATAAACTTGAAACCTTTCCGATACCGGATCACTCCCTGAAGCAACAGGTCCTGCACCGCCCCTTGCAATCGGTCTGGGGACAGAGACTTACATTGGAAGGAAAGAAGCTTTCCAGAGGGAAAGAACAAAACTATCTTGTAACCACACAGAATCACTTTGAGGACCCATTTGTCATTTATTAAAGGAGGTCCATGGGCCTGGAAACCAATGAAGATGTCCCCCCACCCCATGCATGGGTGAGGGCGTACCTTCGTACTGAATTAGCCTTGTCCCACTCCCGCCTTACAAGACCAGGGCCGCTTGGAACCTCCTGAGGGGGGCCTAAAAGATTTTGAACCCTTGTCAGTGGCCCCATTGGGATAAAAAAAACTGTGCCGAGAAAGAAGGGCAGCATCTGTGACAAGGTTCTTGCCTCTTGCAATAATGTGGAAAAAAGGTGCTCTTCCCCTACCATGAGACTCTTGATGTAATTCAGCGTAGCCCCAAACAGGCGATCGCCTTGAAAGAGAAAATCAGTCAGAGCTTTTTTTAGACCAACGCTAAGCCACAACAAACACTTAAGCACCATTACCAAAACAGATAGCTTAGAAATCAAGGGAGCCGCGTCCAGAGAGGCATCGCAGACAAATTAAAGCCCCTGGACCAACTGATCCACCAACTCAACAAAGGAAGGGGGAATCTGCTCACCCCCCAGATCATAGCGCAAAAGTTTAGCCCACTCAGTGTTTGCGACACCTGGGCAATGGCCAGGACTGGCTTCCACGCCAGACGAGCAATAGTGAACATATTATGGGCCACAGACTCTGCTATTCTGTCAGCCAAATCCTTAAAAGCTTGGGATTCCTCTAGCGGAAATATGGTTTCCTTGTTCAACCAGGAGACAGGAGGTTCCACCACTGATGGGACAGTCCACTTCATGAGGAGTGACTTCTCAAAAAGGGGTACCTCACTGCAAAGCATTTAGGAACCACAAAGGGATGTTTCGGACGCTCCCAATCTTTGTTGACAAACTTGTCAAAATAGGAGGGATAAGGGAACATCTTTACCTTGTGAGACAGCTTGTGGGTGCCAAAAGCGACGACTACCTCTGCAGCCACATCAGCTACATTATCCATCTTCAAAGTCCCCTGCACTGATGCAATCAGTGCGTCAACCAGCGCCTTATCGTGTGCAGCCAAAGCTGTGGAGGAATCATTCTATCTGATAGATCAGGGAGCATGGCTACAAGCCCCGCAGGGAGGGCCACCTAGACGGCAACTAAGCCAGATTTAGGATCTGACGAGACAGATGAGGCAGGGGAGGAGGGCGGGGGGGGTGCTTTCTCCGCTGCCCAAAGGCCACCTCCACCCAGAACAAAGGTCTCCAGGGCTGCCATCAGTGCGCAATTGAGGGCTGGGACCCCGAGGGACCTGCTGCCTTGAGAGATGGGTCAGGTGGGGAAACATGCTCCGGAGACTCCATGAGTTAACCACTTAAGCCCCGGAAGATTTTACCCCCTTCCTGACCAGGGCCTATTTTGCGATTCGGCACTGCGTGACTTTAACGGACAATTGCGCGGTCGTGCGACGCTGTACCTAATTGAATTTGGCGTCCTTTTTTTCCCACAAACAGAGCTTTCTTTTGGTGGCATTTGATCACCTGTGCAATTTTTTGATCATGCGCTATAAACAAAAAAAAAAAAAAAAAAGAGCGTCAATTTTGCAAAAATACCAATATTTTCCACATTTTTTTATATGAAATTCCCCCAAAAAAAAAGTAAAAATCAAACATTTTTAACATTTTAGGCCAATTTTTTTTACCATACGTTTGGTAAAAAAACATCGCAAAAAGTGTATTTTGATTGGTTTGCGCAAAAGTTATTGCGTTTACTAACAAAGGGAAAGATTTTTGTCATTTTTGTTGTTTTTTTTTTTTTTTAACGCGTAATGGCGGCGATCTGCGATTTTTTTTGTGGGACTGCGACATTGGGGCGGACAGATAGTACCCTTGACTGACATTTATGACACTTTTGGGGTTACCAGTGACATTACTACAGTAATCAGTGCTATACATATGCACTGTTACTGTAAAAATGACACTGGCAGTGAAGGAGTTAACTGTATTGGAGAGGGAGGGGTTAAGTGTGTCCTAGGGGCGTGTTTCTAACTGTGATTGGCTGTGGCTTGATGTGTAAGAACAGTGATCAACGGTCCTACATAGTAGAACCATTTGATCACCATTCTTACACAGGGAGAACTGACAGGCGGCTTTGTTTACACTAGCCGCCTGCCTTTCTCCCGCCATTACGGACGATCGCGAGTGCCCAGCGGACATCGGGTCCGCCGGGCACACGCGCGGGGGGGGGGGGGGGGGAATCCGTGACCGAGCGGGAGCGCGCATCCGGGGGCGCACGCACACTCCCAAAACCCTTACAGGCTAGCGACGTAACCCTACGTCGCTCTGCCTGTGAGGGGCTGACTGCCGACGTAAAAAAAGTCGTGCGGAAGTCGGCAAGTGGTTAAAGGGGAACACACCAGCAAAAAATGTCTATCACCGCTAGGGGACTCACCCACCGAAGGCACCGCACAACACCACAGGCCTACCTGAAGGCAGAGCACCCTAAAAATTGCAGCAGAGAGAGGAAGGGACCCCACCAGAACTCCCCACCCCACCAGAGTTGCACCAGAGAAAGCCAGTACCCACTTGCGGCATGAAACCCAGAAGTCAAAACCAGGGGGAAAGGGAGGAACCCCCACAGCCATAATCGCTGCCCTGGGGCTCCACTGTCAATGCACGCCGGACCAACCAAAAAAGGCCGGACTACACAAACATGGCTGCCGGCATAGAGAAACACACAGGCCCCTAAGCAATGGTGCTGAACACGGCAAAATGACCACCACACGTGGTGCCCACAGGCACAAGAGCACAAAAACTGTCAGCGCCCACCCCAGCCTGAAATTCTGTCCGACCAGCGGCATTCACCTGCCAACCCACTGCTCTACCACAGAGGGGGGTGAAGGGTAAAAAGATACCCCACAGGGACCACACAAAACAGAGGGGTCTGGCGGGGAGAAGGGGACGTGCAGGTTCAACCGTCCTAGGGGGTGCCCGTGTCCACCACACACCGAATGGGGGGGCGGCCAGGAGGAACGCTGTGACTCAGGCCAAGACATGGTCGTATAAAACCTTGCGAGGCGTTTAACTCGCAGGCCAGCCCCCATCTAGTGGGGCTATGTCGCGGCAGACCTAGCATGGAGCGCTGGCCTGCACGCGCTCGCTGGCCAGACTGGGGGGACCACTGGATCTAGCTATACAGCCAGTCGCCCAGCCCAGCAATTGATTGGAGATCTCACAGCAAAAAAAAAAAAAAAGAAAAACAGGAGAAAAGCCATTTTTAAAGGAAAAAATTGCCAGGACCAAAGATCCTGGTAGGGAAACTAGGTCCTTACTCCTAACTAGGCAGAAATAAACTGAAGGCCTTTAGCAGAGAGGTAGATGTATACCAGCTAGGACTGCCCATAGGCGTAGCCAAGTCTTTTTTTTGCCTAGTGTCATACTCCTGTAGGGGGCCATAAAACCCTATGATTCTGAATATGGAGCGCTGTGTCCATAAATGAACGAAAGAGAAATTAAGGTTGACTTGGTGTCAAGGATCATGCCCAGGGGTTGGGTGAGGTCCATAGAATACTTGTGGGAATTTACCAATCATCTGAAGCTTTGCAGTGAGGGCAGGGTTATCTGCAAATGAATAAGCACCTTTTCATGCCTCCCTATACCTCTTCATAGTCATGTCATTCTTGATAACAGCATCAATAAGTTCGGAAAAGTAATTCCCTAGTAATTCCCTTCAATGTACCATTGCTTCTCATACAGTGCAAGACAGGTAAATGATTAGCATGCACCAGTGGATGTATTAAATCAGTCAGATGCAGGAAGAACCTTTGGGGAAAGTTTCTAGCCCATTCATCCAGTCACAGCCAGGGAAACCCAGGCACAAATAAACACAGACAAAATACTGGTTTGAGAACATGGAAAACCGTGGAAATCCCACCTTGAAAGGGACCCCAATTGTTTGACTTTTAAATCCTTAAAACGGAAATTTACCTAGAACAACTTGACAAAAAATGTTCTGTAGGAAGGAACATATTCCACATTAATAAATAAGTTAGGGATGCACCGATCCGATATTAGGATCGGATATCGGTGCCGATACTGCCACAATAGCTGGATCGGGGGATCGGTAAACTTAACCGATCCGCGGGCCGATCCGGTTTTGCGGAGTCCCGGCTCAGCCGTCCCTTACTTGCACGGAGCCGCCGATCTACGGGCCGATCCGGTTTTGCTGAGTCCAGGCTCAGCCGTCCCTTACTTGGTGTAATAGTAGTATGGGATGGGAGCCGCTACTTCCTGTATAGGTCCAGCTCACAGGCGGAGTGATATCAGAT
Organism: Pelophylax lessonae; assembly: GCF_965119305.1. Classification (NCBI taxonomy): domain Eukaryota; kingdom Metazoa; phylum Chordata; class Amphibia; order Anura; family Ranidae; genus Pelophylax; species Pelophylax lessonae. The sequence continues at coordinate 249,889,796 of NC_138772.1, forward strand.
GCACTCGGCCTGTGAATGGAGGAGCCATACATATGGCAGGGGCTTTGAGCTGTTCTGCAGCCGCATGCATATTGTGTATGTGTGTAGTTCCGGCTCGGTATCGGCAGATACACAATGCTAGATATCAGCATCGGTATTGGGACAAGAAAAGTCGGATCGGTGCACCCCTTAATTAAGTTACCAACATAAGTGCAACAGCATTGTTCCTGCGTCTTCTTGCTACAGGCTGACATTTTGCTGAAGGCCAGAGCTCCTGAACAGCAGTAAAACAAAAAAGCAAAACTAAACCTATCGATTTAACAGATTCAAAAAACCGGATACATTCCTGGAGATCCAGGATTGCCAACTGTCACATTTGCTTGGGTCCTCAACCAAACTGTCAAATTGTCAAATGGCTGGTGTCATAACTGATCACAAGTGCAGCACCTTGACAGTTGCAGATCAAACTGAAGCAGCTTTCTTGGAAGGATAGGAGGTTTTAATGCTACTTTAAGGCGGTCAGCAGATTGTCCTCTACAAACTCAGCAGTGCCTAAAATGGAGAGCAACTGAGCATGAGATGAGACAGTGTATTACTGGATTTTAAACAGTATAGGCACTTATTTTTAATGTTTTACATAGATATACCTGTAAAAGGAGCCAGCCTGAATTGATCTAGCAGGACTTAACCACCAAATCACGTACATGTACGTCATTTGGCTTCAAGTGGTTGTATCAAGGTTATGTCATGACACCACTTCCGATTTACCGATATCCCAAAGACACCAGTTTTCAAAAATCAAAAGTATTCAAAAATGCCAATCTTGGCGTTTTGAATACTTTCACAGAGAAGGGATTTGGGGTTAATAGACCCCCCAGATACCTCCATAAAGAGTCCTGTCACTGCCTATTACTGTCACAAGGGATTTTTACATTCCTTATGACAGGGATAAAAGCGATAAAAAAAAAACGGAATTTTTGTAAAATCTTACCTGTAAAATTCCTTTCTCTGAGTCCTCCGACAGTCGCCGCCACTTCATATTCATCACTAATGGGGTTATTGACCTTTGCTCCGCAGGAGTAGCTAGGCAACAAAATAGTTAATATCAAAGCTTTTAGCATATCCCACCCCCAGGGGGTGGTCCCCTCAGTCAATACTTCCCTGCTTCCTGCATTCCCAACTCAGTTTCAGTAGCATAGCAGTAGAGTACATAAACAAACCCCAAAAGAGGGGCGGGGGCGGCGACTGTCGAGGACTCAGAGAAAGGAATTTTACAGGTAAGATTTTACAAAAATTCAGTTTTCTCTTACGTCCTCCGACAGTCGCCGCCACTTCATATTCATCACTAATGGGGACGTCCCATAGCAGTGTAGACATGAGGGGTGGGAAAAACGCAGCCGCGCCTAAAGCAACGCAGTACCCACATCAGAAAAAAAGGAACCTTACCAAGAAAACCAACTGGGCAACATGAAAAAAACTTGCTCAACAGGAGCAACAACCCAGGAAAACAAGTAACCTTAGGGATGAAAACCAAGCCAAGCCAAACCAAGAAAAGCCAAGGACCCAAAAAAGGGACCCTAAGGCACCGCCGCACTAAGAACTTTACGGCCAAAGGAAGCATCTGCCGATGCCTGAACATCCACCTTGTAGAACTTTGAGAAGGTGTGAACGGACGACCAAGTCGCCGCCTTACACACCTGGGCCACAGAAGCCCGATGATGACAGGCCCAAGACGTACTCAGAGATCTGGTAGAGTGCGCCTTCACAGGGAAGGGAGGAACCTTCCCCTTCAAAGCATAGGCCTGCTCAATGGTCTGTCTGATCCATTTGGCGATGGTAGAAGCCGACGCCGCCATGCCCTTCCGAGGTCCCTCAGGAAGGATGAATAGGGAATCCGACTTGCGAAAGGATTTAGTCGATGACAGGTAAACCCTGATCGCCCGAACAATATCCAAGGAATGCAAAGCCACCTCCTTCGGATGTTTTGGCCTCGCGCAAAACGAAGGCAAGACCATGTCCTCATTGAGGTGAAATTCCGAGATCCTCTTCGGAAGAAAAGACGGGTTAGGTCGCAAGACCACCTTATCCAAGTGAATCACCAAATAGGGAGAGCTGCAGGACAAAGCTGCCAGCTCCGACACTCTGCGAGCCAAAGTGATCGCCACCAAAAAAGCAACCTTCTTGGACAACAGAGACAACGAGATCTCCCTGATCTTTTCAAAGGGAGCATGTTGCAACACGGACAGAACAAGGTTCAAGTCCCATGGAGGCAAAGGAGGGACCAAGTGTCGCACCCCTTGAACAAAGGTGCTAACTAAAGAATTAGAAGCCACAGGGCGTTGAAAGAACGGCCAGCGCAGAAATCTGACCCTTAATCGTGGCCAACGCCAAACGCTGGTCCACGCCCGTTTGAAGGAAAGCCAACACTCTCGATACCGAGTATGAGCGAGGGGAGTACCCCCTGGACTCACACCAGGCAAAATACGCTTCCCAAGTACGGTAGTAAATTTTACCTGAAGAGGCTTTTCTAGCCTTGATCAAAGTGGGAATGACCTCAGGGGAGAGACCCCTATCCTTCAGGACCTGGCTTTCAACAGCCAGGCCGTTAAAGCCAGCGACTGTAAAGCAGGATGGAATATCGGTCCTTGAGACAGGAGATCTTCTCGAAGAGGCAGACGCCACGGAGCGTCGACCGCCAGATTCACAAGGTCTGCGTACCAAGACCGGCGAGGCCAGTCTGGCGCCACCAGAATCACCGTGTGCGGTTCCGAGGCCAACCTGCGAAGGAACCTGGATAGCAGCTAAATCGGTGGAAAGGCATACACCAGACGATACTAACGCGTCTGATGCGTCTGCCCGAGGATCGCGCGTCCTTGCCACAAACTTTTCCACCTTGTTGTTTAGACGAGACGCGAACAGGTCCACATCTGGGGACCCCCACTTCTCGCACAACATCTGAAAGACACCCGGGTGAAGGGACCATTCCCCCTGGTCCAAGGTCTGGCGACTCAGATAATCCGCCTGCCAATTCTCCACCCCCGGAATGTGAACCGCCGATATCGCCGGGACGTGTGTCTCGGCCCAAGACAGAATGTCGGCTACTTCCCGAGCCGCGCGGGCACTCCTGAAGCCCCCTTGGTGGTTTATGTATGCCACCGCTGTGGCATTGTCCGTCTGCACCCGAACCGGACGGCCCTGTAGCCTGTCCGTCCAACGCAGAAGGCAGAGATTTATCGGTCGCAATTCCAAAATGTTGATTGGAAGGGAGGATTCCTCCTCCGACCAAGTTCCCTGGGCGGACAGAACGCCCAGAACACCACCCCAGCCCGACAGGCTGCATCCGTGGTGATCACCGTCCACGAGAGAGGGCGAAAAGACTTGCCCCCCGACACCGCCGGGGACCGGAGTAACCACAGAAGATCCCTTCTGGTGCGATGGCTCAATGAGATCCGTAGATCCAGAGATTGCGGTCGCCCGTCCCACTTGGCCAGAATCTCCGCTTGGAGACCCCGCGTGTGAAACTGGGCGAAGGGAATCGCCTCGAAAGCCGAGACCATCAATCCCAGACACCTCATACACGTCCGGAGGGACGAGCACTGATTGTCCCTGAGGGACTTGACTTCGTCCTGAAGCGTCCTGAGCTTGTCTTCCGGCAGGAAGACCTTCGCTTGAACCGAGTCCAGGATCATCCCCAGGTAGGGAAGACGAACTGACGGACACAGCATTGACTTCGGAAAATGTATTGTCCAACCAAACTCCTGCAGAGTCTGCATCGTGATGGACAGATCGTCCACCAGGCCCTGACTGGTCGCAGACCGAATCAGGATATCGTCCAGATACCCCAGGACAGAAATGCCCTGGGCTCTCAACAAAGCCAGAACCGGCGCAAGCACCTTGGTGAAAACCCGCGGAGCCGAAGCGAGACCAAAGGGTAACGTCACGAATTGGTAATGATCCTCCGCAATGGCGAATCGAAGGTACCTCTGGTGACCCTCGAAAATGGGGATGTGAAGATACGCATCCTTCAAATCGATGGAGGCCATAAATTCCCCCGGAACCAGGGCAGCCACCACTGATCGCAGGGATTCCATGCGGAACTTGCGAACCCGCACAAAGCGGTTCAGAGCTTTCAAGTCCAGAATCGGACGTACCTTGCCCTCCTTTCTGGGCACAGTGAACAGATTGGAATAGAACCCCCGAAACCTGTCCCGCTGAGGCACCGGAACCACCACTCCCTGGGCCCTCAGGTCCCGCACCGCCAGGTGCAGGTCCTGCAAGCGCTCCGGAGATAGCTGAAGGTTTGAAGGGAAGAATCTGCCCGCCGGCCGAGAGAGAAAGTCGATCTTGTATCCAGATCGAACGATTTCCTGAACCCACCTGTCCCGAATGCGGTCCAGCCAGGGTTGAAGAAAACCGAGCAAACGTCCCCCCCACCCCAGAACCGGGTGAGGGCGCCCCTTCAGGCCGTATTGTTATGGGCAGCGGACCCGGACTGGCCGGACTTCTGCTTACCTGTCCACGGCTTCTTCTGGGAGCCTTGGCCCTTGAAGGGCTTGCCCTTATAGTGCGACCGAAAGGCACGAAAGGACCCCTGAGAGGATCTAAACAAGGTATTCTTCTTACCGCGAACAGACTTATTCTTGTGAGTTTGGGGCAAGAGTGCTCTTACCCCCGGAAATTCCCTTTATCAGAGTATCCAAAGGCTCGCCAAAAAAGGCGAGATCCCGCGTAGGGCAAATTAGCTAAAGTCTTGCGAGAAGCTTGGTCAACAGACCAACATTTCAGCCATATCAGACGACGGTTCAATACGGCAACACTAGAGACACGCGCAGCCAAAGGTACCAAATCTAAGTCTGCATCACACAAATACATGACACCCTGATGAATTTGATCCACCATAGCCAATGTTGTCGGCGGGGCAGAGTCAGCCACCAGAGTGCGCCTGAGCACCTGCGTCCAATCCGCAATAGCCTGGGCTGCCATAATGGAAGCAAAAATAGGCTTCAGCATGGAACCAGCAAACGTATAGGTATGACGGGCCAGAGACTCCAATCTCCTGTCCGTAGGGTCCCGGAACACCGGGGTATCCTCAGCAGGGATCGCAGTGGATTTATTCAAAACTGCCACCGCGTGATCCACCTGAGGCGGCACACACCAACGCTCATCAGTGGCGGGTGTAAAGGGATAACGCAGCTAACCTACTCGGCACAGCAAAAGGTTTCTTTAAATTGCGCCATTGCTCATCAACCGCGCGCTGAAATTCCGCAGAGCAAGGAAAAACCTGCGACGTTTTGCGTTTCCTTTGCGTCCCATAAGAGGACAGCAAAGCAGGAGGACATGGTTCATCCTGCAAATGCAGCGTTTGCTTGATAGAAGCAACCAACTCATCCATGAGTGCAAGCTCTTCAGACGAGCCAGGGGGAGAATTATCAACCCCTTCCACCTCAGCCTCCCCCTCAGACCCCACTAGGTCTAGAGATGAGTGAGACCCTGAGAAGGGCACTCCAGCCATAGCAGCCCCATCGCCCTCTGAATCAGAGGAAATAGATACTCTGGGCCGTTTCGTGGATCGATCAGCCACTAGCATCTGCACCTGAGCAGCCAAGTTTGCCACAAAAGTAGCCAGATCAGCCCCCTCGGGGGATGCAGCAGTCCCTTGGCCCCCCACCAAGGTGGGAGGAAACTTGCAATCCTGAGAATCCATGCCCCAGTAATAGATGAAAAAAAGGAGTACTGCCCCTTTAAGACCGCGGTGAGCGTAGCCCACCGCACACTACTGAATACACCGACCCCCACAGGGATAAGAACACTGGGCAGGGAATACAGGAAAAGGAAAAGGTAAAAACCTGGAGAGATCACACAGGCTGCTGCCACCGATCGCTGTCCCAGAGCAAAAGGAAGTGATGCAATAGCTGACCGCCCTATAAAGCCTATGCAGGCTACAAAAACATGGCCGCTCGGCTGAGGAGTCTTTGGGCAATTAGAAAATGGCGCCGACATGTGCCCTGATCGATCGCCGCCAAAATGGTGGCGTTTGGCGCCAAAACACCGCGCCGCACCACACAGGACCGGCCACCATATTTTGCCGCAAAAAAAATGGCGAGTCGCAGCAGCGACCGCCGCACAGCATGTCTAAGCTCAGACTGTCCCATACTGTCACACATCAGAGCGGGAGAGCCCCCCCCCCCCGCAGCCCACAGAAAGGCAGCTATTCCACACAGGAATCTGACAGGGAGCTCAGCATTTACACAGACATGCAGGGTCACACAGTCCCAGACTGACACCCAAAATAGACAGGTCCCCACATAGATTTTCACTTACCAGTCCGGATGGCGTGGGGAGCCTTCTCTAGCGACCAAACCGCTGTACTGAGGACAGGGAGTGTCGCAGCCAGGACGCAGTGGAACTGCGGTGCGAAACCGCAATGGCGTCCAGTGAGGTAGCCACCTCACAGGTAACATCCCTGCAGCGAACAGGGATGGGTCGTTCAATATGCCAGGGAAACCTGAGCTGAACGCTCAATGGCAGGCTGGGAAGCCCCTGGCCCAGAACCCTGGGATCCAGGGTGGCCAGTCCGAGACCCAGCTCCGCATGATCATCTTCATCCGAAGAAACTAACTAATGCTGAAAAATAACAGCTAAGTAAAAGAAAGAGAAAAAATACTCAAAAAAAAAATCAAAAAGAGAATAGAGGCTGAGACTGAGAGCCCCAGCACAGGATCAGCCTTGCTACTCCTAAGCTAGGCATTAGAAACTGAGTTGGGAATGCAGGAAGCAGGGAGGTATTGACTGAGGGGACCACCCGCTGGGGGTGGGATATGCTAAAAGCTTTGATATTAACTATTTTGTTGCCTAGCTACTCCTGCGGAGCAAAGGTCAATAACCCCATTAGTGATAAATATGAAGTGGCGGCGACTGTCGGAGGACGTAAGAGAAAATATGTTTTAAAAATTTAAAGCGCCCCATCCCTCCGTGCTTAAGCCCAGAAACAAACGCATATGTAAGTCACGCCCAAAAATGTATACATTGTTCAAACCACATGTGAGATATCGCTGTAATCTTTAGAGAAAAAGCAATAATTCTAGAGCAAGACCTCCTCTGTAACAATAAACAGGTAACTTTGAAAAAATGTAAATCGTCGCCTATGGAGATTTTTTAATTACCGTAGTGTGTCGCTGTGACGGTACTAACCGTCACTATGAGTGAAAGACAGATAAGTAATGGTTTGGATTGCTTCAATATTTGTCAGCAAAATCTTCATATAGAAATATGAAGATTTAATACCACCTTACACAGTGTATTCCATGCTTGGCTGTGAGAGAGACACAAAGACTGTCATTAGCAGACTTCCCTACTGTTAGTGTATTGGGAAGGAATGTGTATTGTGTTAAGGTCTACCTGTCTGTTTCATTGTTAAATATTAATAACCTCACATTGTTCTGTCCAGATGGCTAGATAATTAGTTTAGTTCCTGTATACACTTTCATCTGCATATGCTACTGTAATCAGCCAGAGGGGAGGGATTGTGTACACTGTATGGGAGTGTAAAACCCTGTTCCTATTGGATTGTGAATGTCACGTCCAGTCTTCAAGGTTACCCTGGGCAGTAACCTTGTGGGTGAAAACTGTATAGAAGTCTGTTTCTTGTTCAATAAAGTGGTTCTAGAGTTACTTCACACTCAATCTAGAGTCCTGTCTCTTATTGGGGGAATATGCTACAAGGGATTGCTATGGTCTTCCATACTCCCTAGACAATCAATAAGCTCTTGTAAGAGCTTGTGTAGGAGCTTGTTCTGCTGCACGCTCTGGGGAAAGAGAGGTTCACCCACGGGAACCTGGAGCCTTGTCGTAGGTCCAGGGTGGGTAGGAGACGGCGAGACCCTAACCAAGCTGCGGCGGTTCGTGGGATCTGAAGTGGGTACGGTGTCTGGTGGATGGCTTGGAGCCCTCGAAAGCACTAGGAGCATCTGTCAACGGAGGTACCCAGTCAGGGTGGTGGTTGATCCGTTACAGTCGCCATTCCGCGAGTGTGCGCAATTTTAAAAAGCAGGAAATGTTAGGTTTCCATTTACTCAGTCTTTAAAAAGCGAAGGAGTTTCCAGTCACAACTTACCAACCAGCCTGCGACCAACTGAAATAACCTGTCTAACAGTATACGTCAAAAACGGGTTTATAAATGCGTAAGCTAAACAAAACATCTGTTTTTAACGCATACTGTTGTGACTGGAAACTCCTTGGCTTTTTTGACATGCATTTGCCCTTCCAGTGCCCTTTGCTGTTACGTCCAGTTATAGGTGGGGGAAGTAACCATTTTTTGTATCTATTTACTTAGCTTAACATCTTTCACATTACTTAACCACTTGCCTACAGTGCACTTTCACCCCCTTCCTGCCCAGACTGATTTTCAGCTTTCAGCGCTCTCACCGTCATGCAACACTGTACCCATAAAAAATTTGTGTCCTTTTTTTCACACAAATAGAGCTTTCTTTTGATGGTATTTAATCACTACTGGGTTTTTTATTTTTTGTGCTATAAATAAAAAAAGTAGGGATGCACCGAAATGAAAATTTTGGGCCGAAACCGAAAATGCAGGATGCCCTTGGCCGAAAACCGAAACCGAAAATGACTTTTTCCCCCCAAAAAATTTAAAATAGATAGAACAGGGGCATACACCAAAAACAGGCAGGCGTACACCTGTCGCTGCCACCCTGTCACAGTATATGTACTGTGACGGGTTGGCAAGAGGTTAATTTAATTACCATTGGTATTTGTATTATGAAGCATGAGGGGTTAATGTATTGCCACTGCTGGTCACTCATCTATTAGTGACTGACCAGTGGCAGGTAATTAACCCCTTTGTGCTGCATTAGTGCAACCAGTATCAGTGTTAATTAACACTGGTTGCACTGATACTGGTTGCACTAATGCAGCACAAAGGGGTTAATTACCTGCCACTGGTCAGTCACTAATAGATGTGTGACCAGCAGTGACAATACATTAACCCCTCATGCTTCATAATACAAATATCATTGGTAAGCTGCCTCAGCTCTCCCCCCCCCCCCCCACGCCTCAGCTACCCCTCCTCGGGTGTCCTTCATTCAAAAGTCCCGCCTCTGGCCGGGGACACCGCCTCTCAATGACGTCCCTACTACTCTGTGCATTAGTGAATGGACATACCAGGCGGGAGGGCGGGGCGAGCGGCCGCTATAGATATTACTATGTGATCCATCCCTGTGCATCCCTGTCAGTGTCAACTATGTGTGAATGAGAACAGAACTGACCTAACACCGGGGGGGCGGGGCGAGCGGCCGCTATAGATATTACTATGTGATCCATCCCTGTGCATCCCTGTAAGCCTGTCAACTATGTGTGAATGAGAACAGAACAGAACTGACCTGACACCGGGCGGGGGGAGCGGCCGCTATTAGCTGTAACTATGTGAGCGTTTCACTTCCCTGACAGGCATGTATCTCCGCTGACAAGGAAGTGAAGCGCTCACATAGTTACAGCTAATAGCGGCCGCTCCCCCCGCCCGGTGTCAGGTCAGTTCTGTTCTGTTCTCATTCACACATAGTTGACAGGCTTACAGGGATGCACAGGGATGGATCACATAGTAATATCTATAGCGGCCGCTCGCCCCGCCCCCCCGCCCGGTGTTAGGTCAGTTCTGTTCTCATTCACACATAGTTGACACTGACAGGGATGCACAGGGAAGGATCACATAGTAATATCTATAGCGGCCGCTCGCCCCGCCCTCCCGCCTGGTATGTCCATTCACTAATGCACAGAGTAGTATGGACGTCATTGAGAGGCGGACGGCCGGCCAGAGGCGGGACTTTTAAAGCCTGCCCTGCCCTGCGCTGCGCTGCGCCCTCCTCCTTCTCCACGGCGGCCATTATTTTCGGCAATGTTAACCCATTATCGGCCGAAATGAGATAGGCTCATTTTCGGCCGATAATTTCGGTGGCCGAAATTTCGGTGCATCCCTAAAAAAAAAAAAAAGACTGAAAATATTGTGAAAAAACGCATTTTTCTTTGTTTCTGTCATAAAATTTAGCAAATGAGTAATTTTTCTTCACAAATTTTGGCCAAAATTTATACTGCTACTTATCTTTGGTAAAAATAACCCAAATAAGTGTATATTATTTGGTCTTTGTGAAAGGTATAGAGTCCACAAGTTATGGTGCTAATCATTGATCACACTTGACCACACCTGATGTACTGAAGGCCTATCGCATTTCTTGAGACACTAAAAAGTCAGGAAAGTACAAATACCCCCCAAATGACCCCTTTTTGGAAAGTAGACATTCCAAGGTATTTAATAAGGGGCATGGTGAGTTTTTTGAAGTTGTAATTTTTTCCCACAACTCTTTGCAAAATTATTATTTTTTTATTTTTTTTTTTTACAAATTGACGTATTAACAGATTATTTCTCTCACACAGCATATGTATACTTGCAACTACACCCCAAAACACATTCTACTACTCCTCCTGAGTATGGCGATACCACATGTGTTAGACTTTTTCACAGCCTAACATCCAAGTAGCACCGTCCGGCATTCTAGGAGCCCAAATTACACATATAATTTCCTGACAACCTATCGCACTTTTGAAGGCCCTGGAGCACCAGGACAATGGAAACCCCCATAAAATGACCCCATTTTGGAAAGCAAACAGCCCAACGTATAATTTTTGAGGCATAATGAGTCTTTTGAATGTCATTTTTTTCCACAAGTTTTTGGAAAATGTGGAAAGAAAATGAAAACATTTTTTTTTACACAAAGCTGTCCATTTATGCAATATTTCTAACACATAGCATGTACATAGCAAAAATTGTACCCCAAAATATATTCTGCTATTCCTCCTGAGTATGGCGATACCACATGTGTAACACTTTTTCACAGCCTGGCCACATACATAGGCCTAACATCCAAGTAGCACTTTTCACAAAGTTGTCCATTTATCCACTTTAAGACTGGGCCTATTTTTGACACTTGGTGTTTACAAGCTAAAATCATTTTTTTTTTGCTAGAAAACTACTTAGAACCCCCAAACATTATATATTTTTTTTTAGCAGAGACCCTAGAGAATAAAATGGAGATCGTTGCAATATTTTTTATCACACCATATTTGCGCAGCAGTCTTTCAAATGCAATTTTCTTGAAAAAAATTCACTTTTTTTAACTAAAAAATAGGAAAAAAGTAAATTTAGCCCAATTTTTTTTCCATAATGTGAAAGATAATGTTACGCCGAGTAATTAGATACCCAACATGTCATGCTTCAAAATTGCGCATGCTCACAGAATGGCGCCAAACATTTGTACTTAAAAATCCCCATAGGCAACATTTTAAAAATATCTGCAGGTTACCAGCTTAGAGTTACAGAGGAGGTCTAGGGCTCAAATGATTGCTCTCGCTCTAACGATTGCGAAGATACCTCACATGTATGGTTTGAACACCGTTTACATATGTGGGCGGAACTTGCGTATGCGTTTGCTTCTGCGCGCGAGCTAACGGGGACAGGGCGCTTTAATTTTTTTTTTTCCTATTTAATTTTATTATTTTTTTATTTTTACACAATTTAAAAAAAAAATGTTTTGATCATTTTTATTCCTATTACAAGGAATGTAAACATCCCTTGTAATATAAATAGGCATGACAGGTCCTCTTTATTGTGAGATCTGGGGTCAAAAAGACCTCACACCTCACAACTACACTAAAAAAGAAAAAAAAAAAAATTGTTGAAAAAGGAAAAAAAAAAAAAAAAAAGCGGCCCTTTAAACCGGTTGCTAGGCAACGTCTTTTGACGTAGCTCCGGTCCTCCAAGACCATAGAGTCGAGTGAGGGCCATCTTGCCCTCACTCGACTTCCTGTCTCTGAGGATCCAGGACCGGATAATTTTCCAGTAAGCTGGGAAAACGTCTGGGACACGGCAGGAGGGGGGGGGGGCACCTCTTCCCCTGCACCGTAAGGGTAATTCCGCGGCGAATCCGCCACTGGGACCACCCTTATCTGAAAGCCGCCCGCCCGCCGTTTCAAAAAATACCGGGGTTATGGCAGCCATCTGCTGCCATAACCCCAGTATTTTGCTTTTAATGGCCGACGCATATAGTCCTTAGGCGGTCGGTTAGTGATTGCATGTATATGGCAAACAGGTGACGATGACTGATGGGGTGACAGGTGACAATGACTGATGGGGTGACAGGTGACAATGACTGATGGGGTGACAGGTGACAATGACTGATGGGGTGACAGGTGACAATGACTGATGGGGTGACAGGTGACAATGACTGATGGGGTGACAGGTGACGATGACTGATGGGGTGACAGGTGACGATGACTGATGGGGTGACAGATGACAACGATTGATGGGATGACAAGTGACGATGATTGATAGGGTGACAGATGACGATGACTGATGGGGTGACGGTGATTGATGGGGTGACAGGTGACGGGCGATGGTCACTGACGGGTGACAGGTGATGGGCGATGGTGCACGGCGGTACTGATGGCAGTCTCTGGTGACCGGTGAACTTTAGGCTATGTCCACATGTGAGCGTAGCGATCGCGGGCAGAATCACTGTGATTCTGCCCGCGATCCAGAAATCATTGTAAATCGCGGGACGCCTGTGCTTTGCCCGTGATTTGCAATAGCACCCCAAACGCTGTGCGATGTTGCTGCGATTTCCGCCTGCCGAATCGCGGTACCTCACGCAAACAACGCATGACGCCCCAAAGAAGCTCTTGTACCTTTTTTGGGCGTCATGCGTTGTTTGCGCGATGTTACCGCGATTCGGCAGGTGGAAATCGCGGCAACATCGCACAGCGTTTGGGGTGCTATTGCAAATCACAGGCAATGCACAGGCGTTCCGCAATTTGCAATGATTTCCGGATCGCGGGCAGAATCGCTGTGATTCTGCCCGCGATCGCTACGCTCACATGTGAACGTAGCCTTATGGGTGTCAATTTGTGGGCACTGATGAGGTGACTGTTGGGTGACAGGTGCAATTGGGGGGGGGCTGAGGACTGTGTGGGGACCTTTATTGGTGTGATTTTACTTTGTGACATGTGTACAGAGCAGTAACTCTCTATTTCTAGCTCTGCTCTCCTCACACTGGAAACTGTTGAGTTACTGCTCTTTGTTTACATTTTGTGATCGGCTGTGAATGGATTCACAGCCGATCACTTAGTAAACAGTCACTGTCAGTGACTGTTTACTACTGCCAGTGACCGTGACGGAACACAGCGCCACCGGCATGACCGCGCTGCGCGCTCCCGATCGCGCATGCGCGGTCATCTTCCGGGCTCCTGTATTGTGATCGGCTGTGTCATTGGAACACAGCCGATCACGTGGGAAACAGTCATGCCCATTTGCTGTTTCCCCCCTGCCGGGGACCGGCTGTGTCCTCCCAGGATAATGGTCGCACTGTCCCGCCGTCATATGACGGCGGGCGGGCGGCAAGTGGTTAAAAAAAGTTTACAATTTTTTTTTTTTTTTAGTCACTTAAATGTATTTAAAAAAAAAAATTGTGTTTAAAGGACCCCAGGGCAAATACAGTGTGACATAAATATTGCATTTTATTATCATGGGTCTCTGCTAAAAAAACTGAATTTTTCTCTGAGTCCTCCGACAGTCGCCGCCCACTCATACAGTCTTCACCAATGGGTATTGACTAGGGATGCACTGAAATTTCGGCCGCCGAAAATGGGCCTATCCCATTTCGGCCGAAAATGGGTTAAAAATGACCAAATTAATGGCCGCCGTGAGGAAGGAGGAGGGCGAAGCGCAGGTTTGAAAAGTCCGTGATTCTCCCATCTGTAGGATAGGAGAATCAGTCTGTTCAATTAGGGGCCAGTGGCTGCAGCTGAGCGGAGCGTCTGTGACACCTCGTCACTCACACAGCCCAGCAGCGAGTAGAGATGATCGAACTTTTCAAAAGTTCGGTTCGACCAGAACACCCGAACTTCCCGAAAGTTCGGCCCGGATTTCAGAACCCCATTGAAATCAATGGGACCCGAGCTTCGGTAATCAAAAAACACCATTTTGAAGCCCTAAAACCCAATAAATGCCCCTAAAAAGTGCCTAGGGTTCTGGGTCATGCCCCAGGGACTATTAATCACACAAAAAAAAGTTCTTAAAAATTGTAATTTTTGATAGAGAGCCAATTATTGAAAAATTTATTGGGAAAAAAAAATGAGATTTCTTTGGATTTAGTGTTTGGTGGGTCTAAAAAGTGTACCTGTGAAGTTTCAGCTCTGTAGCATGTCCAGAACCAGAAAAAAAAAAGTTTGTTTGTATTAGAATTAATATGGAACAGGGATATGGCTCCGCTATTTTCACACCTTGCCGGTTTTGTAGCAAGCGTTTTTTTGGGCATTTTTTGGGGGACTTTGGAGGCAGGCATAACATCAGAACTTCTGTGTAGGGGTATATACACACACACACACACGTATGTATATATACACATACACATATACAGTGGGTACGGAAAGTATTCAGACCCCCTTACATTTTTCACTCTTTGTTATATTGCAGCCATTTGCTAAAATCATTTAAGTTCATTCTTCTTCCTCATGAATGTACACATAGCACCCCATACTGACAGAAAAACACAGAATTGTTGACATTGTTGCAGATTTATTAAAAAAGAATGTTAATTATTTCATTAGCGCAAGCATAGGTTTCTGCTACTTTCACACCTATATATGTGTATATGTATATATACATACATACATACATACATGTGTGTGTGTATATATACCCCTACAAAGAAGTTCAGATGTCATGCCTGACTCCAAACATGTCCTCAAAAAAGCCCTATAAACGCCTGCAGCAAAAAGCAGGGTGACAGGAGCGAAGCCATATCGCTGTTCTATAAGTGACCTAAGAGAAACTATCTTTTCTCTATAGCGGTCACCCTGACATGGAAGGGTTTTGTCACCCTGCCATAGCAGTCAGAGTCAGTTAACCCTACACTACACTACGGTCCCCTTACACTTAACACTTTCCCTACAGAAACTAGATTATTAAATCTAACTATAGTGGAAAATAGTACCCTAACTACACTAGATATCCCTTTCCTCACACTAATAATTGCTAAATGACACTTTGTAGCAGAAGTAACAGAACTGCTTCCACTCTCTTCCACGTCCCTGTATTACAATGCTAGGAAT
The DNA here is from genome assembly GCF_965119305.1 of Pelophylax lessonae. Classification (NCBI taxonomy): domain Eukaryota; kingdom Metazoa; phylum Chordata; class Amphibia; order Anura; family Ranidae; genus Pelophylax; species Pelophylax lessonae. Next base: position 249,904,949 of record NC_138772.1, read on the forward strand.
TTGGCGGGGGCCATCTTATATACTGGGGGGCGTATTCACTAATGATTGGCCTCTGGACCCCCTAGTCACTCCAATCACATTCCTAGCATTCTCCTGCCCCCTCAATTGGCTTTTACTGATGGTTCTGGTCCAATCACGGGCTTTTAAATTTCCTGTCCCATTGCATTTTGGTCGGTTCTGGTTGCCGAATTCCAAACTTTTTTAGCAAAAAGTTCGGAATTCAGCCGAACCTCGAACAGCTAATGTTCGGGTCGAACTGATGGTCGACCCGAACCGTTCGATCATACCTAGCAGCGAGTACTCACCCCTCCCAGACACAGACAGGAGAAGAGAAAGGCACACAGCTCATCCTCCTCCCCCTCCCACCCTAGTTTTTCGGTTTCTGCCCGGGCCCGCCCACTCTCCTATCTCGGCGTATGTCTGTGCAGGACAGAGAGAGGGATGTGGGCGGGAAATATGAAGAACAGCAGCAGCTACACATTCCAAGCCTCATAAATGATACCTGAGCCATCCAGCCTGCCCCTCGCCCTCGGCCCTTGAATGAGTGAGCACTGCATTTACACTTTTCATTACGCATAACTTAACTCTCCCTCCCTTGTCTCCCCTATCTGACCACCCCCCGTTCTTCCATGTTCCATTGAGCACTTATGCAACCCATACATTGACTGCTTTTTTTTATTTGTTTGATCATTATGCTGAAGAAAAAAAAACACAACACATTCCAGGTGGATGGGGGATTCCTCCTACTGTGTGGACACCAGTGGCCTAACAACCAGGGTTGCTGTCCAGCCAGCTCCGGACAGCGCTAATCTCAGTCTTCATAGCAGCAGCAGCACATTAGGACCCAGTGTTGGTTCTATTATGGGGCTAATGGGCAAATGCGCAGGAGGGCCAGTACAATTAGTTGTAGACCGCTTAGCCTCCCGCAGGTCGCTGACTAGTAGTAGAACTGCATAGCCTTCTCTGACATGCTGATTGGGATGCAATCCAGGTGATAGTGGCTTTATTGATCAGAGCCTCCACCTTACTGGCATGGTGCCCACCTGGCTGCTGAACATATTGTTGATATATATGTGATTGCACTCTTGATTCTTATAAATTCTGTGTTTATTAGATCTTACTGGGAGCATCACCTGGATCACACTATGATCAGAATGCAGCGAAGGCTGCAGAAAGCGATACAGCATTACCTCTGCTAGGTGACTGGCAGGGGGCTCAGCTGTCTAAAACCAATAGTGCCAGTCCTAGCCCACATGCACCCTTCAGACCTATACTGTAACCAGCACTGGGTGCTAATAGACTGCCACCACTGCCATGGGGACAGAGATGCCAGACCAGTATTGTCAATAGGAGGGGCATGACATCAAGAGGAGACTGGGGACTCTCACAGTCGCAGAACGCCAGGGCCCAGTTACAAGTGTGACCTTTGAAATCCTGGTAGTTCTTACACTGCATTGGATCCTTATATGGTGTGTTGGTCCCTGGTGTGCTGGTGACATATCTACTACTGTGGGGTGGGCCCAAGATGGTAGGAAGGAGGACCACTGCAGAACACATGAAAGGGTCCTGCTGCAGGACCATAATAAAGGGCCATTCAACAGCAATAAGGGGCCTCAGAATCATTAGGGAGGGCCTGGGGAGCAGAGAAAAGGGCCCCAGGACCAACAAAGTGAAAGGAGGGGTTAGGGGGGCCCTCCAAGGTTTCTTGCACCAGGGCCCAGAAGGTTCTAGTTATGCCTCTGCACAGATCGTAGTAGTAGTGACATCACAGGGAGGCGGGCCGCCGGCCAGAGGCGCGTCTTTTGAAACTGGAAGGACACTGGAGGAGCAGAGTGAGAGTAAGGAGATTGCATCCTTGGGATGCGGAGGGACGCTGGGGCAGTGGGGGGGGGGGGTGTACTGCCGAGGGGGACGCTGAGGCAGTGGGGGGGGGAAGCTGAGGCAAGCTTACCAATGGAATTAGTATTATGCAGCATGAGGGGGTTAATATATTGCCACTGCTGGTCTGGTCACTGATGCATTAGTGACCGACCAGTGGCAGTTAATCAAACCCTTTGTGCTGCATTAGTGCAACCAGTATCAGTGCAACCAGTGGTAATTAACACTGATACTGGTTGCACTAATGCAGCACAAAGGGGTTAATTAACTGTCACTGGTCGGCCACTGCATCAGTGACCAGCAGTGACAATACATTAACCCCCTCATGCTGCATAATACAAATACCATTGGTAATTAAATTAACCTCTTGCCAACCCGTTACAGTACATACTGCCTGTTTTTGGTGTATGCCCCTCTTCTATCTATGTTAAAATTATTTGGGGGAAAAAGTCATTTTCGGTTTTCGGCCAAGGGCATCCTGCATTTTCGGTTTCGGCCCAGAATTTTCATTTCGGTGCATCCCTAATTTAGAGGATGAGCCCAATCCTCCGGGCATTGTGTCCTCTTTTGGTACGCACAGGACCCGCAAGGCGGCGCAGGTTTTTAATTGCCCCGCTGAGTTTCACGCTACTGTGAATGATCAATGGCGTCATTTTAAAACGCACCTTTGTGGTGCCAAAGACTCCTTTACCCCTTTGCGTCTCCTACGGATTCGCGCTGGTGTGTGGCTCCTCAGGTGGATCACACTGTGGCCAGATTGAACAAGGCTACTCTGGTACCCACCGCAGATTCTCCGGTGTTTAGTGATCCTATGGATAGGAGGCTGTAATCCCTTGCCTGCCATGCCTACATGGTGGCCGGTTCCATGCTGAAACCCATTTTCGCCTCTGTCATGGTAGCTCAGGCTGTGGCGGATTGGACCAGGGTGCTCAAACGCACCCTCGTGGCTGATTCTGTCCCCCTACTACCTTGGAGATGGTGGACAAGATTTATCAAGGGGTCATGTATTTGTGTGATGCGGCCTTAAATGAGGCCCCATTAGCTGCGCGCCTGTCCAGTGTCGCGGTGATTAACCGTCGCCTGATATGGTTGAAAAGCTGGTCGGCTGACCAGACTTCCAGGAAAACGGTGACCTGAGCGTGTCTCTGAGTCGCCAAACCAGAATGGATCTTCTGTGGTGGCTTCAGTCCCTGGCTGTGGCGGAAGGGAAATCCTTCCGGCCTTTACTGTGGACGGTAATTACCACGGATGCCAGCCTGTCGGGCTGGGGTGGCGTCCTGGGCAACCTGTCTGCCCTGGGCACTTGGTCGGTGGAGGAATCCTCCCTACCCATCAACATATTGGAATTGAGAGCGATCAGGCTGTGCCTGCTCCAGTGGTCGGATCGGCTTCAGGGCCGTCCTGTACGGGTGCAGACAGATGATGCCACTGCGGTGGCTTACATCAACCACCAAGGGGGCACCAGGAGTACCAGGGCGGCCCAGGAAGTGACCAGAATTCTGTCTTGGGCCGATACTCATGTCCCGGCGATCTCGGCAGTTCACATTCCGGGTGTGGAGAATTGGCAGGCCGATTATCTGAGCAGCCAGACCCTGAACCAGGGGGAATGGTCCCTACACCCGGAGGTTTTTCAAATGCTGTGTGCGAGATGGGGATCCCCGGATTTTGGATCTGTTCGCATCCCGGCTGAACAACAAGGTGGAAAGGTTTGTGGCATAGACGCGCGATCCTCTGGCAGACGCCGCGGATGTGCTGGTGGTGCCTTGGCATCAGTATCATCTGATATATGCCTTTCCCCCGATTCAGTTGTTGTCCAGGTTCCTTCGCAGGTTGGCCTTGGAACCAACATTGGTGATTCTGGTGGCACCAGACTGGCCACGCCGGTCCCGGTCCTGGTACGTGGACATCGTTCACCTGGCCGTCGAGCCTCCATGGCGGCTGCCAATGCGAGAAGATCTACTGTCTCAGGGACCGATCTTCCATCCTGCTTTACAGTCGCTGGCTTTAACGGCGTGGCTGTTGAAAGCCAGGTCCTGAGAGACAGGGGTCTGCCTTCGGAGGTCATTCCTACCTTGCTCAAGGCTAGAAAAGCCTCGTCTGGCAAGATTTATTACCGTACATGGAAAGCTTATTTTGCCTGGTGTGAGTACAGGGGCTTCTCTCCTCGTTCCTACTCGGTGGCGAGGGTGTTAGCTTTCCTACAGTCTGGTGTGGATCAGCGCCTTGTGTTGGCCACGATTAAGGGCCAGTTATCTGCACTGGCTGTCCTTTTCCAGCGTCCCTTGGCATCTAACTCTTTGATTCGCGCCTTCATTCAAGGGGTGCATCACTTGGCCCCTCCTCGAAGGGCGCCTTTACCTCCATGGGACTTGAACTTGGTTCTGTCCGTGCTACAACGTTCTCCCTTTGAAAACATTAGGGAAATCTCCTTGCCTCTGCTGTCGAAGAAGGTTGCCTTTCTAGTGGCGATCACCTCTGCTCACAGAGTGTCGGAGTTGGCGGCCTTGTCCTGCCGCTCCCCTTACCTGGTGGTTCATATGGATAAGGTGGTCTTGCGACCTAACCAGTCTTTTCTTCCAAAGGTGGTCTCTGATTTTCACCTTAATGAGGACATTGTGTTGCCTTCGCTCTGTGCGAATCCTAAGCATCCTAAGGAGGTTGCTTTGCATTCCTTGGATGTTGTCAGGGCGATCAGGGTTTACCTGTCGTCAATTGAATCCTTTCGGAAGTCGGATTCTCTTTTTGTCCTTCCTGAGGTACCTCGGAAGGGTATGGCTGCGTCTGCGGCGACCATTTCAAAATGGATCAGACAGACAATTGTACAGGCCTATTCGTTGAAGGAACGGGTACCACCATTCCCTGTCAAGGCGCACTCTACCAGATCGGTGAGTGCGTCCTGGGCTTTCTGGCATCAGGCTTCGGTAGCCCAATTTTGAAAAGGTGTGCACTGACAACCAAGTCGCAGCCTTGCACACCTTTTCAAAATTCTACAAAATTGATGTTCTTGCATCAGCTGATGCCTCCTTTGGCCGCAAAGTTCTCTGTGCGGCAGTACCGTAAAGAGACCCTAATTTTGTTACGGGTCTCTGGCTGTTGGGGTTGTTTATTCCCCTATTTATTTGCTGTCCAGGGTTGTTGCTCCTGTTGAGCTTTTTTTCTGTTACCCAGAAGGTTTCCTTTCGGTTCACGTAAGGTTCCTTTCTCTGACGTGGGTACTGCGTTGCCTTTCTGACGGTTGCGTTTTTCCACCCCTCATGTCTACACTGCTTTGGGACATCCCACTGGTGAAGACTGTATGAGTGGGCGGCGACTGTCGGAGGACGTAAGAGAAAACTGAATTTTTGTAAAATCTTACCGTAAAATTCCTTCTCTGAGTCCTCCGACAGTTGCCGCCCCCGCCCCTCTTTTTGGGGTTTTCTTGGACTCTAACTGCTTGCTACCAAACTGAGTTGGGATGGCTGATAGCAGGGGGGGTATTGGACCAGTGGTACAGCCCCCATGGGTGTGTCTATGTAAATGCTTTGTTTTTAACAAGTCTTATGCCTAGCTTGCTCCTATGGATAAGAGGTCAATAAGAAACAGAAGAAGGCTGAGACTGTAGCCCCAGCACAGGGAAGAGCCTATCTCACTCCTAACTAGGCAGAAGACAAACTGAGTTGGGATGGCTGATAGCTGGGGGGGTATTGGACCAGTGGGACAGCCCCCATAGGTGTGTCTATGTAAATGCTTTGTTTTTAACAAGTCTTGTGCCTAGCTTGCTCCTATGGATAAGAGGTCAATACCCATTGGTGAAAACTGTATGAGTGGGCGGTGACTGTCGGAGGACGCAAGAGAAAAAAAAAAAAAATTCTATATACACACATACAGTATCGCGCAAAAGGGAGTACACCCCTCACATTTTTGTAAATATTTTATTATATTCTTTCATGTGACAACACTGAAGAAATTAATTTTGCTTCAATGTAAAGTAGTGAATGTACAGCTTGTATAACAGTGTAAATGTGCAGTCCCCTCAAAATAACGCAACACAGCCATTAATGTCTAAACTGCTGGCAATAAAAGTGTTACCCTTTTTTTCACCCTTAAGTCAAAAATGTCCAATCTGGCACAATTAGCCACTTTCCCTCCCCGCTGTCATGTGACTCATTCATGTTATAAGGTCTCAGGTGTGAATGGGAAGCAGGTGTGTTAAATTTGGTGTTATCGCTCTCACTCTTCTCATATTGGTCACTGGAAGTTAAACATGGCACCTCATGGCAAAGAACTCTCTGAGGATCAGAAAAAAATAATTGTTGGTCTACATAAAGTTTGCCTAGGCTGTAAGAAGATTGCCAAGATCTTGAAACTGAGCTGCAGTACAGTGGCCAAGACCATACAGCAGTTTACCAGGACAGGTTCCACTCAAAACAGGCCTCGCCATGGTCGACCAAAGGAGTTGAGTGCACATGCTCAGTGTCATATCCAGAGGTTGTCTTTGGAAAATAGACGTATGAATTCCACCAGCATTGCTGCAGAGGTTAGGCGGTGGGAGATCAGCCTGTCAGTACTCAAACCATACACCGCACACTGCATCAAATTGGTCTGCATGGCTGTCTTCCCAGAAGGAAGCCTCTTCTAAAGATGATGCCCAAGAAAGCCCGCAGTTTGCAGAAGACAAGCAGACTAAGGACATGGATTACTGGAACCATGTCCTGTGGTCTTATGAGACCAAGATAAAACTTATTTGGTTCAGATGGTGTCAAGCGTGTGTGGCGGCAACCAGGTGAGGAGTACAAAAGACAAGTGTGTCCTGCCTACAGTCAAGCATGGTGGTGGAAGTGTCATGGTCTGGGGCTGCATAAGTACTGCTGGAACTGGGGAGCTACAGTTCATTAAGGGAACCACAAATGCCAACATATACTGTGACATACTGAAGGAGACTGGGCCGCAGGGCAGTATTCCAACAGAACGACCCCAAACACACCTCCAAGACAACCACTGCCTTGCTAAAGGCCAAGAAGGTCTACAAACATAAACCCTATTGAGCATCTGTGGGGCATCCTCAAACGGAAGATGGAGGAGCGTAAGGTCTCCAACATCCACCAGCTCTGTGATGTCCTCATGGAGGAGTGGAAGAGGACTCCAGTGGCAACCTGTGAAGCTGTGGTGAACTCCATGCTCAAGAGGATTAAGGCAGTGCTGGAAAATAATGGTGGTCACACAAAAAATATTGACACTTTGGGCCCAATTTGGAATTTTCACTTAGGGGCGTACTCACTTTTGTTGCCAGCGGTTTAGACCTTAATGGCTGTGTGTTGAGTTATTTTGAGGGGACATAAAATTCACACTGTTATACAAGCTGTACACTCACTACTTTACATTGTAGCAAAGTGTAATTTTTTCAGTGTTGTCACATGAAAAAGGTATAATAAAATAGACAAAAATGTGCGGGTGTACTCCCTTTTGTGAGATACTGTATGCATGTACACACCCCTGTTAACCACTTAAGCCCCGGAAGATTTTACCCCCTTCCTGACCAGGGGGTTTTTTGCGATTTTTTACTGCGTGACTTTGACAATTGCACGGTCGTGCGACGCTGTACCTAAACGAATTTCACGTCCTTTTTTTCCCACAAACAGAGCTTTCTTTTGGTTGTAGGTAGGGTATGTTGGCGCTGCCGTTTCTAGTAATAAATATATGGGAGAAAGGTATAAGTAGTAATATGAGAAAAATATAAATATAAATCTAAAATATAAATACTTGAAATATATACTGGGCCAATCAATGGTATAAATGCGTAAAAAGAATTAATGTAGGCCCTTATAAACACCAAATGTATCCAACCATAAGCTTCAAATATGTCACAGATAATTATTGGTAAACACTTGACAATGGTAAAATTTTAATAAATATAATAACTTAGAAAACAGTGCAAACAATTTATATAATAGCAAGTGAATATTGCAGAGATAAAAATTAAATAAAGTGACTCGTGCAATAAATAATATGGCCACTAGGTGGCAGTGCCAGTGTTAGAAATAGAAAAGTAAAAGGATATCCAGGTGATATTCTCAATATACAAGTGTCCAGGTGAAAAAGATTTGTGCTAAGGGATATATGATAATGTAATCACTAGAGGTATTCTTTTAGAAAAATGGCCCCAATATGATGTGGGTATGGATATCCGAGTGACAAAATATCTAGTTTGGAAAAAAATATATATAAATAACTATGGTGAATAGTGCCACTTAAGTATACTCTAAAAATCTCATAAAGTACCAAGGTGTAAATAATTAGTGAAATATATAAATAAATATAGTGTTAAAATTATGCCAAGGAATTATTATAGTCCATTTATTGTCAAAAATACAGGTAGTACTCACATTTAAAATCAAAGTGCAGCATCCGTAAGCGTGTAGGGACCGCAAACCCCTCGTGTAGCTGCTCCTGATGACGTCATTTTAAAGACGAAACGCGTAGAGCGTAGGCACGTCAGTTCCGCCCTGTGAGACGCACATCCGGCCGGTGAAACGCACAGCGTCCCGGAAACACCGCAAACACCGCTACACGAGGGGTTTGCGGTCCCTACACGCTTACGGATGCTGCACTTTGATTTTAAATGTGAGTACTACCTGTATTTTTGACAATAAATGGAATCCTTAAACGGTACATCACTATATTAGTGTTTTCTATCTATACATCCTGGATACCGTCTTCAACACTTTGGAGAGCTGCCCTATCGATACCCTATACAATATACCGCTTGCTTTAACCATAAGAGGGAGGAAGTGAAATTCACCCAGGAGGATTGGAGGGATCTATCGAGAGCCATCGAGGGTTTTACACCATATACACAACGTTGGTTACCCCTGTAGGGGTGCCGCTCTCTGGTGAGTGCGGGCTATATAGAGAGGGAGCACGGATTTTCCTCACCCGGCACCCACATCCCGAATCCATCACTGGGACTCACTCCTTCCATATGAGAATTTATTTTGGCACCTTAATACTCACTATTGTTGCACTTTCTGGAAGATCAACATATTGATCATACTTTGTGGACTTTTTTTCACCAGATATTTATTACGGACTATATTAATTCCTTGGCATAATTTTAACACTATATTTATTTATATATTTCACCAATTATTTACACCTTGGTACTTTATGAGATTTTTAGAGTATACTTAAGTGGCACTATTCACCATAGTTATTTATATTTATATATATTTTTTTCCAAACTAGATATTTTGTCACTCGGATATCCATACCCACATCATATTGGGGCCATTTTTCTAAAAGAATACCTCTAGTGATTACATTATCATATATCACTTAGCACAAATCTTTTTCACCTGGACACTTGTATATTGAGAATATCACCTGGATATCCTTTTACTTTTCTATTTCTAACACTGGCACTGCCACCTAGTGGCCATTTTATTTATTGCACGAGTCACTTTATTTAATTTTTATCTCTGCAATATTCACTTGCTATTATATAAATTGTTTGCACTGTTTTCTAAGTTATTAAATTTATTTAAATTTTACCATTGTCAAGTGTTTACCAATAATTATCTGTGACATATTTGAAGCTTATGGTTGGATACATTTGGTGTTTATAAGGACCTACATTAATTCTTTTTACGCATTTATACCATTGATTGGCCCAGTGTATATTTCAACTATTTATATTTTAGATTTATATTTATATTTTTCTCATATTACTACTTATACCTTTCTCCCATCTATTTATTACTAGAAACGGCAGCGCCAACATACCCTACCTAACCCTATTTTTCAGATATAGTTTATCTATATTTTTGGGGTAGGCTGCAGCCAAAAAAATTAGCTTAATTACATCCATTTGCGCGGGATTTTTATACTTATTATTTTTCTTTTGGTGGTATTTGATCACCTGTGCGATTTTTTGATCAAGCGCTATAAACAAAAAAAGAGCATAATTTTTGCAAAAATAACAATATTTTTCACTTTTTTTTATATTAAATTCCCCCCAAAAAAAAATGTAAAAAATCAAAATGTTTTAACATTTTCGGCCAAATTGTTTTATGCTACATATGTTTGATAAAAAAAATTTGCAAAAAGCATATTTTGATTGGTTTGCGCAAAAGTTATCGCGTTTACTAACAAAGGGAAAGATTTGTCATTTTTGGTGTTTTTTTTTTTTTTTAACGAGTAATTGCGGCGATTTGCGATTTTTTTTGCGGTACTGCGACATTGCGGCGGACAGATCGGACCCTTGACTGACATTTTTGACACTTTTGGGGATACCAGTGACATTACTGCAGTAATCAGTGCTATACATATGCACTGTTACTGTAAAAATGACACTGGCAGGGAAGGGGTTAACTGTATTGGACAGGGAGGGGTTAAGTGTGTCCTAGGGGCGTGATTCTAACTTTAGTGGGACATGGCAACTAGTGTAAAAACAGAGATCAACGGTTCTACATAGTAGAACCGTCTGATCTCCATTTTTACACAGGGGAGAATGACAGGCGGCTTGTTTACATAAGCCGCTCTGCCTTTCTCCCGCTGTACCGACGATCGTAGTGTGACCGGCGGACATCGGGTCCACCAGTCACACGCCCGCACTCCTCCCTGAACGAGCCAAGGCGGGCGCGCGCTCGCCCGCTATTGACTCAAATCCCAGTGACAGGCGAGCGACGTAGATCTACGTCACTCTGCCTGGCCGGGGCTGACTGCCGCAGTAAATATACTGCGCGCAGTCGGCAACCGGTTAAAACGTCAGGTTTCTGTGATGTAAATAAAATGAGACAAAGATAAATCATTTCAGAACACATATATATACATATATATATATATATATATATATATACATATATATATATATATATATATATATATATATATATATATATATAGTCTAAAGTGTCTGCAAGCACTAACATTTACAGAGAATTAATGAAACCAATGAGTTGCCAATGTATTAGAAGAACATGGCAGTTGAGCTAAAAATAAGAAACTTCATTTAACCACTTGCCGACTGCCGCACTACTATTTACGTCGGCAGTCAGCCCCTCACAGGCAAAGCGATGTATGGCTACGTCGCTAGCCTGGAAGGGTTTTGGGAGCGAGCGCGCGCCACCGGATGCGCGCTCCCGCGCAACCACGGACCCCCCGCGCGTGTGTCCGGCGGACCCGATGTCCGCCAGGCACTCGCGAACGTCCGTGACAGCGGGAGAAAGGCAGGCGGCTAGTGTAAACAAAGCCGCCTGTCAGTCTCCCCTGTGTATGAATGGTGATCAAACGGTTCTACTATGTAGGACCGTTGATCACTGTTCTTACACATCAAGCCACAGCCAATCACAGTTAGAATCACGCCCCTAGGACACACTTAACCCCTCCCTCTCCAATACAGTTAACTCCTTCACTGCCAGTGTAATTTTTACAGTAACAGTGCATATGTATAGCACTGATTACTGCAGTAATGTCACTGGTAACCCCAAAAGTGTCAAAAATGTCAGTCAAGGGTCCGATCTGTCCGCCCCAATGTCGCAGTCCCGCAAAAAAAAAAAAAAAAAAAAAAAAAAAAAAATCGCAGAACGCCGCCATTACGCGTTAAAAAAAAAACAACAAAAATGACAAAAATCTTTCCCTTTGTTAGTAAACGCAATAATTTTTGCGCAAACCAATCAAAATACGCTTTTTGCGATTTTTTTTTTTTTAACAAAACATATGGTAAAAAAAAATTGGCCTAAAATGTTAAAAAATTTTGATTTTTACTTTTTTTGGGGGGGAATTTCATATAAAAATGTGAAAAATATTGTTATTTTTGCAAAATTGATGCACTTTTTTTGTTTATAGCGCATGATCAAAAAAAAAAAAAAATCGCACAGGTGATCAAATACCACTAAAAGAAAGCTGTTTGTAGGAAAAAAAAAGGACGCCAAATTCGTTTAGGTACAGCGTCGCACGACCGCACAATTGTCCGTTAAAGTCACGCAGTGCCGAATCGCAAAATAGGCCCTGGTCAGGAAGGGGGTAAAATCTTCCGGGGCTTAAGTGGTTAATGTATCTGAATTGATTTCTTTGCAATTGCCTACATCTGAAACACATCCAACTCAAGAGGATCAGTAGGAACGCACTCCCTAAGGCCCCTTTCACATTTATACGACCTGAAAGTCATGCGACTTGAAATGATTGTCTGTGTGATCTTGAGGGCTTTAGCTTTTCCTTTAAGAGTTAATAGAATATAGCTTTTAAATGTTGAAATTAGTTTTTGGTAAAAGTAGCCCTCCCCCCTGCCCTGTAATGGACAAAAGTCTTAACCAGCAGAATGTATTAGTTAGATGACGGATAGGTTTGTAATCTCAAACGCTACTTATCAACTGTCTTGCAAGCAGTTTTTTCGTTAACTTGATAAAAGAAGCTCAAGATTAGGTGTATTACATAAGAACATCTGTGCTATGTGACATACCCCTTATATATGTATAGCTTGTTGAAACTGTATACGTGTTCTTTTGTCCTGAACTGTATAAATACTCATGCTCAGCATTCAATAAACTGAACATGTTTTGACTCTCAGCTCGTTTCTGTCAAAGTGTGTTCCTGTAAGGAAGACCCCAACAGCACTGGTGACAGAAGTTTGATGGTAGCCTACTAAGGTAAGTGAACTATGTCTCTTTATTTTTTACATACTTCTATTACCTAAGCTCTGGCAGATTACCATCCAGAAAGAACTTATAGATAGTGAAAAAAGGGTTCATTTGAATTTGATGTCTAGGGTAGACATACGAGGTTCATTGAAGTAACACTTCTGGGGGAGAAGTGAAGTACCACTTCTAGAGGAGACGTGAACGGATTATATTGATTAGCGCGCACAAATAGAATTTTTGTAAGAACTTACTGTAAAATTCTTTTCTCTGAGTCCTCTGACAGTCGCCGCCCACTTATACAGTCTTCACTACTGGGTATTGGTCTTATCCACAGGAGTAAGATAGGCAGAAGATTTTGTTAGAAACATTCACAAAAACTTTGCATAGACACACCTATAGGGGGCTGTCCCTCTGGTCCAATACCCCCCTGCTAGCAGCATTCCCAATTCAGTTTGGTAGCAAGCAGTAGATAGTCCATGAAATCCAAAAGAGGGGCGGGGGGCGGCGACTGTCAGAGGACTCAGAGAAAATAATTTTACAGTAAGTTCTTACAAAAATTCTATTTTCTCTTACGTCCTCTGACAGTCGCCGCCCACTCATACAGTCTTCACTACTGGGATGTCCCAAAGCAGTGTAGATGTGCGGGGTGGGAAACGTAACCGTCTCAAAGGCAACGCAGCACCCAGAGAAAAGAACCTTATCTGAACCAGAAAGGTAACACACTGGGTAACAGGAAAGCTCAACAGGAGCGAACAAACCAAGGAAAGCTAAATAACCAGGGAAAAAACCCCCAACAGGAGGGGACAGGCTAAAAAACGCCATGTCTCCCCTAAGGCACTGCCGCACTCAAGACTTTGTGGCCAAAGGCGGCATATGCCGATGCCAAAACATCAAGTTTGTAAAATTTTGTAAAAGGTGTGCCCTGACGACCAGGTCGCCGCTTTGCACACCTGGGACACCGACGCCTGATGGCGGAAGGCCCAAGACGCACTCACCACTCTGGTAGAGTGCGCTGTGACAGGGAAGGGCGGAGCCCGTTCCCCAAGCGAATAAGCCTGCACAATCGTCTGTCTGATCCATTTAGAAATGGTTGCCACAGACGCAGCCATACCCTTCCGAGGTCCCTCAGGAAGGACAAAAAGAGAATCCGACTTTCTGAAGGATTCAGTAGACGACAGGTAAACCCTGATCGCCGGACCACATCCAAGGAATGCAAGGCAAACTCTGTAGGATGCTTAGGCTTCGCACACAGGGAAGGCAAGACAATGTCCTCATTGAGATAGAAATCAGACACCACCTTTGGAAGGAAAGATTGATGAGGTCGCAAGACCACCTTAGCCCTATGAACAACCAGGTAGGGAGAGCGGCAAGATAGGGCCGCCAACTCCGACACTCTGCGAGCAGATGTGATCGCCACCAGAAAAGCGACTTTCCGTGACAGCGCAGGCAGAGAAATCTCCCGGATGTTCTCAAATGGAGGACGTTGCAAAACGGACAAAACCAAGTTCAAGTCCCAAGGAGGCAAGGATGCCCTCCAAGGGGGAGCCAGATGACGCACCCCTTGAATAAAGGTGCGGATCATGGAGTGTGACGCCAAGGGGCGCTGTAAAAGAATGGCCAGCGCAGATAACTGACCCTTGATAGTCGTCAGTGCAAGACGCTGGTCCACACCAGATTGCAGGAAGGCCAACACCCACGCCACTGAAAAAGGAGCGAGGATGGAAACCCCGCGAGTCGCACCAGGAGAAATAGGCCTTCCAGGTACGATAGTAAATCTTACCGGATGAGGCCTTCCTTGCCTCGAGTAAGGTAGGAATGACCGCCGACGAGAGACCCCGATCCCTGAAGACCTGGCTCTCAACAGCCACTCTGTTAAAGCCAGCGACTGTAAAGCAAGATGGAAGATCGGCCCCTGACACAGCAGATCGTCCCATAGTGGGAGGCTCGACGACCAGTTGCATGATGTCCGCGTACCAAGACCGGCGCGGCCAGTCTGGGGCCACGAGAATCACCGACCTCGGTTCCAAAACCAACCTGTGAAGGAACCTGGACAACAACTGAATCGGGGGGAAGGCATAAATCAGGCGATTAAGATTCCAAGGCACCACCAGCGCGTCCGAGGCATCTGCCAGAGGATCGCGTGTTCTTGCCACGAACCTTCCCACCTTGTTGTTTAGACGAGACGCAAACAGATCCACATCCGGGGATCCCCATCGCGCACACAGCATCTGAAACACCTCCGGAGGTAGGGACAACTCCCCCTGGTCCAGGGTCTGACAGCTCAGATAGTCGGCCTGCCAGTTCTCCACACCTGGAATGTAACCTGCGTCTCGGCCCAAGACAGAATCTCGGCCACTTCCTTGGCCGCCCGGGCACTCCTGGTGCCCCCTTGGTAAATGATGTAAGCCACCGCAGTTGCGTAGTCCGTCTGCACACGCACAGGGCGGCCCGAAGCTGATCCGACCAACGGAGAAAACATAGTCTGATCGCTCTCAGTTCCAAGACATTGATCGGTAGAGAGGATTCCTCCTCCGACCAAGTGCCCTGGGCAGACAAATTGCCCAGAACGCCACCCCAGCCCAACAGGCTGGCATCCGTGGTGATCACCATCCATAACAATGGCCGGAAGGATTTCCCTTCCATCAGAGCCGGAGACTGGAGCCACCACAGAAGATCCGCTCTGACTTGGTGGCTCAAAGATATCCTCCTGTCCAAAGACTGAGGAGGCCTGTCCCACCCTGGCCAGAATCTCCGCTTGCAGAGATCGTGTGTGGAACTGTGCAAACGGTACCGCCTCAAAGGCTGACACCATCAATCCCAGGGACCGCATGCAGGTCCTGAGCGATGAGGATTCGTTGTCCCTGAGGGACCGGACCTCGTTCTGTAGAGTCCAGAGTTTGTCCTCCGGCAGGAAGACTTTCGCCTGGGCGGAGTCCAGAACCATCCCCAGGTAAGGGAGGCGAACAGAAGGAGACAATGTCGACTTCTGAAAATTGATGGTCCACCCGAACTCCTGGAGCATCTGAACCGTGGTTGACAGATCGTGCAACAGAGTGGCACTGGAGCTCGACCTTAATAGGAGATCGTCCAGATATCCAGGGATTACAATCCCCTGTGCCCGTACCAGGGCCAGGACAGGAGCCAACACTTTGGTAAACACCCTTGGAGCCGAAGCGAGACCGAAAGGCAACGCCACAAACTGATGACCTTCGTAAATGGGGATGTGTAAATAGGCATCCTTGAGGTCGATGGTAGCCAGGAAATCTCCCGGGCTCAGGGAGGCCACCACCGATCGGAGGGATTCCATGCGGAACTTTTGAACCCGCACAAAGCGGTTCAGAAACTTTAAGTCCAGAATTGGACGCACCTTGCCCTCCTTTCTGGGCACCGTGAACAGATTTGAGTAGAAACTCCGAAACCTGTCCCGATGTGGCACCGGGACTATCACCCCATGGGCGAGGAGATCCTGAACCGCCCGTTGAAAATCGCGGAAACGATCTGGGGTCAAATTAAGATTTGAAGGAAAGAATCTGCTGGGTGCGATCGAAATTCGATCTTGTACCCTGATCGAATGAGTTCCTGAACCCATATGTCCTGAATCTTGGCCAGCCAAGGTCCGGGAAAACATCGCACACGCCCCCCCACCCCGGAAACGGGTGAGGGCGCACCTTCAGGTCGAGGCCGCCGTGCCAGTGTGGGCGGCTTTTGGCTTGCCCACCCAAAGCTTCTTCTGGCCACCAGAGGCCTTGAAGGATTTGCCCTTGTCTTGTGCCTTGAAGGTTAGGTTTAAAGGAAGGGCCCTGATTACCGCGGAAAGACTTGCCCCTGGACACCTGGGGCAGCAGTGTGCTTTTACCCACAGTGACCCACTTAACCAATTGGTCCAGTGAGTCCCCAAAAAGGAGATTCCCTGCATAAGGGATGTCAAACACCGTCTTCTTGGAAGTCTGGTCGGCCGACCAGCTTTTCAACCACACGATGTGATGGATCATCACTGCGACCGCAGATAAGCGGGAGACTAAGGGGGCCTCATCCAAGGCCGCATCACACAGGTATAAAACAGCCTGAATAATTTGGTCCATCATCTCCAGTCTTAGCACCTTAGTCCACTCCACCACAGCCTTAGAGACCATCACTGAGGTGAACACGGGTTTCATCAAGGAACCTGCCACCATATAGGAGTGGTGGGTAAGAGGTTCCACCCGCCTATCCGCCGGGTCCCGGAACACCGGAGAATCCTCCAGGGGCATCAGAGTGGCTTTATTTAACCTGGATACCGTGTGGTCCACTTTAGGGGCCACAGTCCAGCGCGAATCCGTCAGAGACGCAAAGGGATAACGGTACTGAAACCGCTTAGGTACCACAAAAATTGCACTTTAAATTGCGCCATTGTTCGTTCACAGTGTTGTGAAACTCAGCGGGACAGGGAAACACCTGAACCGACTTCTGGGTTCTGCGAGTCCCAAAGGAAGACCGCTTACCCGGTGGGTGGGGCTCATCCTCTAAATATAGTGTGTCTTTAACAGAGCTAATGAGCGCAGACATTGCAGCGCGTTCTCTGGCCGACCCAGAGGGGGAATCCTCCCCCTCCTCCTCCCCATCCGACTGAGAGGACTGAGACCCCTCAGGGGGTACACTGTGCGTGGCAACCATATCTAGCTCCGAATCAGAAGATTGAGAAAGCCTGGGCCTTTTCTTAGAAGCCCGCTCAGACATCAACAGATCCACTTTTGACGCTAAAGTCGCGAGTGCAGCAGTAAGCGAGACTATTGCAGAGGATTCAGGAGTATCTGAACCCTCCACCAGAGCTGTGGGGAATTTGCTATCCTGGGACTCCATAAAACACACTTAGACATTTTATGGTGCTGGCCCTTTAAATTGGCGATAGCGGTGGTTCCCACCGCAATGTACCGCAATGAGTGACTAGCCTGTGCTACTAAGCACTGAAGGATTTAACTACCAGCAGAGATAGAAACCCGAAAAAATAGCAGAAAAGCCCCCAGAAGTGTATCTATACAATACCACGCTGCCAGCTGGATCTGAGTGCTTGGAGAGAGGAAATGATGTCACGCCACTAGAGGCTGAACATAGGTCTGAGCCACAAGAAAATGGTTGCCAATGTAAGTCTATGGGGGAGGCTCTGAGAAAATGGCCGCCGAGCACATGGGGAAACACATTGCCCACACTAAAGATGGCACCCGAAAGGGCGCCAAGCATTACAGAGAAAATGGCTGCTGCCCTTACATGAGGCCAAACAGCCTGCCCACACCCAAAATGGCGGCCCCGCGATTTTACACCACTGCGGCCCCCACCAACATGTCTGTACCCCCAAAACGTTGCACAAGCACCACAAGGGACACAGGGACCCCCGCAAACCCCCCACACCGCGGCAGGACCGCTATAGTGCCCCCACAGGGACCATGAGGCACACACGGGAACCATACAGACAGACATGAGGGGGATAACACAGACTCCAAATAGACTGCCATCCCAGTAACAGAGGCCCCACATACACACCCCCCCCGACAGAAAATGCCATAGACAGAGGGATAGCATGGTACTCACTGATCCAGCGAAAACGTGGGTGCCACTCTGTGACGGAAAGCCTCCCACTCTGGGTGTGGGTGCCGTCAGCCGAACAGGACGCTAGCAACACGCGGCGTACCGCAGTTGAGACATCCTAGCGAAGTAGCCACTCCGCAGGCTTTGTCCCCGAGGACAGGGACAGGTCGTTTGCGAGGCCAGGGCGTACGCATAGCCTGCTAACGCTCAATGGCAGGCTGGGATTCCATAAGGCTCTAGTACAACCAGTGCGATTCCCAGCTCCGCAAATGCTGTAGTCTTCCGAAGTCTGACTAACTAAGCGCAGGAACAAATAAGAAGCTATCAGTGTAAAGAAAAGCAGCAGGGGGGTATTGGACCAGAGGGACAGCCCCCTATAGGTGTGTCTATGCAAAGTTTTTGTGAATGTTTCTAACAAAATCTTCTGCCTAGCTTACTCCTGTGGAAAAGACCAATACCCATTAGTGAAGACTATATGAGTGGGCGGCGACTGTCAGAGGACGTAAGAGAAAACACCAGGGGTGCCTCTCTTATGTTTGCTTTTTCTTCCTATCGCTGCATGAAATAGAGTATTAAGATAAGTTGTATTTGTAAGTTGTATTTTTAGAATTGCTGGAAGGTAAGCCAGCTGAACTATAGCCCGATTGTTATAAGGCAAAATTAGGATGGGACAAAAGGATAGTAAACAATATCCCCCGCCATTATCAGATGAGGCTTGTAAAGAATATGTGACTCGTGTTAGTACTACAGAAGATTATTTTATAGACCTTTGGGTCAATAATTTAGCAGAATGGACAGAATCTATGGGGAGTAGTAACCCTTTTTCCCGGGATGGTGATAATGATCAATTCCATATGAATATGGTAAAGGGCCTTTGTCTTGGTGATCAGAAATCTATTCCATATTATGGGGAGATTCAAAATGGGATACTAACAAAAACAATTAAAACCCCCCCGCTCCAGGTTTATAATCTGCAAACAGGGAAACCAATTGCACTACACTCCATCAGAATAATTCCTGGGTGCCCCTTCAATCTATTAGGGAGAGATTTGTTGGGAACCCTGCAAGTAAACATTTTAGTCCACCCAAGAGGTGGAGTAGAGGTAACAACCCCTCATTACTATATGGCCCAGGAAGCCCCCCTTGAGGAAAACCACCCAATTTGGGCAAACAATTCTTTAGACATGGAATTCATTAACTGTACATCTTATAAGGCTAGATTAAAACCAGTGGCGAGACCAGTGTATCATAAACCAGGGCTTGACAAATGTGCTTTGAACCTAGGAGCCAGCTAAAAAAGTTAGGAGCCAGTTTTTTCTTTTTTATTTTAAACCCAACAAAACATTTTCAACAGCAAAACCCCTTCTCTCATGTAGCCCCGATGTGTACCTTTTACAGATGCATGACACAGAACACTCCCCTCTGCCAATACAAGAGTGCACCCACTCTGATTCAAATACCATTCATACATTCTCCCCTCTCCAGTTTCCAGGGTGCCCAGCTCCATGCCATGACAATAGGGTAGATAGCGCACTGCACACCTGACCCGCTATATATTATAGCACCCATCCGGTATAGACATATGACCCCCTGTATACACTTATTCTAACCCTCCTACTTACCATAGTCCCTTATCCCGTATAGATGACAACCTATATACATCACAGCACCCCCATCCTGTATAGAAATATTCCTACCCCCCCCCCACATACCACAGCCCCCATTCTGCATAGGCTTATGACCCCCTCTTTAGCACATCTCCCCTTATGCTGTATAGACGTATGGCCCCACAAATATCTTTTATAGAAGTATGACCTCCCAACATACCACAGCCCCCATCCTTAATAGGCTTATTATTCCCCCCTATATAGTGCAGTCC
Organism: Pelophylax lessonae; assembly: GCF_965119305.1. Taxonomy (NCBI): domain Eukaryota; kingdom Metazoa; phylum Chordata; class Amphibia; order Anura; family Ranidae; genus Pelophylax; species Pelophylax lessonae. The sequence goes on from NC_138772.1 coordinate 249,924,881, forward strand.
CCCCATCCTGCAGAGATAAATAGGTCCACATATGGGCTATGCCATGAATGGAGGGGATGTGAATGGTTTCTGTGTAGCCCCATTGATGAGGGTGATTCCAAGAACTGGCCATGCTGGGGTGACACATAGACTGATAGGAGGACAGTTTGCGGGCGTTGGGTATTTTCAGTGGCTGGAAAAGTTTCCTGCCAAAACGGTGAACATGAAGGCTCTGATGTGATGTGCTCCCCAGCAGTCAGAGTGGTTCCGGTGTGACACCCCTGATTGGGAAGGTTGCTTACCTGGGGGTTCTGGGCCGGATCATCTTCTAATCCACTGTGGCGGGCGTGCAGTTTGTCAGCTCCGTCTGGTCCTTCTGCTGCTCAGGTCGGTGGGGGCGGGTCTCCTTCTTGCCATGTCGGTGGTGCGAGTGCACTTCTTCTGGCCAGCCTTGTGCTTGTGTGGGTGTTGCGGGCTGGGGATGGTGACCCCGGTCTTCTGGATGTGCACAGGGGGGCAATCAGGTTATCCCCATTGATGTTTGGGTCAGCCTACCTCTGGGGCTTCTCGGCGTTAACATTGAATTTGGGGCTGGGTTTGGTTGGACTCTCGTCTTCTGCCCAGTACAGGTGCTTGGGAGCAGGAGCGAGATAGACAGGGCTGATGGCGGCTTGTTTGCCTTTTCAGTAGAGAGTGCAGATGCAAAAAACCCAGTGCCCAGCGTGAGCGGCTCTGTCTCAATGCTTGGACATGCAGCCTTGCCTATGGCCAGTCCGGTCCTGTTCTGCGGTATCTGGGATTGTGCTGTGCATGGCTGGGTACCCTCTGTGAATGAGCAGATAAAAGCCCAGGTGGCAGGGCACAATTTCTAGTCGCCATGGCGACCTGGCTCCTGGGATTTGTTGAGCCCTGTCATAAGCATTACCCATTGTCACAAGAAAAAATTGAGGGCATCACACCAATTATTGAGTACATTAAAAAGGAAGAGAATTTTAAAACCAGTTATAGCTCCTTATAACTCTCCCATCCCCCTTGTTGCCAATCAGATGGATCATATAGATTTGTCCAAGACCTATGGGCTATTAATAATTTGCTAGTCCCTATCGCCCCTATTGTTCCTGATGTACCTACACTGATTACTTCTATACCAGCCAGTTCTACTCATTTTTCAGTTATTGATTTAACAAATGCCCTTTTCTCCGTCCCTATTGACAAAGAAACACAACTACTTATGGCATTTACATTTTGGGGTCCCAGTTAACCTGGACCAGCCTACCCCAAGGCTATGTTGATTCACCTGCAGTCTATTCAATAGCCCTCCGTGCCACCTTGAAGCCCTGGTCAGCCAGCCATGGTTCTGTCCTCCTTTAGTATGTCAATGACCTACTATTGTGCAGTCCTTCCCTGGAAGCATGTAGTTTAGACAATGAATCTTTGTGGTTACACCCAGCTCAGGAAGGTCATAAAGCATCAAAGAAAAAGATGCAATGGTGTCTGCCTGCTGTTGAATATCTGGGTTTCACAGGGTCAGAGAAATATCAGCTCTCAGAGAGTGTCAGCTCTAGCGAGTATACCCCGCTCACGAGATGAGCAGGAGTTGCTCATCTTCTTGGGTACGATTGGTTACTGCCACCAATGGATACCGGATTGTTCGTATTATGACAATATACTCAGACAGAGCACACACTCTGCAGACTCAGCATCATTGGTATGGACCTCTGAGATGGTACAAACATATGTGTATTTGAAAACTGCTATGGTAACTGCTCCTGGGTTGGGCCTCCCATGTTATGACAAAATGTTTCATTTGTATGCACGGGACAACAGTAAAACCATGGCTGCGGTCCTCGCACAAGAAATGGGGGAAAGCGGAGACCTGTAGCCTATTTTTCCAAAGTAGTTCCAGTACCGGTACAGGGCTTGCCGGCGTGTCTAAGAGCACTCACAGTCTGATATTCCAGCTCCCTGGTGACGTGGCCGCATTCTTCTCTCCATCTCCACATCGTAGTTGCCTCCCCGGACACCGCTCCATCTCCACATCGTAGTTGCCTTCCCTGGACACCACTAAGAGACAGCCGTCACTCTTCCTCTATATGACGGACAGTTCCCAGTGCATACTACCTGAGTGTGGTGGATAGATGGCACCACCATCCTGCAGTCCTAACACTTCCTAACATTACTTGGTCTGAGTGTCTCCAACATGAAGTACATGAATGCTGATGCATGGATGGGAAACAGCTGAGCATGGAGATGGCCCAATCCTCCCCCAACCTGCTCCGATCCATGACTGGTTTCGAAAAACGAATGGCCATGTGATGGCCATAGGGTGCAAACTAAAAATTGACCAGCTGGAAAACACACACCCCCATCCCAGTAATAAAGGCAATATGGGACTTTATATGAGACACTAGCCTGTAAAGCAAGCGTCTCCATCCCTGTTAACATATACAATTTGGGCAATGTTGGGACTTTAGATGAGACACTGGCGAGCACTGCTCAACATTTCCATCCCTGTGTATAACAAAACTGAAAAGAAAAAGGGGATTATAGAAGGTGTGTGTGAAAATCAACCAGCCCTTAGTTTGCTATACTTACCCACCAGTCTGCTAACAATTTGGTTTGTTAGCAGACTGGTGGGTAAGTATAGCAAACTAAGGGCCGGTTGGTTTTCACACACACGCACCTTCTATAATCCCCTTTTTCTCTTCAGTTTTGTTATACACAGGGATGGAGACGCTGAGCAGTGCTCGCCATTGTCTCATCTAAAGTCCCAACATTGCCCAAATTGTCTATGTTAACAGGGATGGAGACACTTGCTTTACAGGCTAGTGTCTCATATAAAGTCCCAATTTGCCTTTACTACTGGGATGGGGGGTGTGCATTTTCCAGCTGGTCAATTTTTAGTTTGCACTCTATGGCCATCACATGGCCATTAGTTTTTCAATACCAGTCATGGATAGGAGCAGGGTGGGGGAGGATTTGGCTGTTTCCTATCCACCCATCAGCATTCATGTACTTCCATGTTGGAGACACTCAGGAGACACTCAGACCAAGTAGTGTTAGGAAGTGTTAGGACTGCAGAATACAAAGGGTGCCGTGGAGTGGCCTGCAGCTTATACATGCATTTGCAAATGTGTGTTAACTAAACCCCTGTTTTTAACCTATTATGTTAGACAGGTACACTTGGTTTGTTAGCAAACTGGTGGGTAAGTATAGCAAACTAAGGGCCGGTTGGTTTTCACACACACTTTCTATAATCCCCTTTTTCTCTTCAGTTTTGTTATACACGGGGATGGAGACGCTGAGCAGTACTCGCCAGTGTCTCATCTAAAGTCCCAACATTGCCCAAATTGTATTAGGTAGCAATATATTTATCTGTTATAACAGGGTTTGTAACCCATGGATCTCCAGGGATGAAAGAGGGTGGTGTTATCTGGCCTCTGTGGTTCCAGATATGGAAGTTATGGATGGTAAATACACCCAGCATATATTACAGGCAAGCAGCCACCCAAAATATCCCATTAAACATAAACACAAGAGGGAACTCTTTGATAAAGGGGACATGACATGGGCATGGTTCCCCTCATGGACAGGATGGGGTATTGAACTAATGTAGAGGTTAAACAACTACTCAAAGATTATGGATGACGGGGCGTGGCCAAGAGCGACATGTGAGCGGACGTGTCTCACTGAGCTCCCGCAGTAATCCGTACAGCGATCCTTTTCCCAGTCTCCCAGCTTTACAATCCGGACACCACTGATGCCCAGTCGCCCCTGGAACACCCGGCGCTCCTGTTCTTTCAGTTCCCGGATGCAGCGCCGCAAACCGTGGGAAGAAGCCGGGATGCCAGGGATCCAAGATGGCGCAGCGGCGGGCCTGCCACAGTGGCCTTCTAAAGACGCTGACAAGACAGCACCCTCCAGCAAGGCCGGTAAGCCGCCCAAACTTGCCCAGAAGGAGGCTCAGCGCGATATGCGCTTTTTCACTCAGAAATCCCACACTCCAGCAGGGAAGGAGGTGAGTGCGGGGTCGGTGCACAGCCCGGAAGTAGCGGAGGCCTCAGTGCAGGGAGGGAGTGTGCCTATGGACATTGACACTGACTCTGAGGCCTTGGGAGCGCAGGAGGGGGAGCCAGGGGATGCTGATCAGCCCACCCTGGCAGACATATTCAGGGCTATCCAAAAGTGTAATTCCTCGGTGGACCATTTGCAAGTACAGTTTGGCAGCCTGACTGAAGCGGTGTCATTGATCTGCCAGGACCTGCAGAAGGTTAGAGAACGCACCACTGCGGCTGAAGGCCGGATCAGTAAGTTGGAGGATCAGTTACCCCCCCTTGCCAGAGACTTTCAGGATACTGCTCGGCTGACCAGGGCCCTGGAGGCGCAGGCTGAAGATATGGAGAATCGCAACCGGCTAAATAATGTCAGGATCGTGGGTCTCCTAGAAAAGGTGGAGGGTAGAGATCTCACGGGCTTTGTTGAGCTTTAACTGACAGACATTTTTGGCAAAAATGCCTTCTCCCCTTTATTTGCCGTTGAGAGGGCCCACAGGGTCCCCCCTTGTCCCCTACACCCGGGCCGCCCTCCGCGCACCATGCTTGCACGCCTGCCTAATTACAATGATAAAGAGACTATACTGCGGCTTGCCAGGGAACGCCGTGAAGTTCAATTTAATGGTGTGAGAGTCTCCTTCTACCCTGACTTCTCGGCTGAAGTCCAAAAGAACAGGGCGAAGTTCTCTGCAGTTAAACAACGTCTGCGGCAACTGCAGGCCTCATATGCTATGTTGTACCTGGCTAAACTTCGGACCACTGCTGGGGGACAGAGCCACTTCTTTTAGAATCCTGCTGAGGCTTCCTCCTGGATAGAACGCAACGACCACGTTTTACGCCCTCGCCCGCCTCCGTTGGAGGGAGATGATTGAGGCCTGTGTCCCTTCTACTGACTGTTGCGAGGCTGAAGTGGTGGATTATTATCCCTTTGTTTATACTGCTGTGGAGACCTGATGGGAATATCCAGTCATTCTTGCTGTTTAGAGCTCAAAGGATCTGACCATACCGCGGACCTTTGGTTCATCTAACCGTTCCACACTACCACCTTAACTGTTACTACTTTTCTACCCCTTCTCTGCACCTGCTGTGTCCAGTTGTCCTACTCAGTGGGGTGCAGTCTGCCCTGGAGAGTTCTCCAGTCATGTTAGTTTTGGTGCTGGGCGGGATGGACCTGGTGAGTAATGGCCTGCAATGCAGCCTGAGGTTCATGCCCGCCGGTGCCCCAGTGCTACTATGGTTCCGGTTTCATTTTTTGGCCCTGTTGGCCACTCTATGTATGAGTCCAGCCGGGGTTCGCCCTGGATACTATACCTGCATCGGTGACTTCAATCTCCCCACTTCTGTGCACCCTAGGGTACATGGCACAGGGCCTGCACTGTCCTCTGCCTGTTTGTCCCTTTTCGAATTGCTGACATTCCGGCCACCATGACGTCCGTACCGGTTGTTTCCTGGAATGTGAGAGACTGTGTGTTAGCTTTGATCTATGTGCCACCGCCGTTCCATAGTGGGATCCTCCGTGAGCTGGTGACATACTTGATGAAGCACCCTGAGGTTTCCGGTATATATTATCAGTGATTTTAACTGTGTATGTGACAGGACTCTGGATAGACACTCTGCGGTGGTGGGAGGAGGGGGCTCAGGTCGTACGACCCTGACAAAACTTGCCGAGGAATTGGGGTGGGTGGACCCATGGTGACCCCACCACCCTGATGAAAAGGTCTTTTCATGCTTTTCTAAAACCCACATGTCCTTGTCTCGTATAGACCTGTGCCTCTGCTCCATGGCCGCGCTCCGATTTTTCTCCAGTATTCGGTATGATCCGAGGGGTGTGTCGGACCACTCCCCCCTGGTACTATACTTGGGGGTGCGGCCCAGTGCCACCCTGCAGACAGAGCCCTGGTAGCTGAATGCCTTCTGGATGAACCTGTTCCCCTCACATGATGACATCAAAACTAAGTTGTTGGAGTATTGGGAGGTGCATGCTGGTGAAGGTGAGCATGGTCTTAAATGGGAGGCGTTCCAAGGCCTACATGAGGGGTTTGTTTATAGCTGAGGTTCAGTCTATTAAGAGGAAGACAGCCGCCCAGGGAGTACAGGCGGAGGAGTTGGTTGGCCACCGGGAGGCCTGTTTTATCGAGGACCCTTCAGAGGCCTACCGGGATGGTTGGTTGGCGGCGCAGGAGGCCCTCCTGCGCATCAATACCTCTGGGGCTGAGAGGAAACAATTTTTCATTCGATTAGCGTTTTACGAGGAGGGGGAATGCACTGGTCGCCTCCTGGCCAAGATAGCTCATTCCCATCAGACTTCACCCTCGATTGGGGCCCTGAGGGGGAGTGAGGATTGTGTGGTTAATAACCCTGATAGTCATGGATGTTCTGGTATCATACTACTCATCTTTACATCAGTCACGGCAGACCCACTCCATGGTGGAGCTCTTGGAATATGTAGAGGCTGTCCCATTGTTGTCCGAGTCCGAACGGGGCCTTCTGGATGCCCCCCCTGACTCTGGAGGAGTTGCACCATGCCACTTCCCTCTTTCCTAATACTAAAGCCCCGGGTGAGGATGGGATCCTGATTGAAGTGTATAAAACATATGCGGAGGAAACGCTGCCGCATCTTCTGGAGGTCTTTACGGAGGCGAAACAGAACATGCGGTTGCCCCCTTCAATGTGCAAAGCTAATATTATTCTCCTGCTGAAGCCTGGCAAGGATCGATTGGATCTGGGTTCTTATAGACCTATTTCGCTCTTGCAGAGTGACATTAAAATCCTAGCAAAGGTCCTGGCCTTGAGACTTAATCAGGTGATTGCCTCTATCATTCATTCGAACCAGTCCGGGTTTATACCTCAAAAGTCGACGGCTATTAACCTTCGCAGGCTTTTCTTGAACCTGCAATCCCCGGTAGATAATGGTGAACATAGAGCTTTGTTGTCCTTAGATGCGCAGAAAGCATTTGATAGCGTGGAGTGGGAATACCTTTGAGCTGTTATGAGTAAATTTGGGTTTGGGGAGGAATTCATTTCCTGGGTTCAGCTCCTTTATTATTCCCCCATGGCTGCTATCAGGGAAAATGGCCATATGTCCCTCTCCTTTTCGCTTCACCAGGGCACTAGACAGGGGTGCCTCCTGTCCCCATTGTTATTTGCTCTTGCCATAGAACCCCTTGCTGCCCTTATTAGATCTAACCAGCAGATTGTGGGCTTTAAATACGGTACCTTAGAGGAAAAAATCATGCTGTATGCGGATGACACCATGCTCTTACTGGGCGATACGTCCCAGTCCCTTTCAGAGGCGGTGTCTGTTATTACGGACTTTGGTTCCTATTCTGGCCTTCTTTTTAACTGGACTAAGTCATCTTTGATGTATTTGGATGCGATACCTGGCGACCAGCCTCCGCCGGATGCTGGTATTCCCATCTCAAGTGAATTCCGCTATTTGGGCATACAGGTTACCTCTAACCCGTTAAGATTTTACTCCCCTTAACATAACTCCTCTGTTGGTCAGATTTCTGGAAAAGGTGAAAATTTAGTCCCGGCTTTGCATGTCTTTGGCGGGTCGAGCCAACCTGATAAAAATGATCCTCATGCCGCAACTGCTCTATGCCCTTCATAACTCCCCAGTGATCATCCCTCTGAGGGTGTTCCGCATTGTTAACTCCATTTTTAGGTCACTTCTGTGGTTGTCTAAGAACCCCAGGATCAAGTTGGAGCATCTTCAGCGACCTTAGGACTTTGGGGGTCTGGCACTCCCTAATCCATGGTTGTACTACTTAGCTTCCCAGTTGCAGCATGTGGCCCGGGCTATGGGGTGTGGGGGGGGGGTGGAAGTCTGCTACCCTGCTCATGACCCATGGTGAGGTGTCGGCTCATTTGGAATCCCAGACCGCTTCAGCAGGTCGTGGGTTTCACTAGCTTCAGTCAAATTTGGGATAACCCTAAATACCCTGAGTTTGCCAAGGTGCCCTATGGTGCCAGGTGGAGGTTGCATGGTGTTACCCACCTGAGACATATTTTTCGGAACGGGACACTCCGTTCATTTGATGAGCTGAGGGGAGCGTTTCTTCTGCCAATCTCTATGAAATTCTATTACATGCAGCTCCGTCATGCGGTCAGGGCCCAGGTAGGGGAGGATCAGTGGGTACAGTCCCCCGCTCCTGTGTTTCATTTTATGTCCGAGGTAGGCTCCCTTAAGGGGTTCAGATCACACTGCTATTCCTTACTCTTGGGTTAATTTCAGAAACAACAACCCCTGCGTATGTCAGCTCCCTGGGAACGTGATGTTGGCTCGTTTGAGGATGAGCAGTGGGAGGAGGCCCTTCAGGCAGTACAACGGTTGTCGCAGCTTTATATTCTTTACAGGACTCACTACACTCCAGAAATATTGCATAGGATGGGTATGAGAGACACCCCTCTATGTACTAGGTGCATGAGAGACCATGGGGATTTGGTGCATCTTCTATGGCGGTGTCCGAAACTTCACGTATACTGGAGGGGGGTGCTCGACACTCTGGCAGAGTGATCCCGAACCCCCCTGACAGAGGATCCCAAGTTATGCCTGTTAGGAATTATGGGTGAGATCCAGCTCCCTGAGGTCACCAAGCAAGCCGTTCTTAGGGCCTTATTTCAGGTCAGAAAACTTATTTTGAGGCACTGGACCTCTACAAGTCCTCCTTCTATTAAGGAGTGGATTGCCCAGAGAGGGGGGGGAACTTACATTGGAGAAATACATTTAACACAGGGGCAGCCCAGGTAAATTTGAAAAGCTATGGGCTCCCTGGCTGGTAGTGCCTGGGCTGGCGCCTGTGGATTTGGTGCTGGACAGACTGGCAGCTGGCGGACTGTGAGTGTAATCTTTGGCACTTCTGTATGGTCTGGCACTTGTGGTTCTGTGGGGGGTGGGACTGTCCCTTGTTTGTACGGAGGACGATGGGGGTTGACTGTTCGGGTGCTGGGAATGCTATATCCTCTCTTGTTTTATTTGGTTACTGACTGGTTTTCTTTGCACAAAGTTTAATAAAAGTTCTTCTTGATTTTTAAAAAAAAAAAAGATTATGGATGACATCTTGGCAAAAGATTCAGAAGATATTGGTTTACTCAATGATGAAATAAAGGCCATACGAAAACAACCAATGTTGCATGAGTTAACAATTGAATCTATGGGTGCAGCGCTCACTGGACTCTGAAGTTACTGAGGACTATGAGTGTTGTACATGGATTCATAATACAAGCCTGGAAGTGCCCGATTATTAGGACTTAATTAAAAAACACTGTAGCAAGGTAGCAGACCTACAGGAAGAAGCAATGCCATTTGCTATTGATGGTTGGAACCCTTTTAAAGGCCTGGGAAGCTTTGGAAATTGGTTTGGATAATTATTATCCAGACAGGCAGGAATGTTGATTTTAATGTGTTTGCTATTATATACAGTAAAACCTTGGATTGCGAGCATAATTCGTTCCTGAAACATGCTTGTAATCCAAAGCACTCTTATATCAAAGCAAATTTCCCCATAAGAAATAATGGAAACTCAGATGATTCGTTCCACAACCATTTATTCATAAGTCCTCCAGTTTATAGTCCATATAAAAAGATTATAGCATTGCGATAGGTTGTGTAACCATAAAATGTCCATCCACAAATAGCCACTTCCACAAGGGGATTAGAAGCAAAATCCAGCAGGAGCTACAGAGTATCAAAGAGAAGAGAGGTGCCTCTAAGTGCAGCAATATGGTTCCATTTAATGAAGGTACAACATTTAGCAACTCACATGGTTGATTAATAAAACAGGCACATCTAAGTATGCAGGCATCCGGGGTAAAGCTGTCCACATAGACTATCTTCTGCACCGCCGGCTGCCAGTCTGTAATCCTGACCGGGAAGACCACCCTGTTGTAAAGCGATCATGGAAGGGATGACGTAGATGGCGGTGTGGAGGAGGGTCTATGTGGACAGCTTTACCCCTGATGCCTGCATCCTTAGATGTGCCTGTTCCAAACATCAACCATGTGAGTTGCTAAATGTTGTACCTTCATTAAATGTAACCATATTGCTACACTTAGAGGTGCCTCTCTTCTCTTTTATACTCAGCTGTGATTTGAGACTACTTGTATATCAAGACATCGCTAGTATATCAAGTCAAAATTTATTTGAAAATTTTGCTTGTCTTGCAAAGCGCTCTTAAACCAAGTTACTCTCAAACCAAGGTTTTACTGTATATTCTTATATACTTGCTTGTAAAGTTAGGCCTATTTATCTGCAAAAGAATGTCAAAGGGGGATAAGGCATATTATTATGATGGAGGTTCCCCAGAACTTTTGATGGATGAGGTCAACAGAAAAAGGTTAATCAGATCCCATGAATAAGGAGATCACGTTGTGATCCAAGAGGGGATTGAAGGGATATGCAGCTATATCTTGTCCTTTAAGAGTTAATAGAATATAGATTTTAAATGTTGAAATTCGTTTTTGGTAACCCCCCCCCCTTCCCTGTAATGGACAAAAGTCTTAACCAGCAGAATGTTTTAGTTAGATGACTAATAGGTTTGTAATCTCAAGCGCTACTTCTTATCAACCGTCTTGCAAACTGTTTTTTGTTAACTTGCTGAAAGGAGCTCAAGATTAGGTGCATCACATAAGATCATCTGTGCTATGTCACATATCCTTATAGGTATCACGTGTTGAAACTGTATTAGTGTTCTTTTTGCCAAGTCACATGACAAGTCGCACAAGTGTGTAAGGGGCCTATTGCAGTACAAGGTCCTTACTCTGTTTCTCAGCTTCTAGCACAGCTAAAATTGTCAAACCAAGCTGGCCCAAACGAACCATTTACTTAAAGTTGCAGAAGCTCGGAGCGCTGTTTTAAACTGTATGTAGACTCAGCTACACATACAGGGGCCTCATAAAATTGGAATATCGTCAAAAAATTAAATATTTTCAGTAATTGAATTCAAAAAGTGAAAATCATATTGTATATAGATGCGTTAAACAGAGTTTGAACCATTTCTTTCTTGAGTGTTTTTAAAAAGGATCAAAATGTATTCAAATATCAAAAAAGTCAACAGATACACATAGACATTATTTCTAAAAACAACCAGGTTGTTGGTCATATATAGATGTACATACATACATACATAGATGTATTCAAAAAACAATCATTAAGAGTCTTCCTAGGACTTGCCACTGGAGGTGTCCTAGATGCTTAAGGGGTGAGGTTGACGTGTTTCACAGGAATACTACTTCCTCAGGACCTCTTTAGCATTTCTTAAATCTCACATAGGAGATAAAACATCATTAAAGCTATAATTGAACAAATTATTATAGTTAGTAGTCATAAACATGAATTTACACAATTGCAATATGAAAAGGTGTGAGCAATTGTGTAAATTTGTGTTGTTTAGGACTACAAACTATAATTTGTTCAATTATAGCTTTAACTGTGTTTTGGGTCATATGTGAGATTTAAGAAAAGCTAAAGAGGTCCTGAGGAAGCGGTATTCCCACAAAGCACGTCAACCTCACCCCTTATTCATCTAGGACACGGACTGTGGAAAATTTTGCATTTAATTTTAAAATAAAAAAGGAGTCTGGAGGAATAGTGGAGAGGCACAGAATCCAAGTTGCATGAGGTTCAGTAAGCCAACTTTTCTGTAATAAAAATCCTTTTTTTTTTAAGAAAATGAATTTTGGGTTTTCACTAGCTGTAAGCCATAATCATGAAAATTAAAAGAAAGAAATGCTTGAACTATATCACGCTGTGTGTAACGCATCTATATGAATTCACTTTTTGAATTGAATTACTTTATGATATTCCAATTTTATGAGATGCACTTGTATATACATGCGCTGTGCTCCGTCGGTGGGATAAGAACCGCCTGTGCCGCCGCTCCTGGAATAAAATCAAGTGGGGCTGACCACTGCTCAGCCATTAAGATTAAGCTTTGTATTCTATGAATTAATACAAAGCTTCCTCTGGTTGGCTGAGGCGAAGTTTGGCTGAAGCGGGCTTATGTCACAATCAGAGGAAGCTTTGTTTTTATTCATGAATGCAAAGCCTAATCTGAATGGCTGTGCAGCGCTCAGCCAAACTCAATTTTGTTCTGGGAGCGGGACAGGAAATTGTCCTGCTGCCGAAACACAAAGCTGTGTACTTGTAGCTGAGGCGACCTATAGTTTTTACCGTGCACACAGCTGCCGAATGAATAACAGTTAAATGGAATATGGAGATCAGCTTTGATTTAGCTGGCTGGGAGAAATTTCTCTGCTTTGCAGGGACACAAATGCTATCCCTCCCCTCCTGTCAGATCGGCAATCTGCCTTGATTATACAGGCAGATCACAGTTCTGTGCCTTTTCTTCACAATCAGCGAGTGCCAGCGGACATAGAGTCCGCGGTACCCGCTAATCGGCTTCGGCTGTGTAACCACAGCAGGAGCGAGCTGCCAGCGGTCACGCATGCACATCCCCTACCAGAAGTGTCGGATCACATGTATATACACGTGATCAAGCGTACAGGCGCCGCCCTGTAGCAGTAAAACTGCTACAGGGTGGACCTGAACTGGTTAAAGTGATTGTAAACCTATTTTTTTTTTTTAATACCAACCTGCTCTGTGCAATAGAATTGCACAGAGCATCCCCAAACCTCAGCTTCTGGGGTTGCCTGTAGTTGCTTTTCCTACTTCCTATGGGAGCGCACCTGCAGGTTAGTTCCCAAGCCAAGCTGTGTGCATCTACAAACACACACACACACACACACACACACACACACAGGCTCCGTTCTGCCTTCCACTCCTTCCTCACAGGATTTGATTGACATCAGCAGGAACCAATGTATCGGGCCTCCTCTGAGAGAAGAGTAACTGAGAGCAACACTGCTGTACTCAGGCACGGCACTGGATTAAGATAGGACTTAGGTAAATATTTAGCGAGGTGAGGAGGCTTTAGAAGGAAATGGACATTTTTTTACCTTAAGCACTTTAAGATTGCTCACGTTGCTGCTACTGCAGCAAAGTGGCAGCCCTGGGTCCAGCGACGTAGACCTACGTGTTTAGACACAGCGGTAGTCGGGCATGGGGAAGAGAGACAGCGGTCACCGTCTCTCTTCCCCGATCGTCGGGGAAAGAGTGAGAAAATCTGCCCGCTTGTGTAAACAAAGCGGGCGGATCTTCTCTGTGATAGACAGGGACAGATCATAGGATTCAGCATAGTTGAACCTGCGATCTCTGTCTCTGCCACAGAACCCCCTCCCCCTACACACGTCAGTAAGCATGAGGCACACATTTAACCCCTTGATCACCAACAGTGTTAACCCCTTCCCTGCCAGTGTCATTATTACAGTAACAGTGCATATTTTTAGCACCGATTACTGTAGTATTGTCACTGGTCCCCCCAAAAGTGTCAAAAATGTCAGTTAGGGGTCTGATCTGTCCGCAGCAATGTCACAGTCCCGCAAAAAAAAAAAAATTCACAGATCGCCGCCATTACTATTACTAAAAAAAAAAAAAAAAAATGATAAAAATGAAAAATCCTAGTTAGTAACTTTTGCGCAAACCAATCAAAATACGCTTATTGCGATTTTTTTTACCAAAAATATGTAGCAGAAATCAAATTAGCCTAAAATGTTAAAAGACTTTAATTTATAATTTTTTTTTTTAGGGGAATGTTATATATCAGAAGTGGTTAAGTGGTTAATGTAGGGAAGTGGTAATGCAGGGAACTGTACGTCGCCGCGTGGGGGGTGCCCATTCACCGCAGGGGAAGCTGATCTGCAGGTCCAGCAGCCGCGATTGCCGCCGGGCACCCACGATCTCTCCCCATGGAGACTGAACGGCGGTCTGCCATTGTAAACATGGCAGACCGCTGTTCTGTCAGCAATGAACACAGGGCTCCTGTGTTCCTCCTATTTAGGAACACAGGTCCCTGTGTTCATTCCATAAGTCTATCCCCCACACAGTTAGAAAGCACCCCCTAGGGACACATTTAACCCTTTGATTGCCCCTGGTGTTAACCCCTTCCCTGCCAGTGTCATTAGTGCAGTAACAGTGGATATTTTTAGCACTGATTACTGTAGTAATGTCACTGGTCCCCCCCAAAAGTGTCAAAAATGTCAGTTAGGTGTTCGATCCATCCGCCGCAATGTCGCAGTCTTGCTAAATAAAACCGCTGATCACCGCCATTACTAGTAAAAAATAAATAAATAAATAAAAAGGACATAAATCTTTCCCCTAGTTTGAAGACACAATAACTTTTGCGCAAACCAATCAATATACTCTTATTGTGATTTTTTTTACCAAAAACCATGTAGCAGAATACATATGGGCCTAAAATGATGGAAAAAAAAAATTACATTTTTTTATTTTTTTTATTGGGAATGTTATATAGCAGAAATTGAAAAAACTAGATTTTTGTAAAATCCTTTTCTCAGATGTTCACTGACAGACACAGCTTCATATCTTTGACAGATGGGTTATGCTGCGCTTCCTAGGAGTAGGACACTAGGTGGAAAAGGGTTAACAAAAAACTTAACTATGCCTACGGGGCAGTACCAGATGGTATAATCCCACCTCCTGTTCCAGGATCTCAGTTTTGTAACAAGCAGGGTAAGAAGAATACATAACCCAACTCCACAGAGGGGTGGTGCTGTGTCCATCAATGAACATCAGAGAAAAGGATTTTACGGCAAGACAAAAATCCAGTTCTCTCTTTCGTTCACTGACGGACCCAGCTTCATATCTTCATTAGACGGATGGGACGTCCAAAAGAGATATCAGTATGAGGGGTGGGAAAAACACAGCTATAGACATATTCCCAAACGAAAGGGCTAAACTTGGCCAACCAGGTAAACCAGGAGCTCAACCATGAACAACTGAAGCTCACTTACCAGAAAAAAAAACAAAAAAACAAACCCTCAAGAGATAGAGGACTCTGCCACAGCGGTCTACAAAACTTTGCGGCCAAAAGCAGCATCAGCAGATGCAAAAACATCCATCTTGTAAAACTTTGTGAACATATGTACAAACGCCCAGGTTGCCACTATGCAAACCTGGATCACTGACACCTGATGCCGAAAGGCCCAGGAGGCACTAAGCGCCCTTGTGGAATGCGCCTTAACAGGGAAAGGAGGGACCTAACCTTTAATTGATTAGGCCTGCACCACCGTTTGCCTGATCCATATGGAGATGGTAACGGAAGATGCAGCCTGCCCCTTATGAGGGCCATCCCGTGAGGATAAACAAGGAATCTTGACTTTCGAATAGACTCAGTGACCATCAAGTAAACCCTGATGGCCCGAACCACATCCAAAGAATGCGAGGCAACTTCTTTCGGATGCCTTGGCTTAGGACATGACAAAGGCAATGCAATGTCTTCATTTAAGTGAAACCCCGAAATGACCTTAGGAAGGAATGACTGACAGGGATGTAGCACCACTTTGTTCCTGTGAACCACCAGATAAGGTGACTTACTAGACAATGCAGCCAGCTCAGAAACCCTGCGTGCAGAAGTAATAGCCACCAAAAAAGCCACTTTCTGTAACAAGGTAGGCAAGGGAATATCACAAATATTCTCAAAGGTTGGTCTTTGAAAGACCGACAGCACCAGGTTAAGGTCCCACAGAGGCACCAGGGACCGCACCAGCGGGGCCAAATACCGAACCCCCTGCACAAAAGTGTGAACCAAGGAATTCACAGCCAAAGGCCTTTGGGTACCATTAACGGGCAGATTTCAGCCTTGGCATTTTTTTTCCAGAGTCAAAGGCTGATCTACACCTCTCTGGAGAAACTCCAGTAGATGTGATACCGAAAAGGCACGGGGGGGGGGGGGGGATGTTGTGGCGTTGGAGAATCCCCTTAGACTCACACCAAGTAATATACCCTTTGCAAACTCAATGGTAAATCTTACGAGATGTAGATTACCTAGCTTTTAACAGAGTAGGAGTCACCGATTCCGACAACCCCCTCTCCTTCAAAACCTGGCTTTCAATAGCCACGCTGTTAAAACCAGTGATCGTAAAGCAGTATGGAAGATCGATCCTTGGGACAGAAGATCTCCAACAGGTCCCCATCGGGGGTCCCACACCGGAGACACAGTTGTAGGAACACTTCCGGGGGAAGGGACCATTTGCCCGGGTACAGAGCCTGCCGACTGTGGTAGTCCGCCTGCCAATTTTCCACCCCTGGAATGTGCACAGCAAGAGAGTGCTGGGACAAAGCGTTCTGCCCCCCCCCCTTCGAATACCAGGCACTTCTTTGGCCCCTAGGGCACTTCCTGTGCCCCCTTACCCGATAAATTTACTCACTGGACACCCCTGCAGAAGACCCGTCCACTGGGACAGAAACAACCCGATTGCTCGAATTTCTAGGATGTTTATTGGCAGACTGGATTCCTCCCTGGACCAGAACCCCTGGGCCGTAGCCTTGCCCAGGATCCCTCCTCACCCGGACAGGCCGGCGTCCATGGTAACCACTGTCCAGAACAGGGGGAGAAAGGAGTTTCCTTGTCAGGAGCATCAGGGAGCGGAGCCACCAAAGCAGAGATCCTCTCACACCCTGACTCAACAGGATCAACTTGTCCAGGGACTGGGCATCCTTGTCCCATTAGGTTAGAATCTCTTTTTGCAAGAGTCTGGTATGGAACTGTGCGAACCGAACAGCCTCAAATAGGTGGAAACCATCAGGCCCAGCACTTGCATGCAAGTTCTGAAAGGCGACCTATGGTTAGACAGCAGGAACCGAATCGCATGTTGCAATTTTAAGAGTTTGTTTCCGGGAAGCTGAATCCAGAGTCAGTCCCAGGAAGACCAACTTGATGGACGGAATGAAGGCTGACTTTTGAATATACAGATGTCCAGAGCCTCCTGCAGGACAGAAGAGGATTCCACCCTTAGAAGATGATCGTTCATGTACCCCAGTACCAAAATCCCCTGCTGTCTGAGCAAGGCTAGCACCTTCGTGAAAACCAGAGGAGCAGAAGAAAGACCAAAATGGCAACGCCACAAACTGATAGTGCTCCTCGCTATGGCAAAACGCAGAAAACATTGATGTCCGACGTATATTGGGACATGAAAGTAAGCATCCTTGATGAAGGCCAGAAAGTCCCGTTGATGGGAGAGAAGCCGCCACCATATGAATGGATTCCGTTCAGAAATTCACAAAGTCACAAAGTGGTTCAGGGCCTTGAGGTCCAGGATTGACCGAACCTTCCCCTCCTTTCTGGGTACCATGAAGAGATTTGAATAAAACCCCTGAAACTGTTCTAACAGTGGAACCGGGACTATTACCCCTTCTGCCAACAATGCCTGCACCACTCCTAGAAAGCCTTGAAGCCGATCGGCAGACAGACTCTGATTGGAGGGGAAGAACCTTGCCCTGGGCAAGGATCAAAATTCGATTTTGTAACCTGACCGAATCAACTCGAGCACCCACTTGTCCTGGATAAACGAGTTCCATGGGTCCAGGAAAGAACCGAAAGCTTCCCCCGACCCCTACAATGGGTGAGGGCGTCCCTTCAGGCGGAGGGGGGCTTGTCCGCAGGGCCGGAAGGACCCGCTTTGGACTTACCATCACAGGGTCTTTTGGAACGACACCCCCCCCCCCCCTCCCCGAGAAGGGAGGAGAAGATTTTGACCCCTTGTCCTGCGACCTCGCAGGACAAAAAGGCTGCTTGTCAGCAGAAAAAAACACGACCACGCTGACGGTGGGGCTCTGCTCTTAGAAACCTGAAGAAGCAAGGTGCTCTTGCCTCCCGTTAGACCCTTATTGATCTCTTCCATGGAGGCTCCTAGCACACAGTCCCCTGCAAAAGGAAGATCCATCAGAACCTTTTTGGAGGCTTGGTCCGCAGACTAACATTTTAACCAAATCATGGGTCATAAAGTCACTGCCGTCACTGACGCTCTGCAGGCCAATGTGCAGAGCCACTCCGCCATGTCATGAGGATGCGGACCTTCCTTCAAATCCTGGCTTAGGAGTTTTGCCCATTCAGTGAGGGTCTGAGAGACCAACGTTTTGGCAAACACTGGTCTTAAGGTAAGAACCCGCCACGGTGAAAAGATGGCAGAACAAGATTCAGCCTTCCTATCCGCTGGATCTTTAAAGGAGGGAGCGTCCTCTACTGGTATTAACGTAACTTTAAAGCAAGCTGCACTAAGTGATATAAAAAATGATGATCATATAAATGACTAATCATAAATCACAATAAATTATTATGAGTGCAATCATATATCCCAGAAAATGTGATACAATTGATGCAAGTATATATCACAATGACATGTCATGCAAAAAAACATAAATAAACAAAAAATGCTCAAAAAAAAAAAAAAAAATTATACTAAAAAATTGTGTGGGAGTACAACACAAAGTGCAGTTCAAATGAATGTGCAATCCACCACAGGTGATCAATCCTCCACCAACATCAATACTGCTTACCAGATTCTGGTAATATCAAGCCTGTAGGTCACCACCAAGTAAA
Organism: Pelophylax lessonae; assembly: GCF_965119305.1. Lineage (NCBI taxonomy): Eukaryota > Metazoa > Chordata > Amphibia > Anura > Ranidae > Pelophylax > Pelophylax lessonae. Next base: position 249,943,371 of record NC_138772.1, read on the forward strand.
CAACAGCCCAAATAAATGAGGAAAGGTGATCAAAATTCCGGATATGACAGCCTTGAATATATCCCAAATATCAATCCTGCACGAACATCACGGTTCACTTGGACACAATACCCTGAAAAAACACAATAACATATCTCGCTTGCCTGCTTGCTAAAAATTGAACAGAAACATTTCTACCAAGTAAAAAAAAGTGTAAGCTCTCTCCCGGTAACAAGGAACTATTTGCAGCACAAGTAATTATCAAGGAATCTCCATCAATGGCAAAGAACTCAGACTCCACATAGTCATTGAGTAAACTCACAAATCTGCAGGCATCCGTTGCTATAGCTATAAAAACTCAGATTGCTTCTGGTGTTGAAGTTCTTTTGGTGTTAATGTCTTCTTTCAACCACTGTGTGCACACTTTGTCCAAAATAGAGCCAGGTATAAGCAGCTGATGGCATGTGATGAAGAAGGCTTCCACTTGCTTGCTGAATGATGAAGATCATTCCTTCATCCACTTGCGGGGCCAGTCCCTAAGTGGGACTCTGTCGCGGCCGACCTAAAGCAAATCTAAGGCCTGCATGCGCTCACTGGCCAGACTGGGACAACCGTAAGGATCTTGGATATCCAGTTGCATCACCCAGTCTGGCAGTTGATTATAGTTATAGGAACAACTTGATTGTAGAAAAATAAAAAAATTCAGTTTAAAAAAGGAAAGAATTGCCAGGACCAAAGATCCCAGCAGGGAGCTAGGTTCTTACTCCTGACTAAGCATAAACAAACAGATCCTGGAACAGGAAGTGGGAGTATACCACCTGGTACTGCCCTGTAGGCGTAGTTAAGTTTGTTAACCCTTTTCCATCTAGTGTTCTACTCTTAGGAAGTGCAGCATAACCCATCCGTCTAATGAAGATATGAGGCTGTGTCCGTCAATGAACGTAAGAGAAATATTGTTGCTTTTTTTTTTTTATAAAGCGCAGAAAAATAGGATTTTTGTAAGAATTTACCGTAAATTCTTTTCTCTGAGTCCTCTGGGCACACAGGAGGCGAAACACTTCCGGAAGCAGGGACCATTCCCCCTGATCCAAGGACTGACGACTCAGATAGTCTGCTTGCCAGTTCTCCACTCCAGGAATGTGAACAGCAGAGAGAGCTGGAACGTGCGCCCCGGGCCCAGGTCAGAATCTCAGCCACTTCCCTGGCCGCCCGGGCACTCCTGGTGCCCCCTTGGTGATTGATGGAAGCCACAGCTGTGGCATTGTCGGTTTAAGCCCGAACCGGGTGACCATGCAACCGAGAAGCTCAATGTAGCAGGCAGAGTTTTATCACCCTGAGCTCCAGGACATTGATCGGCAAGGAAGATTCCTCCCTTGACCACACACCTTGGGCCCAAAGAGTGCCCAAAACGCCACCCCAGCCCGTCAGGCTGGCATCCGTTGTGAGCACCGTCCACAACAGCGGCAGAAAGGACTTGCCCTGGCTCAGAGCAGGCGACATAAGCGACCACGAAAGCTCCGACCTTGTGAGACAGCTCAAACGAACCATGCTGTCCAAGGACTGAGGGTCCTTGTTCCATTTTGCAAGAATTTTTGCTTGCAGAGTCCTTGTTTGAAACTGGGCAAACGGGATCGCCTCAAAAGGTCGACAATATCAGCCCCAGGGACCGCATGCAGGTCCGCAGGGAGGAGAGATCACTGTCGCTGAGGACTCTGATCTCGCCCTGCAAGGTCTGAAGTTTCTCCTCCTGTAGGAAAACTTTAGCTTGAACGGAGTCCAAGACCATGCCCAGATAATTCAGACGCACAGTGCTGACTTCTGGATGTTGATGATCCACCCGAACTCCTGGAGCATCTGAACCGTGACTACCAGATCGCCCGACAGAGTGGCACACGAGCTTGCCCGTAGCAGGAGATCACCCAGATAACCGAGGACCGCAATCCCCTTCTTGCGCAGCAGAGCCAGCACAGGGGCCAAAACTTTGGTGAAGACCCTGGGAGCCGAAGCTAGACCAAAGGGTAATTCCGCAAATTAAAAATGTTCTTCCGCTACTGCAAAGCGGAGAAACCGTTGTTGACCTCCGTAGATGGGGATGTGCAGGTACGCATCCTTTAAAATCGATGGAGGCCAGAAAATCCCCTTGATTTAAAGACGCCACCACCGACCGGAGGGATTCCATCCGGAACTTCTGCACCCATACAAAGTGATTCAGATATTTGAGGTCCAGGATAGGACGCACTTAGCCCTCCTTCCTGGATACCGTGAACAGGTTTGAGTGGAAGCCTCGAAACCTGTCCCGCTGATGAAGCGGGAAAATGACGCCCTGTGCGAGAGCCCCCTTGAGATCCCTTAACCGATCCAGGGACAGAAGGAGATTCGATGAAAAGAACCTGTCTGCTGGGCGAGATCGAAATTCAATCTGGTACCCTGTAGGAATCAGTTTGTGAACCCATTTGTCTTGAATGAGAGACGTCCAGGGTTCCAGATAGTAACACAGATGTCCCCCCACCCCTGAGTCGGGTGAGTACGTCCCTTCCTGCCGAGGAAGACTTGGTCGCAGCACTGGACTGACCGGCCTTGGGCTTACCTGACCAAGCCTGCTTGTTTACGCCGAAGGCCTTGAACGGTTTTCCTTTTTCCTGCACCCCTGAGGCACGAAAAAGACCCCGGTGAGCCTTAAAAGGAGGGACCCCCGCTTACCGCGGGGCGCCTTGCCCTTCGCGGACTGGGGCAGAAAAGTACTCTTACCCCCTGTGAGACCCTTGATCATCTCATCCAAGGAGTCACCAAAAAGGCGTTCCCTCAAAAAGGGGAGATCAGACACGGTCTTCTTAGAGGCTTGGTCCGCCGACCAGCTCTTCAGCCAGATCATGCGGCAAATAGCAATCCCCACCACAGACAATCTCGCGACCAGGGGGGCCACGTCTCACATATACACTGTGTCGTGAGTCACTTTGGTTGGGGGGCTTGTGGAACCCCAATTGCTTTAGGGAGGTTGGGAGACTCCTTGTCCAGCATCCCCGGTGCCTATTATGTGTAAGTCACCCTGTGTCTATAAGGGGCACAGGGTGTCCAAAAACCCTAGTCAGGCCGGCTCTGCACTAATCACACTCTTGCTAGTGGGGGTTTGTTGTTGTTGAATACCTGCATTCCATTGTTATATTGTTATTATGGGATGGGTATGTTGAGTGGATTGACTAAGGGGGAGGGGTTGTCCCTGAAGTGTTCATCTCCATGTGCTTTGTGTTTGAATAAACAGTTTGATTCTGGATGACTCCAAAACTTGTACTGTCGAGTTCTTGGGATAACTATAGCCAGAATCACGGATCCCGTGTTCCAGAGCTTAGAAAGCAGGTTACTGGCGGAGATAGCCAGTCGGTGGTGTCCGGATTCCGTCACATACACCATGGCCTGCGCCATTTGGTCCGTGAGCTCGATGAGTCGGGGGAACCGACTCCGCCAGCAGGTTGCTCTTAAGCACCTCTATCCATTCCGTGACCATCTGGGAGACCAGCACGGAAGCAAACACAGACTTGAGAAGCGAGCCCGCCACCAAGTGCTGGTGGCGGGAAAGAGATTCCATGCGCCTGTCCACCGGGTCCATAACTCCGGGGAGTCCTCCACGGGAACCACCCTGGATTTGTTCAGCCGGGACACCATGTGGTCCACCTCAGGTGACACCGTCCAGCGATTGGAAACTGAGGCTGCAAAAGAGGGTAGTGGCGCTGAAAACGCTTAGGCACCGCCAGCTGTTGCATTGTTTATATAGGATATTCTGTATATGTATATGTATAAATGTGGATTATGGCCTAACACAGCTGGTAGGCAAGTTGCACTTTACATATCAAAAGACCTGAGGAGTTACTAGCAGGGGGGGGGGTCGTAAAATGTAGATTGGCCTGACAAAAGGTATTTATTGATGGTAACTTGAGGGGAAATGGTGGATTGTTTACCTGGTAAACATTATAAGTGGAGTCTTTTCACAGTGAGATCAAAGAGTATTTTGAGTTGACCTAGCAGAACCCCCCCCCCCCCCCCCCCCCGTGTCACACTGGTATTTCAGGAGCTGGCAGTCAGTAATTATTTTTATGCACATACACACATATACACACATATTCATACATGAGGATGAGAGCACAGGCTTAGTAATGGGACTCTGAAGGCTGCTATTTACTCTGTTGGATTTTGTCATCTGTTGAAAATATCTTTATTCTTTGCGGGAGCCGAAGCCAACCTGCTTCCCTGACTGTGTGGGCTCAGCATCCAAACATAATGCTTCCCTCACTGAACGAATCAGTGCTTCCACAAGCACTCCTCACAGTATCCTCCTCACTGTCGGGCTGTAAGGACAGAGTCCCTCAGGGAGGGCGTAGTCTGTGGCAACCAAATCAGGTCCTGAATCAGAGGACCGAGAGGGCATCGGCCTGTTACTAGCAGCGACTTGGTTCATCACAAGATCCACCTCGGTCGCTAAAGTTTCTAAGGCTGCAGACAGAGACCAGAGAAAGTGATCCGGAGGGTCCGAATGCACAAATAAAGGTAGAAAGGGAATATTCACCCTGGGACTCCATGTTGCATAAATTAAAAAAAAAAAAAAAAAAGTACACTAGCCCTTAAGTCGCGATCCGCACTGCAATGCTGCGCTACAGCTGGAGTCCCCTTTAATGCTACTAAGTATCCTGACAGGAGCAAGGTATGTCTGAGGAATGCCCCAAGGATTAAAAACCCCTTACTGTGCCAGCAAACCCGAGAAGCAGCCTTCAGCGCGAGTGAGGAGAGGAAGTGACGAAACAGCACTAGAGGCCGATGGCTACAAAATGGCGCTCATTAGAAAGCATAGGAAACACTGGGAAAATGCCCGCCGCCCATACAGCACGGTTGGCCACACTAAAGATGGCGCCCGAAAACAGCACCAAGCCTCAGGAAAATGGTTGCTGCCCTCACAGCAAGCCAGCCTGATGCCCACAGCAAAAACGGCGCCAATCATACGGGGAACCCAGGAATGAGGTCACCGCAGGAATTCACCGAAGGGGACCCCCCCTGGAAAAGGTAACAACCCCAAGACCCCCCCCCAGGCGTCAGACGCCGCTAGAGCACCCCCAGCGGGAGCGGGGAGGGCCGGACCATCTGGATAGGCCTGGGGGAACCTTTGCAGAGACACACAGCCTGCCATCCCCAAGAGTAGGCCCCATCTTCCCCTCAAAATGACTGTCACAGGGACACAGGGGACACAGCATCACTCACCAAACCATGGACTGGGGGGCTCCGCTCTGAAGCAGCTCGCCTCCCACCCTAAGTCGGGGTGCAGTCAGCCAAGAGGGGTATGCTGCAACTCAGGGCATTCCAGGTTGAGGAGTCCCAGCAATGCATCCGTTCGCAGGCTTGTCCCCATCCACCAGGGCACAGTCATGGCGAGGACTGGGTGGACCACAACCTGCGCACGCTCGTTGGCAAGGCTGGGAGACCATAAGGATCTAGATTATCCAGTGTGAAACCTCAGCCCGGCTGTCGCTTGTAGTTCACCAGGAGGTTCCCCCTGACACTAGCTAGCGATAGTGAGTAAAGAAAAAAAAACAAACATTTCTCAAAGGAAATAAACTGAGACCGGAGTCCCAGCAGGAAAACCTAGGTCCTACTCCTAACACTAGGCAGCAAGAAACTGATTAGTAAGCTGGATGTGTCTGGGGGTAATGTCTGAGGGGACAGTCCCTAAGGGTGTGTCTAGTGAAAAGTTTTTTTAAGTAGTTTAACTGCCTAGTCTACTCCTGTAGGTGGCACATTACCCATTTGCGAGGAAATTATGAAGTGGCTGCGTCTGTCAGAGGACTAAGAGAAATAAAAATCGCACATGTGATCAAATACGAATAAAAGAAAGCTCTAATTGTGGGGAGAAAAAAAAAGGACATCAATTTTATTTGGGTGCAGCGTCGCACAACTACGCAATTGTAACGAAGAGTCAAATCGCAAAAAATGGCCTTTTTTCAACTTGGGACTGCGTGACTTTAACAATTGAGCGGACGTGCGACGCTGTACCCAAACAAAATTTACGTCCTTTTTTTCCCACAAATAGAGCTTTCTTTTAGTGGTATTTGATCACCTGTTTGATTTTTATTTTCTGCGCTATACACAAAAAAGAGCGACAATTCTGAAAAAAAAAAAAAATCAATATTTTTCAAATTTTGCTATACAACATTCCCCCAAAAAAATGTAAAAATCAAAATGTAACGTTTTAGGCCAAAAAAAAAAAAAAAAATTGCAATAAAAGTGTATTTTGATTGGTTTGTTATTGCGTTTACTAACTACGGGAAAGATTTGTCATTTTTATTGTTTTTTTTTTTTTTTTTTTACTAGTAATGGTGGCGATCTGCGATTTTTTGAGGGATTGCGACATTGCGGCGGACAGATCAGACCCCCGACTGACATTTTTTTACACTTTTGGGGGGACCAGTGACATTACTACAGTAATCAGTGCTAAAAATATGCATGGTTACTGTAATAAATTACGCTGGCAGGGAAGGGGTTAACATTGTGAGTGATCAAGGGGTTAAATGTGAGCCTAGGGGAGTGATTCTAACTGTGGGGGGCGTGGCTTGTAAAATCACCATAGAGACCTGTGTTCCTATATAGAAGGATCACAGGGGCTCTATGATCATTCTAGGGAGAAGAACGGTCAGCTGTGTTTACAACAGCTGACCGTTCTCTCTCAGCGGGGAACGATCGCGGGTGTCAGGCGGCAATCGGAGCCGTCTGCCCGCTGTATCGGCTTCCCCAATGACGAGCGGGGGTGGGAGCGCGCCCCCTAGCCGCCTGCTCGCGACCGACGTACAGCGACGGCAGTTTGCGCAGAAGCGGCTCCATGCCGCAGGACATCTGCGGCGAGCAGTCGTAAAGAGGTTAAGGGGCAAAACCTTCTGGTGCAGAAGTAGTTAAAGTGGTACTAAACACAGTCAACATACTATCATTTAACTGTTCTAGTAATGTAATGCAATCATGACAGTGTTCTTTTTTAAAAAATGAAACTGCCATGTACCAGTTTAAATGGGCGGTATTGAGTGGTCACTGACTAATCAGTAGCTTGGTTGAGAGCAGGCACACATCCTAAGAGTAGCTTGGGATTCACTCCTCTCCAGCCTGTGTTGACATGCTTTGTATTACAGGGAGGCAATGCCTCCATCAATCAAGATTTAATATCCCACCCCCAGTATGTTTTGTTAGTGGGCATGGAGGAGGGAGGGAACGGCTGTCATTTATCTTCTGTGTATTTGCCCAAAGGAGTGGGTCATGTGACCTTCACAGACACGATCAGAGAGGAAATGCTCTGCATTGAAACTCACAAGAAACAGAACATGTGCTCCTGCTTACCTACAACTGCTCTACAGAAGCAATAGCTGAATTGGGGACAGAGAGAGGATGGATAGAGTATTGTGTAACGCAGTGCCGAATTGCAAAAAATGGCCTGGTCATTAAGGGGCAAATCCTTCTGGTCCAGAAGTGGTTAAAATAAGCAGCATACTTAGGCCCCTTTCACATATGGGAGTCCGTCGACGGATTCCGTTTTTCTAAGCAGGGGATCGATCCGCCGATCTCCCGCTGAGCAGGCGGATGGCAGCTCTGTCTCCGCGCTGTTTCCGGAGACAGAGCTGTCAGATCCCCCACTGTTCTCGATGGGGGAATCGGATAAGAACAGAGCGCCTGTCCGTTGTCATCTGATCCGCTGGACGGATGGAAAAATTGAATTTTTGTAAAATCTTACCGTAAAATTCCGCTTTCTCTTACGTCCTCCGACAGTCGCCGCCCCTCATAAGTCATCACTATTGGGATGTACCAAAGCAGTGTAGACATGAGGGGTGGGAAACGCAAAAAAGGCAACGCAGTACCCACATCAGAGAAAAGAACCTTACACACACAGTAAGAGAACCTTCTGGGCAACGGAAAAGGCTCAACAGGAGCAACAGCACAGGAAAGCAAATAACCCAGGGTATAAACAACCCCAACAGCCAGGGACCCACAAACAACAAGGGTTCCCTACGGCACTGCCGCACTGAGAACTTTGCGGCCACAGGAGGTATCACCTGATGCCAGAACATCCACCTTATAGAATTTGCAAAACGTGTGCACCGACGACCAAGTCGCAGCCTTGCACACCTGGGCCACTGAGGCCTGATGCCAGTAGGCCCAGGATGTACTCAATGATCTGGTAGAGTGCGCCTTAACAGGGAAGGGTGGAACCCGTTCCTTCAACGCATAGACCTGTTCAATGGTCTGTCTGATCCATTTGGCAATGGTCGCTGCAGACGCAGCCATGCCCTTCCGAGGTCCCTCAGGAAGGACAAAGAGGGAATCCGATTTTCGAAAGGATTCAGTGGACGACAAGTAAACCCTGATCGCCCTGACAACATCCAAGGAATGCGATGCAACCTCCTTCGGATGCCTAGGCTTCGCACAGAGCGAAGGCAAAACTATGTCCTCATTAAGGTGAAAATCAGAGACCACCTTAGGGAGAAAAGACGAATGAGGTCGCAGGACCACCTTATCCTTGTGAACCACCAGATAAGGAGAGCAGCAAGACAACGCCGCCAATTCCGACACTCTGCGAGCCGAAGTGATCGCCACTAGAAAGGCAACCTTTTTAGACAACAGAGGTAACGATATCTCCCAGATGTTTTCAAAGGGAGAATGCTGTAACACGGACAGAACCAAGTTCAAGTCCCATGGAGGTAAAGGCTCCCTCCGGGGAGGAGCCAAATGTCGCACACCTTGAATGAAGGTGCGAATTAAGGAATGAGATGCCACAGGGCGTTGAAAAAGAACAGCCAGTGCAGATACCTGGCCCTTGATCTTGGCCAGCGCCAGGAGCTGGTCCACACCAGACTGGAGGAAAGCCAACACTCTCGACACCGAGTATGAGCGAGGAGAAAACCCCCTGGACTCACACCAGGCAAAATAGGCTTTCCAGGTACGGTAGTCTGAGGAAGTCCCGCGCAGTGGGACGTAACGCGTGCGAAGAGGGGAGGGGCCGGTGACGTCACCCGCCATCCAATACAATCTGCTCATCACATGCACTTGTATAGTGCTTTACAAGGTAATTTTTATGATTTTATGCTATGTTCAATAAAGTAATTTATTGCGGTAATGCACTTTAGGCTTGTGACGGTATCAGATTTTCATGCTGCGATTAATTGATTAAGGTTTTGCCACGGTATACGGTATTATCACGGTATTCAATTATTAAATTTAAATTATTAAATTTCTACCTCACTTGAATTTCATTGCTGAATTTAGGGACTTTGGTTCACTTATGCACATTATTATATAGTCAGTCAGTACAGACTCTGTGAACCAGGCCTAAAATAAGCCATCAAGCAGTGTCTGGCCTACCTGGTGATGACTGGTCCTGGCGCTCGGCTCCGATCCGATGGCCTGGTCATTAAGTGGGCAAATCCTTGTGGTCAAGAAGTGGTTAAACCTGAAGGAGGACCGGTGTTGTTTTTTATAAATTACTTTAGGCCCGGTTCACATGTATGCGGGTTGGCAGTTCACATGTATGCGGGTTGGCGGCGAACATTTGCACAGGCATAGCAGCCCATTGATTTGAACGGGCTGCTATGCCCTCATTTTCCGCAGAAAAAAAAGGTGCATGCAGCATTTTTTTAAAATTCAGTGGCCTTGAAATCCATCCTGTTTTTGCACCATGTGACTAACCTGCAGTTCCTGCTCTGGCAAGCTTTCTGCGATCTTTTATTTTTTTTTATACGTGGGCCCAGCATTTAAAAACACAGTTTGCGTGCGCAGCAACTGCAGGTAAGTCGCATGGTGCAAAAGAAGGATGGATTTCATGGCCACTGCATTTTTTTAAATTCTGCATGCACCTTTTTTTCAGCCGAAAACGCAGGTATAGCAGCTCAAGCCCATTCAAATCAATGGGCTGCTATGCCTGTGCAAATGTGGGCCCCCAACCCGCATACATGTGAACCAGGCCTAAAGCAATAGTAAAGTAATTTATAGATAAAAACACCGCTCCTCCTGTGGGTTTAACCACTTCTGGACTGCAAGGATTTTCCCCCTTAATGACCAGGCCATCGGATCGGAGCCGAGCGCCAGGACCAGTCATCACCGGGTAGGCCAGACACTGCTTGATGGCTATATAATAGTGTGTGTGTGTGTGTGTGTGTGTGTGTGTGTGTGTGTGTGTGTGTGTGTGTGTGTATATAAACGGAATTTTTGTAAAATCTTACCTGTAAAGTTCCTTTCTCTGAGTCCTCTGACAGTCGCCGCCTCTTCATATTCGTCACCAATGGGGGTTTTAGATCTTTGCTCCGTAGGAGTAGCTAGGCAACAGAATATATTAATATCAAAGCTTTTAGCATGGTCCCCTCAGTCAATACCTCCCTGCTTCCTGCATACCAACTCAGTTTCAGTAGAATAGCAGTAGAGTACATAAACAAACCCCAAAAGAGGGGCGGGGCGGCGACTGTCGGAGGACTCAGAGAAAGGAATTTTACAGGTAAGATTTTACAAAAATTCAGTTTTCTCTTAAGTCCTCCGACAGTCGCCGCCTCATCATATTCGTCACCAATGGGGACGTCCCAAAGCAGTGTAGACATGAGGGGTGGGGAAAAAAAGCAGCCGCGCCTAAAGCAACGCAGTACCCACATCAGAGAAAGGAACCTTACCAAAGTAAGAGCACCAACTGGGCAACAGAAAAACGTGCTCAACAGGAGCAACAACCCAGGAAAACAAGTAACCTAGGGGTAAAAACACCCCAACAGCCAAAGGCCCAAACAAGGGACCCTAAGGCACTGCCGCACTAAGAACTTTGCTGCCAAAGGAAGCATCTGCCGATGCCTGAACATCCACTTTGTAAAATTTTGAGAAGGTGTGAACGGACGACCAAGTCGCCGCCTTACACACCTGGGCCACAGAAGCCTGATGACGATAGGCCCAAGACGTACTTAGAGACCTGGTAGAGTGCGCCTTCACAGGAAAAGGAGGAACCTTCCCCTTCAAAGCATAGGCTTGCACAATGGTCTGTCTGATCCATTTGGCGATGGTAGCAGCCGACGCCGCCATGCCCTTCCGAGGACCCTCAGGAAGGACAAAGAGAATCCGACTTGCGAAAGGATTTAGTCAATGACAGGTAAACCCTGATCGCCCTAACAACATCCAAGGAATGCAAAGCCACCTCCTTCGGATGCTTAGGCTTCGCGCAAAGCAAAGGCAGAACAATATCCTCATTGAGGTGAAAATCCGAGATCCTCTTCGGAAGAAAAGACGGGTTAGGTCGCAAGACCACCTTATCCAAGTGAACCACCAAATACGGAGATTTACAGGACAAGGCCGCCAGCTCCGACACCCTGCGAGCCGAAGTGATCGCCACTAAGAAGGCAACCTTCTTGGACAACAAAGACAACGAGATCTCCCTGATATTTTCAAAAGGAGCATGTTGCAACACGGACAGAACAAGGTTCAAATCCCATGGAGGTAAAGGCTCCCTCCTAGGAGGGACCAAATGTCGCACCCCTTGAACAAAGGTGCTAACCAAAGAGTTAGACGCCACAGGGCGTTGAAAGAACGGCCAGCGCAGAAATCTGACCCTTAATCGTGGCCAACGCCAAACGCTGGTCCACGCCCGTTTGAAGGAAAGCCAACACTCTCGACACCGAGTACGAGCGAGGGGAATACCCCCTGGACTCACACCAGGCAAAGTAAGCCTTCCAAGTACGGTAGTAAATCTTCCCCGAAGAGGCTTTTCTAGCCTTGATCAAAGTGGGAATGACCTCAGGGGAAAGACCCCTATTCTTCAGGACCTGGCTTTCAACAGCCAGGCCGTTAAAGCCAGCGACTGTAAAGCAGGATGGAAGATCGGTCCTTGAGACAGGAGATCTTCTCGAAGTGGCAGACGCCACGGAGCGTCGACCGCCAGATTCACGAGGTCTGCGTACCAAGACCGGCGAAACCAGTCTGGTGCCACCAGAATCACCGTTTTCGGTTCCGAGGCCAACCTGCGAAGGAACCTGGACAGCAGCTGAATCGGTGGAAAGGCATACAACAGGCGATACTGATGCCAGGGCGTCACTAACGCGTCCGAGGCGTCTGCCCGAGGATCGCGTGTCCTTGCCACGAACCTTTCCACCTTCCACCACGAGACGCGAACAGGTCCACATCTGGGGACCCCCACTTCACGCACAACATCTGGAAGACATCCGGGTGAAGGGACCATTCTCCCTGGTCCAGGGTCTGGCGACTCAGATAATCCACCTGCCAGTTCTCCACCCCCGGAATGTGAACTGCAGATATCGCCGGGACGTGCGTCTCGGCCCAAGACAGAATGTCGGCTACTTCCCGAGCCGCTCGGGCACTCCTGGTGCCCCCTTGGTGGTTGATGTAGGCCACCGCTGTGGCATTGTCCGTCTGTACCCGAACCGGACGGCCCTGAAGCCTGTCCGTCCAACGCAGAAGACAGAGATTTATCGCTCGCAATTCCAGAATGTTGATCGGAAGGGAGGATTCCTCCTCCGACCAAGTTCCCTGGGCGGATAGAACGCCCAGAACACCACCCCAGCCCGACAGGCTGGCGTCCGTGGTGATCACCGTCCATGACAAAGGACGAAAAGACTTGCCCCCCGACACCGCCGGGGACTGGAGCCACCACAAAAGACCCCTTCGGGCGAGATGGCTCAACGACAGCCGCAGATCCAGAGATTGCGGACGCCCGTCCTACTTGGCCAGGACCTCCGCCTGAAGCTCCCGTGTGTGAAACTGGGCGAAGGGAATCGCCTCGAAGGCCGAAACCATCAATCCCAGACACCTCATACACGTCCGGAGGGACGAGCACTGATTGTCCCTGAGGGACCTGACTTCGCACTGAAGTGTCTGAAGCTTGTCTTCCGGTAGGAAGACCTTCGCTTGAACCGAGTCCAGAATCATCCCCAAGTAGGGAAGACGAACTGACGGGCACAACGTTGACTTTGGAAAATTTATCGTCCAGCCGAATTCCTGCAGAGTCTGCATCGTGATGGACAGGTCGTTCACCAGGCCCTGACTGGTCGCGGACCGAATCAGGATATCGTCCAGATACCCCAGGACAGAAATGCCCTGGGCCCTCAACAAGGCCAGAACCGCCGCAAGCACCTTGGTGAAAACCCCCGGAGCCGAAGCGAGACCAAAGGGCAACGCCACGAATTGGTAATGATCCTCCGTAATGGCAAATTGAAGGTACCTCTGGTGACCCTCGAAAATGGGGATGTGAAGGTACGCATCCTTCAAGTCGATGGAGGCCATGAATTCCCCCGGAACCAGGGCAGCCACCACCGATCGCAGGGATTCCATGCGGAACTTGCGAACCCGCACAAAGCGGTTCAGAGCTTTCAAGTCCAGAATCGGACGTACCTTGCCCTCCTTTCTGGGCACAGTGAACAGATTGGAATAGAACCCCCGAAATCTGTCCCGATGAGGCACCGGAACCACCACTCTCCGGGCCCGCAGGACCCGCACCGCCAGGTGCAGATCCTGTAAGCGCTCCGGAGTCAGCTGAAGGTTTGAGGGAAAAAATCTGCCCGCCGGCCGAGAGAGAAACTCGATCTTGTATCCAGATCGAACGATTTCCTGAACTCACCAGTCCCAAACCCGGTCCAGCCAGGGTCGAAGAAAACCGAGCAAATGTCCCCCCACCCCAGAAGCGGGTGAGGGCGCCCCTTCAGGCCGCATTGTTGTGGGCAGCGGATCTGGACTGGCCGGACTTCTGCTTACCCGTCCACGGCTTCTTCTGGGAGCCTTGGCCTTTGAAGGGCTTGCCCTTATAGTGCGACCGAAAGGCACGAAAGGACCCCTGAGAGGGTCTAAACGAGGCATTCTTCTTACCACGAACAAACTTATTTTTGTGAGATTGGGGCAAGAGAGTGCTCTTACCCCCAGAAATACCCTTTATCAGAGTATCCAGAGATTCGCCAAAAAGGCGAGATCCCGCGTAGGGCAAATTAGCTAAAGTCTTGCGAGATGATTGGTCAACCGACCAACATTTCAGCCATATCAGGCGACGGTTCAAGACCGCCACACTAGAAAGGCGCGCCGCCAAAGGGACTAAATCCAAGTCCGCATCACACAAATACATGACACCCTGATGAATCTGATCCACCATAGCCAAAGTTGTCGGCGGGGCAGAGTCAGCCACCCGAGTGCGCTTGAGCACCTGCGTCCAATCCGCAATAGCCTGGGCTGCCATAATGGAAGCAAAAATAGGCTTCAGCATAGAGCCAGCAACCGTATAGGCATGACGGGCCAGAGATTCCAATATCCTGTCCGTCGGGTCCCGGAACACCGGGGTATCCTCAGCAGGGATCGCAGTTGATTTATTCAAAATCGCCACCGTGTGATCCACCTGAGGTGGTACACACCAACGCTCATCAGTAGCCGGTGTAAAGGGATAACGCAGCTTGAACCTACTCGGCACAGCAAAAGGCTTTTTTAAATTGCGCCATTGCTCATCAACCGCGTGCTGAAATTCCGTAGAGCAAGGAAAAACCTGCGATGTTTTGCGTTTTCTCTGCGTCCCATAAGAGGATATCAAAGCAGGAGGACATGGTTCCTCCTGCAAATGCAGCGTTTGCTTGATAGAAGCAACCAACTCATCCATGAGTGCAAGCTCTTCAGACGAGCCAGGGGGAGAATTATCAATCCCTTCCACCTCAGCCTCCCCGTCAGACCCCACAAGGTCAAGGGATGAGTGAGACCCTGAGAAGGGCACTCCAGCCATAGCAGCCCCATCGCCCTCTGAATCAGAGGAAATAGACACCCTTGGCCGTTTTGTGGATCGATCAGCCACCAGCATCTGCACCTGAGCAGCTAAGTTAGCCACAATAGTGGCCAGATCAGCCCCCTCGGGGGAAGCAGCAGACCCTTGGCCCCCCACCAGGGTGGGAGGAAACTTGCAATCCTGAGAATCCATGCCCCAGCAAAGTAATTAATAAAGGGTACTGCCCCTTTAAGATCGCGGCGAGCGCTGCCCACCGCACCCACTGAACACACTGACCCCCACAGGGATAAGAAACTGGGCAAGGAATACAGGAAAAAAGGAGATATAAGACCTGGAGAGCTCACACAGGCTGCTGCACCGATCGCTGTCCCAGAGGAAAAGGAAGTGATGCAAGACTGACCGCCCCTATGAAGCCTCTGCAAGGCTACACAAACATGGCCACTCGGCTGAGGACAAAACCCTGGGCAAAGAGAACATGGCGCTGACATGTGGGATCGATCGCCGCTCAAAATGGCGGCGTTTGGCGCCAAAAACGTGTACAGTACCTCACAGGACCGGTCACCATAATTTTTGCCCCAGAAGAATGGCGGATCGCCGCAGCGATCGCCGCACAGCACGTCTAAAATCTCACTGCCTCATATGACACCCAGCAGAGCGGGAGAGCCCCCCCCCTCACAGCCCACACACAGGCAGCAAGTGCACACAGGAGCTGACAGGGAGCACAGCAGCCACACAGACATGCAGGGTCACACAGTCCCAGACTGACACCCAAAAAAGACAGGTCCCCACATAGAGATACACTTACCAATCCGGATGGCGTGGGGAGCCTGCTCCAGCGACCAAACCGCAGTACTGAGGACAGGGAGTGTCGCAAGCATGACGCAGTGGAGTTGCGGTGCGAAACCGCAATGGCGTCCAGTGAGGTAGCCACCTCACTGATAGCATCCCTGCAGCGAACAGGGATGGGTCGTTCAATGTGCCAGGGCAAAACCTAAGCTGAACGCTCGATGGCAGGCTGGGAAGCCCCTGAGCCCTGGGATCCAGGGTGGCCAGACTGAGACCCAGCTCCGCACGATCATCTTCATCAGAAGAACTAACGCTGAAAATAAACAGCTAAGTAAAAGAAAGAAAAAAAACTTCAAATAAAATCAAAAAAGAGAAAAGTGGCTGAGACTAAGAGCCCCAGCACAGGAACAGCCTGCGTACTCCTGAGCTAGGCATATGAAACTGAGTTGGTATGCAGGAAGCAGGGAGGTATTGACTGAGGGGACCAACCCCTGGGGGTGGGATATGCTAAAAGCTTTGATATTAATATATTCTGTTGCCTAGCTACTCCTACGGAGCAAAGGTCAATAACCCCCATTGGTGACGAATATGAAGAGGCGGCGACTGTTGGAGGACGCAAGAGAAATATATATATATATATATATATATATATATATATATATATATATATATATATATATATTATGCTGCTATGCCCATGATGTATGCATGTATGTATGTATGTATGTGTGTGTATATCTATCTATGATCTATCTATAATCTATCTATAATCTATCTATAATCTATCTATGATCTATCTATGATCTATCTATGATCTATCTATGATCTATCTATGATCTATCTATGATCTATCTATGATCTATCTATGATCTATCTAATTCCATCTATCTGCAGAAACTTGCTTGTATTAGGCAGTATTTCTGTCTGTCTGAGCCATGGAAGAAGCATGTGTGTGTGTGCTGAGTGGGAGCCGTCTGATTGGTTACAGGGAGGAGCTAAGTCTCTCACTCTAGGATCATATTACCAGAGCGGTTTCCATTGAGTGAGTGAACTGTGAGTGAATGAGTCATCCAGCTCACTGAAATGTATCAATTCACAAGTCAGACTTGAGGAGCAGATAAACATGGTATTTTAAAAATGCCACAACAACAATACCGTGGGTATGCAATACCGCGATATATCGAATTACCGAAAACCGGTGTAACGTGAGAATTACCTACCCTCGTCACTTCCGGTCAGAAACAGCTGAGCAGCGCAGCAGTGCGCATGCTCAGAGCCCCGGATACCTAATGGAAGAACTGAGGAGCTTACTAGTGCGCATGCGCACTAGTATGAAACTATCACGGTGTACCGTGAAAAAAACCTACCGACGCGGCGCTTACATAAAACAGCTGTGCTGAAATACGAGTCATCTCCGCTCCTGTCCCTGTCACTTCCCTGCTCTCGGCAAGTAAATATAAAAGCGGCTCTCGGCTCCGTGATTTATGTTTTCATACACCCGCCGGCGCTTTTATATTAACTATCCGAGAGCAGGGAAGTGACCGGGACAGGAGCGGAGATCACTCGTATTTCAGCACAGCTGTTTTAATGTAACCGCTGCATTACATACAGTGCCGAGTACCGGAAGTGACGAGGGGTAGGTTTTTCTCACGGGTAGGTAATTCTCACGGAACACCGGCACATCTCTATGCACTATGTCCGGACCTTTGTTTTCCTATGGACCTGTGACCCGCTTTATGGACCTGTGATCTGTTACCTGTGAGCCTTATCTTCTGATGAAGAGGAATACTGATCTGATCTATATTGGTGATATCCTTGGAGAAAGTTTATGTCTTACTAGCCCGTCTGGTGACACAGGGGCTAAGTGTGAGGTGAGAGGCTAATGAGACTGGGTGGAGGATTACCAGCACATTGAAGAGCACTGAATGTTTATATCTTGTGCATGCTTCACCATAATTTGCACCTGTGGACTGCTCTCCTCGATATCATCTTCATAATCCATATTTGATAGCGCTGCACTTTTTGTTATATATTTGTTATTGGGACTTTTGGTTTATTGATCCTTTAGTGCATAGCAGCTTTCTATTATATTGTTTTGTACAGTTGCGCTGAATTTTTTATCTATTATTATTTTCCAGGTACGGTAATACATTTTTCCAGACGAGGCTGTCCTAGCCTTGATTAAGGTAGGAATGACCTCTGGGGAGAGACCCCTGTCTCTCAGGACCTGGCTTTCAACAGCCAGGCCGTTAGGGACCGATCTTCCATCCTGCTTTACAGTCGCTGGATTTGAGACAGCAGATCTTCCCGCAGCGGCAGCGGCAGCCGCCAAGGAGGCTCGACCCCCAGGTGAACAACGTCCGCGTAACAGGACCGGCGTGGCCAGTCCGGCGCCACTAGGATCACCAAATTCGGTTCCGAGGCCAGCCTGCGAAGGAACCTGGATAACAACTGAATCGAAGGAAAGGCATACATCAGACGATACTGATGCCAAGGGGCCACCAACGCGCCCGAGGCGTCCGCCCGAGGATCGCACGTTCTTGCCACGAACCTTTCCACCTTGTTGTTTAGCCGAGACGCGAACAGATCCACGCCTGGGGATCCCCACTTCGCACACAGCTTCTGGAACACCTCCGGGTGTAGGGACCATTCCCCCTGGTCCAGGGTCTGGCGGTTCAGATAGTCGGCCTGCCAATTCTCCACACCCGGAATGTGAACTGCCGATATTGCCGGGACATGAGTCTCGCCCAAGACAGAATGTCGGTCACCTCTCGGGCTGCCCGGGCACTCCTGGTGCCCCCTTGGTGGTTGATGTAAGCCACAGCGGTAGCATTGTCCGCCTGTACCCGAACAGGACGACCCCGAAGTCGATCCGACCACCGGAAGAGAGAGTTTTATCGCTCTTAATTCCAATATGTTGATCGGAAGGAAGGATTCCTCCTCCGACCAAGTGCCCTGGGCAGACAGATTGCCCAGGACTCCACCCCAGCCCGACAGGCTGGCATCCGTGGTAATCACCGTCCACAGCAACGGACAGAAGGATTTTCCGTCTGACACAGCCGGGGACTAAAGCCACCACAGAAGATCCATTCTGGTCTGGCGACTCAACGAAACCCTCAGATCCAAGGACTGAGGAATTCTGTCCCATCTGGCCAGGATCTCTGCTTGGATAGATCGAGTGTGAAACTGAGCAAATGGGATCGCCTCGAAGGCCGATACCATCAACCCCAGGCACCGCATACAGGTCCTGAGCGATGAGGACTGGTTGTCCCTGAGGGACCTGACCTAGTTTTGAAGGGTCTGGGGCTTGTCCTCCGGCAGAAAAACCTTCGCTTGAGCAGAGTCCAGAACCATACCCAGACAGGGAAGACGAACCGAAGGAGACAACGTCGACTTCTGAACGTTGATGGTCCAACCGAACTCCTGTACCATCTGTACCGTAGTTGACAGATCGCACGTCAGGCTCTGACTGGCAATCGATCTTAACAGGAGATCGTCCAGATATCCCAAGACCGCAATGCCCTGTGCCCTCAACAGGCCCAGAACGGACACCAGCACTTTGGTAAAGACCCTTGGAGCCGAAGCGAGACCGAAAGGTAACGCTACAAACTGATAATGGTCCTCCGCAATGGCGAACCGAAGGTACCTCTGATGACCCTCGAAAATGGGGATGTGCAGATACGCATCCTTCAGGTCAATAGAGGCCAGGAATTCCCCTGGACTCAGGGAGGCCATCACTGAATGGAGGGATTCCATGCGGAACTTCCGAACGCGCACAAAGCAATTCAGAGCTTTCAAGTCCAGGATAGGACGCACCTTGTCCTCCTTTCTGGGCACAGTGAACAGATTGGAGTAAAACCCCCGAAACCTGTCCCGATGAGTAACCGGGACAATCACCCCCTGGGCCAGGAGGTCCTGCACCGCTTGATGCAGGTCCTGTAGACGCCCTGGGGTCAAATGAAGAGTTGAGGGAAAGAATCTGTCCGCCAGCCGTGAAAGGAATTCGATCTTGTATCCTGATCGAATGATTTCCTGAACCCACCTGTCCGGAATTCGGAGCAGCCAAGGTTGGAGGAAACCGCGCAAACTTCCCCCCACCCCTGAAACGGGTGAGGGCATCCCTTCAGGCAGAGGCGGACTGAGCCGCCGTACCGGCATGGCCGGACTTTTACTTGCCTGCCCAGGGCCACCTTGGCCCTTGAAAGGTTTGCCCTTGGTTTGTGACTTAAAGGCACGAAAGGACCCCTGAGAGGGTCTAAAGGCGGGACCCCGCTTGCCGCGAAAGGACTTGGTCTTCAGATTCTGGGGCAGCAGAGTGCCCTTGCCCCCAGTGACTCCTTTCACCAAAGCATCCAAAGCCTCGCCAAAAAGGCGAGACCCAGCATAAGGAAAGTCAGCCACCATTTTCTGTGACGTCTGGTCAGCCGACCAGCTCTTCAGCCAGATCAGTCGACGGTTAAGTACATATAGTTACATAGTAGGTGAGGTTGAATAAAGACAATAGTCCATCCAGTTCAACCTGTGTAGGTGTGTGTGGCTGTAATCATCTCACATACCCCTGAATGCTCTGATCCTTGAGATGTACGTCTAATAGTCTTTTGAAAGCCACCATACTACCCGCAGAAACCACCTCTTGTGTTAGAGAATTCCACAATCTTGTAGCCCTAACAGTAAAGAACCCCCCACGTTGCCTGAGGTTAAAACGCTTCTCCTCTAATCGCATTGTATGCCCCCGAGTTCTCATGCAATCCCTTCGACTGAACAGCTTTTTTTCTAAGCTGAGATCCCCATTGAGATATTTAAAAATTGCTATCATGGGGGGCGTGGCCAAGCAAGGCATGTGAGCGGACGCGCATCACGGAGCTCCCGCTGTTACCCTGCTCATTGATCCTTCCTCCGGTATCCACCTTACCTTTAACCGGCGCCGACGTCTTCCTCTCCTCCTGGGGAATCCACCGGTATCCTCTGCGCCTCGATCCGCACGATGCTCACCCGGAATAACCGCGAGATCCCTGCCGGCCTGGAAATCCAACATGGCGCCGCGGCCTCCACGCCGAAGGGGACGCCGCGCGCCACGGACAAGGGCAAGGATCCTGGGGGTAAGTCTGGCAAACCCCGCAAGGACGGCACCAAGGACATGTTTTATTATGCCCAGAAGCTCACGTATGCCCAGGCTGCGGGCCCGCAGGATGGTGGCAAGGGGGGAGCGGCTTTGGTTCCCGGAGCCCGGCCTGGAAGCGGATCCCTCACCTAGTCTGCCTGGTACAGACGTCCCTGCTAACATGGACCTGGGGGTGGACGGGGAGGTGGTGGATGGTGATTCTCAGCCCACCCTGGGCCAAATACTTTCAGCGGTGCAGCAGTGCACGGCCTCTGTTGGCAAAGTGGAGGAGAAGCTGGGGGGGCTCACAGAGGAGGTCTCCCTGCTCCGGCATGACCTTCAGAAAATGCGGGAGCGGACCACTGCGGTGGAGGGTCGCATAAGCGAGGTTGAGGACAGGCTGCCCTCCATTATCACGGAGACTCGGGCTACTGCATCCCTGGCCAGGGCGGTACAGGATAAAACTGATGATATTGAGAACCGGCTGAGGCGTAACAACATCAGGATTGTGGGGCTCCCAGAGAAAGCGGAGGGCAGGGACCCCACAGAGTTTGTGGAACAGTGGCTGCTGGAGATCTTTGGCAGGGATGCCTTCTCACCCTTGTTTGCTGTTGAGCGTGCCCACCGCACCCCTTCCCGGGCCATCCCGGGCAATGCACCACGTCCTATGCTGGCGCGTCTCCTGCACTACCGTGACCGTGAGAAGGCCCTTAGGCTGGCCAGGGAGAAAGCCGTCATTAAGTTTAATGGGGTCCGGGTGTCTCTGTACCCGGACTTTTCGGCGGAGGTGCAGAAGAAACGTGCTAAATTCCATGAAGTCAAACAACGCCTGCAGAAGGTCCACTTGCCCTATGCGATGCTGTACCCCGCTCGGCTGCGAGTAACCGCTGGCGGGCAAGCTCACTTTTTTCAGACCGCGGATGAAGCTGCGTAATGGCTGGATGTCAATGAGCCGTCTCTGCGGGCTCGACAGCGTGAGGTAGCGGATCCTTGAGGTTACCTTGACTGTTGGGGTGCTCTCCTACTACCTACCTGTTGGAAGGGACTCTATTTGCCTTACCGGAGGCCTATTATCGTTAGCCTGTTATGGCTGGATGGCTCTATGTTTCCGGTGATGGTGAAGTATGCCAAAGTTATGCGATGTTTACTGTTTTCCCGGCTGGAGTGTGTGTGCACGTTGCCTACTCCTCGGATGTCTCCTGTGCCATGTTGGCACCGTTTTGTTTTTTACCTTCTCTGTTTTTTCTCTGGACCCGGATGTCTGAACTCTGGGACAAGTTTCTATTTTTATTTCACACACAGGCTTCGCTTTTTGTTTTGCTGCTGGCATCTACTGGAGGAGGACTGCTTCCCGTCTGCTGTGGGGCCCGTGCGGCTGAGTCCTGCTGCACCCATGTTTAATACCCTTTCTTTTTCTATTTTTTTCTCTTGTACTCCTTACCCTGACTGTAATTATGCACTCTATGGAATATGTCTAGTGTACCTTTAGTGTCCTGGAATGTCCGGGGCTTGGGAGATCCCCTCAAGCGGGCTATGGTGAGCTCTGTTCTGCGCAAGTATCACCCAGCGATTGTTGGCCTGCAGGAGACGCATCTCACTGTGGACACGGTTAGCTGTGTGCGGTATGCTTGGGCCCAACAGATCTACCATTCTACCCATACCTCCTTCTCTAGGGGGGTCTGTATTCTGATTCATCGATCAGTGGACTATCGGGAAATTACTAAACTGTGTGACTCGGAGGGTAGATTTGTATTCTTGTACTGTACTATATATTCACGTGCTTGTGTAATTGCCATGGTGTATGTCCCGCCTCCCTTTTCGCTTCACGTGTTGAGGGAGCTGGTGAGGTTCACTTTGGACAAGCCCCGAGCGCTGCTATTTGTGCTGGGGGATTTTAATGGGGTGCTAGATCCTGCAAGGGATAGACACCCACCTCCCGGTGTAGGGCCGGGCACCCGGGGTACCCCGTTGGCCCGTTTTTTGGGAGAGATGTCCTGGATAGATCTGTGGCGGGTCCGGCACCCTGCTGCTACACAATTTTCCTGCTACTCTAAAACGCATGGGTCATTGTCCCGCATTGACCTCTGCTTGGGTACCCCTTTTTCCTTAGCAGCGGTGTCTAAAATTCAATATGCCCCCAGGGGTATTTCTGACCACTCTCCCCTGATCTGTTGGCTGGAGTTGAGGCCTCAGTCGTCCCTATCACGGGTCCCTTGGCGCCTCAATGCCTCCTGGTTGAAACTCTTTCCCCCTGATAGTGATTTGCCTAGAGCTATGTCCCGATTCTTTTTGGATGATGACCTTTATCCTGATAGGCTGGTTCAATGGGATGCTTTTAAATGCTATCTTAGGGGGGTGTTCATTGATGTGATTAACCAGGTTAAATCTTCTACTAGGGAATGGGAGGCTCACTTGACTGCACATGTGAGGGAGCGAGAGGAGGAGTATATTGGCCAACCCACTGAAGCGTCTCGGGCGGCTTGGTTGTCTGCCCAGGATGCCCTGACTAGTTTTATCTCGCATAGAGCGGAACGCAAACGGTTTTTCTCTAAGGTTACATTTTATGAAGAGGGGGAGCAGACTGGCCGCCTTCTGGCAAAACTTGTTAATGTCCACCCTGCAGTCCCTGCTATAGGGGCCCTTAAATTGCCCTCGGGCACCCTGGTTAATTCTCCGGAGCAGGTTATGGAGGAGTTGGTCCGCTTCTATACTGAGCTCTATGCCTCTAGGGCGTCCTATACTGCTCTGGAATTGACGGACTACCTCCAGGGAGTAGATCTCCCTGTTTTATCTGCAGCGCATAAGCGCCAATTGGATGCCCCTCTTACCCTGGAGGAGCTTCGGGAGGCTGCCAGCTCTTTTCCCACCTTTAAGGCCCCGGGGGATGACGGATTGCCCATGGAGGTATACCAGTCCTTCCCTGACACATTGCTACCACGACTGTTGCGGGTCTTTAATGAGGCTCTGCGCGGTGGTCGCCTACCCTCGTCCATGTCTGGGGCCAGTATTACCTTAATTTTGAAGCCTGACAAGCCCCCGATAGATCCTGGTTCTTATAGACCGATATCTTTGCTACAATCTGATGTTAAGATTCTGGCCAAGGTGCTCGCTCGGCGCTTGAATCTAGTGGTGGCTACCATTGTTCATGATGATCAGGCGGGATTTATGCCCAACAAATCTACAGCTGTCAATCTCCGCAGGCTATATGTGAACATGCAGAGTAGAGCGGACAATGTGGGCTCCAGGGCCCTCTTGTCCCTAGATGCTAACAAGGCCTTCGACAGTGTCGAGTGGGGGTACCTCTGGGCGGTGTTAGAGAAATTTGGTTTTGGCCCCACGTTTGTGGCATGGGTTCGCCTTCTTTACCAGGCCCCGCGTGCGGTTATAAGGGAGGGGGGCAGGCAATCGGCACCGTTTCTCCTGGAGAGGGGGACTAGGCAGGGATGTCCTCTGTCCCCTTTACTGTTTGCTCTGGCCGTAGAGCCCCTGGCAGCGAGGATTCGGGCCAGTGCCTCGGTGGTGGGCTTTCGGTATGGGACACTGCAGGAAAAGATACTTTTGTATGCCGATGATATGTTATTGCTCCTGGGTGACACAGGTCCGTCCCTACGGGCAGTGATGCGCATAATTACGGAATTTGGAGGCTTCTCGGGGCTGACCATCAACTGGTCCAAGTCGGCTTTGTTGCCGCTGGACCGGGGGGTGGATCCCCAGTTGTCTGATTTTTGCCCGGTGCAGATAGTGCAACAGTTCAAATATTTGGGGGTGGTGATTTCCGCTGTCATTACCGACTATTGTCGCCTGAACCTCTTCCCACTTTTGACGAGGTTCAGGGACAAGGTGGCCGTTTGGTCCAAACTTTGGCTTTCAGTGGTGGGTAGGGCTAATTTGGTAAAGGTGATCTTTATGCCCCAACTTTTATATTTCCTACATAATTCCCTGGTGGTCATCCCTCTGAGGTTGTTCCGTCTGGTGAACTCCATCTTCCGCTCCCTGTTGTGGAGGTCCGGGGTTGCCAGGATACGCCTTGAACAACTGTACAGGCCCAAGGATAGGGGAGGCTTGGCCTTCCCGAACCCTTGGATCTATTACTTGGCGGCGCAGCTGCAACACTTGGTGAAGGCCCTTTGTGGGGAGGACCGGGAGAATGGGGACTCTACGGTTCAGGTTATACTCCATGAGGTGGCGGCACGCGGGGTCCCGGAGGCATTAGAATCGCAGCTCTTTCTGAAGTCTAACAAATTGTTTCCTACTTATAGATTGATGCATAAAATCTGGTCGAAGGCGAAACAGTTGCAGGGGGTTACCGGTTTTACCGAATATAGTTTACTATGGGATAATCTGACGTATCCGGAGTTGGCCGGGCTGCCGTGTGCGGCGACTTGGCGAGCTCGGGGAATTACTCACCTTAAGCAGGTGTTCCTCCAGGGACGCTTGCTAGACTTTGCCCAGCTTAGTGCAGCCTATACCCTACCTCCGACTATGCAGTTTTTATATTTACAGCTGCGGCATGCAGTCCGGGCCCAGCCCTCCTTGCTGAGCCCGGAACTGTCCCCAACACCAGTTTTTTCTATGATGAGGCGCTGTGCTACAACCAAGGGATTTATTTCGGAATGCTACTCTATGTTGTTAACAGCTTACCTGGAAAAAATTCCTAACCCTGCTAAATCTCATTGGGAGGCGGATGTAGGGGTTCTCAGTGATGATCAGTGGGACGAGGCCTTGGAGTCGGTGCGTACGTGCTCCCTGGGAGTCGCGCAGCGACTCTCTCAACTTTACATACTCCTCCGGGTCCATCGCACCCCCCTCCGCCTTTACAGGATGGGTCTTAGAGCTGACTCCTTGTGCACCAGGTGTAGTAGAGATTGTGGAGACCTCATTCACCTTCTGTGGCGCTGCCCCAAGCTCCAGAGGTATTGGACGGCGGTGGTCCAGACTGTTAATGCTGCTTTTTCCCTCTCTGTGCCAGTTGATCCGAAGCCGTGCCTCCTTGGCATGGTGGAGGACTACTCGCCTGATGTCAACGTGCGTTTGGCGTTGTCGAGGTCCTTTTTTCAGGCCCGGAAGCTTATTTTGCAGCACTGGACGTCCCCGTCCCCTCCCTCGCTGGAGATGTGGGTGAAGGCAATGGGCGCTACCCTACGGTATGAACGCCTAATTTATCAACACGGAGGTGTCCCGCTAAGATATGAAAAAATATGGGCTGGGTGGCTGGCGCAGCCAGGCCTGGCACCAGCTGATCTTATTATGGATCGCTTACTCCAATAGCTCCCTGTATGTTCTGTCTGCAGGTTATGGAGCAGGTCTTTGATGTGTGCTCGTGTTACCATGCTTGGGTATGTAGATGTCCTTACTTTACTGGGAATGCACTTTCTTGAAGATGCCATGTATTTGTTGGTTTATGCCTATACTCTCTTTGTAAGGGAGTCTTGTTGAATTGAAGCCTGTGAACTTTCAATTGTGTTCAATAAACTTTGTCTTTGATTTAAAAAAAAAAAAAATTGCTATCATGTCTCCCCTCAGGCGTCTCTTCTCCAGGGAGAATAAATCAAGCGATTGCAGACGCTCTTCATAATCAAGGTCCTCCAATCCCCTAATTAGTTTAGTTGCCCTTCTCTGGACTCTCTCCAGCTCCAACACATCCCTTCTGAGGACTGGCGACTAGAACTGGACAGAATACTCCAGATGCGTTCGGACCAGAGTTTTATAAAGTAAAAGGATTATAGTCTTATCGCTGGAATACATCCCTTTCTTAATGCATGCTAATATCCTGCTAGCCTTGGCAGCTGCCGCTTGACATTGCATGCTGTTGCCTAGTCTATCATCAACCAAGACTCCCAGATCCTTCTCCATTTTTGATTCCCCCAAGGGTTCCCCTCCTAACGTGTATTGTGCTTTTATGTTTCTAGTCCCCAAGTGCAAAACCTTACACTTCTCTACGTTAAACCTCATTTGCCAAGTCGTTGCCCACTCCGTTATTTTGTCCAGGTCATCCTGTAGGATATCTGCTTCATGCTGTGCAGTTATTGCCCTGCCCAATTTTGTGTCATCTGCAAAAACTGATATCGAACTACTGATCCCGACCTCAATGCTGTTTATGAATAAATTGAACAAGGTTGGTCCCAGGACTGAGCCTTGGGGGACCCCGCTTACTATCTCAGACCAGTCTGAGTATGCGCTGTTTATTACCACCCTTTGGACACGCCCTTTTAGCCAGTTCCGTATCCAAGAGCAAACCCTGCTGTCGATAACTGCAGACCTTATTTTATAAATTAAGCGCTTATGGGGAACTGTATCAAACGCCTTAGCGAAATCTAGGTACACCACATCCACTGGTCTGCCCCTATCTAGCTCACAGCTCACCTCCTCGTAGAATGTTAAGAGATTGGTTTGACAAGAATGCCCATTTGTAAACCTGTGCTGGTTACTACTGATGATGCTGTGACACTAGACAGGCGTGCAGCCAAAGGGGTCTCATTTAAGGCCGCATCACACAAAAACATGACCCCTTGATGAATTTGGTCCACCATTTCCAGTGTAGCGGGTGGGGCAGAATCAGACACGAGAATGCGTCCAAGCACCTTAGTCAAGTCCGCCACCGCCTGCGCCACCACGACAGAAGCGAAAATAGGTTTGAGCATAGAGCCCGCCACCGTATAGGCATGGCGGGCAAGAGACTCCAACCTCCTGTCCGTAGGATCCCGGAACACCGGGGTATCCTCAGTAGGAACCAGAGTAGCCTAGTTTAACACGGCCACAGCGTGATCCACCTTGGGGAACACGCACCAGTGCGCATCCGTAGAAGGCGAAAAGGGGTACAGTAGTATAAACCGACTAGGCACCGTGAAGGGCGTTTTAAACTGCGCCATTGTTCATTCACTGTGTGATGAAACTCAGCGGGGCAGGGAAAAACCTGCGCCGGCTTGCGGGCCCTATGTGTACCAAATGAGGACACAATGGCCGGAGGAGTGGGCTCATCCTCCAGATGTAGAGTTTCTTTAACAGAAGAAATCAAATCATCCATGTGTGCGCGTTCTTCAGGCAACTCCGGGGAAGATTCATCATCCCCCTGCACCTCCGCCTCCCCCTCAGACCCCAGAGGGTCCAGGGACAAGCGAGACCCTGAAAAGGGCACGCCAGCCACAGCAGCCACATCACCATCTGAATCAGAGGAGAAAGATAATCTGGGCCTTTTCCTAGCAGCACGTTCAGCCATCAGTACCTCCATTTGACACCAAAGACGCCACCACAGCGGCCAAATTAGGTATAACGGGGGTTCAGCAGAACCGGGGTCCCCCACCAAGGCTGTGGGGAATTTGCTGTCCTGAGACTCCATTGTAAAAAACAATAGTGAAAGTACTGGCCCTTTAAAAGCGCTGCGGATAGCGCAGCCCACCGCTATAAGCACTGTGTACACAGACCCCCCAAAAGGGACAAAACTGAGCCAGGAAGGATAGAACAGAGAGATATGGAAGAAACAGTCTGCAGAGCCCCACAGAGTGTTACCACACCGATCGCTGCTCCAGAGGAAAAGGAAGTGAGGTCACCAGAAGCTGAACTATATGCTGCAAGGCCCAGGGAAAATGGCTGCCCATAGGAATGAATGGAAAGTGTCGGCAAGATGGCCGCCGACATGTGCTCGGAACGATCCTTCTGCCACACACAAGATGGTGCCGGATGGTGCCAAAACCATCACATAGTGAGCTATAGTAAAAGGCCCACAGTGAGGCCAGACATGCTGCCCATATTTAAAATGGCAGACCGCACAGTTTTCAGCCGCAGCGATCGCCTCACACACAGTCTGCATCTCCCAACACTAAAAGTGACACAGGAGAGGGGCCCCCACACCACACAGCTCCAGCAGTGTATTAAAGAAGACCCCCGCAGGGATCGCATCAGGGAGCCCACAAACGCACAGACATGAGAGGAAACACAGCAACACAGGACTGCCACCCCAGACAGACAGAGGCCCCACACAGAAAAGTACTTACCTGTACCGGATGGCGTGGGGTGCCTCTTTGAACGGAAAGCCTCTGTCCTCAGATGACAGGGAATGCCGTCAGCCAAAAACGCAGGACACTGCAGCACAGGACCGCAGATGTGTCCAGTGAGGTAGCCACCTCACAGGCTGCATCCCTGCAGCGAGCAGGGATGGGTAGTTCATAGCGCCAGGGTGAACCATAGACGAACGCTCGATGGCGGGCTGGGGATCCATCTGACCCTCTGCCCTGGAGAGCCAGGGCGGCCAGTCCGATTCCCAGCTCCGCATGATCCATCTTTATCCGAAGATCCGACTAAACTAAAGCTGACAAATAAACAGCTAGTAAAGCAAAGAAAAAACTGACATTTTGCAAATAAAAATCAAAGAAAAGATTAGAAAGGCAGAGACTGAAGTCCCAGTTAGCCTGACTACTCCTGACGCTAGGCAGAGACAAACTGAGTTGGGAGGGATTACTGCAGGGGGGTATTGACCAGTGGGACAGCCCCCATGGGTGTGTCTATGCTAAATGCTTTTGTTCTTTTAACTAAGTCTTATGCCTAGCTACTCCTGCAGAGCGGAAGTCAATACCCAATAGTGATGACTTATGAGGGGCGACGTCAAAACACAGTCACTGCTATCTTTAATAAACTGCTTGATAGACCACCCACGGAGGACATTGAACTGGATCGGGTCCACGGGGCGCTGAGGCTGCTCTACCGTGGGACATACTGGCCAGGGTTCATTTTTACTCTATTAAGGAAGAGATTATGAGGAAGGCCTGGGCTAAGGGCCCTGTGGACTTTGACGGTGCTTCTGTCTGCCTGTTTCCTGACCTGTCACGCCTCACCCTCAGAATGAGGGGTGCCATGAAGCCTTTGTTGGAGGCAGTCCGGAGTACGGGAGCTACATACCACTGGGGCCACTTGTTCCACTTGGTGGTCCTGAAAGGCGGCAACTCCTTTGCCCTTAGATGGCCAGAACTGCCGCCAGATTTTTTTTCATTTCTGGATACCCACCGATACAGCTGCCTGACTGGCTGAGCAACCCCTGGGGACAAGGGCCATCTAGACCTCCCTCGCCGAGACCCCAACGTCACCGGCGGAGACACTCCACCCCTTTCCCCCATGAACTTTAAGTTTAAACACGGAGCACCACTGATGGGTTGGGTAAGACCTGGCGGTTGTTTGTATTTTCTTTGCCCCCCCCAACCTACTCTGCCCATCTTGTGAGACTTCTCGGGTTAACTACTGGACATGCTGTTGGCCGCGGCTCTCAACCTGACTCAGGAGGTTCATTTGCACTTTGGACTGCCGGTGGTCACCAGGAGATCAGCCTGCCAGCCGGGGATGGGAGCTCGCCAATGACTGGTCAGTGGGGTGCACCCTATAGTTGGGGGTTTGCTCCTCTGGGGGGGGGGGGGAATGTTTGTGTTGCCATGATTTTTTGTTATGTTGTCAGTATGAGAAGGCTATATAAGTTTAATGCTGGTTATAGTTTTTGATTCTGAGGTTTCAGCTTATCATATGTAATTTTTCATCAGCTGGCACCTTAGTGTCACGTCTCCAAATTCCCTTATAGAGTCTAACCTACAACTCCCCACACTAGGTGGCGCCTGGCTGCGCTAGGTTTCAGTGAACCAAGTTTAGTTTTCCTATGGATATATTATTGCAGATAACCCTCCCCTCGCTCTACCCCAGAGTCTGTCCGCCATTTTTCCCTAGTGAATCCGGGGGATAGGCCTGGGATAGTCTCCTCTTGCCCTCTCCCCCCTTTCTCCTCTCCTTCCTCTCTTTCACCCTACCCCTCCTCCCCCTTTTTTTTTTTTGTCCACTGGCCAAGGGCGACTTTGCGCAACCTAATCATGTCAGTTCCTTCCAGACACCATGACCTTGGTTACAAACTGACCTCGTTGAACGTGAGGGGACTGTCCACCCCTGAGAAGCGCTCTAGGCTGTTGGCCAATTTTAAAAGGAGTAGGCCTCATCTTGTGTTTTTGCAGGAAACTTTAGGTACTGTTCATATCTCGCATAGTGGTATAGGAGATACAGCGCGAGACTTTTACATGCGTTTCCACGTGTCACACACAGGTCAGCCCATTTACTTGAATGAGCTGCCATATGTGTGTTTATTGCAGCAAAGAAGCTCAAGGACCATATTTTTTGCCCTGAGCCTGGCCTGTTTTTTCATTCGTGCAATCACAAACAACATCGCACCATGCTTTAGGTGCCATTAACAATGAATGGCACCCAAAAACACGTTGTGTGTTTTGCTGTGATCTCAGCCCTATCTAGAAACAGGCAGAATTGCCCTGATTCTGTCCAGGATTCCAAATTGTGAATGACGCCTAACTGCTTAGAAATTGTTAGCTGACTTCAGCCTTAATCTATTAGTCAAGTCCATTTAATCCAATTTTAGTCAAACACTACCCAATCCCCAGACTGACAAAGCTGCTGTCAAAAAGGTGTGTATGCTTTACTACTAAATCCAGAATACAGACACCCCAAGACGGGAAATGTGTTAGCAAGGGAAATAAAGGGGAAAAAAAAAAAAAAAACAAAACTAAAAAAGAAAAATGAATGCAGCCACCACATCTGAGAATTAGTAAGCTGCAATATATTACAGTTTTGTTTTTGGTTTTAACACCCCTTTAAATTAGGTGTAGTACTATATACACATTTGTTCTTTACGTGTATGTAAACAGTATTTTCTTACAAGTGTTCTCACACACAAACAAGAAAAAATAAAATACTTGAGTCTTAAAGGAAATTGGACCGGAAAACTTCACTAAGAGAAAAATCCTGTTACTTACTCATGCATTCGGTTATCCTGTATATGCCGGTGCAATGATATCTGGTCACTTAAATAAATATCAATAGCATATTTATCTATACTATCCTCCTGCATCTTTTTTTCCACCGGACTCAGAGACAAATGTGCAGCTTTTCCCCATTCTCCTGGAAAATTTGGATTTGGTGGAGGTTTAATGTAAACTGGTTGACCCAGGTCCTCAATTTTCTCCTTGGTACCAACAAAGTCTCTTTCCCATATTCTTTTAGTGGAAATGTTTTCTTGCGTTGAGTTGGAATAGGAAACAGAAAGTTCTATCACCATATATGTAAACATGAATAAGCCAAACAGCACTAGTGTCTTTACAAGTAGAGGCCATCTTCTTAGACGGATCCTCATCCTCATTGCATGAGACTTCAGATCTTGTCACGTCACCACTAATTGCATGTCTGAAAAGAAAAAAAAAAAAAAAAAAAAAGATTCTCTTAGAATATAAAAAGGAAAAAGTATTAAAAGATTCTTACAGCCATTAGGTTACATGCGCACTGGGCGTTTACCTCGTGAGCGCTAAATTCCAGTGTTTGCAGGCTTCCTGGAGGTGAAGGTGCAGCGTTCAACCCTGCTGCCTGAAAAAATCTATGACAAGCTGAAATATGCTGCGGATGGACCCTGTACTGAATTGTACTTGCATTCAGGCCTTGTACGTTTAGGGACATATGCCCTGAATGCACAGGGCCTTAAAACACGAGCACCACTCAGTACATCAGCCAGTCATGTCCGGATGTCATAGAGTTGACAGGCTGCAGGCAGTGGGTTTGAACTTGTGCCTTCCGGGCACACAAAAATCTTGAAGTTTGATAGACAGGGTCTAAAAAGCCTACTCCAGCCCTCTACTTTTTTTTTGCAATATCAAAAGCAGCTATGGTGTGTCTGTTTATCTCCTCCTGCACCTATAGGAATTGAAGGTTATGGGTCATCAACACCTTTAGGACTGACATATGCATCATCAGAGAAGATGCACATGTGGGCACTCAAGACACAAAGGGGAATAGACAAACTCAGAAACTATCCAGAATGGTTATTCTACTCCCATACCGTGCCAGGTGTTCTAAAGTGGTAATAATGCTAATAAATGACATGGAAGAATAGCACCAGTTTTTTTGAGAGAAACACAAAAAAAAACTCATTGATGTGAGTAAATTGCAGGGATTTTTTTTAAATATTGTAGCAGATTCCTTCCCGTTTTTGTTGTTACTGGTTCCCGTCTACTGTATGCAAATACAGTATCTCACAAAAGTGAGTACACCCCTCACATTTTTGTAAATATTTTATTATATCTTTTCATGTGACAAAACTGAAGAAGAAATTACACTTTGCTACAATGTAAAGTAAAGTAGTGAGTGTACAGCTTGCATAACAGTGTAAATTTGCTGTCCCCTCAAAATAAATCAACACAGCCATTGTCTAAACCACTGGCAACAAAAGTAAATACACCCCTAAGTGACAATGTCCAAATTGGGTCCAATTAGCCATAAACCCCCCCCAACCCCCTTCCCCTGGGTAAGTGTTCAGCTCCTTTCACATGGGCGGTGCTCAGACTCAGTTTTGCTCAGCTGGGATCGATCCCCCGATCCCCGCTGAGCAGGCAGAGGACAGCTCAGTCTCCACTTACTTTGCAGGGAGAGCTGTCAGAGTCCCGCTCTCCTTTACAGGAGATCGGATGAAAACGGACCACCTGTCCATTTTTATCCGATCCTCCAGACGTATAGAAAATAGGGTTTACATCTGGGTTTCACAAACCGGATCGGATAGCAGCGGGTTTCAGCATACGCTGCTCCATGGGGCTGCGTGGAGCATCCGATCAGGTCCGCCTTAAAAATTGACAGGCGGACTGGATAGGAAAGCCCATGTGAAAGGGGCCTTACAAGGTCTCAGGTGTGAATGGGGCGCAGGTGTGTAAAATTTGGTGTTATCGCTCTCACTCTCTCATACTGGACACTGGAAGTTCCACATGGCCCCTCATGGCAAAAACTCTGAGGATCAAAAAAAAAAATAATTGTTGGTCTAAAGCTATAAGAAGATTGCCAAGACCTTGAAACTGAGCTGCAGCACGGTAGCCAAGACTATACAGCGGTTTAACAGGACAGGTTCCACTCAGAACAGGCCTCGCCATGGTTGACCAAAGAAGTTGAGTGCATGTGCTCAGCGTCATATCCAGAGGTTGTCTTTGGAAAATAGACGTATGAATGCCACCAGCATTGCTGCAGAGGTTGAAGCGGTGGGAGATCAGCCTGTCAGTACTCAGACCATACACCGCACACTGCATCAAATTGGTCTGCATGGCTGTCATCCCAGAAGGAAGCTTCTTCTAAAGATGATGCACAAGAAAGCCCACAGTTTGCTGAAGACAAGCAGACTAAGGACATGGATTATTGGAATCATGTCCTGTGGTCTGAGGAAACCAAGATAAACTTATTTGGTTCAGATGGTGTCAAGCGCGTGTGGTGGCAACCAAGTGAGGAGTACAAAGCCAAGTGTGTCTTGCCTACAGTCAAGCATGGTGATGGGAGTGTCATGGTCTGGGGCTGCATGAGTGCTGCCGGCAATGGGGAGCTACAGTTCATTAAGGGAACCATGAATGCCAACATGTACTGTGACATACTGAAGTAGAGCCTTTTTTTTCCTCCCCGGTTCCAGGGGGTGATTGAGCTGAGGTCGGCCAGGACGCATTCTGTCCATTTTTTCATAGGGTGGGGTTATTATCGTCTAATTCTTCTCACTACATTACCCAGCCATAGATCATCTGGTCACTATGTGTACTCACATCTTTTGGAATTATTTGTGGTGTCCCGAGTTGCCTCATCAGTGGGGCTCCTCTACCCCCCTACTCCCCTCATGTGTGGACCAGATAGCATTCACCCGCCTCAGCCCTGGGTTAGGCGGTTGCTTTTGGGGTGTTCTCATTGCCCTCATGGTCATTGGGTTACCTTAGTTACCGACATATACAACTTTTAATTAAGCTCCTGATGAGTGGTCAGAGAGCCACGAAACGCGTAGAGCCGAGCCCATAGATATGAAGAAATACTATTTGGAGACAGACCATGTGTTGTCTATGATGTATTTTTTATGATATATTTATTGATTATTAGAATATGGAAAGTATTTATATATGGAATTTATCTACTTTATGTCAAGTTCTCTATTTATGTTTGTCTATATTTTATCCGGATTTTATAGAATTGTGCTAATTATGAAATATTCAA
The DNA here is from genome assembly GCF_965119305.1 of Pelophylax lessonae. NCBI lineage: Eukaryota > Metazoa > Chordata > Amphibia > Anura > Ranidae > Pelophylax > Pelophylax lessonae. Next base: position 249,978,020 of record NC_138772.1, read on the forward strand.
TAATTATTCTGTGACTTCATACTATCTTGTTGTTCAGTAAGTGACCTACCTCATATAAAGTCCCATGACCACTGTTTCTCTTCTGAAGTAGAGCATGATCCCCTACCTCCGGAGACTGGGCCGCAGGGCAGTAGTCCAACATGATAACGACCCCAAACACACTTCCAAGATCACCACTGCCTTGCTATAGAAGCTGAAGGTAAAGGCGATGGACTGGCCAAGCATGTCTCCAGACCTAAACCCTATTGAGCAAGAAATTTGGAGGAGCCTAAGGTCTCCAACATCAACCAGCTCCGTGAGGTTGTCATGGAGGAGTGGAAGAGGATTCCAGTGGTAAACTGTGAAGCTCTGGTGAACTCCATGCCCAAGCAGGTTAAGGCAGTGCTGTAAAATAATGGTGGCTACACAAAATATTGACACTTTTGGCCCAATTTGGATATTTCCACTTAGGGGTGTACTCACTTTTGTTGCCAGCGGTTTAGACATTAATGGCTGTGTGTTAAATTATTTTGAAGGGACAGAAAATGTACACTGTCATACAAGCTGTACACTCACTACTTTACCTTGTAGCAAAGTGTAATTTCTTCAGTGTTGTCACATGAAAAGATAATAAAATATTTACAAAAATGTGAGGGGTGTACTCACTTTTGTGACATAGTGTATGTGGCCTCTGAGCCATATGTGTCCATAGGAAACTGATTTTTGTGCTAAGAGCGTGCTCACTACGCAGTCCCAGTACAGCAAGTACAAGTTCACATTAAAGCTAAACTCCAACTTTCGTTTCACTAAAACTAAATGGAATGATCAGTCCCAGCATAGATCATACCCCTGTACCATGATGCTCTCATCTGCAGATCTCCTGATATTTTAGATTTAGTGTTGCTTTGTACCATGTGATAGTCTGTATTGCCTTGAGGTAGACTGAAGGCCTTCCAGCCACTTCCTGCTTCATCTCTAGCCTAGAACACAGCCTTCTGTAGTCTGTAAATTATGCAACTTCCTACACAGCTCTGATAGTGGGTGAGATTAAATACATCCTAATTAGCATTCAGCCTCGCCCAGTCGCACCTATAGGAAGAAGCCAAACCTCCCAAGTCCCTCCTCCTCACAGATCCCAGCATTCTTAAAAAAAAAAAAAAACGGAAAAGCCCTCCAAATGATATACACAGCCTGCTGAGAAAGCGGATTGTACTCATGATGGGAGGGATGAATAGATAGCCCTGGTACACACAGCACCACATGAAAGTCACGTGACTTCCAGCGCCTCTATCACACAGAAAAACTGAATTTTTGTAAAATCTTACCGTAAAATTCCTTTCTCCGATTGCTCCGACAGTCGCCGCCCACTCATACAGTCGTCACCAATGGGTATTGACTTCCGCTCCGCAGGAGTAGCTAGGCATAAGACTTGTTAGTAACAAAAGCTTTTAGCATAAACACACCCATGGGGCTGTCCTACTGGTCAATACCCCCCTGCAGTAAGCCATCCCAACCCAGTTTGGTAGCATAGCAGTAAGTGTACAAGAAAATCCCAAAGGGGGGGGGGGGGGCGACTGTCAGAGGACTCAAAGAAAGGAATTTTATGGTAAGATTTTACAAAAATTCAGTTTTCTCTTACGTCCTCCGACAGTTGCCGCCCACTCATACAGTCATCACCAATGGGACGTCCCAAAGCAGTGAAGACATGAGGGGTGGGAGACGCAACCGTAGAAAAGGCAACGCAGTACCCACCTCAGAGAAAGGAACCTTACACACACAGTAAGAGAACCTTCTGGGCAACGAAAAAAGGCTCAACAGGAGCAACAGCCCAGGAAAGCAAACAACCCAGGGGATAAACAACCCCAACAGCCAGGGACCCACAAACAACAAGGGTCCCCTATGGCACCGCCGCACTGAGAACTTTGCGGCCAAAGGAGGCATCAGCTGATGCCAGAACATCCATCTTATAGAATTTGGAAAAGGTGTGCACCGACGACCAAGTCGCAGCCTTGCACACCGAGGCCTGATGCCGGTAGGCCCAGGACGTACTCAATGATCTGGTAGATTGTGCCTTAACAGGGAAGGGTGGAACCCGTTCCTTCAAAGCATAGGCCTGTTCAATGGTCTGCCAGATCCATTTGGCAATGGTCGCTGCAGACGCAGCCATGCCCTTCCTAGGTCCCTCAGGAAGTACAAAGAGGGAATCTGATTTCCGAAAAGGTTCAGTGGATGACAGGTACACCCTGATCGCCCTGACAACATCCAAGGAATGCAATGCAACCTCCTTAGGATGCTTCGGCTTCGCACAGAGCGAAGGCAAAATAATGTCCTCGTGTAAGAGACGCTCAGTGCGCGTGCCCAGGCACACGGGAAGCAATGTGCATGCGCGAACGCGCGAACGTGCGTACGCAACGTGCGCACGCAATTGGCGCCAAACGGCCTATTTATACCAGGCGATGACAGGAGCACATTGCTGAGTGGTCTTTCAGCTTGTGTTCCTGTTTACCTGTGCCCTGACCTGCTTGTGGATTTCCCGTTATACTGACCCGGCTCGCCTTTGACTCTCCTTGGATTCCTGCCTGCCTACCTGTGACCTCAGCTTGTGTTTGACCCTGCCTTGCCTTATGCCTTTGTACCTTGCTGCCAGACTGTGTACCGACTTCGGCCTGTATCCTGACTCCGCTTTTGTCTCACGTTCCTGTACCCGTGCTGTCCGGCTGTTGACAACTCCTTGGCTAGTGTTCCGACGTCGCTCTAGCCTTCTCATCCAGCATCACCGGGTTCCAGTTCCAGGTGTTCATCCGATGATCCACAGCCATCAGTCTTCTGCCAAGACATCACCCGCTACACCGGCCCTCGTGCCACTCTGTGTCCTACACCGCCTGTCATCTCTATCAGGGGTGTTGGACAGGAGGTGCAAGAGAAGCCCCCTCTACAGCTTGGTCTCCACCAGGTACGTGATAGTACCACTCAGCCAGATGTCGGAGACCGAAAGAGGGGCTTCACCTCTAGAGACATTATGCCAGCAACTTGCCTCGCTTACCCAAGCAGTCAAATCCTTGCAAGAGGGCTACTTCCAATTAGAGGGTCGCATCCAATCCATGGCTTCTATCCCGGCAGCCCTGGCACCTGGGTCCTCTGTGCCCGAACGGGCTCTATCTACACCTGCAGTGGTTTTGCCACCACCAGAACCTCGGGTACCTGCTCCAGAACGATTTTCGGGTGACCGACACAAATTCCGGGCTTTCAGGAATTCTTGTGAGCTATACTTTGCCCTGCAGCCACGGACTTTCTCACTTGAATCCACCAAGGTGGGGTTCGTAATCTCTCAATCTCGCAATCCTGGGCCCACCGTCTGCTGGAACAAAATAGTATAGCCCTGAACACCGTCTCATCATTTTTCGAAGCGATGGCGCAGCTTTATGACGACCCCCAGCGATCTGTTACAGCCGAAGCAACCCTACATGCATTACAGCAAGGCCGCCGCCCTGCTGAGGACTATGTTGCCGAATTCCGCAGATGGGCTTCCGATACAGGCTGGAATGATGCAGCCTTACGGCATCAATTCCGTCTCGGCCTATCAGAGGGCCTTAAGGATGAACTTGCCAGAGTGGGTACGCCTGATTCTCTTGATGACCTTATTAGTCTTGCGATCCAGCTTGACCGCAGGCTCAGGGAACGGAGAGTGGAAAGAGCTGGAAGTTCCAGACCTACCTGGATGTTGCCTCAAGTGCCGTCACCTCCGGCTTTTCATCCACCTGTCTCTTTCCTCACAACCTCCAGTGTAGAGCCCATGCAACTCGGACTTTTACGCTCTCCACTAACCACTGAGGAGAGATTGCGAAGACGCCGGAACAACTTATGCCTCTATTGTGGGGAAGCTGGACATTACCTTCAGACCTGCCCGGTGCGGCCTAGTAAGTCTCAGTTTGCCTTCCCTTCTTACCTTGCAAACAGTTATAGGAGGGATCTGTCCACTCACATTACTCTACCTCTCTCACTACAGATTCTCGGAAAAACCATCCAAGTCCCAGTCATTATTGACTCCGGCGCTTGCAGCTGCTTCATGGACAGTGACTTTGCTCAGCGTCATCAAATCCCTCTGCAAGCAAAGACTCGCCAGCTATCCATTTAGCTGACGGATGCCATCTCAAGTCCGGGCCTATAACCCAGGAAACCTGTCCATTACTGGCTATCTCTAATAAAGGCCACCGAGAATACTTATGTTTGGACATTATCCCTTCTCCTCTGTTCCCTATCATTCTCGGTATTCCATGGCTACAAGCACACAATCCTCAGATAAACTGGAAGTCAGGAGAAGTGGCATTTCCATCCACCTACTGTCAACAAAAGAAACAACAAGTCAGAAAGCAGACATCCTACCACCTCACCGGCCGTATGACTGCCCAATTGAACTTTTACCAGGTGCTGAGATTCCGTTTGGGCGTATCTTCCCCCTCTCTGAACTGGAACTCGAGGCATTACGCCTTTACATTGACGATAACCTGAAAAAAGGCTTCATCCGACCCTCTACGTCCCCCGCGGGGGCTGGTATTTTCTTCGTTGAAAAGAAAGACCATTCTCTACGCCCCTGTGTGGATTATCGGGAGTTGAACAAGGTTACTGTCAAGAACAGATACCCCCTGCCCTTAGTTCCTGAACTTTTCCAACGCTTCAGGGCAGCCACGGTATTCACAAAACTTGATCTACGAGGAGCATACAACCTAGTGCGGATCCGTGACGGCGACTAGTGGAAAACCGCCTTTCGCACAAGATTTGGCCACTTTGAGTACCTCGTCATGCCCTTTGGTTTATGCAATGCTCCAGCCACTTTTCAGCATTTTGTAAACAATATTTTCAGAGACTTCCTTGATTTGTTTATGATTGTCTATCTTGATGACATTCTTATCTTTTCAGACTCCATTCAATTACACCGTGAACATGTCAAGAAGGTTCTTGGTCGCCTAAGAGACCATGGATTATACGCAAAGGCTGAAAAATGCGAGTTCGAAAAGGAATCAATCCAATTCTTGGGACTCGTCATCTCCACTTCTGGGATCTCCATGGACCCCCAAAAGGTCAAATCAATCCTCGAATGGCCCACTCCCACAGACAGGAAGAGCACACAAAGGTTCATTGGCTTCGCCAATTTTTACCGCAAGTTCATCAAGAACTTCTCCACCATTATCCTTCCAGTCACCCAGCTAACAAGGCAAGGCACTCGTTTCCAGTGGACACCAGCAGCGCAAGCTGCGTTTGATCAGTTGAAGATCCGATTCACTTCTGCACCTATTTTACGACACCCAAATCCCGCTCTGCCCTATGTTCTCGAGGTGGATGCTTCAGAAAATGCCATAGGTGCCATCCTGTCACAGCGTTCAGGTACGAGATCTCTTCTTCATCCTGTTGCCTTCTTTTCCAGGAAACTCAGCCCAGCAGAAAGGAACTACGATGTTGGAGACCGGGAATTACTGGCCATCAAGGCGGCCTTGGAGGAATGGCGCTACCTATTAGAAGGAGCATCTCACCCTATCCTGATCTTTACCGACCACAAAAATCTGGAGTACCTCCGAACAGCTAAGAGACTGAAACAACGTCAAGCCAGGTGGGCACTGTTCTTTTCTCGTTTTACCTTCCATATCACCTACAGGCCAGGCTCCAAGAATGGCAAACCTGATGCACTTTCCCGCATGTACCCAGAGGACGAAGAGTGTCATCCAGTAGACACAATCCTGCCATCCCAAAGTTTTCTACTTTTGCAAGCGGATCTGTTAACGCAGCTGAAGCAGGCGTCCACAAGGGATGTTTTACCATTAGGTATGTGCCTTCAGGAACAAGAAGGTCTGTTTTTCTATAACCGAAAAGTGTTTGTACCTCCAGGTCTACGTGCCAAGGTCCTCGGCCTGTGCCATGATCACCCCTTGGCAGGGCACTTTGGGATATCTAAAACGGTTGACCTGGTACAACGGTCCTTTTGGTGGCCTGGTCTGAGGTCCGACTGCCGTAATTATGTTAGCACCTGTACAATCTGCATCCGGAACAAGAATGACAAGGCCAAAGCCTGGGGTTTACTAAGACCCTTGCCCATTACCAAGAGGCCTTGGGAAATGATAAACATGGACTTTATCGTTGAGCTCCCTCCTTCTGAAGGATTCACGACCATCTTTGTGGTGGTCGACAGACTAACAAAGATGGCCCACTTTATCCCTATGTTGGGAACTCCCTCAGCAATGGAAACTGCCCAAACCTTCAGCAAGGAAGTGGTTCGGCTCCACGGGGTTCCTAGTAATATCACTTCAGACCGAGGGGTGCAATTTACTTCGAGATTCTGGAGAGGCCTTTGCAAAACATTAAAAATTGACACGTACTTTTCCTCAGCTTATCACCCGCAAACAAACGGGCAAACGGAGCGTACAAACCAGACCCTGGAGCAGTACCTCCGGTGTTTTTCATCTTTCTCACAAGACGACTGGGCATCACTTTTACCCCTAGCAGAGTTTGCATATAATAACGCAGTGCATTCAGCCACGGGTCAAGCCCCGTTTTTTGCAAACTATGGGTACTTCCCAGCCTTTATGCCTGACGTAATACCTGATTCCTTGGTTCCCGCAGTCCAGGAAAAAGCTACATTTTTGCAAACCAACAACAAATTATTGCAAGATGCCATTGTCAAAGCACAGCAAGACAACAAAAAATTTTTTGATAGGAAGAGAAGGGGAGATCTAAACCTCAGACCGGGAGACAAGGTTTGGTTATCCTCTATCAATCTAAAACTGTCATGTCCGTCTAAGAAACTGGGGCCTAGATATATCGGTCCATTCTCTATTAAGAGACAAATCAATCCTGCTGCCTATGAACTTTCACTCCCGGAAACATACAGAATTCACCCTGTTTTCCATGTATCCCTACTGAAGCCTACCAGACCCAATCCATTTCCTGACCGAGAGTCGGATCCACCTCCGCCTGAAACTATTGATGGCAACGAAGAATACGAGGTCGAAGCAATATTAGACTGTAGGAAAAGAGGAGGTACTGTCCAGTACCTAATTAAATGGAAGGGCTATGGCCCGGAAGAAAATTCTTGGGAACCAGAAGCCAACCTCCATGCTACGGATCTAATTCAAACCTTTTTTCAGCTTCATCCTGAGAAGATGTTGCAGATGGGCATCCGGAGGCCGCCCATTGGGGGGGGGGGGCAATGTAAGAGACGCTCAGTGCGCGTGCCCAGGCACACGGGAAGCAATGTGCGAATGCGAACGCGCCAATGCGGACGCGCGAACGTGCGTACGCAACGTGCGCACGCAATTGGCGCCAAACTGCCTATTTATACCAGGCGATGACAGGAGCACATTGCTGAGTGGTCTTTCAGCTTCTGTTCCTGTTTACCTGTGCCCTGACCTGCTTGTGGATTTCCCGTTATACTGACCCGGCTCGCCTTTGACTCTCCTTGGATTCCTGCCTGCCTACCTGTGACCTCAGCTTGTGTTTGACCCTGCCTTGCCTTATGCCTTTGTACCTTGCTGCCAGACTGTGTACCGACTTCGGCCTGTATCCACAGCCATCAGTCTTCTGCCAAGACATCACCCGCTACACCGGCCCTTGTGCCACGCTGTGTCTTACACCGCCTGTCATCTCTATCAGGGGTGTTGGACAGGAGGTGCAAGAGAAGCCCCCTCTACAGCTTGGTCTCCACCAGGTACGTGATACCTCGTTCAGGTGAAAGTCAGATACCACCTTAGGGAGAAAAGACAAAGGGGGTCGCAGGACTACCTTATCCTTGTGAACCACCAGATAAGGAGAGCGGCAAGACAACGCCGCCAATTGCGACACCCTGCGAGCCGAGGTGATCGCCACTAGAAAGGCAACTTTCTTAGACAGCAGAGGTAACGATATCTCACGGATGTTTTCAAAGGGAGAACGCTGTAACACGGACAGAACCAAGTTCAAGTCCCATGGAGCTAAAGGCTCCCTCCGGGGAGGAGCCAAATGTCGCACACCTTGAATGAAGGTGCGAATTAAGGAATGAGACGCCACAGGGCATTAAAAAAGATCAGCACGTGCAGAAACCTGGCCCTTAATCGTGGCCAGCGCCAGGCGCTGGTCCACACCAGTTTGAAGGAAAGCCAACACTCTCGTCACCGAGTATGAGCGAGGAGAAAACCCCCTGGACTCACACCAGGCAAAATAGGCTTTCCAGGTACGGTAATACATTTTACCAGACAAGGCTCTTCTAGCCTTGATTAAAGTAAAAATGACCTCTGGGGAGAGACCCCTGTCTCTCAGGACCTGGCTTTCAACAGCCAGGCCGTTAAAGCCAGCGACTGTAAAGCAGGATGGAAGATCGGTCCCTGAGACAAGAGATCTTCCCACAGTGGCAGCCGCCAAGGAGGCTCGACCACCAGGTGAACAACATTGGCGTACCAGGACCGGCGTGGCCAGTCCGACGCCACCAGAATCACCAACTTCGGTTTCCGAGGCTAGCCTGCGGAGGAACCTGATAACAACTGAATCGGAGGAAAGGCGTACATCAGACGATACTGATGCCAAGGGGCCACCAACGCATCCGAGGCGTCCGCCCGCCCGTCCGCGTTCTTGCCACGAACCTTTCCACCTTGTGATTTAGCCGAGAAGCGAACAGATCCACGTCCGGGGATCCCCACTTCGCACAAAGCATTTGGAAGACCTCCGGGTGTAGGGACCATTCCCCCTGGTCAAGGGTCTGGCGGCTCAGATAGTCGGCCTGCCAATTCTCCACACCCGGATTATGAACTGCCGATATTGCCGGGACAGGAGTCTCGGCCCAAGACAGAATGTCGGTCACCTCCCGGGCCGCCCGGGCACTCCTGGTGCCCCCTTGGTGGTTGATGTACGCCACCGCCCGCGGTAGCATTGTCCGTCTGTACCCGAACAGGACGGCCCCGAAGCCGATCCGACCACTGGAAGAGACAGTTTGATCGCTCTCAATTCCAATATGTTGATCGGAAGGGAGGATTCCTCTTTCGAACAAGTGCCCTGGGCAGACAGGTTGCCCAGGACTCAACCCCAGCCTGACAGGCTGGCATCCGTGGTAATCACCGTCCACAGCAACGAACGGAAGGATTTTCTTTCTGACACAGCCGGGGACTGAAGCCACCACAGAAGATCCATTCTGGACTGGCGACTCAACGAAACCCTCAGATCCAAAGACAGAGGAATTCTGTCCAACCTGGCCAGGATCTCTGATTGGAGAGAGCGAGTGTGAAACTGAGCAAATAGGATTGCCTCGAAGGCCGATACCATCAACCCCAGGCACCGCATACAGGTCCTGAGCGACGAGGACTGGTTGTCCCTGAGGGACCTGACCTCGTTTTGAAGAGTCCGGAGCTTGTCCTCCGGCAGAAAAAACTTCGCTTGAGCAGAGTCCAGAATCATTCCCAGATAGGGAAGTCGAACCGAAGAAGACAACGTTGACTTCTGAACGTTGAAGGTCCAACCGAACTCCTGTAGCGTCTGCACCGTAGTGGACAGATCGCACGTCAGGCTCTGACTGGCACTCGATCATCCAGATATCCCAAGACCGCAATGCCCTGTGCCCTCAACAGGCCCAGAACAGGCGCCAGCACTTTGGTAAAGACCCTTGGAGCCAAAGCGAGACCGAAAAGGTAACGCTACAAACTGGTAGTGGTCCTCCGCAATGGCGAACCGTAGGTACCTCCGATGACCCTCGAAAATGGGGATGTGTAGATACGCATCCTTCAGGTCGATAGAGGCCAGGAATTCTCTTGGACTCAGGGAGGCCACCAATGAGCGCAGTGATTCCATGCAGAACTTCCGAACTCGCACAAAGCGATTCAGAGCTTTCAAGTCCAGGATTGGACGTACCTTTCCCTCCTTTCTGGGCACAGTGAACAGATTGGAGTAAAACCCCCGAAACCTGTCCCGATGAGGCACCGGGACAATTACCTACTGGACCAGAAGGTCCTGCACCACTTGATGCAGGTCCTGAAGGCGCCCTGGGGTAAAATGAAGATTTGAGGGAAAGAATCTGTCCGCCGGCCGTGAAAGGAATTCGATCTTGTATCCAGATCGAATGATTTCCTGAACCCACCTGTCCGGAATACGGAGCAGCCAAGGTTGGAGGAAACCGCGCAAATGTCGTCCCCCCCCCTGAAACGGGTGAGGGCGTCCCTTCAGGCAGAGGCGGGCTGAGCCATCGTGCCGGCATGGCCAGACTTTTGCTTACCCGCCCAGGGCTTCTTCTGGCCACCTTGGCCCTTGAAAGGTTTGCACTTGAACTGTGACTTAAAGGCACGAAAGGACCCCGAGTGGGTCTAAAGGCGGGACCCCGCTTGCCGCGAAAGGACTTGTTCTTCGGATTCTGGGGCAGCAGAGTGCTTTTGCCCCCAGTGACTCCTTTCACCAAAGTATCCAAAGCCTCGCCAAAAAGGCGAGACCCAGCATAAGGAAAGTCAGCCACCGTTTTCCGTGACGTCTGGTCAGCCGACCAACTCTTCAGCCAGATCAGTCGACGGTTAAGCACCGTAACACTAGACAGGCGTGCAGCTAAAGGGGCCTCATTTAAGGCCGCATCGCACAAAAACATGACCCCTTGATGAATCTGGTCCACCATTTCCAGCATAGCAGGTGGGGCAGAATCAGACACGAGAGTGCGTCTAAGCACCTTAGTCCAGTCCGCCACCGCCTAAGCCACCACGACAGAAGCGAAAATAGGTTTGAGCATAGAGCCCGCCACCGTATAGGCATGACGGGCCAGAGACTCCAACCTCCTGTCCGTAGGATCCCGGAACACCGGGGTATCTTCAGTGGGAACCAGGGTAGACTTGTTTAACACAGGCACAGCGTGATCCACCTGGGGGGCCACGCACCAGCGCGCATCCGTAGAAGGCGCAAAGGGGTACAGCAGTTTAAACCGACTAGGCACCGTGAAAGGGCGTTTTAAACTGTGCCAATGTTCATTCACTGTGTGATGAAACTCAGCGGGGCAGGGAAAAAACCTGCGCCAACTTGCGGGTCCTATGTGTCCCAAATGAGGACACAATGGCCAGAGGAGTGGGCTCATCCTCCAAATGTAGTGTTTCTTTAACCGAAGAAATTAACTCATCCATGTGAACGCGTTCAGGCGACCCCGGGGAAGATTCATCAACCCCCTCCACCTCCGTCTTCCCCTCAGACCCCAGAGGGTCCAGGGACGAGCGAGACCCTGAAAGGGCACGCCAGCCACATCACTATCTGAATCAGAGGAGAGAGATAATCTGGGCCTTTTCCTAGCAGCATGTTCAGCCATCAGCACCTCCATTTTTGACACCAAAGACGCCACCACAGCGGCCAAATTAGGTATAACGGGGGGTTCAGCAGAACTGGGGTCCCCCACCAAGGCTGGGAGGAATTTGCTGTCCTGAGAATCCATTGCCAAAAATAATGAGTAAAAGTACTGGCCCTTTAAAATCGATGCGTGTAGCGCGGCCCACCGCTATAAACACAGTGTACACAGACCCCCCAAAAAGGGACAAAACTGAGCCAGGAAGGATAGAACAGAGAGATATGCAAGAGACAGTCTGCAGAGCCCCACAGAGTGTTACCACACTGATCGCTGCTCCAGAGGAAAAGGAAGTGAGGTCACCAGAAGCTGAACTATATGCTGCAAGGCCCAGGGAAAATGGCTGCCCATAGAAATGAATGGAAGGCTTCGGCAAGATGGCCGCCGACATGTGCTCGGAACGATCCTTCTGCCACACACAAGATGGCGCCAAAACACTACATAGCAAGCTACTGTAAAAGTCCATAGTGAAGCCAGACATGCTGCCCACATCCAAAATGGCGGACCGCGCGGTTTTCAGCCGCAGCGGTCGCCTCACACATTGTCTGCACCTCCCAAAACACTAGAAAGTGACACAGGAGAGGGGCCCCCACACCACACAGCGCCAGCAGTGAATTAAAGAGGACCCCCGCAGGGATCGCATCAGGGAGCCACACAAACGCACAGACATGAGGGGACACACAGCAACACAGGACCAGACTTGTATAAAGTACTCAAAATTTCTACTTGAGTAAAAGTACAAGTGCTCGATCAAAAAGTGACTTGAGTAGAAGTGGAAGTGCTCGCAGAAAAAGTTACTTAAGTAGAAGTACTAAAGTATTCAACATTTTTTTTACTTAAGTATTGCAAGTAGTTTTTTCAAAAAATTACTAAAAGTAAAAAGTACCAGTAGTTTTGAAAAAAAAATCTACTCAAGTACTGAAAGTAGAAGTACAAGTACTGTGCTATGTAGTTATTAAAGAAAGAAGTCAAAAGTTTGAACATCATATTGTTTTTTATTATTTCAAATGATTTATTCAAATGATTAACCTGTGTTTGTTAGTAGTTTCTTGATGCACTTTAAGCGCTGTAGCACCATTTATTTGTTTGTTTCATATTTTCTTTTTATTGGAAAGATTTGGTATAGCAGCTTTTATTATACACAGCCTTTATTTTCGTATGCGCTGATTTACAAATGACATTATACACATTTTTTTGAGCTTTATGCAACCTGCCATCTACTGTTCTGGCAGTGGTAATTTTTTTAAAAGTAACTAGTAACTATGCAGCACAAAAAAAAAATATCGGAGTAGAAGTATCGAAATCATCGAAAAAATGTAGTGAAGTAAAAGTGGAAGAAAAAAAAATTCTACTCTAGGAAAGTACACATACCGCATTTCGGTACTTAAGTAGTTCTACTTCGTTACTATACATCTCTGCACAGGACTGCCACCCCAGACAGAGGCCCCACACAGAAAAGTACTTACCTGTACCGGATGGCGTGGGGTGCCTCTTTGAATGGAAAGCCTCTGTCCTCAGATGACAGGGAATGCCGTCAGCCAAAAAAATGCAGGACTCTGCAGCCGCAGATATGTCCTGTGAGGTAGCCACCTCACAGGCTGCATCCCTGCTGCGAGCAGGGATGGGTCGTTCATAGCGCCAGGGCGAACCATAGCCGAACGCTCGATGGCGGGCTGGGGATCCATCTGACCCTCTGCCCTGGAGAGTCAGGGCGGCCAGTCCGATTCCCAGCTCCGCAGGATCCATCTTCATCCGAAGATCCGATGAAACTAAAGCTGACAAAATAAACAGCTAGTACAGTAAAGAAAAAAACTGACATTTCTCAAAATAAAAATCAAAAGAAAAGGATTAGAAGGCTGAGACTGTAGCCCCAGCACAGGGAAGCCTATCTACTCCTAACGCTAGGCAGAGACAAACTAAGTTGGGATGGCTTACTGCAGGGGGGGTATTGACCAGTAGGACAGCCTCCATGGGTGTGTTTATGCTAAAAGCTTTTGTTACTAACAAGTCTTATGCCTAGCTACTCCTGCGGAGCGGAGGTCAATACCCATTGGTGACGACTGTATGAGTGGGCGGCGACTGTCGGAGGACGTAAGAGAAATGCGTGCTTTTTCATGCAGATTGCCCTGCATTCGGAAACTCGCAGATGTCAACAAATGGTAACCCAAGCACAATGCCACATGTTTTCAAAATGCACAGCAAAGCACACGTTTTCTGTGCGGGTTGCCACTCATTTGGAAATGCACAGATGCAAATGCAGCCTATATGGTAACACAAGCATGACGCACATTGCTATACGTTTCCAAAACACATAGCAAAGCATACATTTTCTTGCGGGTTGCTGTGCATTCATAAACGTGCAGATACAAAACGAATGGTAACGCAAGCACAATGAGCATTGCCATGCATTTTTGAAAAGCATGGCATGGCGTGCATTGTAGGTTGCCATGCATTCAGAAACAAGCAAATGCAAAAGAAAAAGTAATGCAAGCGTGCCGTGCATTTTCTTGTGCAGATGTGAACAAATGGTAATACAAAAACGCAACGCGCGTTGGCATTTGTTTTTGACAGAGCATATTTTCTTGTTGGTTGCTGTGCGTTATTGATATGCATGGCAAAGTGTGTGTTTTTTTATTGCAGGTTGCTGTCTGCTCAGAAACACACAAATGCAAACAAATGGTAATGCAAGCGAGCCACACATTGGCATACGTTTTTGATGCGCTTACCAAAGCGTGCGTTTCTTGCAAGTTGCCTGCATTCGGAAATGCGAAGATGCAAACAAATTGTAACATAAGTATGATGCATGTTGCCGTGTGTTTTCAAAATGTGCGGCAAAGTGTGTGTTTTTGTGCGGGTTGCCGTGCATGGGTTGCTATGCGTTTTTTAAAACGCACAACAAAGTGCGTGTTTTCTGTGGTGGTTGCATTTGCAAATACATAAATGAGAATGCAGCCTAAATAGTAACACAAGTGTGACATACATTGCTGGTCATTTTTAAAACACATGGCAAAGCATGCCTTTTTTATTGCGGGTTGCCTTGCTTTTGGAAACAGGCAGATGTGAACAAGTGATGCGCATTGCCATGCATTTTTAAAACACACATCAAAGCCTGCATTTTCTTGCGGGTTGTCATGTGTTTAGAAATGTGTAGATGAGAATGCAGCCTAAATAGAAAGTGCGACATGCATTGCAGAATGGCAAAGAAAAGCATGTGTTTTCTGTTCGGGTTGCCATGCATTTAGAAACACGCAGATGCGAACCTAGCCTATGTGGTACTGGGAGACTGAAGCGTGTTTGGTGGGTGTTCCCACAGGTTTTTTCTGTGTGGCTTGCACGAGCAAGCATGCATGAGTGCCCTCTTAGCAAGCGGTAGTGGGAGAAGAGGAGGATCAAGGCTGCTATCTGCAAAACCATTACAGAGAGCAGGGACGTATAACATGTTTGGTATTTTTTTTTTTAAATTGCCTTTAGAATCACTTTAACTTTCTGACTAAAGTTCCACTTTCTGCTTCTTCCATCTTTACTGCAGAGAGGAATGGAGTTTGAGTGGGGATAACACAATTCCATTCCTCTCCCAATCACCACCCACATGAAGGCCCATAAACACTCACAGTAATCCTTAAGACCCCCCACATCAACTCCCACAGCTGTTCCAGGTGACTCCCATAGCCTTGCCCTGAAATTACAGAGGCACAAATCATGAGGCTCAGATCATGGGACATGCATCAGGACTGGTAAAAAGAAGGAAAACAGGAAGTCTGAGAACTTTGAAATTCAGGCAGAAAGAGGAGTGACATCACAGACACAGAAGCCTGCTGAATTCAGCTAAGGGAGGTAAGTTACACACACACACGGAGTTGTGATTCATTTACATGCATCTGTTGTTTTGGGGAGTTAAAGCTGGAGTTCTGCTTTAGGCTTCCGATTCATATTTGCAATCGGGAGCTTCCAATCATGTGACCGCTGTGCCGGCCAATCACAGCGGTCACATTATCAGAATGCAAGCCTCCACCTCCAGGCATTTAGATTCTCTTATAGAGCTAGGGGAGGCAGTAAGTAGGGGTTAAGAAAAAGCTATGTTCTTGGAAGTCTCGTTCCTGAATGGCTGTGTCTGTGGTCAATCTAAACAGCTGAGGCACTTGCAGGGTTCGAAATTTGCACCTATGTTTTCCTATGACCTTTTGTCTGTATGGCAGGTCTAAAAGCAACAAACCTTGATTATTCTCAGAAAATCCTCATTTGGATAGATTGTTGAAAAACGGAAGGAGATGGAAGGAGAATCTTCAACACAGAAAACCATGCATTTAAAAATAAATATTAAAACCATTGTATGCCCTTTCATGTTTAGTTCCCAGCCCCCAGCACTTGGGTATAAACAGCCTAATCTCCTGTACAACCATGCACCTCCAGGTTTTCCTCCTCTGATGCATGCACTCCACTCAAGACATTTTGTCAAAGGAAGTCATCAAAGCAGTCCTGACGACATCCACTGATGAAACGCGTTATGTGAAGCACACACATGCAGTTTGGTATTTAAGCACTTTATATGATTAATGAATTATGGGGATTAATAAGGGCAAGAGATTTTTGTATTGAAATGTAAATAGGGCTGAAACAGCTAATCAATTATGAAATTATAATAATAATAATATTAGTTGGTTAGCTGATTAGTTGGCCTGTATACAGAGTGCATTACTTGTCTAAATATCAGGCAATACAGTGCAGCATACATACAGCTCAGCACACCCTCCATACATGTCACTATCAGAGATGTATAGTAACTAAGTAGAACTACTTCACTACTGTACTTAAGTACCGAAAGGTGGTATCTGTACTTTCCTGGAGTAGAATTTTTTTCTCGTACTTCCACTTTTACTTCACTACATTTTTTCGATGATTTCAATACTTCTACTCCGATATTTTTTTTTGTGCTGCATAGTTACTCATTACAATTCTAAAAATTACCACAGCCAGAACAGTAGATGGCAGGTTTCATGAAGTTCAAAAAAATGTGTATAATGTCATGTGTAAATCAGCGCATACGAAAATAAATGCCACTGTATGTATATATAAAATGGACTACATATCTGCTGTTAAGGGGAAAGAGAACCTCCCCCAACCAAGGAGAGTCACAAGCGTACATAGACCTTTTTTCTGGTAAAAGGCTGATTTTGCTTTTTTCACTGGAAGTTGAGAGCACAGGTTTTGCAGTTTTGTTTCACTGGAAGAGTCTATTTGGATATTATTTTGCACTTACCTTCATCCGCCGGGTAAGGGGGAAATCCACAAGGTGGTTGGGAGTCTGCACCTATTATTTGGAATAGCACCTGTTTGATTCCTGCACCTTTGAAAATATATTCTTCTTGTTTTGTCACATATATATGGTATTATGGCATTATATATATGGACTTTTTATTGACTATGATTTCATACACTCTTCCTTTATTTCATTATTGGAATACAGTATATTATTGTATATCACATTGGTTTATATATGATTTTGCGCACCAATAAGCTGTGGAGAAGAAAAACCATGCAGGGAAGAGAAGGAGGGATGCTTTAAAGGGGAAAGGGAGGGACATACTTTATCTGTTTTTGTTTACAAAAAGTTACAGCCAAAGGAATTGTGATTGTCCTTTAGGTTAATCATTTGAAATAATAAAAAACAATATGATGTTCAAACTTTTGACTTCATTCTTTAATAACTACATAACACAGTACTTGTACTTTTACTTTCAGTACTTGAGTAGCAATTTAAAAAAAAAAAAAAAAAAAAACTACTGGTACTTTTACTTTCAGTACTTGAGTAGCAAAATGTAAAAAAAAACAAACTACTTGCAATACTTAACCACCTCCCATCCGCGCTGAGCCTATATACGGCTGCAGCGCGGACTTGAATTTTCGGGAGGCCGTTTTTAAACGGCCTCCCAGAAACAGTCTCCCCGCGCGCTCCCGCGAGCGCGAATCGGGGAAAATCTGTGTCGGCCGTGTCCCTTGGACACAGCCAATCACAGATCGTGGTGAATGGCCAATCACAGCGGCCATTCACCATGTGATCGGACCGTCCAATGAGAGATGATCTCATATGTAAACATATGAGATCATCTCTCATCGCCAGCGCGCCTTCCTCACACGGAGCCTGCAGTGTGAGGAAGGAGGGGGAGCCTCACAGCGCCGGGGACACAGAAGAAATGTAATCAGGGCACCGATCACCAGTGCCCTGATTACTAGAGGTAAAACACATACACAAATTGCCACCATCAGTGCCCACAGTGCCCGCCATCAGTGCCCCCCATCAATGCCCACAATCAGTGCCCATAGTGCTGTCAGTCAGTGCCCATCAGTGCCTGCTCATCTAGGCACTGATGAGCACTGACTGGCAGCACTATGGGCACTGAGTGTGGGCACTGATGGTGCTGCCCATCAGTGCTCATCAGTGCCGCCCATCAGTGCTCATCAGTGCCACCCGTCAGTGTCCATCAGTGCCATCCGCCAGTGCCCATCAGTGCAGCCTATCAGTGCCCATCAGTGCCGCCCGTCAGTGCCGCCTCTCAGTGCCCAGCAGTGCCAACTCTCAGTGCCACCTCTCAGTGCCCAGCAGTGCCACCTCAGTGCCGCCCATCAGTGCCGCCTATCAGTGCGGCATATTAGTACCTCCTCATCAGTGCCCATAAGTGTCATCTCATCAGTGCCCATAAGTGCAGCCCATCAGTGCCGCCTCATCAGCGCCCTTCAGTGAAGAACATTTTTTTTTCAAAATTTACTCGCAGAAAATAAGAAAAACTTTTTTTTTTTCAAAATTTTCTGTCTTTTTTCTTTTTTTTTCTTGTAAAAAATAAAAAACCCAGAGGTGATTACATACCACCAAAAGAAAACTGATTTTTTGTAAAATCTTACCTGTAAAATTCCTTTCTCCGAGTCCTCCGACAGTCGCCGCCACTTCATATTCATCACTAATGGGGTTATTGACCTTTGCTCCGCAGGAGTAGCTAGGCAACAAAATAGTTAATATCAAAGCTTTTAGCATATCCCACCCCTAGGGGGTGGTCCCCTCAGTCAATACCTCCCTGCTTCCTGCATTCCCAACTCAGTTTCAGTAGCATAGCAGTAGAGTACATAAACAAACCCCAAAAGAGGGGCGGGGGCAGCGACTGTCGGAGGGCTCAGAGAAAGGAATTTTACAGGTAAGATTTTACAAAAATTCAGTTTTCTCTTACGTCCTCCGACAGTCGCCGCCACTTCATATTCATCACTAATGGGGACGTCCCATAGCAGTGTAGACATGAGGGGTGGGAAAAAAACGCAGCCGCTTAAAGCAACGCAGTACCCACATCAGAAAAAAAGGAACCTTACCAAAGTAAGAAAACCAACTGGGTGACAGGAAAAAAACGTGCTCAACAGGAGCAACAACCCAGGAAAAACAAGTAACCTAGGGATAAAAACATCCCAACAGCCAAGGACCCAAAACAAGGGACCCTAAGGCACTGCCGCACTAAGAACTTTGCGGCCAAAGGAAGCATCTGCCGATGCCTGAACATCCACCTTGTAGAATTTGGAGAAGGTGTGAACAGACGACCAAGTCGCCGCCTTACACACCTGGGCCACAGAAGCCCGATGATGACAGGCCCAAGACGTACTCAGAGATCTGGTAGAGTGCGCCTTCACAGGTACAGGAGGAACTTTCCCTTCAAAGCATAGGCCTGCTCAATGGTCTGTCTGATCCATTTGGCGATGGTAGAATCCGACGCCGCCATGCCCTTCCGAGGACCCCCTTGAAGGACGAATAGGGAATCCGACTTGCGAAAGGACTTAGTCGATGACAGGTAAACCCTGATCGCCCGAACAACATCCAAGGAATGCAAAGCCACCTCCTTCGGATGTTTAGGCTTCACGCAAAGCGAAGGCAAGACAATTGTCCTCATTGAGGTGAAAATCAGAGATCCTTTTCGGAAGAAAAGACGGGTTAGGTCGCAAGACCACCTTATCTAAGTGAATCACTAAATACGGAGATCTGCAGGACAACGCTGCCAGCTCCGACACTCTGCGAGCCGAAGTGATCGCCACCAAAAAGGCGACCTTCTTGGACAAAAGAGACAACGAGATCTCCCTGATCTTTTCAAAAGGAGCATGTTGCAACACGGACAGAACAAGGTTCAAGTCCCATGGAGGCAAAGGCTCCCTCCTAGGAGGGACCAGATGTCGCACCCCTTGAACAAAGGTGCTAACCAAAGAATTAGATGCCACAGGGCGTTGAAAGAGAACGGCCAGCGCAGAAATCTGACCCTTAATCGTGGCCAACGCCAAACGCTGGTCCACGCCCGTTTGAAGGAAAGCCAACACTCTCGATACCGAGTAAGAACGAGGGGAATACCCCCTGGACTCACACCAGGCAAAATATGCCTTCCAAGTACGGTAGTAAACCTTCCCCGAAGAGGCTTTTCTAGCCTTGATCAAAGTGGGAATGACCTCAGGGGAGAGACCCCTATCCTTCAGGACCTGGCTTTCAACAGCCAGGCCGTCAAAGCCAGCGACTGTAAAGCAGGATGGAATATTGGCCCTTGAGACAGAAGATCTTCTCGAAGAGGTAGACGCCAAGGAGCGTCAACCGCCAGATTCACGAGGTCTGCGTACCAAGACCAGCGAGGCCAGTCTGGCACCACCAGAATCACCGTGTGCGGTTCCGAGGCCAACCTGCGAAGGAACCTGGATAACAGCTGAATCGGTGGAAAGGCATACATCAGACGATACTGATGCCAGGGCGCCACTAACGCGTCTGATGCGTCTGCCCGAGGATCGCGCGTCCTTGCCACGAACCTTTCCACCTTGTTGTTTAGACGAGACGCGAACAGGTCCACATCTGTTGAACCCCACTTCGCGCACAACATCTGGAAGACATCCGGGTGAAGGGACCATTCCCCCTGGTCCAGGGTCTGGCGACTCAGATAATCCGCCTGCCAGTTCTCCACCCCCGGTATGTGAACTGTCGTTATCGCCGGGACGTGTGTCTCGGCCCAAGACAGAATGTCGGCCACTTCCCGAGCCGCGCGGGCACTCCTGGTGCCCCCTTGGTGGTTGATGTATGCCACCGCCGTGGCATTGTCCATCTGAACCCGAACTGGATGGCCCTGAAGCCTGTCCGTCTAACGCATAAGGCAGAGATTTATCGCTCGCAATTCCAGAATGTTGATCGGAAGGGAGGATTCCTCCTTCGACCAAGTTCCCTGGGCGGACAGAACGCCCAGAACACCACCCCAGCCCGACAGGCTGGCATCCGTGGTGATCACCGTCCACAAGAAAGGGCGAAAAGACTTGCCCCCCGACACCGCCGGGGACCGGAGCCACCACAGAAGATCCCTTCTGGTGCGATGGCTCAACGAGATCCATAGATCCAGAGATTGCGGTCGCCCGTCCCACTTGTTCAGAATCTCCGCTTGGAGACCCCGCGTGTCAAACTGGGCGAAGGGAATCGCCTCGAAAGCCGAGACCATCAATCCCAGACACCTCATACACGTCCGGAGGGACGAACACTGATTGTCCCTGAGGGACTTGACTTCGTCCTGAAGCGTCCGGAGCTTGTCTTCCGGCAGGAAGACCTTCGCCTGAACAGAGTCCAGGATCATCCCCAGGTAGGGAAGACGAACCGACGGACACAGCGTTGACTTCGGAAAATTTATTGTCCAACCAAACTCCTGCAGAGTCTGCATCGTGATGGACAGGTCGTCCACCAGGCCCTGACTGGTCGCAGACCGAATCAGGATATCGTCCAGATACTCCAGGACAGAAATGCCCTGGGCTCTCAACAAAGCCAGAACCGGCGCAAGCACCTTGGTGAAAACCCGCGGAGCCGAAGAGAGACCAAAGGGTAACGCCACGAATTGGTAATGATCCTCCGCAATGGCGAATCGAAGGTACCTCTGGTGACCCTCGACAATGGGGATGTCAAGATACGCATCCTTCAAATCGATGGAGGCCATAAATTCCCCCGGAACCAGGGCAGCCACCACTGATCGCAGGGATTCCATGCGGAACTTGCGAACCCGCACAAAGCGGTTCAGAGCTTTCAAGTCCAGAATCGGACGTACCTTGCCCTCCTTTCTGGGCACAGTGAACAGATTGGAATAGAACCCCCGAAATCTGTCCCAATGAGGCACCGGAACCACCACTCCCTGGGCCCTCAGGTCCCGCACCGCCAGGTGCAGATCCTGCAAGTGCTCCGGAGATAGCTGAAGGTTTGAAGGGAAGAATCTGCTCGCCGGCCGAGAGAGAAACTCGATCTTGTATCCAGATCGAACGATTTCCTGAACCCACCTGTCCCGAATGCGGTCCAGCCAGGGTTGAAGAAAACCGAGCAAACGTCCCCCCACCCCAGAACTGGGTGAAGGCGCCCCGTCAGGCCGTATTGTTATGGGCAGCAGACCCGGACTGGCTGGACTTCTGCTTACCTGTCCACGGCTTCTTCTGGGAGCCTTGGCCCTTGAAGGGCTTGCCCTTATAGTGCGACCGAAAGGCACGAAAGGACCCCTGAGAGGGTCTAAACGAGGTATTCTTCTTACCGCAAACAGACTTATTCTTGTGAGTTTGGGGCAAGAGAGTGCTCTTACCCCCGGAAATTCCCTTTATTAGAGTATCCAAAGATTCGCCAAAAAGGCGAGAACCCGTGTAGGGCAAATTAGCTAAAGTCTTGCGAAAGATTGGTCAACAGACCAACATTTCAGCCATATCAGACAACGGTTCAATACCGCCACACTAGAGACACGCGCAGCCAAAGGGACCAAATCTAAGTCCGCATCACACAAATACATGACACCCTGATGAATTTGATCCACCATAGCCAATGTTGTTGGCGGGGCAGAGTCAGCCACCAGGGTGCGTCTGAGCACCTGCGTCCAATCCGCAATAGCCTGGGCTGCCATAATGGAAGCAAAAATAGGCTTCAGCATAGAACGAGCAACCATATAGGTATGACGGGCCAGAGACTCCAATCTCCTGTCCGTAGGGTCCCGGAACACCGGGGTATCCTCAGCAGGGATCGCAGTGGATTTATTCAAAACCGCCACCGCGTGATCCACCTGAGGCGGCACACACCAACGCTCATCAGTGGCGGGTGTAAAGGGATAACGCAGCTTGAACCTACTCGGCACAGCAAAAGGTTTCTTTAAATTGCGCCATTGCTCATCAACCGCGCGCTGAAATTCCGCAGAGCAAGGAAAAACCTGCGACGTTTTGCGTTTCCTTTGCGTCCCATAAGAGGACAGCAAAGCAGGAGGACATGGTTCATCCTGCAAATGCAGCGTTTGCTTGATAGAAGCAACCAACTCATCCATGAGTGCAAGCTCTTCAGACGAGCCAGGGGGAGAATTATCAACCCCCTCTACCTTAGCCTCCCCCTCAGACCCCACAAGGTCTAGAGATGAGTGAGACCCTGAGAAGGGCACTCCAGCCATAGCAGCCCCATCGCCCTCTGAATCAGAGGAAATAGGTACTCTGGGCCGTTTTGTGGATCGATCAGCCACTAGCATCTGCACCTGAGCAGCCAAGTTTGCCACAATAGTAGCCAGATCAGCCCCCTCGGGGGATGCAGCAGTCCCTTGGCCCCCCCACCAAGGTGGGAGGAAACTTGCAATCCTGAGAATCCATGCCCCAGCAATAGATGAAAAAAGGAGTACTGCCCCTTTAAGACCGCGGCGAGCGTAGCCCACCGCACACTACTGAATACACCGACACCCACAGGGATAAGAACACTGGGCAAGGAATACAGGAGAAAGAAAGGTAAAAACCTGAAGAGATCACACAGGCTGCTGCCACCGATCGCTGTCCCAGATCAAAAGGAAGTGATGCAATGGCTGACCGCCCTATAAAGCCTATGTAGGCTACACAAACATGGCCGCTCGGCTGAAGATTCCTTGGGCAATGAGAAAATGGCGCCGACATGTGGCCTGATCGATCGCCGCCAAAATGGCGGCGTTTGGCGCTAAAACACCGCGCCGTACCCACAGGACCGGTAACCAAAAGTTTTGCCGCAAAAAAATGGCGGGCCGCAGTAGCGACCGCCGCACAGCATGTCCAAGCTCAGACTGCCCATACATTCACACAGCAGGGCGGGAGAGCCCCCCCCCCCCCGCAGCCCACAGCAAAGGCAGCTATTCCTCCCAGGAATCTGACAGGGAGCTCAGCAGTTATACAGACATGCAGGGTCACACAGTCCCAGACTGACACCCAAAATAGACAGGTCCCCACATAGATTTTCACTTACCAATCCGGATGGCGTGGGGAGCCTTCTCCAGCGACTAAACCGCTGTACAGAGGACAGGGAGTGTCGCAGCCAGTACGCAGTGGAACTGCGGTGCGAAACCGCAATGGCGCCCAGTGAGGTAGCCACCTCACAGGTAGCATCCCTGCAGCGAACAGGGATGGGTCGTTCAATATGCCAGGGAAACCTGTGCTGAACGCTCGATGGGAGGCTGGGAAGCCCCTGGCCCTGAACCCTGGGAACCAGAGTGGCCAGTCCGAGACCCAGCTCCGCATGATCATCTTCATCCGAAGAAGCTAACTAATGCTGAAAAATAACAGCTAAGTAAAAGAAAGAGAAAAATACTCAAAATAAAATCAAAAAGAGAATAGAGGCTGAGACAGAGTCCCAGCACAGGATCAGCCTGCTACTCCTAAGCTAGGCATTAGAAACGGAGTTGGGAATGCAGGAAGCAGGGAGGTATTGACTGAGGGGACCACCCACTAGGGGTGGGATATGCTAAAAGCTTTGATATTAACTATTTTGTTGCCTAGCTACTCCTGCGGAGCAAAGGTCAATAACCCCATTAGTGATGAATATGAAGTGGCGGCGACTGTCGGAGGACGTAAGAGAAAGCTTTATTTGTGTGAAAAAAATGATAAAAATTTCATATGGGTACAGTGTAGCATGACCGCGCAATTGTCAGTCAAAGTGTGAGAGCGCTGAAAGCTAAAAATTGGTCTGGATGGGAAGGGGGTTTAAGTGCACAGTAGGCAAGTAGTTAAGTACAAAAAATGTTGAATACTTTAGTACTTCTACTCAAGTCACTTTTTGATCGAGCACTTGTACTTTTACTCAAGTATGGGTTTTGAGTACTTTATACAAGTGTGGTCAGTATACACAGTGGAGCACACATACAGCTCAGTACACCTACCATACATGGTATACACAGTGCAGCACACATACAGCTCAGTACCCCCCCCCCATACATGTCAGCATACACAGTGCAGCACACATACAGCTCACTACACCCTCCACACATGTCAGTATACATAGTGCAGCACACGTACAGATCAGTACACCATCCCAACATGTCAGTATACACAGTGCAGCACACATACAGCTCAGTGCACCCTCCATTAGAGTTGGCTTTAGCCATGTTTGGGATCCCACCTGCTTGATCCTGCCAAGAAGCAGACACTGCACATGGCTAATCACAAGTAGTGAAATAAGTCTCACTGTCTGTCTCGGTGCCGGCGGGATCCTGAACACGCCCGAGCCCATTCCTACCTTCCATTAATGTCAGTATACACAGTGCAGCACACATACAGCTCAGTACACCTACCATACATGCAAGTATACACAGTGCAGCACACATACAGCTCAGTACACCCTCCATACAGGTCAGTATGCTTGTGAATGTGTGAGGAGCAATGCCTCATGGGTCATGTAGTTCCATACCTTGCTATAGGGGAACTCTATATTATACTTTGCGGCTTGCTATAGGGGCACTCAAGACAGGAGGAGCAAGTAGTGCCGACAGGGCACCCCAGAACAGGAAGCACGAGTACTGATACTTTTTCTCAAGTACTCTCCGATATGAATTACTGATACCTATTTTTATTGTCATGACAGTTTTTTTAGACTAATGAAAAATTATTACCGTTTCTTTACAATTATGAAGAACAGTTCTTCTGTGGCTTTGAAATTGCCCTACTTCAGCGTGATTTCAAAGCCGCAGATCAGTGAAATTTGGACCTCTAAATTCTTTGCAGCTTCGTACTTCACTTAACAGAACTCAATGCAAGTCAATGAAATCCCAAAAAAAGGTATCGTTTTTAGTATCAGAGCATTTGCAAATGCTTAGTATCAGCATCAGTGCAATGCTAGTGTGTAGGGATGCTAGTTCCCAGAAGGTTTTTAGATGGCAGTCAATTAAAACTGAGGTAGGGGCTAGTAATGTTTTAGACACTCAAATGGAGGTGTCTTCTGTCCCTCCCCTTGTTGTCAATTGCTCTGGAGATATGAGCAATGGACAACTGAACTCCCCTCTCCCTCAGCCGTCTCAATGGAACTATCAGAACAGAGGGAGGGGCAAGGGAAGGGGGAAGGGTAGGGGGCGTACCTCCTACCCTCAACATTCAGGGGGGGAATGTATACACTACCAATAGGTTTGCACCATTGGATAATGAGGTCATTGAACCTGAACGTTATATGACTTCTTACACTCGTGAGGTTGATGGGCCTCCTACCCGACAGGGTGGCTGGCCAGCCAATCCCCACCCAGAATATTATCGAGCTCCCCCGTCTCAACAACAGGATCAATATTATGGAAGAGGGGAGGGGCAGTTTCAGAATCAACAGTATGGAACTCCCAATCAATGTTTTTTTCCCGGGGTCACCCCCAAAACAAAGACAAAAAAACCTAAAAGGGGACCAGAGGGGGGGGAGGAGACTCTGCTACAAAAAGGAGGTGGCTTTGAGGGATGGGGGCCTTTTTAAATAGAAGTTCTGCCCCCATCTCCAATGACGAAAAGCATGTTCTCAATAGGGGCTTGAAATATGCTCCCCCTAAACAACTTAACAAGTTTGAGACATTTATTAACCTCCAAAAGTATATCAGGAAAGTCAACATCAAGAGATATCTGACTACTTACCCCATCATCCCAAAACTAGAATATAATATGGGTATTAAAAGTACCACTTTTTCAAATGCTTCCACATTTAATCCCCCAGCCCCGGTGGCCCCTGCGGTGGCAGTTTTTAGGGATCTGGTGGCTAAGGACATTGACCAGATCCACCTCAAAAATGTGGTATGGATTCTGCCTTTAATAGAGGTTTGAAGTCACTTAAAGAACGGAAGGATATTGTGGTAAGGCCTGCGGACAAGGGCGGTGGAATTGTCATTATGGATTCCACCGCCTATAACGCAGAAATGTACAGGTTATTGTCAGATAGAGAAACCTATCTCCCCCTAAGAGGGGATCCGACACAGAAGTTTAAAAAAGAACTTGTCATTTTGGTTAAGGATGGATTTGATAGGAAATTACTGACGAAAAAAGAGAAGGCCTTTTTGGTGCTTTCCGCACCAAGTATACCTGTAATGTACTTTTTATCTAAGGTACATAAAGATCCAGTTTGCCCACCTGGGAGGTCCACTGTCAGTGGCATTGATTCTGTCACCTCTCGGGTGGGCAAATATATTGATTATTTTCTACAGCCCCTGGTGGTTAGAATGCCATCTTACCTCCGCGATTCCATGCAGGTGATTAATGAACTTAAAAACATCACATGGCGGGACAGTTTTATCCTGGTTACAGCGGACGTCTAGTCCGTGTACACAATTATATCTCACCAGCATGGTCGAGAGGCAGTTTCCCATTTTTTGGGGTTTGAAAGCCTTTTAAGTTTCCAAAGAGATTTCATACTTTCTCTTCTGGATTTTGCTATGTTCGAAATTACTTCTGGTTCGATGGTATCTTTTACTTGCAGAACAGGGGTGTGGCCATGGGCGCCAAATTTGCGCCTAGTATGGCCAACCTGTTCATGGCCAAGTGGGAGGAGGATGTCGTCTTGAGTGTGCCTAGGCCCGAGCTCGTGCTCTGGCGTAGGTACATAGACGACATCCTCTTCCTTTGGGATGGCACTTCGGATTCTCTTCAGGAATTCATGGTGGCCCTTAACAGCAACCAGAGAGGCATTAGCTTACAATATGAATCCAGTAACACGGAGATTCGCTTTTTAGATTTAAGAATCCGTGTGGAGGAAGGCCAAATTGTGACACCGACCTTTTTCAAAGCCACTGACAGGAACGGATTCATTGATACCTCCAGTTGCCACCATAAAGCGTGGTTAGAGTCCGTTCCTGTCAGCCAATTTTTACGTTTGAAACGAAATTGCTCACGCAGGGATGATTTCCTGCGTGAAGCTTCTACTCTCAAATTAAGGTTCTTGGAAAAGGGATATGGGGAACCATTGCTTAATGAGGCTATAGCACGTGCGGATGCATGTGCAAGAGAGGATCTTTTGCAACCTAGAAAGAGGGACCCTCAAGAATCCTTTGGCTATGCTTTTCATTCCACTTATTCCACACAATATTTTTCGGTAAAGAAGATTTTACGCCGTCATTGGCACATTTTACAAAACGACGGGGTTTTGGGCCCTCTCCTACCGCAGCAACCTCAGGTTATTTATAGGGGAGTTCCTCCCCTCAGGTTACAAGTGGCCCCCAACATTAGAGATCCCCCTAAAAAAGGGTTTCCTTTTTTCAGCAGAAGGGGGGTTTTTATAAATGTAGGAGATGTGCGATTTGTAAATTGAACATTGAAAAGAGTAGATGTGTGGAAACTTTCAAATCGGGTTCCACAGGATAGGATTTTTCAATTAAACCATTTATATCCTGCACTACCAAATTTGTGGTATACCTGATTAGATGTCCATGTGGCCTTGACTATGTTGGCCACACTATCCGAGAGCTTCATGTGAGGCTCAAGGAGCATGTGGCCAACATAGTCAAGGGATTCCCTAAGCATAGCGTCTCGCGCCACTATGACGAGTGCCACCAAAGAGATCCTAGGGGTACATTATTCCTAGGTATCGATAGATTTTCAGGGAACTGGAGGGGTGGCAATCTAACTAGGGGCGTATCAAGGCTTGAGACCATTTGGATCTATAGGTTGAAGTCCTATACCCCTTTGGGGTTAAATATCGAATGGGATTTGAATGCTTTAATCAGCAATTCTTAGTTCTTTGGTGGATATATTTTTAATATGTATTTTGTCCTCTGTATATTCAATTTTTATAGCATAATATACTGTATGTATAAGTTTTTTATTTGTTTTTATAATATATGTAATTTATTGTTACCTTTGGTTATGGACTAATATTCCTCCAGTGTATTTTGTGCTGGTACCCATAGATGGTGCCGTCTCTTCTATGTAGCGGCCTATTATACGATCTAAGATTTATTTCTTATGATTTATGTTTATGAAAGTCACAGTCTATTTTATTCTTATGGGTTTTTTTTGTCGTAATGATCATTATAAAAACATTTTTTTTGCCGGTGGAATACGATTTAGTCCTTGTTCCCCGGATAAATTAATTCTTTCTGGTATGGGGCTGGTTCCGGTCAGTGGAACGCAAGCCTCATTTCCGGTTATCAATGTGTTCCGATACTTCCGCTCTCCTCCGCGGCTATATATGGCGTAAGCGCACCTCGAAGCCACACCCCTGGATGATGTCTTTTGATGACGAAACGCGTCGTATGGCGCTCTTGGTGACGCACGCCGTTGCGCGGAGGAGACGTGGCAGCCATCTTTTTGGTTGTCTAGCACGGACCGCCGAGAGGAGGTCCTATTATCGATCTGTGATGCGTGAATACATTTTAACACTAAGTGTTCTTTTCTCTAGCTTAAATAAAAAGTTTAAGCAGTTTGCACTATGAATGTGTCCCTGCTTTTCTATTCTATATCACACCACTGTTTGAGTTCGTCTATCCGAGACCTGTGAGTGGGAGTTCGTATTCCATCCAGTGTTTTTGGGCTCTCTTGATCTCTGTTGTGGAGATCATCGATATTTGGTAAGCAGTGGTGAGATTGGAGTGTTTGGTGGCGGCTCCTTGACTCTGAGGTCTTTTTCACCTTCTCTTCAGTGTGGAGTGTACACTACAAGGACTGCCTTTGCTCATTTATTTGGGACATTCTCATTTGATTTAGCGCTGCAGTTATTGTTATATGAGTGTGTAGGGATGCACCGAAATTGGGTTAAAAATGCCGAAATTAATGGCCGCCGTGAGGAAGGAGGAGGGCGCAGCGCAGGTTTGAAAAGTCCCGCCTCTGGCCGGCCGCCCCCCTCTCAATGATGTCCCTACTACTAAGATGTGTATGAATGAACTGACACACCTGGCGGGAGGGCGGGGGAGCGGCCGCTAATAGCTATAACTATGTGAGCGCTTCACTTCCCTGTCATGCGGGTATCTCCTCTGATATGGAAGTGAAGCGCTCACATAGTTATAGCTATTAGCGGCCGCTCGCCCGCCCTCCTGCCCGGAGTGTTAGTTCATTCATGCACAGATCGTAGTAGTAGTGACATCACAGGAAGGCGGGCCGCAGGCCAGAGGCACGTCTTTTGAATGAAGGACACCGGAGGAGCAAAGTGACCGTAAGGAGATTGCATCCTTGGGATGGTGAGGGATGCTGAGGCGGGGGGGAGGGTGTACTGCCGAGGGGGACGCTGAGGCGAGCTTACCAATGGTATTCGTATTATGCAGCATGAGGGGGTTAATATATTGCCACTGCTGGTCACTGATACATTAGTGACCGACCAGTGGCAGTTAATTAACCCCTTTGTGCTGCATTAGTGCAACCAGTGTTAATTAACACTGATACTGGTTGCACTAATGCAGCACAAAGGGGTTAACTGCCACTGGTCGGTCACTAATGCATCAGTGACCAGCAGTGGCAATACATTAACCCCCTCATGCTGCATAATACAAATACCATTGGTAATTAAATTAACCTCTTGCCAACCCGTCACAGTGCATATACTGTGACAGGGTGGCAGCGACAGGTGTACGTCGCTGCCTGTTTCTGGTGTATGTCCCTCTTCCATTTTAAAATTATTTGGGGGAAAAAGTCATTTTCGGTTTTCGGCCAAGGGCATCCTGCATTTTCGGTTTCGGCCCAGAATTTTAATTTCGGTGCATCCCTACTAGTGTGTGTGTATATATATATATATATATACACACACACACACACACACACACACCATGGATAGGCACCAGGGAAGGAAAATTACGGTAAGTAGGATACAATTTTCCGTTTTTCTGGTGCCTCCATGGCAGCATACCTGTGATAAATAACTAGCTGACAAAAGGGTGGGTAGATGCTAAAAACACAAGGAAATGTTTTTTTGGTTTTTTTTAGATGAAGAAAGGGCTTCCTGCATGGTCCTTCTTTCAAATTCTATAGTGGTGAGCGTTCCAGGGTCAACTCAATGTTTTATAAATATGTGCTGAGACGACCATGTGGCAGCCTGGCAGATGGTATCCAGGGAGACGTTCGCTCTGGCTGCCCATGAGGCAGAAATTGATCTTGTTGTATAAACCTTTACCTGCTCCGGAGGAACCTTGCCTTTAGCCCTGTACACTTTACGTATTAGTTTCACAATCCAGGATGCAAGAGTCCTGCTAGAGGCTTCCTTCCCTCTGTTTTTTTCCCATGGGATAACGAACAGCTTCGAGATACTTCTTGAGGACTTTCCCTATGTCCAAGCTTGGGCCCATTTCTGACTGGGAAAAAAAAAACTGTCAAGGCCCATGGTTCCCTGAGCTGATTTGTGGTAGTGACTTTAGGGGTGAAACCTTGAATAGGTCGCAGTTCCACTCTGTCTGGAAAGAAAGAAACGTGATCCTCTCTGATTCCCAGGGCTTGCAAGTCCGATATCCTCCTGCCAGATGTAATGGCTAGAAGAAAGGTCATCTTTAAGGATAAGTTCAAAATCGATATTTGTTCCATAGGAGCAAAAGGATGTTCCGCCAAGGCTTCCAGGATTAGAGTTCGGTCCCATTTTGAAAAGGTGCGTCTGACCAGAGGGCATGAACACCCCTCTAAGGAACGTAATTACGAGAGGGTTGACCGATCATCTTGAATTTATTGCCGTTGATAATGCGCCTTTAATGAACTGAGACCTAGGCCTAGGTCAAGTCCGGTCTGAAGGAACCCTAAAATATTGGAGACTGAAGGTGAGACTTGATCGAAATTTTTTTCCCAGCCGCAAAGGTTTGGAACTTTTACCAGACTCTTGAGTAGATGGAGTTTGTGGATGGTTTCCTTGTTTGAAGGAGTGTCGAAATGACTTTCGGGGAACAGCCTAAGGCTTCAAACCTCCGCCACTCAATTTCCACACCGGTAGATCCAATCTGTGCCGGTTTGGATGAGAGACTCTGCCCTGCTGTAGAAGTTGAGGGAACAGGGGAAGTGTCAGAAGTGTGCTCACAGACAGCCGCATGGCTTGTGGAAACTAAGGTCTCTTGGGCCAATAAGGGAGAATCAACAGGATGTGTACTGGTTCCTTCAGGAGCCTCAGGAAGAATTTTAGAATAAGAGGGCGAGATGGGAAGGCATACCCTGTGTCGAAGTCCCAGGTGCATGTCAGAGCGTCCACTGCTTCCATCTGGGGCTGTGGAAAACGGGAGATAAATCTGGGAAGCTTGGTGTTCCGTGGTGTAGCGAACAGATCCACCTGAGGATATTTCCAGAGATTGGCGATCTGGTGAAATACGTGCAGATGCAGGGCCCATTCGTTGTTGTCCGGACAAGATCTGGAGAGAATGACCGCTTGATTGTTTAGCCTGCCTGGGAGATACATTGCTCTGAGGTCTAGGAGATTCCTCTCTGCCCAGAGCATGATCTGTTCTACTCTTGACAGAAGCGACCTGCTGCGGAGTCCCACCCTGTTTTTGAATATAGGAGACTGCTGCCCTGTTGTCCAGTTATAGAAGGACTCTCTTACCTCTGATGTGGGGAGCAAGAGAGGTTAAGGCTAGGAATGCTCCTCTCAACTCCAGGATGTTTGAGACTAGGCTCTCGGCATGAAAGGACCATCTTCCCTGGACCTCGATTTCCTCGAAATGGGCTCCTCACCCTTTTCCGCTGGCATCTGAAGTAATTATGGTCCAGGAGAGGGAACTCAACTATCGTGGTTTGGAGAGGTTCTGAAGCTTCGTCCATAAATGAAGACTTCTGCGCATGCATGGTATTAAGAGGATGGTCTGTGAGAGACGTTGTTTCTTCCACTGTTTTAGGAAGCCGGTTTGAAAGTACCTCAGATGCCAACGTGACATGGCACCATCGGAATGCATGCTGACATTGAACCTATGAGGCTCAATCAGCAAGAAGCTGTCAGGCAGGGGTTGCACAAAATCTTGGAAACTCTCTGAATGAGGATCTTCACCTTCTGTATGGGTAATGACACTGTACCCTGACTGGTGTTGAATAATGCTCCAAGATAGATCATCTGCTGGGTAGGCATGAGATGGCTCTTCTGATATTTGTTATATTTGATATCTGAGTTTATTAACCTCCCTGCCTGGGTCAAAGACTGTAATAAGAGGTCCCTCTGCAAGAAGGTGACTCCGACTGTCCACAAGCAAGAGGATGTCGTCCAGGAAATTATATACCCGTATGCCCTTTTCCCTGAGAAGGGCTATGGTAGAGACTAGGACCTCCGTGAAGACCTGAGGAGAAGTGCATAGGCCGAATGGAAGGCACTGAAACTGAAGATGTAGATGCCCCACTGCGAACCTCAGGAATCTGAGGAGGACGGAAGAATTGGAATGTGCAGATAGGCATCCTGAAGATCTATTGAGAGTAACCAATCCTTTGGTTGTACTGCTTGGATCATCGTCTGCAGAGATTCCATCTTGAAACTCTCTAGATCGATATGTCGATTGAGCTTTCTCAGGTCTATTACTGGTCTCCATTTCCCAGTTTTCTTTGGAACGAGGAATAGAGTGGAGTAAAAACCTGTATATTGCTCCGAAGGGGGCACTGGAACCGCTGCACTCTGTACTTGGAGAGTCGTTATAAACTGCAGAAGAGCTTCCGCTTTTTGTGGGGATGTTGGGATCTCTGTCCTCTTTACCTCTTTAAGTAATCTTGAGGAGGATGAGGTGAGAAAGTCCTGTAGTGTCTGTGTTTTATTGTAGATAGGACCCAAGGGTCCTGGCATCTTTTTGCCCAAACTGGCACAAAATGTTTGAGCCTGGCTCCCACCAGGAGTTTCTGGGCCTGCCCTATGTCAAAAAAGGATTTTGTTTTATCCTGGGGGGCGGAGAAATGTTTACTTTTTCTTGTCCCCAGAAAGGAAGACTGGGTACCCCTCCAGGTTTTCCAGCCATCTCTATTTTTGCGAGACTGTCTGAAATTTCTTGACCTGGATTGTTGAAATCTAGAAGAGAAGTTTCTGGATCTCCCGGCCCGTCTGTCTTGTGGAAGTAAGCCTGATTACCACCAGCCACTCTGGAAATTGCTTTGTCCAATCTCTCCCCAAACAGTGCTTTCCCATCAAGGGCAATCCTGCACCAGTTCTGTTTTGAAGCAATATCCGCTGCCCACGGCTTTAGCCATAAGGCCCTTTTGGCCATGACTGAATTGCTCTGGCTGAGCAGCGAATGGTGTCAATTGCTGCTTCTCCGACAAAATCGGCCGACATCTTCAGCTCATCCAGTGCCTTTATGATGTCTTGCTTTGGCACATCTTGTCTGATAGCCAACTCTTATGTTTTCTGTCCAGGCTTTTATTGCTGTGGACACTGATGTAAGGGCGATTGCTGGCTTACATTCTAGTTGGTTCACTGCTGCTTCCACCACTGGCATCGAATCCAGGGGCTCCGAATCAGCTGGAACTAGAGGGTAAAGTTTCCCAAACTTCTTCCACTCCTCCTCAATCACCTCCTTTTCCTGAAAAGGGGTTCTGGCCCTGTGCCCTGAAGGGGGAATTGGCATGCTGGCCATAGAGGGGCATGGCACCTGTTAGGAACCCTTCCTGAGCACACTGATGTGTGTCATGATGTGCTGTCTGCAACCTAAAGGGTTAATCCAGAGCAGACTAAATTGCAATAATTAGCAAAAAGGCTGCCTTATTTAAACAGCTCAACAGCACTGCACATTGCTGTGTTGTCTTCAGCTTCCTGTGTTCTGAACCTGCTTCCTGTTGATTTCCTGTCTGATACCTGTTGACCTTTGGCTCGTCCCTGACTTCGCTTGTTTGCTGCCTGTCCTGATCCCGGCTCGTTTTGACTACTCTTCTGGATTCTCCTTGTCGGCTCATCCACCTTCGGACCTTGACCGGTTACCCCCTGGTGGGGCGACCCTGGGGACCGCGACCTGGTATCCACCTGCAGCCAAATCCATCCTCACCTTCAGAGGCCCTGGTGAAGACCGGTGGATGCTTAGACCCCGCACCTCAGGTTAGCCTGTGCTACTCACCTCGGGTTTCCAACCAAGCTCTGCCCACCGGCAACGGTAAGCCTTCTCTGAACGACAGGCTTCCACCAGCCTCATAACAGCACCTATGGATCAGCGTCTGTTGCCTGCGGGTCCTGAGCAGACATCATGGCAGCCAGTTCAGAAAGAGAATCTTTTATGGTCTGTTTCAAAAGCTTGGCCACTTGTAGACTTTCTTGGTCTCGTCAGCTGCGTATTCCTTTAGGTCTAGATTAATGCGATCTGTGGCCCGGACTGCGTTCACGAGGATAAACATTATGTCCTGGGTGACTTTCTCGATCTAGAGAGAAATGTATTTTTTTTTCAAAACACATTGGTCAGTGAGCTCTTTTGATACTCACGCAAGGGTGGTCCCATACCTAATAGACAATTGCGGATCTTGATCATGAGGTGAATGGCTCATGTTGGCTATAGCAAGAGGATCAGCTGAAAATAGGGAGGAAGAAGAAAGCTTCAAAATCAGGATATTCTAATGCTCTTTTTTTTTTTTATATATAAACTAAAAATGGGAAGGCTTGTTTCATTAACCTACATATACACACACATTATATATATATTACATACATACATACACACACACATAGTGACGGTATGCGAGGTGAGGTAGTCAATAATCTGTATATCTCACCTCGCATACGTTCTGTAGTGAGAGACTAAACCGGAATCCGGCCTGGGTTTTTCCACCCTCTGTGACAGGCTAGGTTCGGGTCCAGAGATTGTGGGTCACCTGAGTCCATGCTCAGCTGGACCTTAAATGAACAGGAAGAGAGCACAGGAATGTTCTGGTCTGAGACTCAGAAGGGAATCAGAGAGGAGCTCTGTTTGGACTTTAAAAAAAAGGTTTGCTTTACCATGTGTTTTTGTGGGTGATGGGGACCAGCCCCACACTGTATAGTGAGAAAAACTGCTGTGTAGTTTAGCGCCAGACGGCAAGGATTTTACTGTTTTTTCAAATTTACAAACCTCTGCTAAATAAAGCTGGCAACCCACCAGACTTTAAATAAATTACCTGCTTGCTAGCCTTTACTTTCCTGGAAAAGGTGATCCCTGTGAGCGAATCTCCCACAACACACACACACACACACACACATATACAGTGGGTACGGAAAGTATTCAGACCCCCTTCAATTTTTCACTCTTTGTTATATTGCAGCCATTTGCTAAAATCATTTAAGTTCATTCTTCTTCCTCATGAATGTACACATAGCACCCCATACTGACAGAAAAACACAGAATTGTTGACATTGTTGCAGATTTATTAAAAAAGAAAAACTGAAATATCACATGGTCCTAAGTATTCAGACCCTTTGCTGTGACACTCATATTTATTTAACTCAGGTGCTTTCCATTTCTTCTGATCATCCTTGAGATGGTTCTACATCTTCATTTGAGTCCAGCTGTGTTTGATTATACGGATTGGACTTGATTAGGAAAGCCACACACCTGTCTATATAAGACCTTCCAGATCACAATGCATGTCAGAGCAAATGAGAATCATGAGGTCAAAAGGAACTGCCTGAAGAGGTCAGAGACAGAATTGTGGCAAGGCACAGATCTGGCCAAGGTTACAAAAAGATTTCTGCTGCACTTAAGGTTCCTAAGAGCACAGTGGCCTCCATAATCCTCAAATGGAAGACGTTTGGGACGACCAGAACCCTTCCTAGAGCTGGCCGTCCGGCCAAACTGAGCTATCGGGGGAGAAGAGCCTTGGTGAGAGAGGTAAAGAAGAACCCAAAGATCAGTGTGGCTGAGCTCCAGAGATGCAGTCAGGAGATGGGAGAAAGTTGTAGAAAGTCAACCATCACTGCAGCCCTCCACCAGTCGGGCTTTATGGCAGAGTGGCCCGACGGAAGCCTCTCCTCAGTGTAAGACACATGAAAGCCCGCATGGAGTTTGCTAAAAAACACCTGAAGGACTCCAAGATGGTGAGAAATAAGATTCTCTGGTCTGGGGGGCGCATGCGCGGCGCAATGCTGGACGGAAGCTAGAAACTTAGCTCCGCCGGAGGGGACAGAGAGAGACCGCTTCCTCTGGGCTTTCAACACTGAATTTTGAACTAAAAACTAGGGATGCACAGAAATGAAAATTTTGGGCCGAAACCGAAAATGCAGGATGCCCTTGGCCGAAAACCGAAAATTACTTTTTCCCCCAAAAAAATGTAATAGATGGATAGAACAGGGGCATACACCAAAAACAGGTAGTGACGTACACCTGTCGCTGCCACCCTGTCACAGTATATGTACTGTGACGGGTTGGGAAGAGGTAATTTAATTACCAATGGTATTTGTATTATGCAGCATGAGGGGTTAATGTATTATCACTGCTGGTCACTCATCTATTAGTGATCGACCAGTGGCAGGTAATTAACCCCTTTGTGCTGCATTAGTGCAACCAGTGTTAATTAACACTGATACTGGTTGCACTAATGCAGCACAAAGGGGTTAATTAACTGCCACTGGTCGATCACTAATAGATGAGTGACCTGCAGTGACAATACATTAACCCCTCATGCTTCATAATACAAATACCATTGGTAAGCTGCCTCAGCTCCCCCCCCCCCCATCTCCCCCCCACCCCCACTGCCTCAGCGTCCCCCTCCTCGGGTGTCCTTCATTCAAAAGTCCCGCCTCTGGCCGGCGGCACCGCCTCTCTCATACCAGGCGGGGGGGCAGGGCGAGCGGCCGCTATAGATAGAACTAATGTGATCATTCACTGTCAGCTCAGCACGACTATGTGTGAATGAGAACAGAACTGACCTGACACCGGGCGGGGGGGCGGGCGGAGCGGCCGCTATTAGCTGTAACTATGTGAGAGCTTCACTTCCCTGTCAGCGGAGATACATGCCTGTCAGGGAAGTAAAGCGCTCACATAGTTACAGCTAGCGGCCGCTCCCCCCGCCCGGTGTCAGGTCAGTTCTGTTCTCACTCAACATAGTCGCGCTGAGCTGACAGGGATAATTCACATAGTTCTATCTATAGCAGCCGCTCCCCCCGCCTGGTATGTCCATTCATAATGCACAGATCGTAGTAGGGACGTCATTAGGAGGCGGACGGCCGGCCAGAGGCGGGACTTTTAAAACCTGCCCTGCGCCCTCCTCCTTCCCCACGGCGGCTATATTTATTTTCGGCAATGTTAACCCATTATCGGCCGATAATTTCGGTGGCTTAAATTTCGGTGCATCCCTACTAAAAACACTCCGCACCCCCGTAGGAGACTATCGTGCATGCCGTCAGCCAAGAAAGGACAGAGAGGCCGCCCTCCTAAGCGCTCCTTGACCACATACCTGCTCCGGGCCAAAGAGTCATCCAGGATGCCCCAAGATGGCGCCGCACCAGCTCCCGCGCCAGATCCAGCTGCTCCACTGGCCACGCCGGCCTCACCAGCGATACACACGGCTAATCGTGAGTACACTCAATCGGTCACCAAAGAAGACTTGGATGCTGGCTTCGCTGCAATTTACGAGAAGTTAGCAGACAAGTTCCAAACAGTGATTGACAAGTCCACTAACACTCTTACGGCCGAAATTGCGGCTCTGGGGGGGGCGCACGGACTTGCTCGAGGCCAAACATGATGAGCTTGCCATAGCCCACAATGATCTGCGAAAGGACTTTGAGCAACTTTCCGATAATTACTCGATCTTACAATCCCAGGTGGAAGACCTTGATAACCGAAATCGCAGAAATAATCTGCGCCTTAGAGGTCTCCCTAAAACAATAGCAGATTTAACTCCTGCAGTGCTTAAACTGTTCGGTGACCTTTTGCCAGACAGACCAGCCTCAGCATTTACATGCGATAGGATCCACAGAGCTTTGCGCCCTAAACCCCCCCCCCCCCAGACAAGCCTCAGAGGGACGTTGTCCTATGCCTTAAGGACTTTCTCATCAAGGAAGATATCCTCCGTGCCTCTAGGAATACCCCTAATATCATTTACGAGGGCACTAGGATCCAGATATACCCGGACATTTCTCAAGCCACCCTGGATAAAAGGCGCAGAATGAAAGAGGTCACTTCAGTCCTGCAGGCTGCCAGGATCCGCTATAGGTGGGGGTTTCCCTTTAAATTATCAGTCCCACACAATGGCACGACCTATGTGGTCTTTAATCTCGCAGAGGGAAAGGAACTTCTCATTAAACTGGGCCTCATCACAGCTGAGCCTGTGTCACACCAGCACATCACTCCCAGGCCCTCTCCTATTTGGTCTACCCCTGCCTCCAGAAGAGACAGTCGTCGGAGCCGCAAACCCTTTCAGGGATCCTTCGGTTTAATTCAACCAGGTCGTAATAATTTGGCTCTACTTGATTCAAGTTTTTGGACTGACAGAAAAAATTTTTTTTTTATGTTTTTTGAGGATGACTAGCCTTATGATAATATTTTTGTAAGGATGGGTTTACATGATGATTTGGGCAATGGTTCTCCTGGTTGTATGGTACGATATATGTTATGCCCTTATTATATTTCTCTCTCTCCCTTCTCGCTGGTTTGACTCCACAATTCTGCCTGTGTTGACCCCCACCCCGACCCCATCCACATGCACAGCAAATTTTGTGCGTCTGGACGGTCTGGCTGTGGATCCCCATTGGCGGAAATTGGACGTTACTGTCCATGGTTACTTGCTTTTATGGATGGGTTTCTTTTTTCTTACCCATCCCCCGAATTTCTTAAATGTGTATCTTTTGTTTTTTCACAAGTTTTTTTTTTATTTTCTTGCTGCTCACGCAGGTTTACACTTTAAAAGGAAAGTCTAATGATTTGGTCAATGTGATTTCTCAGGCGGTGTCGCTCTGCTCAGTGTGGCTCTCTCTTGCTGAGGGGTCTGCTGGGCGTGATGACAGCACCCTATTCCCTCCACCAAGTACAGGTATATTGTTGCAATTAGATGAATCTCCAGCTGTTGGTAGTTTTCAGTTCTGGTTTTTCATGTTACAACATGCTAATCAATATCAAGCACTAGGCGATTTCTCAGGTGTTCATTATGGGTCTTAAAGTGATTTCGCATAATGTACAGGGATTTAATTCCCCTAACAAGAGGCGCAAGGCCTTCAGACACTACAAACGGTTGGGAGAGGATATCATTCTCCTGCAGGAGACACACTTTGTGGACACCAATAGCCCGAAATATTTTCATAAAGCATATCAACAGTTCAGATGTTCTACCTATAGCAATAAAACTAGGGGGGTTGCCATCTTTATTCGTAACAACATAATGTTTGACATCACTTCTTCATTTTGCGAACCCAGAGAGCAGATTCCTTATCCTGAGGGGTAATTTGAATGGGAAAAAGATTACCATAGCCTCAATATATGCTCCGAATAACTCCTCTTCGGCTTTTTTTAAGTCATTTTTAGATACACTTGCTAAATTCGAGTCTCCACACATGATAGTTGGGGGGGATTTTAATTTAGTGGCACACCCATCACTGGACAGGAGTAGAATTTTGCCTTCATCTAAAACATTCCCTAAATTTTTGACACGCTCGCTGAGCGATCTACAGTTAGTGGACGCATGGAGGGCGCACAATGTTGGAATCAAGTCTTATACTTTTTACTCGCACCCTCATGACAGTTCAGCTAGGCTTGATTACATATTCTGCACTCCAGTTATTCTGGCAAGCTCCTCAGATGCCCGAATTCACCCATGCCCATGGTCTGATCACCAAATTGTCTCCTTCGAAACAAATTGTATTGGTCTTATGGACTACTTATAATTGGAGACTAAATGACTCATTACTGAATGACCCCACCTTCATTTCCCAGATTACCTCATCCCT
This sequence comes from Pelophylax lessonae, assembly GCF_965119305.1. Classification (NCBI taxonomy): domain Eukaryota; kingdom Metazoa; phylum Chordata; class Amphibia; order Anura; family Ranidae; genus Pelophylax; species Pelophylax lessonae. The sequence goes on from NC_138772.1 coordinate 250,018,318, forward strand.
GGAAGATTACTTTTCTCTTAATGAGAATGGTGAGACTCAGATATCCACTATCTGGACTGCTCATAAAGCGGTCATTAGAGGTAGAATCATAGCCCTGGCTTCCGCCCGTAACAAAGCCAGAATAGCAGACATTACACAACTGACAAAGGAACTAGACTGCTTGTACTTGCAGTTTAATCAATCCCCTTCCCAGGCTCTAAGAGATCAAATCGACTCTAAACGACATGCTTTAAATATGATTCTAACTAATGACACAGAGAAATCTCTCAGATGGTCCAAGGCCAAATTCATTTTACATAGCAATTCCCCCTCATCCATGTTCGCCAGAAAACTCGCTCAGAACATTAGGCCCACACATGTTTACAAACTAAGGAGACCAGACAGCAAAGTAGTTTCTAATCCTAAACAAGTACTTGATATCTTCACCAAATTTTACAAAGACCTCTTATCCAAACCCTCATCATTCCCAGCAAATAAATTTGATGCCTGGATCAATAAACTCCATCTCCCAGCCCTTTCTCAGACAGATAAGGAAAAGATAGACGCTCCTTGTTCAGAGGAAGAGGTTTTACATATCATCAAATCCCTTAAAACATCAACTGCCCCGGGCCCAGATGGCTTTTCGGCCAATTATTATAAATCCTTTGCCTAAACTCTCATCCCCAGGCTAACTAAACTTTTTAATAAAGGTCCTTCGGGGTGGTAGCTTTCCAAATGAGATGCTTCTAGCGAACATGTCCCTTATCCCAAAGCCAGAAAAGGATCATACACTGCCACAGAACTTCAGACCCATATCTGTCATAAATAATGATCTCAAGTTGTTTGGTAGACTTCTGGCTAACCGGCTGGCAGAACACATAACTAAATTGATTTCCCCAGACCAAACAGGTTTCATACCAGGAAGGCAACTGACAGATAATATAAGGCTCACGGCTAACATTATACAAGATGCGAATCGAAAAAAATCACCGACATGCATGGTCAGCTTGGACATTCACAAAGCCTTTGATAATGTCAGCTGGGAATATATGGAAAACCTCTTGCCTAAATATGGTCTGGGTGAAAATTTTGTTCATGGCTTCAAGGCTTTGTATGATTCCCCCCAAACAAGAGTTCGCATTCCGGGATGTAATTGTGACTTTTTTTCTATTAACAGGGGCACACGGCAGGGGTGCCCGCTTTCGCCCCTGTTGTTTGCCCTTGCCATTGAGCCCTTGGCATGCGCAATTAGAGGGAATCAAAAGATTAAAGGTTATAATAAAGAAAATAATGAGTATAAACTTAGTCTATATGCGGATGATGTTCTTTTATATCTGGCAGACCCGCACATCTCTCTACCACGTTTTAATTGAATTAGCTGAATTTCAGACGTTCTCTGGTTTGGGTGTCAACATTTCTAAATGCTCACTTATGCCACTGCACATGCCCTCCTGGATGCAGACATCTATCAGAGAGAACTTCTTTCTCGTGGTGTTCTGGATCCTTTAAATACCTAGGCGTACCAATTACCCCCCACTTTGAATCCCTATACATCACTAATATTCCCCCTATGTTTAAGAAACTAGGAGCTCTGCTTCAATTCTGGTCCTCTCATCATATCTCGCTACTGGGCAGAGTAGCGGCGGTGAAGATGGTGATTCTCCCGAAAATCCTTTTTTTTTTTTTTTTAGAGCACTCCCGGTGTTGGTGCCTAAAATCGCATATATTGAGATTCCAGAGGGAGTTGTCTAGGTTTGTGTGGAACGGAAGGAAACCTAGGCTTGGTAAACAGGTTTCGCATGCATCACAAGATATGGGGGGTTGGGTCTTCCTGACCTGTGGTCCTACTACCTGGCTACAAAGTATATACAGATTGCACATTGGCATTAGGATGGGAATGATATACCCTGGCTTTCATTTGAAAGGTCCTCTATTGGGCCATATTCTTTGCCAGCCTGCCTCTGGTCATCCATTATACTTAAAAACCGCTCTCAATCTAATAAACTTGTGTATAACCTCCTTCAGTTATGGCATAAATATAAAGACACCTGCTCTATGCTCTCACCAATTTCCCCATTGGCAACCTTTATGTCAGAGGTAGACTCTGTCGTTCCCCCATAGACAGGGACCTTCTAGGTCCGTGGATTCGGAAGGACCTAGTTTCCCTTAAGACTCTTTCCACGGGAAATGTATTCTATTCTTTTGATCAAATCCTAGCGATACATAAATTACCAGAATCCGAACGCGCCCATTATGAGGTCATTCGAGATTTCTTCAACTCTAACCACTCCTTAACATTACTCCCTCCATTTACCTCTTTTGAAAATATATGTTGCTCATTCCCTAGAGGTAAAGGCCTAATTTCCCTGTTATTTAATCATATCAATAATTCTTCTTTACCAGAGAAGCACAAGTACATGCTTAAGTGGGAGGAAGAATTGAATACCTCCTTCTCCATCTTGGACTGGAGGTGTAGGATAAAAAACATGAGAGCCAGTACCAGATCATCTACAAGCAGGGACTCCCCAATCAAATTGTTCACCAGGTGGTATCTTACGCCCTCTCTGTTACATTCATATTATGACTCAGTCTCCGCTAGGTGTTTCAGAGGTTGTTCTGAAGAGGGCACTCTTTTGCACATATTTTGGGGGTGTAACCATCTCCAGCCTATCTGGAAAAATGTAAGCCGTCTACTATCAGTCATAGCCGATTCTGTTATTTCCATCACGCCAAGCATGTGCATTCTGTATACTAACATCAGAGGAGTACCATCCCAAAAAAACAAATTATTCTACACTCTTATGTCATCTGTTCAATGGATGGTGGCTTCAAATTGGAGGTCTGACCTGATCTCCTGGAAGCAGGTAGTCTCCAGAATGGAAAACATAAAAATGTCAGAAAAGGTACTGCATTCAATTCAGGGTAGCATGTCAGTTTTCCATGCTAAATGGGATATATGGGATAAATTTGACTACTAACTACGCCCATATGTTTATTTTATTCCTCATCCTTTGGATTGTTAACATTTTGAACGGAGATTATCTAGCATGCTTGACTTGTCTTTTTTCAACTATATGACTACATAATGCCCTTTATGCTCTGTACAAGCTATACAATATTGCCTTTATGTATTGTATTGTTACTACATTGATCACCATACTGTTGTATTGATCGTTTTGTTATTTTTGTATGACTTTCCAATAAAATATTTTATAAAACAAAAAAAGATTCTCTGGTCTGATGAGACCAAAATAGAACTTTTTGGCCTTAATTCTAAGCGGTATGTGTGGAGAAAACCAGGCACTGCTCATCACCTGTCCAATACAGTCCCAACAGTGAAGCATGGTGGTGGCAGCATCATGCTGTGGGGGTGTTTTTCAGCTGCAGGGACAGGACGACTGGTTGCAATCGAGGGAAAGATGAATGCGGCCAAGTACAGGGATATCCTGGACAAAAACCTTCTCCAGAGTGCTCTGGACCTCAGACTGGGCCGAAGGTTTACCTTCCAACAAGACAATGACCCTAAGCACACAGCTAAAATAACGAAGGAGTGGCTTCACAACAACTCCGTGACTGTTCTTGAATGGCCCAGCCAGAGCCCTAACTTAAACCCAATTGAGCATCTCTGGAGAGACCTAAAAATGGCTGTCCACCAACGTTTACCATCCAACCTGACAGAACTGGAGAGGATCTGCAAGGAGGAATGGCAGAGGATCCCCAAATCCACGTGTGAAAGACTTGTTGCATCGTTCCCAAAAAGACTCCTGGCTGTATTAGATCAAAAGGGGGCTTCTACTAAATACTGAGCAAAGGGTCTGAATACTTAGGACCATGTGATATTTCAGTTTTTCTTTTTTAATAAATCTGCAACAATGTCAACAATTCTGTTTTTTTCTGTCAGTATGGGGTGCTATGTGTACATTCATGAGGAAGAAGAATGAACCTAAATGATTTTAGCAAATGGCTGCAATATAACAAAGAGTGAAAAATTTAAGGGGGTCTGAATACTTTCCGTACCCACTGTGTGTATATATATGTATATATATATATATATATATATATATATATATATATATATATATATATATATATATATATATATATATATATATATAGTTACATAGTTAGTGAGGTTGAAAAAAAGACATCAGTCCATCCAGTTCAACCTATGTGTGTGTGTGTTTGCTTTTAACCGTACATTGTATACCCCTGTATGTTTTGGTCTCTAAGGTGCCCATCTAATAGTTTTTTGAAACTATCAATGCTCCCTGCTGATACGACTGCTTGTGGAAGAGAATTCCACACCCTTACCGCTCTTACAGTGAAGAACCCCTTACGCATTTTAAGGTTAAACCGCCTTTCCTCTAGTTTTAGTGAGTGGCCACGTGTCTTATTGTATTCCCTTACTCTGAATAGTTTGTTTCTTATGCTAGGGTTGCCAGTACAGTATTTGTACATTGATATCATATCCCCCTCAATCGGCTCTTCTCCAGAGAGAATAGGTTCAGTGCTTGTAGTCTTTCCTCATAGCTGATGTCCTCCATTCCCCTAATTATTTTTGTTGCCCTTCTCTGGACTCTTTCCAATTCCAGCACATCCTTCCTGAGGACTGGTGCCCAGAACTGGACAGCATACTACAGATGTGGCCGGACCAGAGTCTTGTAGAGCGGGAGAATAATCTCTCTATTTCTGGAGTGAATCCCCTTTTTTATACATCCCAGAATTCTGTTGGCTTTGCTTGCAGCGGCTTGGCATTGCATGCCACTGCCAAGCCTGTTGTCTACCAGTACCCCCAAGTCTTTTTCATCCTAGACTCACCCAGTGGTTCCCCCCCTAGTGAGTAGCTTGCTTTCTGGTTTCTGGCCCCCAAGTGCATTACTTTACATTTTTCAACATTAAACCTCATCTGCCATGTAGTTGCCCACCCCGTTATTTTGTTCAGGTCCGCTTGTAAGGTTTCCACATCACGCATAGAAGACATTGGCATGCTTAGTTTAGTATCATCCGCAAATACTGAGATTGTACTAGATATCCCCTCCTCTAGATCATTTATGAATAAATTAAACAGGATTGGTCCCAGGACAGAACCCTGGGGGACCCCACTTTCCACACCCGCCCAATCCGAGTACTCCCCATTAATCATCACCCTCTGGACTCTCCCCTGGAGCCAGTTCTCTATCCAGGTACTCACCTTATGGTCCATACCTACCTTCCTTAGTTTGTACAGTAAGCGTTTGTGGGGAACGGTGTCAAAGGCCTTTGCAAAGTCCAGATACACCACATCCACAGGCTTTCCTTTATCTAGGTGGCAGCTCACTTCATCGTAGAAGGTTAGTAGATTGGTTTGGCAAGAACGATTTTTCATAAATCCATGCTGATTACTGCTAATAATACAGTTTTCATTACTAAAGTCTTGTATGTGGTCCCTTAACATCCCCTCCAAAATCTTGCAGACTACAGATGTTAGGCTGACCGGCCTATAGTTACCCGGGATACACCTCGGCCCCTTTTTAAATATTGGTACCACGTTGGCTTTTTTCCAATCGGCTGGCACCATACCCGTCTGTAAACTATCCTTAAAGATCAAGAATAATGGTCTGGCAATCACCTGGCTGAGCTCTTTAAGAACCCTTGGGTGCAAGCCATCCGGTCCCGGTGATTTATTTATGTTAAGTTTCTCTAGTTTAGTTCTAAGTCTATCTTCTGTTAGCCATGGCAGCACTTCCTGAGGTGTGTTGTTTAGTTCGGCCTTACAAGCTAGGTTCGTGTAGCCCCCCCGATTCTTTTGTGAAGACTGAAGAGAAGAAATTATTTAACACTTCCGCCTTTTCTCTGTCCTCTGTGGCCATATTTCCTTTGTCATCTTTTATGGGGCCAATGTGTTCTGGCCTCGCTTTCTTGCTGTTTATATACTTAAAGAATTTCTTGGGGTTCTTTTTACTCTCCTCCACTATAGGTCTCTCGTGTTCTATTTTAGCCGCCCTGATTTCGTTTTTACATTTCTTATTACACTCTTTGTAATGCTTAAATGCTGCCAATGACCACTCAGTCTTGTATTTTTGAAGGCCTTTTCTTTAGCACTAATATGCATTTTTATGTTGGAGTTTAGCCACCCAGGGTTTAATTTTGCTCTTTTAAATTTATTTCCCTTTGGAATGCACTGGTCAATCCCGTTAAGTATGCTCTTGAAGCACTCCCATTTTTCCTCCGTGTTCTTTGTTCCCAGGGTTCTATCCCAATTGATATTTTCTAGCAGCGAGCGCAGTTTTGGGAAATTGGCTCTTTTGAAATTCAGCGTCCTTATATTACCCCTCTGCTTCCTATAACTGTAATTAATACTGAAACTTATTGACCTATGGTCACTGTTTCCTAAGTTGCCCCGTATTTCTATATCCGTGAGCAGGTCTGTATTGTTGGTAATCAGTAGGTCAAGTACCGCATTATTTCTCGTTGGTGCATTCACCATCTGACCCATGAAATCGTCCTGCAAAATATTTAGGAACTGCCTAGCCTTGGCTGAGTGTGCAGTTCCTTCTGCCCAGTCTATATCAGGATAATTAAAGTCCCCCATTATAATTACATTTCCCATCCTTGCTGCCAATCCTATCTGTAAAATGAGGTCCGCCCCCCCCTCCTCCCTCAGGTTGGGGGGCCTATAGCATACGCCCAATATTACCTTCCCCACAGTGCCTTCCCTTTGAAGCTCTACCCATAGGGATTCTGCCTCGTCCTTAGCTCCATTATTAATATCATCCCTCATATTTACCTGTACACTGTTCTTAATATACAGACATACCCCTCCCCCTTTTTTACATTCTCTATCTCTGCGATAAAGGGAATACCCCTGAATGGTCGCCATCCAATCATGAGAGCTGTCGAACCAAGTCTCAGTTATCCCCACAAAATCTAAGTCCTCCTCAAACATCAGCAGCTCCAGCTCTCCCATCTTGTTGGCCAGGCTTCTGGCATTGGTATACAAACCTCTTAAATTTTGACCGGTTACATATATCCTCATTTAATGTTTTTAGGCTGCTCTCTTGATTTTTCCCCATACCCACCCTGGGTTTAGGAGCTCTGAACACCCTACCGCTAATGCCCCCATTTCTGCCCTCTGAAACTTGCTTTCCACTGGCTAATTCTACATCTGTACCCTCCCCCCCCCCATCACCTAGTTTAAAAGCCCCTCTAACTTTTTGGCCATCCTCTAACCCAGTACGGCTGCACCCTCCCCATTTAGGTGAAATCCGTCCCTACCAAAGAGCCGGTGGCAGACTGAGAAGTCGACCCAGTTCTCCAGGAACCCAAAACCCTCCTTACTACACCAGCTCCTCAGCCACTTGTTAACTTCCCTAATCTCCCGCTGCCTCTCTGGTGTGGCTCGAGGTACAGGTAGTATTTCGGAAAATACTACCTTGGAGGTCCTCCTCCTCAGCTTAGCGCCACACACACACACACACATACATACACACATATACCTGCATACATAGAGATTATATATATATATATATATATATATATATATATATATATATATATATATATATATATATATATATATATATATATATATACATATATATATATATACATATATATATATATATATATATATACATACACACACACACACATACACACACATACACCTATATACACACACACACACACACACATTTTTTTTTTTTATTATTTAAATAAATCATTCTCTGAATGAATGGAGGAAGGAAAATCTACACCCTGGCTGGCTGGTAAAGAGAAAGGGGAAAATTAAGCAGATGGAGGGGAAGGAGGGATACAATAAAATGGAACAAACTCACCTGGAGAGGAGGGAAAAAACTGGATTTTTTACTTACCTTAAAATCCTTTTCTCTTAAGCTCATTGACAGACGCAGGACTCATATTTTGATATCCGTAGGGTTATACTGTCCTCCGTAGGGTTATACTGCCCCCTACAGGAGTAGGACACTAGGCAGAAAAAAAGTTCTGGCTATGCCTATGGGCAGTCCCAGGGGGTATACCCTCTCACTTCCTGCTATAAAGAGAAAAGGATTTTACGGTAAGTCAAATATCCAGTTTTCTCTGTCGCAGGACTCATATCTTGATATCCGTAGGGATGTCCCAAAGCAATGCCACAATTGAGGGGTGGGATAGCAGAAGAAAAACATCCCATAAAGGCCAAAAACATAGCCAACCAGGAACCACAGGACTCATCGGAACAAAAAGATGAGACCCACCTGAAAAACAAAAACAGAACCCCCTAGGTAGACCAAGGGTCCCCTCAAACAGCAGCCTGCAAAACCTTGCGGCCCAAAGAGGCATCCGTAGATGCCAGCCCAACAACCGTATAAAATAAAAGGTATGAACAGACGACCAGGTAGCCGCCTTGCAAACCTGAAGCACAGACGCCTGATGGCGGAAAACCCAGGAAGCACTAAGCTCCAGAGTAGAATGCGCCTTAACAGGGAAAGGAGGAACATGACCCTTAATCGAACAAGCCTGCACCACCGTCTGCCTGATCTATCCGGAGAAAGTCGCAGCAGATGCAGACAACCCCTTTCTAGGGCCATCCGCGATCATATAGAGCGAATGCGACTGACGAAAAAGAGTCAGCAGTGGCCAGGTACACCCTGAGTGCCCGAACCACATCCAAGGTGTGCAAATTCCTTAGGGTGGCTGGGCTGAGGACACAGGGAAATCAACACAATACTCATTTAAATAAAAAAGGAGACCACCTTAGGAAAGAAGGACGGATCCGGACAAAGAACCACTTAAGCCCCATGAACCACCAGATAGGGGGAACAAAAAGGACAACACAGCCAGTTCCGACACCCTGCGTGCAGAAGTAACAGCTACCAAAAAGGCTACCGTCTGGGATAAGGTAAGCAGGGGAATCTCCCTAGTACAAAGGGAGGTTTATGGAGAACCGACAGCAACAAATTAAGGTCCCAGGGCGGTAAGAAAGAGCGCACCGGAGAAACCAGGTGCCACACCCCCTGGATGAAAGTGCGCACCAGGGAATGAGTGGCCAGTGGCCTCTGGGAGAAAATAGCCAAGGCCGAGACCTGACCCTTGATAGTACTCAAAGCCAGCTTCCACTCAACCCCCCCGTTGAAGGAAGGCCAAGACCCGAGCCATCGAGTAAGAATGTGAAGGAACCCCGAGAGGTACTCACACCACGCATCATAAAACTTCAATGCACGATGAGAGATCATTCTAGAAGTCGCTTTCCTCACTTTAAGCAGAGTAGGCATAACTGAAGCAGACAATCCCCTGTGCTTCAGCACCTGGCTCTCAACAGCCAAGCCGTCAAGCAGGATGGAAGATCGGCCCCCGAGACAGCAGATCCTCCCTGAGAGGAAGCCTCCAAGGAGTGTCTGCGACCAGCCAGACCAAAGCGGCTTACTAGGCGTGACGAGGCCAGTCCGGGGCCACAAGAATGACCGGAATTCCTTCCACCTCTATCCTGCGAAGAAACCTCAGCTGCAACTTGAGAGGAGGAAAGGCATACAGCAACTGATACCGCCCCCACGGGGCCACCAGCGCATCTGTGGCATCTGCCAGAGGATCTCGGGAGCGGGCTAAAAACCCCTGCACCCTCCTATTGCGCCGGGACTCCAACAGATCCACATCCGGGGTGCCCCAATGAAGGCACAACTGGTGAAACACCTCCGGACGAAGAGACCATCCCCCTTGATCGAAGGTCTGTCGGCTGAGAGAAAATCTGCCTGCCATATTTCCACGCCTGGAATGTGAACAGCGGAGAGAGCTGGAACAAGCGTTCCGCCCAACGAGGATGCCGTCCACTTCCAAGGCCGCAAGGACACTCTTGTGCCTCCATGGTGAGTGACATAATCCACGGCCGTGGCATTGTCTAAACGAACCTGCACTGGACAGTCCCAAAGATGCTCGGACCAGTGAACAAGGCAAAGCCTGATCGCTCTCAGTTCCAATACAGTTATCGGCAACCTGGATGCTTCCAGGGACCAGATTCCCTGAGCAGAAAACCTGCCGAGAACCCCTCCCCACCCGGATAGACTGGCATCCATGGTGACAATCGTACAATAGATCGGAAGAAAGGATTTCTCTCGACGGAGCAATGGAGACCGAAGCCACCATAGCAGGGAGCCCCTGGTCCGCTCGCACAGCCAGAACAGATTGTCCAGAGAATCGGGATTCCCGTTCCATTAGAGAAGATCTCCCTTTGGAGGGTCCTCGTATGAAACTGAGCAAAAGGCACCGCCTCAAAAAGACGCCACCATCAGTCCCAGAACGCTCCAGCAGATCCGAAGGGACGATCATTTGGTGGACAGCAACAGCCGAGTCGCTGTTTGGATTTTCTGGAGATTTTTCGCAGGGAGAAACACCTTGGCCAAGGACCCAGCCAAACCCAGGCCCAGATAGTCCTGTCTCCTGGAGGGGACCAGGGACGACGTCAGCAGGCACACAAGCCACCCAAACTCTGGCAGAGAGGTCATGCTGATCTCCAAATTTGGCATCAGAACCTGCAGATTCGCCGCACGGAGGAGGAGGTCGTCCAGGTAGCCCAGGACCAACATCCCCTGTTGCCGCAAGAGCGCCAGAACCGGAGCCAAAACCTTGAGAAGACCTGGGGAGCAGAGGCGAGACCAAAGGGTAACGCCACAAACAGATAATGGTTCTCTCCCACGGCAGAGCGCAGAAAACGCTGGTGTCCCGCGCAAATGGGAAATGTGAAGGTAGGCACATTCGATGTCAATGGAGGCCAAAAGGTCCCCCGAAGCAGGGAGGCCACCATTTCTGGGCACAGCGAACAGATGTGAGTAAAAACCCAGAAAAATGTTCTCTAGTTGTACCCAGTCCTGTACAGCCCGCAACAGAGCCCATAGGCAATTCGGGGACAACCTCACAATGGAAGGTAATAACCTCACCGGCTGAACCGATCGAAACTCAATCTTGTACCCCGACCGCATGACCTTGTGAGGTCCGGAAGGGCTTTGCCTTGTCGACCGCTCCAGAGGAACGAAAAAACAGCTTGTGAGCTGAAATGGAGGGTCCCTGTCTGCGACGAGGGTCCTTACCCTTGATAGCCTGTGGGAGAAAGGTGCTCTTGCCCCCAGCGAGACCTTTGATGATATCAACCAGGGTAACACCAAACAGGTGATCCCCCTGTTTGGTGTTACCGGAGGACCACCGCCGAAATGACAAACACCCCAGCATTGGAGCAGTATCCAGTGTGGCATCGCAAATAAATCGCAGCCCCTGCACCATCTGGTCCAGTAACTCCGACATGGCGGGGGGGGGGGTGGTTTCTCCCCTCCAGGTCACAGCGTAGGAACCCGGTCCATTCCGTTATGTTTGCGAAACCAGGGCAATGGTAAACACTGGTCTGAAGGCAGACCATACCAGGGAGAACATAGTGCGAGATACAGACTATGCCCTACGATCAACTAGATCCCCCCAACGGAGGGTAAGCGGCACCATCCACTCTTTTAATGAGGGACTCCTCAAAATGGATATCGCCAAGCAATCCGCGTTAGGCATGCAGGAAAAGGAAAAAACCTTTGTCACCCTGGAGGGCTTGCGAGTGACAACGGCAACCTGCGTAAGTCGCAGCTGCGTCCTCCAGCTTTAGGGTATCCCGGGCAGACACAATCAGCGCGTCCACCAGTGCCTTATCTTGCGCGACAGCGGAGGCAGAAAGGTCATCCTCACTATCAGAGGAGACGGGCACGAGACAGCAGCCCCAGGGGGGGGGGGGGGGGGGGGGGGAGACCTGCGTCAGCAGCGACTGGTTCAGATTCCGAATCTGAGGCAGCAGACGAGGCAGGGGTAGGCGGAGGTCGTTGTTTGCCCCTGAAAGGTCACCCCCACCCGGGACACAAATCACTCCAGGACCACCCAAAGTGCATCAATAGTGAGCTGGGAACTGGAGGGCCCTGCAGCCACCACGAGGGGATCAGGTGATCAGCAGGGTCCATGGGACACCAAAGGAACCTGTTAGCAAAATTTGACAAAACTGAAAAAAAATGTCATTTTTTTTTTTAAATAAAAAAAAGTCTCCCAGCGCTACAGCGCCCCCCCAGTGGCCAGGCAGCGTGCCTAGAAACCCCCGCAAAGAGGGAGAGAAAGACCTCCAAAGTCTCACCACCCACAGGAAGATGCACCAGAAGTCCCAGGATCACTCCCAGCAGCGCTTGTCCTCAAAAAGGGAAGGTCTGTAGAGTGATGTGCCCGAGTCTAGGGAGGGGCTCCACCCTCTCACACGCCTCCAGGAACTCCCACAGAAGCCCAGCTCTGAGGAAAAAACGAGCTGGGTGTACCAAGATGGCCACCGACATGTGAAGCACATGGAGGCTAAAAGAAAATGGCGGCCCCGCACGGCTGTGGCGGTAAAGGGGGACCCCCCTCCTGACTGACAGATGATCGACCGGCAGGTGGGCCCTGGGGAGTCAGGTAGGAACCCTCCCTGCACAACAGCTGTCTGCACCGGCGGGACCCCCGCCCCCTCAGCGACCTGCATGCAGATCCAGTCTCCCCACATATCCCCAGTCGCGACAGAGACCCCCCAGGAGAGGGGAAAGGGGGGGGGGGGAGGAAGGGAGGCACCACAGGTAGGGGGTGCACAGGGGAACAGAGGGGACCCAGAGAAATGGGGGTCCGACCATCCCAGGGAGGGGCCCACGCCCACCCCAGAGCCAGCCATGAGGAAAAGGGGGGGAACATTTACTCACCATACCGGAACAGTGCGGGCGCCACTCCAGACAAAACCCCTCGCCTCTCAGTGGGGGGGGGTGTCGGCCAAAGGGAACACTGCGACCTGGCGGGACGTTTAAGCCGCGGGCCTTTCCCCGTCCAGCGGGACTATGTCGCGGCCGACCCAGCGCGCGGAGATAGGGCCTGCACGCGCTCGTAGGCCGGCTGGGGTGACGACTGGATCTCAGCATCCAGCCCGACGCCCAGATCCGGCATAATTGCTTGTAGATCTCATAGGAACAATTCGGAGAAAAAAAGCTAGCTAAAAAAGGAATTATCTAAAAAAGCTTGCCAGGACCAGAGATCCCAGGAGGAACTTAGGTCCTTACTCCTGACTAGGCAGAAAAAAAACTGACATCCTATAGCAGGAAGTGAGAGGGTATACCCCCTGGGACTGCCCATAGGCATAGCCAGAACTTTTTTCTGCCTAGTGTCCTACTCCTGTAGGGAGCAGTATAATCCTACGGATATCAAGATATGAGTCCTGCGTCTGTCAATGAGCGACAGAGAAATAAAATGTAGATACCTGAAGAAAGATAGCGGGGGGAAGTCAAAGAATGCTGATCCTACTGCTGCTGCCATCAATGCCAATCACAAAAAAAGTCTTTATGCAAAAGAGTTATGGCAGACTGCGTTCCTGATTAGGAAACTCTGCATACCCCAAAAGATCCGCAGAAGGGGTTCCCAGACTTTTTAGCGCTATGAGCGGCCCAAGTACAGGGACTGCGCTTGGGAGAGGCTTAACCCAGGGGAAGGTGCCAGGTGGTCAGCAGGTAGGGACATACTGCTACTCTTCACTAGTCCAGAGGTATGAGGAAAAAAAAAGGAGAATGCTGGGAGTAGGGGGGAGTCTTTCTTTTAAGCTATTCACTAGTCCTGAAGGCGGAGTAGAGGCGGAGCTCTATCACAGGTATGCTGCCATTGAGGCACCAGGAAAATTATTTTCTCGGAGTCCTCTGACAGTCGCCGCCCCTTTTCAAATCCATTACGAATGGGTAATGACTGCACTTCTAGGAGTAAGCTAGGCAGTTATTAAACAGTTAATAACACAGTTTTTTTTAACCAGACACACCTCTAGGGGGCTTCCCTCAGGCATTATCCCTCAGCTACTTCCTGTATCTTACCAGTTCTTGTAGCAAGCAGTACCGCCAGGCAAACACAACACCACATCTATAAAAATAGACACCAGAGGGGCAGGGGCGGCGACTGTAAGAGGACTCAGAGAAAAGAATTTTACGGTAAGACTTTACAAAAATTCTATTTTCTCTTACGTCCTCTGACAGTCGCCGCCCCTTTTCAAATCCATTACGATTGGGAGGTCCCAAAGCAGTACAGGTCTTCCCAAGGTTTTGGCTCCAGGTGTGAGGGGTGGGGAAACAAACGCAACCATCAAATAGGTAACGAAGGCCACCCTAGGCAAAACATTGCCCTAAAATGAACTGGAAAAAACCAGGAAAGCGAAAACCAAAGAAGAGACAAGACTCTTCAAACAACTGCCGCACTCAAAACTTCTGCGGCCAAAAGAAGCATCCGAGGATGCCAAAAACCTCAATAGTGTTGAATTTTGTAAAGGTGTGCACAGTCGACCAAGTCGCCGCCTTACACACCTGAGCCACAGAAGCCTGATGGCGAAAAGCCCAAGAGGCACTAATGGCCTGAGTGGAATGAGCCTTTACAGGGTAAGGAGGAATCACTTGACCCTTAACAAATTAGGCCTTAACCCCAGTCTGTCTGATCCATTTTAAAATGGTCCCTGCAGACTCAACAAAGCCCTTCCAAGGTCCCCCAGGAAGAACAAATAAGGAATCAGATTTCCTAATGGACTCCGTGGCAGATAGGGAAATCCTAATAGCCCGTACCACATCTAAAGAAGGTAAGGCCACTTCTTTAGGACGCTTAGGTTTTGCACAGAGCGAAGGCAACACAATAACCTCATTAAGGTGGAAGAAAGAGACCACCTTGGTCAAAAAACGATTGATTTAGTCACAAGACTACCTTGTCCCTATGGGGCACCAAGCAAGGTGAACGGCAAGACAAGGCTGCAATTTCAGACACTCTGCGAACAAATGTGATAGCCACTAAGAAGGCAACCTTCTGGGATAAAACAGGCAGAGGAATATCTCTGATGTTCTCAAAGGGAGGTTGCGGTAGAACCGACAACACTAAATTCAAGTCCCAGGGAGGCACCGGAGCCTCCCTTGGCAGAGCTAGATGACGCACCCCCTGAACGAGAAACGAATCAAAGGATTGTTTGCCAAGGGGCGCTGAAAAAGGACGGTCAAAGCCAACAAACTGGCCCTAAATCGTGGTCAGCGCTAAACGCCGAGCAACCCCTTCCTGTAGGAAGGTCAAAACCTTTGCTACCAAGAAGGAACGAGGGTGGAAACCCCGCGATTCACACCAAGTAAAATAGGCGTATCAGGTGCGATAATAAATCTTCCTGGAAACAGCCTTCCGAGCCTTCAACAAATGAAGGGATGACCAAATTCGGAATCCCCTAAAACTTGGCTTTAGACAGCCAAGGAGATTCGACAGCCACAACCGGCGTGGCCATTTTGGGGCCACCAGGACCACCGGAATTTGTTCCGACGCTCTCTGCAAATAGGAGGAAAGGCAAACATCAGTCGATACTGATGCCAGGGAATCATCAACGCGTCCGCCAGAGGATCGCACGTTCTGAACACAAACCTGCTTAGTCTTTTGTTCAGCCGGGACGCAAACAGATCCACGCCCGGAGACTCCCACCCGGCACACAGGAATTGAAACAACTCTGGGAGGTAGGGACCAGTTCCCCTGGTCCAGGGTCTGGCGGCTCAGAGAGTCCGCCTGCCAATTCTCCACACCCGGAATATGAACGGCTGAAAAGAGCCGGGACATGCCTTTCGGCCCAATTCAGGATCTCTATCACCTCTATAGTCGTCTGGGCACTTCTGGTGCCCCCTTGGTGATTGAGGTATACCACTGCCGTGGCATTGTCCATCAGTACTCGGACTGGACAGCCCCGAAGTTGGGGTGTCTACCGGAATAGGCAAAGCGTAATCCTCGAAGTTCCAACCGTTTATCGGAAGTGAGGCCTCCTCCATGGACCATCAACCTTGGGCAGATATCTAGCCCAGTACTCCACCCCAGCCCAAAAGCTGGCATCCGTGGTGATCACTGTCTACGACAGAGGTCGGAATGACCGGCCCAATACAAGGCCGGCGATTGTAGCCATCACAAGAGGTGCAATCTCACTTGATGACGCAGATCTTCTCAGACTAAAGACTGAGAAGATCTGTCCCACCTGGCCAGGATCCCCGCTTGCAGGGATCAGGTGTGAGATTGAGCAAACAGGATGGCTTTGAAAGCCGATACCATCAGACCCAACGACCGCATATAGGTCCGCAGAGAAGAGAGATCCTTGTCCCGAAGTTAGTCCTCCGGGAGAAAAACCTTGTGCCTGGGCAGAGTCCAAGACCATGCCCAGATACTGAATACGCACTGACTGTGTCAGTGTCGATTTTTGGAAGCTTATGGCCCATTCAAACTCCCGAAGCGTATGGATCGTCACCGACAGATCCTGCGACAGGGCTGCAGCCAAGCTGGACCCTAACAGGGGTTCGTCCCGATAACCAAGGATGGCAATCCCATTAAAACACAGGAGCCAAAACTTTGGCGAAGACTCTGGGAGCCGAAGCGAGTCAGAAAGACAACACCACAAACTGGGAATGCTCCACCGCTACTGTGAAGCGGAGATATCTCTGATGACCCTTGTAAACAGGGATGTGGAGATTTGTGTACTACAAGACGATCAAGGCCAGAAAATCCCCTGGACTCAATGACGCCACAACTGATCTGATAGATTCCATTTGGAACTTCTGCATCCGCACATAGAGGGTAAGGCGCTTCAGGTCCAGAATAGAACGAACGCTCCCCTCTCTACTGGGGACTGTGAACAGATTGGGGTAAACTCCCCGAAACCTGTTCTGCACAGGGACTGGTATAAGGACTCCCTGGGCGAGTATATCTTGTACCTCCCAACGAAGACCATCGAGGCGGTCAGGAGACAGCCTAAGGTATGATGGAAAACCCGTCTGCAGGGTAGGATCGAAACCCGATCTAGTATCCCGAGCGAATCAGCCTGGGAACCCACTTGTCCTAAACTTTGGACAACCAAGGTTCCTGAAACCAACGCAGACATCCCCCCACCCCAGCAATGGATGAGGGCGTCCCTTCATGAAGAGGTGGACTGGGCCGCCGACCCAGTTGAACTGGTCTGAGACTTGCTTGACCACTGTCTTTTGCGACCACCGGGAGGTTTAAAGGCTATTCCCCTATTTTCGCTCCCCGAAGGCGCAAAAAGAACCCCGTTTTGCTTTGAAGGAAGGTCCCCGTCTGCAACGGGAAGGGGTATCCTTTGTGGCCTGGGGGTAGAAGGTTACTCTTACCCCCAGCAAGACCCCTAATCATTCCATCCAGAGAGTCTCCAAAGAGACGATCCCCAAAATACGGTACATCAGCTACTGCCTTTTATGGAAGCGTGATCCGCAGACCAGCTTTTGAACCAAATGGTGCGACCAATCGCAATGCCCAACGGCTGACAGTCGAGCAACAATCAGGGCCTCGTCCAGGGCCGCAGCACACAGGTACACGCTGGTGTGTGTAATTTCTGGTCCACCAAAGCAAGGATAGCCGTAGAAACCGACTCCTCTTCCAGAACGCTGCAAAGCGCGTTTTACCATGTTGTGAGAGCCTGAGAGGCCATTGTGACGGTGGCGGGTATCAGACCCCTGGCCTTCTCACCCAACTCGTGACCAAAGACCAGGCAATCTCACATCCTGCCGTCACTTGCATAACAATGCCACTCTCAGCTGCACCCGGCACACAGATTGTCCAGCTTGCGGGACCACAATCTAGATGCCAGCAGACTGAGAGGGATTGTCACTGGGCTAAACAATTAACCCTTTCTCTGCCACCACCTCTACGTTATAATGAGCCCAGAGCACGCTCGTAATTTTAGAAATACCAATTATGATTTTAGAATAATCATCCGTACACGCGCTGTCACTGCAGACAGGAATGTCCGGCGGATTTATCCTAAACAGTAGCGCTCTTCAGGAGGCAGGTTCTTTGGGGTCAGTTTGCGTTTAAGAGCTTAGAGACAAAATTAACACTTTTCAAAATAAGGTTTAATTATAAAAAAGGTTAACCAGTTGCCGACCGCCGCAAGTACATATACTGCGGCGATCAGCCCCACCCAGGCAAAGTGACGTACCGGTACGTCCCTAGCCTGTCACTTCCTTGTGAGCCAATAGCGGGCGAGCGCGCGCCCGCCCGCTCCAGCTCGTTCCCTGGTAAGTCCGTGCGTGTGACCGGCGGGCCCGATGTCCATCGGTCACTCGCGATTGTCCGCCACGAAGGGAGAAAGGCAGGCGGCTGATGTAAACAAGCCGCCTGTCATTCTCCCCTGTGTAGGAATGGTGATCATACGGTTCTACTACTATGTAGGACCGTTGATCACTGTTCCTACACCAGTAGCCATGTCCAATCACAGTAAGCAGCACGCCCCTAGGGACACACTTAACCCCTCCTTCCCCAATAAAGTTAACCCCTTCCCTGCCAGTGTCATTTTGCAGTTACAGTGCATATGTATAGCACTGATTACTGCAGTAATGTCACTGGTAACCCCAAAAGTGTAAAAAATGTCAGTCAAGAGTCTGATCTGTCCGCCGCAATACCGCACAAAAAAAAAAAAAAAAAAAAAAAAAAAAAAAAAAAAAAAAAAAATCGCAGATCGCCGCCATTACGCGTTAAAAAAAAAAAAAAAACACCAAAAATGACAGAAATCTTTCCCTTAGTTAGTAAACGCGATAACTTTTGCGCAAACCAATCAAATTACGCTTTTTGCGATTTTTTTTTACCAAACATATGTAGCAGAAAAATTTGCCAAAAATGTTAAAAAAATTTAGATTTTTAAATTTTTTTTTTTTGGGAATTTCATATAAAAAAAATTTGAAAAATATTGTTATTTTTGCAAAATTGACACTCTTTTTTTGTTTATAGCGCAAAAAGTAAAAATCGCACAGGTGATCAAATACCACCAAAAGCTCTGTTTGTGGAAAAAAAAGGACGTCAAATTCGTTTAGGTACGACCGCGCAATTGTCCGTTAAAGTCACGCAGTGCCGAATCGCAAAAAAAACCCTGGTCGGAATGGGGGTAAAATCTTCCGGGGATTAAGTGTTTAAAATTGGTGCAAATAAAAATATTTACAGAAAAATGGGTTACAAAGAAATAGAGACAATACAGCAATTTAGAAGAATTAGAAATGAAATACTTGCATTCAAAAGTCCTGGGCGTTTCAGAGGCTGAACATGTGTGATCGGTTCCCCCTTAAGCGATGTTACTGCTTGATGTTAAAATTGAGAACAGAGCTCCATCAGCTCCTGTCTTTTTCTCTGGCCCGCAGGGGGTGTCACCAGAAGTACTTGACCAATAAACACTGGGGCCATGGGCGGCCCCGGTTGTGTATTTTGATGTTTGGTGCATGGATCTCTGCTGCGCTGTTACTCACCAGATGCATTTACTAGCTTGCGGGCTCATTGGCCATCACATGATTTCTGTATCTAGATATGGCGTCACTTAAACACTCTACCTTTTCTGTCCTCTCGTGGAATGTCCGAGGTCTCAATAGCAAATTTAAGTGGGCACAGCTGTTTCAGTAGGTTAAATCTCATAGCCCCTCTGTTGTTGTGCTGCAGGAGACACATCTGGTGGGTGGCAGGCTGCAAACCCTCAAGAAGCCCTGGGTCCAGCGGGCCTTTCATGCATCTTATTCCTCATATGCCAGGGGGGTATCGGTGCTGGTACGTAGGTCCCTGCCCCATGAGGTGGAGGCTGTCCATACTGATCCCATGGGAAGGTAGTTTGTGATGGTGCTCACCTTATGGCGGCAGCGATATATTGTGGTAGGTGTTTATGTGCCCCCGCCTTTTAAGCCCGAAGTTCTTTACACTATATTGGAAAAGGTTTCCCTCTATGTCCCAGCTAAGTTATTGATTGTTGGAGATTTCAATGTTGGAGATTTCAATGCCATCCTCTCCCCTGACCTGGACAGACCGGTGCCGCCCAAGGTGTTCTCCCGCGATTTACTTGACTGGACAGAGGCGGCTGGGGTCCGGGAGGCCTGGCGTTGGAAGCACCTTGAGCGGAGGGAGTACTCCTGCTTCTCTGCTACGCACAAGACCTCCTCCAGGATTGACCTTGCCTTTGCTACCCCGTCTGTCTTGTCGGAGGTGGAGGGTGTGGCATATCTCCCAAGCGGTCTGTCCGATCACAGCCCCTTGCTGGTCACGTTGCGATCTGGTTTGACTCGAGACGGTTCCATGTGGCGCCTGGGCGCACACTAGATTGACCAGCCGGATGTCTCGCGACAGGCCCCTCCGGTCCTGCGGGAGTATTGGGACATTAATGCTGGCACGTCCTCCCCTGCTACGGTGTGGGATGCGTTTAAGGCGTTCACCAGGGGCCACTATATCTCTTCCATCAAGGCGGTGCGCACACAGCTGGCCGTTGACACGGTGGGGTTGGAAGCAGCGGCAGAGGCGGCTTCTGTCCGATATGGTCAGGACCCCTCAGCCGTGAACTTTGAGGGGCTCCAGACGTCCCGGCGGGACCTCCAGCTTCACCTCTCTGAGCTCACCAGGTTGTCCCTGTATCATTCGAGGCAACGCTGCTTTGAACAGGGTGATCGTAATGGTCGTCTGTTGGCTCAACTTTCCCAGCAGGACACTCCTTTGACCCTGGTGTCCGAGATGGCCTCCCCCGCCGAAGAGGTTATCACCTCTCCAGATGCAATCCTGTCCGAATTTAGGGGCTTCTATTCCCTTCTCTATACCACCACCCTCCCATCGAGCCTTCTTCCGGAGGATCTGTACCCTCTTCTGGATCTGATAGCTCTGGGATGGTTGTCTGATCACGAAAGATCCGGTCTGGTCCAGCCGATCACCGAGGAGGAAGTGAAGGCGGTGATCCGCTCTATCCCTAAGGGGAAGGCTCCCGGCCCGGATGGGCTCCCGATCGAATTTTAATCGGGCCCATCTGGATCTGTTGGCCCCCCTGTTGGCCGCTCTGTTTAATGATTGTCTGGCGGAGGGGACTCTACCCCCTTCCATGGCGCAGGCTCACATAATCCTGATACATAAGTCTCCTAAAGACCCGAAATTGTGCGCCTCCTATCGGGCCGATTGCTTTACTAAATAATGATCTCAAAATCCTCACTAAGTTGCTGGCGGCTAGACTTCAACCCCTGCTCCCCTCTGTCGTCGACCAGGACCAGACCGGTTTCATGGCCCATAGATCCACGGACATCAATCTCCGCAGGTTGTTTACTAATCTGCAGGCCAATCACGCTAACGCTGGCTCCCGAGTTGTCGCCTCTCTCGACATCGAGAAGGCGTTCGACTCGGTGGAGTGGCTTTTCTTATGGGAGGTGCTCAGGAGAATGGGCTTCCCACTACTTTTCATTCGCTGGGTGCAGACTATCTACGCCTCCCCCAGGGCTGCCATTCGCCTTGGTGTCAGGCTGTCCTCTAGGTTTACGCCATCTCGGTGTACGCGGCAGGGCTGTCCTCTCTCCCCGGCCCTTTTTGCCATAGCCATGGAACCCGTGGCGGAGGCCCTTCGGGTCTCTCCACATGTCAGGGGATTGCGAGTGGCATGGCTGGAGGAGAGGGTGGCCTTGTACGCGGATGACCTCCTACTGTTTCTTAATGATGCTGGACCGTCCCTCAAAGGTGCCCTCAGGATCCTGAATGCCTTCTCTGAGGTGACAGGGCTCAAGGTTAATTGGTCTAAATCCCTGTTGCTGGCAATAGACCCTGGGGCTAGGAGCGGGTGTTTGCCAGGTGTTTCTCTTCAGTGGGTGGATAGTTCACTTATCTTGGGGTCCGGGTATCGCGGGACCCTGCTGATTTTCTTACCCTAAATCTGGACCCGGCTGTCGCTGCGATTAGGGTCAAGCTGAAGGCGTGGGAGAACCTCCCTCTTTCCCTGCTAGGCAAAGTCAATTTAATTAAGATGAAACTCCTTCCTAAGTTGACCTACTTGTTTCGTCACTCTCCTCAATGGATTCCGAAGTCTTTTTTTCACTGCACTTAATAGGTTGTTCTCCAGTTTCCTCTGGGGTCCCCGCCCTCCTAGATACAAACTCACCACCCTTATGCGCCCCCTCTCAGGGGGGGGTTGGCTTTCCCCGATTGCCACAAATATTTCTTGGCCTCTCAGCTGGTCACGGCTGTCTGGTGGTTGGCTCCGGAGGCCTCTAATTCTGCAGTGGTGGTGGAGGCCGCGGTGTTGGGATCGATGGAGGCGTTGTCCCTTCTTTTGTCCGGGGGCCTCAAGCTCCTTACGATCTGACTACCTCCATGCGCACGACGCTCCGGGCGTGGCGCCAGGGGCTTCTCCTGGAGGCTTACCCGAACACTGCGTCCTCCCCGAATGCCCCTCTGTGGAAGAATCCCTCCTTGCCCCACCTGTATAGTCTCCCTGATCCAGTGCTGTGGACCAAGTATAATATTAAAAAGGTCTCGGACCTTACGTCGGACCTAACCCTTCTGTCCTTCACATCCCTGGTCACGGACCGCAATGTCCCACCCTCGCACTTCTTCCATTACCTACAGTTGTCCCACGCCTTCAGAGCCCAGTTTCCCCCTGAGGGTTCCCAGCTGGTGCAGCCGGATCTGGAGCGGGTCCAGAGGTATGACTGCTCTACCCGGGCGGTCTCGGTGCTGCACCGACATCTTCTCCGGGTCTCCTCTCCGGAGCTCCTGGGCCTCCGCTCTCGCTGGGCCTGGGATGTCCCGGACTTGGACTCGGTGGACTGGTTGCACATCTGGGATTCCCCCTTCAAGATTCTGGTCTCCATGCGTGACCGCCTGGTCCAATTTAAAATTGTGCACAGGGCCTATTTCACTCCGCACCGAATTTATCCTGCACAGTCCCCTGAGTGCTGGCGCTGCGGGAATGTTCCAGGGGATTTCTTCCATGTTTTTTGGCTGTGCCCGAAGCTTACTGTCTAGTGGTCCCAGATTTTTTCAGTGTCCTCTGCTCTTTTGCAGATGGACCTGGACCCCTCCCCCCCGACTTGGCCTCTTGGGACTGTTGGATGACTTGGTGCCCAGGGTGGTGGACCGCACCCTCCTGGGTCTCCTACTCTTTTATGCCCGGAAAAATATAGCTCTGCACTGGTGCCAACAGGCTCCCCCCACGCTTCAGCAGTGGAGGGACTTGGTGGACGGGGTCATTCCCCTGTACTGGGAAACATACGTCCACAGAGGCTGCCTGAAAAAATATGACCGTGTATGGCTACGTTGGCTGGAGGGCTCCTTGGATGCCCTGCTTGCGTGCTTGGAGGGAGAGGCGGTACTTAGGCCTGTCGTCCTGCTTTCCTAGGCTGTATTGATTATTACATGTCTGCTGTGCCTCTTTTATTTCTGCTTGTTGTAAACATTGTGACTCTCCGCGTCAGTCTTGTGAGTGATGGCGCTCTGCATATCCTTTCAGTGCCTTGTACTTGTATCTTATGCACCAATTTTGTTGTTGCGTTATGTTGTTGGTTTTTTACTTTGCTGTTTTATACCAATAAAAGAATATAAA
This sequence comes from Pelophylax lessonae, assembly GCF_965119305.1. Classification (NCBI taxonomy): domain Eukaryota; kingdom Metazoa; phylum Chordata; class Amphibia; order Anura; family Ranidae; genus Pelophylax; species Pelophylax lessonae. Next base: position 250,041,662 of record NC_138772.1, read on the forward strand.
AAAAAAAAAAAAATTAGCCTACAGTGAACTCAAAATGATGTGGCATCCTTTCGTTCCTATCACATTACCTAGTCCATATCAGTATAGATATCCAGTATGATATTTTTCCCCATTGAGATCTGATGTGTTTTCAAAGTGTTCCTTTAATTTTTTTTGAGCAGTGTATCATACACATATATTACCCCCTGCCATTCTGACCTCCCGTGTACTGCCCCCATGCACGATCTCCCAGCACCCCCCCCCCCCTGCAGCTGCTACTACTGGAAAGGGATTGCTGTCAGGATGGAGAGCTGGGAGTGGGGGGGAGGGCTGAGGTCTTGTCTGTTAAGACCCCTGATGTCTCTCCAAAGCTCCCCCCACCACAAAAAATAAATAATAACAAAAATGAAAAACAAAAATGGTATCTGTTAATGTATAAAGCACTGGTAAAAAAAAAAAAAAAGTGAGTACATCCCAAGTGAAAATGTCCAAATTAGGCCCAATTAGCAATTTCCCCTCCCCGATGTCATGTGACTCGTTAGTGTTACAAAGTCTCAGGTGTGAGAAATTTGGTGTTCTCGCTCTCACTCTCTCATACTGGTCACTGGAAGTTCAACATGGCACCTCATGGCAAAGAACTCTCTGGCTTAGGCTATAAGAAGATTGCCAAGACCCTGAAACTGAGTTGCAGCAAGGTGGCCAAGATCATACAGTGGTTTACCAGGACAGGTTCCACTCAAAAAACAGGCCTCGCCATGGTCGACCAAAGAAGTTGAGTGCATGTATCTGGAGGTTGTCTTTGGTAAATAGATGTATGAGTGCTGCCAGCATTGCTGCAGAGGTTGAAAAGGTGTGGGGGGGGGGGGGGGGGTCAGCCTGTTGGTGCTCAGACCATACGCAGCACACTGCATCAAATTAGTCTGCATGGCGGTTGTCCCAGAAGGAAGCCTCTTCTAAAGATGATGCACAAGAAAGGCCGCAAACCAAGGACATGGATTACGGGAACTATGTCCTGTGGTCTGATAAAACCAAGATAAACGTATTTGGTTAAGATGGTGTCAAGCGTGTGTGGTGGCAACCAGGTGAGGAGTACAAAAACAAGTGTGTCTTGCCTACAGTTAAGCATGGAGGTGAGAGTATCATGGTCTGGGGCTGCATAAGTGCTGCCAGCACTGGAGAGGTACAGTTCATTGAGGAACTATGAATGCCAACATATACGGTGACATACTGAAGCAGTGCAAGATCCCTTCCCTTCAGAGACTGGGCCACAGGGCAGTATTCCAACATGACAATGACCCCCAAACACACCTCCAAGACGACCACTGCCATGCTAAAGAAGCTGAGGGTAAAGGTGATGGACTGGCCAAGCATGTCTCCAGACTTAAACCCTGAGCATCTGTGGGGCATCCTCAAAAGGAAGGTGGAGGAACACAAGGTCTCTAACATCCACTAGCCCTGTGATGTCGTCATGGAGGAGTGGAAGAGGACTCCCGTGGAAACCTGTGAAGCTCTAGTGAACTCCATGCTCAAAAGGTTTAAGGCAGTGCTGGAAAATAATGGCGTCCACACAAAACATTGAAACCCAATTTGGACATTTCACCTAGGGGGTGTACTCACATTTGTATCCAGCGGTTTAGACATTAATGGCTGTGTGTTGAGTTAATTTGATGGGACAGCAAATTTACACTCTTATACAAGCTGTACACTCACTACTTTACATTGTAGCAAAATGTAATTTTTTCAGTGTTGTCACATGAAAAGGTATTATATATATGTGGTGTGCCGAAATTTCACATATGCCGAAAATTAATGGCCGCCGCAGCAGCTTTCACTTTAACTTAAAAGGTGTGTGATTGGCCGCGGTCGGCTCCTGAGACCCGCCGTTTGTACCTCCTCGCCCACCCTGTGCTAGACTGGATGCTAGAAATCGCCAGTCGTCTGGCATCTAGCAACCAGTGATGTCACGGTCCAGAGAGGAAAGCAAGGCCGAGAAGAGAACCCAGCATGCAGAGCAGGAGGATCTTCCTCGTCGTCCTCCGCGCCTATTACTGACTCTCTGGCTCTACCCACCTCCTCCCTCCATCTTCTACTGTATGGTCGCTGCGGATAGGAAGGACAGGAGCAGAACCAGAGTCAACCTGCTATCTGTGGGAGCAGTGAGTGACAACACATTATGTGTTATGATGTGCATCATTGTTTCCCTATACTTCGGTACCACCTGGCACTGTACCTGTATAATACAGCTATGAGACCGGTATAGAGTGCCAGGAGCATCTATATACAGGCTGTAACTATTTTAACCGGTTGCCGACTGCTCACAGTATATTTACTGCGGCAGTCAGCCCCGGCCAGGCAGAGTGACGTAGATCTACGTCGCTCGCCTGTCACTCCTTTTAGAGCCAATAGCGGGCGAGCGCGCGCCCGCCTTGGCTCGTTCACGGAGGAGTGCGGGAGTGTGACCAGCGGACCCGATGTCCGCCGGTCACACTGCGATCGCCGGTACAGAGGGAGAAAGACAGAGCGGCTTATGTAAACAAGCCACCTGTCAGTTCTCCCTGTGTAAAAATGAAGATCAGACGGTTCTATTATGTAGAACCGTTGATCTTTGTTTTTACACCAATAGCAATGTCCCACTACAGTTAGAAGCACGCCCCTAGGACACACTTAACCCCTCCCTGTCCAATACAGTTAACCCCTTCCCTGCCAGTGTCATTTTTGCAGTAACAGTGCATATATATAGCACTGATTACTGCAGTAATGTCACTGGTACCCCCAAAAGTGTCAAAGATGTCAGTCAAGGGTCCGATCTGTCCGCCGCAATGTCGTAGTACCGCAAAAAAAAAAAAATCGCAGATCGCCGCCGTTACTCGTTAAAAAAAAAAAAAACACCAAAAATGACAAAAATATCTTTCCCTTTGTTAGTAAACGCGATAACTTTTGCGCAAACCAATCAAAAAACGTTTTTTGCGATTTTTTTTTACCAAACATATGTAGCATAAAACAAATTGGCCGAAAATGTTAAATAATTTTGATTTTTACATTTTTTTGGGGGGGAATTTCATATAAAAAAAAAGTGAAAAATATTGTTATTTTTGCAAAAATTACATCTCTATTTTTCTTTTCCCTCAACGACATAGTTCAGTTGGACAAATATATAAATAAAAGAGAATATATGGTTAGAAATTGCTTGTAAGGGAATAAACATTCAATGTTAATATACTGTACAGTCTCACATCGCACAGGAAGGAGGAAAACACAAACCACTAGAGAACATTGATGTCCAAAGGGGTGTCACTCATAAAAATGAGTGACATCCCACTCAAAATTGAGTCCCTTGGGCAATCTAGGTCGTAATTTATAAATCCAAAAAACCTCCCTTTTGCATAGGAGGCGAAATACATCTCCTCCCCCGCAAGGAGTTTTAATCTGTTCAATAACCTGCAATAATACTAGTGACAGCTCTCCTCCGTGTTTCCCATTGAAGTGACGGGGTACATTTGTTGATTTACACCGCCTAATATCATTGAGATGCTCTCCAAATCTTTCCTTGAGTTTTCGTGTTGTTCTGCCCACATATTGTGCAGAGCAAATTCTGCATGTGATCAAATAAATCAAGAATTTTGTATTGCAATTAAAGAAGTTATCAAGATTGTAGGTTTTGTTACATGTTGTGGATGAGAACGTATCGCCCTGCAAAACATGCGGGCAGGTCAGACAGACAATCTTTCATGCACATTTCAAGTTCCCTCTAAAATGTAGCCATGTAGATGATCTTGTAGATTGTGTTTTTTTTCCTGTTTGATGTATAGAAACTTGATGACAGAAAATTGCCCAATGTTTAGGCACATTTGGCCACCACATTATGCCCTAAACCTGTGCACAAACGATGTCATTATATAACACAGGTAAATGCTTGTTGATAATATGTTTAATATTTTTGAATTCTAAACTAAAAAGGGAATAGCCAACGTAATGGAGGTATCCAGTTTCTTAAAAGTGTCTGCTAGAGCCATTATGGATATGATCCGGTTTTCCTGCAAACAGACTATTTCTATCTCTCCTATAAAGGCTCGTACACACTTGATGAAAAATCCTCCAATTTTTCTCTCTCTTGCTCAGCATTCATTACCGTTTTTAGTTGACAGTACATAATGTTCACGAAATTTCTCGTTCGATTTTCTTTTTTTATTCTGGGAACGTTTGTTCGTAGAGGTTTCTGTATTCTGACATATCAACATTGGTGTATAGACTTTACATATCCCCTGTACACTGAATGTGGGGGAAGATTGAGAGAATCAGTGCTCAGTTCATAGTGCAACGAATATAGATACGAATTATCCATTTTTTTTTTTTTTTTTTAATGATCAAATTTCTGATCGTCCGCAACTTCCGTTCATGCTCGGTCTTTCATATCAGATTTTTCATGGACGTACAGTGTACAGTAAACCCCCCTCCATTGCGGGGGTTACGTTCCGGACCAAGCCGCGAAAAGTGAAATTCCGCAAAATAGAAAAACCCTATTAAAATGCATTGCAGGCATGTTTTTTTTACTGTCACTGTACGTGTAGAAGCATTTTAAAGGTCTTTAAACACACTTTTAAAACAATAGAAACTCATTTAAACACATAAAAGATACTAAGAGACAGAGCAAGAGCTATGGAAAACACAAAAATATTTCATTTTTAATGATTTATATAGTAAAATAACATTACAAAAAAAAAACGCGAATTACCGGGACCGCAAAAACTGAACCGCGATGGAGCGGGGGATTACTGTACACCTTAAACGAAAATTGGTCGTGCTGGGGACGGACAATGAACATTTTGGTGTTTGTCACTCCCTTTTTTTTTTTTCGTTGAAAAAAAGTCGGCATCAGCTGCTGAAAGTTGTGTACACACTAGCCGAAAATCGTAAGATTTTACCTCGGACGGGAATTTTTCGGCAGATTTTCTACTAGTGTGTACCCCACTTAAGTCCTATCCAAGGCCCAGCTTGGATAGCCCCTGGCAATGAACCCTTTTATAGAGGAGGCAAGACATCGCTGCATATCTTATTCTTATGATTACTAGACTTCACACACCTGAGCGGCTTTCCTCCTCTGAACTTCGGCAGGACAATGCCGCCAGTTCAGATACTCTGCGAGCAGAAGTGATAGCCACCAATAAGGCAACCTTCTGGTACAAGGAAAGCAGAGAAATCTCCAGAATGTTCTCAAAAAGGAGGCTTTTGAAGAACAGAAAATACCAGATTGAGGTCCCACAGAGGTAGTGGAGACCTTCTCGGAGGAGCCATATGGCGCACTCCCTGTATAAAAAAAAGGTACGAATCAAAGCATGCATAGCTGCTAACGGGCATTGGAAATATATAGCCAAAGCCGACACTTGGCCTTGATAGTGCAAAAAAGCCAATCGCTGTTCATCTCCTTTCTGCAGAAAGCCTAAGAGCCTAGCTATCTAAAACAAGCGAGGGTGCACCTTCAGTGATTCACACCATGAAATTTACGATTTCCACGTACGATGATATATCTTCCTAGAAGTCAACTTCCTAGCCATCGACAGCGTAGGAATCACAGAGTCAGAAAGACCTCTATCTCTCAATACCTGGCTTTCAAAAGCCATGCCATTAAAGCCAGCGACTGTAAAGCAGGATGGAAGATCGGCCCTTGAGACAACAGATTTTCCCTGAGAGGAAGTCTCCAAGGAGCATCAGCGACCAACCTTACTAGGTCAGCGTACCAAGACCAGCGAGGCCAATCTGGAGCCACCAGAATGGCAGGAATCCCTTTCACCTCCATCTTGCACAGAAGCCTCGGCAGGAGTTTCAAGAAAAGAAAGGCATAAATTAGCAGATACTGACCCCAAGGAGCCACCAGAGCGTCTGTGGCATCGGCCAGAGGATCTGGAGACCTGGCTACGAATCTCTGAACCTTCTTATTGATGAAAGAAGCAAAACAGATCTACCTCAGGAGTCCCCCACCGAATACACAGGAGAGGAAACACCTCCGGGTGCAGGGACCACTTCCCTTGATCCACTACCTGACAGCTCTCCACACCTGGAATGTGTACAGCAGAGAGGGCTGAAATACATTTTTCCGCCTAGGCCAGAATCTTGGCCACCTCTTTGGCTGCCAAGACACTCTTGGCGCCCCCCCCTGGTGATTGATGTAAGCCACTGCCGTGGCGTTGTCTGATTGAATCCGAGTCGGACAATCTTGCAGACGAGTCGTCCAATGGCTCAGACAAAGCTTTATTGCTCTGAGTTCCAAAACATTTATCGGTAGTTTCGACTCTATTGTCCAGGTACCCTGGGCACAGAGCTTCCCCAGCACCCCGCCCCAGTCCGATAGGCTGGCTCTGTGGTCACCACCGTCCAAAACAACGGGAGGAAGGACTTGCCCTGGCATAGTGCTGGAGACTGAAACCACCACAAAAAAAGCAGACCTTGTGTTGTAGCTTAACCGAATCAAAGAATCCAAGGACTTTGGATCCTTGTCCCATTTGACAAGAATCTCCCTTTGCAAAGGTCTGGTATGGAACTGAGCAAACAGAACCGCCTCGAAGTTTGATACCATCAGACCCAAGGCCCGCATGCAAACTCGGAGAGGACATATTGTGTGCCAATAACAACCGAAACGCCTCCTGCAACTTTTGCAGCTTGTCCGGGGGAAGAAACACCTTGGCCATGGCCAAGTCCAGAGTCAAGCCCAGATAATCCAGTCTCAAGACAAGTGTCAGCGCGGATTTCTTGAAATTGATGTTCCAACCGAAATCCTGCAGAGTTCTAACAGTGACCTTCAAATCCCCCAACAAGACTGAAGGAGAGTCCGCTCTCAACAGAAGATCGTCTAGGTACCCCAGTACCGCAATCCCCCACTGACGCAGCAATGCCGATACAGGTGTGAAGACCTTGGTAAACACTCTGGGAGCTGAGGCGAGACCAAAGGGTAACGCCACAAATTGATAATGCTCCTCTGCGACCGCATAGCAAAGAAACTGCTGCTGTCCAGCATAAATAGGGATGTATAGATATGCATCCTTGATATCTATGGAGGCTAAGAAGTCTCCTGGTGCAGTGACGCCACCACCATGTGGATGAATTCCACCTGAAACTTCTGTACCCGCACAAAGCGGTTCAGGGCCTTGAGATCCAGGATGGGACGCACCTTGCCTTCCTTCATGGGATGAAGAGGTTTGAATAAAACCCTTGAAGATGTTCCTGAAAAGGAAAAGGTGCAATCACTCCTTGCGACAGCAAATCGTATACTGCCCCTCACAAGTCCCTTAACTGGACTGGGAATAGTCAAAATTGGATGGGAAGAACCTGTCTGACGGGCGAAACTGGGATTCGATCTTGTACCCAGATAGGATCAGTTTGTGAACTCATTTGTTCTGAATCAAGGAGGTCCAGGGTTCCAGAAAGAAACAAAGACGTCCGCACCACCCCAGAATCGGGTGAGGGTACCCCTTCATGCCGACGAGGACTTGTCTGCAGGTCCAGATTGGCCGGTCTTTGCTTTCCCTGACCATGGCTTCTTGGAACCCCCAGAAGACCTGAATAATTTACCTTTTTCTTGTGACCTGGAGGCACAAAAAAGACATTTATGAGCATTAAAGAAAGGCCCCCGCCTAAGATGTGGCACCTTGCCCTAAGAAGGGAAGATCAGTCAAGGCCTTTTCAGAAGCCTGGCCCACCGACCAGCTTTTCAGCCACACCATGCGCCTAATAGCAATCCCCACTGCTGATGCCCTGGCCACCAGCGAGGCTGAATCCAGGGACGTATCACATATGAACACCAGGGCTTAAGCCAACTGGTCCAGTAGTTCCAACACTGCAGGGGGGAGACGTTTAGCCTCCAAGTTACTTTTAAGTAACTTCACCCATTCCGTACCAGTCTGCGCTACCAAAACATTCACAAAGGTAGTCTTGTCCCTACCACGTGTAAATGGCGGGACAAGGATTACACCAGTCTATCCATGGGGTCCGCAAAAGTTGGAGACTCTTCCACCAGTACCAGAGTCACTTTATTCAACCTGGACACCGGGGGATCCACTTTTGGTGGTACAGTCCACCTGGTGGACACTGCTTCCGCAAAGAGGTAATGGCGTGCAAAACGCTTAGGCACCACTAACGTGCTTAATGCGCCACCATTGTTCATCCAAAATAGCATGAAACAATTCTGGGCAAGGAAACACCTTGCCAGATTTACGGGATTTGCGGGAGCCAAAAGACACTTGCGTACCCGGCGCTGTGGGTTCAGCCAATTTGAAAGTTTCCTGCACTGAAAATATCAGAGCTTCCACCAAAGCGCGTTCCCGCGCGGCGGCTGATGAGGACAGGTCCTCTTCACCATCAGAATGCGACGACATCGACCCCTCTGGGCAAAGGCCATGTCTATCTCAGAGTCCAAAGACCCTGCAGATGGAGGTGAGGGAGGAGGGTGTTTGCGGCTGGCAGCACTAGCAATGACAAAATGTACCTTTAGACATCAAATTTTGCAAAAACACTGCAATCCCTGGCTGAGAACCAGAAGGTCCCGCAATCGCTCCCAGGGAGCCTGCAGGCGAAATATTATCCTGGGATTCCATGTTACACTTTTTAAAACAATTGGGCAGGGTCTCTTTAAGACTGCCAAAAACACGGTCCCACCGCTATAAGTGCGGGCTCACAATCCCTGGTTATTAGAGAATAATAGCAGAGTGAATTAAGAAAAACCCACAGGGAACCCCAGGTAAACATTACCATACCACAGAGGAGACTTCCAGTATGATCTATGCAAAAACAAAACCGACAGACTGTACAGGAAGAGGAAGAAAAAAAACTCAGCCTCTAAAAAAAAAAAAAAAAAAAAAACACATGGCGCATGCCTGTCCAGCCTATGGACCTCAGAAAAACGGAATTTTTGTAAAATCTTACCTGTAAAATTCCTTTCTCTGAGTCCTCCGACAGTCGCCGCCTCTTCATATTCGTCACATATGGGGTATTAGACTTTGCTCCGAAGGAGTAGCTAGGCAACAGAATATGTTAACAATAAAGCTTTAACATATCCCACCCTCAAGGGGTGGTCCCCTCAGTCAATACCCTCCCACTTCCTGCAACCATATCTCAGTTTTAGTGGAATAGCAGTAGAGTACACAATCAAACCCCAAAAGAGGGGCGGGGGCGGCGACTGTCGGAGGACTCAGAGAAAGGAATTTTACAGGTAAGATTTTACAAAAATTCCGTTTTCTCTTACGTCCTCCGACAGTCGCCGCCTCTTCATATTCGTCACATATGGGGACGTCCCAAAGCAGTGCAAACATGAGGGGTGGGAAACGCATTCGCGCCGAAAGGCAACGCAGTCTCCGCATCAAAGAAGGAACCTTACCAAAAGAAGGAACCAGCTGGGCAACAGCAAAAAACAAGTGCTCAACAGGAGCAACAACCCAGGAAAAGACAAAAAACCAGGGGATACAAAACTTATCCCAACAGCCAGGAGTCCCCAACAAGGGACCCTAGGGAACAGCCGCACTAAGAACCTTGCGGCCAAAGGAAGCATCCGCCGATGCCTGAACATCTACTTTGTAGAATTTTGTGAAAGTGTGCACGGTCGACCAAGTCGCCGCCTTACACACCTGGGCTACAGAAGCCCCATGACGACAGGCCCAAGACGTACTCCGAGATCTAGTCGAGTGCGCCTTCACAGGCACATGGGGAATCTTCCCCTGCAAGGCATAGGCCTGTTCAATGGTCTGCCTGATCCATTTGGCGATGGTAGAGGCCGAAGCCGCCATGCCCTTCCGAGGACCCTCTGGAAGAACAAACAAGGAGTCCGTCTTTCGAAAAGACTCAGTCGATTTAAGGTAAACCCTTATCGCCCGAACAACATCCAGAGAGTGCAATCTCACCTCCTTCGGATGTTTAGGCTTCGTGCACAACGAAGGCAAGACAATATCCTCATTAAGATGGAAGTCCGAAACTCGTTTCGGAAGAAAAGAAGGATTAGGTCGCAAGACCACCTTATCCAAATGAATAACCAGGTACGGAGACTTGCAGGACAAAGCCGCCAGCTCCGACACTCTGCGAGCCGAAGTGATCGCCACCAAAAAGGCGACCTTTTTGGACAACATAGACAACGAGATCTCCCTGATCTGTTCAAAAGGAGCACGTTGTAACACAGATAGAACGAGATTCAAGTCCCAAGGGGGCAGAGGATCCCGCCTCGGGGGAACCAGATGCCGCACACCCTGAATAAAAGGTGCCAACCAATGGGTTGGAAGCCACGGGACGTTGAAACAGAACGGCCAGAGCAGACACCTGACCCTTTATCGTAGCCAGCGCCAAACGCTGATCAACACCCGTTTGAAGGAAAGACAGCACACGGGACACCGAGTACGTGCGGGGTGAAAACCCCCTGGACTCACACCAGGCAAAATAGGCCTTCCAAGTACGGTAATAAACCTTCCCCGAGGAAGATTTCCTCGCATTGATTAAAGTATGGACGACCTCCGGAGAGAGACCCCTCTCCTTCAGGACCTCGGTCTCAACAGCCAGGCCGTCAAAGCCAGCGACTGTAAAGCAGGATGGTATATCGGTCCTTGAGACAGTAGATCGTCTCGAAGAGGCAGACGCCACGGGGCGTCGACCGCCAGATTCACGAGGTCTGCGTACCAGGACCGGCGAGGCCAGTCCGGTGCCACAAGAATCACCATGCTGCGTTCCGAGTGTAACCTGCGAAGGAACCTGGACAGCAACTGAATCGGTGGAAACGCGTACATCAGCCTGTACTGATGCCACGGGGCCACTAACGCGTCCGACGCGTCTGCCCGAGGGTCGCGTGTCCTTGCCACGAACCTCTTCACCTTGTTGTTGAGGTGAGACGCGAACAGGTCCACATCTGGAAGACCCCACTTCGCGCACAACGTCTGGAAGACAGCCGGATGGAGAGACCATTCCCCCTGATCCAGGGTCTGGCGACTCAGATAGTCCGCCTGCCAGTTCTCCACTCCCGGAATGTGAACCGCCGTTATCGCCGGGACATGAGTCTCGGCCCAAGACAGAATGTCGGCCACTTCTCGAGCCGCTCGGGCACTCTTGGTGCCCCCTTGGTGGTTGATGTAGGCCACCGCCGTGGCATTGTCCGTCTGCACCCGAACCGGGCAACCCTGCAGCCGGTCCGTCCAGCGATGAAGACAGAGACTATCGCACGCAATTCCAGAATGTTGATCGGAAGGGAAGACTCCCCCTCCGACCAAGTCCCCTGAGCGGACAGAACGCCCAGAACTCCACCCCAGCCCGACAGGCTGGCATCCGTGGTGATTACCGTCCACGAGATCGGACGAAACGACTTGCCCCCGGACACCAACGGGGACTGGAGCCACCACAGAAGGTTTTCCCTGGTGCGAAGACTCAACGAGATCTGAAGATCCAGAGATTGAGGTCGCCCGTCCCACCTGGACAGGATCTCCGCTTGGAGACCCCGCGTGTGAAACTGTGCGAAAGGAATCGCCTCGAAGGCCGAGACCATAAATCCCAGACATCTCATACACGTCCGCAGAGACGAGTTCGGAACGTCCCTGAGGGACCGGACTTCCTCCCGGAGAGTCCTGAGTTTGTCTTCCGGCAGGAAGACCTTCGCCTGCACCGAGACCAGTATCATTCCCAGATAGGGGAGACGAACCGACGGACTCAGTGTCGACTTTGGAACATTTACCGTCCAACCAAACTCCTGTAGAGTTTGCATCGTGACAGACAGGTCCTCCTCCAGACCCTGGCTGGTCGCAGACCGAACCAGAATGTCGTCCAGATACCCCAGGACAGAAACGCCCTGGGCCCTCAATAATGCCAGAACCGGTGCAAGCACCTTGGTGAAGACCCGCGGAGCCGAGGCGAGACCAAAGGGCAACGCCACGAACTGGTAGTGATCCTCCGCAATGGCAAATCGAAGGTACCTCTGATGACCCTCGAATATGGGGATGTGAAGGTACGCATCCTTCAAATCGATGGAGGCCATGAATTCCCCCGGAGCCAGGGCAGCCACCACCGACCGCAGGGATTCCATGCGGAACTTGCGAACCCGCACAGAGCGGTTCAGAGCCTTCAAGTCCAGAATCGGACGAACCTTGCCCTCCTTTCTGGGCACGGTGAACAGATTGGAATAAAACCCCCGAAACCTGTCCCGATGAGGCACCGGAACCACCACTCCCTGAGCCCTCAGGTCCCGCACCGCCAGGTGCAGGTCCCGCAAGCGCTCTGGAGACAGTTGAAGATTTGAGGGAAAAAATCTGCTCTCCGGCCGAGAGAGAAACTCGATCTTGTAACCAGATCGAACGATTTCCAGAACCCATCTGTCCCGCACACGGGCCAACCAGGGCTGAAGAAAACCGAGCAAGCGTCCCCCCACCCCAAAACTGGGTGAGGGCGCCCCTTCAGGCCGAACTGTTATGGGCTGCAGGTCCGGATTGGCCGGACTTCTGTTTACCAGACCAGGGCTTCTTCTGAGAGCCTTGACCTTTGAACGGTTTGCCCTTGTAGTGCGGCCGAAAGGCACGAAAGGACCCCTGAGGGGGCCGAAAATTAGCATGCTTCTTCCCAGAAGCCCCCTTAGCCTTGGGGAAATGGGGCAAGATAGTGCTCTTACCCCCGGTGATCCCCTTAATCAACACATCCAAGGACTCCCCAAAAAGGCGAGACCCATCATAAGGCAGATTGGCTAAGGTCTTACGTGAAGATTGGTCCATCGACCAACATTTCAACCAAACCAGGCGGCGAGACAACACCGCCACGCTGTGCACACGTGCAGCCAACGGAATCAGGTCCAGGTCCGCATCACACAGATACATGACACCCTGGTGGATCTGATCCACCATATCCAGGGTCGCCGGCGAGGCCGAGTCGGCCACTAGGACGCGCCTAAGCATCTGCGTCCAACTTGCGATCGCCTGGGCCGCCATGAGAGAAGCAAACAGAGCCTTAAGCATAGAACCCGTAACAGAATAAGTATGACGGGCAAGAGACTCCAATCTCCTATCCGTGGCATCACGGAAAACAGGGGAACCCTCTGCAGGAATCGCAGTGGCTTTGTTCAAAACCGCAATTGCATGATCCACTGGTGGAGGCACACACCACCTTTCATCAGTGGCAGGCGAAAAAGGATAACGCAGCTTGAATTTACTCGGTACCGCAAAAGGCTTGCGCAGATCGCGCCATTGATCCTTAACAGCGCGCTGAAAATCAGCATTGCAGGGAAAAACCTGCGGCGTCCTGCGTTTCCTCTGCGTCCCATAAGCCGCCAAGGCAGCGGGGGGACACACTTCGTCCTGCAAACGCAGCGTTTGCTTAATGGAAGCAATCAACTCATCCATGATTGCAAGCTCTTCAGGCGAGCCAGGGGGAGAATTATCAACCCCCTCAACTTCAGCCTCTACCTCAGACCCCACTAGATCAAGAGAGGAGCGGGACCCCGATAAGGAGGCCCCTGCCAGAACAGCCCCATCACCTTCACCCTCAGAATCAGAGGAAAGAGCAACTCTGGGCCTTTTAGTAGATTGAGCAGCCACCAGCATTTGCACCTGAGCAGCAAGGCCAGCCACAATAGTGGCTAAATCCCCCCCTGGGGGGGAAACAGCGGTCCCCTGGCTTTCCACCAATACTGTAGGAAATTTGCCCTCCTGAGAATCCATTGCCCCTGTAATGCCAGACAACCAAGGGTTAACTGCCCCTTTTAAGCAAGCGCGGCAAGCGCAGCCCACCGCACCACACTCAAGCACAATGAGACCCCCACAGGGAATATGCAAACTGAACACAGGCAATGGATAGCAAGAACAGAAGGATAAAACCTGAGGAGACCCTCGCCGCTGCTGCTGCCTCGATCGGTGTTCCAGGAAAGAGGAAGTGATGCTGCCAGGGCGCTTCTATGTAAGCCTATGGAGGCTACAAGAAAATTGCCGCCATGCATGTAAACCATGCGGCCGGAGCGGGTGTAGGCAAAATGGCGTCGTTTGGCGCCGAAACCGCCGCTCCACAGTGCATTAAAACACACATTACATTCCAATATCAGAATACATGTCAGATCGCCGCAGCGATCGCCGTATATGCCCAAACATGCCAAAAAAACATGCCCCACAGCACACAGCTTCTCACACTGACCAGTCTGACACACACAGTGTCATACAGCTCCCCCCCCCCCTTGCAGCCCACAGCATGCAGCCGAGAGATAGGGAGACAAGCAGTGTGAATAGAGGCAGGTTACACAGTCCCAGACTGACACCCCCCCAGACAGACAGGTCCCCACATAGATACACTTACCTCACATGGCGTGGGGGACCCGCACAGGCGAACAAGCCGCTGCACATAAGGCAGGGAGAGTCGCAATTCAAGACGCACAAAATGGGGGTTAAGAAACCGCACAGCGTCCAGTGAGGTAGCCACCTCACCAATCATCCCTGCACCGAACAGGGATGGGTCGTTCACTGTGCCAGGAGCGTTACCTGGCTGAACGCTCGATGGCAGACTGGGAAGCCACTGACCCACGACCAGGGGGATCAGCCCGAGACCCAGTCCGCATGATCCTCTTCGTCCGAAGAACTAACTAACGCTGACAAAATAACAGCTAAATAAAGGTAGAGAGAAAAACTCAAACAAAATATTAAAAAGAAGAAAGAGTCTGGGACAGAAAGTCCCAGCACAGAGAGAGCCAGCCACTCCTGACAAGCTAGACATTAAAACTGAGATATGGTTGCAGGAAGTAGGAGGGTATTGACTGAGGGGACCACCCCTTGAGGGTGGGATATGTTAAAGCTTTATTGTTAACATATTCTGTTGCCTAGCTACTCCTTCGGAGCAAAGTCTAATACCCCGTATGTGACGAATATGAAGAGGCGGCGACTGTCGGAGGACGTAAGAGAAAAATGACCGCTCATGCATGCGCAATGCTTTTCTATGCTGCCCATATAAACTAAGGTGAATATAAAAATTATGATCAACATCAAAATGGCTGCCCCCACGGCGCGCCATGCGGTCTCCAGAACCCCCAAAAGGGGGCCTAGAACAATAGGCATCGGAAGGTCCCTGCACAGGGGCCCACACAGGACAAGTTACCCTCCTCAAATAAGCGCCACAACGGCCGCATTATTACCGCCTCCCCAGGTAAAAACCTGCTAGGGGCAGGGGAATGCCGAGGGGTACACAGGACTAGCCCTCAGAGGTGCCAGGGGAACCGAGGGAGCCCATAAGGTCTGACTATTCCAGGGAAGGGCCCACGTCCGACCCGAGACCGCCAGGGGTTTTTGAGGGGACAATTTACTCACCATACCACGGTACCAGGTGGGCGCCATTCCGAAACAGATCACCTCCTACCCGAGATAGGGGTGCTGTCAGCCAAGGGGAAGCTGCAACTCATGGCGTTTTAGGTTGTGTGCATCCCAGAGACTGTCAACTCGCTGGCTCATCCCCATCCGTCGGGGCACTGTCGTGGCGAGGCCTAGTTCTGGACTATAACCTGCTCACGCTCGCTGACCAGGCTGGGAGACCTTAAGGATTTAGATTATCCGGTACGAAACCTCAGCCGGCTGTTGCTTGTAGTTCCTCTGGATCTTGGTCCTCAGGAACTAACTAGTGAAAATAAAAAAACTACAAACTAACACATTTTCCTATAATAGCTAAGACCGAAGTCCCAGCAGGAAGCTAGGTCCTATTTCTTAAACTAGGCAGAAACAAACTGTTTGATGATAGCAGGGTATGTGGGGTTATGCCTGCAGGGACAGCCCCCAAAGGTGTGGTTAAGCTTTTTTCCTGCCTAGTGCCTATTCCTGATAGGAGGAGCATAACCCTATAGTCTCTGACTAGATGGAGCAGCGTCTGTCGATGAACGATAGAGAAAGGGGAATTTTGTACTACATTTTACATTTTGTACATTTTAGCACCTCAAGAAAAGTGATAGGCAGTCAAAGTAAAAGCAGCGTAAATTCCAGTATATATACACACACACCATAGTTTATAGATGCTATAACTTTCACACAAACCAATCAATATACACTTATTGGGGGGGGGGGGGTATTTTTTTTTAACGAAAGACATGTAGCAGAATAAATTTTGGCCGACATTTATGACAAAAGTTGAGTTTATTGGATATTTCATTTTTTTTTTTTTTTTACAAAATTTCCGGTATTTTTTTTTTTTTGTTTATACAAAAAGTGGTGATCACAGTTACCACCAAAAAAAGCTCTACATAAATGTAGTTAAGGCACATTGTTGCATGACTGCGTAATAGTCAATTCAAGTAGCGCAGTGCCGAATAGCAAAAAAAAAAAAAATGGCCTGATCAGGAAGGGGGTAAAACCTTTCAGAGGTCAAGTCGTCAAAGCAGTATTAAACCCCCCCCCACAAAATAGTATTAAAGTATTAATATGCAGCTGACCGATTCTTAAGCAGGGTACACACTAGTAGAAAATCTGCCGAAAAATTCCGCCCGATGTGAAATCGTCCAATTTTCGCCTAGTGTGTACACAACTTTCAGCAGCCGATGCCGACATTTCCAACGAAAAAAAACGGAGGGACAAACACTAAAATTTTTTTTGTCCGTCCCCAGACGACCGATTTTCGTTTAATGTGTATACAGTACGTCCGTGAAAAATCAGATACGAAAGACCGCACATGATCTGAAGTTGCTGACAACCCGGAAGTCTAGGAACAAATGTGCCAAAAAAAAGAAAAAAAAAAAACGGACGAGAAATTTCGTGAACATTTATGCACTGTCGACTAAAAACGATAATGAACGCTGAGAAGACAGAGAAAAATCGGAGGATATTTCGTCCGATTTTCGTCAAGTGTGTACGGCCCTTTAGATGTGGTGCCTGCATTTGTTTTCTTTTTTTTTATACTTTTAGGTTTTCCTGACAATCCAGCCATTAAGTGCGGGTTCACACTAACGCGGCATGACTTCGGGGGCGACCTGTGAAGTCGCGTGCACCGCGACTTGCACGGACTTCATATAATGAATGTCTAAGCAAGTCGCTCCGATGTCGCCCCCAAAGCCCAAAGTAGTACAGGAACCTTTTTCTAAGTTGGAGCGACTTGAGTCGCTCCTATTAGAACGGTTCCCGTAGCACACAATGGACCGCGACTTGTCAGGCTGACCAGTCGCCTGACAAGTCGCGGTAGTGTGAATGGAGTCTAAGTGTGTTATTTTTAATTTTTTTTTTCTTAAATGGTCCCCCTGCAGTGTTACGCCACAATTTTCTGAGATTCACCGCATTCTAGCACATTATGGATTATTTACCTTTAAAAGTGAGTCACCTGCGATTAGAGTCGGCCCATTTACAGGCCCCGATACACCACGTGATGTGGCTACGGGCCAAGGACAGACCGGGTATACTTTGTCCTACATTGTCCCTTTCACTAGGTATATGGGATAGGCTTTCAAAATGCCACAATTTTAAATCCCCCCCACGCACCTTTGGCGCCCCTACTGGGCAACCCCTTGTTTCCCCCGGGCCTCTGTCCCTCGGCATTTGAGTGGTGGACAAATAAGGGACTTCTCCGGCTAGCCGATTTGTGCGATCACCGTGGATTGCTTACTAGAACCCAGCTGCAGGAGAAGTGTTCCCTCCCAGACCGGGAATACTATCGCTATACCCAAATTTCTCATTTTGATGCCTTCCTTAAGCGCAAGAGCGACATCACTACCTCCACGCAAATGGAGTTCCTATGTCGTACGGTGGATAAGCAAAAAAGCTATATATCCACGATTTATAACGTACTGCATGGCGATGATACTAAACTTCCATACATGCTCCGCTGGGAGGAGGACCTAGATGAGAACTTGGATCGCACTGAATGGAATTACTTAGCGCAATACAACTCTAAGTCTCTACTCAATACTTCCTTAATAGAGGCTAACTACAAGGTGTTCCTCCCATGGTACATGGTCCCGGTCAGGTTGGCGGCGGCGGTTCGTACCGCGTCCCCCAGCTGTTTCTGGGGTTGCGGACAAGCGGGCACTGTCATCCACACCTGGTGGACCTGCCCAAAAGTAAGACGATTTTGGATTCGCACCTACAATTTTATCTACTCCTTGACGCAGGTTAACTTGGTTAAAATCTCCCCAACAAGCTCTTTTGGGTAGATTGCAATCGCTCGCTCCTGGCAAACTCCTGTAATACCGCTTGGACTGCTCATAGCTATACTGACCTGGATCATGATAAATGAACGGATGGTAGCGCTACTTAATGATAAAATGCATTTGTTTGATAAGACCTGGGACCCTTGGCTCAGATATCTGGCCGGCCCTCCTTGACGGGGGGAGTGCCGTTGTCCCCCTCGGGAGATAAGAGTTGTGAATGCCCCTAAATGGGGGGGGGTGAAAGATTGTATTAACATGCCTTATCACATTTCATATATATTTCAACTTATGCCCATTCCATGATGAAATATGGGCCCTTGCATTTACATAGTAACGAGCTAAGACTGACAACCATTCATACCAACCTTGGACAGCAGACAGCTATATTTTGCATTTAGACGACATGTTAAACCACCTGTCCATTCATTCATTTGAACACTTGACAGTTGGACATTTTTGCATAAGAGATTGCTGACGCCACCCATAAACAATTGACAATTGCTTACATTAACACATGACAACTGAATGCAGACGGGGCGACCCTCCGACAAAACACAGAACACCTCATATTGACACAGATGCATGGCGAAAGCAAAAGGCCCTTTCATGTACTGTTCTGTCTGAGATGTGCTATTGTTAATTTGACTGATGAATTGTAAACCAGTTTGGATCAGTTTTTCCCACTCAAAACATGCCTTAAATATGAGCTTCACTTGCAATAAAACCAGTTGTGACTGCACTAAGTTTGAGTGCTATGTGTCGTCATAACTCCCGGCCAGACGAGAGGGAATTCACTATCTAGAAGGGGGGGTTAGCAACTGAAGGGCTGTAATATCATCGCGATTGCCTCCTGACGAGATTTGAGCTAACAGTTTTGGTGTCAGAAGTGGGATCTGCCAAAAACACAGTATGGGGTAAGTAATTATATTTTTTTATTATTACTACCCTATACTGTCAGAGCAGATATACGGTACCCAGTTAACCGCTAATTTTAGCACCTCCCGGGAATCTGATATTCCCAAAGATGGGGTCTGATACTCCTGGGCCTGAAGCTCCAAAGATAAGATGGGGTCTGATATCCCAGGGTTTGGAACCCGGTTACAAAGCAGTACTGTGTGTGATAGTGAATTCTCCCTCCAAAACCTGTATATATTGCTGTATAGACATTTAACTATTTTTAGTCGATATAAGATTGCATGCCATTGTATTGTATGTGGAGATTGTATGTGATATTAAGCTGAGCCTGAAGGTATACACTTGGCCACCAAGGATAGTTAACAGCAAACCATGAGTCGGGTGTATATAAATCTGATTATTAAGACGCAGGAAACCACATAAATTGGAAAACTAGGTTTTTCCACTAAAGTCTAAATACTGACGTCACCACCCCTATATATATATATATATATATATATTATATATATATAAACCTTCAAACTCAGCTGATCTCACTTTGTATTCTGAGCTTAAATAATGGGAAATTCTCAAGGTAATCCCGAAAAAATTATGAAATTTACGTTTGGGAAATTATATGAAAATTGTATCGTGTATGGGCAACCTTAGATTCATGAATCGTTATGTTGTGTTCGTTTTAACACTGTTCCTAAAGGTGTATCAGGTATCAGCAAAGCATTTCATAACACTGAATGAAAATTGGTTGCATAATAATTTGTTTTGTGTTTATTACTTATGTTTTAAAGTGATGTGATTTTGCCACGAAAAATGTAACAAATCCGTACTATGCTGGTCATGGCAGCTTTTAGAAGCAAGGAAATATATATTTGGTGTGTAAAGTGTGACCTTAAGGACCAAAATTGTATTTCTATCCTTAAAAATCGTAAGCAATTTTGAACTTTTATCATTAAGGTTTTGTGTCACCAACTTTTATCACTGACTTTAAAAAAATATATATTTTCTAGTGCCTTTTTAGCAAACAAACCCCCCTCCCCCTCTTTCTGTCTGTGACACAGGTAATAGCAAGAGGGACTGTAAATAGTTGTATTGTCATACAAATTAACGATCAGTTTTGCTTTGTAGAAGAAAAACAGTTTTTGAGGAATGTTCCGAATGGGTGACGTATGGGTTCTTGTATTCAAATGTGAAATTACAAACGTTTATTTTTGAGCTGCTCATTTTTTCAACCATGGTGAACAATAATAATTTTTATCTTTAAGTTTATGGTATACCATTGCATAACAAAAAAATATAGAAATCCATGTGGTAATAATTAATTTGATGTCAACAATTTTTGGTATTAGAGAAGTGCACTGTTCGGAAGGGAAATGTTTGACATGCTTACTGTATGCTAAATTCCTCTAACCGTTGGTTTATTTTTAGGAGGAAAAGTAAAATGTTTTGTTACTAAACCTTTCTTGATGCTTATTCCTCAGATAAGTGAAATTTGAAACTTTCAGAATGAACAATCACAGCCTTTAACGACAACCAACCTTATGGGAGTATTGCTTACAAATTGTTTTTTTTTCTGATTGATTAGACTGTTTTTATGGGTGTTAGAAAGTTTTTATTTATTGGGTGTCAGATATTTGATGTGTTCTAATTTGACATATATGAGCTGAAGCATTAATGAGGTGCTAAGCTTTAGATAATTAAGCATCTCTGGTCTTTTTAAAGTTATAGTATATTGGTCTTAGAAAAAAAAAAAAAAAATAGGATGGAAGTGGATGGCTTGTTGATAGTGTGCTAAGAATTATAATGAATTTATGCCAGCGTTACTACCTTGAGATGTTACTACCTTGATATTGTTAAAGATTTAAAATTTTAAGGTAACCTCCTGCGGTGAATTCAATTAGTTGATCTCTTTTCATTCTAAAGGTGACTCATTGCCCAGGTTTTGCATATAAATGGTCCTTGAAGTCAGATCTTGTGTCTCCAGGGCTATTTGTTTTCAATTTCCTGCTCTGTGTCACTGAGCAAACTGTGCAATCTCTTATAAATTTATGTTTGCATGAGTACTGACTTCTAGCTGTTTTGTGTGTCTATGTGTCCATGTACACAAGACAGCTTGAATTTCACTCCCTGCTGTTCAGTGATCACAGCATCTTAGCCATGCAAGGGATTCTCAGTTCTAGGTAGCTGCCTGCTTGGGTGAGTCAGAGGACTGCAATTTAACCCATCTCCACCTTTGGAGGAATACAAGGCAGTTCAACCCCTCCAAGGGCCCTCACCATTGTTGCATGCGTAGACATGCTGTGTTCTCCCAAAACAGTGCCATTAAGCATCCTTCCTGTTACCTGCCTTCCTGTAGGCCCTAAACCCCAGTGCTGCGAGTAGTTTCACTAGCATTTATTTTTGCTGCCTGCCTGTAGGCCAGAAGCCCAGTGGCGCAAAATACTCCTGCCATTCTTGTAAAACTTGTATTTTTGTCTCTGTACTTACCTGCTATTCTTGCTAAAGTCAGAATGACTTCAGACCCGTCTCAACCCCATGAGTCCATTTATTCTCATATCTAGAGATTTTGCAAGAGGAATATGTGGTAATTGAAAAAATTAAACCGGGATTATGGTGATATCTCGCTCTCGTTTCCTTTGCCAACAGGTGCACCAACCCACCCATTCAAGCCTGGAGACAGAGTCCTGGTGAAGGCCCCTCCATAAGCTGATGTCGCTAGACCGACCCTACGGACCCCCTGCGATAGTTCAAGCAGTGACCAGAACAGCGGTATTGACAGACGACTCCCCGGTTTGGATCCACGCATCGCGACTGAAGGAAGCCCCACCCCTGGACCCCACGACAACTTACCGGAGATTGTGACGAGCACCAGCCGAATTATTGGAGATTGTGACAAGCACCAGAGGAATTCCAGTTGGATCCAGACAGACGCATTGGTACAATGCCAACGGACACCCCTACTCCTGGAAAACTTCCCATTTTTGCAGCAGTGGTACTGTTTACAGCAAGCTGAGCACTAGTAGCCACTGTTTTGTTACTTGCAACATGTGCTCACCCCCCCCCCCCCCCCCCCGAGAACCTCTCCTCATTTTGCCCTTGCTCACCTCAGGAAAAGAGAGAGACACGAGACATTCATGTCTCCACTTTACAGTCGAAGTCAAGCCGATTGGACACAAAGGACATTGTTTTTACGTTGTAGCCGCCAGGGACTTGGTCTGACCGCTCTGATGACGAGGGTTGAAAGGGAATTTTTTCCTCTTTCCCTTTCCTGGCAATGGCTTTAGGACATGTTGAAAAATCACATGCCATAGTTGACAGGTGGTATGTGCTGCCATGGTCTATTTGTAGTGACTTTATTGCAATAATATGAAGTTTGGATTTTTCAGGCCATGGATTCTTGCAAGCTATGACCCTCCCCATTGAACATGTCTGTTTTGATTTGATAGAATTCTAAGAAGTTATATCCCTATGTGCACACAACCAAGTCACCAGCCTACATACACCTTGGAATATAATGTCACCTGTTTTGTGCTAATCAGTTACCAATAATATGACATGCACTCATACAAACCCACAACCCAGGTATGTCAAGAATGTCCAGCTCATTGATAGTTGGATATATATCCCAGGAGGGCACATAGTGCTATTTAGAGACTCTAAGTGATCCCACCGTTATGAATAAAGTTGGGATCAAAGGTTGGGTTGAAAGATTGTATTAACAAGCCTTATCACATTTCATATATATTTCAACTTATGCCCATTCCATGATGAAATATGGGCCCTTGCATTTACATAGTAACGAGCTAAGACTGACAACCATTCATACCAACCTTGGACAGCAGACAGCTATATTTTGCATTTAGACGACATGTTAAACCACCTGTCCATTCATTCATTTGAACACTTGACAGTTGGACATTTTTGCAAAAGAGATTGCTGACGCCACCCATAAACAATTGACAATTGCTTACATTAACACATGACAACTGAATGCAGACGGGGCGACCCTCCGACAAAACACAGAACACCTCATATTGACACAGATGCATGGCGAAAGCAAAAGGCCCTTTCATGTACTGTTCTGTCTGAGATGTGCTATTGTTAATTTGACTGATGAATTGTAAACCAGTTTGGATCAGTTTTTCCCGCTCAAAACATGCCTTAAATATGAGCTTCACTTGCAATAAAACCAGTTGTGACTGCACTAAGTTTGAGTGCTATGTGTCGTCATAACTCCCGGCCGGACGAGAGGGAATTCACTATCTAGAAGGGGGGGGTTAGCAACTGAAGGGCTGTAATATCATCGTGATTGCCTCCTGACGAGATTTGAGCTAACAGGGGGGGATGGACCTGGATGCTGACCCCTTTCTACCTTAATAAAAATAACGGAATTTTTGTAAAATCTTACCTGTAAAATTCCTTTCTCTGAGTCCTCCGACAGTTGCCGCCTCTTCATATTCGTCACATATGGGGTATTAGACTTTGCTCCGAAGGAGTAGCTAGGCAACAGAATATGTTAACATTAAAGCTTTTAACATATCCCACCCTCAAGGGGTGGTCCCCTCAGTCAATACCCTCCCACTTCCTGCAACCATATCTCAGTTTCAGTGGAATAGCAGTAGAGTATACAACCAAACCCCAAAAGAGGGGCGGGGGCGGCGACTGTCGGAGGACTCAGAGAAAGGAATTTTACAAAAATTCCGTTTTCTCTTACGTCCTCCGACAGTCGCCGCCTCTTCATATTCGTCACATATGGGGACGTCCCAAAGCAGTGCAAACATGAGGGGTGGGAAACGCATCCGCGCCGAAAGGCAACGCAGTCTCCACATCAAAGAAAGAAACCTTACCAAAGGAAGGAAACCAGCTGGGCTACAGGAAAAACAAGTGCTCAACAGGAGCAACAACCCAGGAAAAGACAAATAACCAGGGGATAAAAAAACTTATCCCAACAGCCAGAGGTCCCCAACAAGGGACCCTATGGAATTGCTGCACTAAGAACCTTGCGGCCAAAGGAAGCATCCGCCGATGCCTGAACATCTACTTTGTAGAATTTTGTGAAAGTGTGCACGGTAGACCAGGTCGCCGCCTTACACACCTGGGCCACAGAAGCCCCATGACGACAGGTCCAAGACGTACTCAAAGATCTAGTAGAGTGCGCCTTCACAGGCACAGGGGGAACCTTCCCCTGCAAAGCATAGGCCTGTTCAATGGTCTGCCTGATCCATTTGGCGATGGTAGAGGCCGACGCCGCCATGCCCTTCCGAGGACCCTCTGGAAGAACAAACAAGGAGTCCGTCTTTCGAAAAGACTCAGTCGATTTAAGGTAAACCCTTATCGCCCGAACAACATCCAAAGAATGCAATCTCACCTCCTTTGGATGTTTAGGCTTCGCGCACAGCGAAGGCAAGACAATATCCTCATTAAGATGGAATTCCGAAACTCGCTTCGGAAGAAAAGAAGGATTAGGTCGCAAGACCACCTTATCCAAATGAACAACCAGATACGGAGACTTGCAGGACAAAGCCGCCAGCTCCGACACTCTGCGAGCCGAAGTGATCGCAACCAAAAAGGCGACCTTTTTGGACAACATAGACAACGAGATCTCCCTGATCTGTTCAAAAGGAGCACGTTGTAACACAGATAGAACGAGATTCAAGTCCCAAGGGGGCAGAGGATCCCTCCTAGGAGGTAACAGATGCCTCACTCCCTGAACAAAAGTGCCAACCAAGGAGTTGGAAGCCACGGGACGTTGAAACAGAACGGCCAGCGTAGACACCTGACCCTTTATCGTAGCCAGCGCCAAACGCTGATCGACACCCGTTTGAAGGAAGGACAGCACTCGGGAAACCGAGTACGTGCGGGGTGAAAACCCCCTGGACTCACACCAGGCAAAATAGGCCTTCCAAGTACGGTAATAAACCTTCCCCGAGGAAGACTTCCTCGCGTTGATCAAGGTATGAACGACCTCTGGGGAGAGACCCCTCTCCTTCAGGACCTCGGTCTCAACAGCCAGGCCATCAAAGCCAGCGACTGTAAAGCAGGATGGTATATCGGTCCTTGATAAAGGAGATCGTCTCGAAGAGGCAGACGCCACGGGGCGTCGACCGCCAGATTCACGAGGTCTGCGTACCAGGACCGGCGAGGCCAGTCCGGTGCCACAAGAATCACCGTGCTGCGTTCCGAGTGTAACCTGCAAAGGAACCTGGACAGCAACTGAATCGGTGGAAACGCGTACATCAGCCTGTACTGATGCCACGGGGCCACTGACGCGTCTGCCCGAGGGTCGCGCGTCCTTGCCACGAACCTTCTCACCTTGTTGAGACGAGACGCGAACAGGTCCACATCTGGAAGACCCCACTTCGCGCACAACATCTGGAAGACAGACAGGTGGAGAGACCATTCCCCCTGATCCAGGGTCTGGCGACTCAGATAGTCCGCCTGCCAGTTCTCCACCGCCGGAATGTGAACCGCCGTTATTGCCGGGACATGAGTCTCGGCCCAAGACAGAATGTCGGCCACTTCTCGAGCCGCTCGGGCACTCCTGGTGCCCCCTTGGTGGTTGATGTAGGCCACCGCCGTGGCATTGTCCGTCTGCACCCGAACCGGGCAGCCCTGCAGCCGGTCCGTCCAGCGATGAAGACAGAGTTATCGCACGCAATTCCAGAATGTTGATCGGAAGGGAGGACTCCCCCTCCGACCAAGTTCCCTGGGCGGACAGAACGCCCAGAACACCACCCCAGCCCGACAGGCTGGCATCCGTGGTGATCACCGTCCACGAGATAGGACGAAACGACTTGCCCCCGGACACCATCGGGGACTGGAGCCACCACAGAAGGTCTCTTCTGGTGCGATGACTCAACGAGATTTGAAGATCCAGAGATTGAGGTCGCCCGTCCCACATGGACAGGATCTCCGCTTGGAGACCCCGCGTGTGAAACTGGACGAAGGGAATCGCCTCGAAGGCCGAGACCATCAATCCCAGACATCTCATGCACGTCCGCAGAGACGAGTGCGGAACGTCCCAGAGGGACCTGACTTCCTCCTGAAGAGTTCTGAGTTTGTCTTCCGGCAGGAAGACCTTCGCCTGCACCGAGTCCAGAATCATTCCCAGGTAGGGAAGACGAACCGACGGACTCAGTGTCGACTTTTGAAAATTTATCGTCCAACCAAACTCCTGCAGAGTTTGCATCGTGACAGACAGGTCCTTCTCCAGACCCTGGCTGGTCGCAGACCGAACCAGAATGTCGTCCAGATACACCAGGACAGAAAAGCCCTGGGCCCTCAATAACGCCAGAACAGGTGCAAGCACCTTGGTGAAGACCCGCGGAGCCAAGGCGAGACCAAAAGGCAACGCCACGAACTGGTAGTGATCCTCCGCAATGGCAAATCGAAGGTACCTCTGGTGACTCTCGAAAATGGGGATGTGAAGATACGCATCCTTCAAATCGATGGAGGCCATGAATTCCCCCGGAGCCAGGGCAGCCACCACCGACCGCAGGGATTCCATGCGGAACTTGCAAACCCGCACAGCGCGGTTCAGAGCCTTCAAGTCCAGAATTGGACGAACCTTGCCCTCCTTTCTGGGCACGGTGAACAGATTGGAATAAAACCCCCGAAATCTGTCCCGATGAGGCACCGGAACTACCACTCCCTGAGCCCTCAGGTCCCGCACCGCCAGGTGCAGGTCCTGTAAACGCTCTGGAGACAGTTGAAGATTTGAGGGAAAAAATCTGCTCTCCGGCCGAGAGAGAAACTCGATCTTGTAACCAGATCGAACGATCTGAACCCATCTGTCCCGCACGCGGGCCAACCAGGGCTAAAGAAAACCGAGCAAGCGTCCCCCCACCCCAAAACTGGGTGAGGGTGCCCCTTCAGGCCGCACTGTTATGGGCTGCGGATCCGGATTGACCGGACTTCTGTTTTCCAGACCAGGGCTTCTTCTGAGAGCCTTGACCTTTGAACGGTTTGCCCTTGTAGTGCGACCGAAAGGCACGAAAGGACCCCTGAGGGGGCCGAAAATTAGCATGCTTCTTCCCAGAAGCCCCCTTAGCCTTGGGGAAATGGGGCAAGAGAGTGCTCTTACCTCCGGTGATCCCCTTAATCAACACATCCAAGGACTCCCCAAAAAGGCGAGACCCATCATAAGGCAGATTGGCTAAGGTCTTACGTGAAGACTGGTCCACCGACCAACATTTCAACCAAACCAGGCGGCGAGACAACACCGCCACGCTGTGCACACGTGCAGCCAATGGGACTAGGTCCAAATCTGCATCACACAGATACATGACACCCTGATGGATTTGATCCACCATATCCAGGGTCGCCGGCGAGGCCGAATCGGCCACTAGGACGAGCCTAAGCATCTGCGTCCAACTTGCGACCGCCTGGGCCGCCATGAGAGAGGCAAACAGAGCCTTAAGCATAGAACCCGTAACAGAATAAGTATGACGGGCAAGAGACTCCAATCTCCTATCTGTGGCATCACGGAACACAGGGGAATCCTCTGCAGGAATCGCAGTGGATTTGTTTAAAACCGCAATTGCGTGATCCACTGGGGGTGGCACACACCACCTTTCATCAGTGGAAGGCGAGAAAGGATAACGCAGCTTGAACCTACTTGGTACAGCAAAAGGTTTGCGCAGATTGCGCCATTGTTCCTTAACAGCGCGCTGAAAATCATCATTGCAGGGAAAAACCTGCGGCGTCCTGCGTTTTCTCTGCGTCCCATAAGCCGCCAAGGCAGCGGGGGGACACACTTCATCCTGCAAACGCAGCGTTTGCTTCCATAAAACAATCAATTCATCCATGATTGCAAGCTCTTCAGGCGAGCCAGGGGGAGAATTATCAACCCCTTCAACTTCAGCCTCCACCTCGGACCCCACTAGATCCAGGGAGGAGCAGGACCCCGATAAGGAGGCCCCCGCCATAACAGCCCCATCACCTTCACCCTCAGAATCAGAGGAAAGAGAAACTCTGGGTCTTTTAGTAGATTGAGCAGCCACCAGCATCTGCACCTGAGCAGCAAGGCCAGCCACAATAATGGCTAAATCCCCCCCTGGGGGGGAAACAGCGGTCCCCTGGCTTTCCACCAAGGCGGTAGGAAATTTGCCCTCCTGAGAATCCATTGCCCCTATTACAAATGCCGGATAATAAAGGGTTAACTGCCCCTTTAACAAGCGCGGCGAGCGCAGCCCACCGCACCACACACAAGCACAATGAGACCCCCACAGGGACAATAAAAACTGACACAGGCAATGGATAGGAAGGATATAACCTGAGGAGACCCTCGCCGCTGCTGCTGCCTCGATCGGTGTTCCTGGAGAAGAGGAAGTGATGCTGCCAGGGCGCTCTATGAAAGCCTATGGGAGGCTACAAGAAAATGGCCGCCATGCATGTAGAACATGCGGCCGGAGCGAGTGTAGGCAAAATGGCGCCGTTTGGCGCCGAAACCGCCGCTCCACAGTACAGTAATGCACACATGTCATCCATGTATAAAAAAACATGTCAGATCGCCGCAGCGATCGCTGTATAGTGCCCAAACATGCCCAAAACATGCCCCACAGCACACAGCTTCTCACACTGACAAGGCTGACACACACAGTGTCACACAGCCCCCCCCCCCCCCTTGCAGCCCACAGCATGCAGCCAAGTGATAGGGAGACAAACAGTGTGAACAGAGGCAGGTTACACAGTCCCAGACTGACACCCCCCCAGACAGACAAGTCCCCACATAGATACACTTACCTCACAATGGCGTGGGGGACCCGCACAGGCGAACAAGCCGCTGCACATGAGGCAGGGAGAGTCGCATCCAAGACGCACAGAATGGGGGTTAAGAAACCGCACAGCGTCCAGTGAGGTAGCCACCTCACCAATCATCCCTGCACCGAACAGGGATGGGTCGTTCACTGTGCCAGGAGCGTTACCTGGCTGAACGCTCGATGGCAGGCTGGGAAGCCACTGACCCACGACCTGCGACCAGGGGGATCAGCCCGAGACCCAGCCCGCATGATCCTCTTCATCAGAAGAACTAACTAATGCTGACAAAAAGAACAGCTAAGTAAAGGTAGAGAGAAAACTCAAACAAAAAATCAAAAAAGAAGAAAGAGTCTGGGGCACAAAGCCCCAGCACAGAGAGAGCCAGCCACTCCTGACAAGCTAGACATTGAAACTGAGATATGGTTGCAGGAAGTGGGAGGGTATTGACTGAGGGGACCACCTCTTGAGGGTGGGATATGTTAAAAGCTTTAATGTTAACATATTCTGTTGCCTAGCTACTCCTTCGGAGCAAAGTCTAATACCACATATGTGACGAATATGAAGAGGCGGCGACTGTCGGAGGACGTAAGAGAAATTGGAAATTAAAACTGAGTCATCCAGGACTGAGTTGCCACTGCTCCCATCTTCCTTTCAGGGTCGTGCTCTCTGGCCATTTGGATTGGCAGGCCGTGGTGATGTCACTACCACGTATGTGCACGGTAGTTACGTCACCATGGCACTCTGCATTCACAGAACACTCAGTGTGCTGTGAATGCCAACTGTCACTGCCATTGGCTAGAGCGGATGTAAATATTGCCTAAATGTAGCTGTAGCTATAGGGAGGACTTACTATAAACTATAGGTACAAAGTGTAAATCAGAGTTTGCTGCCACTTTAAACATTTTTTTCTCTCTTAATTCTATATACAGTGGGTACGGAAAGTATTCAGACCCCCTTAAATTTTTCACTCTTTGTTATATTGCAGCCATTTGCTAAAATCATTTAAGTTCATTCTTCCTCATGAATGTACACACAGCTCCCCATATTGACGGAAAAACACAGAATTGTTGTTGGTCGTCCCAAACGTCTTCCATTTGAGGATTATGGAGGCCACTGTGCTCTTAGGAACCTTAAGTGCAGCAGAAATCTTTTTGTAACCTTGGCCAGATCTGTGCCTTGCCACAATTCTGTCTCTGAGCTCTTCAGGCAGTTCCTTTTGACCTCATGATTCTCATTTGCTCTGACATGCATTGTGATCTGGAAGGTCTTATATAGACAGGTGTGTGGCTTTCCTAATCAAGTCCAATCAGTATAATCAAACACAGCTGGACTCAAATGAAGGTGTAGAACCATCTCAAGGATGATCAGAAGAAATGGAAAGCACCCGAGTTAAATATATGAGTGTCACAGCAAAGGGTCTGAATACTTAGGACCATGTGATATTTCAGTTTTTCTTTTTAATAAATCTGCAACAATGTCAACAATTCTGTGTTTTTCTGTCAGTATGGGGGGCTATGTGTACATTCATGAGGAAGAAGAATGAACCTAAATGATTTTAGCAAATGGCTGCAATATAACAAAGAGTGAAAAATGTAAGGGGGTCTGAATACTTTCCGTACCCACTGTATTGGATTTTATAGCTGTGATGCTCACAGTTGGGGTTCTGAGGTCACAAGGCATTCAGCCCGATAGACCAGTGTTGCCAACCTACCAGATTGAAATTCACTGACACAACACCCAAACTTTACTGGCACAGCCAAGTTTTGAGTGCTGGTTCACATTTCTGCGATGTGGGAACGCTGCGAATATACAGCGTGTTCCCGCATCGCATTCGCACCCCTGGCAGTTCACACTGCCATATGCGATACGCTGGGGGTGTAAATTAAGAGTTAACAACACCCCCCAGATCTGATCACATAGTTCGCACAGAATCGGATCGCACTAGTGTGAACCACCATGCGATCCGATTCTGCTGCGGACCAAAAATGGGTCCTGTGTGAGTTGGATGCGATTGTGGTGCGAATTCAGCCATACAAACTGTATGGCTGAATTTGCACCGCACAGAGGTCGCATGTAATTCGCAGAGATCGCAGTGCACTCCAAATTACATGCGATCTCTGTGATCGCGCAAATGTGAAAGGGCACTTACTGGCATTTCCAAAAGTTACAAAATTATAGTTTTAAAGTGCAAATTTCAGTATTTAGGCGACAAACAAGTACAATCTGCAATTAACAATGTAATTTAAAATAAGTAATAAAAGCAAAAAAAAAAAAAAAAAAAAAAAAAAAACTTTTATTTTATTTTAGATATATATAGCATAGGGACAGGACTTAGGAGGGCAAGAAATTAGAATTGACAAGCACCACTCGGCTCCCCTGAACCATGACATCACACAATACGCTCAGGCACCACCTCCACCAGACCCTCTCGGTATCGGCACAGTCCATACACACGGTAGCAGGCACTCGAATGATCTCGTCCAGGTTTGGACTGGCAACCTTTTCCTGTCACTGGCATTTACTGGCAGGAGAAAAATGCCCATTTTTTACTGGCTGCCAGTAAAAACACTGATGGTTGGCAACACTGCGATAGACACGTCTGCTTTTTCACCCCAACTACGTAACGATTATTAGAGTTAATGAAGGAGTCCTCCTTCCCCATGTTTTATTACATCACCAAATATATACATATCAGAAACAGGAGAAGAAACTCTACCCCTGTTCTATCTGTGCTAAACTCCACCTCCAATATTTTACTAAATAGGAAGTCCAGCCGGATCTCCTCCTGAACGGCTGTATACATACCTGTAGAGTGAGTTTACACGTCTCCTTATAGGATGAACTTTGCACTCATGGAAGGCTATAATACAGATTGCTATGTACAGGTAACCTTCCCCTGTCTCCATTCACCATGGCACTGGCACAATTCCAGCCTAAACGGACTAGTGACACCTAGAAAGATCATACAGGTACTCACAGTATAAAGTGTTGTCCAGGAACTCATCCCAGCCGTATGTGCACTGCTCTGAGGATGGCGCTGTGTGTAGTTCCCGGGGAGGTGCCCGGATCGACGTTTCCTTTCACTTTCTCAGAGCCCTCCTGACTTCTCTGTTCTGGCCCCGCCCCCTCCCTCCCTCTATTCTCCGAGCGGCGCCCTCCCCTCACTCACTCCTGTCTCCCTTCTGATCATGTGTCAGGAGGAGACTGAGCTCTCAGACCCTTGGACAGAAAATCAGGCCAAACTAGTATTTCTTCTGTGATAATGGATCTGGGTCATCGTCGTGTCTCCAGCATGGCGGCAGCTACAGACAGTGTAGTTTCATCCCTCCAACAGCCAGCTGACAACATTTATTTTATGGGGAAACATTAGATTTACTTGTCAGTATGTTTACTGCTTGTGATACCTATTGACCTCCGGAATATATCCCCCCCCCCCTCCTTCATGACCAGGCCATTTTTGCCAAATTGCACTGCCTTAAGGCCCGTACACACGTACCGATCGTCGGCATACAAACGTCGGTGGACGAAGGATCTGCCGATTGTACGCGTGTTAGTATGGTGCCTCCGACAGATGTCTGCGCACAATCCGCGGACAAAAGTCTTTCTTGCAAACATGAAAATATTTGTATGCCGACACCAGAACGGACGATTGTTCGCCTGTCAGTACACAATTCGGCCGACAGACCGCAGATTTGCAAGACTGGGCATGCTCAGAAAATAGAAAACACAGGGAAAGTTAACCATTACATGACATCACTTCTGCAGTCGGTGGACAAAATTCTTGTGCTGTCCTTGTGCTGTCTTTGCACTTTTCAGCAGACACCGACATCCCGGGGAGAAAAGAGGAACATTTGTAAGCCGACCATCGGTACGTGTGTACGGGGCTTTACTTTAACTGACAATTGCGCGGTCATGCAATACAGTACCCAAATGAAATTTATGTCATTTTTTCCCCACAAATAGAGCTTTATATTGGTGGTATTTGATCACCCCTTGTTTTTTTTTTTTTTTTTTTGAGCTATAAACAGAAAAAGACTTTTGAAAAATATATATATATATATACTTTTTTTGCTTCTATAAAACATATTCAATAAAATTTTAAAATCTAGATTCTAAAATTAATTATTCTAAATCCCGTGCACCTAATGTCCCTATCTCATCACACTCTTTCGTTATGCAAAGCCAACTTCCCCTTTGGTTGGGATCCTCATGCTATCACATATCTCGGAAATTCAACTCCCACATAATTTAACTGAACTTTACGCAAAAACTACCTCACACTCCTAAAAACCATTATGACAGACCTAAAAAATGGACAACTGGTCCCTTCTCATGGTTCAGAAGAATCGTCATTATCAAAATGAACATTCTCCCCAGAATTCTATACCTACTACAAACTATACCTATTAAACTTCCCCCATCGTTCTTTATCTCTTACAAACAGATATGCGCTGACTTCATCTGGGGAACTAGGCACCATAGATTACCTTGGGACAAGTTTACCACTCTAAAATTGAAAGGTCAGACAGGGCTTCCAGATATACATAAGTACTTTTGGTCTTGCCAGTTGTCATGAATCTTGACTGGCATGTTCATTCCGAAACTAAGGATTGGGTCAACCTGGAAGGCTCCTGGTCCAAAACTTCCATTCATTACCTTTCCTGGAAAAAACCCAACTTGATCCCAAAACAAAGCGTTATGCACCCCCTTATCGGCCCCACATTGCAGACCTTTCGGACTGCATGCAAGAAGACACAAATTGCTTCCCCACCTGGCCCATTTAACCCCATTGATCGTAATCCAGAACTCCCCATGAGTCTCACACCCATCCCTCAGGAGGACCTCTGCCCTATGCCACCATCAGGGCTAAACTTCTATTAGACGAAAATACACTATGCACATATGAGACCATACGCTCAAGTTTTCCTAACCACAAAATCTACTTTTTCCATTATCTTCAGATAAGACACTTCCTAAATAGCTCCAGTACACCCTCAGTGTGGTCTAGCAATCACACTCCCTTTGAAGTCCTCTGTAACAGCCTGGAACCCCAAAAGCACTTAATCTCTATAATTTATATGTTGCTCTTCACCAAATATGACCCCAAAGCCAATGAAAATAGTCGACAATGGGAAGCAGAGTTGGCAAAAGACCTAACACTAAAAAACTGGATGACTATCTATACTCACTTCCACAAGGGCTCAGGGGAATGGAGGGCATCGGCTACAAGGAAAGACTACAAGCACTGAACTTATTCTCTCTGGAGAAGAGACGATTGAGGGGGAATATGAAATCAATGTATAAATACTGTACTGGGCGACCCTAGCATAATGGCTGGAATACACGATAAGAAAATCGGCCGAAAATTTCCGTTCAGCGAGCGATCGGCCGATATTCTACTTGTTAATGCCCAGCCATCAATGAGCGATATCGATATTATGAACGAAAAATACAGTTTGAAAAACCCGAAAAATTCTGTCATCTCATTTGCGAATGAACGATGTTCTATACGTTGGTGTTGAGGTCGTTCATTTGAAATCTGTATAACCTCATCACCTCAAAACAACGTTTTCGACCAACGAACACTGTTTCGATGGTCGGAGGTCAATGGTCGGGCCATATTCGGACCGTGTCTGTTGCCAATGTTTTCGACCGACAAATACTTTTTCAAAAGTCGGTGGACGAATGATCGGGCGATATTCTAATCGTGTATTGAGGCCATAAGGAACAAACTTTTCAGAGAAAGGGAATACAATAAGACACATGGCCACTCACTAAAACTAGAGGAAAAACAGTTTAACCTTAAAATACGTAATTGGTTCTTCACTGTCAGAGCAGTAAGGATGTGGAATTCTCTTCCACAAGCAGTTGTATCAACAGGGAGCATTGATAGTTTCAAAAAGCTATTAGATGGGCACCTTAAAGACCACAACATACAGGGGTATACAATGTACGGTTAACAGCAAACACACACACACATCATAGGTTGAACTGGATGGACTGGTGTCTTTTTTCAACCTCACAAACTATGTAACTATATGTAACTAAGGGCTCAATCAATGTTTCAGTTCAGGAAAACAAGGTAAAAATCTACATGAAATGGTATAGAACCCCTGACATACTCCATAAATTTAGATCTGACCTCTCCCCGCTCTGCTGGAGATGTAACAACGCTAAGGGTACATTACTGCTTATACTGTATGGTGGGAATGTCCACTTATACAACCATTCTGGAAAGAAGTGCACCGCCTAATCTCTCTCATAACTACATTCACTCCAGATTACTCCCCCCGGCTCAATATCTTCTTCATCACACATCTATGCCCCAATCTGCATACAAAGGATCTCTGACTCTTCACCTAATTAATTCGGCCAAGATGAGCATCCCCTGTCACTGGATGTCTACAGTACATCACCCCCCCCCCCCCCCCACCACACATGAATGGGTTAACCGTGTCAAAAGAACAGCGGACATGGAAGAACTAATAGCTCAGACCAAATAATCCTTTACCACATTTCATAAAACCTGGTCCTTATGGTTAGCTTTCTCTGCAGAATTCCAAAAAAATATTTGACCCACTTCACCCTGATTTCTGAAATTGTTCATGGTTCTTTAACGGATTGTTATGTGCCATTTATAAGCATTCTCTATACTCTACTCCCTTCCCGACTCCTCCTCCCCTTCCCTACTTTTCCTACCCTCCTCATATCTCAATATTTGCTGTCCTCTGCTACCCTTTAAGATTAACCTAGACGGTATTTTCCCTTTTTCTTTGTTTTTTTTTTTTATTTATTTTTTTATAGTTCTCTAGGACGAGCACTCTAGTCTTACCTTACATCTTCATACCGAGATAGCAGTCACACCGCAGATGCAGAAATCCTACTTGGTAGGTATGCAATTTTATGCCTCTCAGACCTGGCCTGGGTACAGCTTGTTCCTCTTGGGGGTGCCCATCGCAGTTTCTTTATATAGGTTTCATAGTTTACATATTGCTCTATCTGATGTTTGAACGCTTGGACACTAGTTACAGTTTGATTAATACTTTTTGCTAATCACGTTATTGCATTTGGCTTGTACTTATATTTTGTGCATTTTATTTGTGCCCTCTGTTGAAACCTCAATAAAACGTTTTGAAAGAAAAATCTAGATTCTTCATGAATTCATAAATTTAGGCCAATGTGTATTCTGCTACATATTTTTGGTAATAAAAAAAAACTATGGTATATATACTGGAATTTTTATTTATTTCTTTATACAAGTAATAGCGGCAATCAGTGACTTCTAGCGGGACTGCGATATTGTCAGTCTGACACTAACTGACACTGTGGCAACCTGTGACACTAATACAGTGATCGGTGCTAAAAATATGCACTGTCACTGTACTAATGACACTGGCTGGGAAGGGGGTTAAGCATCCAGGGCGATCAAAGGGTACCTAACCAGTGTTTTTGTGTACTGTGTGTGCTGTTTTTACTTTGCAGGGAAAGATAATCCATCACATCCCTGCTGACAGAACAGAGCTCTGACTTGTTTGCATAGGCAGAGCTCTGTTCTGTGTCTGTCCATTATTGGCCGACACCCATTGGACATCTATTGGCTGGCACAAATCGACACAGCACAGCTGTGGTGGCATGCACAAGCCCCCCTACCCGGATGTGCTGGATCACATACCTAAGACGTGATGTGGCACAAGAGATATGCCGCCATATAGCGAAGTTATGAGGTCGGCAAGCGGTTAATAAAGAGCTCACCAAATTCAATATTCAGCTGAACACAATCTGCAGCAATGAGATAACTTCAAGTCTCATTCACACACATGGCAGTCCTTACCTCTCTGAAAAGCGTTCCGCAGTGGAGGAGGCATTCAGAAGGCGATACTGCTACCTCCCAAATGCCTGTTTTTTTTCTGCAGTTTTTTTCCTGCCTAAGGGGGATTTTGCATTGAGATATTATTGCACTTTCTCATTGACTTCAGTGGGCAAGATCAGGTGGACCACCTGTTAAAGTTGACATGTCAAGTTAAAATAAATGCACCGCTTAGCTAAGCATTGCGGCCAGGGCAATAAGGACTCACCCAACTTACCACCATGTTAATTTGGAGTGGGCCAGTAAAAACATGAATCAACTGTCTGTTTTTACCAACCCTCTGCCACCTGTGTGAACCTAGAAAATATCAATATAGTTGTGGTATAGGCATTTTCAGAGTAAGCTACGTTAGTGTTCTTTTAGACAGCTGGCCAGGGGGAAGGGGACTGTAAAAAGGGGTAGCTGAGATGCAGTTTTACCACCTCCAGGTCCCCCACACAAACTGTTCCAATACAGCAGGACAGGGCTATAAAGAAACCGCAGCTGTGATGCTTTGCACCTGTGGCAATTTGAACTCGGAGTGCAGGGTTTCACAGGCAATACCATAGTGCATCATTAATGTTTTAAATCAGCAACTGAGAAGGTGTTATCACCGCTCACAGACCCCTGCTGAGAGGAGCGGCTCTGTGTGTAAGGGCCCTAGCCACGATGTATGGCGGAGTATGGGTGCACCTTCCAACCCCACTGCCAGCAGCCTGTAAAACTGTACGAGGCTAAACGTTTCTCCAGTTGGATGATGCACCTAGCAGTACAAACGTTCAGGGCAGTATGCGCCTAGGGACAAGGTATTTGTCCTGTAGGTACACTATCCAGGTACAGTGTACAAAGTCCAGCAATAGAAGCTGTCAGACTCTGCTGTTTGTGGATCCCTATGCTGAACAGTGGCGGCCCGTGCATAGGGGGGGGGGTGGGGTTACGTCCCAGAAGAGGCGCCGATCGGCTGCCTTCTGGGGGCGTAACCTGGTCGCAAGTCTTTGCGATTGGACACCCCCACTTTCTGATATCCTGGCTGTGATTGGTCCAGTCTACAGCCTGGACCAATCATCATCCAGGACATCCCATGGCCCCATGCTGACGTCGATCACAGCTTCCGGCTTCTGTCAGTTCCCGCCCGAGCCCCGAGGAGGAGTGTCGCAGCCAGGCCCAGCAGGAGAAGCCAGAGGACTCGGAGGATCGGAGACGGAGGGAGAAAGAGAGCAAGTCGGGACTGCGAGTAGAGAGCCCAGCCGCATCGGATCGCCTTCTCCTGCTCGAGATCTTCTTGGACGGTGGTGAGGTGAGTCACTCCAGAGTCAGTCCGCTGCTCAGCCTCTCAGTCTCCGCATCCAGACTTGTAGTCTCCCTGGTGCCATTCCTCATCTATGTTCACTGCCTGGCAGGGAATGCTGGGACTTGTAGTCTTCCTGGTGCTATTCCTCATCTATGTACACTGCCTGGCAGGGAATGCTGGGACTTGTAGTCTTCCTGGTGGCCATTCCTCATCTATGTACACTGCCTAGTAGGGAATGCTGGGACTTGTAGTCTCCCTGGTGCCATTCCTAAACTATGTACACTGCCTGGCAGGGAATGCTGGGACTTGTAGTCTCCCTGGTGCCATTCCTCAGCTATTTACACTGTCTGGCAGGGAATGCTGGGACTTGTAGTCTTCCTGGTGGCCATTCCTCATCTATGTACACTGCCTAGTAGGGAATGCTGGGATTTGTAGTCTCCCTGTTGCCATTCCTAAACTATGTACACTGCCTGGCAGGGAATGCTGGGACTTGTAGTCTCCCTGGTGCCATTCCTCAGCTATTTACACTGTCTGGCAGGGAATGCTGGGACTTGTAGTCTCCCTGGTGCCATTCCTCAGCTATTTACACTGTCTGGCAGGGAATGCTGGGACTTGTAGTCTTCCTGGTGGCCATTCCTCATCTATGTACACTGCCTAGTAGGGAATGCTGGGATTTGTAGTCTCCCTGTTGCCATTCCTAAACTATGTACACTGCCTGGCAGGGAATGCTGGGACTTGTAGTCTCCCTGGTGCCATTCCTAAACTATGTACACTGCCTGGCAGGGAATGCTGGGACTTGTAGTCTTCCTGGTGGCCATTCCTCATCTATGTACACTGCCTAGTAGGGAATGCTGGGATTTGTAGTCTCCCTGGTGCCATTCCTAAACTATGTACACTGCCTGGCAGGGAATGCTGGGACTTGTGGTCTTCCTGGTGGCCATTCCTCATCTATGTACACTGCCTAGTAGGGAATGCTGGGATTTGTAGTCTCCCTGGTGCCATCCCTAAACTATGTACACTGCCTGGCAGGGAATGCTGGGACTTGTAGTCTCCCTGGTGCCATTCCTCAGCTATTTACACTGTCTGGCAGGGAATGCTGGGACTTGTAGTCTCCCTGGTGGCCATTCCTCATCTATGTACACTGCCTGGCAGGGAATGCTGGGACTTGTAGTCTCCCTGGTGCCATTCCTAAACTATGTACACTGCCTGGCAGGGAATGCTGGGACTTGTAACCCCTCCAGTGTAGAGCCCCAGACCGTATTGCACTCCCTACAGATACAGACATGTACTCACATAATTAGACACCATGTCCACCGCTGTACTTTTCCCCCTTCTTCATACACAACACACGGCGTGCTGCACTATAAACAGTCCAAGGGGAAACACAGCATGTCGCGCATGGTTCTGCTGCAGTACCGGTACATGGACAGCAGGGGGCACCAGTCTGGGGCTGGATGAGGAGTCGGTGGGCTGGCGGGAAAGGTGTGGGGGTTGTACTGCAGAGAGCCGACACCGGAATAGACGGGGACCGGACAGGCATTAACTAATTAGGCGCTGATAAGGGGGAATGGGTGCCAAGAAGGCGCACTGTAGGCATGTGATTACTGAAGGCCCCTTTAACACTTGTGTGGCGTCAAAGTCACGCGATTTTTTACCGCATTTTTTGTGCCCCCCCCAAAAAATTTGAGCACCAGCCGCCACTGATGCTGAATCAGAGCTGTCTGTTTAGTTTGTGTTCGGCAGACATGGGATGACACAGCATAGCTCTTTGGGCAGCCAGAGAGAACCTGACTTGTTTCTGTTTACATCAGGCTACCTCCAATCCTTCACATTTACAGTATCTCACAAAAGTGAGTACACCACTCACATTTTTGTAAATATTGTATTATATCTTTTCATGTGACAACACTAAAGAAATTGCACTTTGCTACAATGTAAAGTAGTGAGTGTACAGCTTGTATAACAATGTAAATTTGCTATCCCCTAAAAAAAACTCAACACACAGCCATTAAAGCCGAGTTCCGTCCTCAAAATCGAAAAAATCGATTTTGGGCCATCCGCTTGCTGATTGCAACCTGAAAAAAAAATGGATACTGCCGATTTTTTTTTTTTTTTTGTTTACTTACCTTATTATAGAAGAAAATATACTCACCTTCCTTCCACTTCCTCCCTCTGCGGCCGCGGCCCGCGCCGTCACTTTCGGTTTGCAATGACTCCTGGGAGCTGAACGTCATCGCTCCCAGGAATCAATGCGCCTGCACCGGCCCCGCTCGTCACTTCCGGTGCAAGCGGATCATTCCCTGCTATACAGCTTCTGGGCGTGCCCAGAAGCTGTGCAGGGATGCCGCACCTGCCCCGGAAGTGACGAGCGGGGCCGGTGCAGTGCATTGTGGGACTCCGACGTCACGGAAGAGGACACGAAGAGGGACGCTGCGGCTTCAGCTGCCCACACCTGAGATGGCAGCGCTGGAGAAATACTTTTCAATGTAAGCATTTCTTCTTACAGGTAAGTGCGACCCGGGACAGTTCAGAGGCTATCCATTATGGAATGTACTAGCCCTAGCTAAAATTTACTCCCGAGCCAGAACTCCGCTTTAATGTCTAAACCGCTGGCAACAAAAGTGAGTACACCCCTAAGTGAAAATGTCCAAATTGTGCCAAATTGGGTGTCAATAATTTGCGTGGCCACCATTATTTTCCAGCACTGCCTTAACCCTCTTGGGCATGGAGTGCAATGGCTGAGCCAGTCACCTGATCTCAACCCGATTGAGCATGCATTTCACTTGCTGAAGGCAAAACAAAAGGCAGAAAGACCCAAAAAAACGAAGAACAACTTTGTGAGATACTGCAGGTCCGGATAACTAGAATAGGTTGCAGTCCTTCTGACCAGACACCCAAAATTTACAAACAGCACCTTTTTTTTTGTGTAAAACTAAATAGTTAAAACCCGCGCTAAAAAAGTGTGAATAATTATAAAATAGATATAAATAAAAAGTGTATGTCCTGAAGCTGCTACTCACTAGGTAAAAGACCAGAATAAACTAAAATCAATCAAAAAGGCAGCGCTAACAGGTATATATAAATAGATACATCTGTGTGTACTGTGATCAAAAATGTTGAGATACATACAAAATAAAGTGCATAATGTGATCAATAAATACAAAATTCATATATATTAAAGTGCATAAATAAGGTGCAATCATATGTCCATCCCCATATGCAATAGTGCAAAGATATTAAATTAAGGTGCAGTCCAAAAAATGGTTCCCTTCAGTGGGTGCTGAAAAGGTGCTCAGGTAATCCACATAGGTGCCCAGGTGCTCTCAGGAAGAAAACCCCCCTATGGGGATGCACTCACCAGATCAAGGATAAAAGCAAGCCTTAAGCAGACACAGTATCCCCTGGACGGATGGAAGGATCCAGCACAGCCTCTTAAGAATATCTTTCTAATGACTCCTCTCCACTTTTTCCACGACCATATGTTAAAAGAAGGGGAAGGAGCCAGACATAGTGAAGCCCGTAGGTGTTTTTATTTCAAAAGGTAAAAGAATATTACTCACAAACAAGTTGTAATCAGCATTGGTTACAATCACTGCAAGTCATCCCACTTTCGCGTACGCTGCCGGCGTGCGTTCCACAGTGGTTTCAGGAAATGACGTTGTGTGATGCTCTGCTGCCCGGAAGTGCGTTGACGCGTTTCGCCCGCCTATTTTGGGCGTTATCAAAAAAGGGAACCATTTTTTGTACAGTATACACGGATGTATCTATTTATATATACCTGTTAGTGCTGCCTTTTTGATTGATTTTAGCACCTTTTTTTTTAACAGACAAAAATCATGAAATTTACTGACAGAGCCACATTTTTTGCTGGCACTTCAAAAAAGTACATAAAATTGTTGTTTTCAGTGCAAAACAGTGCATATATCAAGATTTAAGCAATAAACATGTAGCTAGTGCTATTAGAAATGTGTTTAAGTTATAACAAAAGTCAAAAACCATATTTCTCCATTTACATGAAGGTCAGGTTAATATAACCCAGCCAGAACAGAGTAAAGGAGAATGCTGCAGATCATGATCTAAGGGGTCCACTGTGTTCCCCTTTACATTAGGATCCGAAGCGTCGCCCTTTACATGAGAGTTCCCCTTTACACCAGGGTCCGCAGAGTAAGGGGGGATACTGCAGGCCCTGATGTAAAGGGGAACCCCCGGGAACTTTGATGTGGGGGGGACTCTGGTGACCACAGATCACCTTACGCAGAGTCAATACTCTAAGGTAAGGGGGGGGGGTTACTGATACAAAGGGGAACCTTACATTATTGTAGTCACTCCCCCCCCCCCTTACATCCGTGACCCCCCCTTCTCAGACTGGCCTAGCGCCATCATTGACCTCCTCTCAGGTGCACCGTGCAGGGCTCAGTCAGACGGTCCTCCCTGGGCTCTAGCTTGGCAGCTCTGGTTTTGTTCTTTAGTCTCCCTCCACAGTCCACAAACGTCTGATTCCTCCTGTGACCCCCAATCTTGACTCCTCTCCAGGCTCCCTCTCAGAGACTGCAGACATGATACAAGGTTAGAAGCTGCCGACAGGATACAGGAGGTGGTTAGAAGCTGCAGACAAGATACAAGAGGTGGTTAGAGGCTGCGGACAGGATACAGGAGGTGGTTAGAGGCTGTGGACAGGATACAGGAGGTAATTAGAGGCTACAGACATGGTACAGGAGGTAGTTAGAGGCTGTGAACAGGATACAGGAGGGGATTTGAGGCTGCGGCCAGGATACAGAAGGTAGTTAGAGCATGCGGACAGGATACAGGAGGTGGTTAGAGGCTGCCGACATGATACATGAGATAGCCAGAGATTGTGGACAACTGTAATTCTTTAAAATCTCACCAGGCACTGCTGCTCTTGTCTGGTAACTGCCTACTCAGTCCTAAAGTGTGGACATCACATAGATAGCAGCTATGGATGGATGTTGTAGGGGTCCTGTCTCCAGGACTCAGTGTGGCTGTGCTCTTAGTGACGTGGCATGAGTCTCCAGAAGCCATGGATGGATGGTGCAGGGGTACAGTGAGGTCTCCGGGACTCTGTGTGGTGGTGCTTACAGTGGTGGTGGGAGTCCCCACAGGCTCCAGGCATGGTGTGGGCCAGGGTCCAGTCTCCAGGTCGGGAAGCGTGCCCGCTGATGTGCCAACAGCTGTTCATTCAAAAATGGTGGGAGGCAGCGCCATTACATCATTGACTCACTGTGCATGTGCCCGCCTGGCTGAAAATGGGCGAGCGTGTACAAGCTTGCCCAAGCCTTGCAGGCGCAGTTCCAATGTCGGCCCGCAGCTATATTTTTTTACGGGTGTCCCTTTTCTGTAACGGACATTTACTGACTGTCTGTAAATGGGTTGAAATTTACGGACTGGCTGTAAATTTTAGGACAGTTGGCAACCCTGACCTTGAGGAACTTGAAGATAAGCAGGTATAAATGGACACAGGTCTGTTTACATCAGCCAGCCCGAAGAGCTGAATGAAACTTCAGATCACGGCCGCCTGAAAAAACTGACACGTGGACCTGATCGGAAAGCCCATGTGAAAGAGCCCTGGGGCCAACATACCTAAAAATGCAGAAAAATGAAAATGCAGAAATGGTAGCAGCGCAAACGTCCTTATAATGTATATACAGTATAACAGTGGTATTTAGAACAATTCACTGGTAGCTAAAAAAATACCTACATAAAGTATACAGTCAGGTCCATAAATATTGGGACATTGACACAATTCTAATCTTTTTTAGCTCTATA
Organism: Pelophylax lessonae; assembly: GCF_965119305.1. Lineage (NCBI taxonomy): Eukaryota > Metazoa > Chordata > Amphibia > Anura > Ranidae > Pelophylax > Pelophylax lessonae. The sequence goes on from NC_138772.1 coordinate 250,085,327, forward strand.
CACCACCACAATGGATTTGAAATGATTGGATTTGAAAAAAAAAAAAACATGATGTGCTTTAATTGCAGACTTTCAGCTTTAATTTGAGGGTATTTTCATCCAAATCAGGTAAACGGTGTAGGAATTAAAACAGTTTGTATATGTGCCTCCCACTTTTTAAGGGACCACAAGTAATGGGACAGATTAACAATTATAAATCAAACTTTCACTTTTTAATACTTGGTTGCAAATCCTTTGCAGTCAATTACAGCCTGAAGTCTGGAACGCATAGACATCACCAGACACTGGGTTTCATCCCTGGTGATGCTCTGCCAGGCCTCTACTGCAACTGTCTTCAGTTCCTGCTTGTTCTTGGGGCATTTTCCCTTCAGTTTTGTCTTCAGCAAGTGCTGAATGAAAAGGAAGGGAAAATTCAGCATGCTCAATTGGATTTAGGTCAGGTGATTGACTTGGCCACTGCAACATTCCACTTCTTTCCCTTAAAAAACTCTTTGGTTGCTTTCGCATTATGCTTCAAGTCATTGTCCATCTGCACTGTGAAGCGCTGTCCAATGAGTTCTGAGGCATTTGGCTGAATATGAGCAGATAATATTGCCCGAAACATTTCAGAATTCATCCTGCTGCTTTTGTCAGCAGTCACATCATCAATAAATACAAGAGAACCAGTTCCATTAGCAGCCATACATGCCCACGCCATGTCACTACCACCACAATGATTCACTGATGAGGTGGTATGCTTTGGATCATGAGCAGTTCCTTTCCGTCTCCATACTCTTCTCTTCCCATCACTCTGGTACAAGTTGATCTTGGTCTCATCTGTCCATTGGATGTTGTTCCAGAACTGTGAAGGCTTTTTTAGATGTTGTTTGGCAAACTCTAATCTGGCCTTCCTGTTTTTGAGGCTCACCAATGGTTTACACAGGGGCGTAACTACAGGGGTTGCAGAGGTTGCAATTGTAACCGGGCCCCATGCTCCAGGGGGCCTGTGCGGCTCCCCTGTACACCTGGATAGGAGGGGCGGTGGGGGCAGCATGTAGAGAAATCGCTGTCCTCCTTTGTCTTCCTGTAGCTGCAGGAGGAAATTGGAGGAGATTGGTTCCTCTGTATGCTGCCCCCGCCACTCCTCCTATTCAGTTCACTTGTGTTCTGCTGTCTCTTGGCTCCTGTGTGCTCCCCTGGTCCCCCCCCCCCCCCACTGTGCTTCCCTCTCCTCTCCTGCCGGCTGCTGCAGGGGATGTGTCACAATAGAGAACCAGGAAGGGGTCGGTAAATATGTAATTTACCAGCTCCTTCCTTTTCTGAAAGGACAGAGTCATAGTCAGTGACACTGTAAAAAAATAAAAATAAAATAAATAAAATGATACAAAAATAATACAATTAAAATACCAAAAAAAAAAATGACAGACACCAGTGGGTGAACTTCCAGGATCGCAAAGGTCACACTTGCGACCGGGTCCTGGCATTCCACCACCGTGGGGAGGCCCCAAGATGGCAGGAAGGGGGCCCACTGCAGAACTTGTGAAAGGGTCCCGCTGAGGGACCATAATAAAGGGCCCTGCAATGAGAGTAAAGGGCCCCAGGATCAGTGGGAAGAGCCCCAGGTTTGAAGGGAAGGGTCCTGGCCAGGGGTCTGGCGGGGCCCTTCACGGTTTCTTGCACCGGGGCCCTGAAGGTTCTAGTTACACCTCTGGGTTTACATCTTGTGGTGAACCCTCTGTATTCACTCTGGTGAAGTCTTCTCTTGATTGTTGACTTTGACACACATACACCTACCTCCTGGAGAGTGTTCTTGATCTGGCCAACTGTTGTGAAGGGTGTTTTCTTCACCAGGGAAAGAATTCTTCGGTCATCCACCACAGTTGTTTTCTGTGGTCTTGCAGGTCTTTTGGTGTTGCTGAGCTCACCAGTGCGTTCTTTCCTTTTAAGGATGTTCCAAACAGTTGATTTGGCCACACCTAATGTTTTTGCTATCTCTCTGATGGATTTGTTTTGTTTTTTCAGCCTAATGATGGCTTGCTTCACTGATAGTGACAGCTCTTTGGATCTTATATTGAGAGTTGACAGCAACAGATTCCAAATGTAAATAGCACGCTTGAAATGAACTCTGGACCTTTTATCTGCTCATTGTAAATGGGATAATGAAGGAATAACACACACCTGGCCATGGAACAGCAGAGCAGCCAATTGTCCCATTACTTTTGGTCCCTTAAAAAGTGGGAGGCACATATACAAACTGTTGTAATTCCTACATCGTTCACCTGATTTGGATGTAAATACCCTCAAATTAAAGCTGAAAGTCTGCAGTTAAAGCACATCTTGTTTGTTTCATTTCAAATCCATTGTGGTGGTGTATAGAGCCAAAAAGATTAGAATTGTGTCAATGTTCCAATATTTATGGCCCTGACTGTATATATACACACACAATATATATTGTATATATTGTGTGTGTGTATGTATATATATATATATATAAAATTTCCTGGCTCTGCGTCATGCCATCATACTACGGGTCAACTCCGCCCCTCTGACCCCCATAGGACATCCCTGAAATAGCATAAAAGGCAGGCAGTACCTGGTGGAGGTGTTCTTTTTTTCGTCCTCGCTCCGGACACCTTGAAAAAATATGTTATCCTTCCTTGTGGCCTTCCCAGGTTCAGCCTCTCTCCTGGGTAAGAAGACCCCCTCTTATGGGCTGTAAATCTCCCTCGATGGTGGGTTCCCCTTGGTGCTGGGGGTAAGTTACATTGCAGTATAAATTGCTGCATTTCATACTGATACCATTAATTGACAGTCAAAACTGACACAGATGCCATATTACAGTGGAGGTTCTTTCCTCGCTGTTGTTACAGTATGAATGATGATATGAAGCTGGCTGGAAATTTTTTTGCTGTATTTTTCTCCCCTTAAACAGGCTTGCTGGCTCTTGTAGTTCACTAGAGATGGTGGTTTTGCATGCTCCAGTGTGGGGGGTAGGGGGCCAGCCCAGGCTTCCTCTGATCACCTTGGAGCTTTTGGTTAATCAGTGGAGACAGTCTGCAGGTGCAGCTGGCTTCCTTTTCCTCTGTAGCCAATACACTGTGTGTAACTGGGTCTCTGCTGTCCTCACTGTGAGTACATGCACATCCTGGTCTACTTTGCCTGTGTTGAAGCTTGGGGTATTTTTGTCTAAAGCTGCCGCCAGCCTCAAAGCACTGAAGATTTTTTTTGGGAAGGAATGCGTTTTGTTTTTCTTTATCTTTTTTGGGAAAAAAAAAGAGAGCAATGTATTTGGCCAGGACGGAATACATTTTCGGCAGTTGGTCACTCTGAATGGACCTGATCGAGTGTGTTGTGGGCAGGGCCGGACTGGGATACCGGGATATTTCCCGGTGGGCCGCTTTAATGGCCGGTGCAGCCGCAGCGCTGCTTTAATGGCCGGTGCAGCCGCAGCCCTGCTTTAAACATTGGGCTGTGACTGTCCGTCCATTCGTCCGATATTACTGCGTGACGTCAGCCGCTGTGACCGGCATTACGTCACCACGCCGACGGTCACGGGGGCGGGGCGGCTCAGCGGCTGGTGCGGCGGGGAAATGACTGGTGGTTGGGTGAGTGGAGGGAGGCTGCGAGCCTGCGACTGCGGACTGGTGATGATGATCCCTCCCTCCCCACTGATGATGTGCTACGCGCCCGCCACTGTCCAGTCCCGACACAACAACAAACAACATGTGACAACATGACAGACAGGCCAGCCATGTGATCGAACTCATGATGATGAGGTGAGCAGCCTGCCTGACTTACTTAGGTCAGAGAGTCAGAGACAGTGGCAGAGAGTGCACCGCAGAGAGAGCCAGATGAGCGGCTGATCATCAGAAAAAGTAAATGGGCTGGGGCTGGTGGGTCGGGGAGGGGGGAATCAATCGGCATATTAGGGTAGGTCCCACTGCTAACCTCCCTCCCCCCCTATTAGGGGAATACAATGCTGGCCTGACTTGTCCCCCTTCCCCCTCATACAATGCTTATCTGCCGTGCCATCCCCCCCCGGGGCCCCCTTCCCCCTAATACAATGCTGACCCCCCCCCCCCCAATTTAGGGGGAGGGGGGAACAGCATTGTATTAGGGGGAGGGGGGATCAGCATTGTATTAGGTCCCCTAATAATTCTTGCATCTCCTGTACAATGTCCGCACAGCCCTTGACCTCTCCTGTACAATGTCCGCACAGCCTCTGACATGTCCTGTACAATGTCCGCACAGCCTCTGACATGTCCTGTACAATGTCCGCACAGCCCCTGACCTCTCCTGTACAATGTCCGCACAGCCCCTGACCTCTCCTGTACAATGTCCGCACAGCCCCTGACCTCTCCTGTACAATGTCCGCACAGCCCCTGACATCTCCTGTACAATGTCCGCACAGCCCCTGACCTCTCCTGTACAATGTCCGCACAGCCCCTGACCTCTCCTGTACAATGTCCGCACAGCCTCTGACATCTCCTGTACCATGTCCGCAGCCTCTGACATGTCCTGTACAATGTCCGCAGCCTCTGACATGTCCTGTACAATGTCCGCAGCCCCTGACATCTCCTGTACAATGTCCGCACAGCCCCTGACATCTCCTGCACAATGTCCGCACAGCCCCTGACATCTCCTGTACAATGTCCGCACAGCCCCTGACATCTCCTGTACAATGTCCGCACAGCCCCTGACATCTCCTGTACAATGTCCGCACAGCCCCTGACCTCTCCTGTACAATGTCCGCACAGCCCCTGACCTCTCCTGTACAATGTCCGCACAGCCTCTGACATCTCCTGTACCATGTCCGCAGCCTCTGACATGTCCTGTACAATGTCCGCAGCCCCTGACATCTCCTGTACAATGTCCGCACAGCCCCTGACATCTCCTGTACAATGTCCGCACAGCCCCTGACATCTCCTGTACAATGTCCGCACAGCCCCTGACATCTCCTGTACAATGTCCGCACAGCCCCTGACCTCTCCTGTACAATGTCCGCACAGCCCCTGACCTCTCCTGTACAATGTCCGCACAGCCCCTGACCTCTCCTGTACAATGTCCGCACAGCCTCTGACATCTCCTGTACCATGTCCGCAGCCTCTGACATGTCCTGTACAATGTCCGCAGCCCCTGACCTCTCCTGTACAATGTCCGCACAGCCTCTGACATCTCCTGTACCATGTCCGCAGCCTCTGACATGTCCTGTACAATGTCCGCAGCCCCTGACATCTCCTGCACAATGTCCGCACAGCCCCTGACATCTCCTGCACAATGTCCGCACAGCCCCTGACATCTCCTGTACAATGTCCGCACAGCCCCTGACATCTCCTGTACAATGTCCGCACAGCCCCTGACATCTCCTGTACAATGTCCGCACAGCCCCTGACATGTCCTGTACCATGTCTGCACAGCCCCTGACATGTCCTGTACCATGTCTGCACAGCCCCTGACATGTCCTGTACCATGTCTGCACAGCCCCTGACATGTCCTGTACCATGTCTGCACAGCCCCTGACATGTCCTGTACCATGTCTGCACAGCCCCTGACATGTCCTGTACCATGTCTGCACAGCCCCTGACATGTCCTGTACCATGTCTGCACAGCCCCTGACATGTCCTGTACCATGTCTGCACAGCCCCTGACATCACCTGTACCATGTCCGCACAGCCCCTGACCTCTCCTGTACCATGTCCGCACAGCCTCTGACCTCTCCTGTATAATGTCCGCACAGCCTCTGATATCTCCTGTACCATGTCCGCACAGCCTCTGACATCTCCTGTACCATGTCCGCACAGCCCCTGACATCTCCTGTACCATGTCCGCACAGCCCCTGACATGTCCTGTACAATGTCCGCACAGCCCCTGACATGTCCTGTACAATGTCCGCACAGCCCCTGACATGTCCTGTACAATGTCCGCACAGCCCCTAACATCTCCTGTACCATGTCCGCACAGCCTCTGACGTCTCCTGTATCATGTCTGCACAGCCTATGACATCTCCTTTACCATATCCGCACTTTTACCACTTTTAACTAGAATTTGCTCTTTTATATATATTGCCCTATATGCTTTCATATCTATCTTACCTATGTATAGTACACTCTTCAAATTTGCTTTAAAATGCATGGTTTTCCCTTTTATGAACAAGAAAATAATGGTGTTATGCTGTTGGGCCGGTATAATAATGCTATGGGGCTGGTATGAAATTTTTTCCAGGGCTGAATTTTATTCCCAGTCCGGCCCTGGTTGTGGGGATGAATGTGAACTAAGCACCCTGCAACTTTGATTTTAATTCCACAGGAGATCACATACTGAAATATTGACACGGCTGTGAATGTCACTTGGCGAATGCTTCCCATCATCTTATCACTAATTTGGAGGATGTCAGCAACACCTTAAGGAGGTAGTCCAAGGATCTTCCTCTTATTATGCTTAGCCCAATGAGGTGCTGGGAGGATACGTTGCCAGGAAGGAGAATGTGTCTATGCCTTAATGGGTATTCAGAGGCTCTCCTGTCCACTATTTGTAGCCACAAAGTTACTGTGAACACTGGATGTAGTTACCATTCCCAAGTGTTGGCATACAGCTTACGCTGCTTTACAAAAACAAGGTTACTTCTGTTTGTAGGTGACAGACAACAGCATAAGCTGGCACTTTGTGCAGCCTGTGGCTATCCTATTAGTCCTTATTGCTTAGAGCAGATAAGGTTCACCATGAGTGGAGGAGAAAGGGCTCTGGTTGGGAAGCTTGTGTAAAGTTTTCTCAGTTTCAGGTAAAAGGCTTGTTTGCCTGGCTCTTGGGGATGGCCCAGGACTACAGCATCAGAGTTGCCTTAGTGGGGATAGCCTACGGCCACAACACACCACCCTGTATGTGCTTGATCTCAGAAGCTAAGCAGGTTTAGACCTGGTTAGTGGATGAATGGGGGACCACCTGGGAACACTAGGTTCTGTACAGCAACGCATATACCTCTTAACCAGCAGAGGGCAGTAATACTGATAATTGTGCACTTAGCTTCTCTAGGGTTATGAGTCAAGCTGCCCCAGTGCTGTGGGGGACAGTTCACCACTCTAAGTCCATGGGGGGCCCTTGCATGTTCTGCTTTCTGAGGCTTTGAAAAGTCTAACAGCCATAGGCACGCTTCCTCAAAGCAGAGGCAACAGGGGGCTTGTGGTTTCAGAAGCCTTGGCGCCCCAGAGGTTTTGGGGCTGCATTTCCCATGATGCTCATACACTCTGAAGTATAGTTGGGTATTGTGGGAGGTGTGGTTCTGGGGTGCCGAGGTTCGCTATCACTGCTCTAGAGCTATGGTCAGATGCAGGTTTTAAAAAGAAAGCAGTGTACAATGTTTGCATTACCTCCCATACCCTGGAAGACATTTTTAAATGTTTGAGGATCAATGATCACTAATGTTCTCATCCCTGCAGCAGTTTCCTGCTTCCTTACCATAGCTCCCATGCTCCACCAATCTGTCAACAGTTTTAAGGAGTGATTTTTGGCTCAGGGCATTCTTTCGATGCGGACGCAGAGGTGGAGCATGAATATTCATTCCCTCTCTTGGGTCACAAATGTCAGATGGCCTTTGGATGATTCTTAGTCCTAAGCACATGCAGGTATTTATGAAGGTTCCTGTCTTTATGACAGAATCCTGGAAAACCATTATTCTGGTGGTAAGGAAGGGAGGCTGGTGCCCTTTTCTGGACTTAGCAAACACTAGTCTACATATTCCTATAGTCTGGGTTCGCCAGCACTCAGGTTTTTTCTAGCAGACAATGACTTGACCTAGGTCATGGTATATTTTTTGGTTGGCATTCTCCCCAGAACCCTCTTGAGGGTACTATCAATCTTTATGGCATTTATTTCCTCAAGTGACATTTTGCGGATAGCGAAGTAGGGGTGCTGCTGCTAAGTAACGTTTTTGCCTGCAGGACCCTCTAGATCTTGGAGTATCTTGTAAATTTTTAGTAGATTCAAATCCAGTCTACTTAAGTCCTGGATCGCTGTTCATTGCAAGCAAAGGTCATGTCCATCCTTCTGGGTCCGGGTATGTTTTGGTCATGGCCCCCGCCCCAGAACCCTTCTGGAGGTACTATCTATCCTTAGGGCATTTGTTTCCTCAGTGATATCCTGCTTAGAGCGACGTAGGAGCACTGCTGCTAGTTAACGCCTTAGCCTGCAGGACTCTCGAGAGCTTTCATCTTGTCAAGTTTTAGTAGAATTTAATTCAGTTTACTTACTCCTAGATAGCTGTTCAGTGCTAGTTAAGGTCATGCCCATCTTTCTGGGGCCTGGGATCCTGAGCATTATGTGGACTATATCCTGGTGTTGGCTCACTCCAGGGATTTTCTCATAGACCACTGGGATCAAGTCTTGCAGACCCAATCAGAATTTGGGTGGATGGTGAATGTGCAGAAGAGCCAACTTGTTCCGTCCAATGCCTAACCTACCTGGGCAAGGGGATTCAGTACAGTCCAATACAAAATTTTCTTGTGAAGAGAGAAGATTGATCGAGTCTGTGCGGGGACCAAGGGGATTAGGTCCTCAAAGGAAATCACGGTTCGTCGATGCATGAGTTTTTTTAGGTCTCCTAACGGCCTGTATCCCGGCAGTGCCTTCGGCACGGTGGCACAGGAGAAGGTTTCCGTTCTGCCTTCTAAGCCAGTGGCGCCGCGGTTCTCTCAGCCAGAGGTTCCAGGTTCCTTGCTTAGTTTCCAACAACCTTCTGTGGTGGACCAAGAGGAGCAACCTCTCCCTGGGCGGGCCCGTCAGCCCTGGAGACTGGATCACGATTACTGCGGATGCCAATCTCCAGAGTTGGGGGGCACATTGCCTACAACTGAAAGTGCAGGGAGTGTGGGACCAGAGTTTGCCATGTTCCTCGAATCTCCTAGAACTAACAGCGGCCAGGGAGGCGCTGAAGACGTTTTTGCCCGTAATCCAAGGCAGGAGAGTCAGACTTCTCATGGACAATACAATGGCAGTATCGTACATTGGGAAACAAGGGGGGACAGGAAGTCTGCAACTTCACCAGGTAACTGCGGAGATCTTCTCCTTGGCCGAAGCCCATTTGTTGGACTGTTCAGCATCGTGTCTCCCGGACCCTCAGAATACCCTAGCAGACCAGTTGAGCAGGAACTTCGCCAACTACACAGGATGGATGCAAAATCCAAAATATTTGTCGAGCAATGGGGGTTCCCGAGATAGACTTAATGGCGACACATTTCAACTGTCAAGTTTTTTTCCCACTTCTTCTGCCTGCAAGCTCTGGCCCAGGATGCTCTCTATCAGAACTGGGGCTTCAAGCAGGTCTACCTATTTCCACCAATTACTCTGATCCTCAAATCATTGGTGAAGATCATGGAGGAGGGAGTACCCGCTATTGTGATAGCTCTATTCGGGCCGAGGAGGCCATGGTTTCCCCTTCTTTGTCGTCTGGCAGTGTGTCCTCCAATAAGGCTCCCTCAGGCCAGGGACCTTCTCATCTGCAACGGCCACACTCACCCCAACTCGGCCTGTCTGGCCTTGACTGCATGGAATTTGAGAGGAGCAAGCTCCAGAATCTAAATCTCTCTGACTCAGTAATGTCCACCATTCTGTCATCCAGGAAAGAATCTACTAAAGGCCACTTATTATAGAGTGTGGCAGAGGTTCGAGGATTTCTCAGTCCAACAGGGATTTTCTTTCCGTTTACCCTCAGTGGCGAATATATTGGATTTTCTGCAGTACGGCCTCGACTCAGGACTAAGCTTCAACATGCTTAAAGTACAAATTTCAGCACTTTTGGCCCTTACCAATACCTCATGGTCAAAGGAGTCTCTAGTAGTTGGATTCCTCCGTGCGGCAATCAAGATATACCCGCCTATTCGTCCTTTTCTTTCCAAAGTGGGATTTACTGTTCGTATTAATGGGGTAGCTAAAAAGCCCCCTTTTTTCCCCAGATTCGGACAGTCATTTATGGTACCTGAGATTAAAGACGGTTTTCTTGACAGTTCTGGTCTCAGCCAGATGAGGCTCAGACACTGCAGCCATCTCCTACAAAGAGCCGTTCTGCACCTTCCTTCAGGACAGCGTAGTGTTAAAACCTTCTCCGAAGTCCTTTCCTAAAGTCTCGTCGGAATTTCATTTTAATTGGGAATCGGTTCTCCCGGCCTTTTCACCTTCTCAATCAGACTTGGAGGAGCCTAGATGGTATGATCTGGATATGAAGTCTCTCCCACAGACATAGCTGCCCAGAACGGTGTCGTTCCGGAAAACAGATGCTCTTTTTTTTGTATTCCCAAAGGGTCCCAGGATGGGTATGCCGGGCCCTCCAAGAGTCCTCTCGACAGGGATAGTTAAAGCAATCCAAACAGCTTACTCCCTGGAAGGCCTACCTCTCCTCAGGAGATCCGAACACATTCCATAAGAGCGGTGTCATCCTCCTGGGCAGCTTGGTCCAAAGTATTGGCAGACATGGTCTGTAAGGCAGCAGGTTGGAGATCTCCTAATACCTGCATAAAACACTAAGCTGGATGTGATGTCATCCCAGTATGCTCAGATGGGAGCTTCAGTAGGGTTTTCTGCTGTATCAAGATATTACAATTAGTTTCTTGCAGCAGTACCTGGTGTTTGTAATTTATTCTTCCCACCCTGTGTTTTGGCTAGTTAAGTCCCGTAGTATGATGGCATGACGCAGAGCCAGGAAAATGGAAAATTGTTACCAATACTTACCGTAATTTTCCTTTCCTGGCTCTGCGTCATGCCAGCACAAAACCCTCCCTGGTCCATCACGAGCTCATACAGAACACCTCCACCAGGTACTGCCTGCCTTTTATGCTATTTCAGGGATATCCTATGGAGGGGCGGAGTTGACCCGTAGTATGATGGCATGACGCAGAGCCAGGAAAGGAAAATTACGGTAAGTATTGGTAACAATTTTCCATTATGTGTGTGTGTGTGTGTGCATCTCATAAAATTAGAATATCATCAAAAATTACATTTTTTTCAGCAATACAATTCAAAAAGTGAAACTATTTTATATAGATGCTACACACGGTGATATATTTCAAGCACTCAATACTTGGTCTGGGCTCCTTTTGCACAAATTACTGCATCAATGTAGCATGGCATGGAGGCGATCATCCTGTGGCACTTCTGAGGTGTTCTGGAAGCCCATGTTGCTTTGATAGTGGCCTTCAGCTCGTCTGCATTGTTGGGTCTGGTGTCTCTCATCTTCTTCTTGACAATACCCCACAGATTCTCTATGGGTTTTATTTCAGGTACATCTCATAAAATTAGAATATCATCAAAAATGTTATTTTTTTTTCAGCAATACAATTCAAAAAGTGAAACTATATTTTATATAGATGTGTTATACACAGAATGATATATTTCAAGCATTTCTTTCTTTTAATTTTCATGATTATGGCTTACAGCTAGTGAAAACTCAGAATTCAGCAGTAAAATAGTATATAATAGTAGATAAGACCGATTAAAAAAAAAAAAAAAAAAAAAAAAGGATTTTGAATACAGAAATGTTGGCCTACTGAAAAGTATGTCCATTTACAATAAAATATGCACTCCATACTTGGTCAGGGCTCCTTTTGCATGAATTACTACATCAATGCGGCGTGGTATTGAGGCAATCAGCCTGTTGCACTGCTAAAGTGTTATGGAAGCCCAGGTTCCTTTGATAGTGGCCTTTAGCTCGTCTGCTTTGTTGGGTCTGGTGTCTCTCATCTTCCTCTTGACAATAACCCACAGATTCTCTATGGGGCTTAGGTCAAACTAGCTTGCTGGCCAAACAAGCACAGTGATACCATGATCATTAAACCAGGTATTGGTACCTTTGGCAGTATGGGCAAGTGCCAAGTCCTGCTGGAAAATAAATCAGCATCTCCATAAAGCTGGTCAGCAGAGGGAAGCATGAAGTGCTCTAAAATTTCCTGGTAGAGGGCAGTGCTGAATTTGGACCTGATAAATCCCAGTGGACCAACACCACAGATGACATGGCTCCCCAAATCATCACGGACTGTGGAAAATTTTACTTTTTATTTGAAAATCAAGGTCCCAGAGTCTGAAGGAAGAGTGGAGAGGCACAGAATCCAGGTTGCATGAGGTCCAGTGTAAAGTTTCCACAGTCAGTGATGATTGGGGGAGCCATGTTACCTGCTGCTATTGGTTCACTGTGTTTTATCAGGCCAAAAGTCAGTGCAGCCCTCTACCAGGAAATTCTTGAGCACTTCATGCTTCCCTCTGCTGACTAGTTTTATCGAGATACTGTTTTCATTTTCCAGCAGGACTTGGCAGCTGGCCACACTGCCAAAAGTACCATTACCTGGTTTAATGATTATGGTATCACAAAGATGACAAAGAATTAGAGAATCCTCAGGGGGGTTTTAGGCAGCAGAAAAGATATATCCAAAAAGGTTATCAATAAAAAAGTATTTATTTATTATACCAAATCCAATGAGTGTACAAGTACACAGAACATACGGCGCACATCAGTCTCTGTTTACCCAGTGATGCCTACAACCTCACACTGATTACTGCTGCCCTGTCCCAGGTCTTCCCTATCCATGCTGTTTCATGCTAACTTCTATGTAAATCAACCAAAAAGTGTACACATAAACCACATTACTACACCAAGCTGCGCATAAATAAATAGCGTGCATATAAATAGACAAGTGGATATCTAAAATACATCCAAAAGGGTATATATATCCAAAAGAATATATACAAATAAGATTAGAAAAGTGTAAATAAAAGTGATAGTTCATAAAGTCCCACAATGTGTTCAAAGTAAATTTTATAACAGCATGTGTTCCTGGATGAGATTCTCTCAATGCTCAAGGTCCCATGAGATCAACAATACAGTTGTGGCTCCCGTGAATTTACACAGATCACCTTGAAATCCACCACTAATGTGAATAACCACTCCCATCGGTTGGTCTCTTACCAGAAATTGTTGCTCCCCATTCTCATGGTGTGGGCATATGCGTTTTTAGAATAACCGTATCACCAGTCCCCTCTGGGTTAATGAGTGATCCTAGGGTATCCTCCTTTCACACGACTCCAGTACAGTCATATAAAAAAGAGAAACCTTTACTCTTGTGATACCGTTTAACCAAGAAATTTATTTAAAATGTAAAAAGCCTTCTCCCATTGCACTTTCACTGTTACTAAAAAAAACGCACATTGGTTTGAATTTAGGGGGATGTGGAGCGCTCCTCTGGTCCTTACTACCTCCACGCTGGTTCTAAGACCTCGGACGTCGTCCTCCACTACTCCTGTTGACAATCCGGTTTGCCGGGAGACCGGTGTTCCGTGAAAAAACCATACCCGTAAAAATTCCATACCCTCGTCACTTCCGGTGCACCTACGCCAGCACCTACGTCATTGAACAGCTGAGGAGCTTACTAGTGCGCATGCTCGGAGGGTATGGAATTTTCACGGTAGTGTGTGTAACGTTACACCGCCTCAGCTGTTGCGGCGGTTACATTAAAACAGCTCGGTTGCAACATGAGTCATCTCTGCTCCTACCCCTGTCACTTCCCTGATCTCGGCTACTAAATGTAAAAGCGGCGGTGGGTCTATGAAAATATAAATCACAGAGCCGAGATCTCTGTCTTTAGATTTCATACACCCGCCGCCGCTTTTACATTTAGTAGCCGAGATCAGGGAAGTGACAGGGATAGGAGCGGAGATGATTCATATTGCAGCCGAGCTGTTTTAATGTAACCTTTAATGTAATCGCTGCAACAGCTGATGCGGTGTAACATTTCACACACTACCATGAACATTCCATACCCTCCGAGCATGCGCACTTGTAAGCTCCTCAGCTGTTCAATGACGTATCCGGAGCTGTGAGCATGCGCACTGCTACGCTGCTCAGCTGTTCCATTACGTTTCTGACAGGAAGTGACGTAGGTATGGAATTTTCACGAGGTATGGTTTTCTAACGTTACACCGGCATATCAAGTTACAAGTGTACAGAAAAAATCCCCAATTTATCGGGATGATGGCCACTAGCACTGGGTACTAGGTACTGGGATCATATTCTTCTATCAAGTTACAAGAAACATTAATCCAGCCCCTTCAATATTCACTAAATGGAAATAGATTAGTGCGGGAGTTGCTGCTTTTTCTCCATGTACTGAGCTGCAATCATCCGTCTGTTCCATTAACTAATTAAATGTTGGAACTAATTAAAATTACTCAGATGTCTCCCAAAATATCATGTCTTTGTGGTAATAGGTAAATGCGGGCGTTGCTGCTTATCCCTGTGTACTCAGCTGTAATCATCCATCAGTTCAATTAACCCATTAGATACCAAACTGATATCTTTGTTGAGATATCACACTAATCTCATGTGTATTTAATCTATGGGCGTTTGATGTTACTTGTTATAACAAGACACTTGAACAATTAGGCTACGTTCACATGTGGGCGCAGCGGATCATGGGCAGAATCACCGCGATTCTGCCCGCGATCCGGAAATCATTGCAAATCTCGGGACGCCTGTGCGATGCCCGTGATTTGCAACGGCACCCCAAACGCTGTGCGATATTGCCGTGATTTCCGTCTGCCGAATCGCAGTAACATCGCGCAAACAGAATCGTGGGACGCATGACGCCCAAAAAAGGTACAAGAGCTTCTTTTGTGCGTCATGCGTCCCGCGATTCTGTTTGCGCAATGTTACCGCGATTCGGCAGGCGGAAATCGCGGCAACATTGCACAGCATTTGGGGTGCCATTGCAAATCACGGGCATCGCACAGGCGTCCCGCAATTTGCAATGATTTCCGGATCGCGGGCAGAATCGCGGTGATTCTGCCCGTGATCCGCTGTGCCCACATGTGAACGTAGCCTCAAACTTGTTGACACTTTAAAGATTCATAAACAATAATAAAATCCACCTATACTCGGATAGTACATTCACGTGTATTTACACTAGACAGCAATATTTATATATATATATTTTTATAATCCTAATTAAGATATATTAAATAATATCTAAAATAGAATTAAAAAAATGTTAAATTTTTTATTTTTTTTTTCAAATATAAATTTTTATTAAGGGTATAGAAGGATATTTACATATACATAAATAATATACATTATACTCATGCGAGAGACCTACTGTAAATAAATTAGAAATAAATAAAACTCTTATACAGTGCCTTGCGAAAGTATTTGGCCCCCTTGAACATTTCAACCTTTTGCCACATTTCAGACTTCAAACATAAAGATATAAAACTGTAATTTTTTGTGAAGAATCAACAAGTGGCACACAATCATGAATTGGAACGAAATTTATTGGATATTTCAAACTTTTTTTAACAAATAAAAAACTGAAAAATTGGGCGTGCAAAATTATTCAGCCCCCTTAAATTAATACTTTGTAGCGCCACCTTTTGCTGCGATTACAGCTTTAAGTCGCTTGGGGTATGTCTCTATCAGTTTTGCACATCGAGAGACTGAAATGTTTGCCCATTCCTCCTTGCAAAACAGCTCAAGCTCAGTGAGGTTGGATGGAGAGCGTTTGTGAACAGCAGTTTTCAGTTCTTTCCACAGATTCTCGATTGGATTCAGGTCTGGACTTTGACTTGGCCATTCTAACACCTGGATATGTTTATTTGTGAACCATTGCATTGTAGATTTTGCTTTATGTTTTGGATCATTGTATTGTTGGAAGACAAATCTCCGTCCCAGTCTGAGGTCTTTTGCAGACTCCATCAGGTTTTCTTCCAGAATGGTCCTGTATTTGGCTCCATCCATCTTCCCATCAATTTTAACCATTTTCCCTGTCCCTGCTGAAGAAAAGCAGGCCCAAACCATGATGCTGCCACCACCATGTTTGACAGTGGGGATGGTGTGTTCAGGGTGACGAGCTGTGTTGCTTTTACACCAAACATAACGTTTTGAATTGTTGCCAAAGAGCACCTTCTTCCACATGTTTGGTGTGTCTCCCAGGTGGCTTGTGGCAAACTATAAATGACACTTTTTATGGATATCTTTAAGAAATGGCTTTCTTCTTGCCACTCTTCAATAAAGGCCAGATTTGTGCAGTATACAACTGATTGTTGTCCTATGGACAGAGTCTCCCACCTCAGCTGTAGATCTCTGTAATTAATCCAGAGTGATCATGGGCCTCTTGGCTTCATCTCTGATCAGTCTTCTCCTTGTATGAGCTGAAAGTTTAGAGGGACGGCCAGGTCTTCGTAGATTTGCAGTGGTCTGATACTCCTTCCATTTCAATATTATCGCTTGCACAATGCACCTTGGGATGTTTAAAGCTTGGGAAATCTTTTTGTATCCAAATCCTGCTTTAAACTTCTCCACAACAGTATCTTGGACCTGCCTGGTGTGTTCCTTGTTCTTCATGATGATCTCTGTGCTTTAAACGGAGCTCTGAGACTATCACAGTGCAGGTGCATTTATACGGAGACTTGATTACACACAGGTGTATTCTATTTATCGTCATTTAGGTCAACATTGGATCATTCAGAGATCCTCACTGAATTTCTGGAGAGAGTTTGCTGCACTGAAAGTAAAGGGGCTGAATAATTTTGCACGCCCAATTTTTCAGTTTTTTATTTGTTAAAAAAGTTTGAAATATCCAATAAATTTCGTTCCACTTCATGATTGTGTTCCACTTGTTGTTGATTCTTCACAAAAAATTACAGATTTATATCTTTATGTTTGAAGCCTGAAATGTGGCAAAAGGTCGAAAAGTTCAAGGGGGCCGAATACTTTCGCAAGGCACTGTATCATCTAGCAAGAAGGGGTGTCTCTGCTTATTCCCCCCTCTCTCTTAATTTTTACTGTTCTTGTCATCTCGCACTTACTCAGTAGTACAACCCCTTTCCACCCTATCTTTTATGAACTTTATTTATACTAAAGCATCCCCAAAACAAAAAAAAAAAGGGAGGGGGGAGGGGAAAGAGGGAGGGAAGGGAAGGGGAGGGAAAAGGAGGGGGACAGGAAATCCTCCTCTTCCTGTTCCCACTGGTCCATCTTTCCTTAACAAATCCAAAAGTCTATCTATCTTCCTCAAGCTTCTTCAATTCCTGGCAATTCTATTCAATTCAAATGACGGCGGGACGGTGCCGCCATTGTTCTGGGCGGACGTCATATGACGTCCGCCCATTCAAGCAGGGCAGGCGCGCGATCGCGTGCGCGCCGCCCTGCACTGCCGGTGTCGGTGTGTCCCCGGGACACAGCCCGTCACCGGCAGGGGGGAAACAGCCAATCGGCATGGCTGTTTCCCACGTGATCGGCTGTGTTCTAATGACACAGCCGATCACAATAGAGGAGCCCGGGAGATGACCGCGCATGCGCGATCGGGAGCGCGCAGCGCGGTCATGTCGGTGGCACTGTGTTCCGTAGGAACACAGCTGTCACCTGCAGTAGTAAACAGTCACTGACAGTGACTGTTTACTAAGTGATCGGCTGTGAATCCATTCACAGCCGATCACAAAATGTAAACAAAGAGCAGTAACTCACTGTTACTAGCTCTTCTCCCCTCATACAGTTTCCAGTGTGAGGGGAGAAGAGCTAGAAATAGTGAGTTACTGCTCTGTACACCTGTAAAAGTAAAATCACAGTAAAATCACACTAATAAAGGTCCCCACACAGTCCTCAGCCCCCCCCCCCCCAATGTCACCTGTCACCCAACAGTCACCTCATCAGTGCCCAGAAATTGACACCCATAACGTTCACATGTGAGCGCAGCGATCGCGGGCAGAATCACCGCGATTCTGCCCACGATCCGGAAATCATTGCAAATTGCGGGACGCCTGTGCGTTGCCCGTTCTTTGCAATAGCACCCCAAACACTGTGCGATGTTGCCGCCATTTCCGCCTGCCGAATCGCGGTAACAACGCGCAAACATCGCATGACGCCCAAAAAAGGTACAAGAGCTTCTTTGGGGCGCCATGCGTTGTTTGCGTGATGTTACCTCGATTCGGCAGGCGGAAATCGCAGCAACATCGCACAGCGTTTGGGGTGCTATTGCAAATCACAGGCAACGCACAGGCGTCCCGCGATTTGCAATGATTTCTGGATCGCGGGCAGAATCGCAGTGATTCTGCCCGCGATCGCTACGCTCACATGTGGACATAGCCTAAAGTTCACCGGTCACCAGAGACTGCCATCAGTACCGCCGTGCACCATCGCCCATCACCTGTCACCCATCAGTGACCATCGCCCGTCATCTGTCACCCCATCAATCACCGTCATCTGTCACCCCATCAGTCATCGTCATCTGTCACCCTATCAATCATCGTCACTTGTCACCCCATCAGTGATCGTCACTTGTCACCCCATCAATCATCGTCACATGTCACCCCGTCAGTGATTGTCATCTGTCACCCCATCAATCATCGTCACTTGTCACCTCATCAATCATCGTCACCTGTCACCTCATCAATCATCGTCACCTGTCTCCCCATCAGTCATCGTCACCTGTCACCCCATCAGTCATCGTCACCTGTCACCCCATCAGTCATCGTCACCTGTCACCCCATCAGTCATTGTCACCTGTCACCCCATCAGTCATCGTCACCTGTCACCCCATCAGTCATCGTCACCTGTTTGCCATATACATGCAATCACTTACTGACCGCCTAACGACTATATGCGTCGGCCATTAAAAGCTAAATACTGGGGTTATGGCAGCAGATAGCCCCCATAACCCCGGTATTTTTTGAAACGGCGGGCGGTCGGCTTTCAGATAAGGGCGGTCAAAGTGGCGGATTCGCCGCAGAATTACCCTTACGGTGCAGGGGAAGAGGTGCACCCCCCCCCCTCCCGCCGCATCTCAGACGTTTTCCCAGCTTACCGGACCCGCCGGCAGCGGGGAAAACTATCCGGTCCCGGATCCTCAGAGACAGGAAGTCGAGTGAGGGCAAGATGGCCCTCACTCGACTCTATGGTTTGGAGGACTGGAGCTATGTCAAAAGACGTTGCCTAGCAACCGGTTTAAAGGGCCACTTTTTTTTTTTTCTTTTTTTTTTTTTCCTCTTTCAACAATTTTTTTTTTTTCTTTTTTAGTGTAGTTGTGAGGTGTGAGGTCTTTTTGACCCCAGATCTCACAATAAAGAGGACCTGTCATGCCTATTTCTATTACAAGGGATGTTTACATTCCTTGTAATAGGAATAAAAATGATCAAAACATTTTTTTTTAAACTGTGTAAAAATAAAAAAATAATAAATAAAATAAATAGGAAAAAAAAATAAAAATTAATGCGCCCTGTCCCCGTTAGCTCGCACGCAGAAGCAAACGCATACGCAAGTCCCGCCCACATATGTAAACGGTGTTCAAACCATACATGTGAGGTATCGCCGCGATCATTAGAGCAAGAGCAATAATTTGAGCCCTAGATCTCCTCTGTAACTCTAAGCTAGTAACCTGCAGAAATTTTTAAAATGTTGCCTATGGGGATTTTTAAGTACCAATGTTTGGCGCCATTCTGTGAGCATGCGCAATTTTGAAGCATGACATGTTGGGTATCTAATTACTCGGCATAACATTATCTTTCACATTATGGAAAAAAAATGGGCTTAATTTACGGTTTTCTTATTTTTTAGTTCAAAAAAGTTAATTTTTTTCAAAAAAATCGCATTTGGAAGACTGCTGCGCAAATATGGTGTGATAAAAAATATTGCAATGATCTCCATTTTATTCTCTAGGGTCTCTGCTAAAAAAAATATATAATGTTTGGGGGTTCCAAGTAGTTTTCTAGCAAAAAAAATGATTTTAGCTTGTAAACACCAAGTGTCAAAAATAGGCCCAGTCTTAAAGTGGATAAATGGACAACTTTTTGTAAAGCGCTACTTGGATGTTAGGCCTATGTATGTGGCCAGGCTGTGAAAAAGTGTTACACATGTGGTATCGCCATACTCAGGAGGAATTGCAGAATGTATTTTGGGGTGCAATTTTTGCTATGTACATGCTATGTGTTAGAAATATTGCATAAATGGACAGCTTTGTGTAAAAAAAATGTGTTTTCATTTTCTTTCCACATTTTCCAAAAACTTGTGGAAAAAAATGACATATTCAAAAGACTCATTATGCCTCAAAAATTATACGTTGGGCTGTTTGCTTTCCAAAATGGGGTCATTTTATGGGGGTTTCCATTGTCCTGGTGCTCCAGGGCCTTCAAAAGTACGATAGGTTGTCAGGAAATTATATGTGTAATTTGTGCTCCTAGAATGCCGGACGGTGCTACTTGGATATTAGGCCTCTGTATGTGGCCAGGCTGTGAAAAAGTCTCACACATGTGGTATCGCCATACTCAGGAGGAGTAGTAGAATGTGTTTTGGGGTGTAGTTGCAAGTATACATATGCTGTGTGAGAGAAATAACCTGTTAATACGTCAATTTGTAAAAAAAAAAAAAAAATCTTCATTTTGCAAAGAGTTGTGGGAAAAAATGACAACTTCAAAAAACTCACCATGCCCCTTATTAAATACCTTGGAATGTCTACTTTCCAAAAAGGGGTCATTTGGGGGGTATTTGTACTTTCCTGACTTTTTAGTGTCTCAAGAAATGAGATTAGAAATGAAATGAGGCCTTCAGTACATCAGGTGTGGTCAAGTGTGATCAATTTTCAATGATTAGCACCATAACTTGTGGACTCTATAACTTTCACAAAGACCAAATAATATACACTTATTTGGGTTATTTTTACCAAAGATAAGTAGCAGTATAAATTTTGGCCAAAATTTGTGAAGAAAAATTACTTATTTGCTAAATTTTATGACCGAAACAAAGAAAAAAAAGCGTTTTTTCGCAATATTTTCAGTCTTTTTTTATTTATAGCACAAAAAATAAAAAACCCAGTAGTGATTAAATACCATCAAAATAAAGCTCTATTTGTGTGGAAAAAAAGGACACAAATTTTTTATGGGTACAGTGTTGCATGACTGAGTAATTGTCATTCAAAGTGTGAGAGCGCTGAAAGCTGAAAATCAGTCTGGGCAGGAAGGGGGTGAAAGTGCACTGTAGGCAAGTGGTTAAAAAATGACTTAATTGAAGTGCATTCCAAAAAGGAAGTCTAAAACCTTTTATCTCATTTACCAATATCTCTAGTGAAAACCATTTATCTTCTCTTAAGAAGTGTGAAGCTTGAAAATATCCTTTTTTACCCAGAGATTTAAAGGGTTGTGCTTCTAGTCCCATAGTAAATCATGGATTCCCTAATATAGGGAATAATGGTGACTCACGCGAAGAGAGAGAACGCCGGAAGCAAATTTGTGAACAGATTTGCAACGTCGTACGTATTATCTGATGTGATTTCAACTCAGTTGGTAAATAATCATAACACCATAGTGCTCTATTAAGGGGGATAGGTGTACATGCCTGTTCAATTTGCACCCAGAGTTTAGACTCCCCGTGTCGACACCAGTCGATTTGTCTTCGGAGATGGGAGGCTTGGTAATATTTGTGCATATCTGGAAGTGCCATCCCTCCATATTTTTTAGGTAGCATTATTAATTGTATGTGCCCAAATAAATTTTATAAATAATGAATTTACTTGTTTAAAATAATAAGATGGTATCTTAATGGGTAGTGTTTGAAAAAGGTAGAGGAACCTAGGTAGTATAGTCATCTTAAGTAAGTTATTCCTGCCAAACCATGAATGTAAACCTGTATTCCATTTCTCCAATTGTAAACGAGTTTCAGTTAGAAGTTTAGAGTAGTTAAATTCCAAAACTCGGGAGGGTTTAACCGGTATAAATGTACTGAGATAGCTCAGCGCCCTATTTGTCCATTTAAATTTAAAATTTTGTTTCAGATTCTGAAGGGTATTATTAGGGAGTTCTATTCCCATGGCTTCCGACTTATTAAAATTTATCTTCAAATTAGATATAACACCATATTGTTCAAATTCTCTGATAAGATTCGGAAGTGATATCATCGGGTTAGTTATAGAAAAAAGCAAATCATCTGCATAAGCAGAAATTTTATATTGCTTTTTCCCTATTGTTATACCTTCGATATCTGGATTCTGTCTTATTCTACATAAAAATGGTTCCAGAGAAAGGGTAAAAAGTATAGGTGATAATGGACACCCCTGTCTCGTCCCATTCTTAATATAAAAAGGTTCTGATAAAATCCCATTAACTTTTACTTGTGCTGATGGGTTGGAATATATAGAAGGTATCCATTGCAACATAAATTTACCTAAGCCAATATGTTTGAGAGTAGATAACATAAATTTCCAGTTTACCCTATCAAACGCTTTCTCTGCGTCAGTTCCTATTAAAACACTTGGGATTTGGGATTTATCTGCGGCATATAATAGATTTAATACTTTTGTGGTATTACCTCTTGCTTCTCTATTTATTATAAACCCCACTTGGTCTAGATGGATCAGGGATTGAAGATGTTGTGATAATCGGGATGCTAATATTTTAGTGAATATTTTTAAGTCTATGTTCAGGAGTGATATAGGTCTATAATTACCACATAACATTGGGTCTTTACCTTCTTTAGGTATTACCGCGATATGTGCTCTTAGTGTATCCCTGCAAAAAATAGGGTTCAACCCTGCACCATTAAACAGTTTCAATAGGTGTGGGCCCAAGATCGGGGGAAAGATCTTATAATATTGAAGAGTAAGACCATCTGGTCCTGGAGCTTTTCCGGCTTTCATCGTATTAATTGCTTGTTGAATTTCTATCAATTTTATTGGTGAGTCTAATTCCTTACAAATTTCCACCGGGAGTTTAGGTAATTGTGATGAAGTTATATATTCCTCCATCTGTGTTGTTGATAGAGATTGGTTAGGGAGATTGTATAGGGAGGAATAGAAGTCTCCAAATGTCTGAGCAATTTGTCTAGGTAGTGTTAGTTTAGTATCTTTAGGGGATAATATTTGGGGGATATATGTAGTTGTTTTGAGATCTTTTACAGTTTTCGCTAGTGATCTCCCACATTTATTACCTGACTCGTATCCTATTTTACGACCTCTTTGTAAGGCTGCCTTAGCCTTATAACCTAGTAAGTCTGTAATTTGTTTCCGCAGGACAACCATCTCTACCTCCGTTCTTTTTGTTAGGGTCCTTTTATGTTTAGTCTCTAATTCGTGTAGAGAAGATAATAAGGATGTTAGTTGTTTTTCTCGTTCCTTTTTAACTCTGGAGCCATGTTTAATTAATGTTCCATGAATTACTGTTTTGTGTGCTTCCCACAAGATACCCTGGTCACTCTCAGGAGTCTCGTTTATTTCAAAATATTGTTGTAATTCCTCTGTCACATCCCTGAGGCTACGTTCACATGTCAGCGTATGGATCGCGGGCAGAACCGCCGCGGTTCCGCCCGCGCAAACAAAATCGCGGGACGCAATACGCTCCAAAAAAGTACAAGAGCTTCTTTGGAGCGTATTGCATCCCGCGAGTTTGTTTGCGCGATGTTACCGCGATTCGGCAGGCGGAAATCGCGGCAATATCGCTCAGCGTTTGGGGGGCTATTGCAAATCAATGGGCAACGCTAGGCGTCCTGCGATTTGCAATAATCTCCGGATCGCGGGCGGAACCGCGGCGGTTCTGCCCGCGATCCATACGCTGACATGTGAACGGAGCCTGAGTATCTCCGGGGTCTGTAGCAGGCTCTCGTTCAATCTCCAAAACCTATTCACAAAAGTTGTGGTTTCCGAGAGTGAGTAATGTAGTATAATTGGCGCATGATCCGACCATGTTATATTTCCTATTTCAATTTTTTGTATTGAGTGCAATTGTCTATGGGGGATCAAGAAGTAATCTATTCTAGTATAGGTCTTATATACTGAAGAGTAATATGTATAATCCTTTTCTCCAGGATGCATTAATCGCCATGCGTCTACGAGTTGGTATTTATATAATTCTTGATTTATATGTTTACTCATTCATAAGGGGATGGAAGAAGAGCCTGCTGATGTATCTATCGCTGGGATTAAAGGAACATTTAAATCTCCCCCCAATATCAATTGTCCTTCTGAAAACTCGAACAGCTTTCCTAGGGCCCTCGTAAAAAAAAAATGTCTTGTCTGGTTTGGTGAGTATATAGAAGCTAAGGTTACTTTTACCCCTCCTATTAAGCCTTTAATAAAGGCATAACGTCCTTCAGTGTCTAATTGTGTCTCCTGTAAAGTCCATGAGACTCTATTAGAGATAAGAACGGAGGTTCCTTTTGATTTAGACTCTATGTTAGTTGAATGATATCCCCAAGGATAGCTTTTGTTTCTAAGAATAGGTAGTTTATTTTCCTTAAAATGTGTCTCTTGAACTAATGGCACATCAACCTGCAAGCGTTTTAATTTGTTCAGTAACATATGTCTTTTTTCAGGAGTATTTAAGCCCCTTGAATTTATTGACATTACTTTTAGATTTGCCATTTATGCCAGTAGGGAAAGGAGAGGGGGAAGGGAAGGATAAAAAAAAAACCCCAGGCTGTAACTAAGGAAAAACCCCCAAGTTCACCCAGCCACCCAACCACCCTCCCTAGTTTACTAAAATAACTATCTGTTATTTATACGCTCACCCCCGTTCCCCGAGGTGTGTGCGTAATCCTATGTAGGTCCGTGGTTGGACCCTGCCCCGAAGCGAGGCCCTAACTCTCTCCCTCCCTGTCCGCCCAGGATCCCCATATTTTTAACTTTTATTAGTTTTTATTCGTCAGCACATCATAATACATGTGTGCAATTTTAACTTTTAACTTCCATCTCTTGTATTTCGATTTTAACTAAATCATTTCTCCTCTCCCCTCCCCCCAACCCCACCCCCTCCTCTATATCAAGTATCAAATGTCAAATCAGCATGTATATATTAAAAAAAAAAAAAAAAAAAAAAAAAGGAAGACATTTTGTCTCCTTATAGGTAGTGTATTATTGTATTAGTGTATTAATAGACTCAAAACATAAAACATATGAGATATAATCATGTGCTATATAAAAATGTGTTAGATATATGTGTGAAAAAAAAAGGGGGGGAAGGAAGACATTTTGTCCCCTTATAGGTAGTGTATTAGTGTGTTAATAAATTCAGAACATAAAACATATGAGATATAATCATGTGTTATATATAAATATGCTAGATATATGTGCAAAAAAATATCAAAAAGTGCTCTAAGTATTGCTCTAGGTGCGCATGTTATTAATAAAAAACAAATATAACCCACCCCACGATTCAATCCAAACAATTAATAATCAAACCCCTAAAGCACACAAAAAAAAAGGAAACCAGATTTAACCCCTATGTGCAATCAACATAAGGATGGAAATGAATCCCATCAATTATTTTGCATACAAGTGTTACCTCAATACAGTGTAAAGCCAAAAAAAAAAAAGAGGGGGGAGAAAGTGGGAGGGGGAAAGAACTTCATAGTTCTACTCCCCTCTCACCCTGTCCCCCCCTCTTGTGCCTTCAAATATATCCAAATATTTAAATGTAAAAAAAAAACAAAATTATAAAAAGATATATTTAACCATATATCATTAGACCAGGGCTGTCAGTTACCTTGGTGGAGGCCGAAGTGCTGAGAGGGCTTCCCTTGCAGCTCGGTGCGGATCACCCCTGGTGGTGAAACAGGAGATGACACGTCCCAAGGAGCACTGGATGCGGATGGATCCCGGATGGATGGATGGATGGTGATTAGGACCGCTTCCAGGAGATCTATAGATGCTCAGAGAAAAGAGACAAGGTTAATGCCAGGCCGAGGGTCATACACAGTGAATCAGTCCGAGGAAATGGAGGTACAGAGGGGTAAGACAAGGAGAGAATCCGTGGAATCCAGGCCGATGTAGGTACACAGAATATCCAGCAGAGGTATGGTTCAGGCAAAGAGTCGTCAGGCAAGCCGAGGTCAAACAAGGAGAAGTGCAGATGGGTCAAGGAGCAAGCCGGGTCAAAAGCAGGAACGCAGATAAACAAACAGGACACAGGTACTAGAGCTGATGATAAACCAGCACTGAAGCACAGCCAGAGAGTGCTTTATATAGGGCCAGGGCTGGGGAGATGGGCGTGGTGACACACCTGATCTGCCTCCAGCGTTCTATTGTTGCTGAATGGCAATTCCTTTCCTGACAGTGCCCCCCCCCCGAGGGGCAGCCTCTGGATGCCCTACGACCACACTTTCCCGGAAACTTGTTGTGAAACTCTCTCAGGAGTTTAGGAGCATGTATGTTGCCTAATGGTTCCCAAGAATTGTCTTCCGGCGGGTATCCTTTCCATTTGATTAGATATTGAGTGCAATTGCCTTTCTGTCGACAATCTAGGATGGTCTCAACCTCGAATTCAGTCTCCCCTTCTACCGAAACTGGAGGAGGTGGTAACTCTTCTCTTCCAGGGTAGGGGCTTGGTATCGCCGGTTTAAGCAGCGAAGCATGAAACACCGGATGGATCTTAAGAGAGCCAGGCAGGATTAACTCAAAGGCTACAGGATTCACTATTCTTTTGACCTCAAAAGGACCGATGAATCGGGGCCCCAACTTCTTGGATGGGCAAGACAATCTTAGATTAACTGACGAAAGCCAAACCTTGTCTCCCACCTTGTATGCTGGGTTCTCCTTCCGTTTGAGATCACAGAACTTTTTATAGGCCTGTTGTGCCTTCAGAATATTGTCCCGTAACAACTGGAGATTAGCTGCAATGGCCGCTAGCCGATCATGGACTGCGGGAACCGTAATTTCCTGATCCAGATTGGGCAAAAAGGAAGGATGGAAGCCATAATTAGCCCAAAATGGGGTTTGGTTGGTTGCGGAGTGCACAGAATTATTATAGGCGAACTCCGCGCATGGAAGCAGGGAGGTCCAGTTGTCCTGAGCACTGGTGCAGAAGCATCGGAGGTACTGTTCCAGGGTTTGATTTGTTCTTTCAGTTTGCCCGTTGCTTTGTGGATGATAAGCAGATGACAGGGACACTTCAACCGCCAAAGATTTACAGAGCTCCTTCCAGAACCTAGAGGTAAATTGAACGCCTCGATCCGAGACTATATTGTTCGGAAGTCCATGAAGCCTGACCACCTCTTTGATAAATGTATTGGCTGTCTCCAAGGCAGAAGGGGTACCCATCATTGGTAGGAAGTGAGCCATTTTAGTGAGTCGGTCTACGACCACTAAGATGGTAGTAAACCCTTCTAAGGGTGGAAGCTCGACTATAAAGTCCATAGATAGACCCTTCCAGGGTAGTTCCGGAATTGGCAATGGTCTTAACAGTCCCCATGACTTTACTTTTGCCCCCTTGTTGCGTTGACAGGTGATGCAGGAATCTACATATGTTTTGCAGTCCTGGTGTAATTTAGGCCACCAAAAGTGGCGTTGAATGAGTTCGAAGGTCTTCCTTACCCCAAAATGCCCTGCAAGTTTGTGGTCATGCAAGGTCTTGAGGACCATCAATCTCACTTGTGTGGGAACAAAAATTTTCTCCTGAAACCAGAGGAACCCTTCCCGCTTATGTAGAGATTCGGCTTCTTGTCCTGTATAATGGGTAGAGGCTTGCTGAATTGAGGACCGTAAGTCCGTATGGATCAGAAAAAAGTTTTGAGCCGACAGGATGGTATTGGGCTCTGTTGTATCGGGAGTGTCTGGAAACATCCGGGACAGGGCATCCGCTTTTCCATTCTTAGACCCTGGCCTGTAGGTAATGTGGAAATTGAAGCGGGAGAAAAATAAGGCCCACCTGGCTTGCCGAGGTCTCAACCGTTTAGCGGCCCTCAGATATTCGAGATTCTTGTGGTCCGTGAATATCATAATAGGGTGCACTGCCCCTTCCAACAGGTACCTCCATTCCTCCAGGGCAGATTTAATGGCTAGAAGTTCTCGATTCCCCACATCATAATTCCTCTCAGGAGGTGACATCTTCCGAGAGAAAAATGCTACTGGGTGTAGTAAGGCCTTTGTGCCTTGTCGCTGGGACAGAATAGCCCCCGTGGCTACTTCTGAGGCATCTACCTCGAGAATGTAGGGTAAAGCTGGATCTGGATGTTGAAGAATCGGAGCGGTCACGAACAGGCTCTTTAATTTATCAAAGGCTAACTGGGCCTCTGGCGACCAGCGGAAACGGATCTGCTGACGTGTTAGCTGGGTGATGGGTGTGACAATTGTTGAGAAGCCTTTTATGAATCTTCTGTAGAAGTTAGCGAAGCCCACAAATCGCTGAACTCCTTTCTTATCCGTGGGGGCTGGCCACTCCAAAATTGCCTTCACCTTCTGAGGATCCATCGAGACGCCCTCTGTTGAAATGATAAGCCCCAGAAACTGAATAGATCCTCTCTCAAATTCACACTTCTCCAGTTTCACGTAGAGCCCATGTTTCCTCAGGGTGGTTAGAACTTTTTTAACATGAATCCGATGAAGTTCTAGAGAGGGGGAGAAGATCAGGATGTCATCTAGGTAAACAATTAAGAAGTTATCCAGAAATTCACGGAAAATGTCATTTACCAGATGTTGGAAAGTGGCCGGGGCATTGCACAGCCCGAATGGCATGACCAAATATTCATAGTGGCCAAAACGGGTTCTAAATGCAGTTTTCCACTCATCCCCCTCTCGGATGCGGATAAGATTGTATGCCCCTCGGAGGTCTAGTTTAGTAAAGACTCGAGCATTCCGGAAGCGCTGGAACAATTCTGGAATTAGCGGGAGAGGGTAGCGGTTTTTAATGGTAACTTTGTTGAGTTCCCGGTAATCAACACAAGGTCTTAACGTACCGGCCTTCTTCTCCACAAAAAATATTCCAGCGCCAGCTGGGGAGGATGAGGGCCTGATGAACCCCTTTTTCAGATTCTCATCGACATAGGACCGGAGAGTTTCTAATTCCTTTTCAGATAGGGGGAAGATCCTTCCAAAAGGGATCTCAGCCCCTGGGAGAAGCTCAATGGGGCAGTCGTAGGGCCTGTGAGGGGGTAGAACATCAGCTTTCTTTTTGTCGAAAACATCCTTAAAGTCCCGGTAAGCTGCAGGAATGTCTTCGGAGGAATCTGAGGCCGGCTGGACGGCTAGGCAAGTGGCAGGAGCTTGGGATTCAGAAGGGAAGCAATGATCCAGGCAGTATTTGGATGAGAAGGAAATCCTCTTCTTAATCCAATCAATCTGTGGATTGTGGGCTTGGAGCCATGGTAGGCCTAGGATGACTGGGAATAAGGGAGAGGACAGGACATCGAAGCGGAGGAGCTCTTGATGACCCGAGTCCGTGGTAGTAAGGACCGGGTAGGTCTCCCTGGTCACGGGTCCGGAACTAGGCAGGGATCCGTCGGCCAGGAAAACTTGAAGCTGTTGCTCCTTGGCTTGCAGGGGTACCCCTAGCTTCGCAGCTAGTGTACAATCCAGGAAGCAACTGCAAGCTCCGGAATCAATAATTGCCGTGAGCTGGATCCTCTCTTCTGCTACCTGTAGGGAAACAGGAAGGATAAGGTGAGCAGGGGATGGCTCAGAGACCTGACAGTTCGGGACAGACCGTGAACAGCACTTACTAGGCCTCACAGGGCAATTGCGGAGGAAGTGGCCGGAAGCTCCGCAGTATAGACAGAGGTTCGCCTGGCGACGGCGTTGTCTCTCTTCGGGGGTCAAGGAAGAACGAATGAGCCCAATTTGCATAGGTTCCCCGTCTGCCGGGGCATTGACAGCTGGTCCTGGTAGAGGAGAGGCCATAAATGGGACCTTTGGCATGACCCACGTGGCTCGAGACCCTTGAAGGCGTTCTGAGCGTCGCTCCCGCAGACGCCTATCCATTTGGATGGCAAGAGCGATTAGATCCTCTAAGGATGCAGGTGTTTCTACCCGAGCCAGCTCGTCTTTTAAAGCTTCCGAGAGGCCATGACGGTACTGGTATTTTAATGCTGCCTCGTTCCAGTCCGTGTCGGCTGCCCATCTACGGAAGTCTACCGTATAGTCCTCGGCCGGGCGTTTGTTTTGCTGGAGGGCATGCAGGGCCGATTCTGCTGTGACCGTACGCTGGGGATCCTCGTATAATTGGGCCATAGCCTCAAAGAAAGAGTTTGTGGAATTCAGGATTGGACTCTTCTGTTCCAAGAGATTGTGTGCCCAAGTCTGAGGTTCTTCGGCCAGTAGGGAAATTATGAATCCCACCTTGACGGACTCAGAGGAAAAGGTCCTAGGTTGAAGGGCTAGGTATAATAAACAAGCATTCTTGAAGGCCCTGAATTTCCTACGCTCCCCACGGAAGCGTTCCGGCGTGGGCACCCGTGGTTCCGGGGGCAGAGCTGAAGCCAAATGGCCGGAGCTAGCTTGGTCCGGTTGGGCCGGAGCCGGCAGCGAGCTAGTGGATGGCTGATTCGGATCAGGTGGAGGAGAAGGGCCGGCCATGTTGAGTACTCGACCCTCTAGCTGGAAGTACCCATCTTGTAGCCTTTGCACAGCTTGGGTCAGGGCTGAAACCTGCTGGCATAGGGCCTCGAGCTGGGAAGCACCTCTGTCGGCCTCTGACATGGCTGGTTTATGCTGTCAGTTACCTTGGTGGAGGCCGAAGTGCTGAGAGGGCTTTCCTTGCAGCTCGGTGCGGATCACCCCTGGTGGTGAAACAGGAGATGACACGTCCCAAGGAGCACTGGATGCGGATGGATCCCGGATGGATGGATGGTGATTAGGACCGCTTCCAGGAGATCTATAGATGCTCAGAGAAAAGAGACAAGGTTAATGCCAGGCCGAGGGTCATACACAGTGAAACAGTCCGAGGAAATGGAGGTACAGAGGGGTAAGACAAGGAGAGAATCCGTGGAATCCAGGCCGATGTAGGTACACAGAATATCCAGCAGAGGTATGGTTCAGGCAAAGAGTCGTCAGGCAAGCCGAGGTCAAACAAGGAGAAGTGCAGATGGGTCAAGGAGCAAGCCGGGTCAAAAGCAGGAACGCAGATAAACAAACAGGACACAGGTACTAGAGCTGATGATAAACCAGCACTGAAGCACAGCCAGAGAGTGCTTTATATAGGGCCAGGGCTGGGGAGATGGGCGTGGTGACACACCTGATCTGCCTCCAGCGTTCTATTGTTGCTGAATGGCAATTCCTTTCCTGACAAGGGCAGTGGGGGACAACTATCCCCAAAAAAGAAAAAAGGGGGGGAAGAAGGGGGGAGGGGGAGAAAGAGAAAACCAGAGAGGAGCAAAAAGCAGTATAGAGGTTTCTTTCTCTTCAAGAAGGCAATATCGTCATTACAATCCAGATCAAATAAAAAAAGGGGGAGAGAAAGAGAAAAAGCCCATTTTGGGGGCCAAAAAAAGGTTTCAACTTAGGAATGTCAATTTCATTGTCCCGTTCTCTGTTCCCTAAAAAAAAAAAAAAAAACAAGCAAACGAGAAAGGAACGGGGAAGGAAAAGAAAAAAACTTCCCTCTATCTTGAACAACTTTTCTTTCTTTTTCCCATATCATCTGTACACTGGTATTATCTTATCCAGGCTGGTCTCTTCCATCTTTCCCCCTTCTTCTCTCCCAATCAGTCCGCCTCGGGTATTGGGGTATTTTTGCCAGCCAATTGGGAATTTCAATTTTTTCCGATCCCATAAAGTCAAATAGACCTGGCAGGTCTGCTATAGAGCTTAAGGTGTAAAACAGACTATTCTTATGAAATGTGACCACAAACGGGTAGCCCCAACGATAGGTACACCCCATCTGTTTAGCCCCCTGAAGTACAGGGCGTAACATGGCTCTTCTAATCAGCGTTGCCTTAGATAGGTCTGGTAGTATTTTAATGCTGGCTCTGTTAACCTTAATTGTCCCTTTAGACCACGCTTCTCTGAGAATCTCCTCCTTCTGTGTAAAATAATGAACCCGACATATAATGTCCCGGGGTCTGTCTGAGTCTGCTGACTTATAACCAGGGGCTCTATGACCATTATCCAATACCACCGATGTGGTGGTATTTGTATTCAACAACTTAGAAAAAATATTTCTCACCGCATCCTGAAGGTGGTCTTTTTTCCGTAGATTCAGGTAGGGCACCCGTGACCCGCTGTGACCCGAAAACCACTCCACGATCTTCCGTAACCGAGCCAAACATGGCCCACCGCAAGAAGGAATCAGAGCAGCTGAATAAGCTGGCGGGTTTCCTCATCTCACAGGGCCCTGGTCTCCCCGGAAAAATGGCGGCGGCCCGGGAACAAAGCAGCGGGACAGGCAGGGAGAAGCATCGCTACATAAACTGCATCCACACCCATCCGCCCCACTAGCACACCGGATCATCGGCAAATCAGATAGTGGTAACTCATCGGGGTCCCCCTCACCTCCTCCATCCTCCAGAAGCCCGGCGAAGAACAAGCCGTGGAGGGAGTCACCACAGCGTTCCAATCAAGGCGCAGGTATGGAGATCACCTATCCACAGCCAGCTGCTTCATCTACATCTCCCCTTACCAGTGATCCCTTTGCCTCATTCCCTACTGGGGGCAAACCGGTTTTGGACACAGTCCTAAAGGACATGCTGCACTCCCTGAGAGCCTCCATGCAATCAGACCTATTGGCATGCATGCAGCAATTTAAATCTGATATCCCCTCATTGGGCACACTGGTTGACTCCATTGAACATACTATGGACTCACAAGTATCATCATTTAATGGCATGAAACCCTGAACACTCAAACTGGTGAGATCAAATGGCTCAAGACCAAGGTGGCGGATCTGGAGGACCGTTCCAGAAGGAACAACATAAAAATCAGAGGAATCCCAGAAACCGTCCTGCCATCACAGCTTATGGCTTATGTTAACACCCTCTTCTAGGCCCTAGTCCCATCACTACCCGGCTCAGAACTACTCATTGATAGGATACATAGACTGCCTAAACTGACTTTTCTGGCTGGTGACCTTCCCAGGAATGTTCTGTTGAGGGTGCACTTCTTTCATGCTAAAGAACAAGTAGTGAGAAAGTGTTTTTCAGTAGTACCTAATCAAAAATGTACCGACATCCCTTGGAATCATCAATTGCAAAATTGGGGATAGCCCCTTAATAGAGGAGAGGCAAGACCAGGTGGTAAGGTCTGTCCTACTCAAAGTGAAAGAGGGAAGAAATTTTCCCAGAAATTATAGAATAGAGAAAAAGAGCAGAATGGAACTTATGAGGGCAAATGGGATTTTTAAATGGTACTAAGCTCTAATTCCATAAAGAAGTATATGAGATAATACAAATTATATAAAATCGCAAAAGTGAGTCGGCGCTGGTGGGAAACAATCTCAGAAGGGGCTCAAAAGTGAGTTCCCTATTCGCATACGTGTAGTACAATCTTCTGATAAAATATGGTGGGAATTATCATGTACACAATTCTGTAAAAATTGTGAGAATATATAAAAACTGCTAAAATGACAAAGTAAATCTGACTGTGAAAAAGTCTAGTAAATTCCGAATCATAAAGGCTTAGTATCCGGATCCTAAAACAAATGGTGTATGTATCTTCAATATAAATATACAGATAAAATTCTGAATCCTAAAATATGTGTCCAACTCTTACAAACAGAAATATTTCTGATAAAAGTTATAAAAAGGTATGTATCCAAATCCTAAAACCAATGGTGTATCCGTCTTCAATAAATAGATCAATAATAGTAAAATCCGAATCGTGACAAGTATGTATCCGAATCATACAACATATACATATGCATCTTACCAACAGAAATATTTCTGATAAAAGTTATAGAAAGGTATGTATCCAAATCCTAAAGCCAATGATGTATCTGTCTTCAATAAATAGATCAATAATAGTAAAATCCGAATCGTGACAAGTATGTTTCCGAATCATACAACAGAAATATTTCTGATAAAAGTTATAAAAAGGTATGTATCCAAATCCTAAAACCAATGGTGTATCCGTCTTCAATAAATAGATCAATAATAGTAAAATTCGAATTGTGACAAGTATGTATCTGAATCATACAACATATACAAGGAGCTGCTTAAATATGTCTAAATCCTAGACCATGTACATATCCAAATCCTAAAACAAGGCCAGATAATGTATAGATCTTTAGTAAGGGGATTCTACAGTAACTTATGCAATATATATCCAGCTTCTACTCACAGGCATACAACGCCAAATCACAGTATCAAGCGATAGTAATTGCAGTAATAGGTTGTCACTATAAAGTAGTTTCAGATGATCTGATATCACAATCAGATAATAACTCCAATATATACTAATGTGATAACCATTCAATTCTGGGTGAATAAATAAATAATTAAATATAATATTAATAAATGTCCATCAGTGCATTCAAATCATAAAATCCATATTGCATAGAAAATGATAAAAAATACAGGTGAGAAACTATGGGAAACTATGCTCATTTTCATCAGTAGATTCATTACCTCCTGATCTCCTCTCCTGATCCTCATACCCAAAAACCACTCCAATTCCCCTCATCCCCCTTTTATAATTTTTTTTTTTTTTTCCTTTCTCTTCACCTCTCCCTCCTTCCCAATAACTTCTTCTCTATCTTTCTCTCTTTTTTATTCCTCTTTACTTACCTTTTTCTATCTCTTTGACGAGCTATATTTCTGCACTCCCACAGATGGTTACCAAGAAGCCAGCTCCCTTGATTCAGGCACATGAAGGAAGTAGACTCATGAACCATTATGGCAAACCCTCTGCTCGTAAAAAAAAAATGTTTTGCCCATCAAAACTTACCTACTGTACAACAAACAAGAACACCCACCTTATCAGATGGACACTAATCTCCAAAAAATCTCTTTTTTTTTTTTCTCAACACATCTCTCTACCAGAATATTTGAAGCTTCAACCCTTTCTTAATAGAGTGTTTCCACCTTATATGTTTTTGATTATCTCTTCTTGTGTCTGTAACCACGTAATCTCATAAGGTTTTTTTTATGCTATTATGTATCTTGTTATTATGTGGGTTCATTATCTTCCAATTTACTGTATTGTATACATTTCTTGTTACATCTTGCTTTTAACAAAATAAAAAATTTGTTTAGGGAAAAAAAAAAATACAGGCGAATTGCAAAAATACTTCAAGTGAAATAAAACAACCTAGTGTGGTGATCAATAAATATATGGACATAAATAAATCAATGTATGGACATAAATAAATCAAGTAGATAGATATAGTGCAATTAGCAGTCCATGTGCGATAAAACAGCTGGTGCAATTAAAGTTGGTGCAGTGAAGAAAATAAAAAGTTCATTCGTGCACATATAATAAAGTGACAATTGGTGGATTCCAGTAATGTGATCCGAAGTGAGCCGTGTAGGTATAGAAGCAGTGGCCGCTCACCTCACTGCACCTTGTAAGGCGCTTTATGCTGGTATCTAGCTTTTGGATACTGGGCTTCTCCGGTGGCTCCAACCTCCACTTTTCATTCGATAATTGTCAATCCCACTTTTACTTGTGCGGTACCAGTATAATCCAGAAAAAGAAGCAATAATGCCCAAATAGTGAAGTATATAAGGACTCACTTTTATTGGTAAAATCAGGGGAAACACTCACATTGTTTTCCCCGTTTTATCTGTATTAAATGTGAGTGTTCCTGGATCACATTACTGGATGTTCACAAGTTTTCTCAGAAATCCACCAATTGTCACTTTATTATGGGCTCTTTCACACGGGTGATCCGATCAGATCCGCCTGCCAGTTTTTTAGGCGGATCTGATCGGATCCTCCATGCAGCTCTATGGGGCAGCGGGTGTCAGCGGAGACACCTCCGCTGACACCCGCTGCCATCCGTATCCGATCGTGTCCGTGAAATCTGGACGGATGGAAACCCTATTTTTCCATCCGTTCAGTAATCGGATCGGATCTGATGAGAGCGGACAGGCGGCCCGCTCTCATCTGATCCCCCATAGAGGACAGCGGGGGCTGAGACACCTCCCTCTCCACTCTGCAAGCGGAGACGGAGCTGTCATCCGCCGGCTCAGCGGGGATCGCGGATCGATCCTCGCTGAGCAACACGGATCCGCCTACGGAGGCGGACCGTGTGAAAGAGCCCTATATGTGCACGAATTAACTTTCTATTTTCTTCACTGCACCAACTTTAATTGCACCAGCTGTTTTATCACACATGGACTGCTAATTGCACTATATCTATCTACTTGATTTATTTATGTCCATACATTGATTTATTTATGTCCATATATTTATTGATCACCACACTAGGTTGTTTTATTTCACTTGAAGTATTTTTGCAATTCACCTGTATTTTTTATCATTTTCTATGCAATATGGATTTTATGATTTGAATGCAATGATGGATATTTATTAATATTATATTTATTTATTTATTCACCCAGAATTGAATGGTTATCACATTAGTATATATTGGAGTTATTATCTGATTGTGATATCAGATCATCTGAAACTACTTTATAGTGACAACCTATTACTGCGATTACTATCGCTTGATACTGTGATTTGGCGTTGTATGCCTGTGAGTAGAAGCTGGATATATATTGCATAAGTTACTGTAGAATCCCCTTACTAAAGATCTATACATTATCTGGCCTTGTTTTAGGATTTGGATATGTACATGGTCTAGGATTTAGACATATATTTAAGCAGCTCCTTGTATATGTTGTATGATTCGGAAACATACTTGTCACGATTCGGATATTACTATTATTGATCTATTTATTGAAGACGGATACACCATTGGCTTTAGGATTTGGATAAATACCTTTCTATAACTTTTATCAGAAATATTTCTGTTGGTAAGATGCGTATGTATATGTTGTATGATTCGTCTACATACTGGTCACGATTCGGATTTTACTATTATTGATCTATTTATTGAAGATGGATACACCATTGGTTTTAGGATTTGGATACATACCTTTTTATGACTTTTATCAGAAATATTTCTGTTGTATGATTCGGATACATACTTGTCACGATTCGGATTTTACTATTGATCTATTTATTGAAGACGGATACACCATTGGCTTTAGGATTTGGATACATACCTTTCTGTAACTTTTATCAGAAATATTTCTGTTGGTAAGATACGTATGTATATGTTGTATGATTTGGATACATACTGGTCACGATTCGGATTTTACTATTATTGATCTATTTATTAAAGATAGATACACCATTGATTTTAGGATTTGGATACATACCTTTTTATAACTTTTATCAGAAATATTTCTGTTGTATGATTCGGATACATACTTGTCACGATTCGGATTTTACTATTGATCTATTTATTGAAGACGGATACACCATTGGCTTTAGGATTTGGATACATACCTTTCTGTAACTTTTATCAGAAATATTTCTGTTGGTAAGATACGTATGTATATGTTGTATGATTTGGATACATACTGGTCACGATTCGGATTTTACTATTATTGATCTATTTATTGAAGATAGATACACCATTGGTTTTAGGATTTGGATACATACCTTTTTATAACTTTTATCAGAAATATTTCTGTTGTATGATTCGGATACATACTTGTCACGATTCGGATTTTACTATTCTTGATCTATTTATTGAAGACGGATACACCATTGGCTTTAGGATTTGAATACATACCTTTTTTATAACTTTTATCAGAAATATTTCTGTTTGCAAGAGTGGGACACATATTTTAGGATTCAGAATTTTATCTGTATATTTATATTAAGGATACATACACCATTTGTTTTAGGATCCGGATACTAAGCTTTTATGATTCGGAATTTACTAGACTTTTTCACAGTCGGATTTACTTTGTCATTTTAGCAGTTTTTATATATTCTCACAATTTTTACAGAATTGTGTACATGATAATTCCCACCATATTTTATCAGAAGAAGATTGTACTACACGTATGCGAATAGGGAACTCACTTTTGAGCCCCTTCTGAGATTGTTTCCCACCAGCGCCGACTCACTTTTGCGATTTGATATTGATTGGTATTTAGTGAATTTACCAGGGCTGGCTGCAGGTGGGATAGGATTTTATCCTAATCTCATTATCATCATCAGCTGCAATACATTCTAGGAATTCCTCCTATTTGAATACCCAAGTGACAGCGCACATATCACCCCCCAATCTTTACAAATTATATAAAACTTTATACATTTTTATTCCAAACGTTTAAAATGACAAACAAAAAAGAATATTAGACATACAACAAGCAATAAAAATTATCAGTACAGGAGTACATATAAAGGATTTTGTGCTTTTAATATATCTGATATGAATACCAGATCAACCCGACATGTTTCACAGTTTTTCTTTACTGCTTCTTCAGGGGTATATATTACTTGTACTGCAACATTCAGTTTTCCTGAGTATTCCTGCATAACAATAATCATATTAGTGTACATAGATAGAATTTACATTTTAATTAGAAGTCTTAATAGAAAACACATGATGTCTCAAGGTACTCCCCACCACAAAGCCCCCAAAGAGTCCCAGTAAGTGCAGAGAAAAGGGGGAAGAACACCACAAACCATACGTCTCACCGACGAGTGTGGAGGCAAATTGCAGCATGCAACGGCAGGTTGTACATATGTGGAAAGACCCAGAAGGTCAATTAGCCCCTAAGATCCAGACTTTAAGAAAGGAGTGTTGAGAGGTTTAAAATAGGAGGGTATATAAAGATGAAAAAATAGTAATCACTATACTCATAGATACATCATAAGATGCACTAGGAGTTAGTAAACGTACCCAAAAACTATGCAAAGTCGAGAACAGGATCCTGCATGAAGGAGAGCACATAAATATCTGATATTCCCCATGTTCACTCATGGCATTACACCTATGGTTATACCTACATAGAATGGAGGGTGGTATCAAATTAAATACTTGCCATAAGAGGAGGAATCATTCATGTTCACCCCCAATTGCAAATAAATGTGCCATACCTCATATAAAATAAATTGTAGGTGTGTAGATATATACTGCCCAACCTCTACAAGAGAGGACGAGTGGGAGGGTAAAAACCAGGGCGGATAGAGTGAACCTCTGTATATCCACGACCTTGAGGTTAAATCATCTTAGTTCGAAACAATGGGTTTTCAGGTTGAGCTGAGGTACAGTCAAGTATGGCACTAGACACGATCTGGATAAGAGGTAATGCATAATTTTAGCAAAAGAAAAAAATATATACAGCCATTAAGCATTTAGGTCTCAAGAGGCTAATGTATAATGCATAAAGAATCATGGTGGACTTACCCAATATGACAATCACATCGAGAAAATCTCCCGCTGCGGAGAGGCATACATGTGCTGCCTTTTGTACTGCAGCCTCAACCCGGCGTGTGAGGTCAAGCCCAACCCGGGGTCCCGGATCAGGCGCCGGATGTGACGCACCTCGCCGGAAATGACGCACATCGTCTTTCCGAACGACGTACGCAAGAACACCGGAGCTACGTCCGAGGCACCGGAAGTGACACGCCACAGCCGGGTCAGGTCTCCAACTGGGCACATCCCTACACAAAGGGGCGTGCACAGTGCTGCATTAGTGGATGGTCATAAATGACACGACCTTTAGCAACCACAGTGCGATCAATGACCACAATGTCCGGAGACCACACACCCGTCGGGGACATATTGGGCGAACGCCCATCCTCAACTCCCACACAATGGGACCAGGGGACAAGAAGGACGGCGCACCGGAGACATCATGGTTTACCTATTGAACAAAATACAATTTTCATACAAAACATACATAATCATAAACATTGTACAACCATAGCAACACCTTGCAATAAACAAGATCATTAGAATGCATATAGGCAACACTAGTTGCCAGATAAAAATATACATAACAGGCCATAAGAGACCTGGAATATCACATATAGCAGGATTTCTATATGTGTGTGTGGCTGTATGAGAAGGCCATACAGAGAAGGTCGTCCCGGCAGCCTACACACACTAAGTAACAGCATCATACTGGAATGAAGATATGTATTAATATATTAATACATCGGTTGCAAAAGAAGTCTATTCAAAACGGAACTTTATTCAAAAACATAAAGAATGGACATGGAGATCTATCAGAGAAACCACCCTGAGCTCGCTCTCACGGAGTCCCCCTGAACATGGGAAAGAAGCCAATTGACCTTCTGGGTCTTTCCACATATGTACAACCTGCCGTTGCATGCTGCAATTTGCCTCCACACTCGTCAGTGAGACGTATGGTTTGTGGTGTTCTTCCCCCTTTTCTCTGCACTTACTGGGACTCTTTGGGGGCTTTGTGGTGGGAGTACCTTGAGACATCATGTGTTTTCTATTAAGACTTCTAATTAAAATGTAAATTCTATCTATGTACACTAATATGATTATTGTTATGCAGGAATACTCAGGAAAACTGAATGTTGCAGTACAATTAATATATACCCCTGAAGAAGCAGTAAAGAAAAACTGCGAAACATGTCGGGTTGATCCGGTATTCATATCGGATATATTAAAAGCACAAAATCCTTTATATGTACTCCTGTACTGATAATTTTTATTGCTTGTTTTATGTCTAATATTCTTTTTGTTTGTCATTTTAAACGTTTGGAATAAAAATGTATAAAGTTTTTATATAATTTGTATTATCTCATACTTCTTTATGGAATTAGAGCTAAGTACCATTTAAAAATCCCATTTGCCCTCATAAGTTCCATTCTGCTCTTTTTCTCTATTCTATAATTTCTGGGAAAATTTCTTCCCTCTTTCACTTTGAGTAGGACAGACTTACCACCTGGTCTTGCCTCTCCTCTATTAAGGGGCTATCCCCAATTTTGCAATTGATGCTAAAGAACAACTTATGATAGCGTACAGGCATGCTGCCAACCTCCCTGATGGCTACAGCAATCTCCAGTTGCTCCCAGATCTCTCCAGACACACGCTGCAATGGAGGAATCTGGCCACAGTCACCAAGGCCCTGAGGAACCACAATGTGCCCCACAAATGGAAATACCCAGCGACTCTTTCCATTACTAATGTGGGTTCAACAGTCCTCATCAAAGCACTGGAGGAAGGAATCAAAGTCCTGCAAAGATGGAACATCCTGCCCCCGATGCATACTGCCCCATCTAACTCTCCTCCCCTGAGGCCTCTGGAGGTTTACATAGTTACATAGTTAGTGAGGTTGAAAAAAGACATCAGTCCATCCAGTTCAACCTATGATGTGTGTGTGTGTGTTTGCTTTTAACCGTACATTGTATACCCCTGTATGTTGTGGTCTCTAAGGTGCCCATCTAATAGTTTTTTGAAACTATCAATGCTCCCTGCTGATACGACTGCTTGTGGAAGAGAATTCCACATCCTTACCGCTCTTACAGTGAAGAACCCCTTACGCACTTTAAGGTTAAACCGCCTTTCCTCTAGTTTTAGTGAGTGGCCACGTGTCTTATTGTATCTCCTTTCTCTGAATAGTTTGTTCCTTATGCTAGGGTCGCCAGTACAGTATTTGTACATTGATATCATATCCCTCCTCAATCGTCTCTTCTCCAGAGAGAATAGGTTCATTGCTTGTAGTCTTTCCTCATAGCTGATGTCCTCCATTCCCCTAATTATTTTTGTTGCCCTTCTCTGGACTCTTTCCAGTTCCAGCACATCATTCCTGAGGACCGGTGCCCAGAACTGGACAGCATACTCCAGATGTGGCCGGACCAGAGTCTTGTAGAGCGGGAGAATAATCTCTTTATTTCTGGAGTGAATCCCCTTTTTTATACATCCCAGTATTCTGTTGGCTTTGCTTGCAGTGGCTTGGCATTGCATGCCACTGCCAAGCCTGTTGTCTACCAGTACCCCCAAGTCCTTTTCCATCCTAGACTCACCCAGAGGTTCCCCCTCTAGTGAGTAGCTTGCTTTCTGGTTTCTGGCCCCCAAGTGCATTACTTTACGTTTTTCAACATTAACCTCATCTGCCATGTAGTTGCCCACCCCGTTATTTTGTTCAGGTCCGCTTGTAAGGTTTCCACATCCTGCATAGAAGATATTGGCAAGCTTAGTTTAGTATCATCTGCAAATACTGAGATTGTACTAGATATCCCCTCCTCTAGATCATTTATGAATAAATTAAACAGGATTGGTCCCAGGACAGAGCCCTGGGGGACCCCACTTTCCACACCCGCCCAATCCGAGTACTCCCCATTAATCATCACCCTCTGGACTCTCCCCTGGAGCCAGTTCTCTATCCAGGTACTCACCTTATGGTCCATACCTACCTTCCTTAGTTTGTACAGTAAGCGTTTGTGGGGAACGGTGTCAAAGGCCTTTGCAAAGTCCAGATACACCACATCCACAGGCTTTCCTTTATCTAGGTTGCAGCTCACTTCATCGTAGAAGGTTAATAGAATGGTTTGGCAAGAACAATTTTTCATGAATACATGCTGATTACAACTAATAATACAGTTTTCATTGCTTAAGTCTTGTATGTGGTCCCTTAACATCTCCTCCAAAATCTTGCAGAATACAGATGTTAGGCTGACCGGCCTATAGTTACCCGGGATACATCTCGGCCCCTTTTTAAATATTGGTACCACGTTGGCTTTTTTCCAATCAGCTGGCACCATACCCGTCTGTAAACTATCCTTAAAGATCAAGAATAATGGTCTGGCAAACTGGCTGAGCTCTTTAAGAACCCTCGGGTGCAAGCCATCCGGTCCCGGTGATTTATTTATGTTAAGTTTCTCTAGTTTAGTTTTAAGTCTATCTTCTGTTAGCCATGGCGGCACTTCCTGAGGTGTGTTGTTTAGTTCGGCCTTACAAGCTAGGTTCGTGTAGCCCCCCGATTATTTTGTGAAGACTGAAGAGAAGAAATTATTTAACACTCCCGCCTTTTCTCTGTCCTCAGTGGCCATATTTCCTTTGTCATCTTTTATGGGGCCAATGTGTTCTGGCCTCGCTTTCTTACTGTTTATATACTTAAAGAATTTCTTGGGGTTCTTTTTACTCTCCTCCGCTATATGTCTCTCGTGTTCTATTTTAGCCGCCCTGATTTTGTCTTTACATTTCTTATTACACTCTTTGTAATGCTTAAATGCTGCCAATGACCCCTCAGTCTTGTATTTTTTGAAGGCCTTTTCTTTAGCACTAATATGCATTTTTATGTTGGAGTTTAGCCACCCAGGGTTTAGTTTTGCTCTTTTAAATTTATTTCCCTTTGGAATGCACTGGCCAATCCCCTTGTTAAGTATGCTCTTGAAGCACTCCCATTTTTCCTCCGTGTTCTTTGTTCCCAGGGTTCTATCCCTTGTGCTTCCTATTACTGTAATTAATACTGAAACTTATTGACCTATGGTCACTGTTTCCTAAGTTGCCCCGTATTTCTATATCCGTGAGCGGGTCTGTATTGTTGGTAATTAGTAGGTCAAGTACCGCATTGTTTCTTGTCGGTGCATTCACCATCTGACCCATGAAATTGTCCTGCAAAACATTTAGGAACTGCCGAGCCTTGGCTGAGTGTGCGGTTCCTTCTGCCCAGTCTATATCAGGATAATTAAAGTCCCCCATTATAATGACATTTCCCATCCTTGCTGCCAATCCTATCTGTAAAATGAGGTCTGCTCCCCCTGGTGAATGGCAAGTGGGAATGGCAAGTGGTATCTCGCAAAAGACCCACAAAGCTCACAACTACCAACACGGCCCTAACTTCTGAATCACAAGCTCACACTAAGTGTTCACGGCCATGGAAAGTAACACTTTTATCTGGCCCTTCTCTTGCTCCTTAACGGATGTATCCATTCATGGACTTCTGTGACGGTCTTTTTTTTACCCCTGTTCCATGTTTTTGTTCATCGTTTTAATATTTTTTTCTCAGCTTCCAGCATTAGCACCATACCTAATGAGTTGTGATACAAGACACAGGTTCCTAGAGCTCGAACCTACTGGTCGCATAAGCGACGACTACACCACTATTATACATATGG
Source organism: Pelophylax lessonae (assembly GCF_965119305.1). NCBI lineage: Eukaryota > Metazoa > Chordata > Amphibia > Anura > Ranidae > Pelophylax > Pelophylax lessonae. The sequence goes on from NC_138772.1 coordinate 250,129,078, forward strand.
ATCTACACCTCAACTGAATCACAGACTGAAGGCACCTCTGCAAAAATGACTACTACATTTTTATCGATAAATGCAAACGGATTGAACCATCCGGGCCAAACGACATTCCTTATGGTAGGAGGTAATGTCCAGCAAGGCTGATATCGTCTCTGTCTAAGAGACTCATTTCCAAGCGGGGAACCTTCCGCTTTGCTCCCACAAGGACTTCCGCAAGTACTTTTGGCTTCCAGCCCTGAGAAGAAGAGAGGCATCATGCTGGCGTTCAGGAACTCTCTCATAGTCAAGCTCCATAGGTCAATCCTAGACCCTCATGGTCGATTCATCATTGTTACCTGTGAAGTGAACGATCTACCAATGACCATAGTGACTCTCTACGCCCCGAACATACATCATCTCAGGTTTATACGCAGACTCCTCAAGCAAGTATATCATATCAAACATGGACATTTGTTGTTGTGCAGGGACTTTAACCTGATTGTCGATCCCGGGTTGGACTCTTCTTCCTCCCCCCGGGGCCGACAACCAGCGTTGGGAGATCTCTTGCACGCCGAGAAACTTTATGATGTCAGCACGCATCAGAGCGGGATTACTCCTTTTTCTCCTCCAGACACCATTCCTATTCTCGATTGGATATGTTTATTACTGATCTATTTTTACTGGGCAAGGCGTCCTCCTCGATGGTCAAGGACATCACTTGGTCTGACCACACCGTGGTGGAACTGACCATTGAGGAGAGCACACCGGTCATGAAACCCTCTGTGTGTCGGTGTGATATAAGAAACATTACAGGACTCGGATGTCATACTCGCATCTCCGAAAACTTGAGTGAGTTCTTTGACATCAATACTCCGTTGGTCTCTGACCCCTGGGTGCTGCGGGGTGCACATAAGGCCTTCATTCGAGGGGTGTGCATCCAGCAGCAGGCACGGCTCCGGAGATTACTACCATCACTCTTATCTCACATTCACACATTAGAAGCTGATAGTAAGAGCAAACCATCCACTCAAACGTCGATGTCCCTGATAAATCTTAGACAAGAGCTCCACCTTTTTCTCCTCGAACAGTCCGATAAACACCTAAATTATCTAAAACAGCGCTACTATTCTCAGGCGAATAAGTCTGGAAAACACTTCGCTAACCAGGTCAAACGCAGGCAGGACAAATCCATAATCCCTTTTCTTTTAGACACCGCCACCAAAAGCAAAATATCCCATCCACAAGCTATAGCTGATGAATTTGCTAAATTCTACAGCTCGCTCTACAACCTGAAAAACGACCCCTCTGAACATCAACCGACAGAGGCGGACATAGAATGTTTTTTAAGCTCAATTACTCTGCCATCCCTTTCAGCTTCCCAACTGGACACACTTAACTCCCCGATAACCATTGACGAAGTCCGAGCTAGTATCAAAACTCTACCAGCAGGCAAATCACCGGGCCCTCACGGCTTATCCAATGAGTACTACCAACTCTTCCTTCTCAACATTGGCCCGCACTAACTGCCGTGTTTAATAAAGCCATGACCGAATCCTCCTTACCCTCGGAGATCGTGAGTGCCCACATAGTCACACTCCCCAAGCCGGGCAAAGACCCAGTTACGCCGGCGAACTTTCGCCCAATATCCCTATTGAATTCGTACGCAAAAATATTCGCGAGAATAATCTCCAAACGTATACAATTGACACTGCCAACACTGATCAGGAAAGACCAAATGGGATTTACTCCAGGTCGACAAACCTCCGATGCCACCAGGAGAATGATAGACATTATTCACATAGCTAATCACACCAAAACACCTTCCGTACTTCTGACTTTAGATGCAGAAAAGGCCTTTGATAGGGTCCATTGGGGATACATGCAATCTACCTTGAGGAAATTTGGATTCTCTGGCCCTATACTATCTGCCATCCAAGCCCTATACTCATCCCCACGGCCCAAGTATATACCTCTGGTATCTTATCCAAAAGATTCCCAATTCCGAACGGCACTAAACAGGGGTGTCCCCTATCCCCGACCATATTCAATTTACTTATAGAACCCCTGGCGGAATCCATACGATCCCACTCAAACATTACGGGCTTTTCCTTCTCAAACTTACATCATAAGATAAATTTGTTTGCTGACGACATAATTTTTATGCTAACTAACCCCTCCACATCTCTCCCAGCCGCTTACCATGTCCTTCAAACATTCAGCTAAATTTCCTACTATAAACTGAACGCCTCCAAATCCACGATCCTCAATCTAGGAGTTAGTCCTATGATCCAATCTCAACTCCAATCTTCTATACCTATCCCCTGGTCCTCTGACAGCATACATTACCTAGGTATTGACTTACCTGCAAACCCCTCCCAACTCTTAACAACTAATCTAACCAGAATTCTAAATAAGACGAATGCGGAGCTCTCCCGTATGCGCCCACTACACCTCACGTGGAGTGGGAGGCTTGCAGCGTACAAAATGTTAATACTTCCACAGCTCTTGTATCTTTTTAGAGCTCTCCCCATCCAATTTCCCACAACGAGCCTAGCCAAACTAACTAGGAGTATAAGAAGTTATGTGTGGAACGGCAAGAAAGCTAGATGTGCTTCCATCCTCACCAAAAAACGACAATTTGGTGGTGCAGCTATGCCCGATATCCCTACGTATTATTGGGCAATGATTTTGGCTCAAACTCATAACTGGATTGCCAATTCAGATGCTCCTCTTTGGGTGGATCTGGAAACCAACATCGCCCCTTTCTCAGACCTTCGAGTCCTGCTCACCAGCGATAAATGGATCGCATGGGAGATAAAACCCCCCCCCCCCCACCATGCAGGCTTCCCTTCGCACGTGGCGTAGGTCCACAGTACCACTAAACGATCGTGATATGATTTCTACTACACACCTCCCAGTTTCCCTACTTAGCAAACACATACCGGACATTCCCATACATCTCCTTCACAAGTGGAACATCTATACCCTGGACCGCTTCTATAATGGAGGTTCCCTGATCCCACCTAGCGACCTCATGCGCATACATGGTATTCTGCAGTCATTCTTTTATAATCTCCTCCGAATCTAGCACTTTTTGCTGCAACACCCTCTGCAGAATATAATAGTAGATGGTAAGGTGTGGAAACTATTCACGACACCAAAGCCAGCACCATCAAAGCTTTCTCAATACTATCAAATCCTACTAGACTACACCATGTTCCTTAAAACTGCAAACATTTTTAAATAGGAGCGAGACCTCAAAGAAACTTTCTCCATCCTTCAGTGGAAGCAGGCATTATCTTCCGCAAATAGATACACCCATTGTGCCAACCACTGGAGATGACACTGAAAATTACCAACAGATGGTACAACACGCCTTATAGACTAGCGGGCTTCTCAACAGTATACTCTCCGTTATGCTGGAGAGATTGCTCGAAAACTGGCACACTAATCCACATATTGTGGGCATGCACCTCCCTCACTAGTCTCTGGAACCAAGTGTTTTCTATTACATAGCAACACATACTGGTTGTATTCTTACTCCCAACCCAGCACTAGCAATTCTCCACCTAGGTTTAGGGAACATACCACAACAATATAGACCCTGGATCACCCATGTCCTGCTAGCCACAAGGACACTCATACTACGCAACTGGAAAACTACTACAACTCCTAACTTATCTGAGGTCATATCCTTTCATTGAAGAAATTTAGCACATACTGGGATTTCTGGACTACTAACTGGTAAATCCTTCCATCACCTATGTATCACTCCCCTCTTTGCATGTCTATATATGTACACACACTTCTCTGCCCTTGGGCTATCTATGAGCCAAATTCAGAAAAGTGTTGCTATAAAGACGCTGATGTTGTTGTTGTTATTGTCATTATTATTGCTAATGTTATGTTAATGCTCTGTTAACTATATCTTATTGTCACTCAATATAACTTGCATTTCTTGTTATGCTTTGAAAATCAATAAAAAATACTTAAAATAAATAAATAACCTAAAAAAAAAAAAATTGTATTTAATTTAAATAAAATATATGGCACATGGATCCACAAAAAATAAACCACCCTAAATAATGATATTTTGATATTTCTATTTTAATAGTTGCTGATAAAACAATTTAGGTCTAATTCAATATTTAAACCCTGAGGCTCCAAAGTATTTAAAAAATAAATCCATTTAGACTCACACTTCGACAAGTCTCTGACCCAATTTTACCCCCTCCAGAAGGGGGGGGGACTCTCTCTATGCCCCAAAATTGTAGACCACTCGGGTCTTTTCGATGAAAACGTCTAAAGTGCAATGATACACTATGGTATTTAAAACCTTTTTTGATGTTTTGAATATGCTCACCTATCCTAATCTTTAAAGTGCGTTTGGTGCGACCCAACCTATATACATCAATTGGCAGGGGCACATGAGGGCATAAACTACATAGGTAGTATCACATGTAATGAGTTGATTAATCATATATTCCTTCCCTCCCTGAGGTGTTATGAAAAATGAACGTTTCCGGTTATTATTCTTTGTGTGCTGCCTGGCAAGCTTTACATCTCCCACAGGCTAAAAAGCCTTTTCTTTTTAGAAAAAGAGTCGCGGTAGGAGGGTCCAAGATTTTTTTCACCACTCTTTCTCCAAAATTCGGTGCTCGTCTGTATATAAATGATGGAGCACTGGGTAAAGCTGGTCCTAGAGTTTTGTCCATACGTAATACATGTCAGTGCCTGTGAAAGGTTTTTTCTATTTCCCTATATTGACTGTGAAAATCAGATATAAAACTATATTGTCTTTTGTCGTCTTCCATTTTTTCTTTATTAGTTAGGCATTGGCTTCTAGGTATTTGTAGAACCTGATGGATTTCCTGCTCCACTGTATTTTCATTGTATCCCTTCTGTATCAATCTATTCTTAATTATTTAAGATTGTTCAATATAGTCTTGGTCATATGCAGTTTTTTTCGTATACGCATTAGCTGACGTCGGGGAATGTTTTGAAGCCACAGCGGGTGGTGACCCCTATTGATGGATAAATAGCTATTTCTGTCTGTTGGCCTAAAAAATACTTTCTTGGCAAACTGATCTTTTTTGTCTAAAAAATGGAGACGTCCAAGAAATGTTTTTTTTTAGGATGGTATTGGAAATCAAGTTTGATATTGTTGGTGTTAGTATTTAACTTTTGCATAAACTCATTTAAACTGTTTTCAGATCCTCGCCAAAGGAAGAAAATATCATCTATAAATCTCCGGTGAAATAACAGCTCAGGTCTGAAAATTTCAAATACCGCTTTATCCTCCCACTCTGCCATAAAAAGGTTTGTTAGACTGGGAGCAAATTTCGCTCCCATTACAACACCTCTCACCTGGCTATAGAATTCTCCCTGATACCAAAAATAATTATGGCTCAGGTAGAAGTCCATAGCTTTTCTCAAAAAGACTTTCTGCAAGTGTGATATGTCGTCTCTCCTACTCAACACCCAGTTTAGTGATAATAGGGCATTGTCATGTTGAATGATTGTATAGAGAGACGACACATCGGCTGTTAACAGAAAAAAATGAATCCCCTTCTGCCACTCTAACTGTCTCCAGTGACTTTAAAAGATCCTTAGTATCTTTCAAATATGATCAGCTTTAAAGGGTATTGTTGGATCCCTCCTTAATCTCACATAGGTGTGAATGTCATTTAGCATCTCCACTAGTGATTTAGCATCTCCACTCCACTAATGACAACACCTCCTCCTTTATTGGCAGGTCTGATAATAATTTCTTTCCGTTTCTCAAAGCTTTCCAATCCCTCCCTAATATGTATGTTTTTCTGGTCAATTTTAGGGTGGATAGTCTCCAAATCTTTTAACACCAACTGTTTAAAAATCTCAATGTGGTGATTATTGCTCAGGGGAGGATTAAACAGTGATTTATTTCGTAGTCCACTATGCATACCCTCATTTTGTCTAGAATTACTAATAGAAATGATTGGATTATTTAAATAGTATTTCTTTAAATTGAGCTTTCTAATGTATTTATGTGTCTCAATAAATACATTAAATTTGTTTCGGTGCACAATTTAAACCCTGATTCAAAACATGCAATTCCGTATTATTTAATTTGACCTTGCTCAAAATAAAAATCCCTTGATTTAATATTGCCTTCTGCGCTTTTTTATATTGGATCCTTCTGCCAGCCCTACAACCTCTTCTTGATCTCTGTTTGGTCCATCCACACTTCTGTCTCCATATTGGTTGTAACTTTAAGGGCCGATTCAGAGTTCCAGATGGCAGATTGGGAGGATAAAGTGGTATTTGAAATTTTCAGACCTAAGCTGTTATTTACAGATTTTTATAGATGATATTTTCTTCCTTTGGCGAGGATCTGAAAACAGTTTAAATGAGTTTATGCAAATGTAGCACTGCCCCATAGGGAGCTGCTGAGTGTAAATTCCTCTGGGTTACCCATAGCAACAGTCTGTAAAACTTATCACTTTAAAGCGGAGTTCCGGCCTAAAATACCTTTTTTAACTAAAAATACCCCTATAATACTAATCCATCGCCCTTTACAGGACCGCTATTCTCATACTTACAAGGTGTACAGTATTGGATTTTAGTCAAAATCTTACTTTTAAAAACGCTGTCTGGGCGCGGCCATCCTAGACGTGGGCATCTGAAGCCACAGTGTAATCTGCTGTGTCCTTCTTCCTGATTCCAAGGAGTGTTCTGGGAGTTCTTCCTGATTCCAGCCTCCTGGGAGTGATGACAAACAGCTCCCAGGATGCAATGCAAAGGCTGAAGTGATGTCGGTGGCCATGGCCACAGAGGGGGGAGAAGGAGGAAGTACAATCAAAAATGCCCTGAAAATAAGGTAAGGGACCCCCGAAAAAAATTGAAAATGCCCAATTGTTGATCAGCATAGCGAGCACTCCAGGAATCACTAAAGTTGCAAAATAGGCCGGAACTCCACTCTAAGACTTGGCTTAGACAATGAACAGTCCAGGGGACTTGGTTTTTGTGTTTTATTTTAGAACTTGGATGGGTGGGATACTCCAACTTGAACTATGCACAATTTCTAAGGACAACTGACTGTAGTGTGTGCGGCGAGGCCGCTACTTCACCTTGCCACTGAAGTGAAGTAAAAGATATGTTCCTGAATGAATTCCTCTTCAGGGTCCTAACCTGGCACCCCCTTTCTCACTTCCCGTGCATGCTAGCCCTTGTCCACTGACTCTCCACTGGAGTGGTCCCCTTCCTGGGCAGACCCCTGGCAAGCTTCCTGGTACTCACGAGCACTGTTTTTCCCTGTGTTGCTCTGCCTTCAGCTCCACTCATCAGTATCCTAGACCTCCTGGCTCAGCATCACACACTTGGTCCACTAGGCCAACTGCCTGTGACCACCTTCCTTGCTGACAGGAAGAGAGACAGCCGTCACCCTCCTCCTGGGACCTGGCTTTCTGCCCAAAGACCCCCTGTCACATGTGCCCCCGGCTTTTATGACTTATCCCAGAATGCACCACTGTTGTGCCAACCCACTGGGACAGCCACAAAAGCCTGTGTGTCACTGGCTGGGTTTCCTCCACTGTCCAACAGGCTCTCCCATTGGTTACAGTGGGGACACTCCCTCAGCCCAGATGAATCACACCCTGGACACATGCAACAGGCAGAACTAACAATCAGGCTCCCCTGATAAGCAGATAGAGCTGCTAAGCTTTTACCAACCTAGCACCTACCTAGGAGGGTGCTACACAAAAGTTAAATACCAACACCAACAATATCAAACTTGATTTCCAATACCATCCTGAAAAATCAGTTTGCCATTGCCAGTTTGATTGATGTCTCTTGTAACTTGATAAGCCGGTCTGCCAAACCGTGTAGCCACCCCCAAGTGACAAAGTCGGAAGTGATGAAACGTGTCAGACGGTGGCTTCACGGTAAACCAGATTGTCAACCGGAGGAGTGGAGGATGGCGTTTGAGGTCTTAGAACGAGCGTGGAGGTGGTAAGGACCAGAGGAGCATTTACACCAATTCACATTTACTCTAAATTCATACCAATGTGCATTTTTTTAGTAACATTGTAAGTGCAATGGGAGAAGGCTTTTCACATTTTAAATACATTTCTTGGTTAAACGGTATCACACGAGTAGAGGTTTCTCTTTTTTATATGACTGTACTGGAGTCGTGTGGAGGAGGATACCCTAGGATCGCTCATTAACCCAGAGGGGACTGGTGATACTGTTATTCTAAAAATGCATATGCCCACACCATGGGAATGGGGGTCAACAATTTCTGGTAAGAGACCAACCGATGGGAGTGGTTATTCACATTGGTGGTGGATTTCAAGGTGATCTGTGTAAATTCACGGGAGCCACAACTGTATTGTTGGTCTCATGGGACCTTGAGCACTGAGAGGATCTCATCCAGGAACACATGCTGTTTCAAAATTTACTTTTAACACATTGTGAGACTTTATGAACTATCACTTTTATTTACACTTTTATAATCTTATTTGTATATATTTAATTATGCGCAGCTTGGTGTGGTAATGTGGTTTATGTGTACACTATTTGGTTCATTTCGTTTATTTAAAGCTGCAGCAACACTATAGTAGTAATTATGGTACTAGAACATATACTCCAAATAGTACGATTTGGAGTATTATTAACATTATTATTTCACAATATTAGCGCAAGGGATTATTATCATTAACTTCTATGTAAGTGTGCTGCTTATTTTATTAAAGTGTGGATACTGACATCAGTCCCCTGCTAATCATTTTCTTCCAGACAAATAGGTAAAATCACATAAAGATTTCTTAAAATATGAGCTCTGGTTACAAGGAGAACATTCCGTTCCCCAACTCTTTTCGACTAGAAAAGTCATGATCTTCTTTAGGGTGACTGTATTATCTCCAACGAATGAAAAAAATGGGACTTTTACCAGAGACTGAAATATCTGCGATCCCTTTTAGAAGTGTTCTAACCTTCCACATGGTGCCTCCTAACCGCTCTGGCTTGCAGGGAGCCAGGTGGGGCACAGGGAAAGGGAAGACGTCGGCACACCTTCAAATTGAGTCACAAGAGATCTCCTAAAAAGGACATGGGCAGTCAATTTACATATAAAGTGGACTATTCATTTGAAAAGAAGCTGGTTGTTGTTAGAGACCGTACGCTCTTCCAACTTCCGTTTGAATATGCCCCACAAATGCTCAATAGGGTTTAGGCCTGGAGAAATGCTTGGCCAGTCCATCACCTTTACCCTCAGCTTCTTTAGCAGGGCAGCGGTAGTCTTGGAGGTGTGTTTGGGGTCATTATGTTGGAATACTGCTCTGCGGCCCAGTCTCCGAAGGGAGGGGATCATGCTGTGCTTCAGTATGTCACAGTACATGTTGGCATTCATGGTTCCCTCAATGAACTGTACCTCCCCAGTGCCGGCAGCACTTATGCAGCCCCACACCATGACACTCCCACCACCATGCTTGACTGTAGGCAAGACACACTTGTCTTTGTACTCCTCACCTGGTTGCTGCCTCACGCGCTTGACACCATATGAACCACATGAGTTTATCTCGGTCTCATCAGACCACAGGACATGGTTCCATTAATCCATGTCCTTAGTCTGCTTGTCTTCAGCAAACAGTTTACAGGCTTTCTTGCGCATCATCCCTTCTGGGACGACAGCCATGCAGTCCAATTTGATGCAGTGTGCGGTGTATAGTCTGAGTACTTTCCCCTCCCCCTTCAACCTCTGCAGCAATGCCGGCAGCACTTGTATGTCTATTTCCCAAAGAACACCTCTGGATATGACACTGAGCACGTGCATTCAACTTCTTTGGTCGACCATGGTGAGGCCTGTTCTGAGTGGAACCTGTCCTGTTAAACTGCTGTATGGTCTTGGTGACCTTGCTGCAGCTCAGTTTCAGGGTCTTGGCAATCTTCTTATAGCCTAGGCCATCTTTAGGTAAAGCAACAATTCATTTTTTCAGATCCTCAAAGAGTTCTTTGCCAAGGAGGTGCCATGTTGAACTTCCAGCGACCAGTATGATAGAGTGAGAGCAATAACACCAAATTTAACACACCTGCTCCCCATTCACACCTGAGACCTTATAATACTAAAGAGTCACATGACACCGGGGAGGGAAAATGGCTGATTGAGCCCAATTTAGACATTGTCACTTAGGGGTGTATTCACTTTTGTTGTCAGTGGTTTAGACATTAATGGCTGTGTGTTGAGTTAATTTGAGGGAACAGCAAATTTACACTGTTTTACAAGCTGTACACTCACTACTTTACATTGAAGGAAGCAAAGTGTCATTTCTTCAGTGTTGTCACATGAAAAGATATAATAAAATATTTACAAAAATGTGAGAGGTGTACTCACTTTTGTGAGATACTGTGTGTGTATGTATGTATGTATGTATGTATATGTATGTATATATAAAACCCTGCTCAAAAAAATTAAAGGAACACTTTGAAAACACATCAGATCTCAATGGAGAAAAATATCATGCTGGATATCTATACTGATATGGACTGAATATTGTGTTAGGAACGAAAGGATACCACATCCTTTAATGGAAATTAAATTATCAATCTACAGAGGGCTGAATTGAAAGACACCCCCAAAATCAAAGTGAAAAAATTATGCAGCAGGCTAGTCCATTTTGCTGATATTTCATTGCAGCAACTCAAAATGGTACTCAGTAGTTTGTATGGCCCCCACGTGCTTGAATGCTTGCCTGAAAACATTGGGGCATGCTCCTAATGAGATGACAGATGGTGTCCTAGGGTATTTCCTCCCAGATCTAGACCAGGGCATTGCTGAGCTCCTAAACCGACTGAGGTGCAACCTGGTGGCGTCAGATGGACCAAAACATAATGTCCCAGAGGTGCTCTATTGGATTTAGGTCAGGTGAGCGTGGGGGTCATTCAATGGTATTAATTCCTTCATCCTCCAAGAACTGGCTGCATACTCTCACCACATGAGGCCGGCCATTGTCGTGCACCAGGAGGAAACCAGGACCCACTGCACCAGCGTAGGGTCTCACAATGGGTTCAAAGATTCCATCCCAATACCTAATGGCAGTCAAGGTGCCATTGTCTAGCCTGTAGAGGTTTGTGCATCCCTCCATGGATATGTCTCCCTAGACCATCACTGACCCACTACCAAACTGGTCATGCTGAACAATGTTACAGGCAGCATAATGTTCTCCACGGCTTCTCCAGACCCTTTCACGTCTGTTACATGTTCTCAGGGTGAACCTGCTCTTATCTGTGAAAAGCACAGGGCGCCAGTGGCAGACCTGCCAGTTCTGGTGTTAAGTGACAAATGCCAATCGAGCTCCACGTTGTCGGGCAGTGAGCACAGGGGCCACTAGAGGATGTTGGGCCCTCAGGTCACCCTCATGAAGTCTGTTTCTGATTGTTTGATCAGAGACATTCACACCAGTGGCCTGCTGGAGGTCATTTTGTAGGGCTCTTGCAGCGCTAATCCTGTTCCTCCTTGCACAAAAGAGCAGATAACGGTCGTGCTGATGTGTTAAGGATCTTCCTTGGCCCTGTCTAGCTCTCCTAGAGCAACTGCCTGTGTCCTGGAATCTCCTCCATGCTCTTGAGATTGTGGTAGGAGACACAGAAAACCTTCTGGCAATGGCACATATAATGTGCCATCCTGGAGGAGTTGGAATGCCTGTGCAACCTCTATAGGGTCCTGGCATCGCCTTATGCTACCAGTAGTAACACTGACCCTAGCCAAAACTAGTGAAAACAGTCAGAAAAGATGATGAGTAGGGAATAAAATTTCAGTGGCCTCCACCTGTAAAACCATTCTGTTTTGGAGGTCGTCTCATTGTTTCCCATCGAGTGCCCTTGTTAATTTCATTAACACCAAATCAGCTGAAATTGATTAACAACCCCCTCTGCTACTTAACTGACCAGATCAACATCCCAGGAGTTTAAATGACGATGCTATACTCTAAAAAAAAAAGTTCCTATATATACTGTATATACAGTATTTTGCCAAAGTGAGTAAACCCCTCAGATTTTTGTAAATATTTTATTATATCTTTTCATGTGACAACACTGAAGAAATTACACTTTCCTACAATGTAAAGTAGTGAGTGTACAGCTTGTATAACAGTGTACATTTGCTGTCCCCTCAAAGTGTCATTATTTTGTGTGGCCACCATTATTTTCCAGCACTGCCTTAACCCTCTTGGGCATGGAGTTCACCAGAGCTTCACAGGTTGCCACTGGAGTCTTCTTCCACTCCTCCATGACAACATCACTTTGCTGGTGGGTGTTAGAGACCTTGCGCTCCTCCACCTTCCATTTGAGGATGTCCCACAGATAGGGTTTAGGTCTGGAGACATGCTTGTCAGTCCATCACCTTTACCCTCAGCTTCTTTAGCAAGGCAGTGGTCGTCTTGGAGGTGTGTTTGGGACGTTATGTTAGAATACTGCTCTGCGGCCCAGTCTCCGAAGGGAGGGGATCATGCTCTGCTTCTGTATGTCACAGTACATGTTGCCATTCATGGTTCCCTCAATGAATTGTACCTCCCCAGTGCCGGCTGCACTTATGCAGCCCCAGACCATGACACTCCCACCAGCATGCTTTACTGTAGGCAAGACACACTTGTCTTTATACTCCTCACCTGGTTGCCGCCACACACGCTTGACATCATCTGAACCAAATAGGTTTATCTTAGTCTCATCAGACCACAGGACATGGTTCCAGTAATCAATGTCCTTACTCGGCTTGTCCTCAGCAAACTGTTTGCGGGCTTTCTTGTGCATCATCTTTAGAAGAGGCTTCCTTCTGGGACGAAAGCCATGCAGACCCATTTGATGCAGTGTGCGGCGTATGGTCTGAGCACTGACAGACTGAACCCCCCCCCCACTCCTTCAACCTCTGAAGCAATGCTGGCAGCACTCATACATCTATTTCCCAAAGACAACCTCTGGATATGATGCTGAGCACGTGCACTCAACTTCTTTGATCTACTATGGCCAGGCCTGTCCTGAGTGGAACCTGACCTGTTACATAGTTACATACATAGTTACATAGTTTGTGAGGTTGAAAAAAGACATCGGTCCATCCAGTTCAACCTATGATGTGTGTGTCTGCTGTTAACCGTACATTGTATACCCCTTTATGTTGTGGTCTTTAAGGTGCCCATCTAATAGTTTTTTGAAACTATTGATGCTCCCTGCTGATGATACCACTGCTTGTGGAAGAGAATTCCACGTCCTTATTGCTCTGACAGTAAAGAACCCCTTATGTATTTTAAGGTTAAACTGTTTTTCCTCTAGTTTTAGTGAGTGGCCACTTTCTTATTGTATTCCCTTTCTCTGAAAAGTTTGTTCCTTATGCTAGGGTCATCACCAGTACAGTATTTGTACATTGATATCATATCCCCTCTCAAACGTCTCTTCTCCAGAGAGAATAAGTTCAATGCTTGTAGTCTTTCCTCATAGCTGATGTCCTCCATTCCCCTAATTATTTTTGTTGCCTTTCTTTGGACTGGACGGAATACTCCAGATGTGGCCGGACCAGAGTCTTGTAGAGTGGAAGAATAATCTCTTTATTTCTGGAGTGAATCCCCTTTTTTATACATGCCAGTATTTTGTTGGCTTTGCTTGCAGCGGCTTGGCATTGCATGACACTGCCAAGCCTGTTGTCCACTAGTACCCCCAGGTCCTTTTCCATCTTAGATTCACCCAGAGGTTCCCCCACTAGTGAGTAGCTTGCTTTTGTGTTTCTGACGCCCAAGTGCATTACTTTACATTTTCAACATTAAACCTCATCTGCCATGTAGTTGCCCACCCCATTATTTTGTTCAGGTCTGCTTGTAAGGTTTCCACATCCTGTATAGAAGATATTGGCATGCTTAGCTTAGTATCATCCGCAAATACCGAGATTGTGCTGGATATCCCCTCCTCTAGATCGTTTATGAATAAATTAAACAGGATTGGCCCCAGCACAGAACCTTGGGGGACCCCACTTTCCACACCCGCCCAATCGGAGTACTCCCCATTTATCACCACCCTCTGGACTCTCCCCTGGAGCCAGTTCTCTATCCAGGTACTCACCCTATGGTCAGTACCTACGTACCTTAGTTTGTAGAGTAAGTGTTTGTGGGGAACTGTGTCAAATGCCTTTGTAAAGTCCAGATACACCACATCCACAGGCCTTCCTTTGTCTAGATGGCAACTCACTTCATCGTAGAAGGTTAATAGATTGGTTTGGCAAGAATGATTTTTCATGAATCCATGCTGATTACTACTAATAATACCATTTTCATTACTAAAGTCTTGTATGTGGTCCCTTAACATCCCCTCCAAAATCTTGCAGACTACAGAGGTTAGGCTGACAGGTCTATAGTTACCCGGGATATATCTCGGCCCTTTTTTAAATATTGGTACCACGTTGGCTTTTTTCCAATCAGCTGGCACCATACCCGTCTGTAGACTATCTTTAAAGATCAAGAATAATGGTCTGGCTATCACCTGGCTGAGTTCCTTAAGTACCCTCGGGTGCAAGCCATCTGGTCCGGTGATTTATTTATGTTAAATTTCTCTAGTTTAGTTCTCAGTCTATCTTCTGTTAACCATGGGGGTACTTCCTGAGGTGTATTATTTAATTTATCATTACAAGCTGGGTTAGTGTAGCCCCCTGATTCTTTTTTGAAGACTGAAGAGAAGAAATTATTTAACACTTCCGCCTTCTCTCTGTCCTCTGTGGCCAGCTTCCCTTCATCATCTTTTATGGGGCCAATGTGTTCTGGCCTCGCTTTCTTACTGTTTATCTACTTAAAGAATTTCTTGTTTTTTTTTTTTTTTTTACTCTCATCCGCTATATTTCTCTCGTGTTCTATTTTAGCCGCCTTGATTTCGCCTTTACATTTCTTATTGCACTCGTTGTAATGCTTGAATGCTGCCAATGACCCCTCAGCCTTGTATTTTTTGAAGGCCTTTTCTTTAGTATTAATATGCATTTTTATGTTGGAGTTTAGCCACCCAGGGTTTAGTTTTGCTCTTTTAAATGTATTCCCCTTTGGAATGCACTGGCCAATCTCTTTGTTTAGTATGCTCTTGAAGCACTCCCATTTTTCCTCCGTGTTCTTTGTTCCCAGGGTTCAATCCCATTTGATATTTTCTAGCAAAGAGCGCAGTTTTGGGAAATTGGCTCTTTTGAAATTCAGTTTCTTTATATTACCCTTGTGTTTCCTATTACTATAATTAATACTGAAACTAATTGACCTATAGTCACTATTTCCTAGGTTGCCCCGTATTTCTACATCCGTGAGCAGGTCTGTATTGTTGGTAATCAATAGGTCTAGTACCGCATTGTTTCTTGTCGGTGCGTTCACCATCTGACCCATGAAATTGTCCTGCAAAACATTTAGGAACTGCCAAGACTTGGATGAATGTTACTTCTGCCCAGTCTATATCTGGATAATTAAAGTCCCCCATTATAATGACATTTCCCATCCTTGCTGCCAATCCAATCTGTGAAAGGAGGTCCGCCTCCCCCTCCTCCCTCTGTTTGGGGGGGGTCTATGTTAAACCGCTGTATGGTCTTGATGACCTTGCTGCAGCTCAGTTTCAGGGTCTTGGCAATCTTCTTATAGCCTAGGCCATCTTTAGGTAGAGCAACAATTCTTTTTTTCTGATCCTCCTAGTTCTTTGCCAATGATGTGCCATGTTGAACTTCCAGTGAGCAGTATGAGAGAGCGAGAGTGATAACACCAAATTTAACACACCTGCTCCCCATTCACACCTGAGACCTTATAACACTAACGAGTCACATGACACCGGGGAGGCAAAATGGCTAATCGGGTCCAATTTGGACATTTTCCCTTAGGGGTGTACTCACTTTTGTTGCCAGTGGTTTAGACATTAATGGCTGTGTGTTGAGTTATTCTGAGGGGACAGCAAATTTACACTGTTATGCAAGCTATACACTCACTACTTTCCATTGTAGCAATGTGTAATATCCTTAGAGTTGTCACATGAAAAGATATAATAAAATATTTACAAAAACGTGAGGGGTGTACTCATATATATTGTAACCTGGGGTAGTTTGGTAAAAGCAAAACAGTTAATTTATTTGAATTGCAGCAAAACAAAAGGCAGCTTACTTCACCCAAAGTAAATAAACAGTCCAGATCCTGGTATTGGTAATAAAGCAGCAGGCTCACCGCTAGTCTTTGATCCCATACAGGGGTCAGGCTTCTTCAAAGTCACGGTGCCAAGCAGGCCACACAGGGGGAGAGTTAGCAGCCCTTGTCTCAGCTTGTCGGAGAGCTTCCACTCACTACACAGCTTGTGAGTCTCTCTCTCTCTCTACCACTAACTTCCTTGACACAGGTGCTGATTTTCCTCTGCTGCCTTTCAAGCCTCCCTCACCTGGGACATATCCCCTGAGTACCACAAAAGCTCTGCAACTTACCCCATTAAAGGGACCACAACTCAAATATCGGGGAAATGTACCTGCCATCCAGGACACATTCCTGGTGTCCTGTACAATATAATTTTTAATATTTTGTTGAATATCCTCTACTGGCAATGGCTGAAGTCTGGAACCCATGGACATTACCAAAGACTGGGTTTACTCATTTTTGATGCTTTGCCAGGCTCTAACTGCAGCTGTCTTCAATTGTTCTTTGTTTGTGGGTCTTTCTGCCTTTAGTTTTGCCTTCAGCAAGTGAAATGCATGCCCAATTGGGTTGAGATCAGGTGATTGACTGCACTTCCTCTCATTCAAAAGCTCCTGGGTTACTTTTGCAGTGTCATCTGTACTTTGAAGCACAGTCCAATCAACTTTGCTGCATTTGGCTGAATCTGGGCTGACAGTATATCTCTAAACACTGCAGAATTCATCTGGCTGCTTCTGTCTTCTGTCACATTATCAATAAACACCAGTGACCCAGTACCACTGGAAGCCATGCATGCTCATGCCATCACACTGCCTCCACCATGTTTTACAGATGACAATGGTGTGTTTTGGATCATGAGCTGTTCCAAGCATTTTTTTCTTCCTGTCATTCTGGTATAGAATAATCTTAGTTTCATCCGTCCAAATAATGCTGTTCCAGAACTGGTCTGGCTTTTTTAGATTTATTTTTTGGCAAAGTCTATTCTGGCCTTTCTATTCTTCAGGTTTATGAATGGTTTGCATCTTGCTCTCGTGAAGTCTTTTCTTAATTGTAAACTTTGACAATAATACGCCCACCTCCTGGAGAGTGTCCTTCACTTGTCTGGATGTTGTGAATGGGTTTTTCTTTACCATAGAGAGGATCCTGCGATCATCCACCACTGTTGTCTTCCTTGGATGTCCAGGCCTTCTTATGTTGGTGAGCTCACAAGAGCGTTCTTTCTTCAGAATGTACCAAACTGTTATTTGGCCACTCCTAATGTTGCTGCTATCTTTCTGATGGATTTGTTTCATTTTTGAAGACTTACAATGGTCTGTTTTTCTTTTTTTTTTTTTATCTCAAATAAAATTTTATTGAATGAACAATTGAAAAATTGTGCCAGCAGTAAATTCTCCAGCTCAGTCAAATTACAA
Organism: Pelophylax lessonae; assembly: GCF_965119305.1. Classification (NCBI taxonomy): domain Eukaryota; kingdom Metazoa; phylum Chordata; class Amphibia; order Anura; family Ranidae; genus Pelophylax; species Pelophylax lessonae. Next base: position 250,146,614 of record NC_138772.1, read on the forward strand.
TACAAAATACGGATTTAAAAGCATAAAAATATTACATCCATAGAAACATAGTAAATCATAACCATTAACAGATACACGACTTGCATGAATATACCCATAACCCCACACCCCATTACCCAAGGGTAACCTCCAAAACCAATTAGTAATTACCCTCTACCAATGACCAGCCGGTCCATAGTCAAGTCCACTGATGCTAGACCAGGTGTGTCTAACCAAGATGCCCATTGTTTATTGAATTTATTATAGCAGCATCTGTGCTGAAAAATATACAGTATTTATCTAATCGGGGGGTTTCCGACATTTGAACTAACCATTCCTTTGAGGTAGGGGAGTCTGCGGAGATCCAATGGCGGAGTATTACCTTCCGAGCTTGAAATAATGCCCTCGCTATGGCCTGCCTGGGTGCATCCTTTATCTGTAGGTCACTCAGAATTCCCAGCACACAGACCCTCGGGTATATGTACCTGAAAGACATTGGCAATGGTGGCAGTGACCTCTTTCCAATATCTATGCAGCTTTGGGCAGGGCCACATAAGGTGAATCAAGTCTCCCCGGTCTCCATTACATCTGGAGCATGCAGGGGATTCCCTTCTTCTCATGCGGAATAACCTCACTGGGGTGTAGTGGATCCGTAGGAGTAAATATAACTGTGACAGCACTGCTTGACTGCCACCTCCAAAGAACCTACATCCCCTTCCCATTTGGATACCACACTCATGGGGTGCTCCTTTAGGAAATTGTTTAATAGCATTGAGTAACACTGCGAGATGAAACCTCTGTATGAATCAACCTCGTACATGTAATTGAATATCGGAGCGGACAATTGTACCCACAAATCAGGCCCACCTTGCGTTTTCACCGCATGGGATAGCTGCATGTAAAACTGCATGTAAAAGAAGAACATCGAGGCAGGGAGATTATGCCTCTCTTGTAATTCCGGGAAGGAGCAGTCTACCATTAGTGAAAATATGGTGTAGGTGAGTGATCCCATAGGGGGATCATCTCGCACCACCATCCATCCTATCCAACTCTGGGTAGTACTCAATTTTGCAGATGGGACTAAATATAGTAAAATCCATTATCTGTTGCAACTGCCTAACCTTATTCCAAGTTTTTTACATAAGTGGGGTATAGTTTGATGGAATTGCAAAACTTAAGTCCCTCCAGACCACATGCCACATTTTTCACCCCTACTGTGTGGGTAATTACTTTAACAGAGGGATCGGTCCCTCTTTCATTAGTGGAGGTGTGTATGGAGCATGCAATATGCTGCATTTTGGAGGCCAGGTAATAAAGCCAGGGGTTGGGAAGAGCCAAACCTCCTGCATCCTTAGGTTTCTGAAATTGTTCCAACTTCACCCTTTGGGTTTTTGGATAACCACAGGAGAGATCTAAACATAGTGTTAATGATACAAAACATTTTTAGTGGGATAACCACCAGGGAGTTGTGGAGTATGTATAACAGTTGTGGCATGAGGATCATCTCAATAAGGTTTGTCCGACCAACCAGAGACATTTTAAGTTTTGCCCATATTTTAACCCTATCCCTAAATCTGGCAAGCAGGGGGGTCAGATTAAGGGTTATATAGTCCAAAGGTCAAGGCGTGACCTGAATACCGAGATATTTATTTTGAGAGGAAATTAGTATGTTAGCTGTAACCTGTGATGTAGACTCCAGGCCCCCATCCAGGGGCATCAGGGAGGACTTTGACCAGTTTACGCGCAAACCCGAGTACGTGCCAAAGTCTGAGATTACCGACATTGTTTTTTTCAAGAGAGGTTGTAGTATCACCCAACTTGAGCATGGTATCATTTGCGTATAACATTATTTTTTCTTGTACCTCTCCATATTTAATCCCGCAAATCTTCGCATTGGATCTAATGAGCACAGCCATAGGCTCAATAGCCAGTGCAAACAAGAGCGGTGACAGGGGACCGCCCTGTCTTGTTCCCCTGTGGAGATCGTAGCTGGCCAACATCCTGCCCCCTTCTCTAATGGTCGCCTTTGGGGTATAATAAAGTAATTGAATCCATGAGATAAACCCTTTGCCAAAGCCAAATTTTACTCATTACTGACTACAAGTACTTCCATTCAATGTTGTCAAAGTCCTTATGAGGATCAAGCGACAGCAACGCTCTGTCACTCACATTATCCCCCCAAGATTGTAAGTTTAGGAATGGTCTGCGTAGGTTAATTGATGTAGATTTTTGTGGCATAAAGCCCGCCTGATCATCATGTATAATAGTCGCAATAACCTTGTTTAGTCGCAGGGCCAATGCCTTTGCGAGTATCTTAACATCGCTCTGTAAAAGCGAAAGGGGCCTGTAGGACCCTGGATCCAGCGGATCCTTCCCAGGTTTCGGCAACAGGATAATATTAGCCCTGGTCATACTCTGACAAAGGCAACTACTGGCCCTGGCTTCATTAAACACCTGTAGCAATTTAGGTAAGATCTCATCCCCAAAGGTCTTGTACACCTCTATTGGCAACCCATCCTCTCCAGGGGCCTTCGAGTTAGAGAACAGACTAGTTGCCTCCCTTAAGTCCTCGAACGTCAGTGGTGCATCTAATATGTCTCGATCCACCAAAGAATGCGATGGCAAAAGCACAGCATCCACATATCGTACCAGTTGGTCCTCTGAGTGGGATTGTTTAGAGAGGTAAAGGGTGGAATAAAAATTGACCAGCTCAGTCCTGATCAGCTCTTGAGTGGTAACTGTCTTGCCATCACGATCTCTCAAAGTACTAATACCTGGGGAGGACCAGTGGGGGTGAGCAAGTTTAGCTAGTAGGCAACCCGTCTGCTCCCCTTCCTTGTAGAATGCCAACCTGTTAAAGAAGCGCTTTCTCTCGGCAGCTGAAGTGGTTATGTGGGATAATGACTCCTGAGCCACCAGCCACTCCTCCCTATTCGATTCTGTCGGATCATCAATGAATTTGGTTTCAAGGTCACGCACCAGTCTTTCCACCCCTTCCCCCTGAGCCACTGTTGCTCTTCAATGGCCTGGATTTCTGATATGAAATGGCCCCACAAGAAGGCCATGAAAGTATCCCAAACCCATACATGGGTGATCAGCATGAACCCGCCAGCACTCAGATATTGCCTCCCCGATGCCAGAGCACGCAGGTATAAGGTTTAACCAAATGGCATTAAGCTTCCAATGGTCCTTCAGCAGCCCAGACGGTGATCGAACCTCCATGCACACCAGTAGAGGGGAGTGATCAGAAATTCCCTGGGTGGTATTTGCAATGTCACTCACATGTCTGACCGTCTGGGAGTTACATAGACATAAGTCTATCCTAGACAAGGATGTATGTGTCTTGGAGAAGCAGGAAAACACCCACTCCCCCGGATACATGCCCCTCCAAGGATCAATCCACCCCAGTTCCTTAGAAAGCTTCAAGAGGGCCGTGCGGCGAACAACCGCAGCCAACAGGAACAGGGTGATGTCTATCCAATGTTGGATGTAGCCAGCAGTTAAAATCTCCCAATAAAAACAGTGGTAACTCTGGGCAGCGTAATTGATACGCTAGTAAGGTTTTGAGGATCTCATTATTGTATGGGGGTGGTATATAGATAAATGCTAGAATACAACATAGAGAATATATGCGACATGTCAAAAACACAAATCTACGTTCGGTATCAACCGAACTATCAAGCTCTTTGTAGTCTATGGAGTTGTGTATCAGCACACTCACACCCCTCGAATATACAGTGTGAGTGGAATGGTACGCTCTCCCAACCCAGGCAAAATCAAGACATGACAGAGAGTTTCTGGTGATGAGCGTCTCTTGTAGTGCACAAATCGCAGGTAGATGCCTCCGAAGTAAAATGTGTATCATAATGTGTTTTAGGGCATCATGGAGACCCCTAATGTTCCACAAAACTATAGTTACTGTAGGCATGACAGAAAAGAGGTTAGGCGTGTTGCAGTGTATCAAACTGTCAAGGTTTTACCTTGCCTTCCTGTTGGCAGCCATCTTGGACATGTGTAGACTGCTATCTCTTATAAACTCTGTTTGCATCATCACTTGTCTGCTGCCTGTGCATTGCTCAGTGATGATGTTACACACCTGACTATATATATCACCTGATGGCTTTCAGACCTTGCCCTTGCATAGTTACATAGTTACATAGTAGGTGAGGTTGAATAAAGACAACAGTCCATCCAGTTCAACCTGTGTAGGTGTGTGTGGCTGTAATCATCTCACATACCCCTGAATGTTCTGATCTTTGAGATGTACGTCTAATAGTCTTTTGAAAGCCACCATACTACCCGCAGAAACCACCTCTTGTGGTAGAGAATTCCACAATCTTGTAGCCCCAACAGTAAAGAACCCCCCACGTTGCCTGAGGTTAAAAACACATTGTATGCCCCCGAGTCCTCAAGCAATCCCTTTGACTGAACAGCTTTTTTTCTAAGCTGAGATCCCCATTGAGATATTTAAAAATTGCTATCGTGTCCCCCCTCAGGCGTCTCTTCTCCAGGGAGAATAAATCAAGCGATTGCAGACGCTCTTCATAATTAAGGTCCTCCAATCCTCTAATTAGTTTAGTTGCCCTTCTCTGCACTCTCTCCAGCTCCAACACATCCCTCCTGAGGACTGGCGACCAGAACTGGACAGAATACTCCAGATGCGGTCGGACCAGAGTTTTATGAAGTGGAAGGATTATAGACTTATCTCTGGAATACATCCCTTTCTTTATGCATGCTAATATTCTGCTGGCTTTGGCAGCTGCTGCTTGACATTGCATGCTGTTGCCTAGTCTATCATCAACCAAGACTCCCAGATCTTTCTCCATTTTTGATTTCCCCAAGGGTTCCCCTCCTAATGTGTATTGTGCTTTTATGTTTCTAGTCCCCAAGTGCAAAACCTTACACTTCTCCATGTTAAACCTCATTTGCCAAGTCGTTGCCCACTCCGTTATTTTGTCCAGGTCATCCTGTAGGATATCTGCTTCATGCTGTGCAGTTATTGCCCTGCCCAATTTTGTGTCATCCGCAAAAACTGATATCGAACTACTGATCCCGTCCTCAATGCTGTTTATGAATAAATTGAACAAGGTTGGTCCCAGGACTGAGCCTTGGGGGACCCCGCTTACTATCTCAGACCAGTCTGAGTATGCGCTGTTTATTACCACCCTTTGGACACGCCTTTTTAGCCAGTTCCATATCCAAGAGCAAACCCTGCTGTCGATACCTGCAGACCTTATTTTATAAATTAAGCGCTTATGGGGAACTGTATCAAACGCCTTAGCGAAATCTAAGTACACCACATCCACTGGTCTGCCCCTATCTAGCTCACAGCTCACCTCCTCGTAGAATGTTAAGAGATTGGTTTGACAAGAACGCCCATTTGTAAACCCGTGCTGGTTACTGCTGATGATGCTGTTGTCTTTAACAAACTCTACGATATAGTCCCTTATCAACCCCTCCAGAAGTTTACATACTACTGATGTCAAACTGACAGGCCTATAATTTCCCGGTATATGCCTCTGACCCTTTTTGAATATCGGAATCACGTTTGCTTTCCTCCACTCCCCTGGTACATCTCCTGTCCTAATACTGTCAGCAAAGATCAGGAACAGTGGTCGAGATATAACCTTACAGAGTTCCTTGAGTACTCTCGGTTGTACGCCATCCAGGCCTGGTGATTTGTTTGTGTTAAGTTTATCCAGCCTTTCCCTGATTTCACCCTCTGTTAGCCATAGTGGCTAGTCCTGTATATTACTACTAACCATACAGTCATGGTCAGTGTACCCCTCCGTTTCCTGTGTAAAGACTGACGAGAAAAAAGCATTCAGCACGGTTGCTTTTTCAGTGTCCTCTGTAACCATCCTTCCATCATCGTTAATTATGTGTGCAATATGCTCTGCCCTAGTTTTTTTGCTGTTGATATATTTAAAGAATTTCTTTGGGTTTTTTTTTTTTACTATCCTCCGCTATTTGTCTCTCAAAGTTTATTTTAGCCATCTTGATTTCGTGTTTACTCTTCTTATTTGCCTCCTTGTATTGGTCGAAAGCCAATACTGTGCCCTCTGATTTATATTTCCTGAAGGCCAATTTTTTTCCCCTAATAAGTTTTTTAACGCTACGGTTTAGCCAGCCAGGTTTGGCTTTGTCTTTTCTAAATTTATTTCCCATAGGAATGCACTACAAGATACATTTGCTTAATATGTTCCTAAAGCATTCCCATTTTTGCTCTGTGGTCAGTGATCCCAAGGTTTGGTCCCATTTTTGCTCTGTGGTCAGTGATCCCAAGGTTTGGTCCCAGTTAACCCTTTCCATCAATGAGTACAATTTTGGAAAGTTTGCTAGCAGTCCTCTGGTCTCTGTTGTTTCTCCTTGCATGACTTGGCTTGGCTGACAGTGACGATTCCCATTTTTGCTCTGTGGTCAGTGATCCCAAGGTTTGGTCCCAGTTAACCCTTTCCATCAATGAGTACAATTTTGGAAAGTTTGCCCTTGTGAAGTTAAGGGTTCTTATGTTCCCCACTTGCCTTGCTATATTGTTATTTACGCTAAATGTGATCATCCTGTGATCGCTAGAGCCCAGGTAGTCCTGGACTTCTACCTCCGAGATTAGGTCTGGGTCATTAGTGATCAATAGATCCAGGATTGCGTTTTCTCTAGTAGGAGAATCCACCAACTGTGACATGTAATTATCCTGTAAGGTTTCCGTGAATAGACGGGCCTTATGTGAGTGTGTAGTCCCCTCTCCCCAGTCAATGTCGGGATTATTGAAGTCCCCCAATATGATGACTGATCCTAGCTTTGCAACTTTACCCAATAGTGCTAAAAATTCCAGCTCTACCTCCTCCCTTTGTTTAGGTGACCTATAGCAAACCCCCACAATTACTTTTCCCTTTTCTCCTTCCCTATGGAGTTCTACCCATATGGATTCTAACTCCATACTCATCCCTTCCGTAATGTCACTCCTCTCTATCACCCTTACATTGTTCTTGATGTAGAGACATACCCCTCCCCCTCTTTTTCCTACCCTTTCCTTCCGGTACACCGAATACCCTTGGATATTTGCCAGCCAGTCATGTGAGGGGTCGAACCAAGTCTCCGCTATTCCCACAAGGTCTATGTCCTCCTCATGTACTAACATTTCCAACTCATCCATTTTATTAGCTAGGCTCCTGGCATTAGCATATACCCCTCTTAGTTTTACGGAAGATAAACGTGATTGGTGGTTATGTTTATTCCTGTTTGGTCTGAGGTTCTCCCGCACAGACCTACCAATTGACGTTGTGGACCTACTGTCGCTGCTGACCCTACAACTGCCTTCAGTCCAAGTAACTGACTCTACTTCTGAGCCCTCCCCCCCCGTCTCCTAGTTTAAAAGCGTTTGTGCTCCAAGGTGCATCACTGCTAGCAGTCCTCTGGTCTCTGTTGTTTCTCCTTGCATGACTTGGCTTGGCTGACAGTGACGACCTTCCTGGCTCTTGATTCTGCATCAGACGAAGACTCGGCTTCGACAGACTACCCACTGCTAGACTCTATCACGGCTTGGATGACTACCTGTTCCTGGACTCGATCCTGGCTTGGATGACTAACCACTTCCAAATTGACCCCGGCTGTTCTTGATTTTGCTCCTCTCTCTTGCTGTACAATTATTATTGTTGCATAAATAAATCGCTTTACTTTACTTTATCTTCGTGTGGTCTGTTTTCCTGGGACCCTGACAGTATGCAAGGGCCATGAATCCTGACGATGCGGGTGCTTCTACGCTTCCCATGATGGTTACCAGGCTCAATCAACAAGATCACATTTTGGGTCAGTTCATTAAGGCGTGAGACAGACGTTGCTTGCACGCACAGCACACCTTGCTCCTGGTGCTGCTAGGCCGGTGGTTCCTTCTGTTGTTGCATCCACTGCCACTCCTGCTCCTGCAGCGTAAGTCGCTGTTACCAGAGGGATGACTGGTTCAGCCCCCCTCCCGCAGCGCTATGGGGGTGAACCGAGTCAGTGTCTTGGCTTCCTAAACCAAGTGGGTATTTATATTGAGATGGTTCCTCGGGGGTTTCCCTCTGACAGGTCCAAGGTGGGCTTCCTAATCTCGTTGCTCTCGGACAAGGCCTTGGACTGGGCGAATCACTTATGGGAGGACAATAATTCTGTGATTCTCAATTACCCGAGTTTTGTTGCCTCCTTTCATAGGGTATTTGATGTGCCTGCTCGCTCTGCTTCTGCTGCTAAGCTGCTACTGTCCATTCAACAAGGTATTCAAACCGTTGCCGAGTAGGCCATCAAATTTCGTACCCTGGCAGCAGAGGTGGGTTGGAATAATGATAATGGTGGAGGTCTTCTCTCATGGTCTCTCCGATGCATTAAAGGACAAGATCGCGGCCAAGGATCTCCCTGATGGGCTTGAGGCTCTCATTTCCTTTCTGATTTTGATCGATACAAGGCTCAGGGAGAGAGCATCATTTAAGGAGCGCCTGCGCAGGCCTCCTACCAGATTGGCTCCTAGGTTTTCTTTCCCCCCCATTCCTCCCTCACCTCCCACGCATCCTGGAGATGGTGCGTCTGGCTGTGAACCCATGCAGCTAGGGTTTACTCGCCTTTCTGAGGCTGAGCAGGCCTTTAGGAGGAGGGAGGGCCGGCGTCTGTATTGCGGCCTTGGTGGGCATTTTCTGAAATCTTTTCCTACCCGTCCGGGAAACAATCACACCTATGATCCTGTCGGGGGCAGATCTTAGGTGGAATTTCCTTGTTCTCGGTTTCCCATAAAGATAAACCGCTAATCACAGTTATCCTCTCCTGGGCAGCAGGCTCGGTGGTTACCCAGGCATTTGTAGACTCCAATGCTGGCGGTTGCTCCACTGGTCATCGAGGCGATTGATGGCAGATCCCCTGCAACTGGCACAGGTTACCCACGAGGCTGTTCCAGTTGACATAGCTATAGGGGCTGTTCACAAGGAGTCAGCCTATTTCCAGGTTATATCGTCCCCACACTACTCTGTTGTTTTAGGATGCGCTTGGCTTCAGAAGCATAATCTGACCTTTTGATTGGCAGTCAGTTGAGATCCTCTCTTGGCCTCCAGAGTGTGGCGCTGTTTGTATCCATGGGTCTGTCAAGATACTTTGTACCTCCTCAAATTCAGTATTGCCTACTGAATATCACGAGTATCAAGATGTATTTGACAAGGTGCCCACTGGTACTCTTCCTCCTCATAGTCCGTACGATTGTGACATAGACTTGCAACCTGGTGCCATTCCCCCTCGTGGCAGGGTTTATCCTCTCTAGGTTGCAGAGAATAAGGCCATGGAGGAGTACATAGTGGATGCACTTTCCCGAGGGCACATTTGCAAGTCCACTTCTCCAGCGGGTGCCAGATTTTTCTTCGTAAAGAAGAAGGGGGTGAGTTGAGACCTTGCATTGATTACAGGGGTCTCAATTGCATCAGGCAAGAATGTATACCTGATTCCGTTGATTACTGAATTGTTCGACCGACTCAAGGGAGCAACGGCCTTTACCAAGCTTGACCTAAGGGCCAAGTATAACGTGAGTGCCCTTTGGCTTGTGCAATGTGCCCACTGTCTTCCAGGAGTTCATCAATGATGTCTTTCGTGATATGATGCAGAAATGTATGGTTGTCTGTTTGGATGACATCTTGATTTACTCGGACTCCATTGAATCACACTACCTGGATGTCAGACAGGTGCTGCAACGGTTACGCGAGAATGGGCTTTTCTGTAAGCTTGAGAAATGTGATTTCCACCTGTCTCAGGTTGCCTTCTTGGGCTACATCATTTCTGCTGAGGGGTTCTCTATGGACCCTCAGAAGATTTTGATTGATCAGTGGCCTCGCCCTAGTGGTCTCCGTTCCATTCATCGCTTCCCTGGGTTTTCCAACTACTATCGGAAATTTATCAGGAACTTTTCCTCTTTGGCCAAACCTATCTCAGATCTGACCAAGAGGAGCAGCTATCCCCACGATTGGACGCCTGCTGCTATCCAAGCTTTCGAGGCCCTCATGTCTGCTTTCGCTTCGGCTCCCTTTCTGTCTTATCCCAATCCTGGTTTGCCCTTTGTCCTAGAGGTGGATCCGTATAAGATGGGAGTAGGCGTCCTCCTGCCTCAGCTTCGGACACCTGATGGACCCTTACTTCCTTGAAGGTTCTATTCCAGGAAGCTGTCTCCAGCTGAATGCAACTACGAGATTGGAGACAGAGAGCTCTTGGCCATTATCCTGGCTCTCAAGGAGTGGAGACACTTGCTTGAAGGTTCTGCAGTTCCAGTTCTCATTATCACCGATCATAAGAATCTGACATATCTCTCAGAGGCCAAGAGGCTCACACCTCGTCAGGCCAGATGGGCCTTATTCTTGTCTTGTTTTAACTATGTGGTCTCCTATTTGCCCGTCTCCAAGAATGTTAAAGCTGATGCCTTGTCTCACCAGTATTCTGAGTTGTCCAGGGAGGACTCCGTGCTGACACCAGTCATACCTTCAGATCATATCCTGGCTACCATCCGCACCAACTTAACCTTTCCTCTTGGGGAACAGATCTTGGCTGCCCAATCTGTTGCTCCCACTGAGAGATCTGCTGGCAAATGTTTTGTACCTGAGGAGTTGCGAATCAGACTGTTGCGCACGTACCACAATTCCAAGACTGCCGGTCATCCTGGTAAGAACCAGATGTCCTGGGCTATTTCCCGTCAGTTCTGGTGGCCATCTCTCAGCAATGATTTTGCTGCATATGTGGCTGCTTGTTCGGTCTGTGCCCAGAAAAAATCTTTGTGGCGCCTTCCCTTGGGCCTGCTGAATCCCATTCCCAATGGTGAGCGTCCCTGGTCTAACCTGGCCATAGATTTTATCATGTAACTTCCCACGTCTCGAGGTTACACGGTTATCCTCACTGGTTGGGGAAACCAGTCAGGGACCAGCATTGCTGGAGCAGAGCGACGCCCCTAGCTGCCAGGGAAAGAACTCCTTCAGTGAGGCCGGGAGAAAGGGAAAGGAAAGAAAGGTGCTGGTGGTAGGGGACTCAATCATAAGAAGGAAAGAGAGGGCAATCTGTCACAAAGACCGTGGGTGCCGAACAGTCTGTTGTTTACCGGGCGCTCGGGTTCGGCACATCATGGATCGGGTGGACAGATTACTGGGTGGGGCTGGGGAAGACCCAGCTGTCATGGTACACGTGGGTACCAATGACATAGGCAGAGGAAGATGGAGAGTCCTAAACGATTTCAGGGACTTAGGTGCCAAGTTGAGGACTAGGACCTCCAAGGTAGTATTTTCAGAAATACTACCTGTACCTCGAGCCACACCAGAGAGGCAGCGGGAGATTAGGGAAGTTAACAAGTGGCTGAGGAGCTGGTGTAGTAGGGAGGGTTTTGGGTTCTTGGAGAACTGGGCTGACTTCTCAGTCGGCCACTGGCTCTTTTGTAGGGACGGATTGAACCTAAATGGGCAGGATGCAGCCGTACTGGGTGAGAGGATGGCCATAAAGTTAGAGGGGCTTTTATACTAGGTGATGGGGGGGGACGGTACAGATGTAGAAAAAGCCAGTGGGGAGCAAAATACAGAGGGCACAAATGGGGACATTAGTGGTAGGGTGTTTAGAGTACCTAAACCCAAGGTGAGTATGGGGAAAAGCCTAAAAACAGCATCAAATGAGGATATACGCAACCGGTCAAAATTACGAGGTTTGTATATCAATGCCAGAAGCCTAGCCAACAAGATGGGAGAGCTGGAGCTGCTGATGTTTGAGGAGGACTTCGATTTTGTGGAGATAACAGAGACTTGGTTCGACAGCTCTCATGATTGGATGGCGACCATTCAGGGGTATTCCCTTTATTGCAGGGATAGAGAAGGTAAAAAAGGGGGAGAAGTATGTCTGTATATTAAGAATAGTGTACAGGTAAATATGAGGGATGATATTAATAATGGACCTATGGACGAGGCAGAATCCCTATGGGTAGAACTTAAAAGGGAAGGCACTATAGGGAAGGTAATATTGGGGCGTATGCTATAGGCCCCCCAACCAGAGGGAGGAGGGGGAGGCGGACCTCCATTTACAAATAGGATTGGCAGCAAGGATGGGAAATGTCATTATAATGGGGGACTTTAATTATCCAGATATAGACTGGGCAGAGGGAACCGCGCATTCAGCCAAGGCTCGGCAGTTCCTAAATGTTATGCAGGACAATTTCATGGGTCAGATGGTGACCGCACCGACAAGAAACAATGTGGTACTTGACCTACTGATTACCTACAATACAGACCTGCTAACGGATATAGAGATATGGGGCAACTTAGGAAACAGTGACCATAGGTCAATAAGTTTCAGTATTAATTACAGTAATAGAAAACACAAGGGTAATATAAGGACACTGAATTTCAAAAGAGCCAATTTCCCAAAACTGCGCTCTCTGCTAGAAAATATCAAATTGGATAGAACCCTGGGAACAAAGAACACGGAGGAAAAAATGGGAGTGCTTCAAGAGCATACTAAACAAAGGGATTGGCCAGTACATTCCAAAGGGAAATACATTTAAAAGAGCGAAACTAAACCCTGGGTGGCTAAACTCCAACATAAAAATGCATATTAATACTAAAGAAAAGGCCTTCAAAAAATACAAGGCTGAGGGGTCATTGGCAGCATTCAAGCATTACAAAGAGTGTAATAAGAAATGTAAAGACGAAATCAAGACGGCTAAAATAGAACACGAGAGACATATAGCGGAAGAGAGTAAAAAGAACCCCAAGAAATTCTTTAAGTATATAAACAGTAAGAAAGCGAGACCAGAACACATTGGCCCCATAAAAGACGACAAAGGAAATCTGGCCACAGAGGACAGAGAAAAGGCAGAAGTGTTAAATAATTTCTTCTCTTCAGTCTTCACAAAAGAATTGGGGGGCTACGCTAACCCAGCTTGTAATGCTAAACTAAATAATACACCTCAGGAAGTACCGCCATGGCTAACAGAAGATAGACTTAGAACGAAACTAGAGAAACTTAACATAAATAAATCACCGGGACCGGATGGCTTGCACCGGAGGGTTCTTAAAGAGCTCAGCCAGGTGATTGCCAGACCATTATTCTTGATCTTTAAGGATAGTCTACAGACGGGTATGGTGCCAGCTGATTGGAAAAAAGCCAACGTGGTACCAATAATTAAAAAAGGGCAGAGATATAGCCCAGGTAACTATAGGCCGGTCAGCCTAACATCAGTAGTCTGCAAGATTTTGGAGGGGATGTTAAGGGACCACATACAAGACTTTAGTAATGAAAACAGTATTATTAGTAGTAATGAGCATGGATTCATGAAAAATCATTCTTGCCAAACCAATCTATTAACCTTCTACGATGAAGTGAGCTGCCACCTAGATAAAAGTAAGCATGTGGATGTGGTGTATCTGGACTTTGCAAAGGCCTTTGACACCGTGCCCCACAAACGCTTACTGTACAAACTAAGGAATGTAGGTATGGACCATAGGGTGAGTACCTGGATAGAGAACTGGCTCCAGGGGAGAGTCCAGAGGGTGGTGATTAATGGGGAGTACTCGGATTGGGCGGGTGTGGAAAGTGGGGTCCCCCAAGGCTCTGTCCTGGGACCAATCCTGTTTAATTTATTCATAAATGATCTAGAGGAGGGGATATCTAGTACAATCTCAGTATTTGCAGATGATACTAAACTCAGCATGCCAATATCTTCTATGCAGGATGTGGAAACCTTACAAGCGAACCTGAACAAAATAATGGGGTGGGCAACTACATGGCAGATGAGGTTTAATGTTGAAAAATGTAAAGTAATGCACTTGGGCGTCAGAAACACGAAAGCAACCTACTCACTAGGGGGGAATCCTCTGGGTGAGTCTACGATGGAAAAGGACCTGGGGATACTGGTGGACAACAGGCTTGGCAGTGGCATGTAATGCCAAGCCGCTGCAAGCAAAGCCAACAGAATACTGGCATGTATAAAAAAGGGGATTCACTTCAGAAATAAAGAGATTATTCCCCCACTCTACAAGACTCTGGTCCGGCCACATCTGGAGTATGCTGTCCAGTTCTGGGCACCGGTGCTCAGGAAGGTTGTGCTGGAACTGGAGAGAGTCCAGAGAAGGGCATCAAAAAGAATTTGGGGAATGGAGAACATCAGCTATGAGGAAAGACTACAAGCATTGAATTTATTCTCTCTGGAGAAGAGACGATTGAGGGGGGATATGATATCAATGTACAAATACTGTACTGGCGACCCTAGCATAAGGAACAAACTTTTTAGAGAAAGGGAATACAATAAGACACGTGGCCACTCACTAAAACTAGAGGAAAAATGGTTTAACCTTAAATTACGTAAGGGGTTCTTCACTGTCAGAGCAGTAAGGATGTGGAGTTCTCTTCCACAAGCAGTCATATCAGCAGGGAGCATCGATAGTTTCAAAAAACTACTAGATGGGCACCTTAAAGACCACAACATACAGGGGTATACATAGTTACATAGTAGGTGAGGTTGAATAAAGACAATAGTCCATCCAGTTCAACCTGTGTAGGTGTGTGTGGCTGTAATCATCTCACATACCCCTGAATGTTCTGATCCTTGAGATGTAAGTCTAAGAGTCTTTTGAAAGCCACCATACTACCCGCAGAAACCACCTCTTGTGGTAGAGAATTCCACAATCTTGTAGCCCTAACAGTAAAGAACCCCCCACGTTGCCTGAGGTTAAAACGCTTCTCCTCTAATCGCATTGTATGCCCTCGAGTCCTCATGCAATCCCTTCGAATGAACAGCTTTTTTTCTAAGCTGGGATCCCCATTAAGATATTTATAAATTGCTATCATGTCCCCCCTCAGACGTCTCTTCTCCAGGGAGAATAAATCGAGCGATTGTAGATGCTCTTCATAGTCAAGGTCCTCCAATCCCCTAATTAGTTTAGTTGCCCTTCTCTGGACTCTCTCCAGCTCCAACACATCCCTCCTGAGGACTGGTGACCAGAACTGGACAGAATACTCCAGATGCGGTCGGACCAGAGTTTTATAAAGTGGAAGGATTATAGTCTTATCTCTGGAATACATCCCTTTCTTTATGCATGCTAATATTCTGCTGGCTTTGGCAGCTGCCGCTTGACATTGCATGCTGTTGCCTAATCTATCATCAACCAAGACTCCCAGATCCTTCTCCATTTTTGATTCCCCCAAGGGTTCCCCTCCTAACGTGTATTGTGTTTTTATGTTTTTAGTCCCCAAGTGCAAAACCTTACACTTCTCCACGTTAAACCTCATTTGCCATGTCGTTGCCCACTCTGTAATTTTGTCCAGGTCATTCTGTAGGATATCTGCTTCATGCTGTGCAGTTATTGCCCTGGCCAATTTTGTGTCATCTGCAAAAACTGATATCGAACTACTGATCCCGACCTCAATGTTGTTTATGAATAAATTGAACAAGGTTGGTCCCAGGACTGAGCCCTGGGGCACCCCGCTTACTACCTCAGACCAGTCTGAGTATGCGCTGTTTATTACCACTCTTTGGACACGCCCTTTAAACCAATTCCATATCCAAGAGCAAACCCTGCTGTCGATACCTGCAGACCTTATTTTATAAATTAAGCGCTTGTGGGGAACTGTATCAAACGCCTTAGCGAAATCCAAGTACACCACATCCACTGGTCTCCCCCTATCTAGCTCACAGCTCACCTCCTCGTAGAATGTTAATAGATTGGTTTGACAAGAACGCCCATTTATAAACCCGTGCTGATTACTGCTGATGATGTTGTTGTCTTTAGCAAACTCTACGATATAGTCCCTTATCATCCCCTCCAGAAGTTTACATACTATTGATGTCAAACTGACAGGCCTATAATTTCCCGGGATATGCCTCTGGCCCTTTTTGAATATCGGAATCACGTTAGCTTTCTTCCAATCCCCTGGTACATCTCCTGTCCTAATACTGTCAGCAAAGATCAGGAACAGTGGTCTGGATATAACCTTACTGAGTTCCTTGAGTACTCTCGGATGTACGCCATCCGGGTCTGGTGATTTGTTTGTGTTAAGTTTATCCAGCCTTTCCCTGATTTCACCCTCTGTTAGCCATAGTGGCAAGTCCTGTGTATTACTACTAACCATACAGTCATGGTCAGTGTACCCCTCCGTTTCCTGTGTAAAGACTGACGAGAAAAAAGCGTTCAGCACGGTTGCTTTTTCAGTGTCCTCTGTAACCATCCTCCCATCATTGTTAATTATGTGTGCAATATGCTCTGCCCTAGTTTTTTTGCTGTTGATATATTTAAAGAATTTCTTTGGGTTTTTTTTACTATCCTCCGCTATTTGTCTCTCAAAGTTGATTTTAGCCATCTTGATTTCTTGTTTACTTTTCTTATTTGCCTCCTTGTATTGCTCGAAAGTCGATACTGTGCCCTCTGATTTATACTTCTTGAAGGCCAATTTTTTTCCCCTAATAAGTTTTTTGACGCTACGGTTTAACCAGCCAGGTTTGGCTTTGTCTCTTCTAAATTTATTTCCCATAGGAATGCACTGCAAGATGCCTTTGCCCAATATGTTCCTAAAGCATTCCCATTTTTCCTCTGTGGTCAGGGATCCCAGGGTTTGGTCCCAGTTTACCCTTTCCATCAATGAGTAAAATTTTGGAAAGTTTGCCCTTCTGAAGTTTAGGGTTCTTATGTTCTCTACTTGCCTTGTTATATTGTTATTTATACTAAATGTGATCATCCTGTGATCGCTAGAGCCCAGGTTGTCCTGGACTCCTACCTGCGAGATTAGGTCTGGGTCATTAGTGATCAATAGATCCAGGACTGCATTTTCTCTAGTCGGAGAATCCACCAACTGTGACATGTAATTATCCAGTAAGGTATCCGTGAATAGGCGGGCCTTCTGTGAGTGTGTAGTCCCCTCGTCCCAGTCAATGTCGGGATAATTGAAGTCCCCCAATATGATGACTGATCCCAATTTTGCCACTTTACTCATTAGTGCTAAGAATTCCAGCTCTACCTCCTCCCCTTGGTTAGGTGGCCTATAGCAAACCCCCACAATTACTTTCCCCTTTTGTCCTTCCCTATGGAGTTCAACCCACACAGATTCTAAATCCATGCTCATCCCATCCGTAATGTCACTCCTTTCTATCACCTTTATATTGTTCTTGACATAGAGACATACCCCTCCCCCTCTTTTTCCTACCCTGTCCTTCCGGTACACCGAATACCCTTGGATATTGGCCAGCCAGTCATGTGAGGGGTCGAACCAAGTCTCTGTTATTCCCACAAGGTCTATGTCCTCCTCATGTACCAATATTTCCAACTCATCCATTTTATTAGCTAGGCTCCTGGCATTAGCATATACCCCTCTTAGTTTTACGGAAGTTAAGCGCAATTGGCGGTTATGTTTAATCCTGTTTGGTCTGAGATTTTCCCGCACAGACCTGCCAATTGACATTGTGGACCTACTGTCGCTGCTGACCCTACAGCTGCCTTCAGTCCTCTCCTCCCTCCTGACTGACTCTACTTCTGAGCCCTCCCCCCCGTCTCCTAGTTTAAAAGCCCCTCCAACTTGGTGGCCATCTTTCTCCCCAAAAGAGCTGTACCGTCCCCATTAAGGTGCAGCCCATCCTTACTAAAGAGCCGGTAGCCGACTGAGAAGTCAGCCCAGTTCTCCAGGAACCCAAACCCCTCCTTCCTACACCAGTTCCACAATGTATGGTTAACAGCAAACACACACACATCATAGGTTGAACTGGACCTGAAATACCTGAAAAAAACTAAAATTGTGCCTGTTTCCAAATATATATGGACCTAACTGTATATACATACTGTGCTCATTGTTCTCTGCTGCCCTTCTCAGGTATGGATGATGGGCACGTCAGACTCTATCAAATTCCGCCCCTTGACAACCCCTCTCACCAATTAGCTGGCAGTCGTTTCTTTCCCATTCCTTAGGCAGGCCGTACATGGTTTGAATCTCAGCCGGTTCAAGAGGAATCGGATGAGATTTGAACCGTGTATGGGCAGGCTGAATGTACCAATCGATCAACTTGGGTACAAGTAGTAATGGACTGAAAACCCCCCTGTTCAGTTCACACCAGTACTCCTGAACCTGTAAAAAGTTTGGATCCGCACCGCAGACTCTATTAAAGTTTTTGGGACCCTAACTTGAAAAATCAAAAGTCCCCATTTTGAAGGCTTATATGCAAGTCCTTGGATATAAAAAGGGTATGGGGGCCCAGTTACTGTCCTGGGGGACATGTATCAATAAAAAGATTGTTTTTACAGGAGCATTTTAATTATGCTTAAAGTGAAACAATAAAAATGAATTTCTTTAAATTTTAGTACCTGTGGGGTCCCCTTAGTCTGCTTTTAACCGGTTGCCGACCGCCGCACGACTATATACTGCGGCGGTCAGCCCCGGCCAGGCAGAGTGACGTATCGGTACGTCACTCGCCTGTCACTGACTTGCGAGCCTATCGCGGGCGGGCGCGCGCCCGCCGAGGCGCGCGCCTGCCGCGGCTCGTTCACAGACAAGTCAGTGCGTGTGACCGGCGGACTCGATGTCCGCCAGTCACACTGCGATCGCTCCTGTGAAGGGAGAAAGACAGAGCGGCTTGTGTAAACAAGCTGCCTGTCAGTTCTCCCTGTGTAAAAGTGAAGATCTGACCGTTCTACTATGTAGAACGGTTGATCTTTGCTTTTACACCAATAGGAATGTCCCTACACAGTTAGAATCACGCCCCTAGGACACACTTAACCCCTCCCTGTCCAATAAAGTTAACCCCTTCCCTGCCAGTGTCATTTTTGCAGTAACAGTGCATATGTATAGCACTGATTACTGCAGTAATGTCACTGGTACCCCCAAAAGTGTCAAAAATGTCAGTCAAGGGTCCGATCTGTCCGCCGCAATGTCGCAGTACCGAAAAAAAAAACGCAGATCGCCGCCATTATGCGTTAAAAAAAAAACACCAAAAATGACAAAAATCTTTCCCTTTGTTAGTAAACGCGATAACTTTTGCGCAAACCAATCAAAATACGCTTTTTGCAATTTTTTTTACCAAACATAGGTAGCATAAAACAAATTGGCCGAAAAATGTTAAAAAATTTTGATTTTTACTTTTTTTTGGGGGGAATTTCATATAAAAAAATGTGAAAAATATTGTTATTTTTGCAAAATTTACGCTCTTTTTTTGTTTATAGCGTGCGATCAAAAAATCGCACAGGTGATCAAATACCACCAAAAGAAAGCTCTGTTTGTGGGAAAAAAAGGACGTCAAATTCGTTTAGGTACAGCGTCGCACGACCGCGCAATTGTCCATTAAAGTCACGCAGTAAAAAATCGCAAAAAAAACCCTGGTCCTTTAGCAGCCAAATCCTCCGGGGCTTAAGTGGTTAAAGTGGCACATCTGTACTATGTATAGAACCTGCTTCAGCAAAACTGACACATATAAAGAAAAAAAAAAGATATTTAAATAGATTTTCCCAGCTGCAAGGAATAAAAAAAAAAAAAAAAAACAGTATGGGGGTTCCCCCCAATCCATACCAGGCCCTTTGGGTCTGGTATGGGGATTTTAAGGGGAAACCCATGCCAAAATGTAAAAAAACAATAGCGTGGGGTCCCCCCCAAAATCCATACCAGACCCTTATTTGAGCATGCAGCCTAGCAGGACAAGAAAGGGGGACGACAAGAGCACCCTTCCCTCCTGAACCATACCCGGCCACATGCCCTCAACATGAGGGGGGTTGCTTTGGGGCGGGGGGCACCAAAGCACCTTGTTCCCATGTTGGTGGGGACAAAAAAAGTGTCTAAAGGAAATAAAAACACATACACAGTTTTTGACAATTCCTTTATAAATGTAGCACCCTACAGGTAGGTGCTAGGTAAAATATATAGTGGGCCTTGTCTGCCTAACAGCAGGGCTGTGATTTTTTAGGTAGGGTGTCAGGACTTCCAGATGTGCCTGCTGAGGGGATAAGTATCCCCACTGGCTCCTGTGAGAGGCTTCTCATAGGGCAGTGTAGGACGCCCAATCGGAGGACACATCCCAGCTTGTAACTACCCCAGAAGGCAGATTTGGCTGCAAAGGATTCGGGGAGTGGGTATAAGTTTGGGGGAAGTACGTGACAGGTTGTCTTTGGTGGGAGCAGAGTCCCAGGAAGGAGAGTGCGGCTGTCTCTCCTCTTGTCTGAGGAAGGTGGATGTCTTGGGGTGTCCCCTGAGAATCCAGAGAGTGCTGAGTTGAGCTGAGGGGATCCGGTGTGCCGAGAGCCTGTGGATCGAGAGAGAGAGAGGGGCCCAGTCCCAGGAAAGCCTACACAGGTCGTCAGTACTGAGGATTGCCCCTGGGGGTTCCCCTGAAGTGTTAGTGGGGAACCACTGCGGAAGAGGTTCTAGGATCCAGTGTCAGCTAGCTGTAAAGGGGGTGCCTAGGTGGAGGACCCAGAATTTGTAAAGGGGGTGCCGGCAGTCTGGGCCCTGAATTGTGCAGAGAGTGTCAGTGAAGCGACAGTTACACAAAGTTCTACAATATACTACCTCAAGCTGTACCAAGCGGGGGGACAGTATTTAGTGACTTCCACAGCACAGCAGTGTCAGAAGTTCTACAGATCTCAGTCTTGAATGTACAGGACTATAAGTCAGGGATTCAACACTTCTTCGGTTACACAGAGAGTTCTCAGAGTCAGTGAGCGTTGGCTGACGCCAGCTGGGAGCCTGTCAAGGAAGCGCCAAAGGGCATTTTTCAGTAACAAAGTCCCACGTGTAATTAGTTTGAGCCGCAAGGAGTATCCCACTCATTCCCTTCTACCATCCCCTTTAAATCAAATAAAAACCACAAACAAAGATGCCAGAGTTGTCGCTGCTTCAGTTATCACACCCAGGGCTGCAGCTCACATGGGTTGGAGAGATTACCGGTTCTAATGGCAGACCCACATCAGGCCACAGGGCTGGAAACCTTGCTACATAAAAAAAACAAAAAAAAACTGTCCCCCAATGTATATCCATCTTCAATCAGGACAGACGCTGCACCGCCCCTGTGTGACGTCACCAGTCAGTGCATGCTGGGTCGGTGATGTCACATTGGGGTGGTGCCAACAGGTGACATCACGGGTCCGGCAGTGGCGGGTGTTGTAATTTACAATTTTGTTTTTATTTTTAATGAAGGAATTCATTTTAAAAAACAACATGTTTTTATTTCTTTTTGACACTTTTTTTGGTGGGGGCTGGGATCTGGGAGCCCCCTTGTTAAAGGAGGCTTCCAGATTCCGATAAGCCTCTCCCTGCAGACCCCGGCAGACCAGGGTTGTGGGGAAGAGGCCCTTGTCCCCATCAACATAAGGACAAGCTGCTTTGGGGTGGGGGGGGGGGTCATGTGGTGCATGACCATACTGTCATGCGCTTCATTCAAAGTCCCAATACCTTTTTACCCATGATTAGCATAGATGAGATCCTCTTCTTATTTGCCCATAAATAAATTACCCATTTTCTTTTGGGAGTCGGCGATCGCTACAGGCGTTGTGATTGACAATGGATCTACACCGGGGGACATTATTTTTGTTTTTTTAAGAAAGGAAGTGTCAAAAGCAATGTACCCCATACTCATTCACATGGGGGGCTGGGATCTGGGGGCCACCTTGTTATAGAGGGCTTCCAGAGTCCGATAAGCCCCCTGCTCGCAGACCCCGGGGACAAGGTGATTTGGGGTGGGGGGAGAGCTCTGCCAAAGCATTCCCCCCATGTTGATGGCATGTTGCCTGGTATGGTTGAGGAGGAGGGGTGCCCGTTTGTCCCCCCTTCCTGGCTGCTCATATAAGGGTCTGGTATGGATTTTGGGGGGACCCCCCCACCATTTTTTTAAATTTGGGCATGGGAATTCCCCTCAAAATCTATACCAGATCTAAGGGTCTGGTATAGATTTGGGAGGGACCCACACTGTTTTTTTTTTTTTTAAATGGCAAGGGGTTCCCCTTTAAATCTGTACCAGACCTGAAAGGGTCTAGTATAGATTGGGGGAAATCCCCATGCCATTTTTCTTTTCGCTATTTTTTATTGATGGCATTTTTTTCTTTTTTACATTCAACTGTCCCCGCTGACAGCTGTTTGGTCATCCGTTGTTATGGATGCAGCAGTTGACTTTCCAGCAGGCTTTAACAATTTGCATCTGAACCATATCTAAATCTCAGCTGAACTGCTGAACAGCTGCTTTGGAAATTGTTTTTATGCCTATGCTCCATTGGGAGTTACAATATTTTATTCTGGAGAAATATAAACTGAATGTCTTGAAAAAATTAGAAATCATATACCATCAGCAACCTGAGTTCCTATTATGTACTCTCTCTTTCCAGGTGGCCCATTATTAGTGGAAAATTACCCATCACCTTTAGGATTGTCTAGTATATTGATCACTTTCTCCAGCCTTTGGTTATAAACTTGCCATCGTATCTTAAAAACACTGAAGATACTATTAATATTGTGAATCGGGTGCAGAGTGAGGAGAACTCTTATCTTGTAACGGCAGATGTTTCTTATCTTTATACTATTATTTCTCATGATTATGATCTATAGTTAGTAGATTATTATTTTTAGAGATATCCCAATTAGTCTGACATTCAGCGATATTTTATTTCACAAACATTTAATTATGCTATGTAGAGATGGACGAAAATCGGCCGGGGGTGGTTCGTGAACGGCAGCCGCAAATTTTCTCAAAAGTCCGCGAACTGCAAGTTCGCGGCGGGCCTCATTGACTTTAATGGGAGGCGAACTTTATAAACCTTTAGGTCATATTTGCAGCAACAAAAGACATACTAGCTGTGCACAAATAGTCCCAGCACGTGGACAATGTCATAACAGAAGTACCGTATTGCAATTGGAAAAGTTGCCCTAAATGATTTTATTTTTTTTTACAGCAAAAATTATTTTTTTTTTTTTCATAAATCAGCCAGAACTGACAGCAGCCGGTAAATACATGTCTAATACATATAGGGTCCATTCACACATCTGTAAAATGGGTCCGCATCCATTCCACAATTTGGCGGGACCTTTACAGACCCATTGTTTTTCATTTCCAGTCAAAATTAGGCATTCACAGGATAAAGAAGTAAGTGTCGGCCATAAAAGGCCCCAAAAATTAGCCCACATGCGTTTACCTGACATCAAAGAACCTAGTGTATTTGATGGCTGGAGGTACAGTAGGCATTCACAGTATACTGAAGTAAGTGTCGGCCTGTATAGGCTACAAAAATTAGCTCACATGGGTTGAATTGACAGCAAAGAACATAGTATTTGATGGCTAGAGGTACATTAGGCGTTCATAGGATACAGAAGTAAGTGTCGGCCTGTATAGGCCCCAAAAAATTAGCCCACATGGGTTTAACTGACAGCAAAGACATAGTGTATTTGATGGCTGGAGGTACAGTAGGCATTTACAGTATACAGAAGTAAGTGTCGGCCTGTATAGGCTCCAAAAATTAGCTCACATGGGTTGAACTGACAGCAAAGAACGTAGTATTTGATGGATAGAAGTACATTAGGTGTTCACAGGATACAGAAGTAAGTGTCGGCCTGTATAGGCCCCAAAAATTAGCCCACATGGGTTTAACTGACAGCAAAGAACGTAGTGTATTTGATGGCCGAAGGTACAGTAGGCATTCACAGTATATTGAAGTAAGTGTCGACCTGTATAGGCTCCAAAAATTAGCTCACATGAGTTGAACCGACAGCAAAGAACGTAGTATTTGATGGCTAGAGGTACATTAGCCGTTCACATAAAAAATAATTGTCTGCCCTGAAAGGCCCCAAAAATTTGCCATTCAATGGACATGAAATGCCTTTTAAGCCGCTGTATGTAGCGAAGCCAAGGACCAGCAATTGCTGTGGGTGCTGTGGGTGGATGGCGGTGAATGAAACATGGTCTACTGGTCACATGTGTTGAATTCCTCAGAGATCCATGCCTCATTCATTTTTATAAATGTGAGGTAGTCGACACTGTCATTAGCTAGGCGATTGCGCTTATCGGTCACGATCCCCCCTGCTGCGCTGAACGTCCTTTCGGACAGGACACTGGACGGGGGGCAAGCCAACATTTCCATTGCAAATTGTGCAAGCTCTGGCCAGAGGTCAAGCCTGCCCACCCAGTAGTCTAGGGGTTCATCACTCCTCAGAGTGTCAACCCGATTTAGTCGGACACCTGTCGGTCTAGGCGTTCCTTGTTGCTGGATCCAGAGTACAGCTGTCGATGGTTCGGCTGAAAGAAGGATCTCATATCGGAAATGACCAAGACATCTTCAAACCGCCCTCTTCTTGCAGGCGCTGTTGGATTGCTACCCGCAACTGTCTCTCTGTGACTGGAAATTCCTCTGCCAGCGCACGGAAAAGCAGAATGCAGCATTTCCCGCAGCAAGGCCTGGAAGCCCTGCATTCTGACCGCCCTCTGTGATTGTGGTAACATTTCCGCCATTTTGTGTTTGTACCGGGGGTCTAAGTACGTTGCCACCCAGTACTGCTCCTTGGCCTTAATGCGTTTTATAGGGGGGTCCCCCTTAAAACACTAGAGCATGTAGGCCCCCATTCGCACTAAACTGGAAGCGGTGTAGTGGCCTGCTTCTACCTCATCATCCAGGATAATGTCGTCCTCGTTCTCCTCCCCCAATCCACGGATAACATCAGGGATCCCAGAAAGGTTTAAAGCATGCTCTTCTTGCTCCTCCTCATCCCCCCCAGCATCATCCTCCTCTGACTCCTCTTCAGACTCCTGCTGTTGATTTGTCTCAGATGGAGTAGCACCCCCAGGGAATTCATTCAGCATTGTGACTTCCTCATCTTCCTGCTCCTCGACGGCTTGATCATTGACACGACGCAATGCACGCTCCAGAAAGAAGGCGTAAGGTACAATGTCACTTATGGCACCCTGGCCATGACTGACCAGTTTGGTTATCTAATCGAATGGCCGCAGAAGTCTGCATGCGTCCCGCATGAGTAACCACTGGCGGGGTGAAAAAAACCCAAGCTCCCCAGAACCTGTCCTGCTGCCGAGTTCGAACAGGTAGTCGTTAACTGCACGTTTCTGCTGGAGCAGCCTATGGAGCATATGCAACGCTGAGTTCCATCGCGTCGGGCAGTCACAAATAAGATGCCTGAGGGGCAGGTTGTGTCGCCGCTGAATGTCAGCAAGGCGAGCCATGGCTGTGTAAGATCTTCTGAAATGGCCCGAGATTTTCCTGGCCTGCCGCAAGACGTCCTGGACCCCAGGGTATTTGGCAACGAATCGCTGCACCACCAAGTTCAGGACGAGTGCCATGCATGGCACGTGTGTTATTTTGCGCTGTTTCAGCGCACTCAGCAGATTGGCACCGTTGTCGCACACCATGTTACCAACTGTCAAATTCAGCGGTGTCAGCCACTGATCTGCCTGTGAACGCAAAGCTGAAAGGAGTGCAGGACCAGTGTGGCTCTTGGCTTCCAGGCACAACAGACGCAGCACAGCATGACAATGTCTCACCTGGCATGTGGAATAGGTTCTGGGGATCTTGGGCGGCGCAGTGGAAGAGACGGTAGCAGCGGAAGAGGAGGAGTGAGCCGAGGAGGAGAGGGAGGATGGAGGAAGAGGAGGAGGAGGAGAAGAAGAGGCAGGCCTGCTTGCAATCCATGGTGGTACAACTAAATCTACATGGGTGCCACAGGTTATATGCTTGACAGCCGTCAGAAGGTTCACCCAGTGGGCAGTAAAAGTGATATACCTTCCCTGCCTGTGTTTGCTAGACCATGTGTCTGTGGTCAGATGTATCTTGGCACCAACACAGTTTGCCAGAGATATATTCACTTGCCGCTGAACATGGCCATACAACTCTGGAATGCCTTTCTGCGAGAAATATTTCCTGCCTGGGACCTTCCGAGTCCACCAGTTGATATGACAGTAGTTGACGGGCTATCAGTTCCGACAAGCCAGCAGTCAAACGTTGGGCAAGAGGGTTATCCGGCGTCATCATTTTTTTCCGCTTCAACATTTGGACCACAGAAGCCTGCCTTTTTCCACAACAACGTGACGACTGCATCATGGAAGGTGGAATGGAGGGCAAATGTGAGGAGAGAGGAGAAGAAGTGTGGCTTTGTGGGTTCTGACGAGGTTGCTCCCACTGGGCTCGGTGATTGGAGTTCAGGTGCCTTCTTAAGGCGGTTGTCCCTGGGTGAGTGTTGGGCTTACCGCGATTTATGCGTTGACTGCAAAGGCTGCAGATGGCAACACTGTTGTCAGCAACGGACACATTAAACAAAGCCCACACTGCTGAGCCATGTGTCGGCATCCTGGGAGCACCAGATGTGACAGTACATGGTTGATGGCTCGCTCCTGATACATTTGCAGTCTGCTTTGTACCTCTTGTGCAATGCAAGTTCTGCCTGCCTCTCCTCCCTATCTGTCGGTCTGTCTCTCCCTCTGAACTCCCTTCCTCGTCCTCTCTTGTGGCCACCCATGTGACGTCCATAGACTCTTCATCATCCACGTCACCTTCCCCACCACTAACATTCGAGATCTTGGAGTAGGCAGCAACAGCGGGGACCAACCTCCTTGGGCTGATCTGGGTACTGTCGTCAGACTGCTGAGTGGCGGCTGTTGCTACCTCCTCTTCCTGATCTGATTCCAACAATGGTCTGCACATCGCAAACGTCTTGTGATGGATCGGAAAATAATTCCAGTGACTCAAGGGGAGGGTATGTGGTGGTGTCTTTGGGATGCACACAGCAGAGCGTGAAGAGGGTGCAGGTAGAGAGGATGAGGAGGGTGCAGAAGAGGAAGGCTGAGTGAGCCACTCAACCAAGTCTGGTGCGTCCTTTGACGTAATTGCACACGGCTTTTGAAACTTCACAGTTTGGCTCCGTTCTACTGCTCCTGCCCTACCCCTACTACCCCTGTGTACATGTCTGCCTCTTCCTCTGCCTGTCATGTTTTTTAATTACCCTGTGACAAAAGTCTCTAGAGAATTGCAGTATATCTGGAAAAAGGTAGATAACACCCCGCTTCTATCTGTGGTATTGGGGGGGCCACAGGTTTATCACAACAGTTCTACAAATAATTGGCCAGTAACTGTTGTCACTGTGTGTAGCACTGTCAACACAGCAAGAGAGGCCAAATTTTTACAGGACTAACATACACTCTTAGAAAAGTATACTGTTAAATAACACCCCACTTTAATATGTGGTATTGGGGGGCCACTGGTTCATCACACCAGTTGTTGAAAAAATTGGCCAGGGAGTTTGGCACTGTGTGTATCAGACTTAACTCAGCAAAAGAATCAATAATGTTGCAGGACACAAATACATTTGTAAAAGTCTACTCAGATAACACCCTGCTTCAATATGTTGTATTGGGGGGCCACTGGTCTATCACACCAGTTGTTCAAAAAATTGGCCAGTGAGTTTGGCACTGTGTGTACCAGACTTAACTCAGCAAAAGAGGCAATATTGTTGCAGGACACAAATACACTTGTAAAAGTATACTCAGATAACACCCCGCTTCAATATGTGGTATTGGGGGGCCACTGGCCTATCACACTAGTTGTTCAAAAAATTGCCCAATAACTGTTGTCACTGTGTGTAGCACTGTCAACACAGCAAGAGACGCCACATTTTTGCAGGACTAACATACACTCTTAGAAAAGTATACTGTTAAATAACACCCCACTTCAATATGTGGTATTGGGGGGGCCACTGGTCTATCACACCAGTTGTTGAAAAAATTGGCCAGTGAGTTTGGCACTGTGTGTACCAGACTTAACTCAGCAAAAGAGGCAATATTGTTGCAGGACACAAATACACTTGTAAAAGTATACTCAGATAACACCCCGCTTCAATGTGTGGTATTGGGGGGCCACTGGTCTATCACACCAGTTGTTCTAAACATTGGCCAGGGAGTTTGGCACTGTTTGTAGTATTGCTGCAGCAACGCTCAGTCACCACACCTGTCACAATGCTACACAGTGCACAATAATACTTCTAATCCACTATAATATGCTTTCTACAAAGTATATTATACTGTGGATTACCCCCCCCCCCCCCTTTTTAGTGCACTGCACAGCAATACCAAAAAATTTGCAGCCCTTTAAATGACTTTTGTGGACATTAACAGAGCGATTTCTGTCACTGCAGATGCCGATTTCTAACTGCCACTAAAACACAGACTGGATACCTGACCCTATACTGAAGAGACTGTAATAGACCTATACCGACATTGCAGCCCTTTAAATTACTTTTGTGGACATTAACAGAGCGATTTCTGTCACTGCAAATGCCGATTTCTAACTGCCCCTAAAGCACAGACTGGATACCTGACCCTATACTTAAGAGAAATGTGGAAAAAAGTGCAGCGCTAATAAATACTAGCAATATAAACGTGTATATATATAAACCAAGAAAGGTAAATACAAATAAATAGCAAAATGAATAAAAGTGAACATCAAATCAACAGTCCCATATGTGAAGTGAAAAAAACAGTCCACAACGGTGATAATTGAAGTGCTCACTGGATCCCAACACCAACAAGATATAGAGATATATTGTGCTCACCAGAACGATAGGACTCAAAATGCCATATAGCATATGAGTCAAATCAGCTTGTTGTACAATGGATGGATAATCCGAAAGGGATGACTGAGGTCACTGATGTTGAGGTGAAGAGGTAATAGCAGATATGAACCGTCACACCAGAGAGGCTCTCACTCCGTCAGATGGCCAGAAAGGAACCAAAAAACAAGGGAGCACAAAATAGTGTAACACTGCTAAAATTTTAATTAAATAAAAATACACCAAATTGCACTTACAAACATCTCGTGGTAAAGAGCGTATACAGATGCAAAGGTAGGCTGTCAGCAGCGTGGCCTTGACGCGTTTCAGCATAAATGCTTTTTTCAAAAGATAGTGCCAGCCAAACACCCACAAAAGCCACTTATTTATAATCTAAGTAGTAATAGATTATAAATAAGTGGCTTTTGTGGGTGTTTGGCTGGCACTATCTTTTGAAAAAAGCATTTATGCTGAAACGCGTCAAGGCCACGCTGCTGACAGCCTACCTTTGCATCTGTATACGCTCTTTACCACGAGATGTTTGTAAGTGCAATTTGGTGTATTTTTATTTAATTAAAATTTTAGCAGTGTTACACTATTTTGTGCTCCCTTGTTTTTTGGTTCCTTTCTGGCCATCTGACGGAGTGAGAGCCTCTCTGGTGTGACGGTTCATATCTGCTATTACCTCTTCACCTCAACATCAGTGACCTCAGTCATCCCTTTCGGATTATCCATCCATTGTACAACAAGCTGATTTGACTCATATGCTATATGGCATTTTGAGTCCTATCGTTCTGGTGAGCACAATATATCTCTATATCTTGTTGGTGTTGGGATCCAGTGAGCACTTCAATTATCACCGTTGTGGACTGTTTTTTTCACTTCACATATGGGACTGTTGATTTGATGTTCACTTTTATTCATTTTGCTATTTATTTGTATTTACCTTTCTTGGTTTATATATATACACGTTTATATTGCTAGTATTTATTAGCGCTGCACTTTTTTCCACATTTTGCTATTCACAATTTTCTTGTCAGTTGTTTGGTGTAGCAGCTTTTTTATGGTTAGCGCAATATTTTTTGCTTTATACTTAAGAGAGACTGGACCTACACCGAAATACCAGCCCTGAAAAGGACTTTTGTGGACCTTAACGGAGAGATTTGTGTGACTGCAGCCGATCTTTAACTGCCCCTAAAGCACCGACTGGATACCTGCCCCTAAACTGAAAAGATACTGGTAGACCTATACCGAAATACCAGCCCTGAAAAGTACTTTTGTGGATCTTCACAGAGCTATTTGTGTCTAGCAAACTCTCCCTCATGAGCACAGCAGACCTCTCCCTACACTGGCAAAAAATGGAATGTGAAATGGCCGACAGCTCAGGTCTATTTATAAGGTAGGGGGCATGTCCATGTGCTGAAATGTTTCAATTGGCTGTCCGGTTCCACCTGACGGCTGTGTCATGGGTCAAAGTTCTCCCCAATGTAAACTAATATGGCCGCTGCGATCGACACCATGTGTTCGCAAAATTGGCGGGTAGCGAACAAACAAAATTTGCCGGGCGAACCGCAAGGCCATCTCTAATGCTATGTGACATAATTATTCATGGTTTGGAGGCAAGTATTACAGGGCGAGATGTGGCTATGGGAGCAAAATTTGCTGCCATTATGGCTAATTTAATAATGGCCAAATGAGAGAAGGACGACATCTATGCTAACCATAAACTGCAGCTGGCCTTTGGAAAAAGTATATGGAATCCTCCTCATATGCAATAGTAACAAACCTTCTTTGAATAATTTTATGACCGAGCTAAATAATAATGATAGAGGCATCAAACTAACACTTGAACATAGCCAGACTAGTATAAACTTTTTGGATCTCTCTATCATGGATTAAGGTAACACTATAGTGACTAAAATGTTTTTGAAGAACACTGACCAATAGTTTTATTTTGGTTAATAGATTTATCACCCTTCTTAAAAACAAGGTGTGCCAAAGGGCTAATTTTTATGCATTAAATGTAATTGCTTAAAGTGAACTGATTTTCAAGAGCAGGCTGGGGTACTGAAACATATATTTATAGATAAAGGCTTTAACATAGAGGACCTAAATGCAAACATAGTTTCTGAAGACATCACGTTGATGCACGCTGCAATGCCTTTGGCTGTATGTGGAACACACGCTGATACCTGGCTGGGTGGCTCATATTCCTTCAAAAAACTAAAAATATGGTAGAGAAAAAAAACTCCTAGATGTCAACTCTAAATACAAGGAGTCATTCTGTGGTACCTGACGACTAGTGTATAGCCGGGAACCCTCAGCAATCAAAGGTCAGTGAACAAGAAGGGGACATAGAGGCGGTGAAGATCAACCTCAGAAAGGCTGCATAGACGGGGCTCACACAGGTTACTGTGCAAAAAAGAATTTTATTGATGGTGATAGAATCTACAAAAAAAGATAAAATTCCATGGAGAAGACACCATGATATACTGTGCAATGTTGACCTTGAAAACCCGGGTGGGTTTAGATGGACGACAAGATGGTAAACACACACTACAGTCCCTCTCCTCCCCCAAACCCAGCCCCCAAACTCAGAACTAAATCCCGGGTGTAGGGAGTGATCCATCACCACGTGACTTGTGTTCATTACTACCTACTGTCATGGTCTTACCTTCTTGCTGTTCTCCTTCGTTTGACATGTGCTGGCGGCCATCTTGGTTTCTGGGTTTCTTGTAGCCTCCCACTCTGCGGCTCCTCCTTCCCACTGGGAGGAGCTGGATGCCTAGCTCATATATATAGGAGGTCTGTGGCTTCAGTTCCTTGCTTGGTCCTCCTGTGTTCACATGCTTCTAAGACTGCTCCTGCTTCTGGTTCCTGATTCTGGCTTCGTCTGACTACCCTGCTGGTTCCTGATCCTGGCTTCGTCTGTCTTCCCTGCTGGTTCCTGATCCCGGCTTCGTCTGACTACCCTCCTGGTTCCTGACCTCTGGCTTCGCAAGGACTCTGCCTCGGTTTCGCCATCCGTTTGGACTTTTGCTTTACAGCTTGATTTTCAATAAAGCCTTCTTATTTTCACTTATCTGTTGTTGTACGTTTGGTTCATGGTTCCGTGACATTAGGACCAAGCCATGAATTCTGACGGTACAGGGCCATCCTCGCTACCCACGCTGGTTGCCAGACTTGATCAGCAGGATCACCTGTTGGGTCGGTTCGCCGTGGTGTTGCAAACCCTGCTTGAACGCACGGTTCATTTCGCTCCCGTTGCCGATGGGTCGGTTGTCGCTCCTGGGCCCGCTCCTACTGCCGCTCCGGTTGTTGCGCCAGAGTCTACCCCGACAACTGTTGTTGCGCCTGCGGTGTTTCGGGGTATGACCGGTTCTGCCCCCCTTCCACAGTGCTTTGGGGGAGAGCCAACTCAGTGCCGAGGTTTCCTTAACCAGGTGGGCATTTATTTCGAGTTGCTGCCACATGCCTTTCCTACTGAGAGATCAAAGGTGGGCTTCTTAATTTCGCTGCTCTCGGACAAGGCCTTGGCCTGGGCCAGCCCTTTATGGGAGAACAACAATCCGGTGGTTGCCGAGTTTTCCGGTTTTGTTGCTTCTCTTCGGAGGGTATTCGATGTGCCGGCTCGTGCTGCCTCTGCTGCGAAGCTCCTTATGTCCATCAGACAGGGTTCACGATCCGTAGCTGAATACGCCATTGAGTTTCGTACCCTGGCAGCAGAGGTGGGCTGGAATAATGAGGCTCTGGTCGCTGCTTTCTCTCATGGTCTCTCGGATGCCTTGAAGGATGAGGTTGCAGCTAAGGACCTACCAGTGGAGCTTGAGTCTCTTATTTCTTTCCTGATTTTGATTGACACCAGACTCAGGGAGAGACCTTCCTTTAAGGAGAGTCTGCGGAGGCCTCCTAACAGATTGGCGCCTACCTTTGCTGTCCCACCTGTGCCTCCCTCTCCTCCCACGCCTGGGGATGACTTGGCTGGGGATGAACCCATGCAGCTGGGCTTTGCTCGCCTGTCCGAGGGGGAGAGGGTACTCCGGAGACGCGAGGGCCGATGCATGTACTGTGGTCTCGGTGGGCATTTTCGGTTGGCATGTCCGAACCGTCCGGGAAACGCTCGCACCTGAGATCCTGTCGGGGGCAGATCTTGGGTGGAGTCTCCTCGTCCCCGGTTTCCCGTGTTGACAAACCACTGATCACTGTTGTCCTCTCCTGGGTCGGGGGCTCAGTGACGACCCAGGCGTTGGTGGACTCTGGTGCTGGTGGTTTGTTCATTGATAGTGTGTTCGCTGCCGCCAATTCCATTCCTCTGCAGGCCCGAGGTTCTCCACTGGCTCTTGAGGCGATAGACGGCAGACCCCTTCTGCCGCCACACGTGACTCATGAGACCCTTCCAGTGGGGATAGCCATTGGTGCCGTTCACAGAGAGTCGGTCTGCTTCCAGGTTATTTCGTCTCCACACTACTCGGTGGTCTTGGGGTACCCCTGGCTCCAGAAGCATAATCCGACTTTCGATTGGAGATCGGCCGAGATCCTCTCGTGGTCACCACAGTGTGGGGCTAGTTGCATCCATGGGCCTGTCAAGTTGCTGTGTACTTCCTCGGACTCTCTGTTGCCTACTGAATACGAGGAGTACCGGGATGTATTCGATAAGGTGCGCGCGGTTGCCCTACCTCCGCACCGTCCATACGATTGTGCCATCGAGTTACAACCTGGTGCCGTTCCTCCTCGTGGCAAGGTCTATTGTCAGGGATACCACATGCAGGCATCCAGCAAGGGTGATCAGATCAGTTGGCTGCACCAAGGAATCAGGACCCAGATGGATAAAGATGTAAATAAGTTTATTAAGCAAAATGACACACTCCAATACCAACACCAGTGACCATAAACAAGTAAACAAAATATAAATGATAACAGTACAAAACCCCAATAGAACCTAACAAACTATATACAAAGGGATGGAGCAAACAATTGCAGGACAGGACAGGAACAGGAGACAAGGAAAGCAGGGAGCCAGGTAAAGGAAGCAGGATGCAGGGAACAGGACTCAGGATCAGGATACAGGTTTCAGGATACAGGATACAGGATACAGGATACAGGTTTCAGGATACAGGTTCAGACAGGGACACGGCTAGCAGAGAAAATACTGAAGCACTGAGCCTCAGTGAAGGGCGGGCTTATATTCCCTCAGCAGTCCTCCTCAGGTGCAGCTTAATTAAAAGAACAGTCCAGCTGCTGGGAGACACCCGCTGGTGGGCCCTGGAACTGCGCCCCTCAGTTCCAGGAACAACAGTGCCACCAGCAGGTGACCCACGTAATGACACAGATCCTGACAGTTCCCCCCCTTTAAGGAGCGGCCTCCGGACGCTCCATTGTGCTTCTACCCCGAAAGTCCAAAAAGGTCTCCCCTCCATGTCTGCGGGTCTTCTAGCACTCTCTAGGCCAAAGTCCTTTAACTTGCCGGAAGGCGTGCCACCAGAGTCCAGCAATTGATCCTGCGCCCCACCACCAGGGTCTGGAAGCCGTCTTGGCACCCCACAGGTCAAGTTCCTGAAGAGGCGTAACATTAGGGATACACCTGCCCTCATTGCAACACATGTCCCAACACTGGGACTGAAGGCAAGCTGGACATCAAGCAGGGGAGCGCCAGCGGCATGCAGGATATCCGGCAGTGGCAAACCAGGCTGGGCAACAGACAGTGGCACATCAAACAGGGCGGCAGACCGTGGCTCAGCAGGCACTGGATCAGCAAACACTGGGTCAGCAGGCACCGGAACAGCAAGCACTGGGTCAGCGGGCACTGGAACAGCAAGCACTGGGTCAGCAGGCAAAGGATCAGCAGGCACAAGATCAGCAGGCACAGGATCAGCAGGCACAGGATCAGCAGGCACAGTAGTGGTCACCAGAACAGCGGGCACGGGATCAGCTGGCATCGGATCAGCGGGCTGAGTAAGAGACACCGGATCAGCAGGCACCGGAACAGCAGGCACTGGGTCAGCGGGCACTGGAACAGCAAGCACTGGGTCAGCAGACTGGGTAGTGGTCACCAGAACAGCGGGCACCAGAACAGCGGGCACTGGATCAGCAGGCTCAGTAGGAGGCACCGGATCAGCGGGCACTGGACCAGCAGGCATCAGAACAGCAGGCACTGGATCAGCAGGCTCAGTAGGAGGCACCGGATCAGTGGGCACTGGATCAGCAGGCTCAGTAGAAGGCACCAGATCAGCGGGCAATGTAACAGCAGGCACTGGATCAGCAGGCTCAGTAGGAGGCACCGGATCAGTGGGCACTGGAACAACAGGCATCAGAACAGTGGGCACTGGATCAGCAGGCTCAGTAGAAGGCACCGGATCAAAGGGCACTGGATCAGCAGGCTCAGTAGGAGGCACTGGATCAGCGGGCACCGGAATAGAAGGCACTGGATCAGCGGGCTCAGTAGGAGGCACCAGATCAGCGGGCACTGGAACAGCAGGCATCAGAACAGTGGGCACTGGATCAGCAGGCTCAGTAGGAGGCACCGGATCAGTGGGCACTGGATCAGCGGGCACTGAAACAACAGGCATCAGAACAGCGGGCACTGGATCAGCAGGCTCAGTAGAAGGCACCGGATCAGTGGGCACTGGATCAGCAGGCTCAGTAGGAGGCACTGGATCAGCGGGCACCGGAACAGCAGGCATCAGAACAGTGGGCACTGGATCAGCAGGCTCAGTAGGAGGCACCGGATCAGTGGGCACTGGATCAGCGGGCACTGGAACAACAGGCATCAGAACAGCGAGCACTGGATCAGCAGGCTCAGTAGGAGGCACCGGATCAGTGGGCACTGGATCAACAGGCTCATTAAGAGGCACCAGATCAGCGGGCACTGGATCAGCAGGTATCAGAACAGCAGGCACTGGATCAGCAGGCTCAGTCGGAGGCACCAGACAAGCGGGCACTGTAACAGCAGGCATCAGAACAGTGGGCACTGGATCAGCAGGCTCAGTAGGAGGCACCGGATCAGTGGGCACTGGAACAACAGGCATCAGAACAGCGGGCACTGGATCAGCAGGCTCAGTAGAAGGTACCGGATCAGTGGGCACTGGGTCAGCAGGCTCAGTAGGAGGCACTGGATCAGCGGGCACCGGAACAGCAGGCACTGGATCAGCGGGCTCAGTAGAAGGCACCAGATCAGCGGGCACTGGAACAGCAGGCATCAGAACAGTGGGCACTGGATCAGCAGGCTCAGTAGGAGGCACCAGATCAGTGGGCACTGGATCAGCAGGCACTGGAACAACAGGCATCAGAACAGCGGGCACTGGATCAGCAGGCTCAGTAGGAGGCACCGGATCAGTGGGCACTGGATCAACAGGCTCAGTTAGAGGCACCAGATCAGCGGGCACTGGATCAGCAGGCATCAGAACAGCAGGCACTTGACCAGCAGGCTCAGTAGGAGGCACCAGATCAGCGGGCACTGTAACAGCAGGCATCAGAACAGTGGGCACTGGATCAGCAGGCTCAGTAGGAGGCACCGGATCAGTGGGCACTGGATCAGCGGGCACTGGAACAACAGGCATCAGAACAGCGGGCACTGGATCAGCAGGCTCAGTAGAAGGCAACGGATCAGTGGGCACTGGATCAGCAGGCTCAGTAGGAGGCACCGGATCAGCGGGCACCGGAACAGCAGGTACTGGATCAGCGGGCTCAGTAGGAGGCACCAGATCAGCGGGCACTGGAACAGCAGGCATCAGAACAGTGGGCATTGGATCAGCAGGCTCAGTAGGAGGCACCGGATCAGTGGGCACTGGATCAGCAGGCACTGGAACAACAGGCATCAGAACAGCGGGCACTAAATCAGCAGGCTCAGTAGGAGGCACCGGATCAGTGGGCACTGGATCAACAGGCTCAGTAGGAGGCACCAGATCAGCGGGCACTGGATCAGCAGGCTGGGTAACAGGTATAATTGTATGTGTTGGGAAAAATCTCCTTTTCTTTTTAGGTTTAGATACAGAAATCTTGCTAGTGGTTGCAGGGCTATGAATAGATTGTGAAGTAGATGGAAGCGAAATGGCAGTATTGGGAGATGGTGGAAAAGGAGAAACAGTTACAGAGGAGAATTTCTGAGAGGTTGCTAGGGGCAACAGAGTAGTAGAGGAAGTTTTCACAGAGTTAAATGCAGGAAAAGTGCAACTCGTTAAGCCAGGATATGAACAAGCAGTGGAAAGCAAACCATACCTAACTGCAGCTGTGGTTGCTACAGGTAACGGAGAGGAGAAACTTTGAGAAAACTGGTGTCCAGAGGCAGAAGTGGATTGGTGTGAGTTAGCTGATGCTAAATTGGAAAGATCTGACCAGGTTTGCAGTAAGGCCTGAACAAAACTCAATTTACAACCCCCTTGTCTGATTAGAGAATATACAGCATTCATGCAATCCAACAGGGCCTCTGGAGAATACACTGAATAATGTTCAATAAAATAGGGTTTATCATCTTCCAAGAGCCACACAAGAGATACCACCTGAGAGACACTAAAAGGAGGAGAATAATCATCACCACCCTTAGGGGTATTAGATAAAGCCAACTCTGCACAGAGCTGAATAAGTGGCTGAATCTCTTTGAACAAAACTCTGCCTTTGTCAACAAACGAGTGGGACAGACGGATGCATTCCAACAACTGCTCGCTAGTGTAAGTTTTCAAAATTTGGCGACAATATTCCCTGTCTTCTGTTACAAGCAAAGAAAAATAAAAGACCTCCTCTGACTGCATCTTGCAACAACCAGAAAATTCTTAATTCCCAGGTGCAACCGATCTGATCGTTAGTGGCTTCAGTATTCTGTCAGGGATACCACATGCAGGCATCCAGCAAGGGTGATCAGATCAGTTGGCTGCACCAAGGAATCAGGACCCAGATGGATAAAGATGTAAATAAGTTTATTAAGCAAAATGACACACTCCAATACCAACACCAGTGACCATAAACAAGTAAACAAAATATAAATGATAACAGTACAAAACCCCAATAGAACCTAACAAACTATATACAAAGGGATGGAGCAAACAATTGCAGGACAGGACAGGAACAGGAGACAAGGAAAGCAGGGAGCCAGGTAAAGGAAGCAGGATGCAGGGAACAGGACTCAGGATCAGGATACAGGTTTCAGGATACAGGATACAGGATACAGGATACAGGTTTCAGGATACAGGTTCAGACAGGGACACGGCTAGCAGAGAAAATACTGAAGCACTGAGCCTCAGTGAAGGGCGGGCTTATATTCCCTCAGCAGTCCTCCTCAGGTGCAGCTTAATTAAAAGAACAGTCCAGCTGCTGGGAGACACCCGCTGGTGGGCCCTGGAACTGCGCCCCTCAGTTCCAGGAACAACAGTGCCACCAGCAGGTGACCCACGTAATGACACAGATCCTGACATCTATCCACTTTCGGTAGCGGAGAATGAGGCCATGGAGGAGTACGTGAAGGAGGCACTTTCACGCGGACACATTCGCAAATCCTCGTCCCCGGCAGGGGCTGGATTTTTCTTTGTGAAAAAGAAGGGCAGTGAGTTGAGGCCTTGCATCGATTACAGGGGTCTCAATCGCATCACGATCAAGAACGCTTACCCGATACCCTTGATTTCCGAGCTGTTCGATCGCCTTAAAGGGGCCACGGTCTTTACCAAACTCGACCTGAGGGCGGCATATAACCTCGTAAGGATCAAGGCGGGCGATGAGTGGAAGACCGCGTTTAACACCAGGACCGGTCATTGTGAATCCTTGGTTATGCCCTTTGGGTTGTGCAATGCGCCCGCAGTCTTTCAGGAATTCATCAACGATGTTTTCCGTGACCTGTTGCAGCAGTGTGTGGTGGTCTATTTGGATGACATCTTGGTATATTCTGAATCCATGGAGACCCACATTCTGGATGTCAGACGAGTGTTGCAACGGTTACGAGAGAACAAGCTGTTCGGTAAGCTTGAGAAATGCGAATTTCACCGATCCCAGGTAACCTTCTTAGGTTACATCATTTCCGCTGAGGGGTTCTCCATGGATCCTGAGAAGGTTTCGGCTGTCTTACAGTGGCCCCAGCCCAGTGGTCTTCGCTCCCTGCAGCGCTTTTTGGGCTTCGCCAATTATTATCGGAAGTTCATCAGGGACTTTTCCATGCTAGCCAAGCCTCTCACGGATCTGACCAGGAAGGGCAGTAATTCCCAGGTCTGGCCGCTCGAG
Organism: Pelophylax lessonae; assembly: GCF_965119305.1. NCBI lineage: Eukaryota > Metazoa > Chordata > Amphibia > Anura > Ranidae > Pelophylax > Pelophylax lessonae. Next base: position 250,185,320 of record NC_138772.1, read on the forward strand.
GCCATCCGAGCTTTTGAGGCTCTAAAGTCCGCCTTTGTGTCGGCTCCGATTCTGTCGCATCCCAACCCTGGGTTGCCCTTTGTCCTCGAGGTGGACGCGTCTGAGACGGGAGTAGGCGCCCTTCTGTCTCAGCGTAGAACACCAGAGGGTCCTCTGCTTCCTTGTGGGTTTTACTCTCGGAAACTGTCTTCCGCGGAGTGCAACTATCAGATTGGTGACAGGGAGTTATTGGCCATCGTGCAGGCCCTTAAAGAATGGAGGCACTTGCTCGAGGGTTCGGTGGTTCCGGTCCTCATCCTGACGGACCACAAGAATCTGACCTACCTTTCTGAGGCCAAGAGATTGACACCACGTCAGGCCAGATGGGCTCTGTTCTTGTCACGTTTTAATTACGTGGTCTCCTACCTACCCGGTTCCAAGAACATCAGGGCGGATGCCTTATCACGGCAGTACTCCGACCTGTCCAGGGAGGAGTCGATTCCGACTTCGGTCATACCTCCGAATCAGATCCTGGCCGCCATTTGCACCAGCCTGACCTCTCCCCTGGGTGAGCAGATTTGGCGGCTCAATCTGGTGCTCCCTCTGGGAGACCCAACGGCAGATGTTTTGTGCCTGAGGAGTTGCGCACTCGGTTGTTGCGAAACTACCATAACTCCAAGACCGCGGGGCATCCTGGAAAGAATCAGCTGTCCTGGGCTGTTTCACGTCTGTTCTGGTGGCCTTCCCTACGTTCCGACATCGCCGCATATGTAGCGGCATGCTCCGTTTGTGCCCAGAGTAAGTCCCCTCGGCACCTTCCGTTGGGCCTTCTGCAACCCATAGCCACCGGGGAGCGCCCATGGTCACACCTGGGGATGGACTTCATTGTGGACCTCCCTGCATCCCGAGGCCATACGGTCATTCTCATGATTGTGGATCGGTTTTCCAAAATGTGCCACTGTGTTCCTCTCAAGAAGTTACCCTCTGCACAGGAGTTGGCCACGATTTTTGCCAGGGAGGTCTTCCGGTTGCACGGTTTGCCCAAGGAGATTGTGTCGGATCGGGGGAGTCAGTTTGTGTCCAGGTTCTGGCGTGCCTTTTGCTCCCAGTTGGGGATTCATCTCTCCTTCTCCTCGGCCTACCACCCTCAGTCCAATGGGGCCGCAGAACGATCCAATCAGGCCTTGGAGTAATTCCTTCGTTGCTATGTCTCCGATCACCAAGACAATTGGGTTGACCTCCTGCCTTGGGCTGAGTTTGCCAGGAACACGGCGGTGAACTCTTCCTCTGGGACGTCTCCCTTCATGGCCAATTATGGGTTCCAACCTGCCGTGTTACCGGAGGTATTCTCTCCCCAGGATATTCCGGCTGTGGAGGATCACCTTTCCGTCCTACGTGCTTCTTGGGTACAGATCCAGAAGTCCCTTGAGGTCTCTGCGCAGCGCCAGAGACTCCAGGCTGATCGCAGACGAGCGCCTGCTCCTTCCTACCAGGCCGGAGACCGTGTATGGTTGTCCACCCGCAACCTCAACCTTCGAGTGCCCACTCCCAAGCTGGCGCCTCGCTTTGTTGGTCCCTTCCGAGTGCTTCGCAGGGTAAACCCGGTAGCCTATGCCCTTGCGCTTCCTCCTGGCATGCGGATCTCCAACGTGTTTCATGTCTCCCTGTTGAAGCCACTGGTGTGTAATCGTTTCACTTCCTCGGTTCCTCGGCCTCGTCCGGTCCAAGTGGGCAATCGTGAGGAGTATGAGGTGAGCAATATCCTGGACTCACGCCTGGTCCGCGGTCGGGTGCAGTTTTTGGTTCATTGGCGTGGTTATGGTCCAGAGGAGCGTTCCTGGGTTCCCTCCGCAGATGTCCATGCTCCTGCCTTGCTCCGTGCCTTCCACGCACGCTTCCCTCAGAAACCGTTCTTTACTCCGCGGAGGAGGGGCCCTTGAGGGGGAGGTACTGTCATGGTCTTACCTTCTTGCTGTTCTCCTTTGTTTGACATGTGCTGGCGGCCATCTTGGTTTCTGGGTTTCTTGTAGCCTCCCACTCTGCGGCTCCTCCTTCCCACTGGGAGGAGCTGGATGCCTAGCTCATATATATATAGGAGGTCTGTGGCTTCAGTTCCTTGCTTGGTCCTCCTGTGTTCACATGCTTCTAAGACTGCTGCTGCTTCTGGTTCCTGATTCTGGCTTCGTCTGACTACCCTGTTGGGTCCTGATCCTGGCTTCGTCTGTCTTCCCTGCTGGTTCCTGATCCCGGCTTCGTCTGACTACCCTCCTGGTTCCTGACCTCTGGCTTCGCAAGGACTCTGCCTTGGTTTCGCCATCCGTTTGGACTTTTGCTTTACAGCTTGATTTTCAATAAAGCCTTCTTATTTTCACTTATCTGTTGTTGTACGTTTGGTTCATGGTTCCGTGACACCTACGCTAGGGATAAGTGCTAGGCATTCCAAACTGTGGTCACAAAATGGTCAAATGGTTTCCCAGAGTCAGCAGCTATGAGCTATGTAGTGTAACTGCAGGGTAATCACAGCCCATGGGTTCCGTATGATATGCTGAATTTAAGTACAGATGCTAGGCTGAAGAATGGTTATCCATATATTCCTATCTTGATCTCATGACAACTATCACGATTTTTTGTATTCACCCTCAGATTTGGGAGTTAGGAATGTGTAGTCAGCTCTCAGTGAGATCAAATTGATGCAGCCATCAAGGGAGCCCTATGAAGAAGAGCAGCTGTCCATACAATTGTCTCATGTGATCCAGACTGAAATGATGTCCGGTATATGGGGTGGGTGGCTAAAGAGAGAGTCAAAACAGGCTTAATGTGGTGAAAGTGCTGCAGGATACGTGGTCTAGACTTACTGAATGGCTAGTACAGCAGGACAGTCCGACTTACAGACATTCAACTTAGCCAAAGGTCCATCATCACTTGACTGCAGCTCATGAACAACATTTCAGGCAACATAGCTAAGTAGTGGCTATTGGTCATTGAAAGGTATTTTTCAGTGACATATAAAGGAACCGTCTTACCAGTTCTCCTCGGTGCCACTACCGACCAGCCAACTTGCTCCACATACTTGTGTCCGTGCCCATTAGTTGTTCGGATAAGGATGCAGAAAGTATCCAGATGGATAGGGATCGTATTCACCACAGTACTTCAAACCGCCTGTTCAAGGACACCTCTTATTTCGTCAGGTAGCCGTTCTGTTCCCGATGTAAGCCACGCCACATTACCCTCCGTGACCCGGAAGTCGGTCTTCACATGTATCTCATTGGCCTCGGCTGTACCGGCTGCAGTATTGGCTGTGTCCACAGTGCCGTGTTTGGGGCGAAGGATGGGGGGCGGGACGTCAAGTGTGTGACGTCAACGCGTTTCGCGTGTGTGACGCACGCTTCCTCAGGACCTTGTGACCACAGTTTGGCATGCCTAGCACTCATCCCTAGAGTAGGTAGTAGTGAACACAAGTCACGTGGTGACGGATCACTCCCCACACCCGGGATTTAGTGCTGAGTTTGGTGGCTGGGTTTGGGGGAGGAGGGGGACTTTAGAGTGTGTTTACCATCTTGTCGTCCATCTAAACCCACCCGGGTTTTCAAGGTCAACATTGCACAGTATATCATGGTGTCTTCTCCATGGAATTTTATATTTTTTGTAGATTCTATCACCATCAATAAAATTCATTTTTGCACGTTAACCTGTGTGAGCCCCGTCTATGCAGCCTTTCTGAGGTTGGTCTTCACCGCCTCTATCTCCCCTTCTTGTTGGCTCATATTCCTGCCATTGTATAGTGCGGGAGTCCGCGGGGGAGCCTCTTTTTTTTTAATATTTTTACATTTAGCCCTATTCAGGGGCTTATATTAAAGGTTATTTTACCATTTTACGCTATGAGGAGTTTGCTCTCCGTTTTTGTTTTCTTTTTCCTGGAGGAACGTTAATTGGAGGACTGGCTGGAGAATATATCATGGTCATGGAGACCACCAAAACTTTATTTGATCCCCTTGCCATATGGTAAGAAGGATCAACACCGTCTGGTAAGTGGGAATTTTACACTGAAAATTCATGGAGGGAGTCACTATCCCTGTCAATAGGATTCACTTTCACGACGCATCTGGCCAATGTGACAGGAAGATTGTGTCGTGTCTCTTGGAATCTATGGAGGATTTATGTTGAGACTGTTGTCACTGGACTTTAATTTAAGTTTTGTGTGCAATGGGTTATAGGGGTCACATAATTTTTTCCAATTGTTTCCTTTTTTTTGTTGTTGCACAAGCATTCACATTGCGTATTCTCATTTCTTCATGATGGATATTATCTTCACACTGTTCATTGGTGATTTTGTGGAGGGGATTTTTGTTTATTTTGTAGAGCTAGCACTATTTATCTCATAGAGTGTATCACTCTTGCAACTTTTTATTAAACATAGAGGTGGTATGAAATTTGGAGAGATACATTACTTACGGGTGTAGCACCCTCCTAGTCAGTTACTAGGTAGAGAGTATAGTTTTGACTCTGTCTGCCTATCAAAGGAGCAGCAGGCAAAATCTATATTGTTCTCTGCTTAACAGAGAGCAGGATCTGTGAGTCAGGTCTGCTCAGTGTGCCCAGTGTGCCCAGTGTGTGATTCATCTGATCTTAGGGAGTGTCCCCAGCTGATCCAACGGGGAAGCACATAGGATGCTGGAGGGAAACCTAACCAATGACACACAGGCTTTTGGTACTGCCCCAGGAATTGGCACAGACAGTTGGTCTCGGTGCATTATGGAGCAGGGTATAAAAAGCCACAGGCACATGAGGTAGAGGTCTTTGGCGGGAAGCAGAGTCCCAGAAGGAGGGAGATGGCTGCCTCCTCTTCTGCAGCAGTTGATGATGGTCACAGGCAGTAAGCCTGGTGCATCTACTGTGTGGAGCTGAACCCAGAGGTCCAGAACAACTGTATAGTGAGTACAGAGGATCTTGCCTAGGGGTCTGCCCAGGAAGGGGACCACCCTGGGTAGCACAGTCAGTGGACAGGTGTCAGCTAGTACAGAGAAAGGGGGTACTGGGGGAGTACCCTGAAGAGAAACACAAATAGAAACATTTATCTCAGCTTCATTCAAGTGGCAGGATGAAGTAGCGGCCTTGCCGCATTCTCAAGTTAGAAGTCCTCTGAAATGTGAATAGTTAACAGTTGGAGTATCCCACTCATCCCTTCTCTCATCCCAATATAAATAAAACAAAAAAACAACAACGGAACCTTGGTAACCCAGATGTTTTGGAACTACATTTCCCATGATGCTCATGCACTCTGCAGTGTAGTTGAGCATCATGGGAAATGGAGTTCCAAAACATCTGGGGTGCCAAGGTTCGCCATCACTGCCCTAGACTGATCATTGACTGAGCCAAGCACTTAAAGTATTAAGATTTCTGCAAGCAGTTGCTACGGGTAACCCAGGGGAATCCAAAAGTGTCATTCTTTAGCAGTCCTTTAGGGGGCGGTCTTACATTTGGGGGATATGCAAACAGACAAAAAATGTTGCCTAAAAACATCATCCTTTCTCAAGAAATGTGCTGGAGTGCTGGAGAGGAGAGTGAGGCCTGCTCTACAGGAGATAGGGAGAATGGGATGAAGAGTCAAGTTCACAGTGATGGTTGCCAGCGGCAACGGATGGATTTTTGTTGGGACTGTAATTTGTTCTCTCAAGAAATGAGCAGGAGAGTTGGATATGGAGAGTTGCATCACGCTGTGCAAAAGGACCTTTATCTGCTTAACAGTGAAGGGTGCAAGTGTGGACAGAGAAAATGACAGCCCAGGGCACGTAGATTGGTGTGCCAGGGCCAAGTTTGTGCCAGTACTATACAGAAAATTGTTGACGGTTCAACTAATGACAGCGGGACACTTTTCCCAGATAGTGGCAAGGAGAATGCTGTAGAAAAAATTGCTGACCGTGCAATTAATGACAGCGGGACAGCATGGCGAGTATTGCCTGTACAAGTGCTATGAAGAGGAATGTTGGCTGTGCAATGTCTGACAGCGGGACAATTCTCCTAAATAGCAAAGGGGGTGAGTTGGCCTGGAGAGATGGAGGTGCAACTGGGGCCCAGGTACAGGCAAGGATGGTGGATTGAAAATTTATATACAAGGTATATCCCACGCGCCAAGGAATATATTTTAAAATTATTAAATATAAAATAGACTCAAATTATTTCAAATGGATACAAATAGCAGCCGCTATATATAGAGAAGGTGATTAAAATGTATATGATCTCGAAAGGAGATCAAATATAGCGCTTGCTTAAAACTCTGATTTCTAAATAAATATTTTAAAGCATCAGATAACCATAAAAATCCTCTCATTAGTGTTATGAATCTGTGCAAGGTGTGCAAAACAGTGCAAATAAATAAATACAAATTCATACGATGTGTAAAAAGTATATAATTTTTTTTTATATATAATGGAAGACCTCTCTCTATAAATTGTATAAATATAGTAGCAATAAATAATTAGTTAATAATGTGTAATTAAACAAAAATATATAAAAATATAAAAATATATTGTCCCAAATGTAAAGGTGACTTCTGTGTTACAAAACTCTATATTAAATATGTAATCATATAAAAGTCCATTCAGTATAAAGTGGCTAATGTGCTTCAAATTAATCCACAAATATTAAAGTGACTCCTGTGCTGGTAAATATTGTCCTTAGTAGCAGATGTGTTCTCAATTTCAAGATATAAACAGTTTATCCATCCGGCAAAATCCCTTAGTAAATGAGTGAATTAAATCACTTACCAGAAAGAATGGGTTCTGTATGCCGTATGGCCCTGGTCCCCAACCCTGGTCCTCAGGGCCCACTAACAGTCCAGGTTTGCAAGATAACTGAAATACATCCCAGGTGATATAATTTGCTGCTCAGTGATTGCAGTACTCTAGTCTGCATCTCCCCAAGGTAATACTTAAAATCTGGCCTGTTAGTGGGCCCTGAGGACCGGAGTTGAGGACCACTGCCGTATGGCACCAGAACCTTTCAGGCTTGTAAGAGCCCTCTGGGCTTGGTGGATGTTACCCCTCCGATTGATCCTCCGGGTTCCTGGGATGCCTGGGATACCTCTCTGCTGACTTCCAGACCGTGTTAAAAGGAAAAAGAAAAAGGGCTCCAAATGGTGTGATAAAGTTTTTAAGAGTCTTTATTTCCAAAAAGTGATTAAAATTGAAATAGCCGCATCACTGGTGGTCTAGCGGTGCGGGTTGCTCAGTCCTCCTCGCGGAATAACGCTGGAAACAACCCACTTCCGGCTTGCGTTCCACCTGCCGTGACGCAAAGACGATGTGCGGTTCAAGCTGACACGTTGCACAGTGAACAGCACAGTGGTGACCGGACTTAAATGCAGGAAACTCCGCCTCACGCTACCGCCCTCATCTAGATGGCCGGAAGCGGCCGGAATTCCGAGTGTGTCCCCATACTATTAATTTAGGCTGCTTCTCTTCGTGTTAGATGTCTAATTTTTTCCTTAACTGCAACTAGAGAAGACTAGCAACCCGCATATCGCTTGTATGGTTGTTACATTCATTAAAAACATAGCATTTGTGCAAAAGGAATTATATGATACATAAAATTACATAGTAAAAAATTATTTCAGCATTTGTTTCCAATTTCTTTTTGCGAACAATTGGCATCAAGGATGTTTCTACAGATAACACAAGGGTGTAGATATGGGCGCTAAATATGCACCCAGCGATGCCAACCTGTTTTTAAGTAAGTGGGAGGAGGAGGAGATTTTTAGTAAGCACAAGCACATCGATGGCTTACACACATACAAAAGATTTATTGATGACATTTTTATTATATGGGCAGGATCAGAAGAAACGCTACAGAAGTTCATCGAAGATATAAATGTCAATAAATATGAAATAAAGTTTACAGGAGTTTGGGACAAGAAGGCTGTGAACTTCTTGGACCTTACTATAACTCGGCAAGAAGGAAAAATAACAACCAGAACACATTTTAAATCAACGGATAGGAATAGCTATATACCCACCCACAGTTGTCATCACCGAAATTGGATCAAAGGTATACCAAAGGGACAAATGCTTAGATTAAAAAGGAATTGTGGAGATCAACAGATATTGGAATAACAGACACAAATGTTGATGACAAGATTCAGGGAAAAGGGATACAAACCAAAGGATTTAGAAAAGGTGAAAAAAGAGGTGGAACAAATAGATAGAGGAAAACTATTGAAAGAAAAAACAAAACAGAATAAGGAGTATGGACTTGTTTTATTACTAATTTTAATGTTCGCCATTAAGAAATTGAGCAAATTATACAAAAGCACTGGCACCTTCTTTTAAGAGATGAACAACTCAAAGACATACTCCCGGAATGACCAAAATTTATTTATAGACGAGGCCCTAATCTGAGAGACAAACTTGCCAAGAACGTTCCGAACCCCCCAAAAAAACTGTGCACTTTTTTCGACATAAAAGGTTTTTATACTTGTGGGAGATGCAAACCCTGCAAAACCGTGAAAATAAGGAAAAACATAACTTTGGAATTTACATCAAAACCACGAATAAAACATACAAAATTTAAAATTTAATAACTTGCCAAAGCACGCATGTAACATATTTATTGACGTGCCCCTGCAAGTTACAGTATGTGGGTCGAACTACAAGGAATCTAAAAACACGCATTGGGGAACACATAGACAACATCAAAAAGGGGTTCAAATACCACAGCGTTTCCAACCATTTTCGGTTGAAACACAATAAAGACCCCACTCTACTTACCTTTTGCGGCATTGACATTATAGAACCTCATTGGAGGGGGAAGAACATGAGGATTGCAGTTTCGCGTAATGAAACAAAGTGGATATATCTATTATCTACGTTACACCCCAAAGGAATGAACATCGACATGGATATAAACTGTTTGATATCAAACCCTTAAATTAGATTAATTTATAGCCTCACCACTTTGAACACATTCAATAAATTATTTGAACACTTTTTATGTTAGCTCTATATTCCTCATTTATTTAAAAATGTATTCTATTTATTCACACTAAAATGATTTTTACACACAAATTTATTTAATAATATATTGCTCTAATATTTTCACGAAAATAATCTATGAAAAATAATAAAAAATTGTATCATTTTTTGGCCAATAAAATCACTCAAATATATCACGGTAAGACACCAGAAATAATTTAATAACAATTTAATACTATTATGATCAATTTTAGACACTTTATTTTGCACTTAATTTATTTATTCCATGACAGGGGATCCATAATAACAATAACGCAAAATGCTGCTATTTACACACATGTATTCTTAATAAATAGATGAATTGATTTGTATTTATTTATTCATGGTCTTACTGTTTTTATACAATTACATTTTAGGGTCCTTTCACACGGCCGCTCCGTGTGTCCGCAAATCATCCTATTTTTTTGCGGATGAATTGCGGACATCAATGTAAGTGAATGGCATTGCGGATGTCAGCGGAATACCATCCGCTGACATCCGATTTTCCTCCTTTCAGTTCTGTTCCGTTTTTACGAATGGAACAGAACCCCATTTTTCCATCCGTGTAAAAAACGGAAAGGAAGGAAAATCGGATGTCAGCGGTGTCATCCGCTGACATCCGCAATGCCATATACTTACATTATGTCCGCATATCATCCGCAAACGGATGGGATGATATGCGGGCACACGGAGCGGATGACGGAAATGTCATCCGCTCCGTGAAAAGAAAAAAAAAAAGTCCCGCAGCGGACTTAAGCAGCGGAGCGGCCGTCTGAAAGGAGCCTTATAGTTAACATTTATTTATTTATATTTTAAGTAATTTGGGGTAATTTTTATGTATCATATACTTTTTATACATTTATTGTAATTGTTCGCAAAAAGAAATTGGAAACAAATGCTGAAATTAATTTTTTACTATGTAATTTTATGTATCATATAATTCCTTTTGCACAAATGCTATGTTTTTAATGAATATAACAACCATACAAGCGATATGCGGGTTGCTAGTCTTCTCTAGTTGCAGTTAAGGAAAAAATTAGACATCTAACACGAAGAGAAGCAGCCTAAATTAATAGTATGGGGACACATTCGGAATTCCGGCCGCTTCCGGCCATCTAGATGAGGGCGGTAGCGTGGGGCGGAGTTTCCTGCATTTAAGTCCGGTGTTCCGTGAAAAAACCATACCCGTGAGAAAACCATACCCTCGTCACTTCCGGTGCAGCTACGGAGGGTATGGATTTCTCACGGTACTTCCATTTGCGGCGGTTCGATTAAAACTGCTCCTCTGCAACATAAATCATCTCCGCTCCTTCCCCTGTCACTTCCCTCATCTCCGGTAATAATTATAAAAGCGGATCACAGAGCCGCGATCGCCGTCATTTACCTCTCATACACCCGCCGCCGCTTTTATATTTATTACCGGAGATGAGGGAAGTGACAGCGATAGGAGAGGAGATCTTTGATGTTGCAGCCGAACTGTTTTAATATACCCGCCGCAAGCATTAAATTACACACAGTCCCGTGATTATTTCATGCCCTCCGAGCATGCGCACTTGTCACATTCTTTGATTGTCAATTAGGTATCCGGGGCTCTGAGCATGCGCACTGCTGCGCTGCTCAGTTGTTTCCCACAGGAAGTGACGACGGTATGGTTTCTTCACAGGGTATGGTTCTTTAACTTTACACCGGTCACCACTGTGCTGTTCAAGCTCTGAGGACGTCACCGGAAGTGACGAAACGCGTCAGCTTGAACCGCACATCGTCATTGCGTCACGGCAGGTGGAACGCAAGCCGGAAGTGGGTTGTTTCCAGCGTTATTCCGCGAGGAGGACTGAGCAACCCGCACCGCTAGACCACCAGTGATGCGGCTATTTCAATTTTAACCACTTTTTGGAAATAAAGACTCTTAAAAACTTTATCACACCATTTGGAGCCCTTTTTCTTTTTCCTTTTAACACGGTCTGGAAGTCAGCAGAGAGGTATCCCAGGCATCCCAGGAACCCGGAGGATCAATCGGAGGGGTAATATCCACCAAGCCCAGAGGGCTCTTACAAGCCTGAAAGGTTCTGGTGCCATACGGCATACAGAACCCATTCTTTCTGGTAAGTGATTTAATTCACTCATTTACTAAGGGATTTTGCCGGATGGATAAACTGTTTATATCTTGAAATTGAGAACACATCTGCTACTAAGGACAATATTTACCAGCACAGGAGTCACTTTAATATTTGTGGATTAATTTGAAGAACATTAGCCACTTTATACTGAATGGACTTTTATATGATTACATATTTAATATAGAGTTTTGTAACACAGAAGTCACCTTTACATTTTGGACAATATATTTTTATATATTTTTGTTTAATTACACATTATTAACTAATTATTTATTGCTACTATATTTATACAATTTATAGAGAGAGGTCTTCCATTATATATAAAAAATTTTTATATACTTTTTACACATCGTATGAATTTGTATTTATTTATTTGCACTGTTTTGCACACCTTGCACAGATTCATAACACTAATGAGAGGATTTTTTATGGTTATCTGATGCTTTAAAATATTTATTTAGAAATCAGAGTTTTAAGCAAGCACTATATTTGATCTCCTTTTGAGATCATATACATTTTAAAGGATGGTGGATGACTTTCATGCCGGCTGAGCTGAGATGGAGCGGGAATGAAAAAGTTACTGTACCGGGCAGGAAAGCACGCGCTGGAGAGATCTGCCCAGCAGGAGGAGCCACCACCAAAGAGTCAGCTAAACTGGAGTTGTGGGTGGAGACGCCGCCCATGCACAGCCAATCCAGAAAGAGGAGGGGAGCCTATAAATTATTTCTACTTTCGGTGGAGCTGAGAGGGAGACACGTGTGTGGAGGAGCAAGATGCCGTGTGCCGGAGTGAGCAGGAACACGGAGGCTATCCCACGTGTTGGCAGAGATCCTGCGGAGCAGACCGGAAAGCCAACATCGATCCTGTGGGACATTGGGGTGCGATGGGTGCCCGATAGAAGACTGGCATTGTGTATTGGAGCAGGCGTGGAACATTTGGGCCTGGTATGTAGTCAGTGTCTGAATGTTACTATGCTGATGCAAGTGTGGGGCCAGTGCAGGCACTGTGGCAATCTACTGCAGCGGGCAGAGAGGAGTGAAGATCAGCCCAGGAGACTGAGTGTGACACGGGTCACTCATGCTCTGTCGGCTTCTGACTCCGGACTCTTTATGGGCAGAGGAAGAGGAATGCTCAAAATGATGATGGAACTGGGCTCTGTGACATCTGCCGGTGCAACAGTGTGCAAGATGAGAGAAGCCCATACTTCTGAGGCTGTGTGCATTCAGTTAGTGAGGGCCGGGGAGCGGCCACTTGATGTACAAAAGACTGCAGTGGCAGATACCAGGTCTGCTCCAGTAAAGTCAGAGGGGAATAGATGGCATGCGGTGACCAGGGCTGCAAGTGCAAGCAGCGAGGAAGAGGCCGGGGTCATTGATGTGGGGTCTCCCAGTTTCCAACATTGTTCTGGATCCTTGGAGGAGGGAATGGATGTCTGGAAATCGGAGTCAGAGACCGAGTGGGACTGGGGGTTGGATGAGCGGAGCAGTTCGGCCAGTCCAGGTGTTCTTGATGAAGAGACTAGGGATTCTGTGGTGCGGGGACAGTGCGCCAAGAATCTGGGGTTCTGTGATGCCTATTCTAATCGGGTTCCAGATCTATCCCCGCCTTAGAACCTATGCCCGTGCTCGGGTTCAAAATGAGGCCTACGCAACTCTCATCAATAAGGAGGAGGCCCTATATTCCCCACCTGGGAGAGACAATAAACAAACCCTCCCCGGGTTCTCCAGGGTGCAACAGCTAATACAGAGGAAGGGGACTATCCTTATGCTCCAAGGGAGAAAGAGACCCTTGCAGAAGGAGGACTCTTGTAATACTGCTATGCTAAAAAGGGAGATGCTTTGGGCCTTCGGGCCAGGATCATACAACACTTCAAGTGAAAAAAGACACTTTTATAGAGAAGTTTAGGCCATCAGACTGAAGAGTAGAATTCTTTATTGCCTTGAGAAACTTCTGTTGGGCCAACGGGCCAATAATTTAACTTTGTTAGGTTGCTGCCCAAGAAAATAGGGTAGTGGCCTGGGGTCTCTTTGGTGGGGGATGCCCTAGTGCATGGGGCCCCTGAAGAGACTGTTAATCCCTACAAGTCAGACAGGTTGCTCAGGCTCCAGCAAATACTCTGTCTTGGAGGAGACATGTTGCCTCAGTGCTGTAGATGTAAGGGACATTGCGAGCACTGGTCGGATGGACTCCGCATGTCTTCGAGAACTTGTGGGAGTGGCTAAAAAGTAGATAGTTAGTTTGGCAGGGTTTGGTCGTCACCTGTACAGGAGTGAAGCTGAACGCCAGGTCAAGACTACAGGAAGTGTCATCTACCAGGATAATTAGCCAGGGATCTTGGGTGAGAAGGTCGCCTCTGAGGAGAGGGCACTCTCACTACATTAGGTAGATTGTTATTAATATGTGAATATTGGAAGTGCTAACCTTTAATTTTCCTTTGCAGACTTGCACAGGATGTCTGGGTCTGGCTAGGCCCTCAACCTTTGAAAGTGAATACTGTAGTTAACTAGTTAGTCAGGTTGACATGTTACTCGCCCAGACATATTTTTGTTTGGTGGGGGGTGCATTACGTTAATGCACCTGATGTGTAAATGTTTGTAATATTTGTACAGTACAACTATATTTTTCTACGTAATTTATTATTTGTACATTTGTTATTTTCCCTTTTCCCCCTTTCTATAAAGGTTTTTTTTATTGAAAACTAAGTTACAGATACATAAATCAAATGATACACAGGAACAAGCAGAAGGCTATAACTAAGACATAAACATTTTGGTATGTATATGCCAAAAGGCAAGCAAAAAAAAAATTGAAGAAAACAATTATTGCAGTGCAAGTGATAAAGTATCAAAATTACAACAAACAAAATAAGGATTTGTACCAAATAATGCGACTAAGGTAACCAAGACTGAAGCTCAGCCAACATGGAAGAGCTACAATCTTACCATGGCAGCCAGGAGGCAAGGAAGAGGTGAAGAAGAGAGGAAAGGAGATAGAGAAAGAGGGACCCCCCCCCCCCAAAAAAAAAAAAAAAAAAAGGAAAAGAAGCTGGTGAAGAAGGAACATTTTATCTGCCATCTAGCATTATGCCAGAAAAAGAAAATACAAGTCAGGTCAATGTGAACATAAATTTTTGTATTCTACAGAGAGAGTAAACACTTGCCAGGGTCCCCATAAGTTGTGGAATTGATCATTATTTTCCTTCCTAATAGCCAGAATTTCTTCCATTTCATAAATTGATTTAACCTTGGATAGCCAGTCGTGCATTGAAGGAATATTTTTAGAGTTCCAATATAAAGGTATGAGCGACTTGGCTGCATTGAGAAGGTATCTAGTTAGAGATTTCTTGTACTTTCTGTACAGAAGTTTATTAATATTGTTGTGGAAATTTTATTAATATTTATGTGGACATTTCTTTAGGATGTATTTTTAGTTAAATTGCCATTATGTCTCCCAGTGTCAGTTTACCGGTAATCGATATGCACAGCGAATATTGCTTTAACTGGCATTGAGGAAAGACCTGTTAGTGGAAATCTTCCATTAGATGGGACTGCACAATACTTGTAGCCTGATTTATGGCAGCGCAAGGAGAAATCCATCACACAAATATATACCCGCCATCCGGGGCCCCGGCTATTTACTGCGGAGATGTTTGTGATGTGGAATTCTTATCATTTTACCAGGATTAATGGCTGGCATTTTTCTGTCATATTTGATCCATAAGATTGAAATACTGCTGCAATTGTCTTATGAAGATATAATAAAGCCCCATTTACTGGAACAATAGCATGATCACTATCAAATATGGTATATATGAACCATATTTGATGGGATCCACTAACAGGTTAGGATGAGTTCATGCTTGGGGATTAACATGGCTGGGTCCATGGGAATCTATCTGGCAGCCATGTTTCTTTGTTCACCTGGCAGTTAAGAGTCTCTGCACATGGCGATATTCATACATAGGCATTCACTCCTCCTTTCCATTTTCCTTTAAATGTATACACGTCCGTGATTGGTGGTCTTGAAGCCACTTCCTGCACCCCCCCCTTTTGTTCACTTGCTGTAAATAAACCTAGCCCTGCTCTAGGACAGACAGAGACTTTCACACTGAAACACTGACAGACACACACAACCACTCACTCTCACGCACACAGACACACACACAGACTCTCACACACTCTCACGCACACAGTGTAATGTTCCGGTACCTCTGGTACCCTTGTTTCCATATTTCTCCTCTCCTAATTGCGTCCCATCTTGTGTAACAAGGGACGCATATACCTTTAAGACCGGATGACATCATTGCCGAGCGCCGCTATGAGCGGCTATTTCAATCGCCGGTTTGCTCTCACTCATCGCTCGTTCAACCGCCATGGTTGGAGCGTCCCGCTGTCTGAAGTCAGCATACCAGTTCGACACGTTCCTGTATCTCGCTACCTGAACCTGTTTTCGGATCCTGTGTCTCGCCACCCGATCACCCCTGGCATGCTGTCTTCACCTTCACCCACATGTTCATCGCACCTACGCCTGAGAAGTCGGAGCTGCTGACATACCTCCCTTGCTGAACTGAAGCCGGAAACCTCGCTGGTGATCCGTATCTCGCTACGGGATCACCCCTCTCCAATGGACACTGTTATTCCTAAACCTATCTAAGTGATAAGTACCCCGCAGGGGATTCTTGCTAACCAATCTCCTACTGTCATCTACTGCAATTACCAAGACTATCTGTATCTATCTATTCACTATCGTCTGCATAGACTGTTAGCTCTTGGGACTACCTTCAACTATCCTTGCACTAGGTTACTCTGTCTAAGTATACTCCATCTGTGTCCTCTTACCATCTGCACTATACTTGACATCAGAACCTATTTGCTTTACCATCACCTGCAACTCTCCTAATACTACTTCTAGTGCTCACCATACAATAGCCTGTCTCTCATCTATATATCCTCATATACTCTGTCCCTCCATTAAACATCTATTAATATATATATAGTATATAACAGGCTGTACACGGTGATGAAGTCCTGAGAGTTGGATATGTTGTTCAACAGATTCTCTACAAGGCTACTGAGTGTAATAATTCTGCAGCTGTAAATCCATCCACAAACAAAAACGCATGAACGTTACACACAGACACACACACATGCACAGTTAAACCCGGCAAATGGCATCACTATGACCCAGCGTGTCTGTTCCTTTCTTGTCGCCAAGCACTTGGTTAACGTTATGCAAAAGAGCTGTACATTCTACTTTTAAGTACAAGGGATTAATGGCGTTTGGCGCGTATTAATATCCACAAGTGCACTTTTCAGCGCAGCAAAGTTTTCAGCGCACCAAACGGGGGTTTCTATGCTCAAAAATCCATTCATTTCCACAACAATATGCAATAAACAACTTGTGGCATCTAACTCAATGCGGGTTTCTGTGATAAATGTTATCCAATGTATAACCTTTGACTAGAATTTTTGTATACCCTGGCAAGACCACCAAAGATGAAGAAATGTGCCTCGAGCGAAGTTACATATCCAACACAAATCAGAGTTTTGGGAGGACCAGGATTTAATTTTGACAGGAGTTATATACCACTGGAACCATATCTTGTAGAAGGTTTCCTGTAAACATGTGCTCAAAGAACATTGATGTGAGAAGGTACAAGCTTTTTCCCATTGTTGATTCGAAAATGAGCTTCCTAGGTCACGTTCCCACAATTGTTTATATCTGTCTGTGAAATCAATAGGTACATCAATAAACCAGCTATAGGATTGTGATGTGGCCTTTTCAACTGGTGTTTGGCTGAGGCAGGTTTTTTCAAAGCTGGTCAAGCAGTGAGTTACCAGTAAGGGTTGGTCATTACTGTCTGTAGGAAGGAATAGAGAAGCATTACCAATACCTGGGACAAAGTCCGGATTGTTCACTACCGGAGTCAAAGGGCTGGGGTTTAGTGATGGACGAACATCGGCCGGGGCAGTTCGCGAACGTTCGCCGCAAACTTTCTCAACTGTTCGCGAACCGCAAGTTCGCGGCGGGCCTCATTGACTTTAATGGGAGGCGAACTTTAAAAACCTTTAGGTCATATTTGCAGCCACAAAATACTTTGTACTTACTAGCTGTGCACAAATAGTCCCACCACATGGACACTGTCATAACAGAAGTATTGCCATTGGAAAAGTTGCCCTAAAAATGTTTTTTTTACAGCAAAAAACTTTTTTATTTTTTTTTCCTAAATCAGCCAGAACTGACAGCAGCCGGTAAATACATGGCAAATACATATAGGGTCCATTCACACGTCTGTAAAATGGGTCCGCATCCCTTCCACAATTTGGCGTAACGTTTACAGACCCATTGATTTTCAATTCCAGTTTGAGAAATTAGGCATTCACAGGATAAAGAAGTAAGTGTCAGCCAGTACAGGCCCCAAAAATTAGCCCACATGCGTTTACCTGACAGGTAAGAATGTTGTATTCTGTGGCTGGAGGTACATTAGGCATTCACAGGAGAAATAAGTAAGTGTCGGCCAGTGTAGGCCCCAAAAATTAGCCCACATGGGTTTACCTGACAGCTAAAAACGTTGTATTCTGTGGCTGAAGGTACATTAGGCATTGACAGGATACAGAAGTAAGTGTCGGCCAGTATAGGCCCCAAAAATTAGCCCACATGGGTTTACCTGACAGTTAAGAATGTTGTATTCTGTGGCTAGAGTTACATTAGGCATTGACAGAAAAAATAAATGTCGACCATGAAAGGCCTCAAAAATTAGGCATTCGATGGACATGAAATGCCTTTTATGCCACTGTATTTACCGAAGACAAGACCCATGAATTGTTGTGGGTGAATGGTGGTCTGGCGGATATTTGTGGCCTGTCATGAGGAATTGTAATCAAACATGGTCTACTGGTCACATGTGTTGAATTCCTCAGAGATCCATGCCTCATTCATTTTTATAAATGTAAGGTAGTCAACACTGTCATGACCTAGGCGAGTGCACTTATCAGTCACGATCCCCCCTGCTGCACTAAACGTCCTTTCGGACAGGAAACTGGACGGGGGGCAAGCCAACAGTTCCATTGCAAATTGTGCAAGCTCTGGCCAGAGGTCAAGCCTGCCCACCCAGTAGTCCAGGGGTTCATCACTCCTCAGAGCATCCACATCGGCCGTTAACCCGATGTAGTCGGACACCTGTTGGTCTAGGCATTCCCTGATGCTGGATCCGGAAATACAGCTGTCAATGGGTCAGCTGAAAGAAGGATCTCATATCTGAAGTGAAAAAAAAAAAATGCAAGACCAGGTTGATGGCGCTGCCAGTATATACCTGCTAATCCGTTTGCTTTCTGATGATGCTAAAATAAATGTTAAAATGTAAAATTGATAAAGTGTGTTGTGCTTCAAAAATAAATATTGAATATGAAATAAAGTGTCGGGTGCTAGAAAAATGGGGTTAAGTGCAAGGAATGGGTGATCCAATTCTGTGAAAAATGTACAATTTTACTGGTGCAAGCTCCAAATATAAATAAATGAAATAGTTCCTAGGTGAATGAACCTTAAAATAAGTAAGCCAACCCGGGAAGGATTGGTAAAAATATTGAATCAACCTAAAATCATATATTATAACATACGTGAACTGTGAGATCTTTAAAAAGTGAAAATCATTAAAAAGTGCAAGTTTGCAATAGGAAACATCAAATGTTAAAACGCAGGTATACAAATAAAACGCTAAAGATGTAACATCAGAACAACAGGTACTGGTAAGTCCGTAATGGCTAAAAAGTCCTAGAGGAAAGGTGAGTCCCACTATGGTGAAACACTCCCTAGATTAGGGGTGCAAAAAAGTGACTGGTGCAGGTGCTCTGGCAGAAGTTATGGTGATACTCGAGTGCCGGTGACCATTCAGTGCTCCCCGCACCCCTTGGACCGCAAATCTGGTGTCCATACATAGTATAAATATATACTGTTAATGTAAAGCAGTTAAAAGCTGCATTTTGGGGAGTTATTGAAAAAAGCAGCGTTTTAGGCCGAAAAAACAGTTGTGCATCCGGCGTTTAAATAATTATTTCCACTCCCTGTAGGGGCGTGGTGAGGTCATGGTGCCGTGAGGCAGCACACAGCGGAGCTACGTGATCCATAGGAGAATCCCCGCCCTGAGCAGCTAGCGTTCCCCATCACGTGGCTGAGACGGCTTAGACAGTATCGGTGGAGGGGGAGCAAAAAAAAACCTAGATCGGAGGAGCCGAGGACGGGGGCGCTTACCTGGAGAAGGTTGGTGGGGGAGCATCAGTTGGGCCCCAGGAGAAGGGGGGTTGCTCCCGCTCTGGCGGGCGGATGCGGTGTCCTCTCCCCGGCCCACAAGTGGCAGTGTGGAAATGGTGCAAAACCCTGTGCAGAGGAGCCGAGGCTGGGTGTTGTTGCCTGGAGAAGGTTGGTGGGGGAGCGCCAGCGGAGTCGGGTTTCAGGAGAAAGGGAGTTACCCCGCTCTGACGGACAGATGCAGTGTCCTCTCCCCGACCCATGAACGGCAGTGTGGAAACAGCGAGACCGAGGACGGGTACGCGACACACGGACATTTCGCAATATTTTGGTGCTCCCCCGTACAGGAAAGCACAGTGGCCCGCTCCAAGATGGCGCCGACACACTCAGGGACGAATACAGCCGCTTCCAAAAAAAAACGGGAAAAACGGTAGTAGTCAGTAGGAACCCCAGGAAATACAGCAGCCACAAAACCCTGGATGGCATGAAATACTCGCCATAATGCCCACAAAACAAGACATCTCAGTAATGGCAACTACAATAGTAAGCGCCCTCACACAAGAAATTAACTCATTAACCACTTTACCACCGGAGGATTTTGCTGTCTTACGTCCAGGCCACTTTTTGCGATTCGGCACTGTGCAAATTTAACTGACAATTGCGCGGTCATGCAACGCCATAACCAAACGAAATTTATGTGCTTTTTTTCCCACAAAAAGAGCTTTCTTTTGGTGGTATTTGATCACCTGTGCAATTTTTACTTTTTGCGCTATAAACAAAAAAAAGCGACAATTTTGAAAAAATAACAATATTTTTCAATTTTTTTTATATGAAATCCCCCCCCCCCCCCAAAAAAATGTAAAAATCAAAATTTTTATCATTTTAGGCCAATTTGTTTTCTGCTACATATTTTTGGTAAAAGAAAATCGCAATAAGCGTATTTTGATTGGTTTGCGCAAAAGTTATTGCGTTTACTAACTAAGGGAAAGATTTCTGTCATTTTTGGTGTTTTTTTTTAACGAGTAATGGCGGCGATCTTTTTTTTTTTTTTTGTGGGACTGCGACATTGCGGCGGACAGATCGGACCCTTGACTGACATTTTTGACACTTTTGGGGGTACCAGTGACATTACTACAGTAATCAGTGCTTTACATATGAACTGTTACTGTAACAATGACACTGGCAGGGAAGGGGTTAATTTTTATTGGTGATCAAGGGGTTAATGTATGCCTGGTGCTTACTAATGTGTGTGGGGGGAGGTGACTGAGTGACACAGGGACAGATCGCAGGTTCAGCTATGCTGAACCCTGCAATCTGACCCTGCCTGTCACTCAGGAGATCTGCTCGCTTTGTTTACACAAGTGGGCGGATCTCCACACTCGATTCCCCGACGATCGGGGAAGAGCGGCGGTTATCACCGCCGCTCCTCCCCTGGCCCGACTCCCGCTGTGACAGAATACAGCGGGAGCGAGCCTCTGGCTGCGCGCGCGCGCCGCCGAGAGAGGGGAATGTCTGGCAACGTAGGTCTACGTCATCAGACGTTATCGAGCCACTTTGCCGCAGTAGAGGCTTAGTGAGCAGCGGTAAAGTGGTTAAAAGGTCAAATGGATAACATGGCTGAAAGGATAGAAGTGGTGGAGACAGGATGTAATGCATTAAGCTCCAGAGTGGCTAATATAGAGGACACTCAAAAAGCTTTTGCTAAGCAAATAATTATATTAAAACTCCAACAAGATGATGGAGAAAACCGAAGTAGAAGAAATAACATACGCTTGCGGGGACTATCGGATACAATCCAAGGCCCAGAGTTAAAATTTAAGGTGATGGCCATACTGAATGAACTTATGGAACTTCCACAGACAGAGGACATCGAGATAGACCGGGTCCACCGGGTTCGGGCCCCACGGAGCATGGGTACAGATTTTCCACATGATGTACTGATAAGGATTCATTTCTATTCTATTAAAGAGAAAATAATGAAAAACGCATGGAATAAAGGTCCGTTTGACTTTGAAGGCTCAACTATAAGGTTACTCCCAGACCTGTCATGATACACTCTTAAGATGTGGGCCAAACTAAAACCGCTACTAGAGGTTATACAGAAGGCTGAAGCTACGTATCATTGGGGCCATCCTTTCCACCTGAAAGTGGTGAGGGAAGACGTTTCATATACCTTACGCTGGCCAGATCAATTACCAGGACTGTTGTCCTTTCTGAAGGTCCCACCAATGGAGGTCCCTGACTGGTTGGGATTACAGGGGTATAAAAACTCCCTGGAACCCCCGCCACTAAGGGGGTAATCCTTAAGGGAATAATGGTTCAAGATACCCATACAAGGAGATAGTACATGCCCCAAGAGGGGCCACAAGAATTCATTAAGGATGAAATCTTATCCTTGTTGGTAATCTGGTTGAGTTAAGACAGAAGGGAAGAATAGGACATTATATTGGGGAAGCAAAATAAATGTAATGAGGAGAGGGGAGGGGGGAGGCACGAGGAGACATAAGGGAAATGGAGGTAAAATTGAGTCAAAGGGGAAGACATGAGTCAAATTTATAATTATAAACACCAGAAATATAATCATTGAGTTTCCAGAGGTAAATATAATGTATAGAGATGTTGATCTCCCTTTGGAGTCAGGTTGGTCACTCGTGCCTCCCACCTCTCCTTTCAGTAATGTTGTGGCGGTCTCTCCGGGGTCACGGATCCGCTTTCGCGGATTAAGTTAAGAATCTTTTTTTTTTTCTTTTCTTGCTCTTGGTTTTTGTATCGAGCCTAATCGTTAACGTGTTTGCCGCATGGAGCGACCCACCCCCACGCCCCTGAATTAGGTAGCGCCTAGTTGCGCAAGGTCAAGGATTGACCAATTAGGGGAAAGGGATAGGAGACAGGGAGGATCAGTGCACTGATACATCCCCCTTGTTTATAATTTTTTTTTCTTTTTCTTTCTCTCCGGTATCCTTGCCCAGGCCTGAGGGTACCCTTCCTTTTAGGTTATTTAGAGAGGTGTAGGGAGTAAATATGATAACCAGAGAAAATAGAACGGGCCTTAAGCTGACTTCATTGAATGTGAGGGGGTTGTCTACTCCAGAAAAACGCATGCGTTTATTGTCTGATATGAGGAGAAGCCATACACAGGTGGCCTTCTTCCAAGAAACATATTTTAAACTTGAAGAAGTACCAAAATTACACAATAGAAACTTCCCATGGGTATATCATGCTCCCTCTCCTATACCAAAATCTAAAGGAGTTAGCGTTGTGATAGCAAAAGAAGTATTGTGGACTCTGAGAGAGTCAAGGGAGGACCCACAGGGAAGATTTCTATTGGTAAAAGGAACAATAGGACAAAGCCTAGTGACTTTCATAAATGTGTATTTTCCCAATACTAACCACATTTTTACAGCAGCTGATGCCAGTGATTCTGGATTTCCGAGAGGGTCTTCTGGTAATGGGAGGAGATTTTAATTTAGTCTCAGAACTCCTGTTAGACACATCACGTGGGTCATCTCATCTTTCGTATGCACGATTAAATGTACTCAGGAAAGAACTCTCCCTCCTCGACCTTATTGATCCCTGGAGGATCATGCATTCAGGTGAGAAAGATTACACACATTACTCCGCAGCTCACAATACATATTTAAAAATAGATCGATTTTTGATCCCTCAGGGAGATCTGAGAAGGGTCTCTTCCTCTAGAATAGACGCTTCTACTATGTCAGATAACTCACCTGTACATATTGTGGTTGACCTGGACTCTGTACCACCAAAACCTCCTACATGGAGATTAAATGAAGCTTTACTATAGTCTCCTGAGATAAGAAAAGAAATAGAAATAGCATTGACAGAATATTTTAGAGTGAATATTGACCAGCAGACTTCTCCATCAGTGGTGTGGGAAGCGCATAAATGCGTCATTAGGGGGGTATTAATGAAGTTAGGAGCCCGGCGTAAACGAGAACAAGCGGAGAGATTAGTGGAATTGAGGTCACGGATAGAAAAATTAAGTGCAACACATAAAAAATCACTGGCAATAGAACATCTTTTACCCCTGACAAAAGCAAGAGAAGAGTTTAACAATCTGCTCTTTCAAAGATCGGTAAGGAGTTTGATCTCCCTGAGGAGACATTACTATGAATTCTCCAACAAACCCGGGGCCATGTTGGCCAGGGCATTATGGGTTCCCCAGAGAAGGACAGTGATTCCACACATCCAATCAAAAAGGGGACAAAAAATTGTAGAGACAGGAGATATGGCAGAGGAATTTGGTACATTTTACCAGTCACTCTATGGAATAGCAGCTTCGAATGAATCTGCTAAAAAAACAAATGTCACCGTTATTGAAGCCCTTGACTATATTAAAGCATCAGGGATGCCCTCGTTAGAGAAGGAAAAAGTTATGGCATTGGAGGGACAGATTTCAGAAGAGGAATTAAATCTTGTCTTAAATCAAAATAAACCGCATAAAGCACCAGGTCCCGATGGATTGACTTTGCCGTATTACAAACAATTTTGGTTATATCTGAAAATTCCCTTATTGTCTCATTTTAACAGCATCGGCAAGAGAGGATCAATGCCAATGGATTGCCTACGGGCATACATTACCCTTATTCATAAGGAGGGCAAAGATCCATCGGTATGCGGAAATTACCGTCCCATATCCCTACTGAATTTAGATCTTAAATGTTTTGCTAAGATCATTGCAAACAGACTTATAACATATGTCCCTCAATTAATACATTATGATCAGGTAGGATTCGTGCCATCTAGAGAAGCGAGGGACAACACGACTAGAGTAATTGACCTCATACATCAGGCACAGACATTACAGAGACCGATGATGCTCCTGTCCATTGATGCCGAAAAGGCTTTTGACAGGGTGGCCTGGGAATTTATCGAGGCCACCCTGTCACATATTGGATTAGGAGTTTGGATGACAACATGTATTATGGCTCTATACTCCGAACCTACAGCGGCAGTTCGGATCAATGGATGGAGGTCAAATTTTTTCCAGATTAAAAACGGCACACGACAGGGCTGCCCGTTATCTCCATTAATTTCCATCCTTGCCTTGGAGCCTTTATTATGCAGGATTCGAAGGGACATGGAGATCACGGGCTTGCAAGTTGCAGGGGTTTAACATAAAGTAGCTGCATATGCAGATGACTTAATCTTCTTTGTGACGAACCCAAAGAGGGTGCTGACACTGATTCTAGGGGCAATACGAGAATATGGAAGATTCTCTTATTTTAAAATAAACTTATCAAAATCTGTTGCCCTAAACATATCCATTCCTCAGGATGTATGGAGGGGTTTACAATCGTCCTTTTAGTTTCGGTGGGCAGGAGACTCATTGATATATTTGGGGGTACATATTACAACAAAGTTGGAAGATTTATATGAAGTAAATTTTCTTCCTTTGCTGAGGACCCTTAGAGCAGATATACAGAAATGGCAGACTCTTACATTAACATGGTTTGGGCGGTGCAATGCCTGGAAAATGAATGTACTTCCACAAATTCTTTATGTGTTACAGGCCGAAAAACAGTTGTGCATCCGGCGTTTAAATAATGAGTTCCAATATATAGCGGTTCACTACTGCATTTGTGAATTTTGGTGACCAAATTTGTGCTCTGGGTCCCCAAATCTGGTGTCCATACATAGTATAAATATATACTGTTAATGTACAGCAGTTAAAAGCTGCATTTTGGGGTGTTATTGAAAAAAGCTGCATTTTAGGCCGAAAAAACAGTTGTGCATCTGGCGTTTAAATAATTATTTCCAATATATAGCAGTTCTCTGCTGCAATTGTGAAATTTGGTGACCAAATCTGTGCTCTGGGTCCCTAAATCTGGTGTCCATACATAGTATAAATATATATACTGTTAATGTACAGCAGTTAAAAGCTGCATTTTGGGGTGTTATTGAAAAAAGCTGCGTTTTAGGCCGAAAAAACAGTTGTGCATCCGGTGTTTAAATAATTATTTCCAATATATAGCAGTTCACTGCTGCAATTGTGAATTTTGGTGACCAAATCTGTGCTCTGGGTCCCCAAATCTGGTGTCCATACATAGTATAAATATATATACTGTTAATGTACAGCAGTTAAAAGCTGCATTTTGGGGTGTTATTGAAAAAAGCAGCGTTTTAGGCCGAAAAAACAGTTGTGCATCCAGCGTTTCCGCATAGAAATTGAGAATCAGTGTATTTTGGGCACTAAAAACATTATTCTGGGTCCACAGAGCATTTTTATGACACGGGCACTGCCTTAGCGAACGTAATTGTCGACTAATGCTAGGTAAATTGACACCGGAGAGAGACCAATCTTTCAGCTTGGTGGGTGAACGCAAATAATGAGGAGAACATCAAATAAGGGACGTGGGCATGGTCGTGGTGGTGTTGGTGGAGCTCCTGTTGCTGGTAGAGGATGTGGCCGTTCGGCGCCAGCTACCGCTCCAAGTCAAACACCTTCCTCTAGTGCGAGTAGGCGACAGAATCTGTAGCGTTATTTGATAGGCCCAAATGCCGCTCTACGGATGGTGAAGTCAGAACATGTACACGCGATAGTAGATTGGGTGGCTGACAGTGCCTCCAGTTCCTTCACAGTATCTAACACCCAGTCCTCTGCAGAAAGCTCAGAGTTGGCACCTGCAGCCCATGCCCATCAGTCTTCCACCTCGCCCCCTTGCAAATCAGCCAAGCAGTCAGAGCCCCAAATCATGCAGGAAAGTCTTATGCTTTTTGATGACTCTGTTGACAGGGTTTCCCCGGCCCATCCACCTAGCCCTGCCCCAGAAGAGGAAGACCTTTAATGCACTGATGCTCAACCACTTTTGTTGCAGGATGAGGACACAAAACTTCTCTGATGATGACAAAACACTGTTGCCAACTGCTGTGGCTTTCTGCAATGTGCAGACCGACGAGGAGGGGAGGGGTCAATAATGGGTGGAAGATGATGTGGAGGATGATGACGTCCTAGACCCAGACTGGACTAAAGGTCGTGCTAGTGAGGTGTGCAGTTATGAGGAAGAGGCGGTGGTCGCACAGAGGCAACAGCACAGCAAAAGAGGGAACAGGGTGCAAAAGCGCAGCAGCCATTCCAGAGACAGTACGCCTGCTACTGTCTACCACACCCAGGCACCGAGCACACCAAGGCCTGCTCCAAGGAATTCATTGGCGTGGCAGTTCTTCACACAATATCCTGACGACAAGAGACGAGTGGTTTGCATGTTGTGCCATCAGAGCCTGAAGCGAGGCATAAACGTTCTTAACCTGAGCACAACCTGCATGACCGGGCATCTACATGCAAATCATGAACTGCATTGGAGTAAATACCTTAAAAACAAGGAACTCTCTCATGCTCCTCCTGCTCCCTCTTCTGCTGCTGCACCGGCCTCTCCCTCCACCGCTGGCATCACCGTGGCACCTGGTGACCAGCAAACAGAGGATGTTCCACCAACACCACCACATACGACACCATCACCAAGCATCTCCAACATGTCACACGGCAGCATTCAGCTGTCAATCTCCCAAACATTGGAGAGAAGGAGGAAATACCCACCTACCCACCCTCGAGCCCTGGCTCTGAATGCCAGCATTTCAAAATTACTGGCCTTTGAAATGCTGTCATTTAGTCTGGTGGAAACAAACTGTTTCAAACAGCTGATGGTGGTGGCTGTCCCCCAGTATGTTGTTCCCAGCCGCCGCTACTTTTCCAGGCGAGCCGTCCCTTCCCTGCACAACCAAGTGGAGAATATAATCAAGTGTGCGCTGTGCAACGCCATCTGTGGCAAGGTCCACATAACCACAGATACATGGACCAGTAAGCATGGCCAGGGTCGCTATATCTCCCTAACTGCACACTGGGTAAACGTAGTGGTGGCTTGGCCCGAGGCGGATAGCGGTTTGGCGCATGTCCTTCCACCACCAAGGATCGCAGGGCATTATTCATTGCCGTCTGTTGCTTCCTCCTCCTACTCCGCATCATCCTCCTCCTCCTCCTCCTAATCCTCTTCTACCACCCCCACATCCGGTCATCGAAAGAACCTTACCCCCAACTTCAGCACAGCCAAGGGTAAACGTCAGCAGGCGATTTTATAAATCATGTGTTTGGGTGACAAACCCCACACTGCACAGGAGCTTTTGAGGGGCATAGAACAGCAGACTGATGACTGGTAGCTGCCGGTGAGCCTCAAGCACGGCCTGGTGGTGTGCGATAATGGGCGAAATCTCATTGCAGCTCTGGGACTAGCCGGTTTGACGCACATCCCTTGCCTGGCGCATTTGCTGAATCTGGTTGTGCAGAAGTTTCTTAAAAACTACCCAGACATGTCAGAGCTGCTGCTGAAAGTGCGGTCCGTATGTGCACGCTTTCAGCGTTCTCACCCTGCTGATGCTCGCCTGTCTACGCTGCAGCGTAACTTCGGCCTTCCTGCTCACCGCCTCATATGCGACATGCCCACCAGGTGGAACTCCACCTTACATATGCCGGAGAGACTTTGCGAGCAGCAGCGGGCGATAGGTGAGTTTCAGATGCAGTATGCAGGGGTCAGTTGCTCTGCGGATCAGCACCACTTCACCCCCAGTGACTGTGCCTGCATGCAACACCTGTGTACTTTGTTGCAGTCTTTGGAATACTCAACCAACATGGCCAGTGCTGATGACGCCGTTGTTAGCATGACAATACCCCTTCTATGTCTCCTTGAAAAAAATATTACGGCGATGATGGAAGAGGATATGGCACAGGAGGAGGAAGAGGGGCCATTTCACAGAGTTTCAGGCAGGTCATACAGAAGTGGCTCAGAGGGTGGTTTCCTGCACCAGCAGAGGCCAGGTACACATGTGGACAGCCAGGGCACACTTCTGGAGGAGGAGGAGGAGGAGGAATCAGTTTCACTGCAGGGTGACACCCTATGCAGCTCAGGGCCATCACTGGAGCATGACTGGGGGGATACGGAGGAAACAGATGATACACCACCTACAGAGGACAGCTTATCGTTACCTCTGGGCAGCCTGGCACACATGAGCGACTACATGCTGCAGTGCCTGCGCATCGACAGCAGAGTTGCCCACATTTTAACTAGTGCTGACTACTGGGTTGCCACCCTGCTGGATCCCTGATACAAGGACAACGTGCCCACCTTAATTCCCGCCACTGGAGCGTGATAGGAAGGTGTGCGACTACAAGCGCACGCTGGTAGACGCGCTCCTGAGGGCATTCCCAACTGACACGGGGGGACAAGTGCAAGCACAAGGCGAAGGCAGAGGCGGAGGAGGAAGAGGTCGCCAACGCAGCTGTGTCATGGCCAGCTCCTCAGACAGCAGCCGAGATGTGGAAACGTTTTGTCAGCGCGCCACTGCACCACCAGCTGATAGGGAACATGTTAGCAGGAGGCAACATTTAAACAACATGGTGGAACAGTACGTGTGCACACGCCT
The DNA here is from genome assembly GCF_965119305.1 of Pelophylax lessonae. Taxonomy (NCBI): domain Eukaryota; kingdom Metazoa; phylum Chordata; class Amphibia; order Anura; family Ranidae; genus Pelophylax; species Pelophylax lessonae. The sequence continues at coordinate 250,214,100 of NC_138772.1, forward strand.
CCACGTACTGACTGATGGTTCTGCCCCATTCAACTTCTGGGTCTCCAAATTGTCCACATGGCCAGAGCTTGCCCTTTATGCCTTGGAGGTGCTGGCCTTCCCTGCGGCAAGTGTATTGTCTGAACGTGTATTTAGCACGTCAGGGGGCATCATTACAGACAAACGCAGCTGCCTGTCAACAGCCAACGTGGACAAGCTCACGTTCATTAAAATGAACCAGGCATGGATCCCACAGGACTTGTCCGTACCTTGTGCAGAATAGATATTTATAACTGCCTCGCCCTCAACCATACATTCTTGTACTCCAGGGCACTTCTTTATTGAATCCTCTTTTTTTAATTGTACCATTATTTTGGGGGCAACCCCAAGTTGAATGAACCTCTCCTCTGTCTGGGTGTCAGGGGCCTACAATTCAGTTAATCGCCTGCTGCTTTGTTGCAGGACATTAACCTCTTTTTGCTGTCAAATGACCTCTCCTCTGTCTGGGTGTCAGGGGCCTAAATTTCAGTTAATCGCCTGCTGCTTTGGTGCGTGACATTAACCTCTTTTTGCTGTCAAATGACCTCTCCTCTGTCTGGGTGTCAGGGGCCTATAATTCAATTAATCGCCTGCTGCTTTGGTGTGTGACATTAACCTCTTTTTGCTGTCAAATGACCTCTCCTCTGTCTGGGTGTCAGGGGCCTACAATTCAATTAATCGCCTGCTGCTTTGGTGTGTGACATTAACCTCTTTTTGCTGTCAAATGACCTCTCCTCTGTCTGGGTGTCAGGGGCCTACAATTCAGTTAATCGCCTGCTGCTTTGGTGCATGACATTAACCTCTTTTTGCTGTCAAATAAACTCTCCTCTGTCTGGGTGTCAGGGGCCTAAAATTCAGTTATTTGCCTGCTGCTTTGGCTGTTGACATGAAGCCTGATTTTCTGCTATGGGACCTCTCTCCTCTGTCTGGGTGTCAGGGGTCTACATAAATGATAATGGCCTGTTCCATTGCAGGTTGACCTGAGGCCTGCTGTGTTGCTGTTACGGTACCGCTTTCCTCTTTGCGGGTGCCATGGTCCTGAATTAGTGAATGAGGCCTGTGGCACTACTGGGTGAAATCAATACGGTTTTGTCATGATTGTAACTCTCCTCTTTGTGGGTGCCATGGGTCTGAATCTGTGAATGAGGCCTGTGGCATTGCTGGGTTAAATCAATACTGTCTTGGCGTGATTTTAACTCTCCTCTTTGTGGGTCCCGTGGTTCTGAATGTTTAAATGAGGCCTGTGGCCCTGCAGGCAGACATGATTCCTTCTTGGCTGTGATGACAACTTCAACTCCCATGTATGGTTGCCATTGGCCTGAGTCTGTGAGTGAGGCCTGTGACACTGCTGGCAGACATGAATCCTTCTTGACTGTGATGTGAACTTCAACTCCCATGTATGGTTGCCATGGCCCTGAGTCTGTGAATGAGGCCTGTGGCACTGCAGGGAGACATGAATCCTTTTTGGCTGTGATGAGAACTTCAACTCCCATAGCATTCCCACCTGATGCCACCCCAACCTCCTATTCCACCTCCTCCTCCAAGTTGCCAATTGATATTGGTTAATTTTTATTTATTTTATTTTATTTTATTTTAAGTCATTTACCTATCCACATTTGTTTGCAGGGCATTTAGCTACATTGTGAGGCCTTTTGCAGCCCTCTAGCCCTTTCCAGGGCTATTTTACAGCCTTTTTAGTGTCCAAAAGTTCGGGTCCACATTGACTTCGGCCGAACTTCTCGAACGCGAACATCCAGGTGTCCGCTCAACTCTAGTAGTGTTTATCAATGGATGTCGCTTAATCGAACTGGGATAGTTATAAGGGTTCTGTCCAGAGTAAGTAATGCAATAGGAAATTTGCCCAGTACCTCTTGAGTGTAACCCATCTTTACTCTCACTATGGCAGTGCCAGTCCAGTACTCTAATTAGATGTGTGGCATAGTAATATTTCTGGAAGTCGGGAACTCCCATCCCACTTTTCATTTTTAGTAATTGTAGATATTTAAGTTGGATCCTAGGTCATTTATTAGCCCATATGAAGTTTCTTTATATTTTAATAAGTTTCAGGAAAAAGAGCGATGGATTCTCAATCGGCAGTGCGTGGAATAAGTACAAAAGTCTAGGCAACACTGCCATTTTCAGGATGACCATTCTGCCAAACCATGAAAAATGTTTAGTGCTCCAATTTCTCAGATCCTTCTCAATGACTTTGAGCAAAGGAGGAAAATTGGCCTTAAATAGGAAGTCTAAACTTGGGGTGAGTCAGATACCCAAGTATTTTAACCACTTAAACCCTGAAGGATTTGGCTGCTCAAAGACCAGGCCCTTTTTTGCAATTTGGCACTGCATGAATTTGACGGACAATTGCACGGTTGTGCGACGCTGTACCCAAATGAAATTGATGTCCTTTTTTTCCCACAAACAGAGCTTTCTTTTGGTGGTATTTGATTACCTGTGCGATTTTTATTTTTTGCGCTATAAACAAAGAAAGAGGGACAATTTTGAAAAAATAAAATTTTCCACATTTTTTTATATGACATTCTCAAAAAAAAAATGTAAAAATCTAATTTTTTTAACATTTTAGGGCAATTTGTTTTCTGCTAAATATTTTTGGTAAAAAAATCGCAATAAGCGTATTTTGATTGGTTTGCGCAAAAGTTATTGCATTTACTAACTACGGGAAAGATTTATGTCATTTTTATTGTTTTGTTTATTAACTAGTAATGGCGGCGATCTGCGATTTTTTTTTTTTTTGCAGGACAGCGACATTGTGGACAGATCGGACCCCTGACTGACATTTTTGACACTTTTGGGGGTACCAGTGACATTACTACAGTAATCAGTGCTATAAATATGCACTGTTACTGTAAAAATGACACAGGCAAGGAAGGGGTTAACTTTATTGGTGATCACGGGGTTAAGTGTGTCCCTAGGGGCTTGATTCTAACTGTTAGGGGGCGTGGCTAGTGAAGTAATCACAGAGACATACAATCCTACATAGCAGGATCGCATAGCCTCTGTCATTACTTCAGGGAGAATGACAGATGGCTGTGTTTACATCAGCCGTCTGTCTTTCTCCCTCTCCTGTGGGAGATCGCGAGTGGCTGGCAGACATCGGAGCCGCCGGTCACACGCGCTGGCTAGGCAGGGAACGAGCGGGGGTGGGAGCTACAGGCTTGTGGGCGAGCGACGTAGTACTGCACTTGTGTGGTCACTTCCAAAATGCATAAGTGATGTATCTTACTTTACTTGCTTTTTATATATATTTGTGAAATTGTAATTTTCAATAAAATTTATATTTTTTATAAGATTTTGTGTACATGTGAGTGCCTAAAAAGTCCCACCAACAGGGGAAACTTTTTCTTGAGACGTAGTACTATGTCACTTTGCCCAGGAGAGGCTGACTGCCACAGTAAATAGTCGTGCGGCAGTCGGCAAGTGGTTAAAGAAGTTCTTTACCATTTGTAAGGACAGTTTGTTAATTTCTCCGAACCCTTCAGGAGAGAGATATTCATGGCCTCTGACTTACTATAATTTATTTTAAAATTTGACAAGTACCTGAAGAGTTGGAATTTTTTGTTTAGATTGGGTATCGAGATATGGGGTTGAGAGATATAAAAACGTAAATCATCAGCATAGCCTAACAGTTTAAACTCTCTGTTGCCCATGTGGAAGCCATGAATCGCCCCCTCCAGATTTATGGTTCTGATTAAGGATTCCAGGGCCAAGATGAACAGAAGGGGAGATAGAGGGCAACCCTGTCTTGTACCATTGTGCATGTGGATAGACAATAGGTTGTTTATTTTGACTCTTGCGGTAGGACCCGAATAAAGTGACTGTATCCATGACATCATAATGTCTCCAAATCCAATATGTTTGCATGTAGTCATCAGGTAATCCCAGGAGACCCTGTCTAAGGCCTTCTCGGTGTCCGCGGGAGTATTTTTTACTCCCATGGGCCCCATGTATCAAATTCAGAGACCTAATGATGTTATCTTTGGCCTCTCTACCCGGCATAAAACCCACCTGTTCTGGCCCAATAATATGAGCAAGAAGAGGTTAATTTCTATTTGCCAAAATTTTATCTAGTAATTTTAGATCAATATTCAGAAGTGAAATGGGTCTGTAATTCACACAACAGGTTGGGTTTTTGTCTGCCTTCGGTATCACAGAGATGCGAGCTAATAGAAATTCCTGTGAGGGCTGGTGTTGTTTGGTAAGGACATTGAAAGATTTGGTAAGTGGCTGTGTAATGGTGCTTTCAAATAATTTGTAATGCTAGGAGGTGAAACTGTCAGGTCCTGGACTTTTCCCAGTTTTTAATTTAATCTCCTCTGGCAATATGTCATCTTCCAATTTTTCTATATCCGAATTGGATAAGGTAGGTAGTCTGCTTTTCATAAGATAGTCCTGGATGGCTTGGTGTCTTGGGTAAGCAAGGTCAGCTGGCTTATTTTGAGGAGGTAAGTTATATAATTTGGTGTAAAAAGCTCCAAAGATGTCTGCAATATGGCGAGGGTCATACACTAAGTTGCCCTTGGGATCTTGGATGCATTGTATGTTACCTGAGGCATGTGCCTTCCTTAAGGCTCTTGCCAAGTACTTGCTACCTTTGTCACTGTATTCATCATAATACATGGATTTTTTGAAAAATAAAGACCTCTTTATTTTGTTATCTAGTAAATTTGTAAGGTCCTTTCTCTGATTTAGCAATTCTTGTTCCAATTTTAGTGTCAGGGATTGTTTATGTTGTGTTTCAAGAGATGCAATCTTGGAGATAAGCGCATTCAATTGTTCCTCCCTTTCTTTTTTTTTCCTGGCACCGTGTTTGATCAATTCACCCCTGATCATTCTTTTGTGAGCTTCCCAAATAGTCATCGAGGATAAATCAGGGGAGCAATTTTCCCTAAAGTAGTTGTATACTCTTTTGAATCTCCAGGTCCACTAAAAGTGTTGAAGTCAGGTTGTTTGAGGGCAGTAACCGTCAGGTTTATGGAGATAGCGGCATGGTCAGAAAGGGAAATGACACCTATCTCCGCTTCTTTTAAGTCAGGAAGGTCTCTCTGGGTGATGAAAATGTGGTTGATTCTTGTGTACCTATTATGAGGCGCTGAATAAAAAGTAAAATCTTTATCCGCGGGATGGCGAGCCCTCCACGTATCTATCAGGGTCAAGGATTTAAGAAGAGACTTAATGCGTTTAAGTGTTTTGAATTTTATGCGGGTTTTGCCTGTTGAGGTATCTTGTGTGGGGTTCAAGGGAGTGTTAAAATCCCCCCCTAGTATGATACAACCCTTAGCAAAACTTTTAAGTTCATCCGTAATATGTTGTCAAAAGGTAATATGTGCTCTGTTAGGAAAGTAAACATTGGCTAGGGTTACTGGCTTCTCGTTAAGAGTGCCCGATAAAAATGAATACCTTCCCTCTGGATCTGATAACTATTTTTCTACTAAAAAGAATGTGTGTTTGCTAAGCAGGATTGCGACTCCTTTGGTTTTAGCCTGAGAATTAGACGCCAAAAATACCTGGGCAAAATGTTTATAAGTAAGTTTTGGAGCATTGGGGCCCTTAAAATGCTTTTTTATGTAGGAATACAATTTGAGATTTACTTTTTTTTAAGCTCATAGAGTAATCATCTCCTCTTCTCTGGAACATTAAGGCCATTCACATTATGGGACACAATCAGGGGGTTCCTTCCCAAATGCAAATAAGCCATGTTCAGAAGTAAGGATAGAGGTGCAAGAGCAAGTAAAAGAAGGCAGGAAAGAGATAAAAAAAAAAACCTTGAAGAAGAAAAGGTAGGAAAAGAAAAGACAATAAAGTAGAGCGCGATCCCAGCAGCAACAAATATGCTACCTGTGATCGCTTCCACAGTTAGGAATAAACACAGTTTAAACTATAATTGAGCAACTATCATGTTACAAAAATTCCTATTGGGGGAAAGTGGAACTGCGCCCAAGGAAAAAATGTCTGCCCAAGGCGGAAGTGTGTGAGATAAAGTCAATCAGTTCCGAGCCTTGGGGAGTACAGTCTCTCCGTCATATATCTTATATAGACTGTATCTAATAGAGGCCCAGTGCAGCATAGGCAGTCATCACAGCATTTGTGTTTGGATCTATGCAGTCAGATGACTGAACGTGTTAACAACATAGGTAAACCTTACATGTTGGCAGCACTATCCTGAGTATCAGGTTGCCACCACTTTGAGGAGTTCCAAAGAACCGATTGGTTTTAAATCACCAGGCCCTAGAAGCCAACACAGACAGTTAAATTTTAAATTTGTCCCCAGACAATCAATAAACGTATTGTATTGTATTGTCATGTCCAGACCCCGATTACCCGTTGCTCCAATGTCCATGAGGCGTGCCACTTCGCCAACACCACCCCACCTCAAGGCGAGAAGCCACCCCCAAAGGAATGAGGGAGGGCCAGACCCAGGGACAACCCCGGGTACATGGACAAAGATTTAGCCACTAATTTTAAGACACCTTGTTAAGATTATCAAAAATGCAATCGAGAGTAAGATACCCATGGGAGTTAGATCATCATCAAATCAATATTCCAGAACGTTAAAGTCAGATCAGTTCCATGGAGGTGTAGTAAGAACCATACTATTGCAGAGGAACCATGAGTGATGGAAAGAGTCGTCGCGTCTGCCACCTCTACATCGAGGTAAAGGAGCGAGGACACCTGATGTTAGACCACATCATGGAAGATGAGGGCAAGTATGTCCATTGCTCACCACAGGATAGGTATGTTGTCGTCTTGAGCAAATAAATGGCAAGGGATTGCAGGGATAGGGGGAATCTCAGCCTCCCTTTGATAGTTAACAACACAGTACCTCCAATGCGGAGATCGTCCATATCGAAAAAATAGATGTCTTTCCATTTCTTCCTCCAGGGTGTATGTCCCACTGTGCTCCACTGAAACAGAACTGAGCATGGAAGAGAAATAAATGAAACACAAAAAATTAGGCTTAGAAAAAAAAAAAAAATAAATTATGAGAGCCAGTATGATATGTAAAGAGGCCTTAGCTCCCTCCATTCCTAGGAAAGCAATTCCGGGTTTCTATCAGAGCAAAATCAGATTCAGTTTCAAGAAACACTGTATACTCTTGATTTGTCAAACATATAGGGAAAGGCGATGACGTAGTCCAAGCAGGATCATCAGGTGAGAAAGGGCTATATGGGACCCGCTACTCAGGAAAACCGTGTCAATGCTTTATAGCAGGGGTAGGGAACCTGCGGCCCGCACAATCATTGCATCCGCCCCCCCCCCTGCCACTGAGCCTGTGTATGCCAGTGGAGCTGTCAGAAGGGGCCGATGGCTCCGTCCTGACAGTGTGAGTCACAGAAAAGCTTCAGAAAAGGGTGGAGCCCACCCATTTGTGTGACAATAGCGAATGAAAATTTGCTATTGTCACACGGATCCTCCTCCTGGCCAATCAGGAAGCGGGTCAGAGACCCGCTACCTGATTGGCCGAAAGGCGAACCTATACCATTGGTCACGGAGGAGGCGGGAGGACTCGAGGAGAAGCCGCTGCTGCAGGTAAATGCACTGGCTTTCTGCATTGAAAGGGGGCACGCTGTGGTCTCTCTGAATTGAAAGGGGGCACGCTGTGGTCACTCTGCATTGAAAGGGGGCACGCTGTGGCCTCTCTGCATTGAAAGGGGGCACGCTGTGGTCTCTCTGCATTGAAAGGGGGCACATTGTGGTCAGTCTGCATTGAAAGGGGGCACGCTGTGGTCAGTCTGCATTGAAAGGGGGCACGCTGTGGTCAGTCTGCATTGAAAGGGGGCACGCGGTGGCCAGTCTGCATTGAAAGGGGGCACGCTGTGGTCAGTCTGCATTGAAAGGGGGCATGCTGTGGTCAGTCTGCATTGAAAGGGGGCACTCTGTGGTCTCTCTGCATTGAAAGGGGGCACGCTGTGGTCAGTCTGCTTTGAAAGGGGGCACGCTGTGGTCAGTCTGCACTGAAAGGGGGCACGCTGTGGTCAGTCTGCATAGAAAGGGGGCATGCGGTGGTCAGTCTGCATTGAAAGGGGGCACGCTGTGATCTCTCTGCATTGAAAGGGGGCACGCTGGGGTCAGTCTGCATTGAAAGGGGGCACGCTGTGGTCAGTCTGCATTGAAAGGGGGCACGCTGTGGTCAGTCTGCATTGAAAGGGGGCACGCTGTGGTCAGTCTGCATTGAAAGGGGGCACGCTGTGGTCAGTCTGCATTAAAACGGGGCACGCTGTGGTCAGTCTGCATTGAAAGGGCGCATGCTGTGGTCAGTCTGCATTGAAAGGGGGCACGCTGTGGTCAGTCTGCATTGAAAGGGGGCACGCTGTGGTCTCTCTGCATTGAAAGGGGGCACGCTGTGGTCAGTCTGCATTGAAAGGGGGCATGCTGTGGTCAGTCTGCATTGAAAGGGGGCATGCTGTGGTCAGTCTGCATTGAAAGGGGGCACGCTGTGGTCAGTCTGCATTGAAAGGGGGCACGCTGTGGTCTCTCTGCATTGAAAGGGGGCATGCTGTGGTCAGTCTGCATTGAAAGGGGGCACGCATGTCTGCATTGAAAGTAAATAAATCACCGGGACCGGATGGCTTGCACCCGAGGGTTCTTAAAGAGCTCAGCCAGGTGATTGCTAGACCATTATTCTTGATCTTTAAGGATAGTCTACTGACAGGTATGGTGCCAGCTGATTGGAAAAAAGCCAACGTGGTACCAATGTTTAAAAAAGGGCCGAAATATATCCCGGGTAACTATAGGCCGGTCAGAAGTCTGCAAGATTTTGGAGGGGATGTTATCCGCTTGCCGACCGCCGCACGAACATATACTGCGGCGGTCAGCCCCTCACAGGCAGAGTGACGTATCGGTACGTCACTAGCCTGGGAGGGTCTGGGGAGCGAGCGCGCGCCGCCGGCGGCGCGCTCCCGCTCCCGCGCGGTCACGCGCCCCCCCCGCGCGTGTGACCGGCGGACCTGATGTCCGCTGGTCACTCTGCGATCGTCGGGGGAGAGGGAGAAAGGCAGGCAGCTTGTGTAAACAAGCTGCCTGTCAGTTCTCCCTGTGTAGAGACACTGATCATACGGTTCTACTATGTAGAACCGTTGATCAGTGTAACTACACCTCAAGCCACAGCCAATCACAGTTAGAATCACGCCCCTAGGGACACACACAGCCCCTCCCTCTCAAATAAAGTTAACCCCTTCACTGCCAGTGTATTTTTACAGTAACAGTGCATATATATAGCACTGATTACTGTAGAAATGTCACTGGTAACCCCAAAAGTGTCAAAAATGTCAGTCAAGGGTCAGATCTGTCCGCCGCAATGTCGCAGTACCGCAAAAAAAATCGCAGATCGCCGCCATTACGCGTTAAAAAAAAAAAAAATAACAAAAATCTTTCCCTTTGTTAGTAAACGCGATAACTTTTGCGCAAACCAATCAAAATACGCTTTTTGCAATTTTTTTACCAAACATATGTAGCATAAAACAAATTGGCCGAAAATGTTAAAAAATTTTGATTTTTACTTTTTTATTTTTGGGAATTTCATATAAAAAAATGTGAAAAATATTGTTATTTTTGCAAAATTGACGCTCTTTTTTTGTTTATAGCGCGTGATCAAAAAATCGCACAGGTGATCAAATACCACCAAAAGAAAGCTCTGTTTGTGGGAAAAAAAGGACGTCAAATTAGTTTAGGTACAGCGTCGCACGACCGCGCAATTGTCCGTTAAAGTCACGCAGTGCCGAATCGCAAAATACCCCCTGGTCTTTAAGCAGCCAAATCCTCCGGGGCTTAAGTGGTTAAGAGACTATATACAAGACTTTAGTAATGAAAACGGTATAATTAGTAGTATCCAGCATGGATTCATGAAAAATCGTTCTTGCCAAACCAATCTATTAACCTTCTACTATGAAGTGAGCTGCCACCTAGATAAAGGTAAGCCTGTGGATGTGGTGTATCTGGACTTTGCAAAGGCCTTTGACACCGTTCCCCACAAACGCTTACTGTACAAACTAAGGAATGTAGGTATGGACCATAGGGTGAGTACCTGGATAGAGAACTGGCTCCAGGGGAGAGTCCAGAGGGTGGTGATTAATGGGGAGTGCTCGGATTGGGCGGGTATGGAAAAGGGGGTCCCCCAAGGTTCTGTCCTGGGACCAATCCTGTTTAATTTATTCATAAATGATCTAGAGGAGGGAATATCTAGTAGAATCTCAGTATTTGCGGATGATACTAAACTAAGCATGCCAATATCTTCTATACAGGATGTGGAAACCTTACAAGCGGACCTGAACAAAATAATGGGGTGGGCGACTACATGGCAGATGAGGTTTAATGTTGAGAAATGTAAAGTAATGCACTTGGGCGTCAGAAACATGAAAGCAAGCTACACACTAGGGGGGAAACCTCTGGGTGATTCTAAGATGGAAAAGGACCTGGGGGTCCTGGTGGACAACAGGCTTGGCAGTGGCATGCAATGCCAAGCCGCTGCAACAAAGCCAACAGAATACTGGCATGTATAAAAAAGTAGTGATGGGAAGTTCGATTCTTTTAAATGAATCGGTTCATTTCGAGTTACTCACTTTAATGAACCGATTCGGTTCACTTGCTGAGTCTGCTGACAAGCAAGTGAACTGAAGCTCTGACTCAACCAGTGGCGGCCCGCCCATAGAGGGCGCAGGGGCGCCGCCCCCCCAAACGAAGCAGAAAAAACAAAAGATTAAATAAATTTTTTTTAAAAAGTCACGTTTTCGCCCACTAGGGGCGCCGGACTTAGTGCTGGGTATGGGGGGGGTGGGGTTTGGCGCTCTTCTGGGGGTCATTGGGGCGCAGAGCAATGCGCCCCGACACACCCCACTTTAACGATGTCCGGGCTGTGATTGGTCCAGAGTCCAGCCTGGACCAATCACAAGAGGACATAGGACCTGGTGACGTGACGCCTGGGGGCGGTGCACCACCCCGGCGTCACATTCACCTTCAGTTCCTGTCCGCCGGCGCCGGAGAAGAGAGGAGACAGGAGAGCCGCCGCCGCACGTGAGGAAGAAGATCGTGTCACCACCGCACCGCATCCCGCCGCCGCCCCGGGCCGACTCAGAGCAGCACGCCGTCCGTGACTAGTGGTTCCAAGTAGGTTTGTCCAAAACATTTTGTAGATAAGCGTGATCCACCAACGTGTAAAATTCTAAGTTAAACTTGTTATCAACTCTTTAGATATTGGTCTGTACCATTCCCTATTTTGCAGGATAAGATGACACGTTTCCCTGTATTGTGTGTTAGTAAGGATAACAATATTGCTCCCTTTGTCTGATGCTTTCAAAGTGAGGTTATATTGTTTGGTTAAGGATTTTAATGCAATTTTCTCTGAAGGAGACAAGTTGGATGTGGTTGGTGACAGTCTGAGTTTCTGTATCTCCTGAGCAGTTAAGGTGACAAACGCTGCTAGGTTGGGGTTTAGATTCAGCAAGGGGAATTTATCTGATTTTTTGTAAAAGACTTGGCTTTGATCGGAAATAGATGGATCCACTGGTATATCCTCAAGATTCAACAAGGAATCCAAATCGATGTTATCAATTAAATCGCCGCTATCTTGTTCCTCCAATAGAGTCAAAAGATTGTCCAGCGCTTCATCTTGTTCAGTTTTACGTGTGGAGGGTAGTGCAGATTCTGTTTTTTTTGCCTTGAGCATATTGTGATTGCAATAAGAACTTTCTCGCAAAGAGATGCAAGTCTTTGATGATTGAAAACTTGTCTGCTTTTTTGTGTGGACAAAAACTGAAGCCATTAGATAGGAGGGACAGTTGACTAAGGGTAAGTGAATAGTCTGTTAAATTAATTACATCACAAGATGCCTCACTATCCATTCCTCCGGATGCCCTGTTGGTGGCTATCGATGTAGAGGCTCTCTACAGTTCGATACCACACCAACAGGGCATCCGTACCATTCATCATATCCTGTCCCAATCTGATCTTTCTCAAGACAATATGAACGATTTTGTTGTTCGGAGTTTGGAATTTATCCTCACCCATAATATTTTTTCATTTGATGGTTCCCACTACCTCCAGGTACAGGGAGTAGCGATGGGGACATCATGTGCCCCATCCTACGCCAACCTGTACCTGGGGGAGTGGGAACGTCACATTTTTTCAGAGGACTCTTTGAGCCCATGGACCGGATACATACTGTCATGGTACCGCTACATCGACGATGTCCTGGCAGTGTGGAGTGGTTCGGAGGATCAACTCCTTGAATTTATGACACATCTGAACAACAATACGTTTAATTTGAAATTCACTATGACATACGATTGGCATTCGGTCAACTTTCTAGACATGACAATCATTAAGGATTCTTTGGGCAGCATTCAAACATCGCTTTAACGAAAACCCACATCAGCGAATACTATCCTCCACGCCACTAGTTCCCATCCCCTACCACTTATCCGCTCAATACCCTATAGTCAGTACCTCCGCATTTGGAGGAACTGCTCTGATGATTCCCATTTCAAGGTAGAAGCAGATAACTTAAGACAACGGCTTCTCCTTCGAGGCTATAGGAAATCCTGCCTTAGGAAGGCCTTTAATCGTGCAAACTCCCATACTCGACAGGACTTACTTTTTGGTAATAAAATCATACCAAAAAAGCCAAAGAAAGAATTCACCACTCCTCGAATAATATTGCAATACACGGAGCAACATCAATTGGTCTATAAAACCATTCAAAAATAGGAGGAATGAAGATCGTGTCACCACCGCACCGCATCCCGCCGCCGCCCCGGGCCGACTCAGAGCAGCACGCCGTCCGTGACTAGTGAGGTAAGTGTCTGCTTTGAAGGGGGCACGCACGCTGATCTCTGCATTGGGGACATCGCATGTACACTGGTCATTGCATTGGAAGCACACACGCTGATCTCTGCATTGGGGACATGTATGCTGGTCACTGGATTGGGGACAAGTATGCTGGTCACTGCACTGGGAACATGTATGCTGGTCACTGCATTGGGGACATGTACGCTGGTCACTGTATTGGAAGCACGCACGCTGATCTCTACATTGGGGACATGTATGCTGGTCACTGCATCGGGGACATGTACGCTGGTCACTGCATTGGAAGCATGCATGCTGATCTCTGCATTGGGGACATGTATGCTGGTCACTGCATTGGGGACATGTACGCTGGTCACTGCATTGGAAGCACCCACGCTGATCTCTGCATTGGAAGCACGCACGCTGATCTCTGCATTGGGGACATGTATGCTGGTCACTGCATTGGGGACATGTACGCTGGTCACTGCATTGGGGACATGTACGCTGGTCACTGCATTGGAAGCACGCACGCTGATCTCTGCATTGGGGACATGTATGCTGGTCACTGCATTGGGGACATGTACGCTGGTCACTGCATTGGGGACATGTACGCTGGTCACTGCATTGGAAGCACGCACGCTGATCTCTGCATTGGGGACATGTACACTGGTCACTGCATTGGGGACATGTACGCTGGTCACTGCATTGGAAGCACGCACACTGATCTCTGCATTGGGGGCATGTACACTGGTCACTGCATTGGGGACATGTATGCTGGTCACTGCATTGGAGGCACGCACACTGATCTCTGCATTGGGGACATGTATGCTGGTCACTGCATTGGGGACATGAACGCTGGTCACTGCATTGGAAGCACGCACGCTGATCTCTGCCTTGGGGACATGTATGCTGGTCACTGCATTGGGGACATGTACGCTGGTCACTGCATTGGAAGCACGCATGTTGATCTCTGCATTGGGGACATGTATGCTGGTCTCTGCATTGGGGACATGAACGCTGGTCACTGCATTGGAAGCACGCACGCTTATCTCTGCCTTGGGGACATGTATGCTGGTCACTGCATTGGGGACATGTACGCTGGTCACTGCATTGGAAGCACGCATGTTGATCTCTGCATTGGGGACATGTATGCTGGTCTCTGCATTGAGGACATGTACGCTGGTCACTGCATTGGGGGCACGTATGCTGGTCACTGCATTGGGGGCACGTATGCTGGTCACTGCATTGGGGACATGTATGCTGGTCACTGCATTGGAGGCACGCACGCTGATCTCTGCATTGGGGACATGTACACTGGTCACTGCATTGGGGACATGTATGCTGATCACTGCATTGGGGATATGTACGCTGGTCACTGCATTGGGGACATGTACGCTGGTCACTGCATTGGGCACATGTACGCTGGTCACTGCATTGGGGACATGTATGCTGGTCACTGCATTGAAAGGGGGCATGTATACTGGTCACTACATTGAAAGGGGGCATATATACTGGTCACTACATTGAAGGCGGCATGTACTGTGGGGTTTGTGCTAGGGGGCCTGTACTGTGGGATTAGTGCTAGGGGGTCTGTAATGTGGGATTAGTGCCAGGGGGTCTGTACTGTGGGGTTTGTGCTAGGTGGCCTGTACTGTGGGGTTTGTGCTAGGGGGCCTGTACTGTGGGGTTTGTGCTAGGGGGCCTGTACTGTGTGGTTTTGTGCTAGGGGGTCTGTACTGTGGGGTTTGTGCTAGGGGGCCTATACTGTGGGGTTTGTGCTAGGGGGTCTGTACTGTGGGATTAGTGCTGTGGGTCTGTACTCTGGGATTAGTGCCAGGGGGTCTGTACTGTGGGGTTTGTGCTAGGAGGTCTGTACTGTGGGGTTTGTGCTAGGGGGCCTGTACTGTGGGGTTTGTGCTAGGGGGCCTGTACTGTGGGGTTTGTGCTAGGGGGCCTGTACTGCGGGGTTTGTGCTAGGGGGCCTGTACTGCGGGGTTTGTGCTAGGGGGCCTGTACTGCGGGGTTTGTGCTAGGGGGTCTGTACTGTGGGGTTTGTGCTAGGGGGGCCTGTACTGTGGGGTTTGTGCTAGGGGGCCTGTACTGTGGGGTTTGTGCTAGGGGGGCTGTACTGTGGGGTTTGTGCTAGGGGGCCTGTACTGTGGGGTTTGTGCTAGGGGGCCTGTACTGTGGGGTTAGTGCTAGGGGGCCTGTACTGTGGGGTTTGTGCTAGGGGGTCTGTACTGTGTGGTTTGTGCTAGGGGGCCTGCACTGTGGGGTTAGTGCTAGGGGGCCTGTACTGTGTGGTTTGTGCTAGGGGGTTTGTGCATGAGGGGTTTGTGTGGGGTTTGTGCTTGAGGGGTTTGTGCTGGGGGGTCTTTACTGTGGTACGGATGCCACTCTCAGTCAGTGTATCCCATAATAGGGTGTCTCTCACAGTATATCCCATAATGGGGCCCCTGCTCCCTATTATGGGATATACTAGTACTGATGGACCCCTTAATATGTGATATATTGGGAGAATTTGTTCACGCAAGCAAAATACAGGGGACAAAATGGGTGGAGTCTATAAGGGGTGGATCTTCTGAGAAATGGGAGGGGTCAAAATGGAAGGGCGGGGTCTTGCGCTCCCCCATCTTAAAACTTCACCAGCCGCCACTGGACTCAACTCTATTCAAATACAAAAAGGGTACCCCCAATGGTTTGGGACTTTATATGCCACTAAAGCACTGAAGAAAGACAAAAGAGTATATAAATTACAATTTTTATTACATAAAAAACCAAAAACTTACATACACATAATTGTATATATCTGTAACGCTCCTGCGTTTCTTATATGGTGTGGATTTTCAGCTGCAGAAATAGTTCCACGTCAGTTGTCATGTAAGAGATATGCTGAGATACCATTCCCAACCTCAATGACTCATCATGTGTGGAAGGTCTTATTTCAGCCAGTAAATACACACAATTAGCAAGCTGGTTCCTAGAGTGACTTTATATATGTGGTAACACAATGATGAAGGTTTGAGGGATAGGTTGAGTGGAGGTGGTAGGTGATAGACACTTGAAGGTGAGACAGTAGCAGATGGATGCAGGAAGGTTTAACAATATTGTATGATAGCAGATGATAGAATAGCAGGTGGACATACAAAAGAGATCAACCCAGTGCAGAAAAGTAGCAGTAGTCTCAAGAGCTAGCAATCTAGTTTATGCAGATGTGATAAACAGTCTCTACTATGCAGAGCTAGATAGTGTAAGCTTAGTATAAGTTTATAGAGAATTCCCCTGCGGGGTACTTAGCACTATTAGCGATACAGCCGAAGGGTGGTTCAGGAGAGGCGGATGATCCAGTAGCGGGATACAGGGATCAGCGCAGCGAGGTTCCGTCAGCGAAGTAAGCTTGCAAGCATGGAAGCTTCAAGCAAGGTTAGCATCCAGATAAGGGTGTTTGAACGAACACATGTGAGTGAGAGCCGACGCCTTAAATAGCCATCTAGTCCGGCGCTGAGTGATGACAGCTCCAGTCTTAAAGGTGTATGCGCACCTTTCCAAAAGTAAATGGTAGGGTGCATACACTTGTGGAAAGTGTAATTTAGGGTACCAAAGGTACCGGAACATTACAATACCCCCCTTTAAGGCCTGCTCCTGAAGGCCTCTGGAGCTGGTTTGTCTGGGTATCTCGCATGAAAATTGCGGATTAATCTAGGGGCATGTATGTCAGAGGTGTTTAGCCAGGTGTCGTCTTGGGGCCCATAGTTCTTCCATCTAACCAAGTACTGAAGTCTTCTTCTGTAGATATGAGAATCCAGAATCTCTTTTATCTCGTATTCTTCTCCACCTTCAACTTGTACAGGAGGGGGAGGTGGAATATTAGGCCTTATTCCTTGGTCCGGAACATGGGGTTTTAGTAGCGACACATGGAAAATGGGATGGATTTTTAGGTCCATTGGCAATGTAAGCTGCACTGCAGCTTTTCCAATAAGTTTCTTGATTGGGAAAGTTCCCAAGAACAGAGGTCCAAGCTTTTTGCTAGGGATCTTCAGTCTCAAGTTTTTTGTTGAGAGCCAAACGAGGTCCCCGATAGTATACTGTGGAGAAGGTCTTCTACGAAGATCATAGTACTTCTTTTGTTGACTGTGAGCGTGTGCAATGGTAGTATTTAGTAAACCCAGAGAATCCTTTATTTGGGTAAGATAGTCTGAGGCTACTGGGTTATTTGAAGGAAGGATGCGTGGAGGGAGAATAGAGGGATGGAACCCATAGTTCAAGTAGAACGGACTCTGCTTGGTTGTACTGTGAGTTGCGTTGTTGTAGGCAAATTCTGCCAGGGGGAGAAGATCCAACCAATCATCCTGTTGGTAAGAAGTGTGACAACGTAAATACTGCTCGATGCATTGGTTGACTCTTTCAGTCTGTCCGTTGGTCTGCGGATGGTAAGGAGAAGTGAGCTTCCGCTCAATCCGTAGTATGTGACATAGTTCTTGCCAGAATTTAGAAATAAATTGGGATCCACGGTCAGACAAAAGAGTTTTTGAGATACCATGTAATCTGAAGACATGTTTCATCAGGAGTTCTGCTGTTTGTTTGGACGAAGGTAGTCTGCGAATAGCAATGAAATGTGCCATCTTTGTCAGATGGTCCACTGACACCAAGATGGTATTAAATCCTTTGGAAGGAGGCAATTCTACGATGAAGTCCAATGACAGAACCTCCCATGGAGTTTGGGGTATTGGTAGACTGCACAGTAGACCGGATGGTCTCGTAGTGTCAATTTTGGACCTGGTACAGACATTGCATGAAGAGACGAATTTTTGTATAGATGTTTTCATGTCAGGCCACCAGAATTGCCGAGAAATCAAATTGAAAGTCTTTGTCATACCCATATGTCCTGCCATAGGCACATCATGCGATAATTCCAAGATCTTGGTGCGTAGGGTAGGTGGTATGTAAAGTTTGTCGTTGTAGTAGAGGAAGCCTTCTGCATCGGTATTTAGTTGTGGTGGGGGTGAATCCAACCTTATACCATGCAGAACCTCTTCCTTCAAGGAACGGACAACTCCAATAATGCGTTTGTGAGGTATTATAGGAACGGAAGGAATTTCAAAGTAGTTTTCTTCAGTTAGTCGTGATAGTGCATCCGCCTTTTTGTTCTTATCTGCAGGTGTGTAGGTCACTAGGAAGTTAAACCTTAGAAAGAATAGTGACCATCGTACCTGTCGATGCGAGAGAGTTTTGCTAGTCTGAAGATATTGGAGGTTTTTATGGTCCGTGTATATAATTATTGGTAGTTGGGTGCCTTCGAGTAAATGTCGCCAATTCTCCAGAGCCAATTTTATAGCAAGCAGTTCCTTTTCACCCACGGGGTAATTTATCTCGGGACTGCTCAGGGATTTAGAAAAAAAAGCGACTGGATGAAGTGGTGAAGTGTGGGTAGGTCGTTGGGAGAGTATTGCTCCTACTGCCATGTTTGACGCATCTACCTCCAGAATGTATTGGAGGGATGGGTCTGGATGGCGTAATATGGGAGCGTAAGTAAACCTTGTTTTTAACAAGTGGAAAGCTTTATTTGCTTCTTCTGACCATTTAAATGGTATTTTTATGCTAGTGAGCTGTGTGAGGGGTCTCACAATAGCAGAAAAGTTTTTTATGAACTTCCTGTAGAAATGTGAAAATCCCAGGAATCGCTGTAGCGCCTTGCGTGTAGTTGGTGTAGGCCAATCCTGAATGCAGGATATTTTACTCATGTCCATCTCGATTCCTGTTTTGGATATGATGTAGCCTAGAAAGAGTACCTCATCTTTATGGAACAAGCATTTCTTCAGCTTCACATAAAGATTATGTGCAAGCAATCTCGATAATACAAGTCTTACATGTCTTATGTGTTCAGACAGGGTCCGTGAATATATAAGTATATCGTCCAGGTATACCACAACACAGACATCTAGTAAGTCTTTAAAAATATCGTTTATAAATCGTTGGAAAACTGCAGGGGCATTGCATAGGCCGAATGGCATCACAAGATACTCGAACAATCCGTATCTAGTTCTGAACGCAGTCTTCCACTCGTGTCCATCACGGACTCGAATGAGATTGTATGCTCCTTTCAGGTCTAATTTTGAAAAATAGGTAGCTCCACGCACCTGCTCAATGAGCTCAGGGATAAGTGGTAGAGGATAGCGATCTTTTATTGTGATAGCATTCAATTTCCTGTAGTCGATGATAGGTCTGAGACTTGAATCTTTATTGCGAACAAAAAAGAGTCCTGCTGCTGTGGAAGAAGTGGAAGGTCTAATAAAACCTTTTTCCAAGTTCTCATCCAAATAGGTTTTGAGATGGGCAAGTTCATCCTGTGAAAGAGGATAAACATGACCGAACGGCAATTTGCTATTTGGGAGTAGATCAATGCTACAATCATAGTCTTGATGAGGAGGTAATGCTTGAGCATTTTTCTCAAGAAAAACCTCAGAAAGATCCTGATAACATAGTGGTGCAATCTCATCTGTCACCACAGACAGAATCTTCCCGGAAAACGGGAGGTTACACGTTTCCTCGCAATAACAAGAAGGGAAGGTCAAGGACCGTTTCTTCCAATCTATGGTTGGTTGGTGTGTGTGCAACCAGGGAAGTCCCAACACAATGGGAAAGTGGGGTGATGGTATTAAATCGAAGGTAGAAGTCTCCCTATGAGACTCGTTAATAGTGACTAGAAGTGCTTGTGTCTGATCGGTGATCGGACCAGAGGATAACGGAACACCGGTAATAAGACTTACTGAGACAGGTTTGAGTTTAGAAATAATAGGAATTTTATTTAAAGCAGCAAAACATATATCCATATAATTTCCACAAGATCCTGTGTCAATCATGGCCTTAGTAGTAATCCTGTTCTGGTCCCACTGTAATGTCAAAAAAACAGAAATGTAGGGGTTAGTGAATGAAGTTGTCAATCCTCCTAGAGAGACATGTGAACACTCACCCTTCTTTTTGTTGACTAGGGGACAGACGTTTATCTTGTGATCCGGGGATGCACAGTACAAGCAGAGATTTTCATTTCGTCTTTTGGCTTTTTCCATAGTTGATAGCGGTGGGCGTATGGTTCCTACCTCCATAGGAACGGCCAGACTCCGAGAGGAAACGGATAATGGCATTCCCATCTTTTCAGCCTTTCTTTCTCGTAGTCTTCTATCTATGGTAATACTGAGTTGTATTAATGCATCCAGGGTTTTTGGCAGATGCGCTCGGGCGAGCTCGTCCTTAACGGCTTCTGATAGGCCAAGCCTAAATTGGGTTTTCAGAGATGCATCATTCCATTCTGAATCAAGGGTCCATCTCTTGAACTCTGCGACAAAGTCTTCTACAGGCCTCCTTCCTTGTTTCAAGGATCTTAATTGAAGATCGGCAGTACTCTGCCTATTGGGGTCATCATATAGGCTAGTGAGCTCTGCCAGGAACAAGGCATAGGAGTTGAGAAGCTGGTCGTTTTTCTCAAAAAGAGAATCTGCCCAGGCTCGAGGATCGCTTGATAGGTAAGAAATAATAGTACAAACCTTAATGTGATCAGTAAGGTAGGTACGAGGTTTTAGCAAAAAAAGTAACTCACATGCGTTTTTAAATTCGCGAAATTTTTTGCGATCGCCTGTAAATACCAAAGGGGGATTTATCTTGGGTTCAGGGGACTGAGCAGAGGTAAGTTGTGTCAGTCTAATTACCTGCTGCGACAGAGCCTGATTGTCTTCTTTTAATTCAGCAAGTGGGTGTATTAACGCAGATACTTGCTGTTTTAATTGTGTCACCTGAGTGGCTATTTCTGCTGAATCCATTTTTTAGGTTCGTTCAATCTGTAACGCTCCTGCGTTTCTTATATGGTGTGGATTTTCAGCTGCAGAAATAGTTCCACGTCAGTTGTCATGTAAGAGATATGCTGAGATACCATTCCCAACCTCAATGACTCATCATGTGTGGAAGGTCTTATTTCAGCCAGTAAATACACACAATTAGCAAGCTGGTTCCTAGAGTGACTTTATATATGTGGTAACACAATGATGAAGGTTTGAGGGATAGGTTGAGTGGAGGTGGTAGGTGATAGACACTTGAAGGTGAGACAGTAGCAGATGGATGCAGGAAGGTTTAACAATGTTGTATGATAGCAGATGATAGAATAGCAGGTGGACATACAAAAGAGATCAACCCAGTGCAGAAAAGTAGCAGTAGTCTCAAGAGCTAGCAATCTAGTTTATGCAGATGTGATAAACAGTCTCTACTATGCAGAGCTAGATAGTGTAAGCTTAGTATAAGTTTATAGAGAATTCCCCTGCGGGGTACTTAGCACTATTAGCGATACAGCCGAAGGGTGGTTCAGGAGAGGCGGATGATCCAGTAGCGGGATACAGGGATCAGCGCAGCGAGGTTCCGTCAGCGAAGTAAGCTTGCAAGCATGGAAGCTTCAAGCAAGGTTAGCATCCAGATAAGGGTGTTTGAACGAACACATGTGAGTGAGAGCCGACGCCTTAAATAGCCATCTAGTCCGGCGCTGAGTGATGACAGCTCCAGTCTTAAAGGTGTATGCGCACCTTTCCAAAAGTAAATGGTAGGGTGCATACACTTGTGGAAAGTGTAATTTAGGGTACCAAAGGTACCGGAACATTACAATATCCAGCAGACAACTAGATATACATAGAATTAAAACTTATATTAATAACTCCCGCAGGGGCATGCAAGAAAATACACCACCCCCGCGATTTTGCAATTTGCAAAATGGGCCGGTTTAAATGGTTTGCCATTTGGAAGTTTAATGTTTTTGGAAGTGTCTATGAACTGGCAGTAACTACATCCACCACAAGAAAAAGTGCCAAACCTTTTACAGGGGTCATTTCTAAATTTGCCAACAAACTGGCTCTGTGTCAAATAATCTCTCAAAGATTTAGATTTTCTATAGGTTATGGCTGGTTTTCCGTTACAAAGGGGCTGATGTTAGGGTCAATAAGTAGTAAGTCTCAGTATTTTTGAATGGTTTTATAGACCAATTGATGTTGCTCCGTGTATTGCAATATTATTCGAGGAGTGGTGAATTCTTTCTTTGGCCTTTTTGGTATGATTTTATTACCAAAAAGTAAGTCCTGTCGAGTATGAGAGTTTGCACGATTAAAGGCCTTCCTAAGGCAGGATTTCCTATAGCCTCGAAGGAGAAGCCGTTGTCTTAAGTTATCTGCTTCTACCTTGAATTGGGAATCATCAGAGCAGTTCCTCCGAATGCGGAGGTACTGACTATAGGGTATTGAGCGGATAAGTGGTAGGGGATGGGAACTAGTGCATGAAGGATAGTATTCGCTGATGTGGGTTTTCGTTAAAGCGATGTTTGAATGCTGCCCAAAGAATCCTTAATGATTGTTATGTCTAGAAAGTTGACCGAATGCCAATCGTATGTCATAGTGAATTTCAAATTAAATGTATTGTTGTTCAGATGTGTCATAAATTCAAGGAGTTGATCCTCCGAACCACTCCACACTGCCAGGACATCGTCGATGTAGCGGTACCATGACAGTATGTATCCGGTCCATGAGCTCAAAGAGTCCTCTGAAAAAAATGTGACGTTCCCACTCCCCCAGGTACAGGTTGGCGTAGGATGGGGCACATGATGTCCCCATCGCTACTCCCTGTACCTGGAGGTAGTGGGAACCAACAAATGAAAAAATATTATGGGTGAGGATAAATTCCAAACTCCGAACAACAAAATCGTTCATATTGTCTTGAGAAAGATCAGATTGGGACAGGATATGATGAATGGTACGGATGCCCTGTTGGTGTGGTATCGAACTGTAGAGAGCCTCTACATCGATAGCCACACACAGGGCATTCGGAGGAATGGATAGTGATTCCAAAATTTTGAGCAGGTGGATCGTGTCTTTGACATATAATGGTAAATTTTGTACATATGGTCTCAATTTTGAATCCACCAGTTTGCTCAGATTTTCTGAAATACTCCCACAGCCCAACACTATAGGTCGATCTGGGTTTTTTTTTTTTAGAATTTTTGTGTATTTTGGGCAAACTGTAGAAGGTTGGAACCACTGGGTGTTGGGTACACACAAAGTTCCAAGTAGGTTTGTCCAAAACATTTTGTAGATAAGCGTGATCCACCAACGTGTAAAATTCTAAGTTAAACTTGTTTATCAACTCTTTAGATATTGGTCTGTACCATTCCCTATTTTGAAGGATAAGATGACACGTTTCCCTGTATTGTGTGTTAGTAAGGATAACAATATTGCTCCCTTTGTCTGATGCTTTCAAAGTGAGGTTATATTGTTTGGTTAAGGATTTTAATGCAATTTTCTCTGAAGGAGACAAGTTGGATGTGGTTGGTGACAGTCTGAGTTTCTGTATCTCCTGAGCAGTTAAGGTGACAAACGCTGCTAGGTTGGGGCTTAGATTCAGCGAGGGGAATTTATCTGATTTTTTGTAAAAGACTTGGCTTTGATCGGAAATAGATGGATCCACTGGTATATCCTCAAGATTCAACAAGGAA
The DNA here is from genome assembly GCF_965119305.1 of Pelophylax lessonae. Lineage (NCBI taxonomy): Eukaryota > Metazoa > Chordata > Amphibia > Anura > Ranidae > Pelophylax > Pelophylax lessonae. Next base: position 250,237,432 of record NC_138772.1, read on the forward strand.
TCCAAATCGATGTTATCAATTAAATCACCGCTATCTTGTTCCTCCAATAGAGTCAAAAGATTGTCCAGCGCTTCATCTTGTTCAGTTTTACGTGTGGAGGGTAGTGCAGATTCTGTTTTTTTGCCTTGAGCATATTGTGATTGCAATAAGAACTTTCTCGCAAAGAGATGCAAGTCTTTGATGATTGAAAACTTGTCTGCTTTTTTGTGTGGACAAAAACTGAAGCCATTAGATAGGAGGGACAGTTGACTAAGGGTAAGCGAATAGTCTGTTAAATTAATTACATCACAAGATGCCTCACTATCCATTCCTCCGGATGCCCTGTTGGTGGCTATCGATGTAGAGGCTCTCTACAGTTCGATACCACACCAACAGGGCATCCGTACCATTCATCATATCCTGTCCCAATCTGATCTTTCTCAAGACAATATGAACGATTTTGTTGTTCGGAGTTTGGAATTTATCCTCACCCATAATATTTTTTCATTTGATGGTTCCCACTACCTCCAGGTACAGGGAGTAGCGATGGGGACATCATGTGCCCCATCCTACGCCAACCTGTACCTGGGGGAGTGGGAACGTCACATTTTTTCAGAGGACTCTTTGAGCCCATGGACCGGATACATACTGTCATGGTACCGCTACATCGACGATGTCCTGGCAGTGTGGAGTGGTTCGGAGGATCAACTCCTTGAATTTATGACACATCTGAACAACAATACGTTTAATTTGAAATTCACTATGACATACGATTGGCATTCGGTCAACTTTCTAGACATGACAATCATTAAGGATTCTTTGGGCAGCATTCAAACATCGCTTTAACGAAAACCCACATCAGCGAATACTATCCTCCACGCCACTAGTTCCCATCCCCTACCACTTATCCGCTCAATATCCTATAGTCAGTACCTCCGCATTTGGAGGAACTGCTCTGATGATTCCCATTTCAAGGTAGAAGCAGATAACTTAAGACAACGGCTTCTCCTTCGAGGCTATAGGAAATCCTGCCTTAGGAAGGCCTTTAATCGTGCAAACTCCCATACTCGACAGGACTTACTTTTTGGTAATAAAATCATACCAAAAAAGCCAAAGAAAGAATTCACCACTCCTCGAATAATATTGCAATACACGGAGCAACATCAATTGGTCTATAAAACCATTCAAAAATAGGAGGAATGAAGATCGTGTCACCACCGCACCGCATCCCGCCGCCGCCCCGGGCCGACTCAGAGCAGCACGCCGTCCGTGACTAGTGAGGTAAGTGTCTGCTTTGAAGGGGGCACGCACGCTGATCTCTGCATTGGGGACATCGCATGTACACTGGTCATTGCATTGGAAGCACACACGCTGATCTCTGCATTGGGGACATGTATGCTGGTCACTGGATTGGGGACAAGTATGCTGGTCACTGCACTGGGAACATGTATGCTGGTCACTGCATTGGGGACATGTACGCTGGTCACTGTATTGGAAGCACGCACGCTGATCTCTACATTGGGGACATGTATGCTGGTCACTGCATCGGGGACATGTACGCTGGTCACTGCATTGGAAGCATGCATGCTGATCTCTGCATTGGGGACATGTATGCTGGTCACTGCATTGGGGACATGTACGCTGGTCACTGCATTGGAAGCACCCACGCTGATCTCTGCATTGGAAGCACGCACGCTGATCTCTGCATTGGGGACATGTATGCTGGTCACTGCATTGGGGACATGTACGCTGGTCACTGCATTGGGGACATGTACGCTGGTCACTGCATTGGAAGCACGCACGCTGATCTCTGCATTGGGGACATGTATGCTGGTCACTGCATTGGGGACATGTACGCTGGTCACTGCATTGGGGACATGTACGCTGGTCACTGCATTGGAAGCACGCACGCTGATCTCTGCATTGGGGACATGTACACTGGTCACTGCATTGGGGACATGTACGCTGGTCACTGCATTGGAAGCACGCACACTGATCTCTGCATTGGGGGCATGTACACTGGTCACTGCATTGGGGACATGTATGCTGGTCACTGCATTGGAGGCACGCACACTGATCTCTGCATTGGGGACATGTATGCTGGTCACTGCATTGGGGACATGAACGCTGGTCACTGCATTGGAAGCACGCACGCTGATCTCTGCCTTGGGGACATGTATGCTGGTCACTGCATTGGGGACATGTACGCTGGTCACTGCATTGGAAGCACGCATGTTGATCTCTGCATTGGGGACATGTATGCTGGTCTCTGCATTGGGGACATGAACGCTGGTCACTGCATTGGAAGCACGCACGCTTATCTCTGCCTTGGGGACATGTATGCTGGTCACTGCATTGGGGACATGTACGCTGGTCACTGCATTGGAAGCACGCATGTTGATCTCTGCATTGGGGACATGTATGCTGGTCTCTGCATTGAGGACATGTACGCTGGTCACTGCATTGGGGGCACGTATGCTGGTCACTGCATTGGGGGCACGTATGCTGGTCACTGCATTGGGGACATGTATGCTGGTCACTGCATTGGAGGCACGCACGCTGATCTCTGCATTGGGGACATGTACACTGGTCACTGCATTGGGGACATGTATGCTGATCACTGCATTGGGGATATGTACGCTGGTCACTGCATTGGGGACATGTACGCTGGTCACTGCATTGGGCACATGTACGCTGGTCACTGCATTGGGGACATGTATGCTGGTCACTGCATTGAAAGGGGGCATGTATACTGGTCACTACATTGAAAGGGGGCATATATACTGGTCACTACATTGAAGGCGGCATGTACTGTGGGGTTTGTGCTAGGGGGCCTGTACTGTGGGATTAGTGCTAGGGGGTCTGTAATGTGGGATTAGTGCCAGGGGGTCTGTACTGTGGGGTTTGTGCTAGGTGGCCTGTACTGTGGGGTTTGTGCTAGGGGGCCTGTACTGTGGGGTTTGTGCTAGGGGGCCTGTACTGTGTGGTTTTGTGCTAGGGGGTCTGTACTGTGGGGTTTGTGCTGGGGGCCTATACTGTGGGGTTTGTGCTAGGGGGTCTGTACTGTGGGATTAGTGCTGTGGGTCTGTACTCTGGGATTAGTGCCAGGGGGTCTGTACTGTGGGGTTTGTGCTAGGAGGTCTGTACTGTGGGGTTTGTGCTAGGGGGCCTGTACTGTGGGGTTTGTGCTAGGGGGCCTGTACTGTGGGGTTTGTGCTAGGGGGCCTGTACTGCGGGGTTTGTGCTAGGGGGCCTGTACTGCGGGGTTTGTGCTAGGGGGCCTGTACTGCGGGGTTTGTGCTAGGGGGTCTGTACTGTGGGGTTTGTGCTAGGGGGGCCTGTACTGTGGGGTTTGTGCTAGGGGGCCTGTACTGTGGGGTTTGTGCTAGGGGGGCTGTACTGTGGGGTTTGTGCTAGGGGGCCTGTACTGTGGGGTTTGTGCTAGGGGGCCTGTACTGTGGGGTTAGTGCTAGGGGGCCTGTACTGTGGGGTTTGTGCTAGGGGGTCTGTACTGTGTGGTTTGTGCTAGGGGGCCTGCACTGTGGGGTTAGTGCTAGGGGGCCTGTACTGTGTGGTTTGTGCTAGGGGGTTTGTGCATGAGGGGTTTGTGTGGGGTTTGTGCTTGAGGGGTTTGTGCTGGGGGGTCTTTACTGTGGTACGGATGCCACTCTCAGTCAGTGTATCCCATAATAGGGTGTCTCTCACAGTATATCCCATAATGGGGCCCCTGCTCCCTATTATGGGATATACTAGTACTGATGGACCCCTTAATATGTGATATATTGGGAGAATTTGTTCACGCAAGCAAAATACAGGGGACAAAATGGGTGGAGTCTATAAGGGGTGGATCTTCTGAGAAATGGGAGGGGTCAAAATGGAAGGGCGGGGTCTTGCGCTCCCCCATCTTAAAACTTCACCAGCCGCCACTGGACTCAACTCTATTCAAATACAAAAAGGGTACCCCCAATGGTTTGGGACTTTATATGCCACTAAAGCACTGAAGAAAGACAAAAGAGTATATAAATTACAATTTTTATTACATAAAAAACCAAAAACTTACATACACATAATTGTATATATCTTTAACGCTCCTGCGTTTCTTATATGGTGTGGATTTTCAGCTGCAGAAATAGTTCCACGTCAGTTGTCATGTAAGAGATATGCTGAGATACCATTCCCAACCTCAATGACTCATCATGTGTGGAAGGTCTTATTTCAGCCAGTAAATACACACAATTAGCAAGCTGGTTCCTAGAGTGACTTTATATATGTGGTAACACAATGATGAAGGTTTGAGGGATAGGTTGAGTGGAGGTGGTAGGTGATAGACACTTGAAGGTGAGACAGTAGCAGATGGATGCAGGAAGGTTTAACAATATTGTATGATAGCAGATGATAGAATAGCAGGTGGACATACAAAAGAGATCAACCCAGTGCAGAAAAGTAGCAGTAGTCTCAAGAGCTAGCAATCTAGTTTATGCAGATGTGATAAACAGTCTCTACTATGCAGAGCTAGATAGTGTAAGCTTAGTATAAGTTTATAGAGAATTCCCCTGCGGGGTACTTAGCACTATTAGCGATACAGCCGAAGGGTGGTTCAGGAGAGGCGGATGATCCAGTAGCGGGATACAGGGATCAGCGCAGCGAGGTTCCGTCAGCGAAGTAAGCTTGCAAGCATGGAAGCTTCAAGCAAGGTTAGCATCCAGATAAGGGTGTTTGAACGAACACATGTGAGTGAGAGCCGACGCCTTAAATAGCCATCTAGTCCGGCGCTGAGTGATGACAGCTCCAGTCTTAAAGGTGTATGCGCACCTTTCCAAAAGTAAATGGTAGGGTGCATACACTTGTGGAAAGTGTAATTTAGGGTACCAAAGGTACCGGAACATTACAATACCCCCCTTTAAGGCCTGCTACTGAAGGCCTCTGGAGCTGGTTTGTCTGGGTATCTCGCATGAAAATTGCGGATTAATCTAGGGGCATGTATGTCAGAGGTGTTTAGCCAGGTGTCGTCTTGGGGCCCATAGTTCTTCCATCTAACCAAGTACTGAAGTCTTCTTCTGTAGATATGAGAATCCAGAATCTCTTTTATCTCGTATTCTTCTCCACCTTCAACTTGTACAGGAGGGGGAGGTGGAATATTAGGCCTTATTCCTTGGTCCGGAACATGGGGTTTTAGTAGCGACACATGGAAAATGGGATGGATTTTTAGGTCCATTGGCAATGTAAGCTGCACTGCAGCTTTTCCAATAAGTTTCTTGATTGGGAAAGTTCCCAAGAACAGAGGTCCAAGCTTTTTGCTAGGGATCTTCAGTCTCAAGTTTTTTGTTGAGAGCCAAACGAGGTCCCCGATAGTATACTGTGGAGAAGGTCTTCTACGAAGATCATAGTACTTCTTTTGTTGACTGTGAGCGTGTGCAATGGTAGTATTTAGTAAACCCAGAGAATCCTTTATTTGGGTAAGATAGTCTGAGGCTACTGGGTTATTTGAAGGAAGGATGCGTGGAGGGAGAATAGAGGGATGGAACCCATAGTTCAAGTAGAACGGACTCTGCTTGGTTGTACTGTGAGTTGCGTTGTTGTAGGCAAATTCTGCCAGGGGGAGAAGATCCAACCAATCATCCTGTTGGTAAGAAGTGTGACAACGTAAATACTGCTCGATGCATTGGTTGACTCTTTCAGTCTGTCCGTTGGTCTGCGGATGGTAAGGAGAAGTGAGCTTCCGCTCAATCCGTAGTATGTGACATAGTTCTTGCCAGAATTTAGAAATAAATTGGGATCCACGGTCAGACAAAAGAGTTTTTGAGATACCATGTAATCTGAAGACATGTTTCATCAGGAGTTCTGCCGTTTGTTTGGACGAAGGTAGTCTGCGAATAGCAATGAAATGTGCCATCTTTGTCAGATGGTCCACTGACACCAAGATGGTATTAAATCCTTTGGAAGGAGGCAATTCTACGATGAAGTCCAATGACAGAACCTCCCATGGAGTTTGGGGTATTGGTAGACTGCACAGTAGACCGGATGGTCTCGTAGTGTCAATTTTGGACCTGGTACAGACATTGCATGAAGAGACGAATTTTTGTATAGATGTTTTCATGTCAGGCCACCAGAATTGCCGAGAAATCAAATTGAAAGTCTTTGTCATACCCATATGTCCTGCCATAGGCACATCATGCGATAATTCCAAGATCTTGGTGCGTAGGGTAGGTGGTATGTAAAGTTTGTCGTTGTAGTAGAGGAAGCCTTCTGCATCGGTATTTAGTTGTGGTGGGGGTGAATCCAACCTTATACCATGCAGAACCTCTTCCTTCAAGGAACGGACAACTCCAATAATGCGTTTGTGAGGTATTATAGGAACGGAAGGAATTTCAAAGTAGTTTTCTTCAGTTAGTCGTGATAGTGCATCCGCCTTTTTGTTCTTATCTGCAGGTGTGTAGGTCACTAGGAAGTTAAACCTTAGAAAGAATAGTGACCATCGTACCTGTCGATGCGAGAGAGTTTTGCTAGTCTGAAGATATTGGAGGTTTTTATGGTCCGTGTATATAATTATTGGTAGTTGGGTGCCTTCGAGTAAATGTCGCCAATTCTCCAGAGCCAATTTTATAGCAAGCAGTTCCTTTTCACCCACGGGGTAATTTATCTCGGGACTGCTCAGGGATTTAGAAAAAAAAGCGACTGGATGAAGTGGTGAAGTGTGGGTAGGTCGTTGGGAGAGTATTGCTCCTACTGCCATGTTTGACGCATCTACCTCCAGAATGTATTGGAGGGATGGGTCTGGATGGCGTAATATGGGAGCGTAAGTAAACCTTGTTTTTAACAAGTGGAAAGCTTTATTTGCTTCTTCTGACCATTTAAATGGTATTTTTATGCTAGTGAGCTGTGTGAGGGGTCTCACAATAGCAGAAAAGTTTTTTATGAACTTCCTGTAGAAATGTGAAAATCCCAGGAATCGCTGTAGCGCCTTGCGTGTAGTTGGTGTAGGCCAATCCTGAATGCAGGATATTTTACTCATGTCCATCTCGATTCCTGTTTTGGATATGATGTAGCCTAGAAAGAGTACCTCATCTTTATGGAACAAGCATTTCTTCAGCTTCACATAAAGATTATGTGCAAGCAATCTCGATAATACAAGTCTTACATGTCTTATGTGTTCAGACAGGGTCCGTGAATATATAAGTATATCGTCCAGGTATACCACAACACAGACATCTAGTAAGTCTTTAAAAATATCGTTTATAAATCGTTGGAAAACTGCAGGGGCATTGCATAGGCCGAATGGCATCACAAGATACTCGAACAATCCGTATCTAGTTCTGAACGCAGTCTTCCACTCGTGTCCATCACGGACTCGAATGAGATTGTATGCTCCTTTCAGGTCTAATTTTGAAAAATAGGTAGCTCCACGCACCTGCTCAATGAGCTCAGGGATAAGTGGTAGAGGATAGCGATCTTTTATTGTGATAGCATTCAATTTCCTGTAGTCGATGATAGGTCTGAGACTTGAATCTTTATTGCGAACAAAAAAGAGTCCTGCTGCTGTGGAAGAAGTGGAAGGTCTAATAAAACCTTTTTCCAAGTTCTCATCCAAATAGGTTTTGAGATGGGCAAGTTCATCCTGTGAAAGAGGATAAACATGACCGAACGGCAATTTGCTATTTGGGAGTAGATCAATGCTACAATCATAGTCTTGATGAGGAGGTAATGCTTGAGCATTTTTCTCAAGAAAAACCTCAGAAAGATCCTGATAACATAGTGGTGCAATCTCATCTGTCACCACAGACAGAATCTTCCCGGAAAACGGGAGGTTACACGTTTCCTCGCAATAACAAGAAGGGAAGGTCAAGGACCGTTTCTTCCAATCTATGGTTGGTTGGTGTGTGTGCAACCAGGGAAGTCCCAACACAATGGGAAAGTGGGGTGATGGTATTAAATCGAAGGTAGAAGTCTCCCTATGAGACTCGTTAATAGTGACTAGAAGTGCTTGTGTCTGATCGGTGATCGGACCAGAGGATAACGGAACACCGGTAATAAGACTTACTGAGACAGGTTTGAGTTTAGAAATAATAGGAATTTTATTTAAAGCAGCAAAACATATATCCATATAATTTCCACAAGATCCTGTGTCAATCATGGCCTTAGTAGTAATCCTGTTCTGGTCCCACTGTAATGTCAAAAAAACAGAAATGTAGGGGTTAGTGAATGAAGTTGTCAATCCTCCTAGAGAGACATGTGAACACTCACCCTTCTTTTTGTTGACTAGGGGACAGACGTTTATCTTGTGATCCGGGGATGCACAGTACAAGCAGAGATTTTCATTTCGTCTTTTGGCTTTTTCCATAGTTGATAGCGGTGGGCGTATGGTTCCTACCTCCATAGGAACGGCCAGACTCCGAGAGGAAACGGATAATGGCATTCCCATCTTTTCAGCCTTTCTTTCTCGTAGTCTTCTATCTATGGTAATACTGAGTTGTATTAATGCATCCAGGGTTTTTGGCAGATGCGCTCGGGCGAGCTCGTCCTTAACGGCTTCTGATAGGCCAAGCCTAAATTGGGTTTTCAGAGATGCATCATTCCATTCTGAATCAAGGGTCCATCTCTTGAACTCTGCGACAAAGTCTTCTACAGGCCTCCTTCCTTGTTTCAAGGATCTTAATTGAAGATCGGCAGTACTCTGCCTATTGGGGTCATCATATAGGCTAGTGAGCTCTGCCAGGAACAAGGCATAGGAGTTGAGAAGCTGGTCGTTTTTCTCAAAAAGAGAATCTGCCCAGGCTCGAGGATCGCTTGATAGGTAAGAAATAATAGTACAAACCTTAATGTGATCAGTAAGGTAGGTACGAGGTTTTAGCAAAAAAAGTAACTCACATGCGTTTTTAAATTCGCGAAATTTTTTGCGATCGCCTGTAAATACCAAAGGGGGATTTATCTTGGGTTCAGGGGACTGAGCAGAGGTAAGTTGTGTCAGTCTAATTACCTGCTGCGACAGAGCCTGATTGTCTTCTTTTAATTCAGCAAGTGGGTGTATTAACGCAGATACTTGCTGTTTTAATTGTGTCACCTGAGTGGCTATTTCTGCTGAATCCATTTTTTAGGTTCGTTCAATCTGTAACGCTCCTGCGTTTCTTATATGGTGTGGATTTTCAGCTGCAGAAATAGTTCCACGTCAGTTGTCATGTAAGAGATATGCTGAGATACCATTCCCAAACTCAATGACTCATCATGTGTGGAAGGTCTTATTTCAGCCAGTAAATACACACAATTAGCAAGCTGGTTCCTAGAGTGACTTTATATATGTGGTAACACAATGATGAAGGTTTGAGGGATAGGTTGAGTGGAGGTGGTAGGTGATAGACACTTGAAGGTGAGACAGTAGCAGATGGATGCAGGAAGGTTTAACAATGTTGTATGATAGCAGATGATAGAATAGCAGGTGGACATACAAAAGAGATCAACCCAGTGCAGAAAAGTAGCAGTAGTCTCAAGAGCTAGCAATCTAGTTTATGCAGATGTGATAAACAGTCTCTACTATGCAGAGCTAGATAGTGTAAGCTTAGTATAAGTTTATAGAGAATTCCCCTGCGGGGTACTTAGCACTATTAGCGATACAGCCGAAGGGTGGTTCAGGAGAGGCGGATGATCCAGTAGCGGGATACAGGGATCAGCGCAGCGAGGTTCCGTCAGCGAAGTAAGCTTGCAAGCATGGAAGCTTCAAGCAAGGTTAGCATCCAGATAAGGGTGTTTGAACGAACACATGTGAGTGAGAGCCGACGCCTTAAATAGCCATCTAGTCCGGCGCTGAGTGATGACAGCTCCAGTCTTAAAGGTGTATGCGCACCTTTCCAAAAGTAAATGGTAGGGTGCATACACTTGTGGAAAGTGTAATTTAGGGTACCAAAGGTACCGGAACATTACAATATCCAGCAGACAACTAGATATACATAGAATTAAAACTTATATTAATAACTCCCGCAGGGGCATGCAAGAAAATACACCACCCCCGCGATTTTGCAATTTGCAAAATGGGCCGGTTTAAATGGTTTGCCATTTGGAAGTTTAATGTTTTTGGAAGTGTCTATGAACTGGCAGTAACTACATCCACCACAAGAAAAAGTGCCAAACCTTTTACAGGGGTCATTTCTAAATTTGCCAACAAACTGGCTCTGTGTCAAATAATCTCTCAAAGATTTAGATTTTCTATAGGTTATGGCTGGTTTTCCGTTACAAAGGGGCTGATGTTAGGGTCAATAAGTAGTAAGTCTCAGTATTTTTGAATGGTTTTATAGACCAATTGATGTTGCTCCGTGTATTGCAATATTATTCGAGGAGTGGTGAATTCTTTCTTTGGCCTTTTTGGTATGATTTTATTACCAAAAAGTAAGTCCTGTCGAGTATGAGAGTTTGCACGATTAAAGGCCTTCCTAAGGCAGGATTTCCTATAGCCTCGAAGGAGAAGCCGTTGTCTTAAGTTATCTGCTTCTACCTTGAATTGGGAATCATCAGAGCAGTTCCTCCGAATGCGGAGGTACTGACTATAGGGTATTGAGCGGATAAGTGGTAGGGGATGGGAACTAGTGCATGAAGGATAGTATTCGCTGATGTGGGTTTTCGTTAAAGCGATGTTTGAATGCTGCCCAAAGAATCCTTAATGATTGTTATGTCTAGAAAGTTGACCGAATGCCAATCGTATGTCATAGTGAATTTCAAATTAAATGTATTGTTGTTCAGATGTGTCATAAATTCAAGGAGTTGATCCTCCGAACCACTCCACACTGCCAGGACATCGTCGATGTAGCGGTACCATGACAGTATGTATCCGGTCCATGAGCTCAAAGAGTCCTCTGAAAAAAATGTGACGTTCCCACTCCCCCAGGTACAGGTTGGCGTAGGATGGGGCACATGATGTCCCCATCGCTACTCCCTGTACCTGGAGGTAGTGGGAACCAACAAATGAAAAAATATTATGGGTGAGGATAAATTCCAAACTCCGAACAACAAAATCGTTCATATTGTCTTGAGAAAGATCAGATTGGGACAGGATATGATGAATGGTACGGATGCCCTGTTGGTGTGGTATCGAACTGTAGAGAGCCTCTACATCGATAGCCACACACAGGGCATTCGGAGGAATGGATAGTGATTCCAAAATTTTGAGCAGGTGGATCGTGTCTTTGACATATAATGGTAAATTTTGTACATATGGTCTCAATTTTGAATCCACCAGTTTGCTCAGATTTTCTGAAATACTCCCACAGCCCAACACTATAGGTCGATCTAGGTTTTTTTTTTTAGAATTTTTGTGTATTTTGGGCAAACTGTAGAAGGTTGGAACCACTGGGTGTTGGGTACACACAAAGTTCCAAGTAGGTTTGTCCAAAACATTTTGTAGATAAGCGTGATCCACCAACGTGTAAAATTCTAAGTTAAACTTGTTTATCAACTCTTTAGATATTGGTCTGTACCATTCCCTATTTTGAAGGATAAGATGACACGTTTCCCTGTATTGTGTGTTAGTAAGGATAACAATATTGCTCCCTTTGTCTGATGCTTTCAAAGTGAGGTTATATTGTTTGGTTAAGGATTTTAATGCAATTTTCTCTGAAGGAGACAAGTTGGATGTGGTTGGTGACAGTCTGAGTTTCTGTATCTCCTGAGCAGTTAAGGTGACAAACGCTGCTAGGTTGGGGCTTAGATTCAGCGAGGGGAATTTATCTGATTTTTTGTAAAAGACTTGGCTTTGATCGGAAATAGATGGATCCACTGGTATATCCTCAAGATTCAACAAGGAATCCAAATCGATGTTATCAATTAAATCACCGCTATCTTGTTCCTCCAATAGAGTCAAAAGATTGTCCAGCGCTTCATCTTGTTCAGTTTTACGTGTGGAGGGTAGTGCAGATTCTGTTTTTTTGCCTTGAGCATATTGTGATTGCAATAAGAACTTTCTCGCAAAGAGATGCAAGTCTTTGATGATTGAAAACTTGTCTGCTTTTTTGTGTGGACAAAAACTGAAGCCATTAGATAGGAGGGACAGTTGACTAAGGGTAAGCGAATAGTCTGTTAAATTAATTACATCACAAGATGCCTCACTATCCATTCCTCCGGATGCCCTGTTGGTGGCTATCGATGTAGAGGCTCTCTACAGTTCGATACCACACCAACAGGGCATCCGTACCATTCATCATATCCTGTCCCAATCTGATCTTTCTCAAGACAATATGAACGATTTTGTTGTTCGGAGTTTGGAATTTATCCTCACCCATAATATTTTTTCATTTGATGGTTCCCACTACCTCCAGGTACAGGGAGTAGCGATGGGGACATCATGTGCCCCATCCTACGCCAACCTGTACCTGGGGGAGTGGGAACGTCACATTTTTTCAGAGGACTCTTTGAGCCCATGGACCGGACACATACTGTCATGGTACCGTTACATTGACGATGTGCTGGCAGTGTGGAGTGGTTCGGAGGATCAACTCCTTGAATTTATGACACATCCGAACAACAATACGTTTAGTTTGAAATTCACTATGACATACGATTGGCATTCGGTCAACTTTCTAGACATAACAATCATTAAGGTTTCTTTGGGCAGCATTCAAACATCGCTTTATCGAAAACCCACATCAGCGAATACTATCCTCCACGCCACTAGTTCCCATCCCCTACCATTTATCCGCTCAATACCCTATAGTCAGTACCTCCGCATTCGGAGGAACTGCTCTGATGATTCCCAATTCAAGGTAGAAGCAGATAACTTAAGACAACGGCTTCTCCTTCGAGGCTATAGGAAATCCTGCCTCAGGAAGGCCTTTAATCGTGCAAACTCCCATACTCGACAGGACTTACTTTTTGGTAATAAAATCATACCAAAAAAGCCAAAGAAAGAATTCACCACTCCTCGAATAATATTGCAATACACGGAGCAACATCAATTGGTATATAAAACCATTCAAAAATACTGGCACTTACTACTTATTGACCCTAACATCAGCCCCTTTGTAATGGAAAAACCAGCCATAACCTATAGAAAATCTAAATCTTTGAGAGATTATTTGACACAGAGCCAGTTTGTTGGCAAATTTAGAAATGACCCCTGTAAAAGGTTTGGCACTTTTTCTTGTGGTGGATGTAGTTACTGCCAGTTCATAGACACTTCCAAAAACATTAAACTTCCAAATGGCAAACCATTTAAACCGGCCCATTTTGCAAATTGCAAAACCGCGGGGGTGGTGTATTTTCTTGCATGCCCCTGCGGGAGTTATTATATTGGAAAAACGAAGCTAACTTTCCATAAACGCATTTACAGACATGTTACAAGTATGCGTAAGTGCAATCCAGACCTCCCCCTCGGGAGACATGTGCGCGATAAACATGCAGGTCGTTTTCCTGGACCTAAATTCTTTGTTTTGGATAGAGTCCACCCCAACCCTCGTGACGGGGATTGGAACAAGATCCTATTACAAAGGGAGACACGATGGATACTGAACCTGGAGGCTACCAAGCCTCCAGGTTTAAACTACATGGTTAATTTCAAACCGTTTTTAGAAGGATTCTCTTCTGGAGGTTGGGAACAATAATTGAATAATTCTCTTATGTAATATGCATGAAAATCCCATGTGCCCCTGACACACATAGAGGGGTCTGTTTTGGTATAATAAGGAATGGATAACTTCATATAATCGTGCAATGATTCTGATGTGGCAGATACTTACATTAACCATCTAATATACATCTGTATAATATTCAAGGTTATATGCTATGTGACAGGACGTCAAGTAAATGTGACAGGAAGTCAGGTAAATCTGTGAGTGTTGTCACAGATTGGAGATACAATTCACCAATTACTATAGGGTGTCGGCTGCAGAAGCCAGCAGAAATGTCTAAAGACGTTGAACAGACTTCAGCTGTTCAGAATGAGGAAGTTAAGGCCTCTATAATTTGTCCAAAGGAAGTCTATTGATTGCTGCCTCCGGAAGCTGTCTCCTAAAGCTGTGTGAGCTGGGGACAGGAGAGCAGTCAGATGTATGCCTCCTGACGCTGTGTGGGCATGGGAGAGGAATATACCTCCTGGAGCGATGTGCGCCTGAGGAGGATAAAAATACTGAAGACTTCTCAAGGTGAGAAAATGAACTATTTCTTTGTGGAAGAAATAAATTAACTGTTTGCTATATGAAGAGACAAGCAAAGGCACATGTTCAATGTGAAGAGGAAAAGGGACATGTTCCATGGACATTTGTTGTGTGAAGAGATAAAACATGGACTATTGAGAGTCTGCTATATGATCAGCCAAGTCTGCCCAACAGTAGGTTGGGCACAGACTTCATTAGATAGGTTCCTGTCTGTGAGAAGGTAGCCGCCCACAGTGGCAAGGATTTATTTTGTGTTTTATTTTTATTTTGACAGTTTTGATGCTTGCACTTGTGTGAAGAAAAATTGCATGAATAAACCAAACTGTTGTTTGCAACCACTTCTCGGCTATCTCCCTATGTAATGAACCCCCCCAAGGGGTCATCCACACCCGCCACCGAGCTAATCCCTCACAGCTAGTTGAAATGTCTTTTACCTGACAGTATTGGGATAACTAACCCACCTAATTTTTAGGTGTGAGAACGGGTTTACATAGATAGATGAGTTTAGTATGAGAATTATTCTGGCTATGTGGTTAGTGTGTATAATTGATTGGCTGCGAAAATTATGACATGGTTGCTTCTATATTTGCATATGTACTGTGTTTAATTCCTTTTACTGTAATGCCGAAGACTCCTAGGGCATTGTCGGATTAAGGATGATCCAGGTATAATATTTGGCATGTTACCCTGATGTAGTTGGCTCTAAAATGACACGAATTAAGATATCATAAGTTTCCTTATTGCCCAATGGCTGACATTTAACCCTCCTAGTTCCCCTTGTTCCATTTCTCTTCGCCCTCTTCTTCCTTTCTTTTCTCCTTTTCCTATTTTTCTTCCATTCCATTGAGACTTTTCTAGTATCTCTCTTTGGCTGGTTTTATGGCCTCATCTGTGGGTTCCCCCGGCGCGGGTAGGGGGTGCTCTCTTTATGGATGTCCCCAGTGGCTCAGCTGCCCCTCTGGCCGGAGATCTGACTGACTTCCGGACGGGATGGTGCACTGCCTTTTCCTGCGTCGGTACCCTTGGAGCGCAGCGTCGACTTCCCCTTCCGGGTGGGGGCGGACGCTGCACTCTGACGGCAAGTGATCCGATTGGTCCAGTTCCGGGAAGGTCAAAGTGTGCTCTCTTACTGCTCATGCGCCAGCGTCCAAATGGACGCCTCAAATGGGGCCAACCTCCCTCATTCCGTGCAGAGACTGTCTTCTCCCACACAGACAAGACGCAGGTTAGTACATCGCCTAAAGGCCCGTACACACGTACCGATTGTCGGCCGAAAATGTTCGGCCGCCGAACGATCCGCCGATTTTCGGCTTGTTAGTATGATGCTTCCGACAGCCGGCAGCCGACAGCACACTTTCGGCCGAACAGAATCTGTCGTGCAAGCATTAAAATTTTTGTATGCCGACACCAGAACGGCCGATTGTTCGCCAGTCATTACAGAATTCGGCCGACAGACAGCAGATTTGCAAGACTGGGCATGCTCAGAAAAGAAAAAACACAGGGAAAGTTAACCATCACATGACATCACTTCTGCAGTCGGCGGACAAAATTCGTGTGCAGTCTTTTGCACTTTTCAGCGGACACGACAGCCCGGGGACAAAAGACGGCCGATCGGTCGGCCGACGATCGGTACGTGTGTACGGGGCTATACTCTTTTACTTGAGCACCACTTCTTTACCTGTGCACAACCGCTTTTGGTGGCCCTTTGGGATGTGAGCTCTAATGGTTGTTCTTTAGATCTATGGACCAGTAGCATACTCTGTTACCTTTCTCTACTTATGTGTCTTTAATCCTATTTACAAATAATATTGCGGGTGTAAACATTCTCAGTTTGGGTATACCCCGCATACATATAATTTTTAACCAACTGCATGGTTGACTATACTCTGATATGACTTTGACTCTGAGGGATGACACTAAAATGGCTAAAGCAATATGTATCTTTTTGAGTACCTTTTAAGGATTTACAACAGACAAATGATACTAATACACCCTTTTCCAGGTTCCCTTAGTGGGCCGAGGAGTTTTGAATATTTCAATGCATAAAATCTATTAAGCTCTGCGCTGTGAGATCAGAAGTCTGAAGTCATGCTTTTGCCATTTATATGTGCTATCCCAGAGACAATAGCCAATGGACATTCAGTAAAATTCCACATGGTTCTCTCTCCTAGACTTTCAGGATCTCATGACATACTAATTCTTCCCATTCCCTATGCACGTGGTATACACTCCCCCCCCCCCCTTTTTTCACCACAGCACTTTGTATATACAATTGTCACAAATGCAAGATGGACGGGAATAAAAACCATGTTCCCTTTTCCGATTTTTGTTTTTCCTTCCCTCCACACATTATACCTTTACCTTCAGGAACATTCCACGTCTTTGGACTGATGCTCCCATATACTTTGTTTACCTCTAGCCACGAGAAATACTCACCTATAACAGGTATGATATACTGTACATACTGTTCCCTTACACGGTTATTTAGATGTTCAATTACTGGATACAACTACATATATTTCTATTTTGATTCGTTGATTGTAGGGATGCCATATCGGCCCACACACCCATAAGGACCGTTTAGGACCAACAGTGGATCATTGTGGCGCCCACGGTCCTGCCGTTTACCAGCCATTGTCCTCACTGTAGTATAGTTTGTGTTGAGTTCTAGAAAACCGAAATTTAAAGTAGATTTGAATATTGTATTGGTGCCAACATCCCTGATTAGAACAAGTAGTAATTTTTGGTTCCTCAGGCCAAAGGGTGGGACTTTTAGGCAAATAATTGAAAAGAAAAAGTATTGAAAGGTTTTAACGTTTTATCATAAAACAAGGTTTCTCATAAAATAATTTTACATGTACAGAACATGAAATGTAAAGTGCTCGATGGGTGAAAGGCCCATCCGTGATGGTGCACGAAAGAAAAGATTGTGACACTGTGATAATAGGTGACTTTTTTTAGAATCGCAGATTCCTGTCATCCATAGATGTTGGATGTTGCAGGATGCGTTTCAATCCAACGCGTTTCGGCTGAGCCTTTTTCAAGGATTTTCACCGTATCTATGTAAAGATATTTAGTCTTTATTAGTGTCATATTAGAAAGTTTGAGCAATTTTGTTATTTGGTTTGCAATATTTAGCTTACATTGAGTTTTTTGTGCAGTACTGGATCTGTTTTGGAGGAGCCCCCTCTTATGTCCCAAAGCAACCGCAGGATCCCGAAGGGGAGGAATGGCGGTAGCGATTGGGTTCTGAAAAACCACCGAATTGTAAATAGTATATAGTATACATAAGTATGCAGCCCTTTAAGTTTACAAAGTTTACTCACAGGGTCCAGGTGTGGCTGGTTTTCAAATCATGAGTATCCTTGATTATGTGGGCTGTCCCTAAAAAAATAATTTTTGTATAAATATTTGGATTTAGAAAAAGTATGATCCACATGTAGGCAAGTTATTTGCAACTAATACTCGGATAATGTAATACCTGTTAGGCGTCTTGTTTATAGTGGTCTCTCTGCAGGAAGGAGCACCTGCGGTGCTTCTAAGTGGTGGGTTGTCTCGTTCTTTTATCTAGAAGGGGACCAAATGTCATTGTAACAACCTATGGGATTTGGTGCCAGAATTTCAGTGTAGGCTAATACAAAGAAAATCACCTTTTTGTATATGCTGCAGAAGGATATACTAGTTATGGCTGTAGAGCCTAAGTCTGTAGCAGGTTGACCTTTCCTTGTTGTTAGATGATCTCTCCTGTGGAAAGATACATCATTGTGGCAGCGGAGGAAGGTGAGGAAAAAGTATCCTGTGTTTACAGGGCTATGTGGAGAGGTTTAAAGGCTGTAGGTTGTACCTGTCTCCAGTAGAGGGAGTTCTGTCCAAGGATGTAAGGGTTCCACCTTCCTCCAGGTGGTGCTTTCACTCCACGAGCTTGGAGATGAATGGCACACTATGGGATCCCCGGCGCCTTAAATATAGGCCGCGCATGCGCACTACGGCGCCGCGCGGTCCTATCTGTCAGGGCGGAAGTGCTTCACTCGTATGTACCGCGCATGCGCCTGGGCTGCTGCGCGGTCAGTGACGAGGAAGTCTATCCGTTACCTGGCAACAAAGGACGCCGCCGACACAGAGAGAGAGGGGCAATCCGGATGCCGTAGGCTGTTGTTGGAGCCGACAAGCCTCTCGGCTGACAAAGCGGCAGCTGGTCTTTGCCCCGAACGTTGCCCCGCCAAGGGCGGGGCTTTCCGTGCCGGGGGTTGTAATTGGGTTGTGCAGGGGGGCAAGTCCACAGTTCGAGTCTGCATT
Organism: Pelophylax lessonae; assembly: GCF_965119305.1. NCBI lineage: Eukaryota > Metazoa > Chordata > Amphibia > Anura > Ranidae > Pelophylax > Pelophylax lessonae. Next base: position 250,255,836 of record NC_138772.1, read on the forward strand.
ACATAAGATGAGATATATATTGTATCAAAAAAAAATATTATAATATTAGTAATGCTTAGGCAATAATGATGCATATATATGCTGTTTACACTTTTCAATTCTTGAAATAACAGATCTGGTACGTGTATTTTTTGGAAAAGGAGAATGGGATAGGATGTTTTGAGGGAGAAAGTAGCCATGGGGGATATATATACAAAGCTGGGGATTGTATGGATATCAGATGTCAGTATTTTATGTCTCTACACTGGTGAAGAGAGATGGGGATGATGTCAAGGTGTTTTTTGTTATTAGTCTGTTTTTCCGGATACAAAGCTATCCAGGAACGGTTTAAAACTCTCTGTTTCATTGAGGCCTGGCGGCGTGGTCGCTTTCAGGCGACTAATCCTCCTCATTTCTCTTTGCAAGAGAGTTTTATTCCAATCGCCCCCCCTCCCTGGAATGTGAAGCCTATCCAGGGCCATAAATTTTACAGAGGGCATTTTTGACTGGTGCTTATCTCTCACGTGTCTACCCAGTGGGAGATAGAAGTTGCACATTTCCATGGATGCCAGGTGTTGGCCAACTCTTTTGCGGAATTCTTGCTTGGTTTTCCCTACATAATATGCGCCGCAGTCGCACTCCATCAGATAAACTACTGCTTGCGTTTTGCAGTTGACGAAGTGGGCTGGTGTAAATAGTTCCCCATTGGGTAGCAATTTGGTGGTGCTTTTGACAATAACTTTGCACTGGGCACAACCCCCACATGGATATGTCCCCTTGTCTTTACATGGGTCCATTTTCAGTTCCTCTTTGAATTCACTGTGCACCAGTGATTGCTGGAAGGAGCTGGCTTTCCTAAATGTAATTTTTGGTTTAGGTGGGAGGAGGTGTTTGAGACTAGGGTCAGCGGTAAGGATGTGCCACTTTTGCTGAATGATTTTTCTGATTGACTCATGTTGATTGGTAAATCGCATGATCAGTCGATTGGTGTCATCTTGTGTTTGGTCCATGGGTTTTTTGAACAGAATTTGATTTCGCTCCATGTTGTTAGCTCGATTGAAAGCTTTTCTTAGGCTTGTTTTTGAGTAGCCTCGAGTAAGTAGCCGTGCTGTTAGTTTGTCAGATTCGCTTTTAAAGTCTTTTTGGAGAGTACAGTTCCTCTTTAGTCGTAGGAACTGACTATAAGGGATGGACTGTTTTAGCACAGTAGGGTGGAAGCTATCCGCATGCAATACGGTGTTGCCGGCAGTTTCTTTCCTATAAAGTGTGGTATTGATGTTCCCCCTTGGGGTCTTTGAAGATCCAAGTGTCCAGGAAGCTGATTTTGGCTAGGCTGTATTGCATGGTGAAATGCATGTTAAAGGAATTTATGTTCATGTGGTTCAGGCACTCGCGTAGGAGATCCTCGGGTCCATCCCACAGGATAAAAATGTCATCTATATATCTCTGCCATAGTGTTATATGGCGAGAGTATATAGAGTTTTTTTCGTCATTGAGAAAGTCCTGCTCCCATACACCCAGATATATGTTGGCGTATGATGGGGCACAACTGGTGCTCATGGCCACGCCACAGATCTGCAGGAAATGTAGGCCGTCGAAACAGAAGTAATTATGATGTAGAATGAACTGTAGCATAGAGAGGATGAAATCATTAAATTTTTGATCATAGCGGCTATGCTGGCTAAGTACATGTTTGACTGCTGATATGCCTTTTTCGTGCGGTATATTGCTATACAATGATTCAACGTCAATCGTGACGAGGTAGGTTGTTTCGGATGCAGTCATGCCCTCCAATATTTGGAGGAGATGAATGGTGTCCTTAATGTATGATGGAAGGTTAGTCACGTGTGGGCGGAGGTGGGCATCTATGACTCTGCTTACGTTCTCCGAGATGTTGCCGTTCCCAGAAATAATGGGTCTGCCTGGAGGGTTAGTGCCGCTTTTGTGTATTTTTGGCAAGGAATAGAACGTAGGTGTTCTGGGGTGCTTAGTTCTAATGTATTCCCATAGTGTTTTTGAGATGGCCCCTTCGTTGAGGGCTCTGTCAACTTTTTTGTAGAAGGTTTCATTATATGACTTGATCATGAGGGGCGATATTTGCTTGTAGCATATACGATTTTCCAGGATGTTCATACACATCTCTTTGTATTTTATGTTGTCCATCAGGACGATATTGCCGCCTTTGTCGGCTGGTTTGATGGTAATCGTATCGTAGCTTTTGAGATCTTCAAATGCCTTTCTTTGTTCCCTAGTTAGGTTATCCTTTGTTTTTTTGATATTTAGCCCTTCAATCTCTCTGGTTGTCTCTTTCACAAACAGGGCGACCGCTGGGTTTTGGCTCAATGGTGGAAATTTCTGAGATTTTTTCTGGAAGTGGGGTGTTTGGGGGTTATCCTCTTCTCCATCACTTTCCACTTCTTCTGGTGTTGAGGTGGATTCTTCCCAGTCGTCGTCAAGTCCTCCTTCTTCTAATAAGCTGTTAAGGTCTCTAATGGCGCGGAATTCCGCTGCTGTGAGGCCCGGGTCTTTGGCCTCAGGTGGGGGTTTATTATACATTGCTTGGAATATGATTTTTCGTGCAAATAGGTTCACATCCTTGATGATTTCGAATTTGTCGGCGTTGTTTTTTGGACAAAAGGAGAGGCCAAGCCGTAGAACCTCTTCTTCGTGTTGGGTTAAAGTTTTAGATGAGAGGTTGATTATGGATCGTTTCTCTTCTCCATTTGTTTCAGCCCTTGGGAATCTGTGACTACCGGTAGTTTGGTTTGTTTGAGGTTGGTTTTCCCTAAAAAAGGCTTTTGTTTCCTTGGGCCCTCTCTGAGTCTCGAGAAAATGCCTTGGGTTTTTGTGCCTCCTTGTGATTGATCCTCCGTATCCTTCTGCAGCATATACAAAAAGGTGATTTTCTTGGTATTAGCCTACACTGAAATTCTGGCACCAAATCCCATAGGTTGTTACAATGACATTTGGTCCCCTTCTAGATAAAAGAACGAGACAACCCACCACTTAGAAGCACCGCAGGTGCTCCTTCCTGCAGAGAGACCACTATAAACAAGACGCCTAACAGGTATTACATTGTCCGAGTATTAGTTGCAAATAACTTGCCTACATGTGGATCATACTTTTTCTAAATCCAAATATTTATACAAAAAATATTTTTTAGGGACAGCCCACATAATCAAGGATACTCATGATTTGAAAACCAGCCACACCTGGACCCTGTGAGTAAACTTTGTAAACTTAAAGGGCTGCATACTTATGTATACTATATACTATTTACAATTCGGTGTTTTTTCATAACCCAATCGCTACCGCCATTCCTCCCCTTCGGGATCCTGCGGTTGCTTTGGGACATAAGAGGGGGCTCCTCCAAAACAGATCCAGTACTGCACAAAAAACTCAATGTAAGCTAAATATTGCAAACCATATAACAAAATTGCTCAAACTTTCTAATATGACACTAATAAAGACTAAATATCTTTACATAGATACGGTGAAAATCCTTGAAAAAGGCTCAGCCAAAACGCGTTGGATTGAAACGCATCCTGCAACATCCAACATCTATGGATGACAGGAATCTGCGATTCTAAAAAAGTCACCTATTATCACAGTGTCACAATCTTTTCTTTCGTGCACCATCACGGATGGGCCTTTCACCCATCGAACACTTTACATTTCATGTTCTGTACATGTAAAATTATTTTATGAGAAACCTTGTTTTATGATAAAATGTTAAAACCTTTCAATACTTTTTCTTTTCAATTATTTGCCTAAAAGTCCCACCCTCTGGCCTGAGGAACCAAAAATTACTACTTGTTCTAATCAGGGATGTTGGCACCAATACAATATTCAAATCTACTTTAAATTTCGGTTTTCTAGAACTCAACACAAACTATACTACTATATCTCGGATGGAAGTCATCCAATTCCTCACCTGACCTCTAGAAACCCTGACTACCTATTTGGGAACCTATTCTCCCTAATTTTCTTTTCTCATATTCTTAATTACTGTTTCCCCCCCCCAAGGGGAGAGCAACACTAACAGATCATCAGGTACTACTTTTCTGTAACCATATAATAGAGAGTTAAAGTTACAAATAAACACGTTTCTCCCCCATCCACATCTCTGTGCGCAGAGTAAAAGGTATCGAGGGAGAATACCCAAAGTGATCCAAAAATTCCTTTTGGCCCACTACCATATCAAGGAGAATCAAATAGAAGGGACAACATGGGAGATCTGCTGGGGGATGAATGGAACAATCTCATGTCTAGCATTGAAACAGAGTTCCAAAACAAAGATCAACAAGAATCAGACACACTTGCACTCTTCTCCACCCTTAGACGACAACTCGAGAAGAAATCTTCTCTACATTGGCACATCAAAGCTTTTGAAAGATATATCACCGAGGAAATTAATCCGGCTGGACTTCGGATTCAGATCTTTCCGACCATGGACAACATAACAGCATCCATGAAGCAAAAATGGGAAGAACAACTTAATACATGTTCTAAAAACCTTATGATACTCCTGCAGGAGGAGTACGAACGACAAATCAAAAAAATCGATGAGGAAACTAAGCTAATATACCTGAAACTCGCACCCCTAAAAACCGTCCAGATGTACAACGACGAGGAGAAAAAACTAAAAGACCATCTAGAAAATTACAGTAAACAAATTCTCCGAAAAAAGGAGAAAAAATACTGGCGGGACAAAAACGCTTTTGCCCAAGGAAGGGCCTATAGGTGGAACAATACTCGTCGCATAAACAAAAATAAACAACAATCTGGTATGAAAAATACCAGCCAGGATAACCAGTATTTCTCATCAGACTCCTCGTCATATGCTTCTGGATCAGACAATCGGAAAAGAGGACCACCACCCAGAGGACCACAGCCCAGACCAACACAAACATCCAACAAAAGAGACGAAACCGAGGAAAGAACTGAAACGGAAAATGAAGAAACGGAGGATCAATCAGAAGGAGGCACAAAAACCCAAGGCATTGTCTCGAGACTCAGAGAGGGCCCAAGGAAACAAAAGCCTTTTTTAGGGAAAACCAACCTCAAACAAACCAAACTACCGGTAGTCACAGATTCCCAAGGGCTGAAACAAATGGAGAAGAGAAACGATCCATAATCAACCTCTCATCTAAAACTTTAACCCAACACGAAGAAGAGGTTCTACGGCTTGGCCTCTCCTTTTGTCCAAAAAACAACGCCGACAAATTCGAAATCATCAAGGATGTGAACCTATTTGCACGAAAAAATCATATTCCAAGCAATGTATAATAAACCCCCACCTGAGGCCAAAGACCCGGGCCTCACAGCAGCGGAATTCCGCGCCATTAGAGACCTTAACATCTTATTAGAAGAAGGAGGACTTGACGACGACTGGGAAGAATCCACCTCAACACCAGAAGAAGTGGAAAGTGATGGAGAAGAGGATAACCCCCAAACACCCCACTTCCAGAAAAAATCTCAGAAATTTCCACCATTGAGCCAAAACCCAGCGGTCGCCCTGTTTGTGAAAGAGACAACCAGAGAGATTGAAGGGCTAAATATCAAAAAAACAAAGGATAACCTAACTAGGGAACAAAGAAAGGCATTTGAAGATCTCAAAAGCTACGATACGATTACCATCAAACCAGCCGACAAAGGCGGCAATATCGTCCTGATGGACAACATAAAATACAAAGAGATGTGTATGAACATCCTGGAAAATCGTATATGCTACAAGCAAATATCGCCCCTCATGATCAAGTCATATAATGAAACCTTCTACAAAAAAGTTGACAGAGCCCTCAACGAAGGGGCCATCTCAAAAACACTATGGGAACACATTAGAACTAAGCACCCCAGAACACCTACGTTCTATTCCTTGCCAAAAATACACAAAAGCGGCACTAACCCTCCAGGCAGACCCATTATTTCTGGGAACGGCAACATCTCGGAGAACGTAAGCAGAGTCATAGATGCCCACCTCCGCCCACACGTGACTAACCTTCCATCATACATTAAGGACACCATTCATCTCCTCCAAATATTGGAGGGCATGACTGCATCCGAAACAACCTACCTCGTCACGATTGACGTTGAATCATTGTATAGCAATATACCGCACGAAAAAGGCATATCAGCAGTCAAACATGTACTTAGCCAACATAGCCGCTATGATCAAAAATTTAATGATTTCATCCTCTCTATGCTACAGTTCATTCTACATCATAATTACTTCTGTTTCGACGGCCTACATTTCCTGCAGATCTGTGGCGTGGCCATGGGCACCAGTTGTGCCCCATCATACGCCAACATATATCTGGGTGTATGGGAGCAGGACTTTCTCAATGACGAAAAAAACTCTATATACTCTCGCCATATAACACTATAGCAGAGATATATAGATGACATTTTTATCCTGTGGGATGGACCCAAGGATCTCCTACGCGAGTGCCTGAACCACATGAACATAAATTCCTTTAACATGCATTTCACCATGCAATACAGCCTAGCCAAAATCAGCTTCCTGGACACTTGGATCTTCAAAGACCCCAAGGGGAACATCAATACCACACTTTATAGGAAAGAAACTGCCGGCAACACCGTATTGCATGCGGATAGCTTCCACCCTACTGTGCTAAAACAGTCCATCCCTTATAGTCAGTTCCTACGACTAAAGAGGAACTGTACTCTCCAAAAAGACTTTAAAAGCGAATCTGACAAACTAACAGCACGGCTACTTACTCGAGGCTACTCAAAAACAAGCCTAAGAAAAGCTTTCAATCGAGCTAACAACATGGAGCGAAATCAAATTCTGTTCAAAAAACCCATGGACCAAACACAAGATGACACCAATCGACTGATCATGCGATTTACCAATCAACATGAGTCAATCAGAAAAATCATTCAGCAAAAGTGGCACATCCTTACCGCTGACCCTAGTCTCAAACACCTCCTCCCACCTAAACCAAAAATTACATTTAGGAAAGCCGGCTCCTTCCAGCAATCACTGGTGCACAGTGAATTCAAAGAGGAACCGAAAATGGACCCATGTAAAGACAAGGGGACATATCCATGTGGGGGTTGTGCCCAGTGCAAAGTTATTGTCAAAAGCACCACCAAATTGCTACCCAATGGGGAACTATTTACACCAGCCCACTTTGTCAACTGCAAAATGCAAGCAGTAGTTTATCTGATGGAGTGCGACTGCGGCGCATATTATGTAGGGAAAACCAAGCAAAAATTCCGCAAAAGAGTTGGCCAACACCTGGCATCCATGGAAATGTGCAACTTCTATCTCCCACTGGGTAGACACGTGAGAGATAAGCACCAGTGAAAAATGCCCCCTGTAAAATTTATGGCCCTGGATAGGCTTCACATTCCAGGGAGGGGGGGCGATTGGAATAAAACTCTCTTGCAAAGAGAAATGAGGTGGATTAGTCGCCTGAAAGCGACCACGCCGCCAGGCCTCAATGAAACAGAGAGTTTTAAACCGTTCCTGGATAGCTTTGTATCCGGACAAACAGACTAATAACAAAAAACACCTTGACATCATCCCCATCTCTCTTCACCAGTGTAGAGACATAAAATACTGACATCTGATATCCATACAATCCCCAGCTTTGTATATATATCCCCCATGGCTACTTTCTCCCTCAAAACATCCTATCCCATTCTCCTTTTCCAAAAAATACACGTACTAGATCTGTTATTTCAAGAATTGAAAAGTGTAAACAGCATATATATGCATCATTATTGCCTAAGCATTACTAATATTATAATATTTTTTTTTGATACAATATATATCTCATCTTATGTAATGCAGACTCGAACTGTGGACTTGCCCCCCTGCACAACCCAATTACAACCCCCGGCACGGAAAGCCCCGCCCTTGGCGGGGCAACGTTCGGGGCAAAGACCAGCTGCCGCTTTGTCAGCCGAGAGGCTTGTCGGCTCCAACAACAGCCTACGGCATCCGGATTGCCCCTCTCTCTCCGTGTCGGCGGCATCCTTTGTTGCCAGGTAACGGATAGACTTCCTCGTCACTGACCGCGCAGCAGCCCAGGCGCATGCGCGGTACATACGAGTGAAGCACTTCCGCCCTGACAGATAGGACCACGCGGCGCCGTAGTGCACATGCGCGGCCTATATTTAAGGCGCCGGGGATCCCATAGTGTGCCATTCATCTCCAAGCTCGTGGAGTGAAAGCACCACCTGGAGGACGGCGGAACCCTTACATCCTTGGACAGAACTCCCTCTACTGGAGACAGGTACAACCTACAGCCTTTAAACCTCTCCACATAGCCCTGTAAACACAGGATACTTTTTCCTCACCTTCCTCCGCTGCCACAATGATGTATCTTTCCACAGGAGAGATCATCTAACAACAAGGAAAGGTCACCCTGCTACAGACTTAGGCTCTACAGCCATAACTAGTATATCCTTCTGCAGCATATACAAAAAGGTGATTTTCTTGGTATTAGCCTACACCCTAAATTCTTGCACCAAATCCCATAGGTTGTTACAATGACATTTGGTCCCCTTCTAGATAAAAGAACGAGACAACCCACCACTTAGAAGCACCGCAGGTGCTCCTTCCTGCAGAGAGACCACTATAAACAAGACGCCTAACAGGTATTACATTATCCGAGTATTAGTTGCAAATAACTTGCCTACATGTGGATCATACTTTTTCTAAATCCAAATATTTATACAAAAAATATTTTTTAGGGACAGCCCACATAATCAAGGATGCACATGATTTGAAAACCAGCCACACCTGGACCCTGTGAGTAAACTTTGTAAACTTAAAGGGCTGCATACTTATGTATACTATATACTATTTACAATTCGGTGTTTTTTCATAACCCAATCGCTACCGCGATTCCTCCCCTTCGGGATCCTGCGGTTGCTTTGGGACATAAGAGGGGGCTCCTCCAAAACAGATTCAGTACTGCACAAAAAACTCAATGTAAGCTAAATATTGCAAACCATATAACAAAATTGCTCAAACTTTCTAATATGACACTAATAAAGACTAAATATCTTTACATAGATACGGTGAAAATCCTTGAAAAAGGCTCAGCCGAAACGCGTTGGATTGAAACGCATCCTGCAACATCCAACATCTATGGATGACAGGAATCTGCGATTCTAAAAAAGTCACTTATTATCACAGTGTCACAATCTTTTCTTTCGTGCACCATCACGGATGGGCCTTTCACCCATCGAGCACTTTACATTTCATGTTCTGTACATGTAAAATTATTTTATGAGAAACCTTGTTTTATGATAAAACGTTAAAACCTTTCAATACTTTTCTTTTCAATTATTTGCCTAAAAGTCCTACCCTCTGGCCTGAGGAACCAAAAATTACTAATTGTTCACACTGTTCTCCTTCTCAGTGAACTATGTTTAAGTGAGACCAGACACCTCTTTTTCGGTTAACACCGTTTTAATTGACAGCCCAGTTACCCTCACAAAAAGACTCCCTTTGGTAGGTACCTGCATTAGAAGATGATGATATTTTGTATAACTTGCATAATATGGAACTCCCCTCTTTGAATATGTTTTTTACCTATAGCATATTAAATGCAATTTATATTTATATAGGTACAGTTAGTGCATTGAACTCTGGTTTACTCCTGAAGAAGGGTTCTTATACACGAAACGCGTAGGGTCCTGTCCGGTTCTCTCCACCAATGGTGCCTAGGAGTCTTCTGTACGGATACTGGTCTGTCCTTGCATGCAAGTTTTAATTATATGTATATCTAGTTGTCTGCTGGATATATACAATTATGTGTATGTAATTTTTTGTTTTTTTATGTAATAAAAATTGTAATTTATATACTCTTTTGTTTTTTTTCAGTGTTTTAGTGGCATATAAATTCCCAAACCATTGGGGGTACCCTTTTTGTATCTATCTACCGGGATGATGGCCACTAACACTGGGTACTAAGTGATAGGATCTAACAAAACTCTATTAAAATGAGCTGAATCAGAAGAGTGACTCATAAATTTGGCAGCTCTCTGGGGATTTTTTCTTTGATTTAGCTCCTCCTTGGCTCAGAGCTGTCTCAAGCTTATGTGTCAGACACAATACACTTTGTCAGATTAGCCAGCATTATCACGTTGAAGACTTAGGGTGACTCAGCTGTATATCTTTAAAGCAGGTTTCTGTGCATGTGAACTGCATTCTGATGGGCCAACTTCACAGTTAAGCGGTTGTAAACCCCCCCAAAAAAAACCTGCAAGACAAAGGCATAATGAGCTAGTATGCATCGCATACTAGCTCATTATGTATTACTTACCTTAGAACGAAGCCCCGACATCGACCCCCGGAAATCGCTGCGGGCGCTGCCATGATCCCTCGGCATCTCTTCTGGGTTCGGCGGCTCCGGCGCTGTGATTGGCCGGAGCCGCGATGACGTCACTCCCGCGCATGCGCGCGGGAGTGATTTTCCGGCAAGCTCCCGGCAAGGAAAACTGAAGGTCCCCCCGGACCTTCAGAGCACATGCGCCGCTCGCGTGAGCGGCTGCATGCACTGCAAATATCTCCTAAACTGTGCCGGTTTAGGAGATATTAATTGTACCTACAGGTAAGCCTTATTATAGGCTTACCTGTAGGTAAAAGTTTCAAAAAGCGGGATACTGCCGCTTTAACATTGTCAGCCATCAGATTTGTCCAGTTTTTACAGCGCATGCATAGGACTAAAGATCAGATTTTACTACTGTGTGGGTAGAGGTCATGGTTGTAGGAACTAAAAAAAAAAAAATCTAAGGATCCAAGGGGCATAAAAATCTCAGGAACAAGGGCAGATGAATAATATTAAAAAGCAGTATAAAATGCATTTTTGTGTTATAAAAATTAAACAGCTCTCTCGTTCAGTTATACAGCTACTAAATAAGACCAATGTCTAAGAAGGGATGCCTGTCCCTTTAAAATGCATATCTCTTTTAGGAGAAGCCAACTAAATACTAAAGGGTTAAATAAATAATCTGAATGAGGATCTCCTCTCATCCAGACTTTGTGTCCCGCTGTCTTTAAGGCTGTCTGTGCTCTGTGCCTTATCACTGCTGCTGATTATGGATTTGGTGTATTGTTCTACTGGTGATGAACGATTCTTTTAGTGTACTGGGTTCTAACAGAGACCGACTCATATGTTTTGATTCTTTTGACTCAGTAACTGGTGTACTGAACTACTCAGTGAACTGACTCGACTCTTCACTCTGAACTGTTAAGCCTCGTACACACGCAACGATTGTTGGCCGACCGATCGGCCGTCTTTTGTCCAGTGTTGTTGTGTTGGTTGAAATGTGCACTAGACTGCACACGAATTTTATCGGCCAACAAAAACCAACTTCAGAAGTGATGTCATGTTCTGGTTTACTTTTTGTGTGTTTTTTCTTCTCTGAGCATGCCCAGTCTTGCACATCACATTTTTGTCTGCCGAAATCTGTACTGACTGACGAACAATCGGCCGTTCTGTTGACGGCCAACAAAAATTTTATAGCATGCACACCAGATTTTGTTCGGCCGAAAAGTCGCAGTCGGTTGTCGGAAGCATCGTACTAACAAGCTGACAATCGACCGATCGGACGTTGGCCGAAAATTCACGGCCAACAATCGTTGCGTGTGTAAGAGGCTTTACAATACAAGCTTGTTTCCAGTTCTTCAGTGTCAGTGTGCTGGGAGCCACTGATTGGTTACAGGGAGGAGCTGAGCTCCTCACTCTAGGATCATATTACCATCAGCCCAGACCAGCTCTCCTTCAGTGAATAGTGAACTGTTTCATTACGAATCAGTTCAGTAAGAAGAACCGATTCATCCAGTTCACTGAAAAGAATCGATTAAAAAGAACGATTCGTTCATGAACTGGACATCACTATAAAAAAGGGGATTCACTCCAGAAATAAAGAAATTATTCTACCACTCTACAAGACTCTGGTCCGGCCACATCTGGAGTATGCTGTCCAGTTCTGGGCACCGGTCCTCAGGAAGGACGTGCTGGAACTGGAGAGAGTCCAGAGAAGGGCAACAAAAATAATTAGGGGAATGAAGGGCATCGGCTATGAGGATGACTACAAGCACTGAACTTATTCTCTCTGGAGAAGAGACGATTGAGGGGGGATATGATATCCATGTACAAATACTGTACTGGTGACCCTAGCATAAGGAACAAACATTTTAGAGAAAGGGAATACAATAAGACACGTGGCCACTCACTAAAACTAGAGGAAAAACGGTTTAACCGTAAAATACGTAAGGGGTTCTTCACTGTCAGAGCAGTAAGGATGTGGAATTCTCTTCCACAAGCAGTGGTATCAGCAGGGAGCATCGCTAGTTAAAAAAAAACTATTAGATGGGCATCTTAAAGACCACAACATACAGGGGTATACAATGTACGGTTAACAGCAAACACACACACATATAATTTTCAACCTCAAAAACTATGTAACTATGAAAGGGGGCATGCTGTGGTCAGTCTGCATTGAAAGGGGGCATGCTGTGGTCAGTCTGCATCGAAAGGGGGTACGCAGTGGTCAGTCTGCATTGAAAGGGGGCACACTGTGGTCAGTCTGTATTGAAAGGGGGCACGCTGTGGTCAGTTTGCATTGAAAGGGGGCACGCTGTGGTCTCTCTGCATTGAAAGGGGGCACGCTGTGGTCAATCTGCATTGAAAGAGGCACGCTGTGGTCAGTCTGTATTGAAAGGGGGCACGCAGTGATCAGTCTGATTTGAAAGGGGGCATGCTGTGGTCAGTCTGCATTGAAAGGGGGCACGCTGTGGTCAGTCTGCATTAAAAGGGGGCATGCTGTGGTCAGTCTGCATTGAAAGGGGGCTTGCTGTGGTCCGTCTGCATTGAAAGGGGGCATGCTGAGGTCAGTCTGTATTGAAAGGGGGCACGCTGTGGTCAGTCTGCATTGAAAGGGGGCACGCTGTGGTCACTCTGCATTGAAAGCGGGCACGCTGTGGTCAGTCTGCATTGAAAGGAGGCACGCAGTGGTCAGTCTGCATTGAAAGGAGGCACGCAGTGGTCAGTCTGCATTGAAAGGGGGCACACTATACCTTGATTACTGAAGGCCCCTTTCACACTTTTGTGACCTCAAAGTCACGCACTTTTTTACAGCGTTTTTTGCCGCAAAGCAATGCCTATTACATTTATTCATACATTTTGTACGGCCCCTGAATGGTGTTACAAAAATCCAAATGGCCCTTGGCAGAAAAAAGGTTCCCCACCCCTGCTTTATAGGGAAAGCATTTCAGCTTGATAGAAAAAAAAACAGCACAATAATAGTAAGGGAGCATTTCCATCTAGTGGTCAACTGATATCAATGAATGAATAGATATTCTGCTGTCATATTAAGGAAAAAGGATAGAGAATCGTTGCCATCTAGTGGTCAAATTAAAGCATTGAATGGAGAATTCTCTAGCTTGAGGTACTGTACATCAGGACAGTTATGCAGATGAAATGGGGATAAATAAAGAAAAGTGAGTTTTAGGGGGAGAAACAAACAAATTGTTCAGATCAAGATGTTTCTGTTTTTTCCCCTTCTGAGGTGGGGATCTATGCGGAGATGAGTCAAGGGTAGAGGAAGTACTAGCAACAGGAGGTGGCAATAGAAATTCCTCATACCACTCTGGTAGGGCAATCAGATCCAGCTGCAGATTAGCGCAAAAGGTAGGAAAATCCTCAGGTGTCCACAAGAAAAACTGTTTCCCATTAAAGGTGGCCTGTACAGCAAAAGGAAACTTCCATCTATACGGCATGTTTTTACCCCTCAGGGCCTCCAAAACGGGTTTAACAGCTTATCTGTTTTTTAGGGTGAGTGGTAAAAGATCCTGAAAAAATTTAATTGGCTGATCATTGAAATTTATTTGATCATTCTGCCTTGCTTTACGCAAAATTTCTTCCTTCAGGATATGAATGGATAACTAACATATAATGTCCCTGGGAGGTGTTGTGTCTGGGGCTCTAGGTCTGAGGGTCTTATGAGCTCTGTCAAACTCAATAGGTGATTCCGCTGGTCTATCAAGCAAACCATTGAAGATAGAACTTAGAACTTAATACAGGCAGGGGCGGACTGACAACTCATGGGGCCCCCGGGCAATAGGAGATCATGGGGCCCCCTGTGTCCCCATCCACACTCAAGCCACATCCACACCCCAGCCTGCCCGTACACATCCCCAGCCTGTCAACATACCACCCCAGCCTGTCCGTATACATCCCCAGCCTGTCCGTATACCACCCCAGCCTGTCCGTATACATCCCCAGCCTGTCCGTATACCACCCCAGCCTGTCCGTATACATCCCCAGCCTGTCCGTATACCTCCCCAGCCTGTCCGTATACATCCCCAGCCTGTCCGTATACATCCCCAGCCTGTCCGTATACCACCCCAGCCTGTCCGTATACATCCCCAGCCTGTCCGTATACATCCCCAGCCTGTCCGTATACATCCCCAGCCTGTCCGTATACATCCCCAGCCTGTCCGTATACATCCCCAGCCTGTCCGTATACCACCCCAGCCTGTCCGTATACCACCCCAGCCTGTCCGTATACATCACCAGCCTGTCCGCATACCACCCCAGCCTGTCCGCATACCACCCCAGCCTGTCCGTATACATCCCCAGCCTGTCCGTATACATCCCCAGCCTGTCTGTATACATCCCCAGCCTGTCCGTATACATCCCCAGCCTGTCCGTATACATCCCCAGCCTGTCCGTATACATCCCCAGCCTGTCCGTATACTTCGCCAGCCTGTCCGCATACCACCCCAGCCTGTCCGCATACCACCCCAGCCTGTCCGCATACCACCCCAGCCTGTCCGCATACATCCCCAGCCTGTCTGTATACATCCCCAGCCTGTCTGTATACATCCCCAGCCTGTCTGTATACATCCCCAGCCTGTCTGTATACTTCCCTAGCCTGTCTGTATACTTCCCTAGCCTGTCCGTATACTTCCCTAGCCTGTCCGTATACTTCCCTAGCCTGTCCGTATACTTCCCTAACTTGTCTGTATACCTGCAGACCACAGCCGGTGTGAGGAAGCGAGCCGGTGTTGTATTTATCTTCAGTCTGGGCCCAGAAGAGCAGGTGCAGGTCTGGGGACGACGGCTGAAGAAATAGGTAGAGAGGCGCCACAAAAAATCTTCACCCCTGCCACCGTATACATGGGCAGAGAAAAGGGGGTGGAGTCAGGGGCAGAGCCAATGGGGGGGCGGCAAAATGTAGTTTCGCCTTGCACCAGCCCTGGCTGTGTCCTCAATCTTCTTTCTTTCTTTCTTTCTTTCTTATTTTCGCTCCAATGTGAAAGATTAGAGGTCTGTTTAGAACCCTGGTATATCACCAAAGCCTCCCAACTGGGCTCCTAAAAAAAGTTGTATAAAGTAATAAAAAATAAAATTGTAAAACAAAATAATAAAATAAATTGGTAAAAAAATTAACAAAAATAAAAGACTACTGACCCCTTCCACTGCCCTACTGGCACCTTCCACTGCCCTACTGACACCGTCCACTGCCCTACTGACACCGTCCACTGCCCTACTGACACCATCCACTGCCCTACTGACACCGTCCACTGCCCTTCTGACACCTTCCACTGCCCTTCTGACACCGTCCACTGCCCTTCTGACACCGTCCACTGCCCTACTGACACCGTCCACTGCCCACGGCCTTACTGACACGATCCATTGCCCTACTGACTGACAATACCAGGGTTGCAAAGGTCGCATATGCGACCAGGCTCTGTTGTTTTGCTACCGTGGGGGGGACCAAAACAGCAGGAAGGAGATCCGTGTAACGCTCCTGCGTTTTTAGTATAGGCTGGATTTACAGCTGCAAAATCTCCACTCCGTAGTCATGTAGAGATGTGTTGAATACCAGATCCAACTCTCCATGACTCATCACCGTGGGCCTGTCAGCTTCAACATACAGATATATACACACTCAATGAGATGTTCCTGGAGTGATAGGATGTATATGATAGTATGAAGGTGATGTGCTGAAGGGACAGGTGTGAACAGTGACAAGGATGGTAATCACTTGATAGGTTTGTATAGGAGAGTTCAAGATGGTATTTAGGAATGCAGATAGGTTAGTATCGAGTATGCTAACAGGTGGTGAGGACAGCAGATGACAAATACAGGATAGACTAACCCAGTGCAAGGATAGATAGTAGTAGACAGGAGAGCTAGCAATCTATGCAGCAGTGCAGATGATAGATGGTAGTAGGCTCAAGAGCTAGCAATCTATGTAACAGTGCAGATGATAGGATAGTATGGATAGGTAGTAACCGTCCTTAATGTGCAAAGGTAGATAGTGCAATAAGGTTATGGAGGGTTCCCCTGCGGGGTACTTATCACTTGTAATGTTAGTAGTTTAGAGAGGTCCAGTAGATAAGGAATGATCCGGTAGCGAGATACAGGGATCAGTAGCGAGGTTCCGGTCTGCTCCAGGTAAAGGGAATAGCTGGAGGTTCCGATCGAGAGACAGGCTTGAAAGCATGTGGATAACAAGGCAGGAAAGCAGGGTGAGATAGCCATAAGTAGAAGCAGTATTCCAAGAGTGATCGGGTAGCGAGATACAAGATCAGTGAGTGAAACAAGTCCAGGTAGCGAGATACATGAGCGAGTAACATCAGGTATGGCTGCTTCAGACATGGCTAGATCGAACCAACCATGCGGTTGAACGAACAATGTGCGGCGCTCAGCAGTGACATCATCGTTCTTAAAGGTATATGCGTACCACCTGAAGAGAAAGGTGGGACGCATTACAGAGAAAGTGGTGATTAAGGGTACCGGAGGTACCAGAATCTTACAGTACCCCCCCTTAAGGCCGGCTCCGGAAGGCCTATAGGACAGGTTTCTCTGGGTGTTTCGAGTGAAAGTTCCGTATAAGTCTAAGCGTATGAATATCAGAGGTATCTAGCCAGGTGTCGTCTTGGGGTCCATAGTTCTTCCATCTTATGAGATACTGGAGTCTTCCTCTATGGATGCGAGAATCCAAAATTTCCTTGATCTCATACTCTTCTCCGCCTTCAACTTGTATTGGAGGTGGAGGCAAGATGGTAGGCCTTATTCCTTGGTTAGGAACATGGGGCTTCAGTAGCGACACATGGAAGATGGGATGGATCTTGAGATATGCTGGTAGGGTGAGCTGTACTGCAGCTTTTCCGATAAGTTTTTTAATTGGGAAGGGTCCCAAAAATAAAGGTCCAAGCTTCTTGCTAGGGATTTTTAATCTTAAGTTCTTTGTCGATAGCCAAACAAGGTCCCCAATAGCATACTGAGGAGAAGGTCTTCTACGAAGGTCGTAGTACTTTTTTTGTTGACTGTGAGCGTGTGATATAGTGGTATTGAGTAAACCCAAAGAGTCTTTTATTTGGATAAGGTAATCCGAGGCTACTGGGTTACTCGATGGCAGGATGCGTGGTGGAAGAAGAGTGGGATGAAACCCATAGTTCAAGTAGAACGGACTTTGCTTCGTAGTACTGTGGGTTGCGTTGTTGTAAGCAAATTCTGCTAGAGGAAGGAGATCCACCCAATCATCCTGCAAGTATGATGTGTAGCAACGTAGATATTGCTCAATGCACTGGTTGACTCTTTCAGTCTGTCCGTTGGTCTGAGGATGGTAGGGAGAAGTGAGCTTTCGCTCAATGCGTAAAATTTGACAAAGTGCTTGCCAAAATTTAGAGATGAATTGTGAACCACGGTCGGACAAAAGAGTTTTTGGAATTCCATGCAACTTAAACACATGTTTCATCAGTAGTTCTGCTGTTTGTTTAGATGAAGGTAGTCTACGGATAGCAATGAAATGTGCCATCTTTGTCAAGTGGTCCACTGACACTTGGATGGTATTAAATCCTTTGGAAGGTGGTAGTTCTACTATGAAATCTAAGGACACAACTTCCCATGGAACCTGGGGTATTGGTAGACTACAAAGTAGTCCAGATGGTTTTGTAGTGTCAATTTTGGACCTTGCACAGATGTCACATGAAGAAACAAATTTTTGTACAGACGTCTTCATATCAGGCCACCAAAACTGCCTGGTGAGCAAATTAAAGGTTTTCGTTATACCCATATGTCCTGCCATGGGCACATCATGCGATAACTCCAAGATCTTGGTGCGCATAGTAGGTGGTATGTAGAGTTTGTCATTGTAATAGAGGAAGCCTTCTGCATCAGTACTTAGTTGTGGTGGAGGTGAATCCATTCTTATACTGTGCAAAATCTCTTCCTTCAAGGAACGGACAACACCAATAATGCGTTCATAGGGTATTATGGGAATGGAAGGGATTTCGGCGCAGTTATCTTCGGTTAATCGTGATAGAGCATCCGCTTTTTTATTTTTGTCTGCAGGCGTGTAGGTCACTAGGAAATTAAATCTTAAAAAGAATAATGACCATCGTACCTGCCGGTGGGAGAGAGTCTTGTTAGTCTGGAGGTATTGAAGGTTTTTATGATCTGTATATATGAGTATTGGTAACTGGGTACCTTCGAGCAGATGTCGCCAATTCTCCAGTGCCAGTTTTATGACAAGCAACTCCTTTTCACCCACTGGGTAATTCACCTCTGGGCTGCTTAGTGATTTTGAAAAGAAAGCAACTGGGTGGAGTGATGAAGTGTTTGTTGGTCGTTGGGAGAGAACTGCTCCTACTGCCATATTTGACGCATCTACCTCTAGAATATATTGGAGGGATAGGTCTGGATGGCGTAGTATGGGAGCAGAAGTAAAGCTTGATTTTAACAAGCAGAAAGCTTGATTTGCTTCTTCTGACCATTTGAATGGTTTTTTTATACTTGTCAGTTGTGTGAGAGGTCTCACAATAGCGGAAAAGTTCTTGATGAACTTCCTATAGAAGTTCGAGAATCCAAGGAATCGCTGTAGGGCCTTACGAGTTGTTGGTATAGGCCAGTCTAGAATACAGGATATCTTACTCATATCCATCTTAATTCCAGTTTTGGATATGAAGTATCCTAGAAATAATATTTCTTCTTTATGAAATAGACATTTTTTTAATTTCACATATAGTCTGTGTGAGAGCAGTCTGGACAACACAAGTCTTACATGTTTTATGTGTTCAGGCATAGATCGAGAATAAATAAGTATATCGTCTAGGTATACTACAACACAGACATCAAGTAAGTCTCTAAAGATGTCGTTTATGAATCTTTGGAAAGCTGCGGGAGCATTACATAGCCCGAATGGCATCACAAGGTATTCGAATAGTCCGTATCTGGTTCTGAATGCTGTTTTCCACTCATCCCCGTCACGGATTCGGATTAGGTTGTATGCCCCTTTCAGGTCTAATTTGGTGAAATAAGTAGCCCCACGCACCTGTTCAATAAGTTCAGGGATGAGCGGCAAAGGATAGCGATCCTTTATCGTAATCGTGTTTAATTGCCTATAATCGATAATAGGCCTGAGACTGGAATCTTTATTGCGGACAAAGAAAAGTCCTGCAGCAGTGGAAGAAGTAGAGGGTCTAATGAACCCTTTTGTCAAATTCTCATCCAAGTATTCCTTGAGATGAGAAAGTTCATCCTGTGAAAGGGGATAAACATGACCGAAAGGCAATTTGCTGTTAGGGAGTAGATCGATAGTGCAATCGTAATCCCTATGGGGAGGCAACACTTGAGCATTTTTCTCAAGGAACACTTCGGACAGATCCTGATAGCATAGTGGTGCAATTTCATCTGACACCACAGACAGAATCTTCCCATAAGATGGGAGGTTACACGTATTCTCACAATAGTGAGAAGGGAAAACCAAAGTCCGTTTTTTCCAATCTATGATTGGTTGGTGTGTGTGTAACCAGGGAAGTCCCAAAATAATAGGAAAATGGGGTGAGGATAGTATGTCAAAGGTGATGGTCTCCACATGTGATTCGTTGGTAGTGGCAAGGAGTGCCTGTGTCTGGTTGGTGATTGGACCAGAAGACAGTGGAATACCATTAATGAAACTAACAGAAACAGGCTTAGATTTTGAAATAATAGGTATTTTATTTAAGGTAACAAAGCGTGTATCAATATAGTTTCCACAAGATCCAGTGTCGACCATAGCCTTGGTGGTGATCCTAGTTTGGTCCCACTGTAATATTAAATGAACAAAAAGATAGGGGTTAGAAAAGGAAGTCGTTAATCCTCCCAGCAAGACATGTGAACACTCACCCTCTTTTTTGCGGACAAGGGGACAGGTGCTTATCAAATGATCCGAGGATGCGCAGTACATGCAGAGATTTCTGGATGTTCTTCTAGCTCGTTCAGTAGTCGTTAAAGGTGGGCGTATGGTTCCTACATCCATGGGAGTAGGGTCAACGGCCGAAATCTGAGAAGGACTAGACAATGGCATTCCCATCTTTTCAGCCCTTCTTTCTCGCAGTCGTCTGTCGATGTTGATACTAAGTTGTATCAATTCCTCCAAGGTGCCAGGTAAATCCGCTCGGGCGAGCTCGTCTTTAACAGCTTCCGATAACCCGAGTCTGAATTGAGTTTGCAAAGATGTGTCATTCCACCCTGAATCAAGGGTCCATCTTTTAGTTCAATCTTATTTTATTGAAAGAGAAGGGTTTTACAGAGTTAGGGGAGAAGCATGGGGGTAGGAAACATACAGTGAAATAAATTGTGCAGGTATGACATATGGTAAACTGTGAATAAGTGCATACAACAATCAATATCAATAAGTGTAAATAAGGAACCTAAACCGCCAGGTCCATCAGATCTTGGCAGCAGCACAAGGTCAAGAAAACAGCAACTTGGGGTGTCAGGTGGTAACATAAATAGTAGAAAATTCAAGGAAAGGCCAACATCAGTATAAACACTCTCATGGCTGGCGTCACTTGAGGAGATCATGGGAAGTGTGGTAGGCATTGACAAATATCCCGGCTTGCCATCGAGAAGCGCCTAAAAACAACAAATAAGCAAAAGAAGATTGCCTTATGGTGTCAATGGTATAGCCAGAGAGGGGAATAAAGGTAAGAGGATGGGATAAAGCAGGAGAATGTAAAGAGGTATGCCAAGGGGGCAAAGAAGGTAGAGGAAATCAGGAGGGGCCGCCCACGTCCCACTACTGCCCCCCAGCACCCGGTAGCACAGACGTCTTGAGCCAGGACTGAAAGGCGTCCAAGCACCGAAACATGTCCTAGGACCTCCAAGCAGCAGAGAATCGGTTCTCCCTGTCCCCCTCCCACGCCAACAGGTTTTCCATGTCTCTAAGCCGGTCCAGTTCCAGAGCCCACTCAAGTTTAGAGGGTACACGCTTGGTCTTCCAGTGTCTGGGTATCACCGTCCGAACAGCCGCCAAGAAAAACCTCAAAACGTCTCTCTTGATCGACCGGAAGGAGCCGGGTAACAAAGACAACAGGGCCAGTTCCGGTGTCGCAGGAACATTGGTTGCCTGGAGCCTGCAATACAGAGCTATAATTCCAGTCCACAACTCATGGATCTGGGGACATTCCCACCAGATGTGAATAAGCGTTCCCCTAGAGGACATGCACCGCCAACATTGGTCCGACTGGAGTGGGTCAATGTAGGCGATCGAGGAAGGGCACCTGTACCATCTGCTCAAGAGTTTGAACCCCTTCTCCTGAACTTGGGTAGCAGGAGACAGCGAGTGGGTCATCGCAAAACATTTGTGCCAGTCGGTAGATGAAAGGGTTCGGCCCAGGTCCCTGTCCCAAACAGCAGTATATGTCGGTAGGTCAGGGCGGAGGGCACGCAATAACAAGGAATATAAGAGAGACACCGTGTGCGTGGGGGGAACATCCTGGAGCAGGATAGAGTCCAACTCCGAAGGGTCCCCCCTAACATCAGTCAACGAGGGTAGAGTGTGGATATAGGAGAGGGCCTGGCGGCGCTGCAGCCAGTTCACACGATCACCACTGGGGGTGGCGGATGCAGGAGACATCAACAGGGATGGATCAGCTCGGAGAATTCGGGACACCCGTCGATGGTCCGTCGCGTCCCAGGAGCCAAATCTTGAACACGAGGCCGCCGGAGGGAATACTGGGGATCCAAAGAAGGGCGTCATGGGGCCCTGAGGACTTGACAGACGTCCCGATTTATTCAGGCAATCCCAGACCCGTAAGGTCTGACGCGTTAAAGCGCCGAAAGAAGAAGTGTGGCCACGGAGATGTACCGGGGTCCAGGGGAGTGCCCTGAGATCGAAGGGGGCCAGAAGATGTTCAGGTTGCACCCACAGTTTAGTTGGGGCATTGTGAAACCAATCCACTAAGCGCGTCAAGGTCGCCGCTCGGTGGTAGAGAGCGAAATCTGGGATACCAGTGCCCCCTCTAGACTTCGGAAAGGGTGAGAGTCGCATATTTTAATCGGGGTCGGCTATGAAGTCATACAAATCTCGAGAGTGCTTTGCGTAGCTTGTCAAAAAAGGAGGCAGGTATGTGGATAGGAAGCGCTTGAAAAAGGTATAAAAAACGAGGTAGAACGTCCATCTTCAGAACATTGATCCTCCCAAACCAGGACAAGCGTTTCGTGGAGTAGGTAGATAGGTCAGATAGGGTTTTAGTGAAGAGAGGGGCAAAATTGTCAGGGAAGAGTCGTGTCGGGTCAGAAGGTAACTGAACACCCAATTAGCGAACGGAGGACGATCCCGTCTTAAAGGGATAAGCATCCGAGATACGCTGGAGAGTTGAGTTAGGCAGGGAGATATTTAGTATCTCCGATTTAGAGTGATTAACTTTAAAGTTGCTCATAAGGCCAAATTTGCGGAACTCGGTCAGGATCGCAGGGAGGGACTTTTGAGGAGAAGTGATGTAGAGCAGGAGGTCATCGGCAAATAGTGCCAGCTTAGAATGTATGGGGCCAATGGTCAGTCCGCAAACATTGGGGTTGTTGCGAAGTGCAACGGCCAAATGTTCCATAACCAGGACATAGAGGAGCGGAGGCAGGGGGCAACCCTGGTGCGTGCCGTTGTGTATGCTGAAAGCAGGTGACAGGGAACCGTTAATTCGGAGCCTAGCGGAAGGCGACTTATAGAGGGCCATAATTCTAGCTAGCATCAACGGGCCTACACCGATTTGCTCCAGGGTAAGACGTAAAAAATGCCAGTCCACTCGATCAAAGGCCTTCTCCGCGTCCACTGTCAGCAGGCATAGGGGTATAGCTTGGGAGCGGGCATAGTCAGTAAGCAAGAGGGTCTTCAGGGTGTTGTCCCTAGCCTCTCGGCCCTGGACAAAGCCCACTTGGTCCTTATGGATAAGGTCCGGCAATAAAGGCTTCAGTCGGGTAGCTAGGATCTTAGCATAGAGTTTAAGGTCAATTCCAATCAAAGAGATAGGCCTGTAATTGGCGCACGAGGCGGGGTCTTTCCCCGGTTTTGGAATTAGAGATATGTGAGCCTCTAACGTCTGAGGGGGAAATACAGAGCCGTCCGGAATCGAGTTAAATACCCGGGCTAGAAAAGGGGCCAAAAGGGGGCCAAACACCTTATAAAACTTGGCAGTAAAGCCATCGGGGCCAGGACTTTTACCGGCAGGGGAGGATGCAATCGCCGCTATAACCTCGTCAGCTGAGATCGGTACATCTAGGTCCGATACTGCTTCAGCCTGCAGGGATGGGAGGGCGGTCGTCGACACATATGTGGCCTTGTCGTCGAGGGAGGCCCGTGGGGCACCCTGGGGCAGGGACGCAGAAATATGGTAAAGCGACTGATAGTAAGTCGCAAAGGATTGACCAATTTGTGTCGGGGTCGTGGCCAGGGACCCTGTAGGGTCACGAATCTGGGTGATAAACGTAGAGGCAGTGCATGGGTGGAGAGCGCCAGCCAATGGGCGTCCACATTTATCCTGGGACTTGTATCTGTGCAGGGCCATTTTCTGGTCAAACGTGTGGGCGGAGGCCACATAGAGGTCTCTAAGTTGGGAGCGGGCCGTAGAGAGGTCTGCCAGAACGGCATCGGAAGGGGTCCGGCTGTGCTTCATTTCTAGTTCGCGCAGTTTTAGAGTCGCGGCTGCAATGGAGGCCGATCTTTCTTTTTTAAGCCGGGTACCCATCTGAATAAAGGTACCCCGTAGCACTGCCTTGAGCGCTTCCCACTGATAAGGGAGGGGCGTAGGGTCGTCAGCGTGGTCCAAAAATAAATGGTTAACGACAGTGGAGATCGTGTCCACACAGCCCGGAGTCGCCACTATAGAGTCATTAAGCCTCCAGGTCCATTCTCTCAGCGGAGTATCCGGGGGGGAGAGTGTGAGAAAAATCGGGGAATGGTCGGACCAGACCAACGTCCCAATGCCATCCTCGGGAGACCAAGCAAGACAAGCATGATCCACGAAAAAATAGTCTATCCTGCTATAAGACTGATGGGCTGACGAAAAGTGAGTGTAGGTCCGAGAGGTCGGGTGGAGGATTCTCCACACATCAACAAGGCGCATGCCGTGAAGGGTACGCTTCAGAGCGCGTAACTTCGTATAGGAGAGGGATGAGCGAGAGGAGGAGGTATCTAGCAGCGGGTCCAAAGGGAGATTGAAGTCGCCACCCAGGATGACCCTCCCCTCCGCAAACCTCGCAAGCCGTTCAAGGTACCGTAAGGCCCAGGCGACCTGATTAGTATTAGGCAAGTAGAAGTTGGCGACCGTGTACGTCGTCCCCCAGAGTGCAAATTTAACTAGCACGTACCTCCCCTGTGGGTCTGCAACCTGGTCAATCACGCTGACAGGTAGGGATTTATGAAATGCCACAGACACCCCTTTGGACTTCTGAAGCGGATTAGAACTGTGTATCCATCGGTTGTAGTACCTGTTGGAGCAAGCAGGGACAGAGTCGGAGCAAAAATAAGTCTCCTGGAGTAGCAAGATATTGACATGGCGCTTATGCATATGATACAGAACTTGCCCCCGTTTAGAAGCTACATTGAGGCCCTGTACATTATAGGAGCCTAGGGTCAGTCGGGGGCGAGTACTTACCGTGTGGGCCATAGTGGGATGTGAGCGGGCAGGTAGAGGATAGTAGGTCACCAGGGGTATGCAAGCCGAGCCCGTAAAAAGGGGTCGGGGCACAGAAAAAAGGAAGTGGTAGATGGAAACCCGGAAAATAGGAAAATAAAAGAAAAATAGAGAAGAAAAGGAGGGGTGTAACGCTCCTGCGTTTTACGTATGATGTGGATTTTCAGCTGCAGAAATATTCCACTTCAGTAGTCATGTAGAGAAACGCTGAGACACCATTCCCAACTCTCAATGACTCATCATGTGTGGATGATCTCAATTCAGCAAGTAAATACACACACTCAATAAGATGTTTCCTAGAGTGACTTATGTATATAGTTACACAGTGATGATAGGCTGAAGAGACAGGTTGGGTAGAGATGGTAGATGACAGACACTTGAAAGGAAATGTTCTTGAAAGTAAGATAGTAGCAGATGGGATGCAGATAGGTTTAGCAATCATGTATGGTAGTAGATGACAGAGTAGCAGGTGGACATACAAGAGAGATCAACCCAGTGCAAGAACAGGTGGTAGTAGGCTCAAGAGCTAGCAATCTTAGATAATGCAGATGTAGTAATAGTCCTTAGTATGCAGAGCTAGATAGTGTAAGCTTTAGTATAAAGGTTATAGAGGTTTCCCCTGTGGGGTACTTATCACTAATAGCAATGTAGCAGAGGAGAGGTTCGGCAAGAGCGGATGATCCGGTAGCGGGATACAGGGATCAGCGCAGCGTGGTTCCGACAGCGAGGTATGCTTGCTAGCATGTGAGCTTCAAGACCGGTTAGCATCAAGGCACAAAGCAGTTTGAACGAACACATGTGAGTGAGAGCCGGCGATCTAAATAGCCATCCAGTCCGGCGCTCAGTGATGACAGCATCAGTCTTAAAGGTGTATGCGCACCTTACCAAAAGAGAATGGTGGGGCGCATACACTTATGAAAGAGTAATTAGGGTACCCAAAGGTACCAGAACATTACAGTACCCCCCCCCCCTTAAGGCCGGCTCCTGAAGGCCTCTGGAGCTGGTTTGTCTGGGTACTTCGCATGAAAATTGCGGATTAATCTAGAGGCATGTATGTCAGAGGTGTTTAGCCAGGTGTCGTCTTGGGGCCCATAGTTCTTCCATCGAACCAAGTACTGAAGTCTTACTCTGTGGATATGAGAATCCAGAATCTCTTTTATCTCATATTCTTCTCCACCTTCAACTTGTACAGGAGGAGGAGGAGGGATAGTAGGCCTTATTCCTTGGTCAGGAACATGGGGCTTCGGTAGCGACACATGGAAAATGGGATGTATTTTGAGGTCTATTGGCAATGTAAGCTGTACTGCAGCTTTTCCAATAAGTTTCTTGATTGGGAAAGGTCCCAAGAACAGAGGTCCAAGCTTTTTGCTAGGGATTTTCAGTCTTAAATTTTTTGTTGAGAGCCAAACGAGGTCCCCGATAGCGTACTGAGGAGAAGGTCTTCTGCGAAGATCATAGTACTTCTTTTGTTGACTATGAGCGTGTGCAATGGTAGTATTAAGCAAACCCAGAGAGTCCTTTATTTGGGTAAGATAGTCTGAAGCTACTGGGTTATTTGAAGGAAGGATGCGTGGTGGAAGAATAGAGGGATGAAACCCATAGTTCAAGTAGAACGGACTCTGCTTGGTCGTACTGTGGGTTGCGTTGTTGTAGGCAAATTCTGCCAGAGGGAGAAGATCCACCCAATCATCCTGTTGGTAAGAAGTGTAACAACGTAAATATTGCTCGATGCATTGGTTGACTCTTTCAGTCTGTCCGTTGGTCTGCGGATGGTAAGGAGAAGTGAGCTTCCGCTCGATCCGTAGTATGTGACATAGTTCTTGCCAGAACTTGGAAATAAATTGTGATCCACGGTCAGAC
Source organism: Pelophylax lessonae (assembly GCF_965119305.1). Taxonomy (NCBI): domain Eukaryota; kingdom Metazoa; phylum Chordata; class Amphibia; order Anura; family Ranidae; genus Pelophylax; species Pelophylax lessonae. The sequence continues at coordinate 250,282,630 of NC_138772.1, forward strand.
AGAAGAGTTTTTGGGATACCATGTAACTTAAAGACATGTTTCATCAGGAGTTCTGCCGTTTGTTTGGACGAAGGTAGTCTGCGAATAGCAATGAAATGTGCCATTTTTGTCAGATGGTCCACTGACACTAAGATGGTATTAAATCCTTTGGAAGGAGGCAATTCCACTATAAAGTCCAAGGACACAACTTCCCATGGAGTTTGGGGTATTGGTAGACTGCATAGTAGACCGGATGGTCTTGTAGTGTCAATTTTGGACCTGGCACAGACATTGTATGAAGAGACAAATTTTTGTATAGATGTTTTCATGTCAGGCCACCAGAATTGCCTGGTAATCAGATTAAGAGTCTTTGTCATACCCATATGTCCTGCCATAGGCACATCATGCGATAATTCCAAGATCTTGGTGCGTATGGTAGGTGGTATGTAAAGTTTGTCGTTGTAGTAGAGGAAGCCTTCTGCATCAGTATTTAGTTGTGGTGGGGGTGAATCCAAACTTATACCATGCAAAACCTCTTCCTTCAAGGAACGGACAACTCCAATAATGCGTTTGTGAGGTATTATAGGAACGGAAGGGATTTCGAAGTAGTTTTCTTCAGTTAGTCTTGATAGTGCATCCGCCTTTTTGTTCTTATCTGCAGGTGTGTAGGTCACTAGGAAATTAAACCTTAGAAAGAATAGTGACCATCGTACCTGTCGGTGCGAGAGAGTTTTGTTAGTCTGAAGATATTGGAGATTTTTATGGTCCGTGTATATAAGTATTGGTAATTGGGTGCCTTCGAGTAGATGTCGCCAATTCTCCAGAGCCAATTTTATAGCAAGCAGTTCCTTTTCACCCACGGGGTAATTTATCTCTGGACTGCTTAGGGATTTAGAAAAAAAGGCGACTGGATGAAGTGGTGAAGTGTGAGTTGGTCGTTGGGAGAGTATTGCTCCTACTGCCATGTTTGACGCATCTACTTCCAGAATGTATTGGAGGGATGGGTCTGGATGGCGTAGTATGGGAGCAGAAGTAAACCTTGTCTTTAACAGGTGAAAAGCTTTATTTGCTTCATCTGACCATTTGAATGTTTTTTTAATGCTAGTGAGCTGTGTGAGGGGTCTCACAATGGCAGAGAAGTTTCTAATGAACTTCCTGTAGAAATTCGAAAATCCAAGGAATCGCTGTAGCGCCTTGCGTGTGGTTGGTGTAGGCCAATCCGGAATGCAGGATATCTTACTCATGTCCATCTCGATTCCTGTTTTGGATATGATGTAGCCTAGAAACAGTACCTCTTCTTTATGAAACAAGCATTTTTTCAGTTTCACATAAAGGTTGTGTGCAAGCAATCTCAATAATACTAGTCTTACATGTCTAATGTGTTCAGACAGGGATCGTGAATATATAAGTATATCGTCCAGATATACCACAACATAGACATCTAGTAAGTCTCTGAAAATATTGTTTATAAATCGTTGAAAAACTGCAGGGGCGTTGCATAGCCCGAATGGCATTACAAGATATTCGAACAATCCGTATCTGGTTCTGAATGCAGTCTTCCACTCGTGTCCATCACGGATTCGAATGAGATTGTATGCTCCTTTTCAGGTCCAATTTTGAAAAATAGGTAGCTCCACGCACCTGCTCAATGAGCTCAGGGATAAGCGGTAGAGGATAGCGATCTTTTATTGTAATAGCATTCAATTGCCTATAGTCGATGATAGGCCTGAGACTTGAGTCCTTATTGCGGACAAAAAAGAGTCCTGCTGCTGTGGAAGAAGTGGAAGGTCTAATAAAACCTTTTTCCAAATTCTCATCCAAATAGTCTTTGAGATGGGAAAGTTCATCCTGTGAAAGAGGATAAACATGACTGAACGGCAATTTGCTATTTGGGAGTAGATCAATGCTACAATCATAGTCTAGATGGGGAGGTAGTGCTTGAGCATTTTTCTCAAGAAAAACCTCAGAGAGATCCTGATAACATAGTGGTGCAATCTCATCTGTCACCACAGACAGGATCTTCCCGAAAGACGGGAGGTTACACGTACCCTCGCAATAGCAAGAGAGGAAGGTCAGGGTCCGTTCCTTCCAATCTATGGTTGGTTGATGTGTGTGCAACCAGGGAAGTCCCAAAACAATGGGAAAGTGGGGTGAAGGTATTAGATCGAAGGTAGTGGTCTCCATATGAGACCCGTTAGTAGTGACTAGGAGTGCCTGTGTCTGATCAGTGATCGGACCAGAGGATAAAGGAACACCGTTAATAAGACTCACTGAGACAGGTTTAAGTTTAGAAATAATAGGAACTTTATTTAAAGCAGCAAAACGTATGTCAATATAATTTCCACAAGATCCTGTGTCAATCATGGCCTTAGTAGTAATCCTGTTCTGGTCCCACTGTAATGTTAAGCAAACAGAAAGGTAAGGGTTAGTGATTGAAGTTGTCAATCCCCCTAGGAGGACATGTGAACACTCACCCTTCTTTTTGTAGACTAGGGGACAGACGTTTATCTTGTGATCCGGGGATGCACAGTACAAGCAGAGATTACCAGATCGTCTTCTGGCTCTTTCCATAGTTGAAAGAGGTGGGCGTATGGTGCCTACCTCCATAGGAACGGGGTCAACGGCCGAAATCCGAGAAGAACTGGATAATGGCATTCCCATTTTCTCAGCCTTTCTTTCTCGTAGTCTTCTATCTATGGTGATACTGAGTTGTATCAATGCATCCAGGGTTTTTGGCAGATCCGCTCGGGCGAGCACGTCTTTAATGGCCTCTGATAGGCCAAGCCTAAATTGGGATTTCAGAAATGCATCATTCCATTCTGAATCAAGGGTCCATCTCTTGAATTCTGCGACAAAGTCTTCTACAGGTCTCCCACCTTGTTTCAAAGATCTTAATTGAAGATCGGCAGTACTCTGCCTATTGGGATCATCATATAGGCTAGTGAGTTCTGCTAGGAACAAGGCATAGGAGTTGAGAAGCTGGTCGCTTTTCTCAAAAAGAGAGTCTGCCCAGGCCCAAGGATCGCCTGTTAGGTAAGAAATAATAGTACAAACCTTAATGTGATCAGTAAGGTAGGTACGGGGTTTTAGCAAGAAAAGTAACTCACATGCGTTTTTAAATTCGCGAAATGTTTTGCGATCGCCTGTAAATACCAAAGGAGGATTTATTTTGGGTTCAGGGGACTGAGCAGTGGTAAGTTGTGTCAGTCTAATTACCTGCTGCGACAGAGCCTGATTGTCTTCTTTTAATTCAGCAAGTGCGTGTATTAATGCAGGTACTTGCTGTTTTTAATTGTGTCATCTGAGTGGTTATTTCTGCTGAATCCATTTGTGGTTCGTTCAATCTGTAACGCTCCTGCGTTTTACGTATGATGTGGATTTTCAGCTGCAGAAATATTCCACTTCAGTAGTCATGTAGAGAAACGCTGAGACACCATTCCCAACTCTCAATGACTCATCATGTGTGGATGATCTCAATTCAGCAAGTAAATACACACACTCAATAAGATGTTTCCTAGAGTGACTTATGTATATAGTAACACAGTGATGATAGGCTGAAGAGACAGGTTGGGTAGAGATGGTAGATGACAGACACTTGAAAGGAAATGTTCTTGAAAGTAAGATAGTAGCAGATGGGATGCAGATAGGTTTAGCAATCATGTATGGTAGTAGATGACAGAGTAGCAGGTGGACATACAAGAGAGATCAACCCAGTGCAAGAACAGGTGGTAGTAGGCTCAAGAGCTAGCAATCTTAGATAATGCAGATGTAGTAATAGTCCTTAGTATGCAGAGCTAGATAGTGTAAGCTTTAGTATAAAGGTTATAGAGGTTTCCCCTGTGGGGTACTTATCACTAATAGCAATGTAGCAGAGGAGAGGTTCGGCAAGAGCGGATGATCCGGTAGCGGGATACAGGGATCAGCGCAGCGTGGTTCCGACAGCGAGGTATGCTTGCAAGCATGTGAGCTTCAAGACAGGTTAGCATCAAGGCACAAAGCAGTTTGAACGAACACATGTGAGTGAGAGCCGGCGATCTAAATAGCCATCCAGTCCGGCGCTCAGTGATGACAGCATCAGTCTTAAAGGTGTATGCGCACCTTACCAAAAGAGAATGGTGGGGCGCATACACTTATGAAAGAGTAATTAGGGTACCCAAAGGTACCAGAACATTACAAGGGGAAAACTAACTGGTACACTGAGGAGCAGACAGGGGGGACTCCAGGAAAGGAGCCAAGGAAACTATGGTGCCTGAATACAGGACACCGTACGTTACATACGATACGGGCACAGAACCGTGCTCAACCTATGGGGGGGTGGAAATGTGAAGAGGGAGTTAGAAGCACATGAGTGGGTCCGGCAACACAGCAGACCTAAAAGAATCAGTTATGAGTACACCAAAGAAAAAATGACAATATCAAGAAGCATCATCATCGTATAGCAAGCAACACTAGTAACATGGAACAGAGGAGCAACTAAGAACTTGTGGACCAGAAATCTTCAGCAGTAATGGTCACTCCGCGACCCCCTCAAACCCCAGCCAGATATAGCAATAGCAAAGGGCAGAAGTAAGGTCAGTCTCCGACGGATAAGGCTGGTAGTTGTGGAGAGAAGCATGGTAGAGCGGGAGAGGGAAAACAGGGGGTCAACAGACAGGGTGCGGTCACATCAGGACAGTCAGTGTATAGTGCGGCATATGCGGTACTCAAGCTTCCGGTGACTGAGGGCGACTAGCCCCACTCCTGGGTATGGCAGAGCGTGAGCGGGAGCGCCATCTTCTCTGAGGAAGAGGGCCAGATGCCTGTGGTCGCACCCATTCAGCAGGAGGATCAAGCCAATTCGGAATGTCCACCGGAGTGTGACCCAGGAAGGAGAAGAAGTCGGTTAGTTGATCAGGATCCACTAGCACAAACTTCCGGGAGTTGAAAGTTACTTTAATGCTGAAGGGGTGTCCCCATGTATAAGTGGCCCCAATTTGGCGTAGCAAGTCCAGTAAGGGACGGACCACTCTCCGCATGTGTAGGGTGTTGCGGGATAGGTCGGGGTATAGGTGGATGGAGGAGCCATCAAAGTCTAGAGGACCCTGTTGCCAAGCCTTCCTCATAATTTCGTCCTTCAGGGTATAGTAGTGAACCCTACATAACACATCACGGGGACGATCATCACCCCTACCGCCCGGGCCCCCCATTCTGTGCGCCCTGTCTAGTTCGATGATTGTGGTAGGGGCTCTACCGAGAACCAGATTGAGAATGGCAGTCACAGTGAGTTTAAGGTCCGTGCCAGAGGTGGCCTTAGGGAGACCCTGAATCCTAATGTTGTTCCTGCGACTCCTGTTTTCGCCGTCATCAATGCGAAGTTGTTGCTGTCGCAGGCGGCGGAGGTGGTCCCGGGAAGCAGCCTCCAGTGCGGAAATGCGGGACTCATGGGTTTCTTGAGTAGCGGTGACGGAGGCAACAGTGGAGTCAGTAGTGGAAATCTGCTGACGGATCGCATTTAATTCAGCATGCAGGGAGAGTTCCATTTTAGAGGCCCAGGAGTCGAAGTCCGACCTGAAGGCCGAGAGAAGGGAGGCCGCCTCCGACCTGAGGGCTCCCCCACAATCCCAGACGTCAGGACCCCCATTCAGTGAAGAAGAGCTGGGCAGGGGAGGTGAGGAAGAGGACGATGCTGGAGAAGGAGGTTGGTCCGTGCAACCCGTGTCCACACCAAGAGAGGCCGGCTGAGACGGTGGAGGGGGGGTTTAGCTTTCCCCACCGCGCGACCAGTTGCCATCTTGTCAGGTCTAGGGGAGCGGGGTTCCGTTGGCGCAGTGCACAGCAGGTAACGTTGCATAGAGCTCTGTTGAAGGTCTGAAGGGTCGGTGGGGTGGGGATTGCCCGCCGACATGTATATGGTAGGTGTAGCTAGACTAATACGTAACTGCTGGAGCCGGATGATCCCGTGGCTCAGCACCGCATGACCAGTGTCTTCAAATCAGTTGCTATAAAATCCACACAGGAATAAAGACACAGGCAGGTAGTGCAAGTCCGTTAATGTAGAAAAAAATTGAGCATAGCCATCCACAACAAAAGAGGAGCAGAGAGACAGGTAAACTGGCACAGGGATTTATGAGGCAGGCAGTGGAGCCTGGTGCAATACTCTGCAGAGCTGAGAGGAAGGAGCTGGAAAACTTCACAGCAGCAGACAGGCACTTGTTAGTCTGAGGGATACTCTGCAGGGGCTGTGAGATGGCAGGCAGGTAAGGACATCAAGTGAAAGGGGTCAGTACACAGGCCTCGGGACCCCCTCCCCCCCCCCCTCTGTCTGTAGGATAGTAAGAGCCAGAGAGTCCTCGTCCAGGCCACAACCCCCCTCAGCAATGGGAAGCAAGAGAGGCAGAGCGTGGCAGCTACACAATAGGGGGAAGATGGGACCCCCAGTTATCCCTCCGTGGCAGGGGGGTATCCCAGGACTCCCCAGGGCTGAAGGTGGGTGCAGGGTGAGTGGCAAGATGGCGGGCAGCAGCGGTCAGAAACGTCCTCCCACAGCCGGCGGGGTCCCCAGATGTAAAGCAGGCCTGGCGACTAGTGAAGGGTCACTGGGAGGGGAGACTGCCGTGGGGGTGAAGCGGAGTACACCTCTTACCGTCCCCAGATTGCGCGGTGGCGGGTCGCGGAGGCCAGCTAGGCCGTGATGGCGTGGATAGGCCGCGGGCGCCGCGATGGCGCGATCCCCTGCAGGAGGGACGAAATATTGGCACCGATGGCTTCCCAGTCCCTGTCAGCTCCCGGAGAAGAAGGTTCTGTGCCGATCTGGAGGCCAGGTGAGCGGATGGCTGCGGATTAGGCTCTGTCCTGCACGGAGCTCCCTCTTCATGCGGCCATCTTGGCCTGCGTCCGGACACGCCCCCTCCAAGGGTCCATCTTTTGAACTCAGATACAAAGTCTTCTACAGGTCTCCTTCCTTGTTTTAAGGCCCTCAACTGAATATCAGCAGTACTCTGCCTATTGGGGTCATCGTATAAACTAGCGAGTTCCGCTAGGAATAAGGAATAGGTGTTGAGAATCTGATCATTATTCTCAAAGAGAGAGTCTGCCCAGGCCCGTGGATCACCCGTCAAGTATGAAATAACGGTACAGACTTTTATTTGATCAGTGGGGTATGTACGAGGTTTTAACAAAAAAAGCAATTGACATGCGTTTTTGAATTCACGAAATTTTTTCCGATCACCTGTAAACACTAGAGGAGGGTTTATTTTAGGTTCAGGAGGCTGAACAGCAGTAAGCCGTGAGAGCTGGGTTACCTGCTGTGTCAGAGTCTGATTCTTTTCTTGTACGTCAGTACGTCAGTCAGAGCAAGTATTAACGCTTTTACTTGTTGTCTTAATTGTGTCACTTGAGTGGGTAATTCTGCTGAATCCATTTTTAAGGTTCGTTCAATCTGTAACGCTCCTGCGTTTTTAGTATAGGCTGGATTTGCAGCTGCAAAATCTCCACTCAGTAGTCATGTAGAGATGTGTTGAATACCAGATCCAACTCTCCAGGACTCATCACCGTGGGCCTGTCAGCTTCAACATACAGATATATACACACTCAATGAGATGTTCCTGGAGTGATAGGATGTATATGATAGTATGAAGGTGATGTGCTGAAGGGACAGGTGTGAACAGTGACAAGGATGGTAATCACTTGATAGGTTTGTATAGGAGAGTTCAAGATGGTATTTAGGAATGCAGATAGGTTAGTATCGAGTATGCTAACAGGTGGTGAGGACAGCAGATGACAAATACAGGATAGACTAACCCAGTGCAAGGATAGATAGTAGTAGACAGGAGAGCTAGCAATCTATGCAGCAGTGCAGATGATAGATGGTAGTAGGCTCAAGAGCTAGCAATCTATGTAACAGTGCAGATGATAGGATAGTATGGATAGGTAGTAACAGTCCTTAATGTGCATAGGTAGATAGTGCAATAAGGTTATGGAGGGTTCCCCTGCGGGGTACTTATCACTTGTAATGTTAGTAGTTTAGAGAGGTCCAGTAGATAAGGAATGATCCGGTAGCGAGATACAGGGATCAGTAGCGAGGTTCCGGTCTGCTCCAGGTAAAGGGAATAGCTGGAGGTTCCGATCGAGAGACAGGCTTGAAAGCATGTGGATAACAAGGCAGGAAAGCAGGGTGAGATAGCCATAAGTAGAAGCAGTATTCCAAGAGTGATCGGGTAGCGAGATACAAGATCAGTGAGTGAAACAAGTCCAGGTAGCGAGATACATGAGCGAGTAACATCAGGTATGGCTGCTTCAGACATGGCTTGATCGAACCAACCATGCGGTTGAACGAACAATGTGAGTGAGACCGCCGGCGGTTGAAATAGCCGCTCTGCGGCGCTCACCAGTGACATCATCGTTCTTAAAGGTATATGCGTACCACCTGAAGAGAAAGGTGGGACGCATTACAGAGAAAGTGGTGATTAAGGGTACCGGAGGTACCAGAATCTTACAATCCGCTACAGAACATGTGAAAAGGTCCTGCTGTTGGATTGTAATAAAGAAACCTGAAATGGGAGAAAATGGCCTCAGGGATCAGTGGGATGGGCCCAGGCTTGGGGTCAGGGGGGCCCCATGGGTTCTTGCACTGAGGCCCTGAAAGTTCTAGTTACGCCTCTGTCAGCAAGCATATAGCAAGTCAGCTTTTTATGCTCCGTGTAAGAAAATCAGTGAGCAGATGCAAGAATTTCACTTTACATATGCTTTAATGCAAGAACAGAGGATAGCAGCAGTATAGCATTTCCGTGCAGCAGATAAGCAATGGTTAACACTCAGGGCTCTTCCACTGATGTCAGCAAGTCAGAGCAGTCATACAGAGAGCCCAGAGCTTTGCCGACTTTCAATTCTACTTCCAGCTTGCTGGTCCATCAAATCTGAAATACTATCTCTGCACTCCCACATCAGATGTTGTTTTTACTCTCCCATAGCTCAAAGTGTAACACAACCTCGGAGCACAGAGCTGCTGTGTGTTCCTCTGCCCATGCCTGCTCCAGCTCACACCAAATAGTCCATCCATGTTATACTCGGCTTCACTACCATACTGACAGCTTCCCTGAATATAGTAAGATGGCCAGCGTCATGGGGCCCCCTACTGGCCCCGGTCCCCCGGGCAGTGCCCTAAATGCCCGTATGGTCAGTCCACCCCTGAATACAGGTTTGATGTGGCCATTTTCAACAGATTCAGGTACACCCCTGAGCCTTATGTTGTTCCGTATGCCCTTGTTGTCTAAATCCTCCAGTTGGCGATTCATGGCAATCAAATGGTTGGAGTGAGTCAGGGTAACCTCTTCCAGTCTTTTGATTGCCCTCTCCCTGTGCTTCCCGGCCCTCTCTCCAGCAGTCATCTGCTCAGTGAGTCTAATAATATCTGTTTTCAAGTCTGTTATGGCTGCAGAAAATTACCCCTTAATGTAAGCAGCTATAGCAGTCATGTCGTTAAAGGTCAGTGGGTGATCAGGCTGAGTGATCTCTGATGCTGCCAAGGATTCTATATCATAGTCCTCCTCCTCATGTTCCGGTGCCCGCGCCATCTTGGGGGCTGCCACGCTCCTTCTCCCTTGAGCCTGCGACTTGAAAAGATCAAGGATATCTTGCCGGTAACGGGCCCTCCGGAATGCTGGTGTTTGCCGTGGGTCCCTGCTTTAGAAATCCTACCAATAGTGTCCGATTTGAGGCCAATGTGCGGGTGGAGAGCTGCTCTTGTGTCTAAGCTCTTTTACCAAGTAGCCATCTCTCCCACGTGCCAAGCCATGCCCCCACCTTTTCCCCCTTTCTACGTTAGTGGGATACTCCGTTAGGTAATTTTGTAGGACATTTTTGTCGGGGGCAGCTGCCCCACAGCCAGTGAGGACATGGCTCATTTGGTGGGGGTGGATGTAGCACCCTCCTAGTCAGGTGCTTGGTAGAGAGTATAGTTTTGGCTCTGTCTGCCTATCAAAGGAGCAGCAGGCAAAATCTCTATTGTTCTCTGCTTAACAGAGAGCAGGATCTGTGAGTGTGCCCACTGTGTGATTCATCTGGTCTTAGGAAGTGTCCCCAGCTGATCAAGGCAGGTGCAAGGATTTTTGACACCCTAGGTGAAACCTCATTTTGCTGCCCCCTTGGCACCGCCCCATTGGATCGGCCCCCTTTGCTCTGCCCAGACTCCACCTCCTTTGCCCTGCACATGTATACCCCACCTTTTTAATGACTGCTACCATTTTGCATAAAACGCTTTACTACCGTAGACCAGCTAATTTTAAAATAGTTGATTTTAATTGTAAACATTTTCTCATATGCAAAACATAACTTAGCAGTTCACACTATTGCGATGCGGGAACACTGCGAATCTACTGCGTGTTCCCACATCGCATCCGCAGCACAGGCAGTTCACACTGCCATATGCGAATCGCTGGGAGTGTCAATTCAAAGTTAACGACACCCCCAGATCAGATCGCATATTGCAGTGCAATCTGACAGTCCGATTCTGCTGTGGACAAAAAAAAGGTCCTCTGCGAGTTCAATGAGATTCAGATGTGAATTCAGCCATACAATCTGTATGGCGGAATTCACATCGCACAGACATCGCATGTGATTTCAGGGGCAATGCACTCCGAATCACATGCGATGTCTGTCATCGCAATAGTGTGAACTGGCACTAAAATCACATGCGATGTCTGTGTGGTGCAAATTCAGCCATACAGATTGTAGATTGAACTGTCAGTTCGCACAGCGATATGCGATCTGATCTGGGGGTGATGTTACCTTTGAATTGACACCCCCAGCGATTCGCATATGGGAGTGTGAACTGCCTGTGATTTGAATGCAATGCGGGAACACGCAGTAGATTCGCAGGGTTCCCGCATCGCAATAGTGTGAACTGGCACTGAAGTCTGCAGGCTGAACAAAAAAAAATCTTTAAGTACTGTATATGGCCAGCTTTACTGAGATCAAATGTCTAAATTAATAGCAGAAATAACTACCTTAAAACCCCCCTTCCCTCCCCCTAGACCCTTGGATAGCTTCTAAACCAGGATCAATAGCAAAATATAGATATTGTATGTAGAAAACATTTTAAATTACAATTCTATGAGTCCTCCAGGCTCCAGCACGCACCTTCCAATCCTTTCTTGCTTCCTCCTCCTCGGTTCAGTCACTGCACTGACACTCCCTCCCTCCACAGCATAGACTCCACTCCACTAAAGGCCCGTACACACGAGTGGAAATTCGGCCAGGAATTTTCGCCCGACGACCGATCTGCCGATTTTCGGCTTGTTAGTATGATGCTTGCGACAACCGACTCCGACTTTTCGGCCGAAAAAATCCTGGTGTGCAGGCTATATAATTTTTGTTGGCCGTCAACACAACGTCCGATTTTCCTGCAGTCAGTACAGATTTAGTTCAGACAAAAATCTAAAATCGAAACACGCATGATCGGAAACAAATAACGACCCGGAAGAATTTTGTCAAGAAAACGAGCCATTGTATCAAGAAAGAACTTTCGTCTCGCGGCAGGCAAATAAATATTTTAAATGCATATGCTCATCTTGGTAATGTGAGAAGAAGGCAGCTGCTGCTCATAATTCTATACTTTAGAATTAAAGAGGCATGTGTTCGGTTATGATGATGATAATGATTTGGCTATTCTATATGTTTTATGTTATTTTTTTTAAAAGATTGTTAACTCTTCACCATTCTCAATGGTTTATGAATGGAAAATATTGAACTATTGATGTGTCCCTTTATTCATTTTTACATTAACGTATAAAACATATATTGCTGCCTACTCCCAATATGCTCAATTTTAACAAATTGCCAGACTTGCCAGAATTTACCCCATGAGCGATCCCTGTTGTACCCGGTGCGGTCGTGAAACTGGCACCTTCTTTCATGTGGTCTGGTCGTGTCCTGAGCTTGCCTCCTTTTGGAAGGCAGTGACAGACACCCTTGGTGAGGTTCTTGACACCACTTAATGACCTTGGGGAGGTGGTTGGGGATAAATATGCCAAATTGTTTATTATGTACGCTCTATTTTATGCTAGGAGACAAATCCTTCTGCTGTGGAAACTGATGGAGCCCCCAACCCGGGCTACCTGGATAGCCGCTGTCCCTAGGACACTTCCACTCTATCGCCTTACTTACGAGAGCAGGAATCTTGGACACGCCCCATTATTTTCATTTATAATTGTGAATAACTATAGTCATGTGACCATTGGGGTAGGTGGGGATCAGGGGTATATTGCCACTGACTGCCATGTGGCTGTGGTGGAGGTGGTGGCTGTGGTTGTTGTGGTGGAGGTGGAGGGAGTGGTTGGTAATCGGACAGGTGCGTGTGTCCATGGATTTCTCCACAGACACCTTTATTGAGGACCTGTAGGACGATTACCTCTGCCCTTTGCCGCTGCTGCTCACTCATTAGCCTCAATTTATTTGCAGTGAGAGAGCCAAATGAGTCAGCCTCATCTGACTTTCTCTGCAGGGCTATAGAGGCCTGGCTGAGAAATGAAGCAGTGGCCTCCTCCAAATTTTTCGTTTTTTTCCGGCGTTTTTGTGGAGGTTGGGTGGTTACAGACACTCCAATGACGCCTGGCTTCCACTTGGCTCCTCCACATTGACACTTCCTGTTGATGAAAGTAACAAATTATTATAATGTTATAGTGTATATAAAAACTCATGTTTGTTTGATTATTTTAACCAAATAACAGACTTTACATTAAGGGTGAATTATTGGCTTGATAATATTTTTATTGCATCATTATCTTTATTGCAGACAATATATTGTTAACCACTTAAGCCCCGGAAGATTTTACCCCCTTCCTGACCAGGGGGTATTTTGCGATTCGGCACTGCGTGACTTTAACGGACAATTGCGCGGTCGTGCGACGCTGTATCTAAACGAATTTGGCGTCCTTTTTTTCCCACAAACAGAGCTTTCTTTTGGTGGTATTTGATCACCTGTGCGATTTTTTTGATCATGCGCTATAAACAAAAAAAGAGCTTCAATTTTGCAAAAATAGCAATATTTTTCACATTTTTTTATATGAAATTCCCCCCAAAAAAATGTAAAAATCAAAATTTTTTAACATTTTCAGCCAATTTGTTTGATGCTACCTATGTTTGGTAAAAAATAGCAAAAAGTGTATTTTGATTGGTTTGCGCAAAAGTTATCGCGTTTACTAACAAAGGGAAAGATTTTTGTCATTTTTGTTGTTTTTTTTTTAACGCATAATGGCGGCGATCTGCGATTTTTTTTTGCGGTACTGCGACATTGCGGCGGACAGATCGGACCCTTGACTGACATTTTTGACACTTTTAGGGTTACCAGTGACATTTCTACAGTAATCAGTGCTATATATATGCACTGTTACTGTAAAAATACACTGGCAGTGAAGGGGTTAACTTTTTTTGAGAGGGAGGGGCTATGTGTGTCCCTAGGGGCGTGCTTCTAACTGTGATTGGCTGTGGCTTGTGATGTATGAACAGTGATCAACGGTTCTACATAGTAGAACCGTATGATCATCATTCATACACCGGGGAGAATGACAGGCGGCTTGTTTACACTAGCCGCCTGACTTTCTCCCTCTTCCCCGCCGATCGCAGAGTGACCAGCGGACATCGGGTCCGCCGGTCAAACGCACGGGGGGGGGTCCGTGACCACGCGGGAGCAGGAGCGCGCCTCCGGCGGCGCGAGCTCGCTCCCAAAACCCTCACAGGCTAGCGACATAGACCTACATCACTTTGTCTATGAGGGGCTGACCGCCGCCGTAGATAGTCGTGCGGCGGTCGGCAAGTGGTTAAATGCTATACCTGTGTCAAGCTTGGCTCCAGGAAATCTTCCTCCTGGCTTGCACCACATGAGCCCTCTGCTGAAGTGGAAGGGAGAGTCGACATGGATGGCCTTGATTCGGATTGTTCCGTCAGGAACCGCAGGCTCTCGAAATCCCAGAGCCTTGGTATATAGATCTTGTATGTAGCAGCTCCTGACTTCTCCGAATTTCGGATCTTGTTGAGCTCCCTTTTTATAGGTGCTGCGGAGGTTTCCAATTTCTTTACATAACTGATGTAGGCATTAGGGCAAAAAGGCTTGCATAAATCTGTCAATTTTTGATAGGCCTTACTTTTAAGTTGTTTGTTAGAGTAATCCCTACTCTTGACCTTCCACAAACAAGGCAATTTTCGGTATTCCTCAATGAATTGAGGCAAAAAGTCAGGTGACGTGAACTTGTCTACCATTATGTATATGCCTGCAAGACACAACACAACACAAAACATAGTCAAAGATCATATATTTTGTCACATAATAAAGATAGGCCCAATATAAGCTGTATAGGGCCCAAAACACCCGCTTTTTAATCAAAAGTCGTACCTTTGTTTGTTGAGAAGAATCGTGGTTCGCCGATCGATCGTGCTCCTGGAAAAGATCTGTCTGATTGCGAATCGGCTGGCGTCCTTTAAATACAGCACATGCGTCAACTCCACCTCCAGTAGCGTGCTGACGCAGGGGCGTGTATGTGCCGAATATTAAGCTGCATGCGACACACAAAAACACGTGAGTCGCGGAAGATTCGTGGAGGAGATGGCGGAATCGCGGGGTTGCAGTGAAGGCCGCAGTGGTTGGGCCAATGAAAAAACAAAAGCCACACCTATGAGCAAGGGTGAGATGATGGAGATGGTGGCCATACTAGAAAAAAATGACTATGATGGCAAGCTGGAGAATTATGAAAGGCCCAACTCCAGAAAAGACAGAATTCTTGAGAAGGTGATATCATCTTTAAATAAGATTTATGGTGTGGATCGATCCAAGGACCAAACCAGAAAAAGATGGTCAGATCTGAAACATCGTGAGCAAGAAAAGCTAGGTCACATCCATCATATCCTGAAAAGAAGTAAGCAATAGTTGTGTTTAAGCAATATGTATTGGGTATATTTGGTGTATGTTGTATAGAAATGTATAGATACTAATGTATATGAAAACTTTACTTTTTAATATTTTTGTCATGGATGTATTTTATTGATATATTTATGATTTATTTGTATATTACATTAAAAGACAGGAATCCACACTAAACTATATATGCATATTATTGCAAAGAATTTTCTTTACAAACCCATATTCTTTTTTTCACCTTTAACCACTTTACCACCGGAGGATTTTGCTGTCTTCCGTCCAGGCCACTTTTTGCGATTCGGCGCTGTGCGACTTCAACTGACAATTGCGCGGTCATGCGACGCCGTACCCAAACAAAATTTACGTCCTTTTTTTCCCACAAACAGAGCTTTCTTTTGGTGGTATTTGATCACCTGTGCGATTTTTACTTTTTGCGCTATAAACAAAAAAAGAGCGTATATTTTGAAAAAATAACAATATTTTTAACATTTTTTTATATGAAATTCCCCCCAAAAAAGATGTAAAAACCAATTTTTTTAAAAATTTTTGGCCAATTTGTTTTATGCTACATATGTTTGGTAAAAAAAATCGCAATAAGCGTATTTTGATTGGTTTGCGCAAAAGTTATTGCGTTTACTAACAAAGGGAAAGATTTCTGTCATTTTTGGTGTTTTTTTTTTTAACGCGTAATGGCGGCGATCTGCGATTTTTTTTGCGGGACTGCGACATTGCGGCGGACAGACCGGACCCCTGACATTTTTGACACTTTTGGGGGTACCAGTGACATTACTGCAGTAATCAGTGCTATAAATATGCACTGTTACTGTAAAAATGACACTGGCAGGGAAGGGGTTAATTTTATTGGAGAGGGAGGGGTTAATGTATGCCTGGTGCTTACTGACGTGTAGGGGGGGAGGTGACTGTGTGAGTCATGGACAGATCGGATGTCCAGCTATGCTGAACAGTCCGATCTGTCACTCCCTGTCACTATGGAGATCCGCCCGCTGTGTTTACACACAGCGGGCGGATCTCCAGACTCGATCCCCGACGATCGGGTAAGAGCAGCGGCGATCGCCGCTGCTCCTCCCCTGGCCCGACTCCCGCTGTGAATGAAAACAGCGGGAGCGAGCCTCCGGCGGCGCGCAAGCGCCGCCCAGAAGGGGGAGTGTCCAATCACGTTAATACTACGTGGCTGGACGATAACGAACCACTCTGCCGCAGTAGTATTACTGTGAGCGGTCGTAGAGTGGTTAAATAGGGAAAAAACGAAAAATGAAATTGAAAGAAAGACATCATATGAGGAGAAGGGAATCTACAATGCCTGCTCCATCAACATTGGAGGAAGAAAATGAAGACATGGGCCCTGATGCAGTGACACATTCCCAAAAAGGTAATTGTTTCCTATGCTGAGTAAATCATTAATGTACCTACTTTTTAGGAGGTAACCATGTACATGTCAGAATATTTTATGTGAAAATAGCTGTCAAGCAGTGCACCATGTCATAGCAAATTTCCCGCCTGTGAATTTTCTGACATGCAACATTTTTATTATGTAGAAAATGATCCAAGAAAACACACTGTGACCACTAGGGTGGAAATGGCAAGTAGTCCAGAGTGCAGTATGGTGGAGTCAAGTGTGCAGCAAATCAGCATACCACCACAGCAACATCAAGGTTGGTAGGCACATAATGTTCAGAAATGGGAGATTAAAAATATGTGATATTGGGATGATTCTTTAATAGTGTTGAGCGAACACGGACTGTATTATTCGTGTTCGTACCGAATAATTAGATTTTTGTTACCCAAACACGGACCCGAAAACTTTACTGTATGTTCGGATTTTGAAATCCGTGTTTGGTCATTTTATTTCCTGTTTTGTATGTAATGGCGCGCTTTTAATGGCGGGCTTTCAACAGCCAATCAACAAGCGTTTAACTGGTGTGCCTTAAGCCATCCCAGCCATGCCTACTAATGTATTAGTAGCTGTGATTGGCCATCTGAAGCATGTGACCATGTTTTTATAAGTTTGTGAGCCCCAGCGCGCTGCGTCATTCTGCTGTAGTTTAGGGACAGAGCACACATCATACGTGCTGGCTGCTGATTAGGGACAGACAGTGATTCTGTGAAAAATTGTGTCCGAAAAGAATGCAGGGACAGGTCGGAGTGCAGGCAGGGAGAGTTATTAGAGCATTTTAGGGCGAGGCTGGAGATAAGGCAGGGTCAGTGTTCTACATCGATTTTGCTGTGTGGGGGGTTGTGCAGTGAACAATCTTATTCAGCATATTAGGGCGAGGCTGGAGATTAGGCAGGGTCAGTGTTCTACATCGATTTTGCTGTGTGGGGGGTTGTGCAGTGAACGATCTTATCGAGCATATTAGGGCGAGGCTGGAGATTAGGCAGGGTCAGTGTTCTACATCGATTTTGCTGTTGGGGGGTGGTGCAGTGAACGATCTTATCGAGCATATTAGGGCTAGACTGCAGAGATTAGGCAGGGACAGTATACATCGATTTTGCTGTGTGGGGGGTGGTGCAGTGAACTCAATCTTTTTGCCCTCACTTGAGCCCACTGAGGAGGAGGGAGAAAAAAATCTATTTTTATCAGTCAGTTGTGTGCAGCGTTCATCTTAGATCTATTTTACTACAAGTTAAAAGGGTTTTTTTTTTCCCCCTTCATAGCCTTTTGCTCCAGTGCTGACTGTGATAAGACACTGCTGTGTTCACATGTGCTATTGAGTGATTTTCAATTTTATACACTTTTTTCTATTCCACTATTCAATATACACCCTTTTGGGTTAAAAAAAATTAAATTGTGGCATAGTCTGTACTAATCTATTTAAAAATTACAAACTTAAAGGGGAATTTTCTTTTTTTTTCCCCTTCATAGCCTGCATCAGAGCTGGCTGACATAAGACACTGCTGTGTTCACATGTGCTATTGAAAAATCACCAATTTTATATCATATTTTCTATTCCGCTATTCAATCTACACCCTTTGGGGTAAAAATAATTAAATTGCGGCATAGTCTGTATCGGAACGTGTGAGATACACCTTTCCAATTTTGGGGCGCATCTTACACCGCCGAGGATTGCAGGGTGCTTCAGTTTGCCTCCTGCCTGTTCTGAACTCCTCCTACTCCTCATCCTGCCTTTGGGATACAAAAAATAGTAATCGGGGCCTAGTCTGGGTCTGTACGTGTGAGATAGATACACCTTTTGATAACATATTTTCTATTCCGCTATTCAATCTACACCCTTGGGGTAAAAAGAATTAAATTGCGGCATAGTCTGTATCGGTACATGTGAGATACACCTTTCCAATTTTTGGGGCGCATCTTACACCGCCGAGGATTGCAGGGTGTTTCAGTTTGCCTCCTGCCTGTTCCGAACTCCTCCTACTCCTCATCCTGCCTTTGGGGTACAAAAAATAGTAATCGGGGCCTAGTCTGGGTCTGTACGTGTGAGATAGATACACCTTTTGATATCATATTTTCTATTCCGCTATTCAATCTACACCCTTGGGGTAAAAAGAATTAAATTGCGGCATAGTCTGTATCAGTACGTGTGAGATACACCTTTCCAATTTTTGGGGCGCATCTTACACCGCCGAGGATTGCAGGGTGTTTCAGTTTGCCTCCTGCCTGTTCCGAACTCCTCCTACTCCTCATCCTGCCTTTGGGGTACAAAAAATAGTAATCGGGGCCTAGTCTGGGTCTGTATGTGTGAGATAGATACACCTTTTGATATCATATTTTCCATTCCGCTATTCAATCTACACCCTTGGGGTAAAAAGAATTAAATTGCTGCATAGTCTGTATCGGTACGTGTGAGATACACCTTTCCAATTTTTGGGGCGCATCTTACACCGCCGAGGATTGCAGGGTGTTTCAGTTTGCCTCCTGCCTGTTCCGAACTCCTCCTACTCCTCATTCTCATCCTGCCTTTAGGGTACAAAAAATAGTAATCGGGGGCCTAGTCTGGGTCTGTACATGTGAGATACACCGTTTTATAAATTTTTTTTCTATTCCGCTATTCAATCTACACCAGGGGTAATGAATTAAAATTCAAGGAGGTCCGGTCGCTAAAATTTTCTTTGGGCCGAGGTCCGAATCTGAAGTCTGTGCTATGACTCAGAAAGATGGGCAAAACAAAACGTGTCCATCAGCGTTGCTCTTAACATAAAATATGCCCATCAGAGTGCCCCCTAACATAAAATATGCCCATCAGAGTGCCCCTTAACATGTGCCCATCAGTGTGACCCTTAGCATAAAATTTGCACATCAGCGTGACCCTTAACATAAAATAAGGGGCACACTGATGGGCACATTTTATGTTAGGGGGCACTCAGATGGACACATTTTATGTTAGGGGACACTCTGATGGGCACATTTTATGTTAGGGGCACACTGATGGGCACATTTTATGTTAGGGGGCACTCTGATGGGCACATTTTATGTTAGGGGGCACGCTGATGATGGGCAAAACAAAACGTGTCCATCAGCGTTGCTCTTAACATAAAATATGCCCATTAGATTGCCCCTTAACATAAAATATGCCCATCAGTGTGCCCCATAGCATAAATATGTCCATCAGAGTGCCCCTTAACATAAAATATGCCCATCAGTGTGTACCACAGCATAAATATGCACATCAGCATCTCCCTTAACATAAAATATGCCCATCAGAGTGCCCCTTAACATAAAATATTCCCATCAGCGTGACCATTAACATAAAATAAGGGTCACGCTGATGGGCACATTTTATGTTAGGGGGCACCCTGATGGGCACATTTTATGATGGTGGGATCGCTGATGGGCAAAACAAAACGTGTAAATCAGTGTTGCTCTTAACATAAATTATGCCCATTAGAGTGCCCCTTAACATAAAATATGCCCATCAGTGTGCCCCATAGCATAAATATGTCAATCAGAGTGCCCCTTAACATAAAATATGCCCATCAGTGTGTACCACAGCATAAATATGCACATCAGCTTGCCCCTTAACATAAAATAAGGGGCACGCTGATGGGCATATTTTATGTTAGGGGGCACTCTGATATTCAAAACAAAACATTTAAATCAGCGTTGCTCTTAACATAAAATATGCCCATTAGCGTGCCCCTTAACATAAAATATGCCCATCAGAGTGCCCCTTAACATAAAATATGCCCATCAGCATGCCCCTTAACATAAAATATGGGGCACGCTGATGGGCATATTTTATGTTAGGGGGCAAGCTGATGGGCAAAACAAAACATTTAAATCAGCATTGCTCTTAACATAAAATATGAACATTAGCGTGCCCCTTAACATAAAATATGCCCATCCGAGTGCCCCTTAACATAAAATATGCCCATCAGCATGTCCCTTAGCATAAAATAAGGGGCACGCTGATGGGCACATTTTGTGTCAAGGGAGCACTCTGTTGGGCACATTTTTTTTTATGGGCCACTCTAATGAGCATGGCAAAATATGGCAAAATATGCCAGTCTGCACACTAATGTTTGTGCAGATATTCTCCCCCAAATGTGCTCCACATACCTGAACTGCAGCCAGGACAGGAGCTGAGCCAAAAGCCGCGAACAGGGGGGCGGGGCGGGGCGTGCACATAGTGTCACGCCCTAGCTCTCTGCCCAAGTGTGAGGGAGCCGCAGTCAGGAGCAGGGGGTGGGACGCGCGCGTGACCTCACGCCCCCTACTCGCGGCCCGACGACATGACACCGGCTGCGAGCTGGTGAGCGAGGAGGGAGCGAGGCCGGGAGCCGGGGGACTGAAGGACATAGGTAGCGGGCTCGCGGTCCGGGCGGAAGCATCGCGCGGGCCGCCATTTAGTGACCGCCGATCTACACCCTTTGGGGTAAAAAGAATTAAATTGCGGCATAGTCTGTATCGGTACGTGTGAGATACACCTTCCAAATTTTTGGGGCACATCTTCCACCGCCGAGGATTGCAGGGTGCTTCAGTTTGCCTCCTGTTCCGAACTCCTCCTACTCCTCATCCTCATCCTGCCTTTAGGGTACAAAAAATTGTAATCGGGGCCTAGTCTGTGTTTGTACGTGTGAGATACACTGTTTTATAAAATGTTTTCATAGTCTGTATCGGTACATGTGAGATACACCTTTTTAAATTTGTTTGGCGCATCTCCTTCCACCGCCGAGGATTGCAGGGCGCTTCAGTTTGCCTCCTGTTCCGAACTCCTCCTACTTCTCATCCTCATCCTGCCTTTAGGGTACAAAAAATTGTAATCGGGGCCTAGTCTGTGTTTGTACGTGTGAGATACACCGTTTTATAAAAATTTGTCTATTCCGCTATTCAATATACACCCTTTTAGAGTGTAAAAAATTTAATTACGGCATAGTCTGTATGGGTACATGTGAGATACACCTTTTTAAATTAGTTTGGCACATCTCCTTCCACCGCCGAGGATTGCAGGGCGCTTCAGTTTGCCTCCTGTTCCGAACTCCTCTTACTCCTCATCCTCATCCTGCCTTTAGGGTACAAAAAATTGTAATCGGGGCCTAGTCTGTGTTTGTACGTGTGAGATACACCGTTTTATATCCTTTTTTCTATTCCGCTATTCAATATACACCCTTTTGGAGTGAAAAAAATTAAATTGCGGCATACTTTGCATATTTGACTGTGAGATACACCCGTTGTATTTGTATACTGTTTTTCCATTCCGCTATTTAATAGACACCCTTTTGGGGTAAAAATTATTAAATTGTGGCATAGTTTGCATATTTGACTGTGAGATACACCCGTGCGATACTGTTGTTGTTTTGTTCCGCTATTCAATAAACACCTTTCTAGGGCAAGATCATAAATTACGGAAATATGAGGAGACCGTCAAATAGGGGCCGTGGCCTGGGTCGTGGTGCTGCTGGTAGAGCTCCTGTTGCAAGGAGAGGACGTGGTCGATCTGTGCCAGCTACACGCACAAGTGAAACACCTTCCTCAAGTGTGAGTAGGCGACAGAACCTGCAGCAGTATTTGGTAGGGCATCATGCGCCTCTAGAAGTGATGAGGCCAGAAGAAGTACAGGCGATAGTAGATTGGGTTGCTGACAGTGCCTCCAGTTCCTTCACATTGTCTCCCACCCAGTCTACTGCAGAAAAGTCAGAGTTGGCACCTGCAGCCGATGTCCAACCGTCTTTCACCTCACCCCCTTGCAAATCAGGCAAGCAGTCTGAGCCCCAAGTCATGCAGCAGTCTCTTCTTCTTTTTGATGACTCTGTCAGCAGGGTTTCCCAGGGTCATCCACCAAGCCCTGCCCCAGAAGTAGAAGAGATTGAGTGCAGCGATGCCCAACCACTTATTTCTCAAGATGAGTACATGGAAGGACCATCGCAGCACATCTCCGATGATGACGAAACACAGGTGCCAACTGCTGCGGCACTCAGAATTGTGGAGACCGACAAGGAGGGCAGGGGTGAAGACGGGTGGAAGATGATGTGGAGGACGATGAGGTCCTCGACCCCACATGGAATGAAGGTCATGCAGGTGACCTGAGTAGTTTGGAGGAAGAGGCGGTGGTCGCACAGAGCCACCAGCACAGCAGAAGAGGGAGCAGGGTGCAGAAGCGGAGCGGCCGTGCCCTAGACACTACGCCTGATACTGCCTAACGCAGCAAGGGACCGAGCACACCAAAGCCAGCTCAAAGGAGTTCTCTAGCATGGAAGTTCTTCAGAAAATGTGCTGATGACTGGACACGAGTGGTTTGCACCCTGTGCAATCAGAGCCTGAAGCGATGCATAAACCTTCTCAACCTGAGCACAACCTGCATGATCAGGCATCTAAGTGCAAAGCACGAGCTGCAGTGGAGTAGACACCTTCAAAACCAAGAAAGGTCTCTGGCTCCTCCTGCTTCCTCTTCTGCTGCAGTCTCGGCCTCTCCATCCACCTCTGTAGTGATACCGGCACCTGCCACCCCGCAAACAGACGATCTGTCAGCAACACCACCACCTGGGTCACCAACCATCTCCACAATGTCCCGTGGAAGCGTTCAGCTTTCCATCTCCCAAACACTTGAGAGGAAGAGGAAGTACCCCCCTACCCACCCGCGATCCCTGGCCCTGAATGCCAGCATTTCAAAATTATTGGCCTTTGAAATGCTGTCATTCCGTCTGGTGGAGAAGCACAGTATTAAAAGCCTTATGTCGGTGGCTGTCCCACAGTACGTCGTGCCCAGCCGCCACTACTTTTCCAGGCAAGCCATCCCTTCCCTGCACAACCAAGTGGGGGAAAAAATCAGGTGTGCACTGCGCAACGCCATCTGTGCCAAGGTCCCCCTATACCGATACGTGGACCAGTAAGCACGGTCAAGGGCGTTATATCTCCCTAACAGCACACTGGGTAAATGCAGTGGCGGATGGGCCTGAAGCGGATAGCAATTTGGCGCATGTCCTTCCACCACAAATGAGTGGTTGCTGCCAGTGAGCCTCAAGCCCGGCCTGGTGGTGTGCGATAACGGGCGAAATCTCATAGCAGCTCTGGGCCTAGCCGGTTTGACGCACATCCCTTCCCTGGCGCATGTGCTGAATTTGGTGGTGCAGAGGTTCCTTAAAAATTACCCCGATATGTCAGAGCTGCTGCAGAAAGTGCGGGCCGTCTGTGCGCACTTTCGATGTTCTCACCCTGCTGCTGCTCGCCTGTCAGCGCTGCAGCGTAACTTCGGCCTTCCCGCTCACCGCCTCATATGTGACGTGCCCACAAGGTGGAACTCTTGCTGGAAAGAGACTGTGCGAGCAGCAGCAGGCCATAGTGGAGTTTCAGCTGCAGCACGCACGCGTGAGTCGCTCTGTGGAACAGCACCACTTCACCACCAATAACTGGGCCTCCATGCGAGACCTGTGTGCCTTGTTGTGCTGTTTTGAGTACTCCACCAACATGGCCAGTGCCAATGACGCCGTTGTCAGCTTAACTATCCCACTTCTATGCCTCCTTCAAAAAACGATTTGGGCGATGATGGAAGAGGATGTGGCACAGGATGAGGAGCAGGAGGAGGATGAAGAGGTAACATTTCCAAGGCTTTCAGGGCAGTCATTCGCAAGTGGCTCCGAGGGTGGGTTCCTGCACCCACAAATGCCAGGGACACAATTTCCAGCATGGGCACAGTTCTGGAGGAGGAGGAGATAGAGGAGGAGATGGAACCATGTTCACAGCAGGGTGGCACCCAGGCCAGCTCATGGCCATCACTGGTGCGTGGCTGGGGGGATACAGAGGACACAGACGATACACCTCCCACAGAGGACAGCCTTTTGTTGCCTCTGGGCAGCCTGGCACACATGAGCGATTACATGCTGCAGTGTCTCCACAACGACCGCCGAGTTGCCCACATTCTAACTTGTGCTGATTACTGGGTGGCCACGCTGCTGGATCCCCGTTACAAGGACAACGTACCGCCCTTAATTCACTCACTGGAGCACGATCGCAAGATGCGCGAGTACAAGCGCACGCTGGTAGACGCGATGCTGCTGGCATTCCCACCTGACAGCGGGGCCACAGTGGAAGCACAAATCCAAGGCAGAGGAGGAGGAGGAAGAGGTCGCCAACGCAACCAGGGCACCGCCAGCACCTCAGAAGGCAGGGTTAGCATGGCCGAAATGTGGAAAAGCTTTGTAAGCACGCCACAACAAACAGCAGCACCAGCAGCTCATATGGAACGTCTTAGCAGGAGGCAGCATTTCACCAACATGGTTGAGCAGTATGTGTGCACACGCCTACATGTAGTGAATGACGGGTCTGCCCCCTTCAACTTCTGGGTCTCCAAATTGGGCACATGGCCTGAGCTTGCCCTTTACGCCTTGGAGGTGCTGGCATGCCCTGCAACCAGTGTATTATCTGAACGTGTATTTTGCACGGCTGGGGGCGTTATCACAGACAAGCGCAGCCGCCTGTCCAGAGACAATGTGGACAAGCTCACGTTCATTAAAATGAACCAGGCATGGATCCCACAGGACTTTTCCGTACCTTGTGCAGAATAGAGATGGATACCGACCTTACCCAGCCATTGTTCTATTTTTGATCTTTCTCACTCTTTTGGGGTGTACCCTCATTTAAAATGACTGAAAAAAAGCAGTGTTTGCTACCTCGTCCTCCTCCACCGCCGCTTCCACCTACACCGCCACATCCACCACCACCTCAACCTCCCTCCTACTCCATATGGGCCTCGTCCTTCACAGATGAAGAAAATTTTTTCTGTTTTTTTTGTTTTAAGTTATTTCCCTATCCACATTTGTTTGCAGAGCACTTGCCATGCTCTTAACTACGTTTTGCTGCCATTTGCAGCACTCTAGCCCTTTCCATTGGTGTTTTAGAGCCATTTTAGTGCCTAAAAGTTCGGGTCCCCATTGACTTCAATGGGGTTTGGTGTCCGGGTAAAGTTCGGAAAAAGTCCGGGACACGGACCCAGACTTTTTTTTCAAGTTCGGCCGAACCCGCCGAACACGGACATCCAGGTGTCCGCTCAACTCTATTCTTTAACCTTCTATTGTTGTATTTCAGACAAAATGGACATTCCAGATGTCCCCGAGGTTCCCTCATTTGAGCCATGGAATCTGTCACCTCCAGCCGGATCAGATCTGGAAATCTTTGCTCCAAGATCCCCTGCCATCATTCGGAGTGAGTCTACAAAAAATCAGCAAACAGAACCAAGTGTTGGGGAGCCTGTTTTGTGCCCAAGTAAGTATTATTCTAATGTTGTTTCTAGTGTATTTCTATTTTGGTGTATTTGATGTAATGCTTCAAAGGAACTACCTGTTTGCTACATTAGCAAGGTGTGAAACCATACAGTGCTAATGTACATAGTATAAAGTGCATTACCATGGGGGAGGAAGAGGTGTAGTGAGCTGTTTGTGTCAACAGGTGGAATCGTTTATGAGCCACAGACACCAGTGTAAAGAGAACATAATGTTTGCACTGTGTACTTTCATAGTAGTATAGGTGTCATAAGGGCAAGCAGGTTACACACAACAATGCACAGGGTAGGTACTAACTATTAATTAGTTTATGATGAACTTGACCCCAAATGTTTAGATATTATGACCTCATCTAGTTGCTTGGCGTGTACTTAATATATATTATTTTTTATTAACAGGTCATGTTATTCCTAGTTGTACAATTACCAGGATGACAGTTGAGGCTTTGCAGTGTTGCTCTGAACTTGAAAAAATTAAGGAGGCTGCTACAGCATTACAAAGCAAAATGCGAGACTTTGTTGACCTGCTAGCATAATGTTTAAATTATTATTTTTTTTTTGTTTTTGTTTTTAATTGGGATATTTTTTGTTTTCCCGATGTTATTAAAACATTTTATGGCCTGTTTTGTGGCCAATACCTGATCATGTGCAAAAGGTGTCCCAAAGTTTTAAAAAATGTTATACTGTTTTATACAGGGCTCCTATGCATATGAAAATGTTTTTGAAGTTATAAATAAGAAGACCTACAAGCAATCTAGATGTTCTCACCAAAGAGAGTCTGGTGTTTAAACTTTACAACACCCTAACCCTAACCCTGTGAATGTGTTTTATTAAAAAATGTTTACACTCAACAATGTGTGTTATAATATTTCTTTGGCTTGCCGGGGGGGGGGGGGGGGGGGCAGGTCTAAAGCTGTGTAAAGTGGCACAAAATGTATGATGGCTGTCCTGTTCACATAGTTGAATGTTAATATGTTAATTAAAGCATTTTAGTTTGTGTGTATCATTATCAGCCTGCCAGAATGATTGTTCCTTCTGGACCAGTGGCCATCTAACAAGTGATATTTACTAGAACACTGAGTGCACAATGATATCTGTTGACTGAGTGGCAATCAGTCCACACATATACAGGTTCTATTTAAGGACCGTTCCCCACAAACGCTTACTGTACAAACTAAGGATGGTAGGTATGGACCATAAGGTGAGTACCTGGATAGAGAACTGGCTCCAGGGGAGAGTCCAGAGGGTGATGATTAATGGGGAGTACTCGGATTGGGCGGGGGTGGAAAGTGGGGTCCCCCAGGGTTCTGTCCTGGGACCAATCCTGTTTAATTTATTCATAAATGATCTAGAGGAGGGGATATCTAGTAAAATCTCAGTATTTGCGGATGATACTAAACTAAGCTTGCCAATATCTTCTACGGAGGATGTGGAAACCTTACAAGCGGACCTGAACAAAATAACGGGGTGGGCAACTACATGGCAGATGAGGTTTAATGTTGAAAAATGTAAAGTAATGCACTTGGGGGCCAGAAACCAGAAAGCAAGCTACTCACTAGGGGGGGAACCTCTGGGTGAGTCTAGGATGGAAAAAGACTTGGGGGTACTGGTAGACAACAGGCTTGGCAGTGGCATGCAATGCCAAGCCGCTGCAAGCAAAGCCAACAGAATACTGGGATGTATAAAAAAGGGGATTGACTCCAGAAATAAAGAGATTATTCTCCCACTCTACAAGACTCTGGTCCGGCCACATCTGGAGTATGCTGTCCAGTTCTGGGCATCGGTCCTCAGGAAGGATGTGCTGGAATTGGAAAGAGTCCAGAGAAGGGCAACAAAAATAATTAGGGGAATAAAGGACATCAGCTATGAGGAAAGACTACAAGCACTGAACCTATTCTCTCTGGAGAAGAGACGCTTGAGAGGGGATATGATATCAATGTACAAATACTGTACTGGCGACCCTAGCATAAGGAACAAAACTATTCAGAGAAAGGGAATACAATAAGACACGTGGCCACTCACTAAAACTAGAGGAAAGGCGGTTTAACCTTAAAATGCGTAAGGGGTTCTTTACTGTAAGAGCGGTAAGGATGTGGAATTCTCTTCCACAAGCAGTCGTATCAGCAGGGAGCATTGATCATTTCAAAAAACAATTAGATGGGCACCTTAGAGACCACAACATACAGGGGTATACAATGTACGGTTAAAAGCAAACACGCACACACATCATAGGTTGAACTGGATGGACTGATGTCTTTTTTCAACCTCACTAACTATGTAACTATGACTAGCACTCATAGGATTATATATGTCATAGAGATAGGTACTAGCACTCAGTGTACGGAGATCAGTGTAATATATAGTGTATCGCAGCTACGTTTGTCCATTTCACTTTACATTACCTATATATAACACTTATATCTCTACACTGAGCAAGTTTCACATAACACTGACATCTCCTTACATTGGTGGGCAGTGAGAAGGATGTCATAAATTAACACAACATAACAGATGAAGGTAAGTTGTTATTACACTAATGTATTAATAAAAAAAAAGTATGGGGACCTTCTGGCCAATGACCACCAATGTAAGGTGACATTGGGTGTGACCTACTTTACAATGTGAGAGTGCTTTTAGAAATTAACTGGGGGTGCTGAAGGTCCTGGTATTTTGGCATCCTAGCAATGCCCCAGAGCTTGGAAATGTCATATTTTGCTTCTTACATTGTATCTAAATTATATTAACCAATATACTTCACATATGAGCCCAAATGCACACGTTTCTTCCAAAATTTAGATTATCTTTAGTGAAACATGTGGTGCTTAAAAATAATTACGATATAGTGACCTTGTGATTCAGTTAAGGTGTAATCTCACTATTGGAGCAACTGGTAAACCAAACACACATGGCCAAAATCGCATTTGAACAGCTGGGGAGAGACAACAGTAGATAAACACACTGATGAATGTATTAACCCTTCAAAAGTCACACATATATAACACATGATGAACAAAAAACATGTTGATTTTGATATGTACCCAAAATATTAAAATACACACTCCTGAAAAAATGCAAGATTTTTTAATTGCACAAATAAGATTATATTGATACAAATTATACTGTATCGGGCAGGAATTGCTGCCAAGAAACGGCCCCTCTCCCCACAAAATATTCAACATATTGTTGTCTAACATCACGGGCACTTCTGGATGGCAAGCCAGAATGGGCTACTTCCATAGATGTCATTGGATCCACTGGCACACGTGGTTTAGCCTCTACACTCGGCCCTGGCATGGCAGGGTCACTCTCAACTGGCTGCAAACTGACATATGTCTCTGCATGCCTGCGCAAATAATTATGCAAGATGCAGCAACAGAGGACCACATTATCAATTTTGTATAATGCCAGATGGATGGAGCTCAAGAAAAGTCGAAACCTATTTGACATTATCCCGAAGGCATTCTCCACCACTCTTCTAGCACGGGATAAGCGGTAGTTGAAGATCCTTTGCTCGGGAGTGAGGTTTCTCAGAGGGAATGGCTTCATAAGATGCTCCCCAAGCGCAAACGCATCATCAGCCACAAAAACAAAATTGAGACCCTCAATTGTTTGCTCCCTGGATGGCAAGTTGAGAGTGCCATTTTGAAGCCGCCGAGCAAACTCTGTTTGGTCAATGACTCCCCCATCAGAATTGCGGCCATTCTTTCCAATGTCCAAAAACAAAAATTCATAATTAGCATTGACAATTGCTAGCATGACAATGCTAAGAAAACCTTTGTAGTTGTAGTAATAGGAGCCAGAATTAAGTGGTGGGACAATGCGGACGTGCTTGCCATCAATAGCACCCCCACAATTGGGAAAATTCCACTGCTCCTGGAATTGGCCAGCAATTTCCTGCCACTGCTCTGCGTTGGACGGAAACTGTGGGGAAAAAATTTAAATACAATTAGCGCTTGAGCACATCACATTATTACACACACATTTGGCAGTAAAATGCTTAGGCAACTTTAAAATAAGAACAACATGAAGGGAATCTTTAGCATTTTGGGGTATGACACCTACATACATTTATTTTTCACCTCCTAATGTCATAACATTGTAATTCACCAGCTACAGCTTTGTTATATGCTGACCTTTACATTTAGCATGGGTGGGTGGGTAAAACTATGCTTTTAAACATCATTAAGGGCTTGTGCCCACTGAACGTTTTTACATCAGAAATTAAACATACACAATCATAGGTTTGAATGGATGGACTGATGTCTTTAATAAGCCTCATAAACTATGTACAAAAACATTTCTAAAGGAATAATTGGTTCTTGGAAAGTCAGAAAATGACACAGATACAATATACTGTTTACAGGCTATGCGTTTAGGGACACATAGGAGAGAATGCTGGGGTGGTTACTGGGTCATTTTAAAAATGGTTAGGAAAATATATAGCTTAACTACTATGTGCATGCGGCCAGAGGGTAGTTACAAAATAATAATATCTGTAATTTGATGTACATCCAAAATTATCTAAATTAGGATGACATGACAAATACATGGAATGTAATATAAAAATGTGAAACATACCTTGATATAGTCCTTCTGCAAGACTTTAATGATAGCAGAGCAGGTCTCAGGGATGATGACTCCAAGAGCTTGGGGGGAGATGCCTGTGGTGAACTTGTGTAATGTTCTGGTACCTCTGGTACCCTTATTTCCACATTTCTCTCTTAATATTGCGTCCCATC
This sequence comes from Pelophylax lessonae, assembly GCF_965119305.1. Classification (NCBI taxonomy): domain Eukaryota; kingdom Metazoa; phylum Chordata; class Amphibia; order Anura; family Ranidae; genus Pelophylax; species Pelophylax lessonae. Next base: position 250,312,926 of record NC_138772.1, read on the forward strand.
TTGCTATCCAAATGGGACGCATACACCTTTAAGGGCAATGACATCATCGCCGAGCGCCGCTATGAGCGGCTATTTCAATCGCCGGCTTTCTCTCACTCATTGCTCGTTCAAACCGCATGTTCACCGCACTTTCTCTTGTGAAGCTGGAGCTGCTGGCTATTCCCTTTGCCTGAACTGAACCGGAACCTCGCTGCCGATCCGTATCTCGCTACTGGATCACCTCTCACTACTGAACTTTGTTACTACTACCTATCTAGTGATAAGTACCCCACAGGGGATTCCTTACTAACCTGCACTTCTACTGTCATCTACTGCATATACCAGGACTATCTCTATCTAAGCTATTTCCTATCATCTGCATAGACTGTTAGCTCTTGGGACTACCATCAACTATCCTTGCACTAGGTTACTCTGTCTTGTATACTCCATCTGCTGTCCCCTACCATCTGCACTATACTTGACATTAGAACCTATCTGCTTACTACCATCACCTAAACACTCTCCTAATACTACTCCTAGGTGCTCACCATACTATAGCCTGTCTCTCACCTATATACTCTCACATATTCTATCCCTCCATTAACATCAGATTGAGTGTATGTATATTGCATAAACAGGCTATGCACAGTGATGAAGTCCTGAGAGTTGGATATGTTTGTTCAACAGAATCTCTACACGGCTACTGAGTGTGACAATTCTGCAGCTGCAAATCCATCCACTAACAAAAACGCATGAGCGTTACAGATTGAACTAGCCTTAAAAAAAATTATGGATTCAGCAGAATTACCCACTCAGGTACTACAATTAAAACAGCAAGTAGATGCATTGATCCTTGCTCTTACAGAGGTAAAAAACGAAAATCAGCCCTTAGGACAGCAGGTTGGCCGTCTCACGCAGCTTTCTGTTGCTCAGCCCCGTAAACCTAAGATAAACCCTCCTCTAGTGTTTACTGGTGATCGGAGTAAATTTCGTGAATTTAGAAACGCATGTCGATTGCTTTTCTTGTTAAAACCTCTGACCTACACCACTGACCAAATTAAAGTCTGTACCATTATCTCCTATCTGACGGGTGAACCCCGGGCCTGGGCAGACGCTCTCTTTGAAAAAGATGACCCACTCCTTAACTCCTATCCTTTATTCCTAGCGCAACTCGCTAGTTTATATGAAGACCCCAATAGGCAGAGTACTGCTGATACCCAATTGAGGGCTTTAAAACAAGGAAGGAGACCTGTTGAAGATTTCGTGGCAAATTTCAAAAGATGGTCCCCTGATTCAGGGTGGAACAACACATCTTTGCGAACGCAGTTCAGACTCGGCCTATCAGAGGCCGTTAAAGACGAGCTCGCCCGAGCGGATTTACCTGGAACTTTGGATGGCCTGATGCAGACCAGTATCAATATTGACAGACGACTGCGAGAAAGAAAGGCTGAGAAGATGGGCTTACCATTTTCCAGTCCTTCTCGGATGTCGCCTGCTGACCCTACTCCTATGGAGGTAGGAATGATACGCCCACCTTTGACCCTTTCCAAACGTGCCAGGAGGAAAAACCGAACATCTCTGCATGTACTGCGCATCCTCGGATCATTTGATAAGCGGCTGTCCCCTTGTCCGCAAAAAAGAGGGTGAGTGTTCAAATGTCTTGCTAGGGGGATTAACAACTTCCTTTTCTAATCCTTATCTTTTTGTTCAATTGACATTGCAGTGGGACCAAACTAGGATCACCACCAAGGCTATGATCAACACTGGATCTTGTGGAAACTACATTGATACTTGTTTTGTCTCCTTAAATAAAATACCTATTGTTCCAAAACCCAAACCTGTCTCTGTTAGTTTTATTAACGGTACCCCTTTATCCTCCGGTCCCATCACCAATCAGACACAGGCACTCCTTGTAACTGCTGACAAGTCTCATGTGGAGACCACCACCTTTGATGTATTAACCTCACCACATTTTCCCATTATTTTGGGACTTCCCTGGTTACACATACATCAACCAATCATCGATTGGAAAACAAGAACGCTAGCCTTCTCTTCTCACTATTGCGAAACTACGTGTAATCTCCCCCCATATGGTAGGATCCTGTCTGTGGTGTCGGATGACATTATACCAAAATGTTATCAGGATTTATCGGAGGTTTTCCTTGAGAAAAACGCTCAAGTGTTGCCTCCCCATAGGGACTATGATTGTTGTATCGATCTACTCCCTAATAGTAAGTTGCCTTTCGGTCACGTCTATCCTCTTTCACAAGATGAACTCTCTCATCTCAAGGAATATCTGGATGAAAACTTGGCAAAAGGATTCATCCGACCTTCTACTTCCTCCACTGCTGCTGGACTCTTCTTTGTCCGCAATAAGGATTCTAGTCTTAGGCCTATCATTGATTTCAGACAATTAAATACCATTACAATAAAGGATCGTTATCCTTTACCTCTTATTCCTGAACTTATCGAACAGGTGCGCGGAGCTTCCTACTTTTCAAAATTGGACTTAAAAGGGGCATACAATTTAATTTGAATCCGTGAGGGGGATGAATGAAAGACAGCATTCAGAACCAGATAAGGACTGTTTGAGTACCTCGTGATGCCATTTGGGTTGTGTAATGCTCCCGCAGCCTTCCAACGTTTTATAAATGAGATATTCAGAGACTTGCTTGATGTTTGTGTTGTAGTATATTTGGACGATATACTTATTTATTCTCATTCCTTACCTGAGCACATAAAACATGTAAGACTTGTGTTGTCAAGACTACTTGCACATAACTTATATGTTAAATCAAAAAAATGTTTATTCCATAAAGAGGAAGTACTATTCTTAGGATACATTATATCTAAAAATGGAATCAAAATGGACATGAGCAAAATATCCTGCATTCTGGATTGGCCTGTGCCAACCACTCGCAAAGCATTACAAAGGTTCCTCGGATTCTCTAACTACTATAGGAAGTTCATTAAGAACTTCTCTGCGATTGTGAAACCTCTCACACAACTCACAAGCACAAAAAAATCATTCAAATGGTCAGAAGAAGCAAATGGAGCTTTCTGTCTGTTGAAATCAAGCTTTACTTCTGCTCCCATACTACGCCATCCAGACCCATCCCTTAAATACATCTTGGAGGTAGATGCGTCAAATATGGCAGTAGGAGCAGTTCTCTCACAACGACCAACAAACACCTCACCTCTTCACCCAGTTGCTTTCTTCTCAAAGTCATTAAACAGCCCCGAGGTGAATTACCCAGTAGGTGAGAAAGAGTTGCTAGCCATAAAACTGGCACTAGAGAATTGGCGACATCTACTTGAGGGTACTCAATTGCCAATCCTTATATATACTAATCACAAAAACCTTCAATACCTTCAGACTAATAGAACTCTTTCCCACCGGCAGGTACGGTGGTCGTTATTCTTTTTGAGATGTAATTTTTTAGTAACCTACACACCTGCAGACAAAAATAAAAAAGCGGATGCGCTTTCACGATTAGCCGAGAATGATTGCACCGAGGTTCCCTCAGTTCCTATAATACCACATGAACGTATTGTCGGCGTCGTTCGTTCCCTGAAGGAGGAGATTTTGCACAGCATAGGACTGGATTCACCTCCACCACAACTAAATGCTGACGCAGAAGGCTTCCTTTACTACAACGATAAATTATACATACCCCCTACTATGCGAACCAAGATCTTGGAATTGTCGCATGATGTACCTATGGCAGGACATATGGGTATGACTAAAACTTTCAATCTACTTACTAGGCAGTTTTGGTGGCCAGACATGAAGACAACCGTAAAAAAGTTTGTTTCATCTTGCGATATCTGTGCAAGGTCTAAAATTGACAATACGAAACCATCGGGTCTACTTTGTAGTTTACCAATACCCCAGGTTCCGTGGGAAGTGGTATCCTTAGACTTCATAGTGGAACTACCACCTTCCAAAGGATTCAACACCATCTTAGTGTCAGTGGACCATCTGACCAAGATGGCACATTTCACTCCTATCCGAAGACTACCTTCATCCAAACAAACAGCGGAATTACTTGTGAAACATGTCTTTAAGTTACATGGTATTCCAAAAACACTGCTGTCTGACCGTGGTTCACAATTCATCTCAAAGTTTTGGCTAGCTCTATGTCAGATACTACGAATAGAGCGTAAACTTACTTCTCCTTACCACCCTCAGACCAACGGACAGACAGAGAGAGTTAACCAGTGCATTGAGCAATATCTACGTTGCTATACTTCATATCTACAGGACGATTGGGTGGATCTCCTCCCGCTGGCGGAATTCGCCTATAACAACGCGACCCACAGCACTACTAAACAAAGTCCATTCTACTTAAATTATGGGTTTCATCCCACACTCCTTCCACCACGTATTTTGCCATCAAGTAATCCAGTGGCATCTGATTATCTTGCCCAGATAAAGGATTCCCTGGGATTACTCAACAATACCATCTCACATGCTCATAGCCAACAAAAGAGGTACTACGACCTCCGTAGGAAACCCTCTCCCCAATATGCCATTGGGGATCTTGTCTGGCTTTCTACAAAAAATCTGAGATTAAAGATCCCTAGTAAAAAACTTGGACCTCTATTCTTGGGACCTTTCCCAATAAAGAAGCTTATTGGAAAAGCTGCAGTACAACTCACATTACCAACAGACCTCAAGATACATCCCATCTTCCATGTGTCGCTACTAAAGCCCCATGTTCCTAACCAAGGAATAAGGCCTACCATATCACCTCCACCTCCTGTACAAGTTGAAGGTGGAGAAGAATTTGAGATAAAGGAGATTCTGGATTCCCGTATCCATAGAAGAAGACTCCAATATCTAGTACGATGGAAGAACTATGGGCCCCAAGATGACACCTGGCTGGATACCTCCGATATACATGCCCCTAGACTGATTCGCAATTTCCACTCGAAATACCCGGAAAAAACAGTTCTAGAGGCCTTCCGGAGCCGACCTTAAGGGGGGTACTGTAATGTTCTGGTACCTCTGGTACCCTTATTTCCACATTTCTCTCTTAATATTGCGTCCCATCTTGCTATCCAAATGGGACGCATACACCTTTAAGGGCAATGACATCATCGCCGAGCGCCGCTATGAGCGGCTATTTCAATCGCCGGCTTTCTCTCACTCATTGCTCGTTCAAACCGCATGTTCACCGCACCTTCTCTTGTGAAGCTGGAGCTGCTGGCTATTCCCTTTGCCTGAACTGAACCGGAACCTCGCTGCCGATCCGTATCTCGCTACTGGATCACCTCTCACTACTGAACTTTGTTACTACTACCTATCTAGTGATAAGTACCCCACAGGGGATTCCTTACTAACCTGCACTTCTACTGTCATCTACTGCATATACCAGGACTATCTCTATCTAAGCTATTTCCTATCATCTGCATAGACTGTTAGCTCTTGGGACTACCATCAACTATCCTTGCACTAGGTTACTCTGTCTTGTATACTCCATCTGCTGTCCCCTACCATCTGCACTATACTTGACATTAGAATCTATCTGCTTACTACCATCACCTAAACACTCTCCTAATACTACTCCTAGGTGCTCACCATACTATAGCCTGTCTCTCACCTATATACTCTCACATATTCTATCCCTCCATTAACATTAGATTGAGTGTATGTATATTGCATAAACAGGCTGTGCACAGTGATGAAGTCCTGAGAGTTGGATATGTTTGTTCAACAGAATCTCTACACGACTACTGAGTGTGACAATTCTGCAGCTGCAAATCCATCCACTAACAAAAACGCATGAGCGTTACAACTTGAGATCCTGCAGGCTTCTCCCTGTTGCAAGATATCCTAATGTTGCAATTAGCCTTTGCTCAGGAGTAATTGCAACCCGCATACATGTATCCTGCTTCAGAATATAGGGGGACACCAAGGCAAGAAGACGGTGAAAAATTGGATCCGTCATCTTCAAATAATTCCTGAAGTCATCAGGATTATTTTCCTGGAGCTCCCGCAGCAAGGACATGTGGGAAAATTGCTAACGGTTGAGCAACCAATTTTTGGTCTAGGAGGTCCGCTTTTTCTTCCTCTTGCAAAGAACTCGGCTTAGAGCCATAACTCCCAGCCCAATAACAGCAAGAGTAGAATCCTCGGTCTCCATAATTGCTTCTTGAATGATGTCTCGGAAACTAGCCAAATGTCGTTAACTACTTGCCACCCGCCCGCCGTCAATTGACGGCGGAGCGGTGCGACCATTATCCTGGGAAGACGTCATATGACGTGATCCCAGGAAACAGGGCAGGCGCGCGATCGCGTGCGCGCCGCCCTGCACTGCCGTTGTCGGGGTGTCCCCGGGACACCCCCCGTCACCGGCAGGGGGGAAACAGCCAATGGGGGGACGGGATCAAAAGTAGGGGGGCCAACTATAAAACGCAATTTTTTAATATATATATATATATACATACATACATACATACATACACACATACACTATCTATCTATCTATCTATCTTAGAATGCACTCCAGAGGCCTTGTTACAAATTCACTTTGTTTTATTTGTTGAAAATACAATACACATGAGCGTCAATGTTTCAATCTGACTAGGGACTTTCATCTAGATGCTAAAAAGTCCTTAGGCGTACTTCCGAGAAGGAAGCTGAAGAGTCCCTTTAACATGACCTATAAAAATAAACCTGAAATATTCTGTGAAGATAGAATGTGGGTGGATGTTTTAGATTATTGGGCAAGGTTTAAAGAAGCTATACAGAAGCATACTGACTGGATAGCTGATGATGAGCAGGACTTAAAACGGCCTGAATTGATAAATGTATTTGTAAGTGGATTATTGCCTGAGATTAGGGAAGAGATAGAGCTCCGCACACAGGGATGGAGAGTAAAACCCATCCCTGAGTTGGTGGAAATTGCTCAGACAGCAAGTGATGTATTGCAAAAGAGAAGAGAGAAAATAGAGAGAAAAGAGAAGACTAAAATCATGAATATGCAGGTCCCGGAGGCTAAGGAAAAAAGTCCTGGGCCAAAAGGAGTGCCTGTTTCCACGGTACAGGTGACCCCTCAAGGAGTCCCTGTGGCAGAACCCCCTTACCCACCATCAGGAGTAGTGTATATTTCAAACTATGGGGCTCCCCAGGCTAGAAGGGATAATTGGAGATCCAGGGAGAGTCAAAGAAGAAATCCAAAAGTGCAACCCAGATACCAGCAGGTTATCCCAAATCGAGCTGGACAGTCACTGCCTCCCTCTCAGCTATATGCTGCCCCCACCTGTTTCAAGTGTGGGATGAGTGGACATTTAGCAAGGGATTGCAGGAGACGCTAGGATAAGGTGGAATGTGGTGTTAATGCAGAGGAGCAGTCGAATGTGTGCCCTATTTTAGCAGCTATTGAAATTGATTCTATTGATGAACCAATGATTGAAGTGAATGTAAATGGGTTAAAACTCCCTTGTCTAATTGATACGGGGGCGTCGAGAAGCCTGCTGAATATTTCAAATCCTAGGCTACCACTCTCCAGGGAGACTGTCTCCCTGGTGGGGGTAAGCAACAACATAATTTCAGCAGGTGTCACTAAACCAATGCCGGTGACTATAGGCACACATTCTACAGAGCATTCTTTTGTATTGTCTCCACATTCCCCCTGCAATTTATTGGGACGAGATCTGTTGTCAAAAATGGGAGTGACCATCGCTTTAACCCCTGAAAGAACTGTCATAAATGTACCTAGTTCAGTCCAGGATGAAGCTGCAGATTTACTGTTCATGCCACTTATCGTAGCTGAAAAGGAGGGAGGGATCCCTGATGAGGTTAAGCTACAGATAGACCCCTCCCTATGGGTGACAGGTGCCAATACTCCAGGCTTGATGCAGGTCACTCCTGTGCGATTAAAAAGAGATCCTACACTGCCAGTGCCAAGACTACCTCAATATCCTTTATCCCCTGAATCGGTGGAAGGTATCAGGCCAGTCATAGCAGAGTTACTACAGGAGGGTGTTTTAACCCCTTGTAGAAGCCAAGCTAATACCCCCATTTACCCAGTACCAAAGCCAATCAAGCCCGGAGAGGACAAGTGTCGCTGGAGATTGGTACATGATCTTCGTGCTGTCAACAAGGTAATTATTCCTTCAGTACCAGTAGTGCCAAATCCATCCACTATCTTAGCGACAATTCCACCTACAGCTACCCACTTCACTGTAATTGATTTGGCATCAGCCTTTTTCAGTGTACCTGTACATGAAGATGACCAGTGGCTACTAGCTTTCACCTTTGAGAAACAACAGCTGACCTGGAGGAGGCTCCCAATGGGGTATCACGACTCACCTAGCTGTTTCTCACAGGCCCTGAAAGAAAAGCTAGACGAGTGGCAGCCACCTAATGGGTCCATACTAGTGCAGTATGTCGATGATCTTTTACTGGCTTCCCCAGATGAGCAAGCATGTACAGAGAATTCCATTTCTCTGATGAATTTTTTAGCAAAAATTGGTCAGAAGGTGGATGCCTCTAAAGTGCAGTGGGTACAAACAAAGGTACAGTACTTGGGGCATTGTATCTCACAAGGTGTTAAACATCTGACCGACAAGAGGAAAAAGGTGATTGCTAAACAGCAAATGCCAAAAACTTTAAAACAACTGAGAGCATTCCTGGGATTAGTGGGATACTGCAGACAGTTCCTGCCCCAGTACTCTACAATTGTGGGTCCCTTACAGGAACTATTGAAAGGTCAGACAAAAGGCAGTTACAAGTTTACTCCAGAGGAATTAACCCCAGCAGTGCAGGCAGCATTTAAGCAGGTCAAACAAGCGTTGCTACAAGTGCCTAGTCTTGGTCTGCCTGATTACAGCAAGGATTTCTATTTATTTTGTACAGAAGTAAATGGACATGCCAATGGGGTTTTGACACAGCGCTACTGTGCCAGACATCGCCCAGTGGGGTACTACAGTTACAATGTAGCCAGGGGGCTCCCTGGGTGCTTAAAGTCAGTAGCAGCGGCTGCTCTACTAGTTGAGAAAACTGTAGACATTGTGTTGGGCAACACTCTCTATTTGATGTGCCCTCATGATTTAGAGGCCATGTTGAATAGTGCCTACACCAAACACTTTTCAGTACAAAGGATAACACACTATCATTTGGTCCTGTTATCAGCCTCCAATCTAAAGATTCAGCGATGTCAGACTTTAAATCCAGCAACCTTTTTACCGGAGGCTGATGATGAGGACAGTGAGGAATCTGAGTATTTAATACACGATTGTGCTGCCTCAATTGATGATGTTACCAAACCCAGAGCTGACCTCCAGGATGAGTCCATTGCTGATCTGCCTGAATATGCAGATTTGTTTGTGGATGGCTCATCCCTGAGGAGACCAGATGGTCAGACCTTTGCCGCCTGTGCGGTGGTCAATGGTAACCGCCAATTGCTGCATTCCGAAGTTTTACAAAATTCCAGATCAGCGCAAGCAGCTGAATTGACGGCTCTTTGTGTAGCTCTGGAATTGGGAGAAGGTGACTCTGTCAATATCTACAGTGATTCCGCCTATGCCGTGGGTATACTTCACAGCTTTGCACAACTATGGCAAGAAAGGGGTTATCTGACAGCAACAGGAGCACCTATACAGCACAAGGAATTGATTATCAGATTGTTATCAGCTGCTCAACTACCTCTCAGAGTAGCAGTAATCAAATGTAAAGCACACACTAAATCAGATGATTATGTGTCTGTAGGGAATGCTTTGGCTGATCAATATGCAAAAGAGGCTATTTATTCATATCAGCCACTGGCAATTCCTACATTTTTTGCCACTGAACTTTCAGTGGACTTAAGTGTTCTCCAAGCCTTACAAGACAGTTCACCTCACCAACACACCTGGTCTGCGAAAGGAGCTGTTTGTGGGCAGGATGGGTTGTGGAGGATGAATGACAAATTGATTGCTCCACCGACTCTCTTTCCTTCCTTATTTGCTTTGAGCCATGGCGCTTGCCACGTCTCCACAGGAGGGATGTGTCGGGTGGTGAACAAACAATGGTGGGCCCCAGGATTCCATACCTATGCTGCTAAACAAATTAATGCATGTGCTGTATGTCAAATGCATAATATAGGTAAAACAGTACCTACTCCTATGAAACACATTCCACATACTGAGGAGCCATTTCAAATTGTGCAAATTGACTTCTCAGATATGCCCCCTTGTGGCCGGTTCCGGTATCTTTTGGTTTGTGTAGATCAGTTCTCGGGCTGGGTGGAAAGCTATCCCACAGCAAAAAACGATGCTAGAACAGTGGTTAAATGTCTTACCAGAGAGCTGATCCCTAGGTTTGGTATAGGAATGGTGATCTCCTCAGATAGAGGTCCACATTTTGATAACAAACTGATGGCAGAAGTAGTGAGTATTCTGGGTCTCAAGCAACAGTTACATACTCCCTATAGACCACAGGCTAGTGGAATGGTGGAACGTACAAACCAAACCTTGAAGAGGTATCTAGCCAAGATAACAGCAAACAACAAAAGTACATGGGTAGAAGCGTTACCTATAGCCTTGGCTACTATCAGAACTACACCTAAGGAAAAACATGGATTATCACCCTTTGATATACTGTTTGGGAGACCTCCTAAAAGACTTCCTAGTGTCCCTGCAGTACCAGAATCAGTGACTTTGTTGAATGGACAGGACACAATGATAGACTATGTGCGCAAGTTGGCAAACGTGTTTTCTGATACTTTTTCCAGAGCCCAAGCAGGACAACCAGTGGACACGAGTGAAAAGACTCATGGACTAAAACCTGGAGAGTGGGTGTATATCAAGAATCACACCCCCAGGACTACCTTGTCCCCTAAGTGGAAAGGACCATTCCAGATTATCCTTGTGTCTCCCACCGCAGTAAAGCTAAAAGACTACAAGTATTGGGTGCATGGTTCCCATTGTAAGAAAGCGGTAACTCAGAACAAAACCACAAGCCAGTGTGCTACTGGCCAAGACTTTTCTGTACCTTTTCCTTCTAGGTCATCCCCACCGCTGACTCGGGCTCGAGCCAGAAGATTGCAGAAGGATGTATCTTATAGCGCCTAGAGCGGACCTACATCTCTGGGGAATTATCCTGGGAGGAGGTGCCATGGTGTGGCTGACAGTCATGATGTACGAATGGGCTCACATGATAAAAAAAAAGGTGAGACGCATGATACCTTTTCTCTCAATGCTACTGTAATGACTAAAAAGCTACACATTACTACAAGACCCGAAGCTGAGCAACGGTTAAGGAGGGATCTACATGCCAGTGCTAAAGTGGGAGAACCCTTTTATAACTCCTTTGTAGCTATGCAACTACAAGCTGCCAAGAAATTGGAAATCACTAAGTGCTGGATCTGTACTCATTCCCCTATCTCACATAAGACTTTGCCCCTATTAGGTATACCTAGTACCTTGGTTGAGATAGAGGAGGGTGCACACTTTGGCGATGTTGGTGGTAATATGGTCGACAGGGCCGTTTCATTACTCCTGTTTACCAATGCCCCCATGAGAAAACCAGCAGTGTGTATTAACTTTACTCGTACTTACCCACCAGAATTACTTGACAAAGGTTTCATGAACACTGATCGGCCAGTTGGAGATTCTCAGTGTATGGACAATGCAGATGTCAGGTACTGGTTTGATGGTAAGGATGTCATGTGGAGCACCAAGAGTTGCATGATTTCACACATCGCCAGCACTCACGTCAGAATAATTTGAAGTTATTGATGTGTCTACAAGGATACGCTTTCAATAAAGCATGTGCCGCTCCCCCGGGATATTATTTTGTGTGTGGAAAGAAAGCTTATACTTGGATTCCATTAAATTCCATGGGAATTTGTTATTTTGGGAGAGTAGTACCTGCTACATGGTACATGAGTGACAATGAGTTCAAAGAGACACAATTGCATAAAATCCCTGCCCACTTTTTCAAGAGATCCCTTACTGAGCAGGACATTCCAATACAAGTTGCCCCTGGGCAGGAAAGAGAGGGTGAGACCATGGAAAATGAAGAAACCAAAGAGACTAATGAGGACATTAGAGATAATGGTGAAGAAGAAACTAACCTTGAGGTACCCCCACTTAATGTAACTGAAGATCTGGGTCTAAGTCAAGATAATGAGGAGAAAGGCATTGAGTCCCATGATAAGGAAATTAGACCAATATTCTCTATACCCTGGGTAAATAGATGTTGTATAAAGAAGGCTTTCAGTTTCATTATAGATCTTGCTGACCTAATGGATAATATAACTGCTTTATATGATAGAAATTTCATTCTTATGGCCACTGAGCTGAAAATGGTTAAAAAGGAGGTTCTGCAACACCGGCTGGTGTTGGATTACCTTACTGCTAGCCAGGGAGGAATGTGTACCATAGTAGGAACTGCATGCTGCAACTACATAGGAAATGATACCAAGGCTGAGGATGCAATCATTTCACATGTAGAAAGGGCGCAGCAATTGAAACTTGATTTCCGTAAAGAACATACCGAAACCGCGTAGATAGAAGGTAGCTGGGAGAGCTGGCTTTCTTGGTTAAATCCTATCAACTGGTTTACTGGTATTGGAGGATGGTTGGCAGGTATATTGCATGGTATACTATATATAGTTGGTTTTATAGTACTGATTATACTCATTATAAAATGTGCACCAATGCTATGCAAATGTTGTATGAAAATGACTACAAATGCTTGTGAGGCCTGTACTAATGCAAGTTCTTTTGAGCTTTCGAGGTCCCGTGTAAAGACTGCCCGTGAAATGGTTATCCGCCTACCGGGAAACCGACTTAAAGGCACAGAAATAGTGTGAATCCACTGACAGAAAAAAGAATAAAGAAGAATTCTGAAAAAGGAGGGAATGTGAAGATAGAATGTGGGACAAGATGAAGATATACTCCAGATATATACATACATATATATATATATATATATATTCTATATTACTATGCAAGACTTTCCTATAGTAAAGACATATATAGTTGTATCCATTTGATAGTCTAGAGTTCCCTCTTATCTGTAGAAATATATTTTCTCATACTGGTTTTCAGAATTCTGTCTGTTATTGCGCAAATGTACTTGTGGCAAAAGTTGTTTGTCAGGATGTTAAGAAATGTGCGGCCAAAGTTATTTCTTAGAATAGTTTAGAATAATAGCAATTAGCTTATTCCTGGAAGTGCAAAAACTCCCTAAATCCCCCTTAAACCTAGATTATGGCTCTTCCAGTAAATGATAATTATTCTTATAGATAGTCCATCATGCTAGTTGACAGAATGAACTTTAGGTTATTTCTCCATAGGTCAGGGTGACCATTTTTCTTCTTCTGTATAATCAACAATTCAACCAAAAGAATGTATTGTGTAATTTCTTATTTGGGCCATTGCCCACCATTCACTTACATGTAATCAAAACTGTATAAAAACTGTAACTGCGTTGTGAGAGGTACTTCAGTCTTTCATGGCTGGAGTCCTTGCGCAAGATAATCTTCAGTAAACCTACATGAACAGATGCAACCTGAATGGCGTGATTCTTATATCAAAAAGCTCATTATTACAATTCCTGACAGTGGACATCAAAACACATAAACATGAAATATTACTGACAATGGACATCCAATGCATAATCATGAAATATTCAAGTTAAATGGTCAGGAATACTTCATGTTTATGCGTTTGATGCCCATGGTCAAGAATATTTCAGGTTTATGTGTTTGATGGCCAATGTCAGGAATATGTCAGGTTTATGCGTTTGATTCCCAAAATGGAAATCAAACACAAACTTGAAATATTCCTGACAATGAGCATCAAACTCGTAAACAAAGTACACCTCACAACGGGCATCAACATTAACATGAAATATTGCTGGCAACGGCCGTCAAATGCATAAACATTAAATATTCCTGACAATGGCTATTAAAAGCATAAACATTAACCACTTGCCGACCGCCGCACGACTATCTACGTCGGCGGTCAGCCCCTCACAGGCAAACTAACGTAGGGCTACGTTGCTTGCTTGTGAGGGTCTAGGGAGCGAGCGCGCGCCCCCGGAGGCGCGCTCCCGCTCCCGCGTGGTCACGGACCCCCCGCGCGTGTGACCAGCGGACCCGATGTCCGCCGGCCACTCGGCGATCGGCGGGGGAGAGGGAGAATGTCAGGCAGCTTGTGTAAACAAACTGCCTGTCATTCTCCTCGCTGCAAAGACACTGATAAAACGGATCTGGTATGTAGATCCGTTGATCAGTGTCCTTACAGCTAGAGCCACAGCCAATCACAGTAGAAACCACGCCCCTAGGGACACACACAGTCCCTCCCTTCCAAATAAAGTTAACCCCTTCACTACCAGTGTATTTTTACAGTAACAGTGCATATGTATAGCACTGATTACTGTAGAAATGTCACTGGTAACCCCAAAAGTGTCAAAAATGTCAGTCAAGGGTCCGATCTGTCCGCCGCAATGTCGCAGTACCGCAAAAAAAATCGCAGATCGCCGCCATTACGCGTTAAAAAAAAAAACAACAAAAATGACAAAAATCTTTCCCTTTGTTAGTAAACGCGATAACTTTTGCGCAAACCAATCAAAATACGCTTTTTGCGATTTTTTTTACCAAACATAGGTAGCATAAAACAAATTGGCCGAAAATTTTTAAAAATTTAGATTCTTACATTTTTTTGGGGGGGAATTTCATATAAAAAAATGTGAAAAATATTGCTATTTTTGCAAAATTGACGGTCTTTTTTTGTTTATAGCGCGTGATCAAAAAATCGCACAGGTGATCAAATACCACCAAAAGAAAGCTCTGTTTGTGGGAAAAAAAGGACGTCAAATTCGTTTAGGTACAGCGTCGCACGACCGCGCAATTGTGCGTTAAATTCACGCAGTGCCGAATCGCAAAATACCCCCTGGTCGGAATGGGGGTAAAATCTTCCGGGGCTTAAGTGGTTAAATGACAATGTGGACTGACACACTGACAGAATTTTACAGCTGGACATAGCAAACTTACAGACATGTATTATACATGTTTGCCATGTTCAACTGTAAAGTTCTGTCAGCGGGTCAATCCACATTGTCATTTTCAGGGGCGTGAGGATGGTACGAGAAAGGAAATGTGCAGTGGACTCACTGCTCCACTTACCTGGCACCTCTAAAACCGATGTCCCCGGGCCTGCTCCTTGCGTGCTGCTGCCTCACTTTACCGGTGACTCCACTGATGTTGTCCACACACTCTGGGCCTTCAATAGCATAAAACATGAAACATTTGTGAAAAATTGGCCAAATAAAGACATAAACATGAAATATTCCTGACAATCTGCATCAGTCACGAATATTTCATGTTTATATATTTGAAGGCCCAGAGCATGTGGACAGCATTAGTGGAGTCACCTGTAAGGTGAGGCAGCAGTACGCAGCAATGGAACCAGACACAGCGAGCCAGCACACAAGGAGCGCACTAGTGGAGCAGTTCAGCTCAGCTGTAAAATAAATTCGGTCAGCATGTCAGCCCACATTGTCATTTTCAGGGGTGTGAGGGTGGTATGAGATGCAAATGTGCAGTGGACTCAATGTGAGTCCATTGCACATTTGCATCTCAAACCACCCTCATACCCCTGAAAATGACAATTAGAGCTGACATGCTGACAGAATTTTACAGCATTGTTCAGCTGTAAAATGCTTTCAGCTCCGCATGTCAAGCACTGTCCACATTGACAAGTGTTGGGTCAGGGTGTGAGGGTGGTATAATGCATGGGCAGTGAGTAGACTCACTGCTCCAGTGATTCACCTCCCACTGGCTGAGGCTGCCACCTCTATGATGCCGCCAGGCCTGCGGCTGCTGCTCCTCATGTCCTGGGCTGGTGGCTGGCTCGGCTCCTCAGAGTCCTCCACTCGGACCACTCTGCTGTATACTGGCACTTGCTTGCTGAAGTTGCTGGCTCACTGGCTGGGCTGGCATATGCTTTCTGCTGCCAGACGCCAGTGTCCCCGACAGACTGAGACTGCTGACAACACGTGACGCCAGTCACGCCACTCGCGCTTTCGGCCAGGCTGGGGCGGGCTGGTGCTTGGTGCACACTGCGCAGATGCGCGCTACGCACTCTCCCTATGCTGACGTCATGCCGGCGCCGCTCCGCTGTGCACGCCCCCTCCGCCCAGCCGCCGGGACGGGTCGGGACGCCGCCCCGCCCCGCCCGCCGGCCTGTGTGTTGTGTTGTTAGCAGGGGCGTTCCTAGGTGGGAAAAAGACCAGGGGCTTCAGCCCGAAGGTAAATTTGATAACCCCTCCAACATTTTAAAGTCCAGCCCAAGCTCCTCCCACATTTAAAAAGTACCACCCATACTCCACCCAATGCCCCCCCTCAGTCAAGGGTCAGACATGGGGTGCTATGGAGCATGGTACAGGGGGTCAGGAGAGGAGAGAAGAGGAGAACAGGGGGTCAGGAGGAGAGAAGAGGTGAACAGGGGGTCAGGAGGAGAGAAGAGGAGAACAGGGGGTCAGGAGGAGAGAAGAGGAGAACAGGGAGTCAGCAGGAGAGAATAGGAGAACAGGGGGTCAGGAGGAGAGAAGAGGAGAACAGGGGGTCAGGAGGAGAGAAGAGGAGAACAGGGGGTCAGGAGAACAGGGGGTCAGGAGGAGAGAAGAGGAGAGGAGAACAGGGGGTCAGGAGGAGAGAAGAGGAGAGGAGAACAGGGAGTCAGGAGGAGAGAAGAGAGGAGAACAGGGGGTCAGGAGGAGAGAAGAGAGGAGAACAGGGGGTCAGGAGGAGAGAAGAGGAGAGGAGAGAACAGAGGAGAGGAGAGAACAGAGGAGAAGAGAGAACAGAGGAGAGGAGAGAACAGAGGAGAGGAGAGAACAGAGGAGGGGGTCAGGAGGAGAGGAGAACAGGGGGTGAGGAGAGGAGAACAGGGGGTCAGGAGAGGAGAACAGGGGGTTAGGAAGAGAGGAGAACAGAGGGTCAGGAGGAGAGGAGAACAGAGGAGAGGAGAACAGGGGGTCAGAAGGAGAGGAGAACAGAGGAGAGAACAGAGGGTCAGGAGGAGAGGAGAACAGGGGGTCAGGAGGAGAGGAGAAAAGGGGTTTAGGAGGAGATGAGAACAGGGGGTCAGGAGAAGAGGAGAGGGGAGGAGAACTGGGGTTTAGGAGGAGAGGAGAACAGGGGTTCAGGAGGAGAGGAGAACAGGGGGTCGGGAGGAGAGGAGAACAGGGGATCGGGAGGAGAGGAGAACAGGGGGTCGAGAGGAGAGGAGAGGGAGGTCAGACATGGGTTGGTACACCAATGAAGCACATACTCCTCCCAGTTTGACCCATAAAAGCAAAAAAGGGGCTTGATAAAAAGGTAGGAAAAGAAATAAGTAGAAGGGTGGGACCTGTCTATGGGGATCTGAACCCCATTCACTGACACCTACACTGACCCCCCCTACACTGACCCCTACACCGACACCTTCACTGACCTCTACACTGACCCCCTAGACTGACCCCCCCTACACTGACTCCCCCTACACTAATACTTACACTGACCCCCTACACTGATCCCCCCTACACATTGACACCTAAAATGACCCCCCTACACTGACCCCCCCCCCACATTGACACCTACACTGACCCCCCTACACTGACCCCTCCTACACTAACCCCCCTACACTAACCCTCCTACACTGACCTTTCCTACACTAACCCCCCTACCCTACACTGACACCTACACTGACCCCCTTCATTGACACCTACACTGACCCCTTCACTGACCCCTTCACTGACACCTACACTGACACCTACACTGACCCCCCTTCATTGACACCTACACTGAGCCCCCTTTACTGACCCCCCTCCTACACTGACACCTACACTGACCCCCCTACACTGACCCCTCCTACATTGACCCCTCTTGACTGACACCTACTCTGACCCCTCCTACACTGACACCCCCACACTGACACCTACTATGACCCCTCCACACTGACCCCCGCCACACTGACACCTACACTGACCCCTCCTACACTGACACCCCCACACTGACACTTACACTGACCCCTCCACACTGACCCCCACCACACTGACACCTACACTGACACCTACACTGACCCCTCCTACATTGACACCTACGCTGACCCCTCCTACACTGACACCCCCACACTGACACCTACTCTGACCCCTCCACACTGACCCCCGCCCACACTGACACCTACACTGACCCCTCCTACACTGACACCCCCACACTGACACCTACACTGACCCCCGCCACACTGACACCTACACTGACCCCTCCTACACTGACACCTACACTGACCCCTCCTACACTGACACCCTCACACTGACACCTACACTGACCCCTCCTACACTGACATCCCCACACTGACACCTACACTGACCCTTCCACACTGACCCCCGCCACACTGACACCTACACTTACACCTACACTGACACCTACACTGACCCCTCCTACACTGACACCCCCACACTGACCCCTCCTACACTGACACCCCCACACTGACATCTACACTGACCCCTCCACACTGACACCTACACTGACACCTACACTGACCCCTCCTACACTGACACCCCCACACTGACACCTACACTGACCCTTCCACACTGACACCTACACTGACCCCTCCTACACTGACACCCCCACACTGACACCTACACTGACCCCTCCTACACTGACACCTACACTGACCCTTCCACACTGACCCCCGCTACACTGACACCTACACTGACACCTCCTACACTGACACCCCCACACTGACACCTACACTGACCCCTCCTACATTGACACCCCCACACTGACACCTACACTGACCCCTCCTACACTGACCCCTACACTGACCCCTCCCACACTGACACACCCACACTGACACCTACACTGACCCCTCCCACACTGACACCCCCACACTGACCCCCGCCACACTGACACCTACACTGACCTCTCCCACACTGACACCCCCACACTGACACCTACACTGACCCCTCCACACTGACCCCTGCCACACTGACCACTTCACTGACACCTACATTAGTGTCATCCTTACCTTAAGTAGCATGGCTGTAGTGTCACAGATTGGAGGAGGAGCAAGTGTGTAATAGGGAAAGTTCTGTCCTCCTCTGGGAGCTGGGGGGTGGGGCAAACTGATGATGTCATTTGATATTAGGACCCCGACAGACCTAGCATCCAATATCTAGAGGGGAGCATGGAGATGTTCAGGATGTCTCCGCCCTATCTTAGGCTTTGCAGTAGTGATCACAGTGAAGGATCTTTCAGCTGCTTTTGTCACTCTCTGCTGCTCCTAAAAGATCGGTTCTCTGTGATCACCACTGCAAAGCTCAGCTAGGAGAGCATTTCTTGGTGTGTGCACTCAGTGCACTCAGCACAGGCTGCAGGACACACATTTATACTAAATACACAGATAAGAGAGAGAGAGATAAGGCACAGCAAGGATCGTTACAGTGCCCTGAATGAGGGAGAATCACTCCTGTGTCAATGAGGTGGAACTGTGGAAGCTCCCAATGCGCCCTCCCCAGAGGCGTAACTAGAACCTTCAGGGCCCTGATGCAAGAAACCATGAAGGGCCCCCCAGACCCCTGGCCGGGGCCCTTACCTTCAAGCCCAGGGCTCTTCCCACTAATCCTGGGGCTCTTTACACTCGTTGCATGGCCTTTTATTACGGTCCCGCAGCAGGTTCTGCAGTGGGCCCCCTTCCTGCAATCTTGTGGGCCCCCTTCCTGCAATCTTGGGGCCTCCCCACAGTGGTGCAATGCCAGGGTCCAGTCGCAAGTGTGACCTTTGCGATCCTGGAAGTTCACCCACTGGTTTGCTACCGGGCCCCCTGGAGCATGGGGCCCGGTAGCGATTGCAACCCCTGCAACCCCTGTAGTTACGCCCCGGGCCCTCCCCCTCTCTACATATTAAGACAACATCCAAGGTGTCTTCACTGCCCACCTCTCCTCCCATCCCTGCTGGCTGGGGAGGAAGGTGGCAGGGGGTGGGACTGATTGTAACTACTGTATGTGTACCCACAGCATCATGCATGTATAATAAACCTGAATTATACACTGCTGAGTGTCCACATACAGTAGTTACAATCAGTCCCTCCCCGTCTCCTTCCTCCCCAGCAATGAAACGTCCGCTGTTTGTCTGTGCATGGGCTGTCTGACAAAGGGGGCAGTCCCGCATATCAGTTCCGCCCATCCCCGACATCAGAGCTACATTTTGACAGCTCTACTCTCTCTCCTTGCAGCTGCCTGGCTTCCCACCAATCACTGGCGCTGCCCGTGCATGAGAATCAATGACTGTTGTTGTGCACATAAATTGGGGGGGCACAGACTAATGTTGGTGGGGCCATGGTCCCCTCTGCCCCCCCTAGTGACGCCACTGCCCCGCACGTTTTCTATGCAGCTGCTTATCCCCCTTCACATCACCACTCACAGCACTGCCCCCCTTCACATCACCAGCCCCCCCCCCCACACACACCACTGTCCCCTTCATATATCACCCCCCAAAGTGCTGCCCCTTTCACATATCTCCCCACAGCACTGTCCCTCTCACATCCCCCCCACACCACTGCCCCCTTCACATATCCCCCACAGCACTGCCCCCTTCACCTATCCCCCCAACAGCACTGTCCCTCTCACATCCCCCCAACATCACTGTCCCCTTCACCTATCCCCCCAACATCACTGTCCCCTTCACCTATCCCCCCAACATCACTGTCCCCTTCACCTATCCCCCCACAGCACTGTCCCCTTCCCCTATCCCCCCAACAGCACTGTCCCTCTCACATCCCCCCACAGCACTGTCCCTCTCACATCCCCCAACATCACTGTCCCTCTCACATCCCCCAACATCACTGTCCCTCTCACATCCCCCCAACATCACTGTCCCCTTCACCTATCCCCCCAACATCACTGTCCCCTTCACCTATCCCCCCAAAGCACTGTCCCCTTCACCTATCCCCCCACAGCACTGTCCCTCTCACATCCCCCGAACATCACTGTCCCTCTCACATCCCCCCAACATCACTGTCCCTCTCACATCCCCCCAACATCACTGCCCCTTTCACCTATCCCCCACAGCACTGCCCCCTTCACCTATCCCCCCAACATCACTGTCCCTCTCAAATCTCCCCACAGCACTGCCCCCTTCACCTATCACTCGAACATCACTGCCCCCTTCACCTATCACTCCAACATCACTGCCCCCTTCACCTATCACCCCAACAGCACTGCCCCTCTCACATCCCCCCACACCACTGCCCCATTCACCTATCCCCCACAGCACTGCTCCCTTCACATATCACCCCCAAAGCACTGCCCCCTTCACATCCCCCTCACAGCACTGTCTCCCTTTACATCACCCCTTCCCCCCCCCCCCCACACACACACCACTGCCCCCTTATATCACCCCCGCACACATACACAGCACTGCCCTGTTAACACACACACCCATAGCACTGCCCCCTTTACATCAACACACACCACTACCCTCTTAACATATCACCCCCACAGCATTGCTCCCCTTTACATGAATCCCCACACACCACACTACCCCCCTGTACATGACCCCTGCTCCCCAATCATCCTTCACAACTTCACAGTCATGTCCTCACTTCACTCTCCTACCTTCGACAATCTCAAGAGGCAGAAGAACAGCAGCCCTGCAATCAGAGAGGCAGCCTATTGTGTGACTCCCAGCCAATCACCTCCCGCCTCCCAGCAGCCAATCACCTCCAACCTGAAAAGTTAATTCAGGCAGCTGCCTCTCTCCATTCAATGCCGGTCCTGCCCCCAGTCACAGTCCGGCCATCCAACCTGCTCTGCTAATGACAGCAGCAGTGGCAGAGAAGAAAACAAGCAGCTGATCGCGGCGGTCCTGACAGAGCAGCAGCTCGGGCCGGAAACAGACCGTGGGCTGCCATTTAGTGATGCCCGATCTACAGTGTGGAGCTGAACCTAGAGGTCCAGGAGAACTGACTGAAGAGTTGGGGCACTACGAGACTCTGGAAAAACAGTATAGTGAGTACAGAGGATCTTGCCCAGGGGTCTGCCCAGGAAGGGGACCACTCCAGGTAGTGCAGTCAGTGGACGGGTGTCGGCTAGTACAGAGAAAGGGGGTACTAGGGGAGTACCCTGAAGAGAAACACAAATAGGAACATTTACCTCAGCTTCATTCAAGTGGCAGGATGAAGTAGTGGCCTTGCCTCATTCTCAAGTTAGAAGTCCTCTGAAATGTGAATAGTTAACAGTTGGAGTATCCCACTCATCCCTTCTCCCATCCCAATATAAATAAAACAACAAAAACAACAACCCCCAGACTGATCATTGACTGAGCCAAGAACTTAAAGTATTAATATTTCTGCAAGCAGTTGCTATGGGTAGCCCAGGGGAATCCAAAAGTGTCATTCTTCAGCAGTCCTCTAGGGGGCAGTGCTACATGGGTAAAATCACTGATCCACAGGGTAAGGCACAAGAGGCACACAATAAGGATAATTTTATGACATTCTTCTCCATGTATCAAGAAAAAGATCATTAAAAAACATACCTAAGGGTGACAAGACATAAATGTCAGTGTTATCATAGTTCTGTTTAAGAAAGTTCCCTGTTTGAGGGATATGTTGGCCCCAAATGTTATAGTACCTTTAATTAAACAATTTTTTTTTTTTTTTTGTTATCAAATTTAAAAAAAAAATTATTTGTAAAAAATGCATGCATAATTTACTTGCATGTGTAAATTACAGAAATCAGGTAAAAAAACAACAGGCCTGCTTTAATTTTCTACAAACAAACAAGAATTATCATATAGCAAAATTTATTGCACAGCTACTGACTTTCTGTACAAAGTGATTATATATATATATATATATATATATAGATATATGAGTCAATTTTTTATTTTTATTTATTAAATAGCAAATGGAGAACACAATGGTTTGTTTTTATTTCATTTTAGAGCATAATCATGGCAGAGAGCATTTTTGGAGTCTCAGCAGTGGATAGTAGTTTAACCACTTAATCCCCGGAGGATTTGGCTGCTCAAAGACCAGGGCGTATTTTGTGATTCGGCACTACGTGAATTTAACGGACAATTGCGCGGTCGTGCGATGCTGTACCTAAATGAAATTGATGTCCTTTTTTTCCCCACAAACAGAGCTTTCTTTTGCTGGTATTTGATCACCTGTGAGATTTTTACTTTTTGCGCTATAAACAAAAAAAGAGCGACAATTAGAAAAATAACAATATTTTTCAAATTTTTTATATGAAATTCCCCCCCAAAAAATGTAAAAATCAAAATTTTTTAACATTTTAGGCCAATTTGTTTTCTGCTACATATGTTTGGTAAAAAAAATCACAATAAGCGTATTTTGATTGGTTTGCGCAAAAGTTATTGCGTTTACTAACTAAGGGAAAGATTTTTGTCATTTTTATTATTTTTTTTTTTAACGAGTAATGGCGGCGATCTGCGATTTTTTTTGCGGGACTGCGACATTGGGGCGGACAGATCGGACCCTTGACTGAAATTTTTGACACTTTTGGGGGTACCAGTGACATTACTACAGTAATCATTGCTATACATATGCACTGTTACTGTAAAAATGACACTGGCAGGGAAGGGGTTAACTTTATTAGAGAGCAAGGGGTTAAGTGTGTCCCTAGGGGCGTGCTTCTAACTGTAAAGGGGCGTGGCTTTTGATGTAACCACAGAGACATACGATCCTACATAGCAGGATCGTATGATCTCTGCTGTTACATCAGGGAGAATGACAGGCAGCTTTGTTTACATTAGCCGCCTGCCTTTCTCCCTCTCTAGCGGGAGATCGCAAGTGACCGGCAGACATCGGACCCGTCGGTCACTCGCGCGGGGATGCCCGTGAACGAGCGGGGGCAGGAGCATGCCTCCAGCGGCGTGCGCTCGGCCCTTTTTGGCTTGCAGGCGAGTGATGTACCCATACATCACTTTGCCTGCACGGGGCTGACCGCCACAGTATATGTACTTGCGGCGGTCGGCAAGTGGTTAAAGCAGAACTTCATCCACGCCTAATGCTTTATGTCCTCCTCTCCCCTCATTTGGCATACTTTCTTTTCATTTTTTGGGGGGAGCTGGTACCTACTTTTGATAGGTACTCACTCCCACTTCCGCTCGGATCGCCTAGGCTCCCTTCTCTTTGCCCACGACCTTCTGGGACGTGCCACAGGTCCCAGAAGGCGGCAGGACCATTCATAAAGTGCAGTACGGCCTGCGCAGTGAGATGCCATCTGTGAAGCCTCAAGGAGTCACAGCCAGCTTCCCACAGTACACATGCTGGTGCTGGGAACCCAAATGTCGAAAAATAACTGGCCTGGATGAGGACAGCGCTGGATCCTTGGACAGGTAAATGTCTTTTTATTTAAAGTCAGCAGCTACAGTATTTGTATCTGCCAACTATTAACTTTCTCTTTTAAGGGTGAAGATCCCATTTTAATTGGGTTGATTAGCTTTGCTACCTGGAGGAATCTTGCTGCTATCTGGGTCCTAAAAGTGTTATTATGTGCAGTTGACTTTTGTGATGAAGATCAACTATTAAGGAGAGTGGACAACTTTTCGGGTACAGTGAAATGTCCTTGCATTTATTGGAAGCATTACAATTGGATGGATTTTTTTTCACTATTGGATGTTGTTTTGTTGTTTATTTGTGGTAATATACTCATTATTCTGTGGTTATATATACACACTTTTTAAAATCATACACTGATTGTGGGAATATAGGGAGAGATGATTATTTATGAATACACATATGTTATATATATTGTAATACAAGTGTAACACAATTTATTTACAGCTGCATGGACACAGTTGCTGCTCCCAGTTTGACATCTGTATGAGTGCATGGCCCAAGTTGCACATTGTCTGCACTATCGGCCGTGCCCCTGCACAAATGTTACAAACTGCTTTGTCCCAATTGACATGAATGGGACTGCCTGCATGGGAATGCACAGGACATCTGTGCATAATTCTGCAGGTAAACACAGCCGTCGCATGCGTGTACGTTGTAAGGGCCTATTTACAAAGCATTGTCTTGATTCAATGACAGGACAAAGGTTTTCCTCTTTTTGATAAACTATGTGGACATATCCATATTCACAGTACTTATAGCACCAACAATTTTTAACAAGGAAGGAGATGCAGGACTTTTGAGGCGCTTACTCGAATGATAATACAGAAAATTTCTTAAAAGCAATAATATTTATTTAATCAAACATAATTAGTTAAAAATACGTTACCATATGTTGTACTCCCTCTAATACACAGGTGTCAAACACAAGGCCCGCGGGCCGAATGTGGCCCCCAGGCAATTTAATGCGGCCTCACCCCTCCTGCAGCTGCGGCACCCCCCTTGTCTCTGCCCTCACCTTGTCTTTGTAGTCGGCAGCAGGGACAGAGCTCCTTTGCCAGATCCTCAACTCCTCTGCGCAGCTGCAGAAAGACTCATCTTTGCCCACCCCCCTTCTCAGCAGCCCGCAGCAGAGCAGGGCGGAACTCCTACAGATCCTGCACCTCTCTGTGCAGCAGCAACACCACCTTGCCTCTTCCTCCCCTGGTCTCAGCATTCAGCAGACTCTGGAAGCTGACTCCAGCCCTCCTCTCCCTCCTCTGGTTCTCCTCCAGACCCTGCACTTCTTCCCTGATCCATCTACATCTTCCTGGCAGCAGCACAAGGTAAGGGGGTGCATTGTGATGTAAGGAAGGGTGGGTGACTCTTGACATCTCATGTAAGGGTGTAAGAGGGGTGGAGTGCTTTGGACATCTAATCCTACAGATATAACCGGCCCTTTGAGGGTAACAATAATGCTGATGCGGCCCGCAATGAAATTGAGTTTGACTCCCCTGCTCTAATGCAAGAACATTGTCTTTCACCACGCTTATATTTCTGACATGTTTCGCCGATTCAGCTCAGCTTTACAAAGAAAAGTGTGATGGATTTACTAATGAAACAGAAAAAAAAACTCAAAATCAAACATTGAACGAAATAACCGTACAATTTACATGCACAATAACAATGAGAGCTACACTCGTCTGGCAGGCATCAGTGCCTGTATATGGCTCCCTACCTCCAAGGTTGTAAAGGGTAGTGAAGCTAAAAACAGTTTCCAATTGAAGGGAGTCTGTTCACATGGGCCACGCACACCAAGGACGAGGGGAGGGGGGGGGGGTCTGTCCACAGCCAGATCTCCCACAGAGAGGGATAAATGGCCTCAAATGTCTGTTGTAAGCCTAGATCAAAGGAGTATAAAAGGTACATCTGTGATTCTAAGTAATTATACCATGGCTTGCCTAGTACCATATCTTAAAAATTTTAACACAAAGGGGTTGCTCGCTTTTTCTGGTTCAAATGCTAATGTAGGGAACCTAAAGATCTACAAGGTGGTGGTCCACGGCTCGGGCGGAAGTTCTCCTCTCCCCCTCCCTCCCTGCAATCTTCTGGGACACGTCACAGGTCCCAGAAGATTGCCCGTCCATTCAGGATGACTCGCACATGCGCAGTGCGCACTCGGCTGTGAGAGCCGGGTGCCCACACTAGAGATGCCGGCACCACGGGTAGAAGATGGATAGAACCGAGGCTCCCCCCCCGGCCGCATCGCTGGACTGTGGGACAAGTGAGTATGTGTTTATTAAAAGTCAGCAGCTACACTTTTTGTAGCTGCTGACTTTTAATAGAGATGTCGCGAACATAAAATTTTCCGTTGGCGAACGCAAATTTACGCAGGGACTCTTTCTGGCCACAATAGTGATGGAAAAGTTGTTTCAAGGGGACTAACATCTGGACTGTGGCATGCCGGAGGGGGATCCATGGCAAAACTCCCATGGAAAATTACGTAGTTGACGCAGAGTCGGGTTTTAAACCATAAAGGGCATAAATCACCTAACATTCCAAAATTGTTTGGAATAACGTGCTTAAAAACATCCAGTGTGTGTATACGATCAGGTATGATGTTGTATCGATCAGGTAGTGTAAGGGTTACGCCCGCTTCACAATGACAGACCAAACTCTACGTTTAACGCACCGCAAATAACTGCAAACAGTCCATTTGCACAACGGCAAACTTCCCATTTGCACAAGGTTGGATACCAAGTTAGCCATGTCCGGTTCCTTGTCCTCACTGACGTCATTGAAGGTCTCTTCCTCCACCCAGCAACGTACAACACCAAGGGTTCCCGAAAGGTGACAACAAGCCCCCTGGGACGCCTGCTGTGGTTGGTCTTCCACCTCCTCAAAGCCACCTTCCTCCTCTGACTCCTCTTCTTCAGACTCCTCTCTCTGCGTTGCCGCAGGTCCAGCAATCGACGACGACAAGGCTGCTTCTGGTGGTGATGGTGACCACAACTCTTCCTCTTCATGCTCATATACGGCCTGATCAAGCACTCTTTGCAGGGCACGCTCCAGAAAAAACGCATATGGGATGAGGTCGATGATGTTGCCTTGGGTTTGACTGACCAGGTTTGTCACCTCCGCAAAAGTTCAGTAATGTGGCCAAAAAATACCCAGCTCCGCAGAGGCTGTCCTCTTTTTTTTAAATTAAAAAAAATCTGTTCTTACCAGTTTAATCTCTGTTTTGTCCCCTATCAGGGGCCGGTGTATGGAATAGATTTTAGGAACCGGGAGATGGAAAAAGATGGTTGGTCAGTCCTCTTACTTCCAATTTGGGGCACTGCGCGTGCCCTGTGCAATGTACTGTGCCACGCTATATGAGTGGTATGTTGAGTAGTACTATTCTTATCAGTTTAATCCCTGTTACGTCCCCTATCAGGGGCCGGTGTATGGAATAGATTTTAGGAACCGGGAGATGGAAAAAGATGGTTGGTCGTTCCTCTTATTTCCAGTTTGGGGCACTGCGCGTGCGCCGTGCAATGTACTGTGCCACCCTATATGAGTGGTGTGTTAAGTAGAGCTATTCTTATCAGTTTAATCCCTGTTATGTCCCCTATCAGGTGCCGGTGTATGGAATAGATTTTAGGAACCGGGAGATGGAAAAAGATGGTTGGTCGGTCCTCTTACTTCCAATTTGGGGCACTGCGCGTGCGCCGTGCAATGTACTGTGCCACCCTATATGAGTGGTGTGTTAAGTAGTACTATTCTTATCAGTTTAATCCATATTATGTCCCCTATCAGGGGCTGGTGTATGGAATAGATTTTAGGAACCAGGAGGTGGAAAAAGATGGTTGGTCGGTCCTCTTACTTCCAATTTGGGGCACTGCGCGTGCGCCGGGCAATGTACTGTGCCACCCTATATGAGTGGTGTGCACACAGTACAGTCTATGGGCCTGTGGCCTCTCACACACGGGCAGGCAACTGCAATATATATATATATATATATATATATATATATATATATATAATCAGACTGATGTACCAGTCCTAAAAAGGTCTTTTTGGGGTACTGTCAGGACGCTGTCCTTACAGCAGATGAGTCTTTGAGGACTGGAGTGGACACAGAACACTGGCCTAGCTATTAATTCAGCAGCAGCACTCTCCCTGCTCTAACTAACACTGCAGCTTCAGAATTAATCTAAGATGGATGCTGTCCTTACTTTTTTATAGGAGGTAGGAGGGTCTGGGAGGGAGGGTATGCTGATTGGCTGGAATGTGTCTGCTGACTGTGAGGTACAGGGTCAAAGTTTGCTCAATGATGACGTATAGGGGGCGGACCGAACATCGCATATGTTTGCCCGCCGCGGGGAACGCGAATAAGCGATGTTCACCGGCAAATAGTTCGGGACATCTTTATTAATAAACACAAAAGCCAGTGGAACTCGGCTTTAAGAAAGATGACCCATAACATATACCTGATATTTGCCACAAAGCACACACAGATCTGCCAATCGCTGATCAAGCACTAAGCTGGTGATCCACGGCCTCCAAACCTGTAAAGGAGAGGAAGGGCACACACCGTTAAATAAGCATAACTGCTCCAGCTTACATAGAGACCAAATCAAAGGAACAATTGTTGCAATACATTTGGCATTACTGCCATAGATTACAGATCTGCAGTCGCTTGTGTGACAAAGGTAGGCTTAGCATCATATCCCCTTGCATCTAGGCTCTTTTATATCCCCCTCCACCCCGCTGACGTGATACCTCATGACGGGATGCGGATGCAATACAGGGCGCATGAGTAGAGCAGAGCAGGTCCGTCCCCACAGCCAGCTCATGTCCCAGTTTCACTCCCCAGTGGGCGATGTCTGTGACAGACCCATCACCCGCCCCTCTGGTCAGTGTGCGCTGGCCAGATGGAGGAAGAGGGAGTGTTCCCAGAGGAGTGGACATGCCCTGGCATCACAGACGTGGAATACTGGGGAGACTGATAACTGATCAGTCCAGGACATGCGCATAGGTGCCCCATCATAAGGATGTGCAGGTCTCCATGTCTGGGCATTAAGCCCCCATAGCAGACTCCGGAAGAGTTGTAATGAGAAAAGAAGTGAGACTGGGAAAAATTAAATAAGAAAATAAAGCCTGGATAGCTGAAATTGGATAATGACAAAAGCTAAAACCTTGCCTGCCTGACAAGTACAACTGTAGCGAATCAATATATTATACAAGCAAATAAATCCTATGCTCCACATTGTCACTCTAAAAGAGTTACTAAACCGATCAAATCAAGATTGTACAATAGATTAAAAGTACATTTACAAATGTATTCCTCAAACAAAATGTACATGTAGCACTGTCCCAGTAGGGCTTGCTGTATGATGACTTGTTGGGCCTCCTCTGATTACCAGCACACAGTCGCTTAGGGAACAGTTCACACATCCCTCCTTCCATCCCTCTTTACTAGAGTTAAGCGGACACCTGGATGTCCGTGTTCGGCGGGTTTGGCCGAACTTGAAAAAAAAGTCCGGGTCCGTGTCCCGGACTTTTTCCGAACTTTACCCGGACACCGAACCCCATTGAAGTCAATGGGGACCCGAACTTTCAGGCACTAAAATGGCTCTAAAACACCAATGGAAAGGACTAGAGTGCTGCAAATGGCAGCAAAACGTACTTAAGAGCATGGCAAGTGCTCTGCAAACAAATGTGGATAGGGAAATAACTTAAAACAACAAAAAAAAACAGAAAAATAAAACAATTTTCTTCATCTGTGAAGGACGAGGCCCATATGGAGTAGGAGGGAGGTTGAGGTGGCGGTGGATGTGGCGGTGTAGGTGGAAGCGGTGGTGGAGGGGGACGAGGTAGCCAACACTGCTTTTTTTCAGTCATTTTAAGTTAGGGTACACCCCAAAAGAGTGAGAAAGATCAAAAATATAACAATGGCTGGGTAAGGTCAGTATCCATCTCTATTCTGCACAAGGTATGGAAAAGTCCTGTGGGATCCATGCCTGGTTCATTTTAATGAACGTGAGCTTGTCCACATTGTCTCTGGACAGGCGGCTGCGCTTGTCTGTAATAACGCCCCCAGCCGTGTTAAATACACGTTCAGATAATACACTGGCTGCAGGGCACGCCAGCACCTCCAAGGCGTAAAGGGCAAGCTCAGGCCATGTGCCCAATTTGGAGACCCAGAAGTTGAAGGGGGCAGACCCGTCATTCACTACATGTAGGCATGTGCACACATACTGCTCCACCATGTTGGTGAAATGCTGCCTCCTGCTAAGACGTTCCATATGAGCTGCTGGTGCTGCTGCTGTTTGTTGTGGCGTGCTGACCAAGCTTTTCCACATTTCTGCCATGCTAACCCTGTCTTCTGAGGTGCTGGCGGTGCCACGGTTGCGTTGGCGACCTCTTCCTCCTCCTCCTCTGCCTTGGCCTTGTGCTTCCACTGTGGCCCCTCTGTCAGGTGGGAATGCCAGCAGCATCGCGTCTACCAGTGTGTGCTTGTACTCGCGCATCTTGCGATCGCGCTCCAGTGAGTGAATTAAGGACGGTACGTTGTCCTTGTAACGGGGATCCAGCAGCGTGGCCACCCAGTAATCAGCAGGGCAACTCAGCGGTCGTTGTGGAGACACTGCAGCATGTAATCGCTCATGTGTGCCAGGCTGCCCAGAGGCAACGAAAGGCTGTCCTCTGTGGGAGGTGTATCGTCTGTGTCCTCTGTATCCCCCCAGCCATGCACCAGTGATGGCCATGAGCTGGCCTGGGTGCCACCCTGCTGTGAACATGGTTCCATCTCCTCCTCCTCATCCTCCAGAACTGTGCCCCTCCTGGACAATTGTGTACCAGGCGTTTGTGGGTGCAGGAACCCACCCTCGGAGCCACTTGTGAATGACTGCCCTGAAAGCCTTGGAAATGTTACCTCTTCATCCTCCTCCTCCTCCTTCTCCTCCTCATCCTGTGCCACATCCTCTTCCATCAACGCCAGAATCGTTTTTTGAAGGAGGCATAGAAGTGGGATAGTTAAGCTGACAACTGCGTCATCGGCATTGGCCATGTTGGTGGAGTACTCAAAACAGTGCAACAAGGCACACAGGTCTCGCATGGATGCCCAGTTATTGGTGGTGAAGTGGTGCTGTTCCGCAGAGTGACTCACGCGT
This sequence comes from Pelophylax lessonae, assembly GCF_965119305.1. Classification (NCBI taxonomy): domain Eukaryota; kingdom Metazoa; phylum Chordata; class Amphibia; order Anura; family Ranidae; genus Pelophylax; species Pelophylax lessonae. The sequence continues at coordinate 250,344,386 of NC_138772.1, forward strand.
GCGTGCTGCAGCTGAAACTCCACTATTGCCTGCTGCTGCTCGCACAGTCTTTCCAGCATGTGCAAGGTGGAGTTCCATCTTGTGGACACGTCACATATGAGGCGGTGAGCGGGAAGGCAGAAGTTACGCTGCAGCGCTGACAGGCGAGCAGCAGCAGGGTGAGAACGCCGAAAATGCGCACAGACGGCCCACACTTTCTGCAGCAGCTCTGACATATTGGGGTAATTTTTAAGGAACCTCTGCACCACCAAATTCAGCACATGCGCCAGGCAAGGGATGTGCGTCAAACGGGCTAGGCCCAGAGCTGCTATGAGAATTCGCCCGTTATCGCACACCACCAGGCCAGGCTTGAGGCTTGCTGGCAGCAACCACTCATTTGTCTGCTGTTCCATGCTCCTCCACAACTCCTGCGCGGTGTGTGGTTTTTCCCCCAAACAGGCACGTTTTAAAACTGCCTGCTGTCGTTTACCCCTGGCTGTGCTGAAGTTGGTGGTGAAGGTGTTACGCTGACCGGATGAGGAGGCGGTAGAGGATGAGGAAGCGGAGTAGGAGGAGTTAGGAACAGGAGGCAAACTGAAGCGCCCTGCAATCCTCGGTGGTGGAAGGACATGCGCCAAATTGCTATACGCCTCAGGCCCATCCGCCACTGCATTTACCCAGTGTGCCGTTAGGGAGATATAACGCCCCTGACCGTGCTTAGAGAACTCCTTTGAGCTGGCTTTGGTGCGCTCTGTCCCTTGCTGCGTTGGGCAGTAGCAGGCGTAATGTCTAGGGCACGGCCGATCCGCTTCTGCACCCTGCTCCCTCTTCTGCTGTGCTGGTGGCTCTGTGCGACCACCGCCTCTTCCTCCAAACTACTCAGGTCACCTGCATGACCTTCATTCCATGTGGGGTCGAGGACCTCATCGTCCTCCACATCATCTTCCACCCAGTCTTCACCCCTGCCCTCCTTGTCGGTCTCCACAATTCTGAGTGCCGCAGCAGTTGGCACCTGCGTTTCGTCATCATCGGAGACGTGCTGCGAAGGTCCTTCCATGTACTCATCTTGAGAAATAAGTGGTTGGGCATCGCTGCACTCAATCTCTTCCACTTCTGGGGCAGGGCTAGGTGGATGGCCCTGGGAAACCCTGCTGACAGAGTCATCAAAAAGAAAAAGAGACTGGGGCTTAGACTGCTTGCCTGATTTGCAAGGGGGTGAGGTGAAAGACGGTTGGACATCGGCTGCAGGTGCCAACTCTGACCTTTCTGCAGTAGACTGGGTGGGAGACAATGTGAAGGAACTGGAGGCACTGTCAGCAGCAAACCAATCTACTATCGCCTCTACTTGTTCTGGCCTCATCACTTCTAGAGGCGTATGATGCCCTACCAAATACTGCTGCAGGTTTTGTCGCCTACTCACACTTGAGGAAGGTGTTTCACTTGTGCGTGTAGCTGGCACAGATCGACCACCTCCTCTCCTTGCAACAGGAGCTCTACCAGCAGCACCACGACCCAGGCCACAGCCCCTATTTGACGGTCTCCTCATATTTCTGTAATTTATGATCTTGCCCTAGAAAGGTGTTTATTGAATAGCGGAACAAAACAACAACAGTATCGCACGGGTGTATCTCACAGTCAAATATGCAAACTATGCCGCAATTTATTTTTTTTTACCCCAAAAGGGTGTTTATTAAATAGCGGAATAGAAAAACAGTATACACATACAACGGGTGTATCTCACAGTCAAATATGCAAAGTATGCCGCAATTTAATTTTTTTCACTCCAAAAGGGTGTATATTGAATAGCGGAATAGAAAAAAGGATATAAAACGGTGTATCTCACACGTACAAACACAGACTAGGCCCCGATTACAATTTTTTGTACCCTAAAGGGAGGATGAGGAAGAGGAGTAGGAGGAGTTCCGAACAGGAGGCAAACTGAAGCGCCCTGCAATCCTCGGCGGTGGAAGGAGATGCGCCAAACAAATTTAAAAAGGCGTATCTCAAACGTACCGATACAGACTATGCCGTAATTTAATTTTTTACACTCCAAAAGGGTGTATATTGAATAGCGGAATAGAAAAAATTTTATAAAACGGTGTATCTCACACGTACAAACACAGACTAGGCCCAGATTACAATTTTTTGTACCCTAAAGGCAGGATGAGGATGAGGAGTAGGAGGAGTTCGGAACAGGAGGCAGACTGAAGCACCCTGCAATCCTCGGCGGTGGAAGATGCGCCCCAAAGATTGGAAAGGTGTATCTCACACGTACCCATACAGACTATGCCGCAATTTAATTATTTTTACCCCAAAGCGTGTAGATTGAATAGCGGAATAGAAAATATGATATAAAAAGGTGTATCTCACACGTACAAACCCAGACTAGGCCCCGATTACAATTTTTTGTACCCTAAAGACAGGATGAGGAGTAGGAGGAGTTCGGAACAGGAGGCAAACATAAGCACCCTGCAATCCTCGGCGGTGGAAGATGCTCCCCAAAATTTGGAAAGGTGTATCTCACACGTACCGATACAGACTATGCCGCAATATAATTCTTTTTACCCCAAAGGGTGTAGATTGAATAGCGGAATAGAAAATATGATATAAAAAGGTGTATCTATCTCACACGTACAGACCCAGACTAGGCCCCGATTACTATTTTTTGTACCCTAAAGGCAGGATGAGGAGTAGGAGGAGTTCGGAACAGGCAGGAGGCAAACTGAAGCACCCTGCAATCCTCGGCGGTGTAAGATACGCCCAAAAAATTGGAAAGGTGTATCTCACACGTACCGATACAGACTAGGTTTAGGTTTCAATATCTCTTTTATTATAATTTTTATAATTTTTCACATAAGAAAATAGCATACAAACAAGAAAAAGAACAAAAACCAGTAACAAAGTCAAAAACAACATTAATATAATAAATTTGTCAATTGTAACATTATACTTCCAAAGAAAAAGGAAAGAAGAAATAAGAAAAGAGGGTAGAGACCTTCCTTCCAGTATAGTTTTGATCCCCGCTGAGAGGATTACCATATTTAGAATATCATTCATGTCAAATCTCTCTTCACTTAACATCGATTTTTGTGGAGGCAAATAAAACAAATCTGATATTACTTAACAATGTTTATGTTGCCCCAGCTACGTTAGCCCTGCTCCAGTGTTACTGTACATCTTACATTATTTAGCCATGATTTCCATCTAACTTCAAACATTTTCTTTGTTGAACTTAAGGTAGCCATAATTTTTTCCATCTGACATTGTTGATTTAGTAATTCAACCGCATCCGATGGAGTTGGTACATTCTGAGAGTTCCATCTTCTAGTAATTAAAAGTTTTGCCGCTAGTAAAAGATGTATAACCACTACTCGGAACTCTAGGGGAATCTCGTACATATTTATGTGAAGGATCGCCATTTCAGGGTTTGGGACTATATTTTTTCCCACCAGTTCTGACGCCAGGGAGAATATTCTGTTCCAGAATGCTCTAATCGATTTACAGTCCCAAATTATATGAAATAATGATCCTGGCTCACCACATTCTCTCCAACATAATGCTGACGTTGAGGAATAAAATCTGGACAGTTTAGTGGGAGTTAAATACCAAAAATTCAAGATTTTTTGGTATAGTTCCCAATGGTTGATGCATTTTGATGAGATGTATGTGACATCAAAGGCTTTCAACCAGCTTATTTCGGAGAAGGCTTTCCCTAATACTCTCTCCCATTTCAAAACGGTAGTGGATTTAGAATAGGTATTATGTTTATTCAATATATCGTAGATAATTGAAATACCATTAGAGGTAATCATGGGTTCTTGATACAACTTATACATAGAAGTTGGTAATTTGAGATATAAGGTAAGATTATTCTTCTGTAAAAACGAACGTATTTGATAATAACTCATTAACGCTGCTGATGGTATTTTATACCGGTGTGCCAAGTACTCAAATGAATAAATGTCTGTGTCGTTATACAAATCTTTCAAACTATCAACACCACTTCTTAGCCACAGATTTATATCAAGGTTAGGGATAAAGCACGGAAGAACTGCGAATGGAGTGGGGAATTCACACATCATCCCATGTTCTAGTGGCTTTCCAAAGATTTCTGCCCAGATTGTTAGGGCTGTTTGAACCGTTATAGATTGTGTACCAGGCACTTCGGCTCCCAACATTACAAGATTCTCCTGTTTACAATCGTTCATCTCTAATCTCACCATCTTTTATGCTGCTCAGGAGACCACCAATACTTCAGTTGATCAAGTACAGATGCTTTATAATATGCGAGAACCGAGGGGACCCCCATCCCTCCGTGCTTCCTATGTCTCCTCACAATAAGGTATGAACATCGGGGTGGTTTCCCTTGCCATATAATTTGGTTGAAATGCTTTTGAACCAAGGTGCAATATTGAGATGGAAGGGTAATTGGTAATGTACGGAACAGGTAAAGTAATTTAGGCAAAATAATCATTTTTAACGTAGCCACTATTCCTGCTGTAGTCAAATCCTGTGTTTTTAAGTCCCTAGCTTGTAGTAATAGGTTATCCAAAAACGGTCTATAATTGTAATCGTAGAGCTGGGAAGTATGTGGGGTTAAAATAATCCCCAAAAATGGTATATATGAAGACCATTCAAATGAAAATTTCGCATTTATCCGTTTCTATATCAAAGTGGTAATATTAATCCCCATAATTTGTGATTTTGTAATATTTAATTTATAAAATGACACTGCGCTAAATTCATTTATCATTCTCTCAATCTCTATCCCAGAAGAGAGTGGGTTTGTGATGATTAACATAACATCATCAGCGAACAAGCTGATCTTATGTTCTACTTCAGCGACCTTCCAGCCAGTTATCCCCGCGTTGTCCCTGATGCTCTGGGCAAAGGCTCCATAAGCAACGCGAAGACAACTGGTGAGAGGGGACATCCCTGCCTCGTCCCATTGGTTATCCCAATGGTTTTAGATAACAATCCAGATAATGATACATTCGCTGTTGGCGCAGAGTAAAGAGCCATTATATTCTTTTTCAGCCATCCCTCTATCCCAAACTTACCCAAAACTGCTTCTAAGTAGCCCCAGTGGATCCTGTCGAACGCCTTCTCCGCATCCAAAGATAAGAGCAGTGAAGGCGTCCGACAGGATCCCATCCGCGCCAGCAGATTTACAATTCTTCTAGTTCCATCAGGGGCCTGTCTCCCTGGCACAAACCCCACCTGGTCCGGATGTACCAAGTAAGGTAGAAACTCCTGTAGTCTGTTCGCCACCAATTTTGCAAAAATCTTTATGTCTGTGTTTAATAAGGCAATAGGCCTATAAGATGAGGGATCTTTGAGATCTTTTTTCTGCTTGGGGATTGTAACTATTAATCCCTTCAGCATTTCCGACGGGAATGTACCAGTAGTGGCTGCCAATTCAAATACTGATTTTATCTGGGGGGCTACTTCTGAAGACAAACTCTTATAATATTCATTAGAGAAGCCATCTTCTCCTGGTGATTTCTGATTAGGGAGTTTGTTAATAACCAAACTAATCTCCTGAATGGAAAATGGTTCGGAAATTGAGTTCAGTTGGTCTTCTGTAAGCTTAGGTAGGGAAATCTGCGCCAAATAATTTGAAATTGTCTCTATCGTTGGTTGGGGTATATTTATGTCTTTTTGGAGGTCATACAGTGACTGATAATAATCTGCGAAAGCATTTGCAATATCTTCAGGGTTTATTAGTCTCTTATGTGTAATAGGATGTAGAAGCTCATCAATTTTTTTGCTTACTTGTTTTGCCTTTACTTTTCTAGCCAACCAATGCCCCACTTTATTACCCATACTATATTCTTTCGCTTTAAGGACCTTTAGGTGATATTCTTGTTTGTTTAATAATAATAACCTTAATTCTTGTCTAAGTTTCATTATGGTTTGTGTACCTTGTGGCATAGGGTTTTTTTTATTTGCTATTTCGCTTAGTGCTATACTATCCATAATATCTTCTATCTTTTTTCCCCTCTGCCGATTAATATACAATGACATTTTAATCAAAATGCCCCTCATATATGCTTTATATGCATTCCATAATACAAACCTATTAACTTCCAGGTTATCGTTAAACTCAAAGTATTGTTTATGCTCACTCACTATTTTTTGGCACAGTTCGGTGTTTTGTAATAATGATGTATTCAACCTCCATCGTCGGGGTGGAGTACTCGACAATCTATCGTCCAAGGTCAGAATAATCGGTGCATGATCAGACCATCCAGCTGTGCCAATATCTGATTTTTGAATATTTTGTAGCATAATTTTATCTGTAAGAAAAAAGTCTATACGGGAGTAGACCATATGGACTGGAGAGAGAAAGGTATAATCTCTCTCTGTTCCATGCATAGCCCGCCAGATGTCAAATAATTTGTGTTTTGTCAGTAGGGGTAGTATAGACTGTGTTGTTCTTCTAGTGGGGTTTGAGGTATCCAATTTTATATCAAGAATTGTATTAAAGTCCCCTCCGATTATTAAGGCCCCTTTCCTCTCCTCCTTAACTTTATGTAAAAGAGGTGATAGAAATCGACGTTGACCAGTATTTGTATTATACAAATTTACCAACGTAACAACTGAGCTATTAAGCTTACATATTAATATTATATAGCGTCCCATAGGGTCCTGGATAGTACGTATGTGTTCAAATTTGACTGTACTTCTGATCGCAATTAGAGTGCCGCTCGTTTTTTTTGGACTGTTAGCTAGGAATATATGTGGGAAGTGTTCGAACTGCAAAAGTGGGCACTTTGAAACAGAGAAATGTGTCTCCTGAGCAAATATTATATCGGCTTTATTTAATTTAGCTTCTTTCAATAATGCATTTCTCTTATATGGGCTGTTAAGGCCTTTAGCGTTTACTGAGAAAATGGTCAGTGGCATTTAGTATGTAATTTTTTTATTATTTTGCCGGTATTCTTTTTTAATTCAAAATTGTTTTGTATCCATATTTGGTTTATGCAGTTATTTATATTCTTATTGGGAGTCTTCTCCAAATTCCTCTTTACTATTTTTATAATTTGACCTTCTGGAAGGGAGGGAGAAAGTAATAATAAGAAAAACAAAAAAGAGTAAAAAAGAAAATCGAGAGAGTATAAAAGAAACAAAGGAAAAATATACACAGTACATAATAGTAAAAAAAAAATACCTGAACCATTGCAGGCAAATGGGCAGTTAATACTGCTTATATCAGAGGCAGAATTTATTGGTGTATTATAACACTGACCTACTCTCTCACATGAGAGACACATATTTTCTGAGTAAGGCACCATCCCTATCCCTTCATGCCTCCCCTTGCGGCCCTTTACAAATAGCAAAAATTTCTCTGATCATTTACGTGAATCCCTGGAGCCCCTCATTCCCCTCCCCTCCACCTCCCTCTCCCCACCCCCTTCGGTGCTCAGAAAAAAAAAAAAAGGGGGTGGAGGAAAAGACCAGCGATCCCAGATCTTTCCTTCCCTTTATTACTTTAATTATGATTCCTTTAGGGAAGCGTCAGGGGGTAACAACTGCCATTGTTTAAGAAGTAATAGTCCTTTCTCTACACTGTAGACAGGGAAAATTTTTCCCTTCCAAGTGATTAGTAATTTTGTAGGGAAACCCCATCTATAAATGACCTTGTGAGCCTGTAATATCTTAGTGATGGGGGTTAATTTTTTCTATTCATCACTGTTTGCTGAGAAATATCAGAATACAAAGATATCCCTTTAAATTGTTCCGAAAGAACAGGATTATTCCTTGCAGCCAGCATCACTTTCTCTTTTACATGGTAATAATGTACTCTAGTAAGAACATCTCTTGGAACTGTGTCCGGTAAAAACTTTGGTTTAGGGATTCGATGTGTTCTATCTATACACAGTTCTACATCACTTAATGTGGGTATAAGAGATTTCATGTATTGCTGCACATAACTCGTTAGATCCCTATGCAGAACCGATTCAGGGACTCCTCTGAATTTAATGTTGTTTCTTCTTGCTCTGTCTTCTAAATCCGCCATTTTATTTTGGAGTTGCTGAATCTCTGTTTCATGGTCTGCATAGGCATCCACCAATTTGTTATGGGCTACATATAACTCAGACATTTTTGTCTCTAAATGTTCAATCTTATTACCATGTAATTGTGTAGTATTGCTGACTGGGGTAATCATATCCGAAATATCTGCAAATAGTGATTTCCTGAAAGATAATAACATTTTTTTCATCGTCGTTTCAGATATCATTTTATCAGAGGTAGGGAACCCCTCAATCATTCCTTCCTTAGGTGTATCTGGTGATGGGGAAGATCTATGCTCTTGATCAATTTTATCTGGATTGCAACCAGTAACTTCCCATTGTTCCTTCTCATTAAGTCTATTGACCCCTATTTTAGCTGATGAATCAGGGGGTTCAGGTATTGCCTCCCAAGTTACCGATGGATTGGGCACATTTGCTAGAATAATAATTAATGGGGTTACATTTTCTCTAAGATCCAACAATGGTTCCACTGATGGTTCAATTGTTTGGCTCGAGGATTTATCCTCTATTATACCCATTGTGGGAGACATTATTGGGTCTTCTATATCCATAATCTCATTGTCTAAGATTTTTGTCCTTTCCCCTCCTGTTTCTGCTAATTTTTTTGCCTAAGAAGGGTCTTTTTCAGTCAGGGGGAAAAAATCTCTGAGTCGTTGGGGGATTTTGGGGTTTTTACGACGTCTAGGCATCTCCTTATTTTCCAATGCCTGTGCCGTTGTTTTTTCAATTTGCTCACGGGAGAAATTTTGTGCAGTAGCTAAACCGGAATCAGAGGCAACAGTAGTTATAAGTATAGGATTGGCATCCAGGTTTGAGAAACTGTTAGAGTTATAAACCTCGCTATGGGTGGGGAGGATAATAGTGTCAGAGGTAGAGGAAGGAATATGGGTAAGGTCAGGATTATGAATAGTGTAATTAATATAAGTAGGGATGTGGGTAGCAGAGTTGGTCATAACCTGTGACCTTGTAAGCATTGTCTTTTCGGCTTTATCCTTTCAAACCTTTATATATTCCATATATTTCCCTTACATCCCTAGACACTACTTAATCCCAAAGAAAAGGGAAAGGGAGAAGAGATCGAAAAGTCTCTATGTTTAGAGAGAAAAAGATGGCAACAATTTAAACCATTCCCTTAGACAAGAAGAGCAGTGAAAAAGTCATATCATACTCCAAAATTTCGTTGAGTAGTAAATAGATAGCAGTAAGTAATTAGATAGTAGTTGTCTAATTGTATACTTATTTTCAAAGCAAACAGTCTCTCTCACCCACATTCAGCATCTATGATCCTTGGATTTAGGCTGAGTATGAACTTCTGCTGCTTAATGAGTCCTTCTTAGGTAATCTGTGGTACTTGGATTCAGCCGCTGCTGTGTTGTCCCTGGGTTAAACTGCTGTGGCTACAAAGTCCCTGGATTTAAATCATCGTTGCCACAGGTGAATCCTTGCTGTCTGAATCGTTCCCAACTGATTTATCCAGCCAATGTGCACAATGAGCAGTTATCAATGAGCCGTCTGTTTATATGTTACACCCACTAGTAGTGTCCATACGTAGTGGAATATGATATTTGTTATAATAGTTATTGCAAAAGTTGTAGCAAAAGTTCCCAAAATGTAAACTTGCCAAATATATACTGCAGTCTTTATACTTTTAAACGTCAGGGAGATAGGAATCCAGCGGGTTTGTCTCCTCAAACAATTCCTGGGCACAGTTGCTATGGGATAATTACTTGTCTGATATATTACAGCAGTGCCTTAATTCAGCAGATCATCTAGGGCATTGGATGGCAACACTGGGGGGGGGCAGAGGGGGAGCCGCAGTTACTCCGGCCACCTCAATCACTCCAATCACTCCAGCACAGTGCGGGGCAAGTCCAAATCCCCCCTCAAAGAGCCGCTAGATCCGGTAGCTCGGTGGTCGGCAAGTAGACTACCAGGATCTGGAGGTGCGGCGGACAGGCTGCTGGTGAACCACAGGCGGGTACAGAGGATTGTAACGAAGGCAAGAGAGGGCACCAGAGAGTAAATGTGAGGGACAGAAGACGGAGATCCCGAGGTAAGTTGAAATAAGTTGTAGCAAGCAAGTTATGGCAGAAAACATAGACAACTCAGGTTTCTCGCCAGGCTTTAGCTTCCTTACCACTTGCCGCATTCAATCCTGTAGTCCTGTAGTCCTGTTTTGCAGGAGGGATCCATCCGCTCATCCACTCGTTGGTCCATCCACATGTCGACCTACTCACATGTCTGCCGCTTGTCTGTTCAGGCGTACTCAGATTTGCCTTATAACTCTCATAGTCTCAGCAGACCTAGTAGTCCTAGCTGTCCTCGTATGTCCTAGTATGCCCTAGTAAGCACTTTCAGTGTGCCGACATACTTGCACGCCACATGCCGCTGTAGCCGCCGCCACCTCTGCTACCTCCGCTACCGCTTACTGATCCAGGTGAGCCCGCTGTTGAATATCCACCTGGAGAGGCCGTCTGCTATCTGCTAATCATCCGGAGAAATCACAGGAGAACAGCTGCTAATCATCTTTGCTCGGGGAGGCTTGCGGGAGTAATCAGGGAGCACCTACTCGCACAGCTACTCAGCCATTCTCAGCTGGTCACACACCTCTCTCAGCTGGCCACACGCCGCAATTTAATTCTTTTTACCCCAAAGGGTGTAGATTGAATAGCGGAATAGAAAATATGATATCAAAAGGTGTATCTATCTCACACGTACAGACCCAAACTAGGCCCTGATTACTATTTTTTGTACCCTAAAGGCAGGATGAGGAGTAGGAGGAGTTCGGAACAGGCAGGAGGCAAACTGAAGCACCCTGCAATCCTCAGGGGTGGAAGATGCGCCCCAAAAATCTGGAAGGTGTATCTCACACGTACTGAAACAGACTATGCCGCAATTTAATTATTTTTGCCCCAAAGGGTGTTGAAAATCACTCAATAGCACATGTGAACAACACAGCAGTGTCTTATGTCACGTCAGCTCAGAGTCTACAGCAAGCAGGCTATGAAGGGGGGGGGGGGGGAAATTCCCCTTTAACTTGTAGTAAAATATAGCTGATGAACGCTGCACACAACTGACAGATAAAAATAGATTTTTTTCTCCCTCCTCCTCAGTGGCCTCAAGTGAGGGCAAAAAGATCGTTCACTGCACCACCCCCCACACAGCAAAATCGATGTAGACTGTCCCTGCCTAATCTCTGCAGCCTGTCCCTAAAATGCTCAAAAAGATTGTTCACTGCACCACCCCCCACACAGCAAAATCGATGTAGACTGTCCCTGCCTAATCGCTCCAGCCTGTCCCTAAAATGCTCAAAAAGATCGTTCACTGCACCACCCCCCACATCGCAAAATCGATGTAGACTGTCCCTGCCTAATCGCTCCAGCCTGTCCCTAAAATGCTCAAAAAGATCATTCACTGCACCACCCCCCACACAGCAAAATCGATGTAGACTGTCCCTGTCTAATCTCTCCAGCCTGTCCCTAAAATGCTCAAATAACTTTCCCTGCCTACACTCCGACCTGTCCCTGCATTCTTTTCGGACACAATACATTTTTTCACTGTCTGTCCCTAATCAGCAGCCAGCACGTATGATGTGTGCTCTCTCCCTATACTACAGCAGAATGACGCAGCGCGCTGGGTCTCTCGAACTTATAAAGACCTGGTCACATGCTTCAGATGGCCAATCACAGCTACTAATACATTAGTAGGCATGGCTGGGATGGCTTAAGACACACAAGTTAAACGCTTGTTGATTGGCTGTTGAAAGCCCGCCATTAAAAGCGTGCCATTACATACAAAACAGGAAATAAAATGACCGAACACGGATTTTAAACCCGAACATACAGTAAAGTTTTCGGGTTCGGGTAACAAAAATCCAATTATTCGGTACGAACACGAATAATACAGTCCGTGTTCGCTCAACACTACTCTTTACTACTTGAGTGATGGCTCGTCACACAATAAACAGTCCAGCGGTATTGGTTTTTAGTGTTTATTTTAGAACTTGAATGAGAGAAGGGAATGGTGGGATTCTCCAACTGTAACTATTCACAATGGATAAGGACAGCTCTCACTGCATACTGCCACATGTATGGAAAAGGTTAAGTCTCCTTGCTCTTTTCACTCCAGCAATAGACTTGGTTAATCTACATTACAATCACTAGCATCCCCTTTACTGACATCCGTCCACCGACTCTTCTAGCTGCAGGAGTGGTCCCCTCAGGTCAGGCCCCTTGACGCATATCTGTACTCACTGTACTGCAGAATCAGATCCTCCATTGTCTCCCCTTTCAGTCAGCTTCACCGGACCTCTGGGTTCAGTTCCTCACTAGCACTCTTCAGGCCCTCAGGTCGACTACCTGAGGCCGCATGGCACCTCTACAGAGGAAGAGGCAGCCGCCCCTCCCTCTGGGACTCCGCTATCCAGCCGAAAGACCCCAAGCACATGTGCTGCTGGCATTTATACAGTATCCCAGTATGAATAAAAGTAGTCTACTGATGAGGCTACCTTTAGCGCTGTAATGTTCTGGTACCTCTGGTACCCTTGTCTCCATATTTCTCCTTTCCTAATTGCGTCCCATCTTGTGTAACAAGGGACGCATATACCTTTAAGACCGGATGACATCATTGCCGAGCGCTGCTATGAGCGGCTATTTCAATCGCCGGTTTGCTCTCACTCATCGCTCGTTCAACCGCCATGGTTGGAGCGTCCCGCTGTCTGAAGTCAGCATACCAGTTCGACATGTTCCTGTATCTCGCTACCTGAACCTGTTTTCGGATCCTGTGTCTCGCCACCCGATCACCCCTGGCATGCTGTTTTCACCTTCACCGCATGTTCACCGCACCTACTCCTGTGAAGTCGGAGCTGCTGACTTTCTCCCTTGCTGAACTGAAGCCGGAAACCTCGCTTGTGATCCGTATCTCGCTACGGGATCACCCCTCTCCAATGGACACTGTTACTCCTAAACCTATCTAAGTGATAAGTACCCCGCAGGGGATTCTTACTAACCAATCTCCTACTGTCATCTACTGCAATTACCAAGACTATCTGTATCTATCTATTCACTATCATCTGCATAGACTGTTAGCTCTTGGGACTACCTTCAACTATCCTTGCACTAGGTTACTCTGTCTAAGTATACTCCATCTGTGTCCTCTTACCATCTGCACTATACTTGACATCAGAACCTATCTGCTTTACCATCACCTGCAACTCTCCTAATACTACTTCTAGTGCTCACCATACAATAGCCTGTCTCTCATCTATATATCCTCATATATTCTATCCCTCCATTAACATCTATTAAAATATATATGGTATATAACAGGCTGTACACGGTGATGAAGTCCTGAGAGTTGGATATGTTTGTTCAACAGATTCTCTACAAGGCTACTGAGTGTAATAATTCTGCAGCTGTAAATCCATCCACTAACAAAAACGCATGAACGTTACAGATTGAACGAGCCTTTAAAAAAAAATATGGATTCAGCAGAATTATCCACTCATGTACTACAATTAAAACAGCAAGTAGATGCATTGATCCTTGCGCTTACAGAGGTACAAAATGAAAATCAGACCTTGAGACAGCAGCTTGGCCGTCTCACACAGCCTCCTGCTGCTCAGCCCCGTGAGCCTAAGATAAACCCTCCTATAGTGTTTTCTGGTGATCGGAGCAAATTCTGTGAATTTAAAAACGCATGTCGATTGTTTTTTTTTGTTAAAACCTCTAACCTACACCACTGACCAAATTAAGGTTTGTACCATCATCTCCTATTTAACGGGTGAACCCCGGGCCTGGGCAGATGCTCTCTTTGAAAAGGATGATCCACTCCTTAATTCATATCCCTTATTTCTAGCACAACTTGCTAGTTTATATGAAGACCCCAACAACCAAAGTCCGTTTTACCTGAATTATGGGTTTCATCCCACACTCCTTCCTCCACGTATCTTGCCATCAAGTAATCCAGTGGCATCTGATTATCTTGCCCAGATAAAGGATTCTCTGGGATTACTCAACAATACCATATCCCATGCTCATAGCCAACAAAAAAAGTACTACGACCTCCGTAGGAAACCCTCTCCCCAATATGCCATTGGGGATCTTGTTTGGCTTTCTACAAAAAATCTGAGACTAAAAATCCCTAGTAAAAAACTTGGACCTCTATTTCTGGGACCTTTTCCAATAGAGAAGCTTATTGGAAAAGCTGCAGTACAACTCACATTGCCAGTAGACCTCAAGATACATCCTGTCTTCCATGTGTCTCTACTGAAGCCCCATGTTCCTAACCAAGGAATAAGGCCTACTATCTCACCTCCACCTCCTGTACAAGTGGAAGGCGGAGAAGAATTTGAGATAAAAGAAATTCTGGATTCCCGTTTCAATAGAAGAAGACTCCAGTATCTTGTACGATGGAAGAACTATGGGCCCCAAGATGACACCTGGCTGGATACCTCCGATATACATGCCCCTAGACTGATTCGCAATTTCCACTCGAAATATCCAGAAAAAACAGTTCTAGAGGCCTTCCGGAGCCGGCCTTAAGGGGGGGGGGTACTGTAATGTTCTGGTACCTCTGGTACCCTTGTCTCCATATTTCTCCTTTCCTAATTGCGTCCCATCTTGTGTAACAAGGGACGCATATACCTTTAAGACCGGATGACATCATTGCCGAGCGCCGATATGAGCGGCTATTTCAATCGCCGGTTTGCTCTCACTCATCGCTCGTTCAACCGCCATGGTTGGAGCGTCCCGCTGTCTGAAGTCAGCATACCAGTTCGACACGTTCCTGTATCTCGCTACCTGAACCTGTTTTCGGATCCTGTGTCTTGCCACCCGATCACCCCTGGCATGCTGTTTTCACCTTCACCGCATGTTCACCGCACCTACTCCTGTGAAGTCGGAGCTGCTGACTTTCTCCCTTGCTGAACTGAAGCCGGAAACCTCGCTGGTGATCCGTATCTCGCTACGGGATCACCCCTCTCCAATGGACACTGTTACTCCTAAACCTATCTAAGTGATAAGTACCCCGCAGGGGATTCTTACTAACCAATCTCCTACTGTCATCTACTGCAATTACCAAGACTATCTGTATCTATCTATTCACTATCATCTGCATAGACTGTTAGCTCTTGGGACTACCTTCAACTATCCTTGCACTAGGTTACTCTGTCTAAGTATACTCCATCTGTGTCCTCTTACCATCTGCACTATACTTGACATCAGAACCTATCTGCTTTACCATCACCTGCAACTCTCCTAATACTACTTCTAGTGCTCACCATACAATAGCCTGTCTCTCATCTATATATCCTCATATATTCTATCCCTCCATTAACATCTATTAATATATATGGTATATAACAGGCTGTACACGGTGATGAAGTCCTGAGAGTTGGATATGTTTGTTCAACAGATTCTCTACAAGGCTACTGAGTGTAATAATTCTGCAGCTGTAAATCCATCCACTAACAAAAACGCATGAACGTTACAAGCGCTTGCTAAAATGTTTACACCTTGATAATATAATAAATAAATATTTGTGTCTTTTGATAACTAATGGTGGTTGATAATATTCCTTAATTGATATGTACCATAAAAACATCTAATAACTTAGTAAAATTATTAATAAATGATAATTAGTAAAATTAATAATAATAATAATAGGTGAAATATTTTTGCAATAATATACTAATAATACTATACAGTGATAAATTCAAATTAATAGTGAAATATGTAAGTGCTTGTGTCTTATATAATAAAGTCCATAACATGTGACTGTAGTGTGTGAGGGTATGCGAGGTGAGGTAGTAGATAATCGCTATATTTCACCTTGCATACGTTCTGTAGTGAGAGACTGAACCGGAATCCGGCCCGGGATTTTCTAGCCTCCGTGACCGGCTAGGTTCCGGGCCAGAGATTGTGAGTTACCCGAGTCCATGCTCAGGTGGACTTTAAATGAACAAGAAAAGAGCACAGAAATGCTCTGGCCTGAGACTCAGAAGGGAATCTGAGGGAGGAGCTCGGTTTGGACTTTCAAAGGAACAGGTTTGCGTTACCATGTGTTTTTGTGGGTGATGGGGACCAGCCCCACACTGAATAGTGAGGGAAAACTGTTGTTTAGTTTAGCGCTGGACGGCAAGGATTTATTTTACTGTTTTGTTGTTTTTGCATATCTGCAAACCTCTGCATAATAAAACTGGCAATCCACCAGACTTTAACCACTTAAGCCCCGGGGAGATTTTACCCCCTTCCTGACCAGGGGGTATTTCGCGATTCGGCACTGCGTGACTTTAGCGGACAATTGCGCGGTCGTGCGACGCTGTACCTAAACTAATTTGACGTCCTTTTTTTCCCACAAACCGAGCTTTCTTTTGGTGGTATTTGATCACCTGTGCGTTTTTTTTTTTTTCATGCGCTATAAACAAAAAAAGAGCGTCAATTTTGCAAATAACAATTTTTTTTCACATTTTTTTTTATATGAAAAAATTTAAAAATCAAAATTTTTTAACATTTTCGGCCAATTTGTTTTATGCTACATATTTTTGGTAAACAAAAATCACAAAAAGCGTATTTTGATTGGTTTGCGCAAAAGTTATCGCGTTTACTAACAAAGGGAAAACGGAAAATTTATATCAAATACTTACCGTAATTTTCCTTTCCTGATGGACTCCATGGCAGCATACGTATCGGGTTTGGCCCCGCCTCCAAACCTACCCATAGGACCTCACTCCCATAAATCTTTGCTCCTGTTCAGCACACGTGTTCTGTAACTATCCTCCACAGAAATCCGGGAGGGGACTCCTGCTGCCATGGAGTCCATCAGGAAAGGAAAATTACGGTAAGTATTTGATATAAATTTTCCGTTTTCCTGACAGACTCCATGGCAGCATACGTATCGGGAAATAACTCGCCGTACACACAGGGTGGGCAGGTGCTGAACAGAAAAGTTTTAATGCATTTTGTCAAACAGACAGGACTTGCAAACCAAAATTCACAGAAGAAAGAGCCGCTGGCTCAACACAGTAATGGGATAAGAAAGTGTTAATAGAGGACCACGATGCTGCTCTGCAAATGACTTCAGGAGCCACATGTCTGGATACTGCCCAGGAGGTAGAGATGCTCCGCGTCGAATGAGCTGTAACTACTGCTGGAGGGGTCAAGCCCTTAGCCCTATAAGCCCACTGGATGGTCTGGATGATCCAAGAGGAAATGGATCTCGTCGAGGCTCTTGAACCTTTGTTTTTTCCATAAAAGGTAACGAAAAGATGTTCTGATTTTCTGAAAGAGGAAGTGGCATTTAAATATCTCTTAATACACTCTCCAACATCCAGCGGATGAACCGAAGATTCTTCCTCTTCCTGTCTAAAGGTTGGTAATACTGTTTCTATGTTTTCATGGAAGACAGAGGTCCTTTTTGGTCTCGCATCCAACATGGGGATGAGCACCACTCTGTCAGGAAAAAAGGTTAAGAAAGGCTCTTGTGTCCCAAAGGACCCAATTTCCGACACTCTTTTTGCTGAGGTTATAGCCACCAGAAACACTGTTATCAGTGTAAGCTCTCTTATGGTCAAAGAATCAAACATGTCTTGAATTTGACTCGCCAGGAAATCCAGAACTAGTGGCAGATCCCACTTGGGAAACCTGGGTTTTCTCTGAGGTCTGATTCTTACTGCCCCTTGGAAGAACTGACGAATTAGGGCATGAGTGGCCCAGGAGATCCCTGTAAAAGCAGAAATAGCCGAGACCTGGACTCTGAGCGAACTCACTGATAGAGGCAAATCCAGTCCTGATTGGAGAAAGCTCAATACATCCTGGATCTTAATTGAAGATTGAGGATCAGGCCTTGTATTCAGTTGTGCAGAAAATTTTTCCCAGATTCTCTGATACACCCTGTTCGTTGAGCTTCTTCTAGCACTAAGTAGTGTCGAGATTGCCGTTTCTGGACAGCCTAAAGCCTGTAACCTCCTCCTCTCAACATCCAGACCTTGAGATGTAAACGGTCTGGGCATGGATGGAGTACAGACCCCTGGGACAACAGGTCCGGTCTGAAGGGTAGCGGGATTGGATCTTGGACACTGAGTAGCGTCAGAAGGGGAAACCATGGCCTGTTCGGCCAGAAGGGAATCACCGCCACTACCTCCACTGGCTCCGACCTGAGTCTCCGAAGGAACTGCAACACAATCGGAATTGGTGGGAAGGCGTATGCCCTGTGGAATCTCCACTGATCCGAGAGTGCATCTATCCCTGATGCTTGTGGATCTCTGAATCTTGAGTAGTACTTCGGCAGTTTGTGATTGCAGGGGGAGGCGAAGAGATCTACCTCTGGAGAAAACCCCAATGTTAGGATCCAGTCGAACGTTTCCTTGTGAAGGGACCACTCGTTGTTGTCCAGATCCACTCTGGACAAGAAGTCTGCTTTGACATTCTGGACTCCTGGAACATAAACCGCTGAAAGATTCGAGAGATTTTTCTGTGCCCAGGACATAATCGGCTCCACTTCCCTCAATAGGGACCAGCTGCGTGTACCCCCTTGTTTCCTGATGTATGCCACTGCTGAGGTGTTGTCCAGGCGCAGCATGACAGGTTGGTCTTTTGTCAGGTGAGCAAATGCTCGAAGAGCTTGGAATGCTGCTCGGAGTTCTAGTATGTTGGATACTATTCCTCGAGTGGAAAACTCCCACCTGCCCTGTGCCACCTCCGACAGACAGTGGGCACCCCAGCCTATGTTGCTGGCGTCCGAGGTAACCACTACCCACGGAGCTGGTTTCAGAGAGTGGCAGTTCAGCAGGTGGTCTCTGCATAGCCACCAAGGAAGACTCGCTCTCATTGAAGGGGTTAGGAAGATGCGTTGATCCAGATGCCACGTATCCCATTGCTGAAGGAATCCCTTCTGAAAGGGTCTCATCCTCCACAGGGCCCACTTCACCATGGGGACTACTGCGACCATAGTCCCGATCACCTTCAGACATTGACGTGCCTGAAGATGAGAGGATGAGAGGGCAAAGCGAATCCTGTCTCGGAGAGTCCCTATCTTTTCCTCTGGAAGAGAGATAGTCGCCTTCTCTGTGTCGAACAGAGCGCCCAAATAGATCAGGGACTGAGTTGGAATCAGGTGACTCTTCTCCTTGTTGAGTAACCAACCAAACTTCTGGAGAGTGGACACGACCTGCTCCAGATGAACTAATAGTTGGTCTCTGTCTTGGGACAACAGGAGTAGATCGTCCAAATAGTGGTGAAGACGGATACCTTTCAATCTCAGTAGGGCTACCACGGCCAATAAGATTTTTGAAAAGGTCCGTGGAGATGTTGAGAGCCCGAATGGGAGACAGATAAACTGAAGATGTAATCCTCCCACTTCGAACCGGAGAAACCTTTGAAAATCTTCGTCCACAGGGACATGAAAGTAGGCGTCTTTCAAGTCGATGGACACCATCCAATCTGCCGGCTGGACTGACTGCTGTATGGACAACAGGGTCTCCATTTTGAACCTTTCTTTTTTTATGAATTTGTTCAAGAAGGTCAAATCTATTACTGGTCTCCATGATCCGTTCTTCTTTTGGACCAGAAAGAGCGGAGAATATATTCCTTGGCCTTGCTCTGACTCTGGAACGGAGATGACAGCCCCTTGAGCAATGAGAGCTTCGACGTAAGAAAACAAAATCTGACGCCTTTCTTCTAGACATGGTATGGCAGTAGGCAGGAACCTTGAGCCTGGCCTCTCCTTGAAGACCCACTTGTGGCCTGAAGACACCGTCCTGACGGCCCAGGGGTCCTGAATCGAAGCCGCCCAGACATGTCGGAAGGAGCGTAGACGTGCACCCACCCGACATGTCTGAGCGGGCCCACCTTCAAAAGGACTTAGTGGGCTCGCGGTCCCCAGAGGAGACATTCTTTGTCGTCTTCCTGGAAGACTGTCTGGATCTCCAGTTCCGGTTGAACTCCCGACCAGGTCTATAAGAACGAGCTTCCCTGGCCCGGTCAGGCACAAATTTTCTGGTAGGCTGTCCTTTCTTGACGTTGAACTGGCGCCGATCCTGGGGAAGAAACCCAGACTTACCGCCTGTAGCCCGGGTTATGGCCTCGTCCAGTTTATTCCCGAAAAGGGAGGACCCCTCAAGGGAATACGGCACCAAACTTGCTTTGATGCCGGATCCGCCACCCAAGGGCGGAGCCAAAGAGCTCTCTTAGCTGTGACCGAGGACAGCATAACTCTTGCCAATAGACGGATCAAGTCTATGGAAGCCTCCCCAAGGAACGACGCGCCCAGCCTAAGCTCCTGGATTGGAGCGCTTCTGGCCACCTCCTCCGAAACCGATCTGACCGATTCGTCTACCACATCAGCCCAAGACTCCATGGCCTTGGATAGAGCAGCCAAAGCCAGGACTGGCTTACAGGCCATACCTGCTGTAAGGTAGATTCTCTTCAAATCAGAGTCCATCCTTCGGTCCAACGGGTCTTTAAATGAGACCGTATCCTCTAAGGGAAGGGTCACGTGCTTGACCAGTCTCATGACTGCTGCGTCAACTAGGGGAGGGGACTCAAGATGTTTCACATCATCCTCTTTGAAGGGGTAAAGTTTAGCCATCTTGGATACTAAGGAATTCTTTCGTTCCACCTTTTTCCACTCCTCCAAGATGATTTCACCCAACTCTCCCAGGAAGGGAAAATTAACACACTCCTTATTGAGCTGTTTGAAATACTTCTTCTGCTTGGGAGGGGGAACAGCTGACTCTTCCCAATTTAAGGTCTCTCTGACCGCTTTAACCAGGGAAGGCACCAAGGTATATTCAAAACCCAAGCAGGGATCCTCATCTTCAGAGTCGCTACCTGACAAGAGCATCGACTGATGGCTTGTGTGGGCTGACTCGAAATCTTCCTGTACCTGTAGTGCTACAGGGGAGGGGCTTGGGGAAGCCGTTGCAGTGTCTTGAGAACGACTGACACCCAACTCTGCCAAAGAGTCCTTAACCACTCTCTTGACCAAAGCCTCAATGCGCTGATCGGAAGTATCCCTTTCTCCCGCAGCCTGGGAGAAACATCTATCACAGAAAAGCTTCCTCTCCGGGACACTAGCGCCACAGCCTCTGCAACCTGCTTTGTCAGGTCTCCGTGCGTGGCTGGCTGAAGTAGATGATTTTTGATGATGTGAGCCCGAACGGGACTTTCCTGTAGAGTGCCGGTGGCGAGAGCTTGAGCGTCTTTCACTTCTTTGAGAAGAGTGCCTAGTCTCTGAACGAGGAGGGCTGTGAACAAGAGAAAAAACAGAAAAAAACAGACAGGAAGCTAGGAACACTTGAGTTCCTACCCCCACCCCCTATAACCCACAGCCCCACTAAGAAGCCCCAAATACCTGTTAGGGGCGGGCTGACCGCCGGAGGGCAAAGTAGCTTCCATTCTGATGCTGACCTACAAGAATGAGCCGGACAGCAATGTCAGAAAACCAGCAAAAGAGGAGGGGGGGGGAGGGGGGGGGGGGGCTCCCAAACTGGGGCCAGTACTCACCAAGAACCAGAGGTTAGCAGGCAGAGCGGCAACGAACAGCAGGCGTCCAAAAACCGATCAGATGCGGAGTATGGAACACCCAGTATCAGCAGTGTGTATAAACACAACACTGCTGACAGTTCTGGGGTTTAAATATGGCGCCTGGTGACGTCATCAGCGCTCGCCGCCGACGCCAACTCACTGCGCATGCGCCGCGCTCTTACTGCGCACGCGCGAGAACCAAGCCTCGTTCTGGAGGCGCCGCACATGCGCAGTAGCGCACCGCACCGGCGGCCGGTCAGGAAGTGAACCGCTGACCGGCCCCGGACCACTAGCCACCAGGGAAGGCAGGAAAGACCAGGTAAGAGAAAAAACATATAAACAAAGGCAAATATAAGCATATAACATAGCTGCCATGGAGTGTACTCACGAACCGCAGACCACCAGGGATGGATGCACACCGGACTTATCTCTTTCAAGGGTACCGGCCACCCGCAGCAGCTGGGCTTTTTGGCCAAGGCTGCTACATCTTCGCCCCTCCTCCATACCCCGCAGCAGCTGGGGCTTATTGGAGAGCTCCATACCCGACAGGTAGAGCCATCCATCACCCGGAATCCATCTTCAGGTAGGATATCAGGTAATCCTTTGGAGGACAAAAAAAGAACACGTGTGCTGAACAGGAGCAAAGATTTATGGGAGTGAGGTCCTATGGGTAGGTTTGGAGGCGGGGCCAAACCCGATACGTATGCTGCCATGGAGTCTGTCAGGAAAGATTTTTTGTCATTTTTGTTTTTTTTAACGAGTAATGGCGGCGATCTGCGTTTTTTTTTTTTTTTTTTTTTTTGGGACTGCGACATTGCGGCGGACATATCGGACCCTTGACTGACATTTTTGACACTTTTGGGGTTACCAGTGACATTACTGCAGTAATCAGTGCTATACATATGCACTGTTACTGTAAAAATGACACTGGCAGGGAAGCGGTTAAGTGTGTCCTAGGGGCGTGTTTCTAACTTTAATTGGACATGGCTACTAGTGTAAAAACAGAGATCAACGGTCCTACATAGTCTGTTATAGTTATAGTCTGATCTCCATTTTTACACAGGGGAGAATTGTTTACATTAGCCGCCTGCCTTTCTCCCTTCCCGGCGAACGTTTGCGAGTGACCGGCGGACATCAGGTCCGCCGGTCACACGCACTGACTTGTTAGGGAACGAGCCGAGGGCAGGCGCACGCCTCAGCGGGCGTGCGCTCGCCCGCTATTGGCTCACAAGCGAGTGACAGGCTAGTGACATACCGGTACGTCACTTTGCCTGGCCGGGGCTGACCGCCGCAGTATATGTACTTGCGGCGGTCGGCAAGTGGTTAAAGAAACTACCTGCATGCTGGCCTTACTTTCTTGGAAAAGGTGATCCCTGTGAGCTAATCTCCCACAAGTGATAAAGTTCAAAAGAATTCTGTGAATCTCTTGTGCAAATAATGCTTATCCAAAAGACAGGCACTTCTGAGAGAACCTGGCTCCTCCCTTCTTAGGAAACACCGCCCCAATTTATTGGATTTAAGCCTCCCTCCAGCTGGCTGCTTCAGTTCTGGTGTTTCCTCCAGCGGGGAGACACCGTCCAAGAGGAGCCTTAGCTGAAGCCAGGAGGCTGAAGTTAGAGGGAGTCAGGTACTCTCAGAAGGCGGCCAAGAAAGACAGCACCGGGGGGGACCCGCTTACCTGTCGGCCGCAGAAAATCTTTATCACCACAGCCTCGCTCAGCGGAGTTTCTTGGCTGGGGGGCCCGCTCACCACGCTCGGGGAGAGCGTCCGCCATAGTGCATTCCGCCCCCCGCTTGCGGCGGTGTGGAGCAGCCGGGCCGGATGACGGGGGACGTCACTTCCGGTAGGGGCGGGCACTTCCGGCGGCAAACCGCGACTTCCGGGTCGCGGCGGTGAGCACGCCAGATATGAAAGGCTGGTGCGTCCTGCAAGCTGGGGGACAGCTGCCAGGTTAAGAAGAGCCACTCCAGGAAGCATGTCGGAGGCACATACCTCAGTTACCGCTCCGGGAGATAACAGCACCAGCCACCATAAGGTAAGGAGGCCTGGGGTGGTTCTCCCTTACTTCTCCCACTAGCTCCATTTTCTGTTCCCTTAGAGTTAAGGGGAGTAGGGAGGCTGAGGGTCACACTGTGGGATCTTCTTGGTGATGGTCGTCCCTAGCAACACCCTCTGGTGGGGCAAGCTGTGCAGGCTGGGGAGCATTAGGTAGTGGATTTTAAACTATGCCTTTTATATTTGAAATTACAGAAAGCCTCAGAGAAAAAGCCAGCCCATGTTTCCAAGAAGAGATGCCCTTCCTGCAAAGAGAATATGGGGGAAACTTGGACTAAACCCTTATGCAAAGAATGTCTGGAGAGTTTAGTGAAGGAACACACGGAAAGTCAAAACGCAGATTTAGCCACCTCTGTCAAGGAGCTTGCTAGCACTTTCCAATCCTTTAAGGAATTGTTTGCTAACACCCAGCTTCCACAGAGTTCCCCCCAGTCGGCACGGCAGGAAAATGCTCCAACACCGCAGTTACTACCCTCTACAAGTGGGGAGGCACCTGCGGGTTCTGTACATCAAGGGGAAGAGTGCGATAGAACACCCCCCAATTCCCCAGGGGAATCTGAGGCAGAGGGGTCGGATGGGGAATCCAAAAGAACCTCTAGATACAAGCTGTCTCTGGAAGAGGTGGAAGGCCTGATAGCGGCTATCCACACCACTCTAGGAATCCAGGAAGAGAAGAAAACATTATCTTTGCATGATCAAATGTATGCAAGTCTGGGCAAACCAAAGAAAAAGGTTTTTCCAGTACACGAAGTCCTAGTAGACACTATAAAAAGCGAGTGGCAGGATCCAGAAAGGAAACCCTTCTTTTCAGGAGCTCTGAAAAGAAGATTTCCTTTTTCTGAGGATGATTCGGCGGTCTGGAACAAATCACCTAAACTGGACGCAGCCTTTTCGCGAGTCTCCAGGCATACGGACTTGGCTTTCGAGGATATGGGATCACTCCCTGATCCCATGGATAAGCGAGCAGACTCCCTCCTGAAGAAAGCCTGGGACTCAGCTCTAGGAAATCTTAAGCCTGCCATGGCAATTACGGTAGTAGCCAGAAACATGGAGTATTGGCTAACTCAGATAAAGGCACATATTGAGGCTGAGACTGGTAAGGAGACCATATTATCCTCATTTCCCATGTTACTACGGGGAGTAGCATACATAGCGGATGCCTCTGCGGAGTCGGTGCGCATGACGGCCAGGTCATCGGCCTTAACCAATTCGGCTAGAAGAGCCCTCTGGTTAAAAACTTGGCAAGGAGACGGGGGCTCTAAAGCCAAATTGTGTGGGATCCCATTTACAGGGGACCGCTTATTTGGTCCAGGATTAGAAACAGTCCTGGATCACACGGCAGACCGAAAGAAATCCTTCCCAATTAAACAGGGGAAAAAGACGGGATTCAATAGAAAGTCCTATCCCCAGAAAAATTTTTCGGCTCCAAAGAAATCTGAAGGACAGAAAAGATCCTGGAATCAAAGAGGGAAGGGCCGCGGGGGGGCTATTTTTCGCCCTCCTGAACAGCCCAAGAAGTCTCAATGACAACCTCACCACTGTGGGAGGAAGACTGGGGACCTTTCTCCCTCGGTGGGAAGAGATCACCTCCAGCCCCTTTATCCTGCAGATAATAAGACAGGGTTATCAGCTGGAGTTCTCAAGCCCCCCTCCTGCCAGAATGTTAATCACCCATCTGCCAAAATGCGAACAGAAGTCCAGGGCCATACTCTCCTCTCTCAAGGAACTAAAAATACAAAACGTCATTCGGAGAGTTTCAGCAAAGGAAGTGGGAGAAGGTTTTTACTCCCACATCTTTGTGGTGATAAAGCCTTCAGGCAGTTACAGGTTAATCTTAAACTTAAAACCCCTGAATCGTTCAATCAGATACAGGAAGTTCAGGATGGACTCTATCTATTCGATAAGAACCATCCTTCCCCCACAGTGCTATATGGCCTCGATAGATCTCAAGGATGCATACCTGCACATTCCCATTGCAGAGAAAAGCCAAAAATTCCTGAGGTTAGCCGTAAAAACAGGGGAGGACATTCAGCACTGGCAATTTCAGGCCCTCCCTTTTGGCCTCTCCTCGTCCCCCCGAATATTCACGAAGGTAATGGCAGAGACCTTGGCTTTTATGCGACTACAGGGTCTGTCGGTAATCGCATACCTAGACGACCTGCTGTTGTTCGCCCACTCCCAAGAACAATTGTCCAGGGATCTCCGGGATGCAACACGGATTCTGGAAGACCTGGGTTGGCTACTAAATTTAGAAAAATCCTCCTTAGTACCAACACAAAGGATATTGTTCTTGGGGTACGAGATAGACTCCAGGGTCCAAAAAATCTTCTTACCCCCGGACAAAAAGCAGAAAATAAACAAGGCAGTAGGACAGTTGCAAGCAAACCAAGCGATCTCAGTCAGACAATCCATGTCCATACTGGGGTTACTAACAGCAGCCATCCCAGCAGTTCAGTGGGCAGGCCTGCACTTTCGTCCCCTGCAACTATTCATCCTGGAAGCTTGGGACCGCAGCCAGGATTCCCTGGATTCCTTCATACAGATCCCAACCGCAGTGAAAAGATCTCTGTGGTGGTGGAGAAAAGCCGAAAACCTATCACAAGGCCTCTGTTGGGTTCAGATAGCCTCCACCATCATCACCACAGATGCAAGCGGCATAGGCTGGGGGGCCCATCTGGGATCCAAGCTAGCCCAGGGGACCTGGGGACTGGAGGAAGCAAAACAATCCTCCAATTGGAGGGAATTGAGGGCGGTAGAGTTAGCCCTCAGAGCCTTCCAGGAGGACTTGCAGGGACACCGAATTCAGGTACGGTCAGACAATGCCACAGTGGTAGCATATCTAAACCGACAGGGGGGAACCAGAAGCAATCTCCTATGGGGTCTGGCAAAAAAGATCTTGCAATGGGCCGAGGTCCAAGTTCTCTCTCTTTCGGCAGTTCATCTCAAGGGAGAGTTAAATCAACTAGCCGACTTTCTCAGCAGAAAGAAGGTAAGAGAAGGAGACTGGACGTTAAATCAGGAGGTGTTCAATGGAATTACCCAGAGATGGGGAATGCCAAACATCGACCTGTTTGCCTCACGGCAGAACACAAAGACACCTCAATATTTTTCCCTGAGCAGATGGGACGGAGCTCTAGGGGTGGATGCTCTAGCTCAACCCTGGGTGTTCCCCAAATCCTATGCCTTCCCCCCACCAGTGCTAATACCAGCGGTCTTGAGGAAGTTTCAGGAGGAAAGTACGACGCTAATACTTATAGCACCACATTGGCCGAGGAGACCGTGGTTCTCGACCCTAAATCGCTTAGCGGTAGAGCCCCCCTGGTTGCTACCAGTGAGAGAAGATCTCCTCTCCCAGGGCCCAGTACTCTGTCCTCAGACACAACATTGGAACCTTGCAGCTTGGCTACTGAAGAAGAACTGTTAAAGAGCAAGGGTTTCTCGGGCCAACTGGTGCAGACTCTGCTAGGAAGCAGGAAGAAAGAGACACAGAGCATCTACCTAAAAACTTGGAAGTTTTTTAGAAACTGGTGCAAAGCAAGCTCTTTAGACGCAGGAAGTACAGTATCAGTACTCGAGTTCCTACAAGAGGGGGCTAACAAAGGGTTAGCCATCAGCACCCTAAAAGGCCAAATTTCAGCCATTAGCGTATTCCTCGAAATACCTTTAGCAAAAGATCCCTGGGTGATCCGTTTTTTCAAAGCCCTGAATAGGCAAAGACCAACAAGACATCTCCCATTTCCAATGTGGGATTTGTCTTTAGTTTTGCAGGCTCTCATTAAAGAGCCATTTGAGCCATTGGAGTCTTGTTCGGTGAGAAATTTAACCCTCAAGACAGTTTTTTTAGTGGCAATCACGACCGCCAGGCGGGTTAGTGAGCTAGAGGCCCTTTCGGTTAAAGCACCTTTTTTACAAATTTTTGCAGATCGGGTTATCTTTAAAACCGATCCAGCGTTTCTACCCAAGGTAGTCTCAAGGTTCCATAGAGACCAGGAGATAGTGCTACCGACGTTTTGTTCAGAGCCTGTGAAGGAACAGGAAATTCGTTTTCATAGTTTAGATGTCAGAAGATGCATTCTGCAATACCTAAACATCACGAAGGAGTTCAGGAAGTCAGACTCTTTTTTTGTTTTATTTAATAGTTCAAAGAAGGGTACTAAAGCGTCCAGGCGCTCAATAGCCAAATGGCTTAGATGAATCATCTGTGATGCTTATAGGCTTTCCGGTAAGGAGGTCCCTATGGGTATTAAGGCGCACTCTACAAGAGCAATGGCGGCCTCTCAGGCGGAAAGAGCTGGTGCTACCCCGGAGCAGATCTGTCGGGCAGCAACTTGGTCCAGCTACACAACTTTTTCCAAACACTATAGACTGGACCTGCTATCCGCTAAAGATCAGGCTTTTGGGCGAAAAGTCCTGCAAGCGGTAGTCCCACCCTGAAAGTAAGTACTCTCTTATCCTCTCAGAAGTGCCTGTCCTGAAAGACGATAAGGGAAAATTAAAGTTACTTACTGGTAACGTCTTTTCCAGTAGTCTTTCAGGACAGCACTAATACCCACCCGAAGAAGGTCTGAATATAAGATGATCAGAGGATGGAGGTTAGTATGATATATCTTTGTGTCTCCCCAGTGGCCGGAGGTACTCGTAAAGAACTGAAGCAGCCAGCTGGAGGGAGGCTTAAATCCAATAAATTGGGGCGGTGTTTCCTAAGAAGGGAGGAGCCAGGTTCTCTCAGAAGTGCCTGTCCTGAAAGACTACTGGAAAAGACGTTACCAGTAAGTAACTTTAATTTTATTCCCATTCCATGGGTATAAAAACATCAGGGCAAGGTACAAATAAAAGCCAAAACCAGTGGCGGCTGGTGCTCAAAATTTGGGGGGGGGGAGGGGGGTCGCAAACAGAAAAATGTAATAGGCATTGCTTTGCGGCAAAAAACAGTATAAAAAATTGCGTGACTTTGAGGTCGCAAAAGTGTGAAAGGGGCCTTCAGTAATTAAGGTATAGTGTGCCCCCTTTCAATGCACAGTGACCAGCGTGCCCCCTTTCAATGCACAGTGACCAGCGTGCCCCCTTTCAATGCACAGTGACCAGCGTGCCCCCTTTCAATGCACAGTGACCAGCGTGCCCCCTTTCAATGCACAGTGACCAGCATACATGCCCCCTTTCAATACACAGTGACCAGCGTGCCCCCTTTCAATGCACAGTGACCAGCATGCCCCCTTCAATGCAGTGACCAGCGTACATGCCCCCTTTCAATGTAGAGACCAGCGTACATGCCCCTTTCAATGTAGAGACCAGCGTACATGCCCCTTTCAATGTAGAGACCAGCGTACATGCCCCTTTCAATGTAGAGACCAGCATACATGCCCCCTTCAATGCAGTGACCAGCGTGCATGCCCCCAATGCAGTGACCAGCATACATGCCCCCAATGCAGTGACCAGCATACATGCCCCCAATGCAGTGACCAGCATGCATGCCCCCCCAATAATGATATGACTGTGAACCTCGCGCTGTGGGGGTGTATGAAACAAAAAATATGCGTGCAATTAGCTGCTTGCTGCAAGAAAAAAGTGCTAGTGCTTTTATAGATGTGGGTCAGTGATTGCAGCGCTGCTAATAATTTAAAGTGTGCTTTAAAACTGATCTGTATTGCTCGAATAAATAAATAAATAAAGTGCTATTAAGATCTAAATCCTGTGCAAATAAGCAATAAAAAACTGTGCAAATATGCAATATAACTGTGCAGATATTACAATGTAAAACTCATAAATAAAACTCATGAGTAAGGTGCAACCAGTGTGCATAATATACAGTCCATAAAACAGTCCTTTGGTAAAAAACAGGAGCTTGATGTTTATTTCTTGTTGCTTTGGGGTCTCCCCCTTTGGGTATCTACTTACCACGAGGTGGTTGATTTGAAGCAAAATGAGCTGATGTTCCTATGGCTCCTGTAGGGCTGGTTATGCTGTGAGCTGGAAGCGATCCTTTTCCTAGGTGAAGTAATCCCGATTGTCCTCATGGAAATAAAATGCTCAACATAGTGAGGACCGTTAAAAATATACTTTATTCCATAAAACAGACAAAGGGATACTCACAAACATATATTAGTATAGCGCCTATAACATATTCCTAATCACGGTGCGGTGGTGAGCTGCTCCTCAGTGTTTGCTACCCCGACCGGAAGTCAAGTGGCTGCCTCTCGGCCAATGGCTAGACGCGTTTCGCTGTGAACACAGCGTCATCTGTAGCTCGATGACGCTGTGTTCACAGCGAAACGCAGCGAAACAACAGGCTATTGTTTTGAATACAACACAAAATTATTGAGTTATTGTTATTTATGTTTTTATATGTAATTTATGTGATCACCTACCACTGATCTATCACACTGTGGACACAATATAATTTTTAATAAAATCACTGGCTTTGATTTATTTCTAATTTGATTTATTTGCACTAGCAATTTTAAGTGGGTAATTATTAAAAAGGATAAACCCATCGAGGGGTTTGACCACCCATCACATGAGCACTTTATAAAAAACCACTATTTATTTATTTATTCTGTCTGGCACGTCAGCACTTTGAAGGTAGCGCCGTTTTCAACCTTTTTTACACCTCTTTCATTCCCTCCAATGCAGAGATCAGTGTGCGTGCCCCCTTACTTACCTGGAGCAGCAGCGGCGGCGGGCGGCTTCTCAGTCTCTCGGCGTCGGCTTCCCCTTGGTCCCGGTGGCGCGTCTCCTCCAGTCCTCCCGCCTCCTCCTCGGCCAATGGCATGGGCTTTGCCTTGCGGCCAATCAGGAAGCGCGTATTGGACGCACTTCCTAATTGGCCAGGAGGAGGATCGGTGTGACAATAGCGAATTTTCATTCGCTATTGTCACACAATGGGTGGGCTCGGGACGCACTGCTCTGTGCCCCGGGTCCACCCTTTGCATCGCCCTATTAGAGTCTCTGGCTCTAATCAGGTGATGCCAAAAAAAAATTGGATTTTTTGTACCCGAACACGGACACGGACACTTTACTGTATGTTCGGGTAAAAATCCGTGTTCGGTCGTTTTATTTCCGGGTTTTGCATGCTTTGGCGCTCTTTTCATGGCGGGCTTTCAACAGCCAATCAACAATCGTTTAACTGCTGTGCCTTAAGCCATCCCAGCCATGCCTGCAAATGTCTCAGTAGCTGTGATTGGCCGTCTGAAGCATGTGACCAAGACTTTATAAGTTCCAGGCAGCCGCAGCGTCTTCATTCTGCTGCTTAGATCAGGGACAGAGCACACATCAACGTGCTGGCTGCTGATTAGGGAAAGACAGGCAGGAAAAAAACATTTGTGTCCGGATAGAATTGAGGGACAGGTCGGAGTGTTTAGGCAGGGCGAGTTGTAGGCATTTTAGGGATAGAGTCTGCTGAATTATAGGGTCAGTGTCTTCTACAAAGTACAATCGATATTGCTGTGTGGGGGGTGGGGTGACTCTGCACTCAATCCTGATCTACGATCTCTTCTCAATCCTGTTAGGGAGAGGCTGCTGCTGCTGAATTTTAGGGAAACTGTGTTCTACAAACTACAATCGATATTGCTGTGTGGTGTGGGATAGGAGATAGGCAGGTGTCAATGATCCACATCCATTTTTCTGTGTGTGAGCTGCAGTGAACACAATCTTTTTGGGCTGCAGTGAACACAATCTTTTTGGGGTGCAGTGAACAACGTCCTTTTTGGGGTGCAGTGAACAAAATCCTTTTTGGGGTGCAGTGAACAACATCCTTTTTGGGGTGCAGTGAACAACATCCTTTTTGGGGTGCAGTGAACACAATCTTTTTGGGGTGCAGTGAACACAATCTTTTTGGGGTGCAGTGAACAAAATCCTTTGTGGGGTGCAGTGAACAAAATCCTTTGTGGGGTGCAGTGAACACAATCTTTTTGGGGTGCAGTGAACACAATCTTTTTGGGGTGCAGTGAACACAATCTTTGTGGGGTGCAGTGAACAAAATCTTTGTGGGGTGCAGTGAACACAATCTTTTTGGGGTGCAGTGAACACAATCTTTTTGGGGTGCAGTGAACAAAATCCTTTGTGGGGTGCAGTGAACACAATCTTTTTTGGGGTGCAGTGAACACAATCTTTTTTGGGGTGCAGTGAACACAATCCTTTTTGGGGTGCAGTGAACACAATCTTTGTGGGGTACAGGGAACACAATCTTTGTGGGGTGCAGTGAACACAATCTTTGGGGGGTACAGTGAACACAATCTTTTTGGGGTGCAGTGAACAAAATCCTTTTTGAGGTGCAGTGAACACAATCTTTGTGGGGTGCAGTGAACACAATCTTTGTGGGGTACAGTGAACACAATCTCATACTTCTGCCTGTTCCATACTCCTCCTCCTACTGCTCAACCATCCTTTTAGGGGTACAAACAATAGTAATTGGGGCCTAGTGTGGTGGTGTACGTGTGAGATACATACACTTTCTTTTTGATCATATTTTCTATTCCGCTATTCAATTAAATCCTTTGGGGATCAATTAAATTGCGTGATAGTCTGTGTCGGTACGTGTGAGATCCACCTTTCCAAGTTTTTGAGGTTCATCTCATACTTCTGAAGATTTGAGGGTGCTGTCTGTTCCATACTCCTCCTACTCCTCATCCATCCTTTTAGGGGTAGAAACAATAGTAATTGGGGCCTAGTGTGGTTTTGTACGTGCGAGATACATACACTTTTTTGGATCATATTTCCTATTCCGCTATTCAATAAAAACCTTTCTAGGGCAAGATCTTAAATTACAGAAATATGAGGAGACCGTCAAATAAGGGCCGTGGCCTGGGTCGTGGTGCTGCTGGTAGAGCTCCTGTTGCAAGGAGAGGATGTGGTCGATCTGTGACTAGGGATGATCGAACGGTTCGGGTCGACCATCGGTTCGGCCCGAACATTGGGTGTTCGAGGTTCGGCCGAATTTAGAACTTTTTGCCCAAAAAGTTCGGAATTCTGCAACCAGAACCGCCCAAAATGCAATGCTTCAGGAAATGGGCTTTAAAAGCCCGTGATTGGACCAGAACCATTAGCAAAAGCCAATTGAGGGGGCAGGAGAATGCTAGGAATGTGATTGGAGTGACTAGGGGGTCCCTAGACCAATCATTAGTGAATACGCCTCCCAGTATATAAGATCGCCCCTGCCATATTCCTAGCATTGTTATACTGGACATGGAAGAGAGTGGAAGCAGTTCTGTTAATTTTACTTTAAAAGTGTCATTTAGCTATTTTTAGTGTGAGGAAAGGGATATCTAGTGTAGTTAGAGTGCTCCTTTACACTTAAGTTAGCTTCAAAAATTTAGTTTGTGTAGGGAAAGTGTTAAGTGTAAGGGGACCATAGTGTAGTGTAGGGTTAACTGGCAGTGACTGCTATGGCAGGGTGACAAAACCCTTCCATAGCAGGGTGACCGCTATAGAGAAATGATCATTTCTCTGAATTGCTTCGGCACACCCATATGGCTTCTCACCAGCCAAGCATTTTTATGCTGCAGGGGCTGCCACTGCCAGTGCTTTTTTGAGGACATGTTTGATGTCAGACATGACATCTGAACATGTGTATAGGGGGTATATATACACATATATGTCTGAATATATACCCCTAGACATATATAGGTGTGATAGTAGCAGAAATAAATGCTTGCGCTAATGAAATCATTTACAGTAATATATTTCTGCTACTATCACACCTATATATGTCTAGGGGTATATATTCAGACATATATGTGTATATATACCCCCTATACACAAGTTCATATGTTTTGCCTGCCTCAAAAGAACCCAAAAAAATGCCGAAAAAACGCTAGCGTCAAAAAAAAATGCCCAGGTGTGTTTTTGCTGGCATTTTTTGGGGGGTTTTGGAGGCAGGCAAAACATCTGAACTTGTGTATAGTGGTGTATATACACACATCCATATATTTATATACACACCTAGACATATATAGGTGTGATAGTAGCAGAAATATATGCTTGCGCTAATGAAATCATTTACAGTAATATATTTCTGTTACTATCACACCTATATATGTCTAGGTGTGTATATAAATATATGTATGTGTGTATATATACCACTATACACAAGTTCAGATGTTTTGCCTGCCTCAAAAGAACCCAAAAAAATGCCAAAAAAACGCTAGCGTCAAAAAAAATGCCCAGGTGTGTTTTTGCTGGCATTTTTTGGGGGGTTTTGGAGGCAGGCAAAACACCTGAACTTGTGCACAGTACCACTATACACAAGTTCAGATGTTTTTCCTGACTGCAAAGAACCCGAAAAAATGCCTGCTTTGAAATCGGCAAGGTGTGAAAACCGAGGAGAGAAGCTAACCCCCTGAGCTGAAAGTTTTCTAATACATACAATCCTTTTTTTTCTGGTTCTGGACATGCTACAGAGCTGAAACTTCACAGGTACACCTTTTAGACCCCCCAGACACAAAATCACACAAAAAAAGTTCTTAAAAATTGTCATTTTTGATAAAAAAGCCAATTATTGAAAAAATTAAAAAAAAAAAGAGATTTTTTGATTTTTACTTTGGATTTAGTATCTGGGGGGTCTAAAAAGTGTACATGTGAAGTTTCAGCTCTGTAGCATGTCCAGAACCATAAAAAAAAGATTGTTTGTATTAGAAAACTTTCAGCTCAGGGGGTTGGCTTCGCTGCTGTAACACCTTGCCGGTTTAATAGAAGGCATTTTTTTGGGTTTTTTGCAGTCAGGAAAAACATCTGAACTTGTGTATAGTGGTACTGTGCACAAGTTCTGATGTTTTGCCTGCCTCCAAAAACCCCCAAAAAATGCCAGCAAAAACACACCTGGGCATTTTTTTTTGACGCTAGCGTTTTTTTTTTGGCATTTTTTGGGGTTCTTTTGAGGCAGGCAAAACATCTGAACTTGTGTATAGTGGTGTATATACACACATACATATATTTATATACACACCTAGACATATATAGGTGTGATAGTAGCAGAAATATATTACTGTAAATGATTTCATTAGCGCAAGCATATATTTCTGCTACTATCACACCTATATATGTCTAAAAATGGCCAGGTGTGTTTTTGCTGGCATTTTTTGGGGGTTTTTGGAGGCAGGCAAAACATCAGAACTTGTGCACAGTACCACTATACACAAGTTCAGATGTTTTTCCTGACTGCAAAGCCGTCAGGAAAAATTCTATTAAACCGGCAAGGTGTTACAGCAGCGAAGCCAACCCCCTGAGCTGAAAGTTTTCTAATACAAACAATCTTTTTTTTTATGGTTCTGGACATGCTACAGAGCTGAAACTTCACATGTACACTTTGTAGACCCCCCAGATACTAAATCCAAAGTAAAAATCAAAAAATCTCTTTTTTTTTTTAAATTTTTTTCAATAATTGGCTTTTTTTTTATCAAAAATGACAATTTTTAAGAACTTTTTTTGTGTGATTTTGTGTCTGGGGGGTCTAAAAGGTGTACCTGTGAAGTTTCAGCTCTGTAGCATGTCTAGAACCAGAAAAAAAAGGATTGTATGTATTAGAAGACTTTCAGCTCAGGGGGTTAGCTTCTCTCCTCGGTTTTCACACCTTGCCGGTTTCAAAGCAGGCATTTTTTTGGGTTCTTTGCAGTCAGGAAAAACATCTGAACTTGTGTATAGTGGTACTGTGCACAAGTTCAGATGTTTTGCCTGCCTCCAAAACCCCCCAAAAGATGCCAGCAAAAACACACCTGGGCATTTTTTTTTTTTGACGCTAGCATTTTTTTGGGTTCTTTTGAGGCAGGCAAAACATCTGAACTTGTGTATAGTGGTATATATACACACATACATATATTTATATACACACCTAGACATATATAGGTGTGATAGTAGCAGAAATATATTACTGTAAATGATTTCATTAGCGCAAGCATATATTTCTGCTACTATCACACCTATATATGTCTAAAAATGGCCAGGTGTGTTTTTGCTGGCATTTTTTGGGGGTTTTTGGAGGCAGGCAAAACATCAGAACTTGTGCACAGTACCACTATACACAAGTTCAGATGTTTTTCCTGACTGCAAAGCCGTCAGGAAAAATTCTATTAAACCGGCAAGGTGTTACAGCAGCGAAGCCAACCCCCTGAGCTGAAAGTTTTCTAATACAAACAATCTTTTTTTTTTATGGTTCTGGACATGCTACAGAGCTGAAACTTCACATGTACACTTTGTAGACCCCCCAGATACTAAATCCAAAGTAAAAATCAAAAAATCTCTTTTTTTTTTTAAATTTTTTTCAATAATTGGCTTTTTTTTATCAAAAATGACAATTTTTAAGAACTTTTTTTGTGTGATTTTGTGTCTGGGGGGTCTAAAAGGTGTACCTGTGAAGTTTCAGCTCTGTAGCATGTCTAGAACCAGAAAAAAAAGGATTGTATGTATTAGAAAACTTTCAGCTCAGGGGGTTAGCTTCTCTCCTCGGTTTTCACACCTTGCCGGTTTCAAAGCAGGCATTTTTTTGGGTTCTTTGCAGTCAGGAAAAACATCTGAACTTGTGTATAGTGGTACTGTGCACAAGTTCAGATGTTTTGCCTGCCTCCAAAACCCCCCAAAAGATGCCAGCAAAAACACACCTGGGCATTTTTTTTTTTTGACGCTAGCATTTTTTTGGGTTCTTTTGAGGCAGGCAAAACATCTGAACTTGTGTATAGTGGTATATATACACACATACATATATTTATATACACACCTAGACATATATAGGTGTGATAGTAGCAGAAATATATTACTGTAAATGATTTCATTAGCGCAAGCATATATTTCTGCTACTATCACACCTATATATGTCTAGGTGTGTATATAAATATATGGATGTGTGTATATACACCACTATACACAAGTTCAGATGTTTTGCCTGCCTCCAAAACGCCCCAAAAAATGCCAGCAAAAACACACCTGTGAATTTTTTTTTTTGACGCTAGCGTTTTTTTGGCATTTTTTTGGGTTCTTTTGAGGCAGGCAAAACATCTGAACATGTGTATAGGGGGTATATATACACATATATGTCTGAATATATACCCCTAGACATATATAGGTGTGATAGTAGCAGAAATATATTACTGTAAATGATTTCATTAGCGCAAGCATTTATTTCTGCTACTATCACACCTATATATGTCTAGGGGTATATATTCAGACATATATGTGTATATATACCCCCTATACACATGTTCAGATGTCATGTCTGACATCAAACATGTCCTCAAAAAAGCACTGGCAGTGGCAGCCCCTGCAGCATAAAAAATGCTTGGCTGGTGAGAAGCCATATGGGTGTGCCGAAGCAATTCAGAGAAATGATCATTTCTCTATAGCGGTCACCCTGCTATGGAAGGGTTTTGTCACCCTGCCATAGCAGTCACTGCCAGTTAACCCTACACTACACTACGGTCCCCTTACACTTAACACTTTCCCT
This sequence comes from Pelophylax lessonae, assembly GCF_965119305.1. Classification (NCBI taxonomy): domain Eukaryota; kingdom Metazoa; phylum Chordata; class Amphibia; order Anura; family Ranidae; genus Pelophylax; species Pelophylax lessonae. Next base: position 250,381,409 of record NC_138772.1, read on the forward strand.
ACAGAAACTAAATTTTTGAAGCTAACTTAAGTGTAAAGGAGCACTCTAGCTACAGTAGATATCCCTTTCCTCACACTAATAAATAAAAATCAAAAAATCTTTTTTTTTTTTTTTTTTTTAATTTTTCAATAATTGGCTTTTTTATCAAAACTTTATCAAAAATTTTTAAGAACTTTTTTTGTGTGATTTTGTGTCTGGGGGGGTCTAAAAGGTGTACCTGTGAAGTTTCAGCTCTGTAGCATGTCCAGAACCAGAAAAAAAGATCATATAGGTGTTAAAGGAGGGTCCCACATCCCTGTTCTACTGAAAAATGATCTTTTTTTTTTTTATGGTTCTGGACATGCTACAGAGCTGAAACTTCACATGTACACTTTTTAGACCCCCCCAGATACTAAATCCAAAGTCAAAATCAAAAAATCTCTCTCTTTTTTTTTTCAATAATTGGCTTTTTTATCAAAAATGACACTTTTTAAGAACTTTTTTTGTGTGATTAATAGTTAATGGGGCATGACCCAGAACCCTAGGCACTTTTTAGGGGCATTTATTGGGTTTTAGGGCTTAAAAATTGTGTTTTTTGATTACCGAAGTTCGGGTCCCATTGATTTCAATGGGGTTCTGAAATCCGAACCGAACTTTTGGGAAATTCGGGTGTTCTGGTCGAACCGAACATTTCAAAAGTTCGATCATCCCTATCTGTGACAGCTACACGCACAAGTGAAACACCTTCCTCAGGTGTGAGTAGGCGACAGAACCTGCATCAGTATTTGGTAGGGCATCATACGCCCCTAGAAGTGATGAGGCCAGAACAAGTGGAGGCGATAGTAGATTGGTTTGCTGCTGACAGTGCCTCCAGTTCCTTCACATTGTCTCCCACCCAGTCTACTGCAGAAAGGTCACAGTTGGCACCTGCAGCCGATGTCCAACCGTCTTTCACCTCACCCCCTTGCAAATCAGGCAAGCAGTCTGAGCCCCAAGCCATACAGCAGTCTCTTCTTCTTTTTGATGACTCTGTCAGCAGGGTTTCCCAGGGCCATCCACCTAGCCCTGCCCCAGAAGTGGAAGAGATTGAGTGCAGCGATGCCCAACCACTTATTTCTCAAGATGAGTACATGCAAGGATCATCGCAGCACGTCTCCGATGATGACGAAACGCAGGTGCCAACTGCTGCGGCGTTCAGCATTGTGGAGACCGACAAGGAGGGCAGGGGTGAAGACTGGGTGGAAGATGATGTGGAGGACGATGAGGTCCTCGACCCCACATGGAATGAACGTCATGCAGGTGACCTGAGTAGTTTGGAGGAAGAGGCGGTGGTCGCACAGAGCCACCAGCACAGCAGAAGAGGGAGCAGGGTGCAGAAGCGGAGCGGCCGTGCCCTAGACACTACGCCCGCTACTGCCCAACGCAGCAAGGGAACGAGCGCACCAAAGTCAGCTCAAAGGAGTTCTCTAGCGTGGAAGTTCTTTAGAAAATGTGCTGATGACAGGACACGAGTGGTTTGCACCCTGTGCAATCAGAGCTTGAAGCGAGGCATAAACCTTCTCAACCTGAGCACAACCTGCATGATCAGGCATCTAAGTGCAAAGCACGAGCTGCAGTGGAGTACACGCCTTCAAAACCAAGAAACGTCTCTGGCTCATCCTGCTTCCTCTTCTGCTGCAGTCTCGGCCGCTCCAGCCACATCTGTAGTGATACCGGCACCTGCCACCCCGCAAACAGACGATCTGTCAGCAACACCACCACCTGGGTCACCAACAACCATCTCCACAATGTCCCGTGGAAGCGTTCAGCTTTCCATCTCCCAAACACTTGAGAGGAAGAGGAAGTACCCCCCTACCCACCCGCGATCCCTGGCCCTGAATGCCAGCATTTCAAAATTATTGGCCTTTGAAATGCTGTCATTCCGTCTGGTGGAGACACACAGTTTTAAAAACCTTATGTCGGTGGCTGTCCCACAGTACGTCGTGCCCAGCCGCCACTACTTTTCCAGGCAAGCCATCCCTTCCCTGCACAACCAAGTGGGGGAAAAAATCAGGTGTGCACTGCGCAACGCCATCTGTGCCAAGGTCCACCTAACTACCGATACGTGGACCAGTAAGCACGGTCAGGGGCGTTATATCTCCCTAACGGCACACTGGGTAAATGCAGTGGCGGATGGGTCTGAGGCGGATAGCAATTTGGCGCATGTCCTTCCACCACCGAGGATTGCAGGGCGCTTCAGTTTGCCTCCTGTTCCTAACTCCTCCTACTCCGCTTCCTCATCCTCTACCGCCTCCTCATCCGGACAGCGTAACACCTTCACCACCAACTTCAGCACGGCCAGGGGTAAACGACAGCAGGCAGTTTTACAACTTGCCTGTTTGGGGGACAAACCACACAACGCGCATGAGTTGTGGAGGAGCATGGAACAGCAGACAAATGAGTGGTTGCTGCCAGCGAGCCTCAAGCCCGGCCTGGTGGTGTGCGATAACGGGCGAAATCTCATAGCAGCTCTGGGCCTAGCCGGTTTGACGCACATCCCTTGCCTGGCTCATGTGCTGAATTTGGTGGTGCAGAGGTTCCTTAAAAACTACCCCGATATGTCAGAGCTGCTGCAGAAAGTGCGGGCCGTTTGTGCGCACTTTCGGCGTTCTCACCCTGCTGCTGCTCGCCTGGCAGCGCTGCAGCGTAACTTCGGCCTTCCCGCTCACCGCCTCATATGTGACGTGCCCACAAGGTGGAACTCCACCTTGCACATGCTGGAAAGACTGTGCGAGCAGCAGCAGGCCATAGTGGAGTTTCAGCTGCAGCACGCACGCGTGAGTCGCTCTGCGGAACAGCACCACTTCACCACCAATAACTGGGCCTCCATGCGAGACCTGTGTGCCTTGTTGCGCTGTTTTGAGTACTCCACCAACATGGCCAGTGCCAATGACGCCGTTGTCAGCTTAACTATCCCACTTCTATGCCTCCTTGAAAAAACAATTCGGGCGATGATGGAAGAGGATGTGGCACAGGATGAGGAGGAGGAAGAGGATGAAGAGGTAACATTTCCAAGGCTTTCAGGGCAGTCATTCGCAAGGGGCTCCGAGGGTGGGTTCCTGCACACACAAACGCCAGGGACACAATTGTCCAGCAGGGGCACAGTTCTGGAGGATGAGGAGGATGGGGAGGAGCTGGAGGAGGAAATGGAACCATGTTCACAGCAGGGTGGCACCCAGGCCAGCTCATGGCCATCACTGGTGCGTGGCTGGGGGGATACAGAGGACACGGACGATACACCTCCCACAGAGGACAGCCTTTCGTTGCCTCTGGGCAGCCTGGCACACATGAGCGATTACATGCTGCAGTGTCTCCACAACGACCGCCGAGTTGCCCACATTCTAACTTGTGCTGATTACTGGGTGGCCACGCTGCTGGATCCCCGTTACAAGGACAACATACCGTCCTTAATTCACTCACTGGAGCGCGATCGCAAGATGCGCGAGTACAAGCGCACGCTGGTAGACGCCATGCTGCTGGCATTCCCATCTGACAGCGGGGCCGCAGTGGAAGCACAAGGCGGAGGAGGAGGTCGCCAACGCAACCAGGGCACCGCCAGCACCTCAGAAGGCAGGGTTAGCATGGCCGAAATGTGGAAAAGCTTTGTCAGCACGCCACAACAAACAGCAGCACCAGCAGCTCAGATGGAACGTCTTAGCAGGAGGCAGCATTTTACCAACATGGTGGAGCAGTATGTGTGCACACGCCTACATGTAGTGAATGAGGGGTCTGCCCCCTTCAACTTCTGGGTCTCCAAATTGGGCACATGGCCTGAGCTTGCCCTTTACGCCTTGGAGGTGCTGGCGTGCCCTGCAGCCAGTGTATTATCTGAACGGGTATTTAGCACGGCTGGGGGCGTTATAACAGACAAGCGCAGCCGCCTGTCCAGAGACAATGTGGACAAGCTCACGTTCATTAAAATGAACCAGGCATGGATCCCACGGGACTTTTCCGTACCTTATGCAGAATAGCAATGGATACCGACCTTACCCACCCATTGTTCCATTTTTGCTCTTTCTCACTCTTTTGGGGTGTACCCTCATTTAAAATTTGTGAAAAGAAGCAGTGTTGGCTACCTCGTCCTCCTCCTCAGGGCCAGATTAACGTAGGGGCTATTGGAGCTGCAGCTCCAGGCCCCTACCTTTTTATATAGGCCCCGGGTTGGCCATATTCACTGTTACCGCTCTTCTGTCACTTGTAAACACAGAAGTCTGGCTTCTATGCTCGCTTCCCCAGGCAGCACCCTCAGAACCTCCCCACACAGCGCGAAGGCCGGACAAGGAGGGACAGTTGCCGATGCATGGATGTGTTTATGGGCTTCAGAGACAGCATCCCATGTTGAATTAGGCATGCATGGCTGCACCCTTCCTCCTCTGGGTGCATGGCAAGGCACGGCCCTTAAGGCCCTTCAAAATCCTCAGCACCAAGCCCATGATGCTCTTAATCCGGCCCTGGTCCTCCTCCACCGCCGCTTCCACCTACACCGCCCATAGGTGTGCGCAGCCTATTGCATTAAGGTGTGCACCCCAAAGTTGAAATACACATGCATGTGTTTGCCAGCAGGGAGAGTAATGTATCGGGGCCATGTACCTGTAGGCAAAGAGAAATAGAGCAGAGCAGGTCCGAGGGAGATCTTTCCCATCTCCTCACTGGCAATGCTATGTGCCCTAGGTGATTAGGGTGTGCCCAGGCACACCCGGCACACCCTGTGCGCATGCCTATGTCACCGCCACATCCACCACCACCTCAACCTCCCTCCTACTCCATATGGGCCTCGTCCTTCAGAGATGAAGAAGAACATTGTTTTATTTTTCTGTTTTTTTTGTTGTTTTAAGTTATTTCCCTATCCACATTTGTTTGCAGAGCACTTGCCATGCTCTTAATTACGTTTTGCTGCCATTTGCAGCACTCTAGCCCTTTCCTTTGGTGTTTTAGAGCCATTTTAGTGCCTTAAAGTTCGGGTCCCCATTGACTTCAATGGGGTTCGGTGTCCGGGAAAAGTTCGGTAAAAGTCCGGGACACGGACTCGGACTTTTTTTTAAAGTTCGGCCGAACCCGTCGAACACGGACATCTAGGTGTCCGCTCAACTCTACTCCCTAACCGACCCTGCTCTCTGGTAGGCAGAGAACATTATAGATTTTCCTGCAGACCTTCTGGTAAGCAGACAGGACTCAAAACTATACTTTCATTCTAGCACCTACCCAGGAGGGTGCTAAATACAGTAGCATGAAAATAGGGATAATGCATTTGAGAGGATGGAAAGAATGCGTCAGACTAAAGAGAGAAAGTTGTGATGGTAAGGGAAAAGAACTTCCTCCGGGCAGGGGACAGGGGGCATGGGGTTGGTGCCGACAGGAAGGGTTTGAAACTGATCCCTTTATACGGTCCAGAAAATCTAGTAGTCTATATGTCCACTTGGTTTCTATTTGCATTAGTTTTCTATCTATATCCCCCCCCCCCCCCGTTCATGTATAGGAATGTGTTCTAATGCATAAAAAACAATGGATTTCAAATCAAAACTTTAATGAAGGCCAACATGCCTACTAATAGGGGTCTCCAGCTTTTTCTTAGAGATCAGGGAAACATTGTCCCTGATTTTCTTTAAAAATGGGGGCTTGGTCTTATCAAAAAGGCCTTACACTTGCACTTCATGATGTAGAATACACCCATTGTCTGACATGTTGTCCTGTGTCTAGGTACCCATAATGTATTAATTCTAAAAACAACCGCACTAAAACCCCCGAAAAGTAGTATAAAGCTGCAGCTAGAAGTTGGAAAGACCTAGATAAATTAGAGTATAGCTGCGCTAAATTTGATGAAAGGTGTATAAATGTGTAAATAATTAAAAAATATATCAAATATTATACAGTGAAGTACTCCAATAACAGAGTGGAATAACACAACATATGTGCACAACTATAGTGACAAAAATACAAACATGCAGCTCACTCTAAAGGCCAAATATAGCAACAATGTGACTTAATATAATGAGATTCACAGTAAAAAGAAAAAGAAAATAATGTATTAATGTATAAATGCAAAAATTTAACAATAAAGGACCCAAAAAAATGAATAGTAAAGGACCCAAGAAAAACTTAAATCAATAAAGTTTAAAAATCCTAAAATTTAAAGTGAAATAACAGTGTGGAAAAAGTTGTATAGTCCTCCACCACAACAATATTGTATGTGTTCCTCCGCGGTGCCTCCGTTAACAGGACACGCCAATGCGCTTACCAGATGATGGTAAAGAATGCACCATTCAACTCGATCCCAAATGGGTCCAGGTAGGGAAGCCAATGAGATGTAGGATAGCTGCGAATCGGCACTGAGTGGAAGTGAAGCCTTAAATGGTACTCAAGCAATGAGGAACATAAGTAGCATCCACCGCAGGGTCAACATATAAAAAATGCAAAAGCTCCCATGGTGAAGTATGTAAAGGCAATATTTTAATGATAAAAGAAAGTAAATAAAGTAAAAAGAAAGTAAATGTTAATGTGAGTTTTTTACTTTCTTTTATCATTAAAGTATTAAAGTTTTGTACACATACACACACACATATGTTTATGAAGCACTTTATGTTGCGTGGAATTTACATTAATTTCTTGGGATCTTATACACTTTAGAGAGGGTGCTCTATATAGTATCGTTGTTGGAAGGCTTGAAACATAACACTTACAATTTGAAATTCACATACAATTTCTACCAGGAAAGGATCCCTTTCCTAGATGTGGAGTTATTCATCAATGAAACAGGTGTTCTTTGCTCCATTTTGTACAGAAAACCATCAGCTGGTAACAGTGTTACATGTTACGAGTTCACACCCTGAGCCCCCAATAAGAAGCATTCCTTAAAGTCAGTTTTTGGGAATCAGATGCAATTGTACCACAGATATGGACTTTCAGGAAGAGGCCAAGGCCCTACCTGAATGGCTATTACTGAGAGTTTACAGTAAAACTGGTCTCAAAAAAGCTTTCATCAAAGTCAGAGCTTAGGTCTTCTTTTATATATAAGCCCAAAAGGACAACATGAACCACGTTTTCCAGGATTATCACTCGATACAACAGACAGCACCGAAAAGTCAGGGCTATATATATAACAAATACTGATACCTGTGGACTGTGGATCAAGAAATCCAAAAGTACATTAAACTATACTCAGATATAACGTATAGATGCTCTAAATCAGTTAGAGACAATTTGGTAACAAGACACCATTCGACTGAAATTCATATAAGGACACATGCAGTAGGTTCATTCCCCATGTGGAAGATGTAACCACTGCTCTTAAATGTAATACTAAAAGGAGAGGAGCAGCACACAAGAGGGTTTCCATTCCCACCAGATTGCCATCACATCTAATTAATGCAAATGCTGTATGTTTGGTGCACTTGAGCACCCAATACATGTGAGTACATTACCACTTTTTTTTTAAAGAAATAAATATTGTTTGAAAGATATAAGTACTATTGTGGCCCCCCTATTTCTTTCATGTGATCTCACATGGTAAAATGAGGGACATCTACTAAGGAGAAATACTCCCCTGAAAGGCCGTTACACCACCAGCTCCGTGAAGGGCGACCCTGAGAGGGTTATTTGCGCTGTGGGACCTTGCGTAGCGGTTTGGTCACAGGAGTGGAGGTGAGAACCCAGGCACACAGGGTGTTGTGATGGAGGTCACTACAGAAGTTATTAGTGGAAGCACGGTTTTAATGGACTATTTGTAGAATAGTATCCAGCACTGGAATTTGGCACCTGGCACTTTTTTCACAATTTATTTGGATCACTCTGTATATTTGGACAATTCACTTAGATTCATCAGTTTTACAATATTTTAAAAGCACTGTTGATTATATTGACACGTTATGCACTTTATATCTGAAGATTGATTTTTTTATCACTGATGGACAACGCACTTTACTATTTGTTTATTTTTAACCATAACAAGATCGAATGCACTTTATATATGAAATCTTAATTTATACTTATTGATTATTTATTTTTGTACACATACACACACATATGTTTATGAAGCACTTTATGTTGCGCGGCATTTACATTTAATCTTTCATTTGATCCTGCCCAATTTACAGTGCCTTGCGAAAGTATTCGGCCCCCTTGAACTGTGCGACCTTTTGCCACATTTCAGGCTTCAAACATAAAGATATAAAACTGTAATTTTTTGTGAAGAATCAACAACAAGTGGGACACAATCATGAAGTGGAACAAAATTTATTGGATATTTCAAACTTTGTTAACAAATAAAAAACTGAAAAATTGGGCGTGCAAAATTATTCAGCCCCTTTACTTTCAGTGCAGCAAACTCTCTCCAGAAGTTCAGTGAGGATCTCTGTATGATCCAATGTTGACCAAAATGACTAATGATGATAAATAGAATCCACCTGTGTGTAATCAAGTCTCTGTATAAATGCACCTGCACTGTGATAGTCTCAGAGGTCCGTTTAAAGCGCAGAGAGCATCATGAAGAACAAGGAACACACCAGGCAGGTCCGAGATACTGTTGTGGAGAAGTTTAAAGCTGGATTTGGATACAAAAAGATTTCCCAAGCTTTAAACATCCCAAGGAGCACTGTGCAAGCGATAATATTGAAATGGAAGGAGTATCGGACCACTGCAAATCTACGAAGACCTGGCCGTCCCTCTAAACTTTCAGCTCATACAAGGAGAAGACTGATCAGAGATGCAGCCAAGAGGCCCATGATCACTCTGGATGAACTGCAGAGATCTACAGCTGAGGTGGGAGACTCTGTCCATAGGACAACAATCAGTCGTATACTGCACAAATCTGGCCTTTATTGAAGAGTGGCAAGAAGAAAGCCATTTCTTAAAGATATCCATAAAAAGTGTAGTTTAAAGTTTGCCACAAGCCACTTGGGAGACACACCAAACATGTGGAAGAAGGTGCTCTGGTCAGATGAAACCAAAATCGAACTTTTTGGCAAAACGTTATGTTTGGCGTAAAAGCAACACAGCTCATCACCCTGAACACACCATCCCCACTGTCAAACGTGGTGGCAGCATCATGGTTTGGGTCTGCTTTTCTTCAGCAGGGACAGGGAAGATGGTTAAAATTGATGGGAAGATGGATGGAGCCAAATACAAGACCATTCTGGAAGAAAACCTGATGTAGTCTGCAAAAGATCTGAGACCGGGACGGAGATTTGTCTTCCAACAAGACATGATTCAAAACATAAAGCAAAATCTACAATGGAATGGTTCAAAAATAAACATATACAGGTGTTAGAATGGCCAAGTCAAAGTCCAGACCTGAATCCAATCGAGAATCCGTGGAAAGAACTGAAAACTGCTTTTCACAAACGCTCTCCATCCAACCTCACTGAGCTCGAGCTGTTTTGCAAGGAGGAATGGGCAAAACTTTCAGTCTCTCGATGTGCAAAACTGTTAGAGACATACCCCAAGCGACTTACAGCTGTAATCTCAGCAAAAGGTGGCCCTACAAAGTATAACTTAAGGGGGCTGAATAATTTTGCACACCCAATTTTTCAGTTTTTTATTTGTTAAAGTTTGAAATATCCAATAAATTTCGTTCCACTTCATGATTGTGTCCCACTTGTTGTTGGTTCTTTGTTCTGTTCTCACTACACGTATGCCCCAGGCGTGTGCAGCTCAACATACAGCTAAACCTTTAATCCTGCAATAACCAATCCTTTTGTAACTTAAGGCTTTATTCCAGAGATAGAATAGTGGTCACATGAACAGGTTACAAGTCAGAATGGATATGCGAATAGGATTGTGAATATGCTTCAGAGAGGGGTTCAGGAATCTTCCCACAGGAACCTCAGATGCTGTCTGGCTGTGTCACAAGGTGATCTAAAATGGAGATTCTCCTCAGAGAGGGGTGGAACTAATATCCAGCAATAGAGTACAGCAATAGAGTACAGGAAGTACCATAAAGTACTGTCTAACAGTCTATGTCACAGTGGCATCTTGTGGACAAGATTGGTATTACAAGTTCCAATAGAATTAATTATTTCCTTATGCTGGAGGCATTACATTCTTCACAAAAAATTACAGTTTTAGATCTTTATGTTTGAAGGCTGAAATGTGGCAAAAGGTCGCAAAGTTCAAGGGGGCCGAATACTTTCGCAAGGCACTGTATAAAGATATCATCTATATAGCGATACAATGATATTTTGTCTATTTCATTGGTCCGCTTTTCATCAGAAAAAGTTCACGCTCCCACCCCCCCCCCCCGATACAGTTTTGCTTATGATGAAGCACACCTTTCTCCCATGGCAACACCCTGCATGGGTAGTGGGAGTGTTTGAGCATGAAAATATTATGTGTAAGAATAAAGTCTGATACCTGGATAATGAACTCATTATAGTTCCAGGACTGTTGGCCTCACTTGCCCAACAGTTGCCGGATAACCTGTACACCACGTGCATAGGGAATGGAATTATAGAGAGCTTCTATATTGATGGCTACTAGCCAAGCTTCCTTTGCAACCTGCAATCCATCTATTGTTTTCAACAGCTCTACGGTGTCCCTGACATATGAGAACAGTGCTTTCACATGCGGATAAAGATAATCATCCACTAATCGACTGGCATTTTCCATGAGTGAGTTTGACCTTTGGCAGGGCGTAGAACATTGGGGGCCTTGGGCTAGGGTTGTCCAAGAACTTCAACCTATTGGTATTAATTAAGCCCTGCTGAAAGGTTTGCATTAAGATGTTCTTAAATGTCACTGCACTGTTTTATAAAGAAAGCTGTTACTGGTCTATACCATTGCTTGTTACGAATAATCTCATAGCACATTTTTTCATAGCCTATTCTTTTCATACCCACTAGGTTGCTTGCCACCCTTATCTGAGGGTTTGATAACAATAGGTCTATTGATTTGTAAGGATTTTATACATGGAGGTTCTGATTTCCATTTGTGGCTCTAGTTACCTGGATCACGAAGGACCAAATGTTGGGAATGCCCTGTATGACAGGGAAGGATTTAGATATAGGATGGTAAAACATGGGTGGGGCAAAGCCAAAATCGCCAGGTGGGCATGGGTGGGGCAAAGCCAAAATCGCCAGGTGGGGGGGATTTTTCCTGAGTATCTCCTTCGCCAGGCTCATCCTCAGAATTGCCTTCCCCCCAGAGATCCATGAGGTCCTGCTGGAGGGCCATTAGATCTTCCATAGTGGTATTTTCTAACAGGCAATTATCAAAAGTGGGGGTTTCTATGTCATTGGAGCTTTTGTTATATAGGACCTTATACATGAGGCACCTAGCAAATAGTGGCAAATCGTTTGCTAACTCAAATTGATCTGGCATCTGATCCGGACAGAAAGTAAGACTGAGTATCAAAACCTTGGTCTCACTTTTTGACAAGAGATAGGACAACTGGTTGATAATACCATATAGTTCCCGACCCTCCTCCACTTAAAGGTTGGGCCATTCTACTTTGGGGGTTGGGCAGGCTGTTTCAAGGATGTCTGTGTAATGAACGGTGCTTTTTTGGATTCCGTATTAGTAGCTGAACTAAATATTGGTGCTGTGCACAAGTCCAGTTGAGAGGCAGAGGCAATGCTGTTGGGTTCATAAGCTTTCTGGAAACTTTGTGTCCCAAGTTGTGCAGGTGCAGTAATGTGCATTAATACTGAGGAAGGTGCACTTGATACGTTACTGTGTGAACTATTAGTAGTGGGGGTACCGGGTGCTATGTGATTATACATAAGATTTGTACGTATTTGTAGGGTGCCTAGATGAAGTGTTCTCCCCGTCGTTCTTCCTTTTCTTAGATGCATTTATGGAACCATCCGGAAATAGACCTATTTGGGGAAAAGATACTGAAGACAAAGAAGACATGTCAGATTCAGTGCCATCATGGTTAGCTACAGTTAATTTGAAATTAAAGTTACCCCTGTGATAGTAAAAACCCTCCTGGGACCATTTACAGTAAAACCTTGGATTGCGAGCATACTGTAATTTGTTCCAGAAACATGCTTGTAATCCAACGCACTCGTATATCAAAGTGAATTTCCCCATAAGAAATAATGAGACTGAGATGATTCGTTCCACAACCATTTATTCATAAGTCCTTCAGTTTACAGTCCATACTGTATAAAAAGATAATAGCAATGTAATGGGTTGTGTAACCATGAAATGTCCATCCTCAAATGGCAGCCTCCACAAGGGGATTAGAAGCAAAATCCAGCAGGAGCTACAGAGTATAAAATAGAAGAGAGGCACCCCTAAGTGTAGCAATATGGTTACATTTAATGAAGGTACAGCATTTAGCAACTTACATAGTTGATGATTAAAACAGGCACATTGATTTCCGGTTACGGCACCAGATGATAGGCTGGTGCTGCAGCAGCTCCGGACACTTCAATATATAAAGCCCGTTCACAGAGACTCCTGGCCGACAACCACTCCCACAGTGCCCCTGCTAACACCCGGTGGTCATTCCGCATGGAACGGTTCGTTATTCACAGCCACTCGATGCAGGGAGAGGCCACGCCGGCTCCCTATCTTCCCACCACGCAGGAAGGTAACATGGCCGCCATCATGCAGACACCGCCTGTGACAGACACGGCCCTCCCTCCCTCTTCACAGGACCTGCTCGCCTCTCCACAGGAAGAGCAGTATGCTTGTATAGCTCAGGCCATGGCTGCCCTTTTATCTCCTACCATCACATCTGCAGTGGAAAGGGTCAAGGCTGGCATTTCACAGCTTCGCAGGGAGCTGGGAGAGCAGTTTAAAAGACTCTCTGAATTGGAGCACCATCTCTCTGACATAGAAAACAAAGTGCAATCAGCTCATGTGAGCAACCAGAGAAATAAACAGACCCAGCAGTATATCTTGGACAAGCTAGAGGATCTTGAGAATCGATCCCGCCGCAACAACTTGCGCATTATTGGGGTCCCTGAATCGGCCAACACCTCCTCTTTGGTGGATCTCTGTTCCACACGTATACCCCAGGCCTTGGGGATTTCTTCACCATGCACGGTCGAGAGGGCCTTTCGTTTGGGCCCCCCTCTAATGAACGCTGCACACCCCGTCCCATCATTGTACGCTACTTGAATTATGCTAACAGGGGGACTATCCTTAAATCCTTCTGCAATGCTAAATCTCTGCAACTGGATGGGCACAAGCTACTGCTCTTTGCGGATTACTCTCAGAAGTCGCAAGACGACGCAAGCTTTATCAGAAAGCCATTAAGTTCACCCTGGCCGTTTTACAACTTCTTCTGGTGAATCTAAATCTTTCTCCCACCCTGATGAAGCCGCAAATTACCTCCAGGCGTACATGCACCTTCCTATGGGCACTCAACCTTCTCCTGCTTCCTTCCTCTCTCCGGGCAACAGGGATCTGCTGAGTCCAAGAAAAGACTCCCCAAAGAGGCCCCGCTACTCCAACAAATCTCGCCATGACAAACAACATTAGCACTTGGCTAGTGGGTCTCCTATGACGTACCCCCCCGTAGACCTCTCAAACCTCTTATACACGCCATGCCGCCATGCTCTACTCAGCCTGGGTCTTCCACCCTCAGATTTGTTTATCCCACCGCTAGTGGGGATATCCCATGGCTGTTCTCGCTCAGGCCCTTTCACTATGATTGAATGTTTTTATGCTTGTATTGTACTATTATGCAATTTAATGTTTTTTTTTTCTCCTAATCTTGTAGCCCTACCGGAGACCAGTCTGGATTCTTTTTTTGGAAGTCGCGTAGAACCAGCGGGCTCCATTCTCTCTACATACCCCCTCTACTCTCCGGGGTCATGACTACTTCCTAGGCTTGCGAGCCCCAAGTGCTGCTTCTCCGGTAACGCTGCAAAGTGAGGTATGTTTCTCATCAGGAAAAATGCGAAGTCCCCACGTATGTTGATTTGTTTTGACTTCCTCCCTATTGTCTTTTTTTTGTTGTTCTGGGTTGACAACTTTTCTACTCTCCCCCTTTCAGGAGGCATGCACCCCCCAGGTTCCTACTCCCCTTTTATATGCAAGTACAGAGGCGTACCTCCCTCCCCCTCTTCACACGCCACTACTGTTTCACCTTATACCCCCCCTGACCAAACACCCTTAGTATGAAAATTGTTTCATGGAATGTGAAAGGGCTGAGATCCCCCCCACAAGCGCATGGCTATGCTCCGCTATTTAAAAAGGTTGCGCACAGATATTGCTCTGCTCCAGGAAACCCACCTCGTCACATCAGATTTTGTTAGGCTGCACAAACTATGGGTGGGCCAGGTACATGGGTCCGCATCGGTCAAGGGTTTAAAGCAGGCGTGATGATCTTCCTTCACAAGAACCTCCCTTGCGATGTGCTCTCGGTTGAAACTGATCACGAGGGCCGTCTTGTCACCCTTCAACGTATAATTCGTTAGATTGAATTGGCCATCTCCAACATCTATGCCCCCAACCCCCCTCCCCCAAATCCTTTTTCCAGTCCCCCACAGCTAGGCTGGCTTCCTATATCCACCTTCCTATTGTAGTCGGTGGTGACTTTAATTCAATGATGCACCCCATGGAGGATAAATCCAGTGGTAGACACCCTCTCACTCCTCCCAGACACCTAAATACCCCTCTGTCTGACTTTGCTTCGCCCTACGGCTGACTGATATCTGGAGACTGGAAAACCCTCTGAGCAAAGAATATACGTTTTTCTCATCTCCTCATGGTAGCCTCTCAAGAACTGATTATCTCTTTTGTAAACAGCTCTTTCTAAAGCACTCCAACTCATCCTACATTAGAGATCATGCCCCGATCTCCCATTAATTTTACTGACCCTACAGGTCCCGAAACAGGGAAATCCTGGAAGTTCCCGTCCTACCTTGTGGGTAACCAGGAATTTTTACAGCTGATCAAGGACTCTTGGGCAGCCTTCCTGGAGACTAATGCAGTCCATACTGATAATCAAAAAGTGAAAAGCAAAAATATTGCGCTGGTACACCAAACAACTGACAAGAAAATTGTAAATAACAAAATGTGGAAAAAGTGCAGTGCTAATAAATACTAGCAATATAAACGTGTGTGTGTGTGTGTGTGTATATATGTGTGTGTATATATATATATATATATATATATATATATATATATATATATATATATATATATATATATATATATATAAACCAAGAAAGGTAAATACAAATAAATTGCAAAATAAATAAAAGTGAACATCAAATCAGCAGTCCCATATGTGAAGTGAAAAAAACAGTCCACAACGGTGATAATTGAAGTGCTCACTGGATCCCAACACCAACAAGATAAAGAGATATAATGTGCTCACCAGAACGATAGGACTCAAAATGCCATATAGCATATGAGTCAAATCAGCTTGTTGTGCAATGGATGGATAATCCAAAGGGATGACCAAGGTCACTGATGTTGAGGTGAAGAGGTGACAGCAGATATGAACCATCACACCAGAGAGACTCTCACTCCGTCAAATGTCCAGAAATGAACCAAAAAACAAGGGAGCACAAAATAGTGTTAACACTGCTAAAATTTTAATTAAATAAAAATACACCAAATTGCATTTACAAACATCTCGTGGTAAAGAGCGTATACAGATGCAAAGGTAGGCTGTCAGCAGCGTGGCCTTGCCGCGTTTCAGCATAAATGCTTTTTTCAAAAGGTAGTGCCAGCCGAACACCCACAAAAGCCACTTATTTATAATCTAAGTAGTAATAGGTCACCCAATGAGAAGATGCCTACTGTGCAGACAAACCGAGCCAAAAATGGCATCGGCTTGCACTCCAAGCCTTGTTTTCAATGTGGCTATGGAGCGCAACATCACTTCCGGGGTAAACAGGAAGTGCATTCCTATGCGTAAGTAACCACATTCCAAGCCTCATGTTCAAATAAACCAGAGGCACAGCATCACTTCTGGGATAAACAGGAAGCAGCGTCATATGAGGAAGTGAAGCCGTGCCATACAGAGCAAACAGGATGTGACAACGCAGAGAGAGCACCAATTCAATCGGGGGACAGAGCCAAAAATACTGTATAGAGGGCAAATGCAATGCAAATATAAATTGAACAATATACCAGCATTTAAATAGACAGAAATATACTAAATAAATAATATATCATGAAAAAGATAAAATGCAATGGCAAGAATATATAAATGCCATAAAATATAAAAACAGTAAAAATATTTTAAAAGCAATATGAAAAATATAAAAATGCCAATTCATTATGAGAAAGAGGATAAAATATATTGTAAAAAAGGAGATGGTGTGTATAGAACAAGCAAATAGAGGGGACAGTAAAATAATCAATTTAAGATGTATTAATAAAATACTGATAATCCCCAGCTCTTCTGGAAGACGGGAAAAGCAGTGCTACGGGGAAAGATAACTGCTTTAACTGTGGCCCACAAAAGGAAAGCCAATTCACACTATCTCAATGCTAGTGGAAACCTCCGTGCTGCCCAAGCTTGCCTTTCCCAAAATAATTCCTCAGGCAACAGACAGGGCTGGGTTGAGGCGAAAGCCTCCTTTGATAGATGGGCTGAAGTCAGGGAAAGCTTCCACCAATCGATTTCTGACTTGCGCCTCCACAAATTTGGGAATAAGACTGGGAAAATTTTAGCTCATATGTGCAAGGGACCCCATTCACCTACCCATATTACAGATCTTGAAAACTCACAAGGCGACCTGCTGAGGAATCCCAAAGACATTAACACGTCGCTAATGCGTTTCTTTGCCTACCTATATGGTCCAGACCCTATTGATGAAGGAGCTGCCAAGGTCTTCCTGGGCGGGGTTTAGCTTCCCAACCTGGACTCCTCCATGCTATCTCACTTAAAGGCCCCCCTTACAATCTCAGAAGTACAAGCGGTGATAGCCTCACTGTCACCTGGGAAAGCCCCAGGCCCTGATGGCTACACCTCAGACTTTTCCAAGCTCGTGTCAGAAATGTTAGCCCCTGGTCTTTCAACAGATTCTAGACGGCGGCAAGTATCTCCCCTCGGGTTTACAGGGTTACAAACTCGGGTTACACACTGACCAGAGGGGCGGATGATGGATCTGCCTCAGACCTTACCCACTGGGTAGTGAAGCTGTGAATTAAACTGGCTGTGGGGAAGGACCTGCTCCGCCCCACGCATGCGTCATGATGACTTATCACATCGCTGGGGGTAAAGGGGGCTATAAAAGAGCCCAGATGCAAGGAGATATGATACCAGAGTCCCAGGGAGCCTACCTTTGCCACACAAGTGACTGCAGGTCTGTAATCTATGGCAGTAATGTCAAATGTATTGGAAAAAACGTTCCTTTTGATTTGGTCTGTCTGTAAGCTGGAGCAGATATGCTTAGTTGATGGTGTGTGCACTTCCTCTCCTATACAGGTTCGGAGTGGCCATGGATCACCAGCTTAGTGCTTGATCAGTGATTGGCAGATATGTGTGTGCTTTGTGGCAAATATCAGGTATACAGTATGTTCTGGGCAATCTTTCCTAAGTCCCCAATTTCTTATGTAATGATTCGCGAACCTCAATCGGGCTCAAAATAGATTTCTGCTGCTGGATTTGATTAGATAATTAGAGTGCATGCACGAGGCGATCACACTGACACAACGTTATTCAGGTAAATGATACTTCCTGTTTATTTCTAATGTACAGTGAGTTAAATAGTTAGTAGGCGGTGTCATATGTTAGTACGTCATAAGCATAATATTAGCATACTACTGATTATTTGCAGCTTTCTGATTAGTTATGTCCATTATAAGGAAGTCCCCTTCGAGTTTATGTAGGTTATCTTTCTTTGAAAACTCTGTGCCAAAAGCGCCATCTTTCCCAAACATTCCATTGTTGATGGAGGGGGTATCCAGTAACGGCCATTTTGAGTAAGGAGTACATAGAAAACAAACATATTTGCATGTACAGAGAAGCAGACATAGAAAAATAGACATTTTGCTTAATTCACAAGTGTTCATTACATTTCTTCAGTCCCCCCTAAAATGGCTAATTTCTTCTGTCCCTCATACTAAGGTGCCTACTCACCTGGCCCATACTCCTCCGGAACTTTTTTGGGGTATCTGTATATAGAGAAGAGCAGTAACTAGTTCTCTACCCCCCCTCGATACAGCCTGGAGAGGGCAGTCAGGTGCTATCTATCCCTACAACCCTATAGAACTGTGAAATTATAAACAGGGAGTGACTGTAGAGGGGTGAAGGGTTTGTCCTCTTCCATCATAAGGCAGTCTTCTTCTTCTTGGTGGAGAAATGAAGGTGTGCTGTTGTCTACAGCTTTGCTCATTAGTTACGTTACAAATGGTAGAATACAGCATACAATCAGGGCTAATTGGATTACTAGGATAAGGATTATTATTACTGTTACTCCTACCTGGGTGAGCACCTTCTGCCACCCACTCATCCAGTAAAAATATTGATCCCAAGGGTCTGTAATACCGGAGTTCTTCTTCAACTCAAACGACAGATCTTCCAATTTCTTTATAGCTAGAGTAACCTTACCATTTGGACCAGTGTTGCCAGGAATGTACTGTATGTGCAACAGGTTCCCATTTTCTATCATTTTACAGACCCCTCCTTTCTCAGTGAACACCATGTTGAAGGCTATCCGGTTCTGGAATGTCATATAGGAAGTGGGGGCAAACTAGTTGGCAATTCCCTGGAGGGCATCCCTGGTATATTTCACGAATCTCTGTCGGTTATAATATATGTAGTTAATCCAATCTACATTCTTGTTGACAGTTATTATGGGGAGCAAAGACTCAAAACCAGCTTTTACCTGATTCCTGGCTTTGAATTCATCTGGGACCCCCCTCGGGACCCCTTTGGCATCTATGTACACATGAGGATCAAAGCTTTCAGCGGGAGCTGCTCGCTTCCTCCTGTGGTTGGGTGCTGGGTCAGTGTATTTATCAGTGGTATTATACTACAAAAATCAAAAGTAAACGTAACCACTTGTTTGCTGGATGAATTGTACCAAAATATAGTGACACCATTTGTCTTAGTGATGGCCACCTGTTGAGTACCTGTTTTGGTGATAATCACCTGGTGAGCCTTTATCAAACTTATAACAAAAAAGGATATACAGCACAATCATTGTGCTGCAGGCAGAATCTTGTCTTAAGGAGATTGGGCTTTCTTGCATTGGGAAGTGTGTATCCAGGTTATTTTTCCTTCTAGCTCGACTGATGTAGCTGTAGTCAGCAGCACCTGGAATGGTCCTTCGTATCGGGGATCAAGTGAATTTTTTCCTCGTGAATTTCTTCACTAACACCCAGTCTCCTGGCTGAAGATTGTGGGTTCCCGTGTCTGTCTCTGGTTCTGGAATGGAGGAAAATACTTGAGAATGGATATTAGTTAATGCTTTAGACAAATATGTAACATAACAAATTAACACATCAGATTGTAACTGCAACTGCTGTGGGGAGTAACAGCCAAGTCTGGGGGCTGAACCAAATAAAATTTCATGAGGAGACAGGGCATGTTTCCCCCGGGGGGGGGGGGGGGTGGTATGGGGTGTGTAAAGCTAACTGAACTCCCAGTGCTGCCCAAATCTCTTTTGTTAGGGTTGCTGTGAAAGCTGGGCTCTGATTGCTCTCTCTCACCTCTGGGACCCCAAATCTACATACTATCTCACTAAGTAGTATTTTAGCCGTGGTTTTAGCTGTCATGTTTGTTGACTGCGTAGGCTTCTGGCCAGCCTGAGAACATATCCACCACCACTGGGGCGTATTCATATCGGCCGCTTTTTGGCATCTGTATGTGATCAATTTGTATCCTTTGGAATGGATATAGGGGTTTCGCCAAATGTTTCTGCGGTGTCTTTTCTGTCCTCCCCGTATTGCATATTCTGCTCCTTTTGTCGATCCATTCCAGCTTTCTTCTGTGTGAGCCGCCCCTTGCATAGATGCTAGGTATAGTCTGTCTGATGGCACATGCACTGCCAAAAGGCATCTGCACCGGGGATTCACTCTCCTCTTCAGCCGCTTCGGCCGTTTTTCGTTGGTTTGTTGCTGCTTGTTTAGCCGATTTATATGCCAAGTGGTTTCCTCTGGCTTTTTGAAAATTCAGTTTGCCATGTGCTTTAACCTTCAAGACAGCCACTTGTTCCGGTAGGAGTAATGCATTCATTAAATCCTTGATGCCCAGGCCATGTTTCACCGATGTTCTTGCCGCTGTCAGGAACCGCATAACCTGTGTGGTACTTGCCTCCTTCATCTGCATATCCGGAGCCGTCCACAAAAAGTGTGTAGTCAGGGTTTTCCAGAGGAATTTCATCTCTGTAGGGAGATATGAGGTTTCCAAGCCCATCATTTCAAGGCAGTCATGTGGAGTATCATAGGGGTCTCCTTCACCTTCTCCTTCTCCCCCCTCGAAAAACGGCAGAAAGGTGGCCGAGTTGAGAGTGAGACACCTTTTGGAGGGTCACGTTGTCAGGAAGTAAGAGGGAGATTTGCAGTTGTAGATGTCTGGCCGTGGACAGGTGTCGGAGTGATTTAAGATGGCAGCAAAGTCATGCGGTGCCAGAAGAAGCAGGGGGTGTGCTAAGACAAGGTCTGAAGTTTTGTCCCGCAGTGTTTGGGCAGCAAAGACAGCTCTTAGACAGGAAGGACCAACCCTAGCCACAGGGTCTAAGCGGCAAAAATAGTACCCAATGGGTCTAGTCTGTCCTCCATGTTCCTAAGCCAGGACTCCTGTGGCATGGCCATTCTTCTCTGACACAAACAGTTTGAAGAGTTTCCCATAATCTGGATGGCCCAAAGCAGGAGCTGTGGATATTGCTTGCTTCAGCAGAATAAAATTGTCCATGGCCTCGTTTGACAGGGTAAATGGCATGAACTTGAGAGCATCATAGAGTGATTGCATGAGGATTGATGCATCAGGGATCCACGCCCTGCAGTAAGATATGAGTCCAAGAAAGGCATGCAGTTTAACTGCTTTTGGTTGAAGAATATTCTGGATTGCAGCTACTCGATCTGATGTGATATGTCCTGTGCCTTTAGAAATGCAGTGGCCTAAAAAGGTGACAGTCTTGGAACATCACTGTATTTTGTCTTTGGAGGCCTTACAGCCTTGTTCCACAAGGTAGCATAGTAGACTTTCTGAATTTTCTTCAGCAGCGGGGTAGTCATCTGCACAGAGGAGAAGAGTCACTGTAGGGTGTTCCTGTTGCCAGGTATCAAGGAAAGAGGTTATGGCTTTGGCAAATTGGCTTGGAAATGTTGGACCATTTTGTATTTCTCTGGTTCTCCTTTTGGGGGTCTGTTTCTTCACTGGGAACAAAGGTGTGTTGCATTCGGAAGTACAGGGTATGAGAGCTTCATTAGACACAAGGGTCTTGACCTGTTTTAGAATAGCAGCAGATTGAGCTGGCTTCAAGAGGTACTGTTCGGGGGCGTGGTTTTCTAGGCAGGAGTGCCCCAGGTTTTAGTTGCACCATGATTGGTGGTACTTTTAGGTGACCGATGTCTTCCTGTCCTGTGGACCATAGGCACGCAGGGATCCTGTCAAGTACTTCCTGTGGTACTGAACTTTGAGTTGTCGCTTCATGGAGTGTCATCATAAGAGGCAGAGAACAAAAGGCAGATGAGTCTTCTAAGGATAGGGGAATATGTAGCTGAACTCTCTTTATTGTCCAAAGGTCTGAGTTTTTCCCCTAATGTTAGGGCCAACAAGTTCCATATCTTTAAAGACCTTAACCGATTCATTAGGAATTTGACAGTTCGGCGGCACTATATACAGCCCATCACGGCCACGCTCCATCTACAGTATCACCTCATAGTACCCCCCCTTCTGATATAAGCCCTCCCATCGACACCCTGGACCCTGGATGTTTACAGGACCTTTGGGAGGAAGGGCACATTGATAGCCAGCCCCTTGAGGCCTGCTTCGACCCCACCGTCACTCACACCTCCTTTCGTCCACGGTCATCCTTCTATCCTTCTCAGTCAAGAGGTCCTTTCCTGGAGGCTTATTATCTCGTAGTATATAAGGAACTCATCAATATGTGTGATAACACCACCACACAGAGGCCAAATCTGTCACCTGCTGAATTGAGGGCCCTTACAGCATTAAAAGAGAATGGTAACATTGTCATCAAGCAGGCAGACAAGGGCGGGAGCATTAAGGTGCAGGATCGGACTACTTACATCAACGAGTCATTATGACTCCTATCCGACACCGACACCTACAATGTTTTCCCTCATGACCCTCTCCCAGAGTTTCAGTTGGCCCTTGGGGAGATGGTACAGGCGGCTGTTAGGGCGGAGGTGCTCTCCAAGAGAGAGTGCCAGTTCCTTCTCCCTTCAGTGTGCAGCACGCCCTACTTTTACCATCTCCCCAAGGTCCATAAATCCCTGGTTGACCCTCCAGGGAGGCCCATAGTGGCCGGTACCAACAGTTTCATCAGTGGCCTTTCCGAGTATATCGATTGGTTCCTGCAACCCATTGTGCAACAGCTACCATCCTATATTCGAGACTCGGGCCACGTGTTGGACATACTCGGGAATTATTCCTGGGATAACCGGTACCACTGGGCCTCCCTGGACGTGTGCTCGCTGTACATGTCTATCCCCCATGACGTCGGCATCCGAGCCCTCCATCACTTTCTCACCAGGGATGGATAACTGAACTCCCGTCAGGCATCTTTTTTGGCAGAGGGCACACGCTTTTGTTTGGAACACAACTATTTTTCTTTTTTGGACAAATTTTACCTGCAAACCCAAGGCACTGCCATGGGTGCAAGTTTTGCACCCTGCTACGCCAATCTCACTGGGTTTTTGGGAGGAGTTCCATATCTGGCTCAACAATCCTTTTTTCAAGCATTTAGTTTACAACGGCCGTTGCATAGATGACGTGCTGATCATTTGGGATGGTGATTTGGATATTTTTCAGGCCTTTGTCGATTATTGCAACAACAATACTTTTGGCCTGACCTTCACGCATGTTATTGACCCTGTGCGCCTGGTCTTCCTAGATTTGGAGCTCACTCACGCCAATGGCGGGATAGTGACTCTGAATCACTCCAAGCCCGTGGCTGGCAACTCCTACCTACATTTTGGGAGCTGCCACCACCCCTCTTGGAAGAAAAACATCCCTAAGGGCCAGTTCCTGAGGCTCCGCAGGAACTGTTCCCGGTTTGAGGACTATAAGGCCCAGGGTCAACTCATGAAGGAGAAGTTTCTAGAAAAAGGTTTCCCTGAGGATCTGATACATAAAGCCTTCACAAGCTGTATGGATTTACCTCCCTCTGGCCGCTCTGGGGTCAGTTCTTCAGGGGCTAATGCCACGCACCAAGCCAGATTCATTACTGGTTTTAACAACAACCACAAATAGATCACTCACATTATAAAGAAACATTGGTCCATCCTAAGGTCTGACCCCAGACTAGGTCCCCACCTCCCCTTGGCCCCTCAGGTTGTCTATAGGAGGGCACGTACCATCAAGAATAATATTGCCCCCAGTAAAGTCAACAACCATATGAAGGTGAGGCCAATGGACATTAGGTCCTACTTTGATGATAGAGTGGGCACCTTCCAATGTAAGAAGAGAAGCTGCCTCACTTGCCAATTCAGCAGCCATGGCCGCAATTCTTTCAGTGACACTGGGGAACTGCTATTCCATCCGTCAGTTTATCACGTGCTCAACTGAATTTGTGGTCTACGTTTTGCATTGTCTGTGCAATCTTCTCTACGTGGGCCGCACCATCCGACATCTACGTACACGGATAGGCGAGCACCGTAGGGCCATTGCTCAAGGACTGACCACCAAGAATGGTAAAGTGCCCCACAGTGTCCCTCGCCACTTTGCCACCCATCATAAAGGAAATGTGAAAGATCTGAAGGTTTGGGCCATTGAACTTGTCCCTAAGGGTACTCTTACCACCTTGCTTTGCAAGAGAGAGACATTCTGGATATATAAGCTTAACACACTTTCCCCTCATGGGTTAAACGAGGAATTGGACATATATTCCGTGGTGTAAAGGTCAAATGTTCTACCTTTTTTTCTCCCTTTCCCCCCCCTCTTTTTTCGTCCCATTTCTTTTCCCTCTCCCATTCCCGGCCCTCTCCCCTTGCCCCCCCCTTTTCCCCCCTTTTTTTCCTACCCTCCCCCCTCATTTTTATTTTCTCTCACATACACTTTTAATTTTCCACCCATTCATTACACATTTCCATTAGGTTTATTATCATCATTTTCCAATATTCATATTCATTAGTATTCATTTTCCATTCATCATTTTTATTATTTGAGTTTATTATTATTTGATTTTATTGCTCAGTCTTCATATTCATGATCAGTACCCAATCTGTAACCGTGGATTTTGTATTTTTATATATTTTTGTATCTTTGTATTTGTGCATCTGTATTTTGTCTGTATTTTGTTCACAACCTGTGGTCAGAAGGTGGAGTCAGGGATTGGGTTGTAATGCCTTATTTCCCTCCCTTTCTTTTATAAATTCCCCTGTTTTACAGCCACTGGAGATCTGATGAAGGGCACAGCCCAAAACATGTAATCCTCATTTGTGGCTACTAGTTTTCCCACTGCAAGGCAGCCCGCACTGTTGTGCGGAGCGTCCGGTTCAGCGAGGCTGCCTCCCACACTGGTCATCGGGTACGAGGCTCGGCTTGAAGCGCTGCACTGGCTCCTGTGATTCGACCGACAGCAGTCGATGACGTCATCTCCCAGTGCCGCCTCAGCCGCCGGAAGCTAGGAGTCGAAGCCGCTGTGCTGCGGGACAGCTTGCGGCAGGTCCGGGTTACGGGGGTCGAGTTTCTCCCTCCTTCCCCCCTCTCACTCCCATCGCCCCTAGGGGATTCCACCTTCACGGCTTCAGCGCTGCTGTTGTCCCCTCAACACCTGGACAGGCGTCTTCACCCGATCCCTGGGATCATCTTAAAGGTATTGCCCTACTGCTGGATGCCCCCTGCAGTCTACAGTGTTTTACACCGTTTTAATAAACTTGACATTTTTTACTGTGACCATTTTCCAAGAAGTGTGATTCCAAAGTGCCTAACTGTCATTCATCTTGGGAGCGCCAGTACACCCATCTATCTGTTGTTGTATATCTCTGTCAGGATCTGGTCATGGGTCGGCTGCAACCCTGACATGACTAACTGTTTTTTTTGGAATTAATCCGTCCGTCCCACACAATTCACATACAATTTTTGGGATCTCTGAACATCTGTTTTTCAGCGCCAGGAATTGCTTGTTTGAGTATGTAGCTTCACTCCTCCTTCGGGTGTAAAAATGATTGAGACCTGTAGTCTGGACAGCGCATCAGCTCCTAGCAGATTCAAGGGGCATGTAGAAGACACCACAAATCTGGCAAGCAAATCAGGAAATGTCCTCACTCGGAGTGGCTCAGTAAGGGGACTAGGTAAATTTCTTGTAGCTGCACTATCCTGTGGTAGAAGGGCCTTGGCTGTGTTTCTGGGTCAGGCAGACTTGTCATTAAGATCGCTGTTTGTGATGGGGTAAAAGTGACATATATCACTGGTGCCCCTTCAGGTAACCAGGACTGGTGTTGGGGTTAAATCATCGGGGGCCCTTGTCACCTGTGGTTAGTTGTCCCAGTCGGATGTGTCTCCATCACTAGTATATTGGAACTGTAATCCAGGGAGGATGGGAGTGTGGTAGGAACTAGTTTAGAACAGGGAGAATTGGATATAGGCCTTTGTTGGGCTTTCCTGGTGTACCAAGATGGCTGTCTGCAGGAACTGTACTGGGCGGGGTAGGAAGTGGAGACTGCACCAAGATGGCTGCCATAGGGAGTGGTGTGAGAAAAAAAATGGGCGTTAGAATAGGCGTTAGGCAGAGAGTAAGAACCCTCCCCTTTTCCCCCCCAGATGCCATTATAGGGTGCGGGCTTGGTTGTGCTTCCCCTCCTAACACATCTGTCCATATGTGCCTTGGAACTTTTTTATGCTGTACGTTAGACGAGTGACTGCTACTCCATCGCTCCCCTTGCCACAGGCTTTGCACATGAGGAAGTCAGATGCTGTCCCTATGGGAGAATACTGTTATGTTTTGCAGGGAAGGACTGTAATGGGATAT
Organism: Pelophylax lessonae; assembly: GCF_965119305.1. Taxonomy (NCBI): domain Eukaryota; kingdom Metazoa; phylum Chordata; class Amphibia; order Anura; family Ranidae; genus Pelophylax; species Pelophylax lessonae. Next base: position 250,407,439 of record NC_138772.1, read on the forward strand.
AAGGTTTCTTCTCTGACTTGTTAATATGCTGGAAAACTTAAAATTTAACCCCTTCCTCTCTCTGTCTGTGTGTGTCTGTCTCTCTCTCTCTCTCTCTCTCTCTCTCTGTTGCCCGTAGCAACCTCAAACCTGACTGGATTTATCTGTGCAATAACGTAAGTTTCATTTCACAACACACACAGAACAAAACATAACTCCTGTCGTTTTCTCTCGTGTCATGTGACCTCAACAGCTGAGCTAAGCCCTCAGGGGGTCCTTTAACCAGTCAACCCCCGAGTAACCATCCCAAAGGACGTTGCAAATATCTGCCCTCTCAGGATACACAAATGCAACCTTTCAGTCTATTGAGACACACTTCAAACAAAACGACAGACACTGAAGACATTACTCCTCCCCTAGTGTCGGGTAACCTCCTGCAGCTGAGCTAAACCCTCAGGGGGTCCTTTAACCAGTCAACCCCCCGAGTAACTCGTCCCGAAGGACGTACGTCCTCCCCTAGTGTCAGGTAAGTTGCCAATCGGGTAAGTCGACTGAGTCCCAATCACCCAGGATGTGTTAGGGGGAATGGGTGCGCTGATAGTGTGTTGAAGCTGCTCCCGGTATTCAGTGCTTGGTGAATATGTGAAGTAAATGAAAAAGTATGGGGTGCGCTAAACAACAATAAGATCCAAACAGTTGGAATAATTAAAAATGATAAACATGTAGGATGAATAAACATATATAAATTATGGTGACACAATGATAATCCGTGAATATCAACTGGTGCATAAACATAAAAGTTCATAAGTGTCCATAAACAGGGTGATGATATTGCATAGAAAATGGAAAAAGATGAACTTGATTCCACATCCAAAATAAATCCACCACCAAGTGAAATTTTTCCTTACCGAACGGAAAAAGGTAAGGTGCCACTAATGAACAAATGTGCTAAACAAAAAACCAATCCCCGTAGTGATCCAGCAACCACCTCGTGAAAAACACCTGGGTTAGCCTCTTACCAGATGGCAATCAATACACGCTTGAAACTGAAGGAACACTATCTTCCCCTTCTCCTTGGATCCACATGAGTCTTTCACAAAAGCCACGCTGACGATCCAGCTCCAATATATGACAAAGGAACAGAAGCAGACTGATAGTGTATTACCCTTTAAAACATTTATTTATATAAGCAGTATTGCACTTACAATTGGAAGTCTTGAAAACAGCATATGTTAATTTGTGCCAGAAATCTCTAAAGAAGCTTGCGTCCGGCTGCAGCACGGATCGCAAGTGCCTGTGTGACGTGTACGCCTCCTATTCTGACCGGTTTCTTCCTATTGGATTCGACTGAGACAGGAGTCTTTTTGTTTAGCACATTTGTTCATTAGTGGTACCTTACCTTTTTCCGTTCGGTAAGGAAAAATTGTTGATATTCACGGATTATCATTGTGTCACCATAATTTATATACAGTGGGTACGGAAAGTATTCAGACCCCCTTAAATGTTTCACTCTTTGTTATATTGCAGCCATTTGCTAAAATCATTTAGGTTCATTCTTCTTCCTCATGAATGTACACATAGCACCCCATACTGACAGAAAAACACAGAATTGTTGACATTGTTGCAGATTTATTAAAAAAGAAAAACTGAAATATCACATGGTCCTAAGTATTCAGACCCTTTGCTCAGTATTTAGTAGAAGCCCCCTTTTGATCTAATACAGCCAGGAGTCTTTTTGTGAAAGATGCAACAAGTCTTTCACACCTGGATTTGGGGATCCTCTGCCATTCCTCCTTGCAGATCCTCTCCAGTTCTGTCAGGTTGGATGGTAAATGTTGGTGGACAGCCATTTTTAGGTCTCTCCAGAGATGCTCAATTGGGTTTAAGTCAGGGCTCTGGCTGGGCCATTCAAGAACAGTCACGGAGTTGTTGTGAAGCCACTCCTTCATTATTTTAGCTGTGTACTTAGGGTCATTGTCTTGTTGGAAGGTAAACCTTCGGCCCAGTCTGAGGTCCAGAGCACTCTGGAGAAGGTTTTTGTCCAGGATATCCCTGTACTTGGCCGCATTCATCTTTCCCTCGATTGTAACCAGTCGTCCTGTCCCTGCAGCTGTGCTCTTAGGAACCTTAAGTGCAGCAGAAATCTTTTTGTAACCTTGGCCAGATCTGTGCCTTGCCACAATTCTGTCTCTGAGCTCTTCAGGCAGTTCCTTTGACCTCATGATTCTCATTTGCTCTGACATGCATTGTGATCTGGAAGGTCTTTATATAGACAGGTGTGTGGCTTTCCTAAGCAAGTCCAATCAGTATAATCAAACACAGCTGGACTCAAATGAAGGTGTAGAACCATCTCAAGGATGATCAGAAGAAATGGAAAGCACCTGAGTTAAATATGAGTGTCACAGCAAAGGGTCTGAATACTTAGGACCATGTGATATTTCAGTTTTCCTCAAATGAGAATCATGAGGTTAAAGGAACTGCCTGAAGAGCTCAGAGACAGAATTGTGGCAAGGCACAGATCTGGCCAAGGTTACAAAAAGATTTCTGCTGCACTTAAGGTTCCTAAGAGCACAGTGGCCTCCATAATCCTCAAATGGAAGACATTTGGGACGACCAGAACCCTTCCTAGAGCTGGCCGTCCGGCCAAACTGAGCTATCGGGGGAGAAGAGCCTTGGTGAGAGAGGTAAAGAAGAACCCAAAGATCACTGTGGCTGAGCTCCAGAGATGCAGTCAGGAGATGGGAGAAAGTTGTAGAAAGTCAACCATCACTGCAGCCCTCCTCCAGTCGGGGCTTTATGGCAGAGTGGCCCGACGGAAGCCTCTCCTTAGTGTAAGACACATGAAAGCCCGCATGGAGTTTGCTAAAAAACACCTGAAGGACTCCAAGATGGTGAGAAATAAGATTCTCTGGTCTGATGAGACCAAAATAGAACTTTTTGGCCTTAATTCTAAGCGGTATGTGTGGAGAAAACCAGGCACTGCTCATCACCTGTCCAATACATCTGCAACAATAAATCTGCAACAATGTCAACAATTCTGTGTTTTTCCGTCAATATGGGGAGCTGTGTGTACATTCATGAGGAAGAAGAATGAACTTAAATGATTTTAGCAAATGGCTGCAATATAACAAAGAGTGAAAAATTTAAGGGGGTCTGAATACTTTCCGTACCCACTGTATGTTTATTCATCCTACATGTTTATAATTTTTAATTATTCCAACTGTTTGGATCTTATTTTTGTTTAGCGCACCCCATACTTTTTCAATCACCCAGGATGGCAGATACTGAACAAACAATATACAGGCAGCAGAAATCTTACGGCAGGTTAATAAATACGGGGGCGTGGCTTGGCGCGCAGCGAGGATGGCTGCCTGAAGAGAGAGCTCCGGACCCACACGGCTCTTAACACACTCTGCGGCCGCTTAAACAACCTGATCCACTCAAATATGGGCAGATTATCCAAGCCTATTTCCCAGAGCAAACAAATAAAGTCCGCTAAGGCGGTAAACGGCAAGATCATAGCCGATATTTTCAAGACACAAGCTCCGGCCCGGAAGAACACCTCAGGCCTCAAGATGGCGCGGAGACAGGCGCGGGAGGAGGACGAGGAGTACGATGCGGAATCCATTGCAGCATCGGAAGACACAGTAAGTGACTCCCCACTAATCGATAGACAGCTTACCTATAATGACATGACCGCTATAGCGGCGGACATTAAGGGGTCATTTGCTGCAGCCATCACCGATTTGAAAACTGATATAGCCAGACTGTATGAACAAATGGCGGGGGTGGAGAGGTCGGGCAAATGCAGGGATAAGGCGATAAAAAGACTAGAGGAAGTAACTAACACACATTCCAACCACCTCATCTCTATAAACAGACACCTCGAGGATTTGGACAATCGTGGGAGAAGGAACAATATTCGGATCAGGGGTCTGCCTGAATCTGTGGAGGGGGGAGACATCAGGCATGCTCTGACATCAATTTTCAACAACCTACTGGAAAGACCAGCGGAATCCCCAATAGAACTGGAAAGAGCACACAGAGCATTAAGACCGAAGGCCCCTGATCCTTCTCCTCCCAGAGATGTGATATGCTGTCTACTGAGCCACACGCTTAAGGAGGAAATTCTCCACAAGGCAAGACAGAACGAACAAATTTTATTCAATGAGGTACAGATACAACTCTTCCAAGATCTATCCCCAATCACTTTAAAAAATAGAAGAGCTGTCAGACCCATTCTGGACGTTCTCAGGGAGAAAAACATCCCTTACAGGTGGAAATACCCATTTGCTGTCCAAGCCACATATCGTGGTAAGCAGTACCTGCTACGCACGCCAGAGGACTTGCCTGCCTTCTGCACTAACCTACAAATCGACCTGATCGCCTTACCAGATTGGTATGCCGAATTCCTCTTACCGCCATCCCCTGCTATGCATTCCAATGGCCCTGGAACTCCCAGTGACCACAGATCGCCTTTTGCCAAAAACAAAAAAGCAAAGAATAAGGGGAGTCATCTCCCCTTCTCCTCCCCGCCAAAAACACCCAGATCTAGAGACTACAACTGAGAGACATTGGATCATGTTATCCTAGACGGGACCTATGGTCTCGCTGGATGAAGGTTGCTTTCTTCTTTTACCCTAGAGCACTTGATCGATCTTACTTAACTCAGGGCCTTTTCTTCCTCTGATATCCCGAAGACAATCTCTGACTTAAGCTTCTGCCATATCAAAAGGATATATGATCTCGTCATGGAAGCTTTATCTTATAGAAGGATCGCATACTTGCATGTTTGCCTTGTAGTTATGCTGGAATTACTTGCCTCTGATAATGACATTTTTATTTTCAGATGAGTTGTTAACTTTCTCCAGCAGATGGCGCACTTTCATAACATATTGTTCGGATTCCTCAGACAAATCTAGCCTCACACATCCAGCCGAGAACAAAGGGATTTGGACTGATGAGTCGAGCGACCCTGGAACCTCCAAAGTGGACAACCACCATTAATCTGGACTATAGAGGTACTTATGTATCTGCCCATCTCACGACACTTAGACACTGAGGTGCCTATGTTGTAATTTGCACCCACACAAGGACGCAATCCGGAATAGGTACCTTCTATTTGAGGTCTCTCGAAATGGCCCTATCATAAATGTTACAAGTTGATCTACAATCTTATTGTATTATGCAATGTATACAAGCCATATCATTATGGTCTCATTCTTCATGTGCTAGTTGCCGACATTCAGTTTTTCTTGTTGGCCCGCTCTATGTTATTTTTGGCCGCAGAGTTCTTTTTCTTTTTTTTTTTTTTTTTTTACTCATTATGCACTCGCTCATTGAGCCGATAGTGTGGGTTTGGACTAAATGTCCTATTGTTTGTTATCTACCTTGTTTTGTGGGACGCCTCCTTTTTGCGCTTCTCCCGCTGTCCCCAAAAGGCATTTTTGTCGGTTTTTTGTATTTTTTCACAGAAACCCCGTAATATCTAAATAACTTACGTACAATCTTGCCTGCTGATTAGTGAGCGTTTGGGCTTTTTTCCCCAACCGCCCACTTACTACGATATTTGTCTTTACTTCCTTCCTCTCTGTATTTCTTTTCTCTTACCTCTCTGTGTCCTTTCTTTCCCTTACCCCCCATCCCCATCCCATCACTCGAGATATAATCATGGTTTTCTCACACCTGGGTAGACATCCCTTGATCATATCTCTCAACATTAATGGTCTTAATATCCCCGAAAAGAGGAAAAAAGTTCTTACCGAACTCAAAAAGAGCAAAGCACAAATAGTTTTCCTTCAGGAAACCCACTTTAAAAAAAATGCTGTCCCTAAAATGACAGATAAATACTTCACGGTAATATACGAGGCATCAAACCCCTTAGCCAAGACCAAGGGTGTAGCAATATTGATGAGCAAGGACGCTCCATTCGTGTTGGAAAAACAATATCTAGACCCGGAAGGCAGATTCATCTTCCTCTCGGGTACACTTTATGGGCGTCCTTGCACATTGGCAAACGTCTACTTCCCCAATAGAGCACACGTGTCTTTCTGCAACAATCTCATATCTGAACTTAAAAGCTTTGCCACGGGTTGTGTTATCCTGGGGGGGGACTTCAATGTCCCACTGAACCCTATACAGGATACCTCCTCTGGCAAGACTTGCATAGCGTTCAAATTGTTGAAAAGAATTAAAGATATGTTGAGATCTATGTGTCTAGTCGATACCTGGAGAACCTTGCATCCCACTGAGAAGGACTACACACATTACTCGGCTCCACACGATAGGTATGCAAGGATCGATCATATATTTATCACTCAAAGAGACTTACCAGATTTGATGGGGGCTGAGATTGGAATCATCTCAATATCTGACCATGCTCCGATATCAATCTCCATCTCATCTAACTCGAATTGTAAGCCTGTGTTCAATTGGAGATTAAATCCATCTCTCCTAATTGACCAGGGGATTAAGGCAGACATTCACGCCACCCTGTCAAACTACTTCCGTGAAAACACTTCTCCTGAGACCTCCCCGATTACACTTTGGGAGGCTCATAAGAGTGTGATCAGAGGGGAATTTATCAAGTTCGGAGCCAGAAAAAAGAGAGAAAATGACAAACATATCTCTGATTTAGTGTCTAACATTGCCCGTTTGGAATCTCAGCACAAGCTTTCATTAGCCAAGACCCTACACAAAGACTTGATCAGACTCAGAAACGAACTAGCAGATATTTTAAATAAAAAGACCAAAAGATCCTTATATCTAAACAAGGCGATCTACTATGAACATGGAAACAAGAGTAGCAAGTACTTAGCTAGAGCGCTTAAAGACTTACAGACAGCCTCACACATACCATGCATCAGAGACAAAAACAATAGCAAATTCTATGACTCCAAGAACATTGCGGATTCATTCCGCCAGTTCTACGAAAAACTTTACAATCTACCCCCCCACGCTCGACCCCCCGACTTGGTTGGACCTAGGGACCAACTAATCCGACGATACATTAGAGACAGTGGATTACCTATTCTGGAACATTCAGACATATCTGAGCTAGAAAAAGACATTACCCCAGCCGAAGTCCAATCAGCCATTAAAGACCTCAAAAATGGAAAGAGTCCAGGTCCGGATGGGCTAACGTCCCAGTATTATAAAGCATTCGACACAACATTAGTGACCCCCCTTACTGACGCACTAAACATCCTCTCTAAGCAAACCAAACCATCCGCAGATTTCCTCACCGCACATATAACAGTCATCCCAAAAAAGGACAAAGACCCAACGGATTGCGCCAACTTCAGACCCATCTCACTTTTAAATATTGACGTAAAGCTTTTAGCGAAAATTCTAGCCAACAGATTAAGACCCCTACTGCACCTTATCGGACCTGAACAGGTAGGCTTTATGCCTGGCCGCGAGGCTAGAGACAATATTATAAAATCCCTCAATCTGATCCATGAAACTCGTAGAGGTGGACTGGAAGGCCTTATTTTATCCACAGATGCCGAAAAAGCCTTTGACAGGGTGGCCTGGGACTACCTGTTGGCCACTTGTAAGCACATAGGTTTGGGCAATAACATGATGAATTGGATCGGATCTCTATACACTGACCCAATTGCAAAGGTCAAAGTTAATAACATCCTTTCATCTCCCATACACCTGCACAATGGGACAAGACAAGGATGTCCTCTTTCTCCGATCCTCTTTATCTTAGCCCTAGAACCCCTGATCAGACATGTAAATGCCGAACCGGCGATTCATGGTTTCCAAATTAGAGGTAGAGATTATAAGGTATCAGCTTATGCGGATGACCTACTATTTTACATTACCCAACCCCATATTTCTATACCTAATTTGAACCTCAAATTTCGAGATTTTCGCTATTTATCCAATTTCAAGGTTAACCACTCAAAATCGGAAGCCATGGATATTTCTCTGTCCGATAAATTAAAAAAAATGACTCAAAGTAATTGTCCTTATAAGTGGGAACCCAGATCCCTTAAATACTTAGGTATTAAGCTCACCCCCCATATTGAGTCCCTCTATGGTGCGAATTTTGAACCACTTTTGAAGAAAATTAAGGGAGATCTACACAACTGGAATTCTAAAAATTTTTCCTGGTTCGGAAGAGCCGCAATATTAAAAATGGTTATACTACCCAGGCTGCTTTACCTGTTTCATGCGCTCCCCATTAAATTTCCCGCTGCGTTCTTTAAGAACCTCGCTCACACCCAGAGACAGTTTATATGGGCACATAAAAAGCCCAGAATTAAATTACAAAGACTGCACATACCTAAACCCAGCGGAGGCCTAGGTTTACCTGACTTTATGAAATATTACCATGCCACTCATATTACCAGGGTAGTAGACTGGCATTGCCATGCTCACCAAAAAGACTGGGTGGATTTAGAAAGGAAGTGCTCGAAATTTCCAACCCAAAACCTGATCTGGTCGGACCCCTCTAATTACCCTGTCGAGGTCAAGCATCACCCACTAATATTTAACACGCTATCAATCTTCAATGGATTAGCTAACAGACACCAACTAGCCACGAGTCCAGGCCCCATGACGCCAATTATTGGCAACCCAGATTTCCCACCTGGCGCAGACTTTAATTATAAAAATTCAGAGGCCCCCATATCAGATTCCATTTTACGGGTTAAAGATTGCTTTCAAGGAAATAAGGTACTATCTTTTGAGGAGTTTAATAGAAGTAGACCTGTGGACAACAAAATTTCTTTTTGGAAATACCTCCAAATCCATGACTTCATACGAAACCACAAAAACAGACTTGCTCTAACAAAACCTCTTACGGCTTTCGAAAAACTTTGTGGGGACCAGTCACCTTGTTACAAAACCACTTCACAAGCATACAAATGGATTATGTGCAATCTGACACAGACTCCAGACAAATATAAAATGATGTGGGAAAAAGAGTTAAATTGCTCAATTTCAGACAAAAAATGGGAAAAAGCGTGCGTTTTTACGCACAAATGCTCACTGAGCACGAAAATTCAAGAAACATCCTTTAAAATCTTGGCACAGTGGTATATCACCCCGGTGAAGCTACAAACCTGGTCCCCGCATCGTTCCGATCGCTGCTGGAGATGCCTGAAACAAAAAGGCACGTTTGCACATCTTTGGTGGTCATGTGATTTGATTAAACCCTTCTGGAACAGGATCATAGATCTTATTAAACATATAACTGGCACTTCTATAGTCCTTGATGCTGCCTGTTGCCTACTCCATGTGAACAGCCTCTCATACAAACAATATAAACACTCCTTGGTTAGGCATCTACTAAATGCTGCCAAAGCGGTAATACCCATTCAATGGAACACACAAAACACCCCTTCTGCCAAAGATTGGGCTGATAAGGTAAAACTTATACATGATATGGAAGAGACCGTTGCTATTAGAAAAGAATCAGATGCTGCCTTTCATGAAATGTGGAGACCTTGGGTAATTTTTACACTGTCTGCTGATTTCCGCACAATGATTCCACACTAATCGGATCTAACACTTGACCTTACTGTAGTTTGATCCACTGTCACTTTGCTTATTGATCATATAAGCTAAAGATTGAAATTTTGCTATGACTTTACAAGATTACTTTGATTAGAACCCCCGACCCTCTTACCTGCTCTTATCACCTCCTCACTCTCACCCATCTTACTCCTTCTCTCTTCAATCCTTACCTCTTCTTCTCTCTTTCTTCCTTCCTTCTGGCCTTCTAGGCCTCCTGGTGTGGTGGTCCTTACCAATCTACACCATTACTGGTCACGTTGGTTGCCTACTTGTTGACTATACTAGACTTGTCAGTGTACAACGCTAATATTACATATTACTCATTTATTATGTACTGAAACGTCTAAATATTTTATGCTGATGTGCTACCATACTGTTTACATCATTATTTGTTACTGTTGACTAATTTTCTCAATAAAGCTTTTATTGGAAAAAAAAAAAAAATAAATAAATACAGCCCCAGGCGAGGAATAAAAGATTACATGCCTCAAAAAACATCCTCTGGGAGCCGACAAGGTGGCGGTAAGATAAGACAGAGACAAGTCGTACAGTGGTAAGAGTAAAAGTACCTACCGTACTCTCGGGTGCCCTAAGTCCCTCTTGGTCTGTCTCATCCAGTCGCCAAACCTCCTATGCGGCTTTCCTTCGGACAAACCTGGGGCCCCATGTTTGGGCACCAAATTGTAATGATTTGCGAACCTCAATCAGAATCAAAATAGATTTCTGCTGCTGGATCTGATTAGATAATTAGAGTGCATGCAGGAGGAGATCACTGACACACGTTGTTCAGGTAAATGATACTTCCTGTTTATTTCTAATGTACAGTGAGTTAAATAGTTAGTAGGCGGTAGGCTTGCGGAATATAATCGGAGCATCGATGCATCGCGATTCGACCCTTCGCGATTCTGCAGCGATGCGGGTGCCGTCAACATCGATTAGGAAATGACGTCATCAGCCGCGGCCATGCCCTATCGCGCCTGGGAGAAAAAAAGTCACAAGATCACAGCTGATTGGTGGATTAGTGCGGGGGCTTAATAAAAGGCTCCGCCCCTCCTCTTCCCTCTCTTTGACCCGGGCCGAGGCACAGCAAGAACATCCCCCGCGTGTATCGGCGTCCCACCTGCGGCCTTGCAGCCAAGAAGCAAGCCAAGCCAGTCCACACTCCAGTCCACACTCCAGTACACACAAGAGCCCCTAGTGTTGCAGCCATCTAGGACCTGGAGCCCCAAGCGTCCCCATCGCAGCCAGCCAGCGCCGCCCGCCTCACCGTGGTCATCCCAGGCCCAGCCGCCACACCAGTGACGCCACATGCCAGCTGTCACTGAGCCCAGAGAGCAGCACAGCACCTGTCCTCCTCTGCAATGTAGTGAACAACAACCCACACAGTCACACAGCAGGTAAGTCTGAACGAATAATTGTAATCATGGGGGTCTCTCTGTATCTCTGAGGGGGATGTCTGTGATGGGGGGGGCCTGGGACAGGGGATGGTTGGTCAGGGCCCGGGGGTAGTGTTCTGCGGTGGCAGCCAGGGGGGTCTTTGACTGTCAGTGTCAGTGGGGGGTGGGGTCTCTGTCAGTGTCAGCTGTGGGGGTCTGGGGAAGGTGGGTTCTCTGTCAGCGCTGTGGGGGATTGGGGAAGGTGTGGGAAGGAAGGTATCTGTCAGTGTGTCAGCTGAACTCAGCTGTGGGGGCACTGGGGGAAGGGGATGGGGGTCTCTGTCAGTGTCAGCTGTGGGGGTCTTGGGAAGGGGGGACTCTGTCTGTCAGTGCTGTGGGGAATTGGGGAAGGTGTGGGACTGGGAAGGTCTCTGTCAGTGTGTCAGGCTGTCATGTCAGGCTGTCAGCTCAGCTGTGGGGGGAGGGGGGTCTCTGTCAGTGTCACTGTCAGGCAGCTCAGCTGCGGGGGAAGTGGGGGGGGGGTCTCTCTGACTGTCAGTGTCAGTCAGGCAGCTGTGGGGTAAGGGGGGTCTCTGGCTCTGGCTCAGTGCATGCATAAGAGGGACTGAAAGACAGACACACAGTAATATTTTATGAAAGATGTTGCTTGCTTGTTGCGGCTTAGTTTACAAGAGCTTTTTTTTTTTAAACACTGACAGAGTTTGGCAACTTACGTCATCCGTCTCCGTCACATACGTGGTAGTATGGTAATGGCAGAAGGAGAAAAAGATCGAGCGATAAAAAAATGCACCTAGCGTTTTTAAGAGCAAACATCTGGACACATTTCGGATTTTACGAACACACAGGGAAGCGCGAGTTGGACAAGACACACGCTGTGTGTAAAGCCTGTCACACAAAAATTAAATACCTAGGGAATACTACGAACTTGAGAAACCATGTTAGCCGTTTTCACTCTGAGTTAGTAACACCTGTCGCCACCAGCAGTGCCACCACTGCCAAGGAAAGACTGCTAGACCCAGATCAGCCAAGAATTGATGCCATACTGTCAACTTATCCGCCTAACTCTGAAAAAGGGAAGAAACTAACTAAAGCTGTGGCAGCTTTCATCGCCAAGGACCTACGGCTTTACTCAGTTGTGGACAACGCCGGGTTTCGCTACCTTTTGAAGACGCTAGAGCCACGTTATAGGATCCCGTCACGCAGTCACTTTACAGAAAACTTTATACCTGCACTCCACCACGACACCAAAGCTAGGGTACTTGCGTCAATGAACCAAGGCAGTCGAGTCGCAATAACGTGCGATTCATGGACTTCAGTCACAACGGAGTCCTATGTTACAATAACAGCACATTACGTTACTAAGGACTGGCAGGTCTTGTCACATGTGTTGCAAACGAGAGCCATTTATGAGTCTCACACAGGTGCTCATCTGGCAGAGCTACTGTCTCATGTCGTGGAAGAATGGCAGCTGTCTAAAAAATCTGTAGTGCTTGTGACCGACAACGCGGCGAACATGATAGTTGCAGCTCAAGTTGGTAAATTTCCTCATGTTAAATGTTTTGCCCATACACTCAATCTTGCATGTCAGCGGGCACTGAAAGGGGTCACGCTCTCCGGGCTTCTCGCCAGAGTGCGACGAATATCCACATTCTTTCATCGCAGCACTAGAGCAAGCCACTGTCTAAAAGAGAAACAGAAATGTCTGGGCCTGAAGAATCATAAGCTAATAACTGATGTGCCAACAAGATGGAACAGCGCATATGACATGGTCGAGAGAACAACAACCTGCAGTTTGTGCCACCTTGCTGTCTCCAGAAGTCAGAAAAGGAGAGTCCGATCTCTGCACTCTCAATGAAACAGATGTGTCAAATGCAGAGGACGCTGTGAGTGCATTAAAGCCAATGAAGGATGCAACCTTACTGATGTCAGAAGAGCGCAACCCAACAGTGTCTCTCATTGCCCCTCTAAATGCACAACTGCTCCAGAGCATGACAGACACCATGGGAGACACACCCATGACCCATGAGATCAAGAATGCCATCAAAACAGATCTCCTGAAGAGGTACAGCAGTGAGGCAGAGAAGATCCTTCATAACGCCTCTGCACTGGATCCTCGCTTTAAAGGACTGCCTTTTATTCTCACAGAGGAGGAGAGATCGGAGATATACAGAGGAGTGACTGAGGAGGCTGCATCTTTGGAGGTAATTAGAATTTCATCATGTTTCCTCCCAGACAGCTAGAAGCTCAGCTACATTGTGTTGTGTAATAAGCCCTGATTCACTGATGCGGTGTGGGAAGTGGAACTGTATGGATTACCGTGCGGTTTCCCACACCTCATAAATGAATCACACTCTTAGTCAGTTCAGCTCTTCTTATACTATTATCTTTTGTTCAAACACAGATTACATCTAATAGAAGGACAAATGTGGATGAAGTGCCTAGGGAAAAAGCAACTGTGGAAGAAGAAACACCCGTTGAGGACAGCCATTCTCCTCCCAAAAAAAAGGCCACAACATCGATGCTCATGACTTTGCTGGGGCAGTCTTTCACTGATGGTGCAATAGAACCTAAGACCCCCCTATACCAAGGCAGAAGACTAAATGGAAAAATATTGTAAAGCCCCACCTCTGCCTCTTACTGAGGACCCTTTGAAATGGTGGCGTGAGCATGAGGTCATATTTCCCCTCCTCTCACAGCTGTCAAAGCAATACTTGTGTATCCCAGGTACAAGTGTATCTGCAGAGCGGGTTTTCTCTACTGCAGGAGATGTTATAACAGTGAAAAGAAGCAGTCTGAAACCTGAGCATGTGGATCAGCTAGTGTTCTTACAGAAAAAAACTACATGTTCCCAAATGCTAAGCACTGCAATAATTACTAATTCATGTTTTTAATGAATTAGTAATTACTAATTCAGTCTGCCAGTCACACCAGTGTTGTTTTATAGCTTTATAGCACTGATGGTTTGTTTTTGAAGATTGTCCTGTCCAATGCCCATTGCCAATCCATAATCCGTTGCTTCACACTAAAAGTGTCTAGGGGTTCATTTAACCCTCAAACAAATAAATAATATTAAAGTGTATTTTCTTCTAGACAACTGACACCAAGCCAGCCAGCATTAAACGAAGGAAAATCATTGAGAGAAATAACTTGTACATTGAAGCTTAACCTCAAGTAAATCTTATCTTATTGGATCACTGTAATGTTCTGGTACCTCTGGTACCCTTATTCCACTTTCCATTCCGTGTATGCGTCCCACCATTCTCTTCTGGTAGGTGCGCATACACCTTTAAGACCGATGCTGTCATCACTGAGCGCCGCAGAACGGCTATTTCAACCGCCGGCGTTCTCACTCACATGTTCGTTCAACCGTCATGGTTGGATCGTCCCTGTCTGAAGTCAGCATACCAGATGTTACTCGCTCTTGTATCTCACTACCTGAACTTGTTCCATATCTGATCCTGTGTCTCGCCACCCGATCACTCCCGGCATGCTGCTTTCACCCTTCACTCTTCAACCTGCCTTGCATCTATGCTTACAAGCGTGTCTCGCTGTGGAACCTCGCTACAGATCCCTGTATCTCGCTACCAGGATCACTTCCTCAGACCCGAACCTCGCTACTGATCCCTGTATCTCGCTACTGGATCACTTCCTCATCACCGGACCCTTCTACTACTATACTATAGTGATAAGTACCCCGCAGGGGAAACCTCCATAACTTACACTACTACTATTGCATTAAGGACTGTTACTACCTATCCATACTATCCTATCATCTGCACTGTTACATAGATTGCTAGCTCTTGAGACTACTACCATCTATCATCTGCACTGCTGCATAGATTGCTAGCTCTCCTGTCTACTACTATCTATCCTTGCACTGGGTTAGTCTATCCTGTATTTGTCATCTGCTGTCCTCACCACCTGTTAGCATACTCGATACTAACCTATCTGCATTCCTAAATACCATCTTGAACTCTCCTGTACAAACCTATCAAGTGCTTACCATCCATGTCACTGTTCACACCTGTCCCTTCAGCACATCACCTTCATACTATCATATACATCCCATCACTCCAGGAACATTTCATTGAGTGTGTATATATCTGTATGTTGAAGCTGACAGGCCCACGGTGATGAGTCCTGGAGAGTTGGATCTGGTATTCAACACATCTCTACATGACTACTGAGTGGATATTTTGCAGCTGCAAATCCAGCCTATAACAAAAACGCAGGAGCGTTACAGATTGAACGAACCTTAAAAATGGATTCAGCAGAATTACCCACTCAAGTGACACAATTAACACAACAAGTAAAAGCGTCAACTTGCTCTGACTGACGTACAAGAAAAGAAAAGAAAAGAATCAGACTCTAACACAGCAGGTAACCCAGCTCTCAGGGCTTACTGCTGTTCAGCCTCCTGAACCTAAAATAAACCCCCCTCTAGTGTTTACAGGCGACCGGAAAAAATTTCGGGAATTCAAAAACGCATTTCAATTGCTTTTTTTGTTAAAGCCTCGTACATACCCCACTGATCAAATAAAAGTCTGTACGGTTATTTCATACTTGACGGGTGATCCACGGGCCTGGGCAGACTCTCTCTTTGAGAATAATGATCAGAATCTCAACACCTATTCTTTATTCCTAGCGGAACTCACCAGCTTATACGATGACTCCAATAGGCAGAGTACTGCTGATATGCAGTTGAGGGCCTTGAAACAAGGAAGGAGACCTGTAGAAGACTTTGTATCGGAGTTCAAAAGATGGACCCTTGATTCAGGGTGGAATGACACATCTTTGCGAACTCAATTCAGACTCGGGTTATCGGAAGCTGTTAAAGACGAGCTCGCCCGAGCGGATTTACCTGGCACCTTGGAGGCCTTGATACAACTTAGTATCAACATCGACAGATGACTGCGAGAAAGAAGGGCTGAAAAGATGGGAATGCCATTGTCTAGTCCTTCTCGGATTTCGGCCGTTGACCCTACTCCCATGGATGTAGGAACCATACGCCCACCTTTAACGACTACTGAACAAGCTAGAAGAACATCCAGAAATCTCTGCATGTATTGCGCATCCCCGGATCATTTGATAAGCACCTGTCCCCTTGTTCGCAAAAAAGAGAGTGAGTGTTCACATGTCTTGCTGGGAGGATTAACGACTTCCTTTTCTAACCCCTATCTTTTTGTTCATTTAATATTACAGTGGGACCAAACTAGGATCACCACCAAGGCTATGGTCGACACTGGATCTTGTGGAAACTATATTGATGCACGCATTGTTACCTTAAATAAAATACCTATTATCTCAAAATCTAAGCCTGTTTCTGTTAGTTTCATTAATGGTATTCCACTGTCTTCTGGTCCAATCACCAACCAGACACAGGCACTTCTTGCCACTACCAACGAGTCACATGTGGAGACCATCACTTTTGATATACTATCCTCACCCCATTTTCCTATTATTTTGGGACTTCCCTGGTTACACACACACCAACCAATCATAGATTGGAAAAAACGGACTTTGGTTTTCCCTTCTCACTATTGTGAGAATACGTGTAACCTCCCATCTTATGGGAAGATTCTGTCTGTGGTGTCAGATGAAATTGCTCCACTATGCTATCAGGATCTGTCCGAAGTGTTCCTTGAGAAAAATGCTCAAGTGTTGCCTCCCCATAGGGATTAAGATTGCACTATCGATCTACTCCCTAACAGCAAATTGCCTTTCGGTCATGTTTATCCCCTTTCACAGGATGAACTTTCTCATCTCAAGGAATACTTGGATGAGAATTTGACAAAAGGGTTCATTAGACCCTCTACTTCTTCCACTGCTGCAGAACTTTTCTTTGTCCGCAATAAGGATTCCAGTCTCAGGCCTATTATCGATTATAGGCAATTAACCACTTGCCGACCGCCGCACGACTATCTACGTGGGCGGTCAGCCCCTCACAGGCAAAGTGACGTAGGTCTACGTCGCTCGCCTGTGAGGGTTTAGGGAGCGAGCGCGCGCCGCCGGAGGCGCGCTCCCGCTCCCGCGTGGTCACGGACCCCCCCGCGCGTGTGACCGGCGGACCCGATCGCCGCCGGCCACTCTGCGATCGGCGGGGGAGAGGGAGAAAGTCAGGCAGCTTGTGTAAACAAGCTGCCTGTCATTCTCCTCTCTGTATGAGAGATGATCACATGGATCTACTATGTAGATCCATTGATCACTCTGCATACAGTTGAAGCCCCAGCCAATCACAGTTAGAATCACGCCCCTAGGGACACACACAGCCCCTCCCTCTCAAATAAAGTTAACCCCTTCACTACCAGTGTATTTTTACAGTAACAGTGCATATATATAGCACTGATTACTGTAGAAATGTCACTGGTAACCCCAAAAGTGTCAAAAATGTCAGTCAAGGGTCCGATCTGTCCGCCGCATTGTCGCAGTACCGCAAAAAAAATCGCAGATCGCCGCCATTACGCGTTAAAAAAAAAAACAACAAAAATGACAAAAATCTTTCCCTTTGTTAGTAAACGCAATAACTTTTGCGCAAACCAATCAAAATACGCTTTTTGCGATTTTTTTTTACCAAACATAGGTAGCATAAAACAAATTGGCCGAAAATATTAAAAAATTTTGATTTTTACATTTATTTTTGGGGGAATTTCATATAAAAAAAAGGGAAAAATATTGCTATTTTTGCAAAATTTACGCTCTTTTTTTGTTTATAGCGCGTGATCAAAAAATCGCACAGGTGATCAAATACCGCCAAAAGAAAGCTCTGTTTGTGGGAAAAAAAGGACGCCAAATTCGTTTAGGTACAGCGTCGCACGACCGCGCAATTGCCCGTTAAAGTCACGCAGTGCCGAATCGCAAAATACCCCCTGGTCAGGAAGGGGGTAAAATCTTCCGGGGCTTAAGTGGTTAAACACGATTATGATAAAGGATCGCTATCCTTTGCCGCTTATCCCTGAACTTATTGAACAAGTGCGTGGGGCTACTTATTTCACCAAATTAGACCTGAAAGGGGCATACAACCTAATCCGAATCCGTGACGGGGATGAGTGGAAAACAGCATTCAGAACCAGATACGGACTATTCGAATACCTTGTGATGCCATTCGGGCTATGTAATGCTCCCGCAGCTTTCCAAAGATTCATAAACGACATCTTTAGAGACTTACTTGATGTCTGTGTTGTAGTATACCTAGACAATATACTTATCTATTCTCGATCTATGCCTGAACACATAAAACATGTAAGACTTGTGTTGTCCAGACTGCTCTCACACAGTCTATACGTGAAATTAAAAAAATGCCTATTTCATAAAGAGGAAATATTATTTCTAGGATACTTCATATCCAAAACTGGAATTAAGATGGATATGAGTAAGATATCCTGTATTCTAGACTGGCCTATACCAACAACTCGTAAGGCCCTACAGCGATTCCTAGGATTTTTGAACTTCTATAGGAAGTTCATCAAGAACTTTTCCGCCATTGTGAGACCTCTCACACAACTGACAAGTATAAAAAAAACATTCAAATGGTCAGAAGAAGCAAATCAAGCTTTCTGCTTGTTAAAATCAAGCTTCACTTCTGCTCCCATACTACGCCATCCAGACCCATCCACCAATATATTCTAGAGGTAGATGCGTCAAATATGGCAGTAGGAGCAGTTCTCTCCCAACGACCAACAAACACTTCATCACTCCACCCAGTTGCTTTCTTTTCAAAATCACTAAGCAGCCCAGAGGTGAATTACCCAGTGGGTGAAAAGGAGTTGCTTGCCATAAAATTGGCACTGGAGAATTTGCGACATCTGCTCGAAGGTACCCAGTTACCAATACTCATATATACAGATCATAAAAACCTTCAATACCTCCAGACTAACAAGACTCTTTCCCACCGGCAGGTACGATGGTCATTATTCTTTTTAAGATTTAATTTCTTAGTGACCTATACGCCTGCAGACAAAAATAAAAAAGCGGATGCGCTATCACGACTAACCGAAGATAACTGCGCCAAAATCCCTTCCATCCCCATAATACCCTATGAACGCATTATTGGTGTTGTCCGATCCTTGAAGGAAGAGATTTTGCACAGTATAGGAATGGATTCACCTCCACCACAACTAAGTACTGATGCAGAAGGCTTCCTCTATTACAATGACAAACTTTACATACCCCCTACTATGCGCACCAAGATCTTGGAGTTATCGCATGATGTACCCATGGCAGGACATATGGGTATGACAAAAACCTTTAATTTGCTCACCAGGCAGTTTTGGTGGCCTGATATGAAGACGTCTGTACAAAAATTTGTTTCTTCATGTGACATCTGTGCAAGGTCCAAAATTGACACTACAAAACCATCTGGACTACTTTGTAGTCTACCAATACCCCAGGTTCCATGGGAAGTTGTGTCCTTAGATTTCATAGTAGAACTACCACCTTCCAAAGGATTTAATACCATCCTAGTGTCAGTGGACCACTTGACAAAGATGGCACATTTCATTGCTATCCGTAGACTACCTTCATCCAAACAAACAGCGGAACTACTGATGAAACATGTGTTCAAGTTGCATGGAATTCCAAAGACTCTTTTGTCCGACCGTGGTTCACAATTTATCTCTAAATTTTGGCAAGCACTTTGTCAAATTTTACGCATTGAGCGAAAACTCACTTCTCCCTACCATTCTCAGACCAACGGACAGACTGAAAGAGTCAACCAGTTGTAACGCTCTTGCGTTTTTTGTTAGTGAATGGATTTGCAGCTGCAGAATTATTACACTCAGTAGTCATGTAGAGAATGTGTTGAACAACATATCCAACTCTCAGGACTTCATCACTGTGTACAGCCTGTTATGCAAATATACATACACTCCATATGATGTTCCTGGAGTGATAGAATGTATATGATAGTATAGAGGTGAGAGACAGGCAATAGAATGGTGAGCGCTTAGTAGTAGTATTCAGGAGAGTGGTAGGTGATGATAGTATGCAGGTTTTAGCAATCATGTATAGTAACAGGTGGTAGGGGACAGCAGATGAAGTATGCAAGAGAGAGTAACCTAGTGCAATGATAGGTGATGGTAGTCCCAAGAGCTAGCAATCTATGCAGATGATAGAAATAGCTTAGATAGTAATAGTCCCTTTAGTATGCAGTAGTAGATAGTGAAAGTTAGGTTGAGGAAGGAATCCCCTGCGGGGTACTTATCACTAGATGGGTTAGTAGTAGCAAGGTCCAAGAGTAATGGAGTAATCCGGTAGCGAGATACGGGATCGGTAGCGAGGTTCCAGCCTTGTTCAGGCAAAGGGAATAGCTTGAAGCTCCGGCAGCATTGGACAAGACAAGGCAACATGCGGTTTGAACGAGCAATGAGTGAGAGAAAGCCGGCGATTGAAATAGCCGCTCATAGCGGCGCCCGGCGATGACGTCATTGCCCTTAAAGGTGTATGCGTTCCATTTGGATAGCAAGATGGGACGCAATATTAAGAGAGAAATGTGGAAATTAGGGTACCAAAGGTACCAGAACATTACACCAGTGCATTGAGCAATATCTACGCTGCTACACATCATACCTGCAGGATGATTGGGTTGATCTCCTTCCTCTAGCGGAATTTGCTTACAACAACCACAGTACTACGAAGCAAAGTCCGTTCTACTTGAACTATGGGTTTCATCCCACTCTTCTTCCACCACGCATCCTGCCATCGAGTAACCCAGTAGCCTCGGATTACCTTACCCAAATAAAAGACTCTTTGGGTTTACTCAATACTACCATATCACACGCTCATAGTCAACAAAAAAAGTACTACGACCTTCGTAGAAGACCTTCTCCTCAGTATGTTATTGGGGACCCCGTTTGGCTATCAACAAAAAATTTAAGATTAAAGATCCCTAGCAAAAAGCTTGGGCCTTTATTCTTGGGACCCTTCCCAATCAGGAAACTAATTGGAAAAGCTGCAGTACAGCTCACCTTACCGGCAGATCTCAAGATCCATCCCATCTTCCATGTGTCGCTATTGAAGCCACATGTTCCTAACCAAGGAATAAGGCCTACCATCCCACCTCCACCTCCTGTACAAGTTGAAGGCGGAGAAGAATTTGAGATAAAGGAGATTCTGGATTCTCGTATCCACAGAAGAAGACTCCAATATCTAGTACGATGGAAGAACTATGGGCCCCAAGATGACACCTGGCTGGATACCTCTGATATACATGCCCCTAGACTGATTCGCAATTTTCACTCGAAATACCCGGAAAAACCAGTTCTAGAGGCCTTCCGGAGCCGGCCTTAAGGGGGGGGGGGGGGTACTGTAATGTTCTGGTACCTCTGGTACCCTTATTCCACTTTCCATTCCGTGTATGCGTCCCACCATTCTCTTCTGGTAGGTGCGCATACACCTTTAAGACCGATGCTGTCATCACTGAGCGCCGCAGAGCGGCTATTTCAACCGCCGGCGTTCTCACTCACATGTTCGTTCAACCGTCATGGTTGGATCGTCCCTGTCTGAAGTCAGCATACCAGATGTTACTCGCTCTTGTATCTCGCTACCTAAACTTGTTCCATATCTGATCCTGTGTCTCGCCACCCGATCACTCCCGGCATGCTGCTTTCACCCTTCACTCTTCAACCTGCCTTGCATCTATGCTTACAAGCGTGTCTCGCTGTGGAACCTCGCTACAGATCCCTGTATCTCGCTAACAGGATCACTTCCTCAGACCCGAACCTCGCTACTGATCCCTGTATCTCGCTACTGGATCACTTCCTCATCACCGGACCCTTCTACTACTATACTATAGTGATAAGTACCCCGCAGGGGAAACCTCCATAACTTACACTACTACTATTGCATTAAGGACTGTTACTACCTATCCATACTATCCTATCATCTGCACTGTTACATAGATTGCTAGCTCTTGAGACTACTACCATCTATCATCTGCACTGCTGCATAGATTGCTAGCTCTCCTGTCTACTACTATCTATCCTTGCACTGGGTTAGTCTATCCTGTATTTGTCATCTGCTGTCCTCACCACCTGTTAGCATACTCGATACTAACCTATCTGCATTCCTAAATACCATCTTGAACTCTCCTGTACAAACCTATCAAGTGCTTACCATCCTTGTCACTGTTCACACCTGTCCCTTCAGCACATCACCTTCATACTATCATATACATCCTATCACTCCAGGAACATCTCATTGAGTGTGTGTATATATCTGTATGTTGAAGCTGACAGGCCCACGGTGATGAGTCCTGGAGAGTTGGATCTGGTATTCAACACATCTCTACATGACTACTGAGTGGAGATTTTGCAGCTGCAAATCCAGCCTATAACAAAAACGCAGGAGCGTTACAATCACAAATAAATACACCAATTTTGGATTCTTGTGTAATATTACTATATTTGCGAGTTTGTGAATGTGACCCCATAAGGATTTCCTCAAGGTTAAGCTTAAGTTGACAATTTCATTCTCTCAAGGATTTTCCTTCCTCTAATGGTGGTTTCTGGCTTGTTGGCTAGCTTGGCTTCAGTTACAGATGTAATCGATGTGGTAGAGTGCAGTGCAGGTAAAGTTTTCTTTCTGTAACGTGACTGACTGAGTGTCGTGACAACTCAAGAGCTTATAACTAGGGTTGAGCGAACACCTAGATGTCCGTGTTCGACGGGTTCGGCCGAACTTTAAAAAAAAGTCCGGGTCCGTGTCCCGGACTTTTACCGAACTTTTCCCGGACACCGAACCCCATTGAAGTCAATGGGGACCCGAACTTTAAGGCACTAAAATGGCTCTAAAACACCAAAGGAAAGGGCTAGAGTGCTGCAAATGGCAGCAAAACGTAATTAAGAGCATGGCAAGTGCTCTGCAAACAAATGTGGATAGGGAAATAACTTAAAACAACAAAAAAAAACAGAAAAATAAAACAATGTTCTTCTTCATCTCTGAAGGACGAGGCCCATATGGAGTAGGAGGGAGGTTGAGGTGGTGGTGGATGTGGCGGTGACTAGACATATGCCGGTTTTCGGTAATTCGATATATCGCGGTATTGCATAGCCACGGTATTGTTATTGTGGCATTTTTAAAATACCGAGTTTCTCTGTCAAGTCTGCCTGACTTGTGAATTGATACATTTCAGTGAGCTGGATGACTCATTCACTCACTCAGCTAACACCTTTCAGCATTAAGTCTCCTAACTATAAACAAAAATGATTACATTTGTATCTTTTCCTTCCCTCTGCCAGGGAGAAAGGAAGTTTAACCTCTTAAAGACTGGATCTTTTTCTGACACTTGCTGTTTGCAAGTTAAAATCAGTTTTTTTTTTGCTAGAAAAGTACTTAGAACCCCCAAACATTTTATATATTTTTTTAGCAGAGACCCTACAGAATAAAATGGCGATTGTTGTAATATTTTATGTCACACTGTATTTGCGCAGCAGTCTTTCAAACGCAATGATTAGACTTTAATGAATAAAAAAAAAAAAAAAAACGTAACAGTAAAGTTATCCCAATTTTTTTTTTTTTTGTTACACAGAGAATCGTGAGAGAATCGTGATCTTTATTCCAAGCTAAAAAATCGTGATTCTCATTTTGGCCAGAATCGTGCAGCTCTAATAAATATATATATACACACACACGCCTAGCAGCCCACATTACATTATTATATAGCCATCAAGCAGTGTCTGGCCTACCTGGTGATGACTGGTCCTGGCGCTCTGATCCGATGGCCTGGTCTTTAAAGGGGCAAATCCTTGCGATCCAGAAGTGGTTAAACCTGCAGGAGGACCGGTGTTTTTATCTATTAATGACTTTACTATTGCTTTAGGCCTGGTTCACATGTATGCGGGTTGGTGGTTCACATGTATGCGGGTTGGCGGTTCACATGTATGCGGGTTGGCGGCCCACATTTGCACAGGCATAGCAGCCCATTGATTTGAACGGGCTGCTATGCCCTCATTTTCCGCAGAAAAAAGGTGCATGCAGCATTTTTTTTAAATTCAGTGGCCTTGAAATCCATCCTGCTTTTGCACCATGCGACTAACCTGCAGTTCCTGCTCTGGCAAGCTTTCTGCATTTTTTGTATACGTGGGCACGGCATTTAAAAATAAACAGTTTGCGTGTGCAGCAACGGCAGGTAAGTCGCATGGTGCAAAAGAAGGATGGATTTCATGGCCACTGCATTTTTTTAAATTCTGCATGCACCTTTTTTCAGCTGAAAACGCAGGCATAGCAGCTCAAGCCCATTCACATCAATGGGCTGCTATGCCTGTGCAAATGTGGGCCCCCAACCCGCATACATGTGAACCAGGCCTAAAGCAATAGTAAAGTCATTAATAGATAAAAACACCGGTCCTCCTGCAGGTTTAACCAATTAATGACTTTACTATTGCTTTAGGCCTGGTTCACATGTATGCGGGTTGGGGGCCCACATTTGCACAGGCATAGCAGCCCATTGATGTGAATGGGCTTGAGCTGCTATGCCTGCGTTTTCAGCTGAAAAAAGGTGCATGCAGAATTTAAAAAAATGCAGTGGCCATGAAATCCATCCTTCTTTTGCACCATGCGACTTACCTGCCGTTGCTGCACACGCAAACTGTTTATTTTTAAATGCCGTGCCCACGTATACAAAAAATGCAGAAAGCTTGCCAGAGCAGGAACTGCAGGTTAGTCGCATGGTGCAAAAGCAGGATGGATTTCAAGGCCACTGAATTTTAAAAAAATGCTGCATGCACCTTTTTTCTGCGGAAAATGAGGGCATAGCAGCCCATTCAAATCAATGGGCTGCTATGCCTGTGCAAATGTGAACCACCAACCCGCATACATGTGAACCAGGCCTAAAGCAATAGTAAAGTAATTTATAAACAACACCTCCTTCAGGTTTAACCACTTCTTGACCACAAGGATTTGCCCTCTTAATGACCAGGCCATCGGATCGGAGCCGAGCGCCAGAACCAGTTATCACCAGTTAGGCCAGACACTGCTTGATGACCTATTTTAGGCCTGGTTCACAGAGTCTGTACTGACTGACTATATAATAATGTGCATAAGTGAACCAAAGCCCCTAAATTCAGCAATGAAATTGAAGTGAGGTGGAAATTTAATAATTTAAATTTAATAATAGAATACCGTGATAATACCGTATACCGTGGCAAAACCTTAATCAATTAATCGCAGCATGAAAATCTGATACCGTCACAAGCCTAGCGGTGACATAGGCGTGCGCACAGGGTGTGCTGGGTGTGCCTGGGCACACCCTAATCACCTAGGGCACATAGCATTGCCAGTGAGGAGATGGGAAAGATCTCCCTGGGACCTGCTCTGCTCTATTTCTCCTTGCCTAAAGGTACATGGCCCCGATACATTACTCTCCCTGCTGGCAAACACATGCATGTGTATTTCAACTTTGGGGTGCACACCTTAATGCAATAGGCTGCGCACACCTATGGGCGGTGTAGGTGGAAGCGGCGGTGGAGGAGGACCAGGGCCGGATTAACAGCATCATGGGCTTGGTGCTGAGGATTTTGAAGGGCCTTAAGGGCCGTGCCTTGCCATGCACCCAGAGGAGGAAGGGTGCAGCCATGCATGCCTAATTCAACATGGGATGCTGTCTCTGAAGCCCATAAACACATCCATGCATCGCCAACTGTCCCTCCTTGTCCGGCCTTCACGCTGTGTGGGGAGGTTCTGAGGGTGCTGCCTGGGGAAGCGAGCATAGAAGCCAGACTTCTGTGTTTACAAGTGACAGAAGAGCGGTAACAGTGAATATGGCCAACCCGGGGCCTATATAAAAGGTAGGGGCCTGGAGCTGCAGCTCCAATAGCCCCTACATTAATCTGGCCCTGAGGAGGAGGACGAGGTAGCCAACACTGCTTCTTTTCAAAAATTTTAAATGAGGGTACACCCCAAAAGAGTGAGAAAGAGCAAAAATGGAACAATGGGTGGGTAAGGTCGGTATCCATTGCTATTCTGCATAAGGTAAGGAAAAGTCCCGTGGGATCCATGCCTGGTTCATTTTAATGAACGTGAGCTTGTCCACATTGTCTCTGGACAGGCGGCTGCGCTTGTCTGTTATAACGCCCCCAGCCGTGCTAAATACCCGTTCAGATAATACACTGGCTGCAGGGCACGCCAGCACCTCCAAGGCGTAAAGGGCAAGCTCAAGCCATGTGCCCAATTTGGAGACCCAGAAGTTGAAGGGGGCAGACCCGTCATTCACTACATGTAGGCGTGTGCACACATACTGCTCCACCATGTTGGTAAAATGCTGCCTCCTGCTAAGACGTTCCATCTGAGCTGCTGGTGCTGCTGTTTGTTGTGGCGTGCTGACAAAGCTTTTCCACATTTCGGCCATGCTAACCCTGCCTTCTGAGGTGCTGGCGGTGCCCTGGTTGCGTTGGCGACCTCCTCCTCCTCCTCCTCTGCCTTGTGCTTCCACTGTGGCCCCGCTGTCAGATGGGAATGCCAGCAGCATGGCGTCTACCAGCGTGCGCTTGTACTCGCGCATCTTGCGATCGCGCTCCAGTGAGTGAATTAAGGACGGTACGTTGTCCTTGTAACGGGGATCCAGCAGCGTGGCCACCCAGTAATCAGCACAAGTTAGAATGTGGGCAACTCGGCGGTCGTTGTGGAGACACTGCAGCATGTAATCGCTCATGTGTGCCAGGCTGCCCAGAGGCAACGAAGGGCTGTCCTCTGTGGGAGGTGTATCGTCCGTGTCCTCTGTATCCCCCCAGCCACGCACCAGTGATGGCCATGAGCTGGCCTGGGTGCCACCCTGCTGTGAACATGGTTCCATCTCCTCCTCCAGCTCCTCCTCCTCCTCATCCTCCTCATCCTCCAGAACTGTGCCCCTGCTGGACAATTGCGTCCCTGGCGTTTGCGTGTGCAGGAACCCACCCTCGGAGCCCCTTGCGAATGACTGCCCTGAAAGCCTTGGAAATGTTACCTCTTCATCCTCCTCCTCCTCCTCATCCTGTGCCACATCCTCTTCCATCATCGCCCGAATTGTTTTTTCAAGGAGGCATGGAAGTGGGATAGTTAAGCTGAGAACGGCGTCATTGCCACTGGCCATGTTGGTGGAGTACTCAAAACAGCGCAACAAGGCACACAGGTCTCGCATGGAGGCCCAGTTAAATTAAATAGCGGAATAGAAAATATGATCCAAAAAAAGTGTATGTATATCACACGTACACAACCACACTGGGCCCCAATTACTATTGTTTGTACCCCTAAAAGGCTAGATGAGGAGTAGGGGGAGTATGGAACAGGCAGCACCCTCAAACCTTCAGAAGTATGAGATGAACCCCAACAACTTGGAAAGGTGGATCTCTCTCACACGTACCGACACAGACTATCCCGCAATTCAATTGATCCTCAAAGGTTTTTATTGAATAGCGGAATAGGAAATATGATCAAAAAAAGTGTATGTATCTCGCACGTACACAACCACACTAGGCCCCAATTACTATTGTTTGTACCCCTAAAAGGCTAGATGAGGAGTAGGGGGGGTATGGAACAGGCAGCACCCTCAAACCTTCAGAAGTATGAGATGAACCCCAACAACTTGGAAAGGTGGATCTCTCTCACACGTACCGACACAGACTATCCCCCAATTTAACTGATCCCCAAAGGTTTTTGATTAAATAGCGGAATAGAAAATATGATCCCAAAAAAGTGTATGTATATCACACGTACACAACCACACTGGGCCCCAATTACTATTGTTTGTACCCCTAAAAGGCTAGATGAGGAGTAGGGGGAGTATGGAACAGGCAGCACCCTCAAACCTTCAGAAGTATGAGATGAACCCCAACAACTTGGAAAGGTGGATCTCTCTCACACGTACCGACACAGACTATCCCGCAATTCAATTGATCCTCAAAGGTTTTTATTGAATAGCGGAGTAGGAAATATGATCAAAAAAAGTGTATGTATCTCGCACGTACACAACCACACTAGGCCCCAATTACTATTGTTTGTACCCCTAAAAGGCTAGATGAGGAGTAGGGGGGGTATGGAACAGGCAGCACCCTCAAACCTTCAGAAGTATGAGATGAACCCCAACAACTTGGAAAGGTGGATCTCTCTCACACGTACCGACACAGACTATCCCCCAATTTAACTGATCCCCAAAGGTTTTTGATTAAATAGCGGAATAGAAAATATGATCCCAAAAAAGTGTATGTATATCACACGTACACAACCACACTGGGCCCCAATTACTATTGTTTGTACCCCTAAAAGGCTAGATGAGGAGTAGGGGGAGTATGGAACAGGCAGCACCCTCAAACCTTCAGAAGTATGAGATGAACCCCAACAACTTGGAAAGGTGGATCTCTCTCACACGTACCGACACAGACTATCCCCCAATTTAACTGATCCCCAAAGGTTTTTGATTAAATAGCGGAATAGAAAATATGATCCCAAAAAAGTGTATGTATATCACACGTACACAACCACACTGGGCCCCAATTACTATTGTTTGTACCCCTAAAAGGCTAGATGAGGAGTAGGGGGAGTATGGAACAGGCAGCACCCTCAAACCTTCAGAAGTATGAGATGAACCCCAACAACTTGGAAAGGTGGATCTCTCTCACACGTACCAACACAGACTATCCCCCAATTTAACTGATCCCCAAAGGTTTTTGATTAAATAGCGGAATAGAAAATATGATCCAAAAAAAGTGTATGTATATCACACGTACACAACCACACTAGGCCCCAATTACTATTGTTTGTACCCCTAAAAGGCTAGATGAGGAGTAGGGGGAGTATGGAACAGGCAGCACCCTCAAACCTTCAGAAGTATGAGATGAACCCCAACAACTTGGAAAGGTGGATCTCTCTCACACGTACCAACACAGACTATCCCCCAATTTAACTGATCCCCAAAGGTTTTTGATTAAATAGCGGAATAGAAAATATGATCCCAAAAAAGTGTATGTATATCACACGTACACAACCACACTAGGCCCCAATTACTATTGTTTGTACCCCTAAAAGGCTAGGAGTAGGGGGAGTATGGAACAGGCAGCACCCTCAAACCTTCAGAAGTATGAGATGAACCTCAACAACTTGGAAAGGTGGATCTCTCTCACACGTACCAACACAGACTATCCCCCAATTTAACTGATCCCCAAAGGTTTTTGATTAAATAGCGGAATAGAAAATATGATCCCAAAAAAGTGTATGTATATCACACGTACACAACCACACTAGGCCCCAATTACTATTGTTTGTACCCCTAAAAGGCTAGGAGTAGGGGGAGTATGGAACAGGCAGCACCCTCAAACCTTCAGAAGTATGAGATGAACCCCAACAACTTGGAAAGGTGGATCTCTCTCACACGTACCAACACAGACTATCCCCCAATTTAACTGATCCCCAAAGGTTTTTGATTAAATAGCGGAATAGAAAATATGATCCCAAAAAAGTGTATGTATATCACACGTACACAACCACACTAGGCCCCAATTACTATTGTTTGTACCCCTAAAAGGCTAGGAGTAGGGGGGGTATGGAACAGGCAGCACCCTCAAACCTTCAGAAGTATGAGATGAACCCCAACAACTTGGAAAGGTGGATCTCTCTCACACGTACCAACACAGACTATCCCCCAATTTAACTGATCCCCAAAGGTTTTTGATTAAATAGCGGAATAGAAAATATGATCCCAAAAAAGTGTATGTATATCACACGTACACAACCACACTAGGCCCCAATTACTATTGTTTGTACCCCTAAAAGGCTAGGAGTAGGGGGAGTATGGAACAGGCAGCACCCTCAAACCTTCAGAAGTATGAGATGAACCTCAACAACTTGGAAAGGTGGATCTCTCTCACACGTACCAACACAGACTATCCCCCAATTTAACTGATCCCCAAAGGTTTTTGATTAAATAGCGGAATAGAAAATATGATCCCAAAAAAGTGTATGTATATCACACGTACACAACCACACTAGGCCCCAATTACTATTGTTTGTACCCCTAAAAGGCTAGGAGTAGGGGGAGTATGGAACAGGCAGCACCCTCAAACCTTCAGAAGTATGAGATGAACCCCAACAACTTGGAAAGGTGGATCTCTCTCACACGTACCAACACAGACTATCCCCCAATTTAACTGATCCCCAAAGGTTTTTGATTAAATAGCGGAATAGAAAATATGATCCCAAAAAAGTGTATGTATATCACACGTACACAACCACACTAGGCCCCAATTACTATTGTTTGTACCCCTAAAAGGCTAGGAGTAGGGGGGGTATGGAACAGGCAGCACCCTCAAACCTTCAGAAGTATGAGATGAACCCCAACAACTTGGAAAGGTGGATCTCTCTCACACGTACCAACACAGACTATCCCCCAATTTAACTGATCCCCAAAGGTTTTTGATTAAATAGCGGAATAGAAAATATGATCCCAAAAAAGTGTATGTATATCACACGTACACAACCACACTAGGCCCCAATTACTATTGTTTGTACCCCTAAAAGGCTAGGAGTAGGGGGAGTATGGAACAGGCAGCACCCTCAAACCTTCAGAAGTATGAGATGAACCTCAACAACTTGGAAAGGTGGATCTCTCTCACACGTACCAACACAGACTATCCCCCAATTTAACTGATCCCCAAAGGTTTTTGATTAAATAGCGGAATAGAAAATATGATCCCAAAAAAGTGTATGTATATCACACGTACACAACCACACTAGGCCCCAATTACTATTGTTTGTACCCCTAAAAGGCTAGGAGTAGGGGGAGTATGGAACAGGCAGCACCCTCAAACCTTCAGAAGTATGAGATGAACCCCAACAACTTGGAAAGGTGGATCTCTCTCACACGTACCAACACAGACTATCCCCCAATTTAACTGATCCCCAAAGGTTTTTGATTAAATAGCGGAATAGAAAATATGATCCCAAAAAAGTGTATGTATATCACACGTACACAACCACACTAGGCCCCAATTACTATTGTTTGTACCCCTAAAAGGCTAGATGAGGAGTAGGGGGAGTATGGAACAGGCAGCACCCTCAAACCTTCAGTATGAGATTGTGTTCACTGTACCCCACAAAGATTGAGTTCACTGCACCCCACAATGATTGTGTTCACTGCACCCCACAAAGATTGTGTTCACTGCACCTCACAAAGATTGTGTTCACTGTACCCCCCAAAGATTGTGTTCACTGCACCCCACAAAGATTCTGTTCACTGTACCCCACAAAGATTGTGTTCACTGCACCCCAAAAAGATTGTGTTCACTGCACCCCAAAAAGGATGTTGTTCACTGCACCCCAAAAAGGATGTTGTTCACTCCACCCCAAAAAGATTGTGTTCACTGCACCCCACAAAGATTGTGTTCACTGCACCCCAAAAAGATTGTGTTCACTGCACCCCAAAAATGATTTTGTTCACTGCACCCCAAAAAGGATTTTGTTCACTGCACCCCAAAAAGGATGTTGTTCACTCCACCCCAAAAAGATTGTGTTCACTGCACCCCAAAAAGATTGTGTTCACTGCACCCCACAAAGGATTTTGTTCACTGCACCCCAAAAAGATTGTGTTCACTGCACCCCAAAAAGGATGTTGTTCACTGCACCCCAAAAAGGATTTTGTTCACTGCACCCCAAAAAGATTGTGTTCACTGCACCCCACAAAGGATTTTGTTCACTGCACCCCACAAAGATTGTGTTCACTGCACACCAAAAAGGATTGTGTTCACTGCACCCCAAAAAGATTTTGTTCACTGCACCCCAAAAAGATTGTGTTCACTGCAGCCCAAAAAGATTGTGTTCACTGCAGCCCAAAAAGATTGTGTTCACTGCAGCCCAAAAAGATTGTGTTCACTGCAGCCCAAAAAGATTGTGTTCACTGCAGCTCACACACAGAAAAATGGATGTGGATCACTGACACCTGCCTATCTCCAATCCCACACCACACAGCAATATCGATTGTAGTTTGTAGAACACAGTTTCCCTAAAATTCAGCAGACTCTGTCCCTAACAGGATTGAGAAGAGATCGTAGATCAGGATTGAGTGCAGACCCCACCCCCCACACAGCAATATCGATTGTAGTTTGTAGAAGACACTGACCCTATATAATTCAGCAGACTCTATCCCTAAAATGCCTACAACTCGCCCTGCCTAAACACTCCGACCTGTCCCTCAATTCTATCCGGACACAAATGGTTTTTTCCTGCCTATCTTTCCCTAATCAGCAGCCAGCACGTTGATGTGTGCTCTGTCCCTGAATCTAAGCAGCATAATGACGCCGCTGCGGCTGCCTCGAACTTATAAAGACTTGGTCACATGCTTCAGACGGCCAATCACAGCTACTGAGACATTTGCAGGCATGGCTGGGATGGCTTAAGGCACACCAGTTAAACGATTGTTGATTGGCTGTTGAAAGCCCGCCATGAAAAGAGCGCCAAAGCATGCAAAACCCGGAAATAAAACGACCGAACACGGATTTTTACCCGAACATACAGTAAAGTGTCCGTGTCCGTGTTCGGGTACAAAAAATCCAATTATTCGGTACGAACACGAATAATACAGTCCGTGTTCGCTCAACACTACTTATAACGCAGCTCTAGCATTAATTCAACACACACACACACAATGTGTGTTGAGTTGATGCTAGAGCTGCGTATAAGCTTTTCAGTTGTCACGACACACACACAGTTACACACACACACACACACACACTGTGTGTTTAGTTGACTGACAATGGCAGGGGCAAACACAATCACAGTGAACCTGGAACATATTATATTTTTTACAGCTTTTCTGGCACTGGAGAGATGGAGAATGACTTGTTTTCAAAAATGGTCCATTCACATGGTACATTCACATAAGTGAATTGATAAGCTTAAGCTTATATTTATATAACTCCCCTCTAGCAGCCATCTACTCTCTTGAGTTGACTGGCAGTTGCAGGGGGAAACAAACATCACGGTGAACATGGAAGTTATGCGGCAGTGCAGTATTGCCAGGTTCACCTTGATGTTTGCTACTAGTCAGGAAGTGCTCGTAGAGGACAGGTTATGGCACACACCTGGAATTTATTGCAACGCATGTCTGTCTGGTGTCTGTTGTACTCTGTAGCAATAGCAAGTGTAGGGGTTCCCTCAACCTCAACCAAACAAATATTAAAAGGTAAAAGTGTATCTAGACAACTGAAGGCAAGCCAGCCATGGTACAGGAAAGGACATCCTTGAAAGATTAAATCAATCATACATTGAAGCGTAAAACCTTGATTTAAATCTTTACTGGATCACAAATACACACAAACCTGACCTAACCATATGCCTTGAGTTGTACCAGTGCCAATGCCAAACCTTTCTCATGATTCTGATGCAGACAATCATGTTGTGTGTTTTTTTTTTTTTTTTTGTGATCCCATGAAGATTTACTCAAGGTTTAAGCTTCAGTTGATGATATACTCTGTCAAGTGTTTTCCTTCCTCTAATGGTGGCTTTGCTTGGCTTTAGTTGGGTTTAATCGTGGTAGAGACAGAGAGTGTCTGCAGGACAGGTAACGTTTTCTGTAAAGTAAGTGACAAAAAAGTGACATAAGTGAATTGATAAGCTTAAAGCTTCTATTTACTGTATAACTCCCCTCTAGCAGCCATCAACTCACTTGAGTTGACTGGCAGTTGCAGGGGGAAACAAACATCACGGTGAACATGGAAGTTATGCAGCAGTGCACTATTGCCAGGTTCACCTTGATGTTTAAGTAGTAAAACAAAATCTCCTGCGCTTAAGTAGAGTCTGACGGAATAGAGGGAGGTACACTTCAAACTCAGATGTTAAAAGAGCTACCGGTCTTGCTGCCCCCTTCAGGATCAAGGGTATCCAAAACCAACTGTGTGAAAAGAAAAAAAGAAAAGAGGGCGCACCGACCTAGTGCATTACCATTAAAACCATTTATTAAAATGTTAAAAAAGTGTACAGAATACTCACAAAACTGGTGTGATAAACCACACATCAACATATCATGTACAATCTCCAAGGTAGCCAAGGTCCCAAATGTAGCGAATAAGCATGAAGATGGTCGCTTGGGGCTGCTGTGGCTAGGCTGACGCGTTTCAGGGGCGAACCCCCCTTCCTCAGAGCCAGAAAAATGCTGCTAAGTCACACTCCGGACGGCCAAAAGAATAAATGGGAGCTGGCCCCACCTCTTCCTGCTCCGCCCCAATCCCAAGAGAGGGGCAGGGAAGGTGGGAGGAAGGAAAAAGGGAGGGGGAGGGGGAAGGGAAAATGGAAAGCATGGAATAGGAAGGAGGGCAAGGAAGGGGGGAGGGCAAGGAAGGGGGGAGGGGGGGAGGGAGAAAGGGGAGGGAGCATGGAAGAGGGAGGCGGAGACACCTATCCCACCTGGACCAAAACTCCCACCCTCTGAGGCCAAACCAGATTGCGTACTCAGCGGCATAAAAGACAGCGGCACAAAAAACACTTCATTTAAAACATTTCATTTGAAACACAGAGGGGAAAATAAATCCTAATTAGGGTTGAGCGAACACGGACTGTATTATTCGTGTTCGTACTGAATAATTGGATTTTTGTTACCCGAACACGGACCCGAAAACTTTACTGTATATTCGGGTAAAAATCTGCGTTCGGTCATTTTATTTCCGGGTTTTGTATGCATTGGCGTGCTTTTCATGGCGGGCTTTCAACAGCCAATCAACAAGCGTTTAACTGGTGTGCCTTAAGCCATCCCAGCCATGCCTACAAATGTATTAGTAGCTGTGATTGGCCATCTGAAGCATGTGACCAAGTCTTTATAAGTACGAGCCAGCGCCGCTACGTCATTCTGCTGTGTAGTTCAGGGACAGAGCACACATCATAGGTGCTGGCTGCTGATTAGGGACAGACAGGCAAAAATCATTTGTGTCCGGATAGAATTGAAGGACAGGTCGGAGTGTGTTACCAATTTTATATCATATTTTCTATTCCGCTATTCAATAAAAACCTTTGGGTATAAACAATTAAATTGCGGGATAGTCTGTGTTGGTACGTGTGAGATCCACCTTTCCAATTTTTGGGGTTCATCTCATACTTCTGAAGATTTGAGGGTGCTGCCTGTTCTGTACTCCTCCTACTCCTCATCCTGCCTTTGGGGGTACAAAAAATAGTAATGGGGCCTAGTCTGGTTCTGTACGTGTGAGATACATACACCTTTTTTTGATAATATTTTCTATTCCGCTATTCAATAAAAACCTTTGGGTATAAACAATTAAATTGTGGGATAGTCTGTGTTGGTACCTGTGAGATACACCTTTCCAATTTTTGGGGTTCATCTCATACTTCTGAAGATTTGAGGGTGCTGCCTGTTCCGTACTCCTCCTACTCCTCATCCTGCCTTTGGGGGTACAAAAAATAGTAATGGGGCCTAGTCTGGTTCTGTACGTGTGAGATACATACACTTTTTTTTGATAATATTCCGCTATTCAATAAAAACCTTTGGGTATAAACAATTAAATTGCGGGATAGTCTGTGTTGGTACGTGTGAGATCCACCTTTCCAATTTTTGGGGTTCATCTCATACTTCTGAAGATTTGAGGGTGCTGCATGTTCTGTACTCCTCCTACTCCTCATCCTGCCTTTGGGGGTACAAAAAATAGTAATGGGGCCTAGTCTGGTTCTGTACGTGTGAGACACATACACTTTTTTTGATAATATTTTCTATTCCGCTATTCAATAAAAACCTTTGGGTATAAACAATTAAATTGCGGGATGGTCTGTGTTGGTACGTGTGAGATACACCTTTCCAATTTTTGGGGTGCATCTCATACTTCCGAGGATTTGAGGGTGCTGCCTGTTCCGAACTCCTACTCCTCATCCTGCCTTTGAGGGTACAAAAAATAGTAATTGGGGCCTAGTCTGGTTCTGTACGTGTGAGATACATACACCTTTTTTTGATAATATTTTCTATTCCGCTATTCAATAAAAACCTTTGGGTATAAACAATTAAATTGTGGGATAGTCTGTGTTGGTACCTGTGAGATACACCTTTCCAATTTTTGGGGTTCATCTCATACTTCTGAAGATTTGAGGGTGCTGCCTGTTCCGTACTCCTCCTACTCCTCATCCTGCCTTTGGGGGTACAAAAAATAGTAATGGGGCCTAGTCTGGTTCTGTACGTGTGAGATACATACACTTTTTTTGATAATATTTTCTATTCCACTATTTAATCAAAAAAACCTTTGGGTATAAACAATTAAATTGCGGGATAGTCTGTGTCGGTACGTGTGAGATACATACATACTGTACACCTTTTGATATCATATTTTCTATTCCGCTATCCAATCTACACCTTTGGGTAAAAACAATTAAATTGCGGGATAGTCTGTGTCGGTACGAGTGAGATACACCTTTCCAATTTTTGGGGCGCATCTCATACTGCCGAGGATTTGAGGGTGCTTCAGTCTGCCTCCTGCCTGTTCCGAACTCCTCCTACTCCTCATCCTGCCTTTAGGGTACAAAAAATTGTAATCGCGGCCTAGTCTGGGTTTGTACGTGTGAGATACACCTTTTTATATCATATTTTCTATTCCCGCTATTCAATCTACACCCTTTGGGGTAAAAATAATTAAATTGCGGCATAGTCTGTATCGGTACGTGTGAGATACAGCTTCCAAGTTTTTGGGGCGCATCTTCCACCGCCGAGGATTGCAGGGTGCTTCAGTTTGCCTCCTGTTCCGAACTCCTCCTCCTCCCTCATCCTCATCCTCCCTTTAGGGTACAAAAAATAGTAATGGGGCCTAGTCTGGTTCTGTACGTGTGAGATACATACACTTTTTTTGATAATATTTTCTATTCCACTATTTAATCAAAAAAACCTTTGGGTATAAACAATTAAATTGCGGGAAGCTTCAGTCTGCCTCCTGCCTGTTCCAAACTCCTCCTACTCCTCATTCTGCCTTTAGGTTACAAAAAAATTGTAATCGGGGCCTAGTTTGTGTTTGTACGTGTGAGATACACCGTTTTGTAAAATTTGTCCTATTCCGCTATTCAATATACACCCTGTTTGAGTGTAAAAAATTAAATTACGGCATAGTCTGTATCGGTACGTGTGAGATACACCTTTTAAATTTGTTTGACACATCTCCTTCCACCGCCAAGGATTGCAGGGCGCTTCAGTTTGCCTCCTGTTCCCAACTCCTCCTACTCCTCTTCCTCATCCTCCCTTTAGGGTACAAAAAATTTTAATCGGGGCCTAGTCTGTGTTTGTACGTGTGAGATACACCGTTTTTTATCATTTTTCCTATTCCGCTATTCAATATACACCCTTTTGGGGTAAAAAACATTAAATTGCGGCATAGTTTGCATATTTGACTGTGAGATACACCTGTGCGATACTGTTGTTGTTTTGTTCCGCTATTCAATAAACACCTTTCTAGGGCAAGATCTTAAATTACAGAAATATGAGGAGACCGTCAAATAGGGGCCGTGGCCTGGGTCGTGGTGCTGCTGGTAGAGCTCCTGTTGCAAGGAGAGGACGTGGTCGATCTGTGCCAGCTACACGCACAAGTGAAAAACCTTCCTCAAGTGTTAGTAGGCGACAGAACCTGCATCAGTATTTGGTAGGATATCATACGCCTCTAGAAGTGATGAGGCCAGAACAAGTAGAGGCGATAGTAGATTGGGTTGCTGACAGTGCCTTCAGTTCCTTCACATTGTCTCCCACCCAGTCTACTGCAGAAAGGTCAGAGTTGGCACCCGCAGCCGATGTCCAACCGTCTTCCACCTCACCCCCTTGCAAATCAGGCAAGCAGTCTGAGCCCCAAGTCATACAGCAGTCTCTTCTTCTTTTTGAGGACTCTGTCAGCAGGGTTTCCCAGGGCCATCCACCTAGCCCTGCCCCAGAAGTGGAAGAGATTGAGTGCAGCGATGCCCAACCACTTATTTCTCAAGATGAGTACATGCAAGGACCATCGCAGCACGTCGCCGATGATGATGAAATGCAGGTGCCAACTGCTGCGGCGTTCAGAATTGTGGAGACTGACAAGGAGGGCAGGGGTGAAGACTGGGTGGAAGATGATGTGGAGGACGATGAGGTCCTCGACCCCACATGGAATGAAGGTCATGCAGGTGACCTGAGTAGTTTGGAGGAAGAGGCGGTGGTCGCACAGAGCCACCAGCACAGCAGAAGAGGGAGCAGGGTGCAGAAGCGGAGCGGCCGTGCCCTAGACACTACGCCTGCTACTGCCCAACGCAGCAAGGGAACGAGCGCACCAAAGCCAGCTCAAAGGAGTTCTCTAGTGTGGAAGTTAGAAAATGTGCTGATTAAAGGACACGAGTGGTTTGCACCCTGTGCAATCAGAGCCTGAAGCGAGGCATAAACCTTCTCAACCTGAGCACAACCTGCATGATCAGGCATCTAAGTGCAAAGCACCAGCTGCAGTGGAGTAGACACCTTCAAAACCAAGAAACGTCTCTGGCTCATCCTGCTTCCTCTTCTGCTGCAGTCTCGGCCGCTCCAGCCACATCTGTAGTGATTAGTGATACCGCCGGCACCTGCCACCCTGCAAACAGACGATCTGTCAGCAACACCACCACCTGGGTCACCAACCATCTCCACAATGTCCCGTGGAAGCGTTCAGCTTTTCATCTCCCAAACACTTGAGAGGAAGAGGAAGTACCCCCCTACCCACCCACGATCCCTGGCCCTGAATGCCAGCATTTCAAAATTCTTGGCCTTTGAACTGCTGTCATTCCGTCTGGTGGAGACGCACAGTTTTAAAAACCTTATGTCGGTGGCTGTCCCACAGTACGTCTTGCCCAGCCGCCACTACTTTTCCAGGCAAGCCATCCCTTTCCTGCACAACCAAGTGGGGGAAAAAATCAGGTGTGCACTGCGCAACGCCATCTGTGGCAAGGTCCACCTAACTACCGATACGTGGACCAGTAAGCACGGTCAGGGGCGTTATATCTCCCTAGCGGCACACTGGGTAAATGCAGTGGCGGATGGGCCTGAGGCGGATAGCAATTTGGCGCATGTCCTTCCACCACCGAGGATTGCAGGGCGCCTCAGTTTGCCTCCTGTTCCTAACTCCTCCTACTCCGCTTCCTCATCCTCTACCGCCTCCTCATCCGGACAGCTTAACACCTTCACCACCAACTTCAGCACGGCCAGGGGTAAACGACAGCAGGCAGTTTTAAAACTTGCCTGTTTGGGGGAAAAAACCACACACCACGCAGGAGTTGTGGAGGAGCATGGAACAGCAGACAAATGAGTGGTTGCTGCCAGCGAGCCTCAAGCCCGGCCTGGTGGTGTGCGATAACGGGCGAAATCTCATAGCAGCTCTGGGCCTAGACGGTTTGACGCACATCCCTTGCCTGGCGCATGTGCTGAATTTGGTGGTGCAGAGGTTCCTTAAAAACTACCCCGATATGTCAGAGCTGCTGCAGAAAGTGCGGGCCGTCTGTGCGCACTTTCGGCGTTCTCACCCTGCTGCTGCTCGCCTGTCAGCACTGCAGCGTAACTTCAGCCTTCCCGCTCACCGCCTCATATGTGACGTGCCCACAAGGTGGAACTCCACCTTGCACATGCTGGAAAGACTGTGCGAGCAGCAGCAGGCCATAGTGGAGTTTCAGCTGCAGCACGCACGCGTGAGTCACTCTGCGGAACAGCACCACTTCACCACCAATAACTGGGCCTCCATGCGAGACCTGTGTGCCTTGTTGCGCTGTTTTGAGTACTCCACCAACATGGCCAGTGCCGATGACGCCGTTGTCAGCTTAACTATCCCACTTCTATGCCTCCTTCAAAAACAATTCGGGCGATGATGGAAGAGGATGAGGCACAGGATGAGGAGGCGGATGAAGAGGTAACATTTCCAAGGCTTTCAGGGCAGTCATTCGCAAGGGGCTCCGAGGGTGGGTTCCTGCACACACAAACGCCAGGGACACAATTGTCCAGCAGGGGCACAGTTCTGGAGGATGAGGAGGAGGAGATGGAGGAGGAGATGGAACCATGTTTACAGCAGGGTGGCACCCAGGCCAGCTCATGGCCATCACTGGTGCGTGGCTGGGGGGATACAGAGGACACAGACGATACACCTCCCACAGAGGACAGCCTTTCGTTGCCTCTGGGCAGCCTGGCACACATGAGCGATTACATGCTGCAGTGTCTCCACAATGACCGCTGAGTTGCCCACATTCTAACTTGTGCTGATTACTGGGTGGCCACGCTGCTGGATCCCCATTACAAGGACAACATACCATCCTTAATTCACTCACTGGAGCGCGATCGCAAGATGCGCGAGTACAAGCGCACGCTGGTAGACGCGATGCTGCTGGCATTCCCACCTGACAGCGGGGCCACAGTGGAAGCACAAGGCAGAGGAGGAGGATGAGGAGGAAGAGGTCGCCAACGCAACCAGGGCACTGCCAGCACCTCAGAAGGCAGGGTTAGCATGGCCGAAATGTGGAAATGCTTTGTCAGCACGCCACAACAAACAGCAGCACCAGCAGCTCATATGGAACGTCTTAGCAGGAGGCAGCATTTCACCAACATGGTGGAGCAGTATGTGTGCACACGCCTACATGTAGTGAATGAC
This sequence comes from Pelophylax lessonae, assembly GCF_965119305.1. Taxonomy (NCBI): domain Eukaryota; kingdom Metazoa; phylum Chordata; class Amphibia; order Anura; family Ranidae; genus Pelophylax; species Pelophylax lessonae. Next base: position 250,447,895 of record NC_138772.1, read on the forward strand.
GGGTCTGCCCCCTTAAACTTCTGGGTCTCCAAATTGGGCACATGGCCTGAGCTTGCCCTTTACGCCTTGGAGGTGCTGGCGTGCCCTGCAGCCAGTGTATTATCTGAACGGGTATTTATCACGGCTGGGGGCGTTATCACAGACAAGCGCAGCCGCCTGTCCAGAGACAATGTGGACAAGCTCACGTTCATTAAAATGAACCAGGCATGGATCCCACGGGACTTTTCCGTACCTTGTGCAGAATAGCGATGGATACCGACCTTACCCAGCCATTGTTCTATTTTTGCTCTTTCTCACTCTTTTGGGGTGTACCCTCATTTAAAATTTCTAAAAAAAAGAAGTGTTGGCTACCTCGTCCTCCTCAGGGCCAGATTAACGTAGGGGCTATTGGAGCTGCAGCTCCAGGCCCCTACCTTAATATAGGCCCCGGGTTGGCCATATTCACTGTTACCGCTCTTCTGTCACTTGTAAACACAAAAGTCTGGCTTCTATGCTCGCTTCCCCAGGCAGCTCCCTCAGAACCTCCCCACACAGCACGAAGCCTGGACAAGGAGGGACAGTTGCCGATGCATGGATGTGTTTATGGGCTTCAGAGACAGCATCCCATGTTGAATTAGGCATGCCCTTCCTCCTCTGGGTGCATGCCAAGGCACGGCCCTTAGGGCCCTTCAAAATCCTCAGCACCAAGCCCATGATGCTCTTAATCCGGCCCTGGTCCTCCTCCACCGCCGCTTCCACCTACACCGCCCATAGGTTTGCGCAGCCTATTGCATTAGGGTGTGCACCCCAAAGTTTAAATACACATGCATGTGTTTGCCTACATGTACATGGCCCCGATACATTACTCTCCCTGCTGGCAAAGTGAAATAGAGCAGAGCAGGTCTGAGGGAGATCTTTCCCATCTCCTCACTGGCAAACAGAGCGATAATGCTAATGTGCCCTAGGTGATTAGGGTGTGCCCAGGTACACACGGCACAACCTGTGGGCACGCCTATGACACCGCCACATCCACCACCACCTCAACCTCCCTCCTACTCCATATGGGCCTCGTCCTTCACAGATGAAGAACATTGTTTTATTTTTCTGTTTTTTTTTGTTGTTTTAAGTTATTTCCCTATCCACATTTGTTTGCAGAGCACTTGCCATGCTCTTAACTACGTTTTGCTGCCATTTGCAGCACTCTAGCCCTTTCCATTGGTGTTTTAGAGACATTTTAGTGCCTGAAAGTTCGGGTCCCCATTGACTTCAATGGGGTTCGGTGTCCGGGAAAAGTTTGGCAAAAGTCCGGGACACGGACCCGGACTTTTTTTTAAAATTCGGCCGAACCCGCTGAACACGGACATCCAGGTGTCCGCTCAACTCTAATCCTAATGCAACAAATAATAATTACACATTGAAAAAGAAAAATTCACATTCAATGTCATAGATGCCTGTAGGTTTAAAGGGATGCTCTAAAACCTCACTTTCATACTTTCAATGGCAAGCATGTCAGTGTCCATAGTCCTGACCTACAAAGCTGCGGAGATTACACTGTCCATAGGGATGGGACATTAAGAGACAATCAGTATAATATGATGGACAGGAACCTTATTAAAACCTATACATGGCGATACCTGAGTCCCCCGCGCGGGGCGAGGAATCGTGGTGCATCCACCAACCAGAATCAGAGTGATGCGGTGCCCTGCCGGTCCTTCCCCTTGCTCAAACTGTGTTCTAAAATTTTCTCGGACCTGTGAAAAAATCGGACCTCGTCACTTCCGGTGACAGAGCATCACAAAACAGCTGATAGGAGTCGTCCGTGCGCATGCGCAGAAGACATTTTTCGAGGTTTGGAAAAATTATAACAGAGAGCGGACAGCTGATTGAGAGAAGGCGGGGCTGAGGTGCGACGGAGGACACCGCCGCGTCATCGAGACATCAGGGAGGGAGGCACATATGCAGAGCTGGCGGAGGAGGCGGGACGGAGGTGCGGCCGTGTAATATATGCAGGGCTTAAGCGACTCCTTCTGTTATATTATCTTTAGTAATTATCGTATTATTTATCCTTCGGATTTCATTACATTTAGTATTTCTATAATACAAAATAAGAAATACTAAATGTAATGAAATCCTAAGGATAAATAATACGATAATTAGTAAAGATAATAAAACAGAAGGAGTCGCTAAAGTCCTGCATTTATTACACGGCCGCACCTCCGTCCCGCCTCCTCTATTCAGCTCTGCAGATGACGCGGCGGTGTCTTCCGTCCCACCTCAGCCCCGCCTCCTCTCATTCAACTGGCCGCTCTGTGTTATAAGTTTACCAAACCAAGATAATGTCTTGTGCGCATGCGCACTTGAGACTCCCATAACCGGAAGTGACGAGGTCCGATTTTTTTTCACGGGTCCGACAAAATTTTACAACAACGGCCGTGTCGTTCCTTTGGAACGCACGCCAACCCGCACCCGGAAGTAAAAAATGGAAGTGCGGGTGGATGCGTTCCACCGCGTCCTTCGTCACTTCCGCTGTTTGCTACGGGGCTCTGCATGGTCCAACTCACCGCAGACCTCTGGCACCGCAGATCAACAGAGAAGATGGGCAGGATTACTATCATTAGTGTTTTTGCGAGATATAAAAGTGTGTGTGTGTGTGTGTGTATATATATATATATATATATATATATATATACTTTTATATCTCGCAAAAACATTAATGATAGCAATCATTCAATGGTGAAAGCAAAGGATGGTTAAAATATCATTATTATCCATATGTATTTTTATCCACATTAGTGTTTGTGAGAGATATAAAAGTATATATATACACCTTTTATAAATACCATTTTTATATCTATTTCATTTTTATTTATATCATTCCCTTTTTTGCATTTATATATTTATATGCCCATTATTTCACCATTGCTCATGATCCTGAGCCGATGTGCTGCAGACTATAGACGTTTGCATTCTATACACAAGTCTAGGGAGGTGGGCGGGTTCGGGCAAGTGTTATCCTGCCCATCTTCTCTGTTGATCTGCGGTGCCAGAGGTCTGCGGTGAGTTGGACCATGCAGAGCCCCGTAGCGAACAGCGGAAGTGACGAAGGACGCGGTCGAACGCATCCACCCGCACTTCCGTTTTTTTACTTCCGGGTGCGGGTTGGCATGCGTTCCAAAGGTAAGGACCGGTGTAACGTGAGAATTACCTACCCCGTGAGAAAAACCTACCCTCGTCACTTCCAGGCAGGAACAGCTGAGCAGCGCAGCAGTGCGCATGCTCACAGCCCCGGATACCTAATGGGACAACAGAGGAGCTGACTAGTGCGCATGCGCACTAGTATGGAAATATGTCGGTGTACCGTGAAGTAAATCTACCCACGCCGCGGTTACATAAAACAGCTGGGCTGCATTATGAGTCATCTCCGCTTCTGTCCCTGTCACTTCCCTGATCTCGGCAAGTAAATATAAAAGCGGCTGGCGGCTCCGTGATTTATGTTTTCATACACCCGCCGCCGCTTTTATATTTACTTGCCGAGAGCAGGGAAGTGACAGGGACAGGAGCGGAGATGACTCGTATTGCAGCACAGTTATTTTAATGTAACCGCCGCATTCCATACAGTGTCGTGAACCGGAAGTGACGAGGGGTAGGTTTTTCTCACGGGTAGGTAATTCTCACGGAACACCGGCAGGGTACCGCATCACTCTGATTCTGGTTGGTGGATGCACCACGGTTCCTCGCCCCGCGCGGGGGACTCAGGTATCGCCATGTATAGGTTTTAATAAGGTTCCTGTCCATCATATTATACTGATTGTCTCTTAATGTCCCATCCCTATGGACAGTGTAATCTCCGCAGCTTTGTAGGTCAGGAGCTATGGACACTGACATGCTTGTCATTGAAAGTATGAAAGTGAGGTTTTAGAGCATCCCTTTAAACCTACAGGCATCTATGACATTGAATGTGAATTTTTCTTTTTCAATGTGTAATTAATTATTATTTGTTGCATTAGGATTTATTTTTCCCTCTGTGTTTCAAATGAAATGTTTTAAATGAAGTGTTTCACTTGCTGTCTTTTATGCCGCTGAGTACTAGAGCTGCACGATTCTGGCCAAAATGAGAATCACGATTTTTTAGCTTGGAATAAAGATCACGATTCTCTCACGATTCTCTGTGTAACAAAAAAAAAATTGGGATAACTTTACTGTTACGTTTTTTTTTTTATTCATTAAAGTTTATTAATTGCGTTTGAAAGACTGCTGCGCAAATACAGTGTGACATAAAATATTACAACAATCGCCATTTTATTCTGTAGGGTCTCTGCTAAAAAAATATATAAAATGTTTGGGGGTTCTAAGTACTTTTCTAGCAAAAAAAATGATTTTAACTTGCAAGCAACAAGTGTCAGAAAAAGGTCTAGTCTTTAAGAGGTTAAACTTCCTTTCTCCCTGGCAGAGGGAAGGAAAAGATACAATGTAATCATTTTGTTTATAGTTACTGGGAGTTTTCCACAGCCGTTTTCTCTGCTCCCTCAGCTATGCAAAGAATCGAGCATATGTCAAGTTTAGATCGTCAGGGGGGGTGAATCGAGATCGCGATTTTCATACGATTAATCGTGCAGCTCTACTGAGTACGCAATCTGGTTTGGCCTCGGAGGGTGGGACTTTTGGTCCAGGTGGGATATGTGTCTCCGTCTCCCTCTTCCATGCTCCCTCCCCTCCCCCCTCCCTTGCCCTCCTTCCTATTCCATCCTTTCCATTTTACCTTCCCCCTCCCCCTCCCTTTTTCCTTCCTCCCACTTTCCCTGCCCCTCTCTTGGGATTGGGCGGAGCAGGAAAAGGTGGGGTCAGCTCCCATTTATTCTTTGGCCGTCCGGAGTGTGACTTAGCAGCATTTTTCTGGCTCTGAGGAAGGGGGTTCGCCCCTGAAACGCGTCAGCCTAGCCACAGCAGCCCCATGCGACCATCTGCATGCTTATTCGCTACATTTGGGACCTTGGCTACCTTGGAGATTGTACATGATATGTTGATGTGTGGTTAATCACACCAGTTTTGTGAGTATTCTGTACACTTTTTTAACATTTTAATAAATGGTTTTAATGGTAATGCACTAGGTCGCCCTCTTTTCTTTTTTTCTTTTCACCTTGATGTTTGCTACTAGTCAGGAAGTGCTCTGTTTTGTAGAGGACAGGTTTTATGGCAGTGGCACACCTGGAATTTATTGCAATGCATATATTCACATAAAAGGATTTATATATAATATTTTGTGGGAATTTATGATGACCATTTTGACAAGAATATTAGCTTGGCTGGCTGGCTTCTATCTTGGCTCTAAAGTACAACTATAGGCAAAACTTTATCCAAAATCAAAAAGGTTTTGCCTTTAGTTGTACTTTAAAAAGGTAGACCTTATATTAATATTTCCTTTTATGAAGCAGTAAACTGCACTACTACAGTTTTTACTAATTTTACTGTTACTTCTAGTAAATACTAGTGTTGTTGTCTGTCTCTGCTATGCTATTTTCATTTTCAGACCTTCCTATATGTTTGCAGTGCAAGTGCACTATGAGTATGCAGGGCTTGCAGGCCATGACAGGGTCCAGGGAAGTGTCCTTTAAAAGCAAATGAAAATAAAAATGATTCTTTAATTTGTGACTGCTTGATTGTTTGTTTTGTTTTATAAAGTTTTGAAAACCATTGGGCAGTGGGCTGGGCATGGGCATTGGGCAGTAATCGTGACTCGTATCGAATCGAGACCCTAATAATCGTAATCGCATCAAATCGTGAGGTGAATGAAGATGCGCAGCCCTAGTAGGCGGTGTCATATGTTATGCATAATATTAGCATAATACTGTTCATTTGCAGCTTTCTGATTAGTCATGTCCATTTATAAGGAAGTCCCCTTCGATTTTATGTATGTTATCTTCTTTTGAAAACTCTGTGCCAAAAGCGCTATCTTTCCCAGACATTCCATTGTCGATGGAGGGGGTATCTAGTAACGGCCATTTTGAGTAAGGAGTACATAGAAAACATATTTGCATGTACAGAGAAGCAGACATAGAAAAATAGACATTTTGCTTAATTCACAAGTGTTCATTACATTCCTTCAAACTTATAATCAACAATTTGGAAGCAGGATGCATTATAGTTTGAATCTTTTATTTATCCCTATTTTTAGCTGCGCTGTGAATCATGTGGTCGCCTCAGCACACCATATGTACTGATAAAATACCAGTGGACTGTCAGCTTCTGGATATTTAGGCTCCCTACATTAGCATTTGAACCAGAATAAGTGAGTAATCCTTATTAAGGATGATCGAACTTTTGAAAAGTTCGGTTCGGTCAGAGCATCCGAACTTCCCGAAAGTTCGGCCCGGATTTCAGAACCTCATTGAAATCAATGGGACCAGAACTTTGGTAATCAAAAAACACAATTTTTAAGCCCTAAAACCCAATAAATGCCCCTAAAAAGTGCCTAGGGTTCTGGGTCATGCCCCATTAACTATTAATCACTCAAAAAAAAGTTCTTAAAAATTGTAATTTTTGATAAGCCAATTATTGAAAAAATTAAAAAAAAAAAAAAAAAGAGATTTTTTTTTATTTTGACTTTGGATTTAGTATCTGGGGGGGTCTAAAAGGTGTGCATGTGAAGTTTCAGCTCTGTAGCATGTCCAGAACCATGAAAAAAAAAGATAATTTTTCAGTAGAACAGGCATGTGGGACCCTCCTTTTACACCTATATGATCTTTTTTTTCTGGTTCTGGACATGCTACAGAGCTGAAACTTCACAGGTACACCTTTTAGACCCCCCAGACACAAAATCACACAAAAAAGTTCTTAAAAATTGTCATTTTTGATAAAAAAAAAGCCAATTATTGAAAAAATTAAAAAAAAAAAATTGCTACAGAGCTGAAACTTCACATGTACACTTTTTAGACCCCCCCAGATACGAAATCCAAAGTAAAAATCAAAAAATCTTTTTTTTTTTTTTTTTTTTTTTTTCAATAATTAGCTTTTTTTATCAAAAATTACAATTTTTAAGAACTTTTTTTGTGTGATTTTGTGTCTGGGGGGTCTAAAAGGTGTACCTGTGAAGTTTCAGCTCTGTAGCATGTACAGAACCATAAAAAAAAAAAAGGATTGTTTGTATTAGAACACTTTCAGCACAGGAGTATGGCTTCTCTGCTGTAACACCTTGCCGGTTTAATAGCAGGCATTTTTTTGGGTTCTTTGCAGTCAGGAAAAACATCTGAACTTGTGTATAGTGGTACTGTGCACAAGTTCAGATGTTTTGCCTGCCTCCAAAAACCCCCAAAAAATGCCAGCAAAAACACACCTGGGCATTTTTTTTTTGACGCTAGCGTTTTTTTGGGCATTTTTTTGGGTTCTTTTGAGGCAGGCAAAACATCTGAACTTGTGTATAGTGGTGTGTATAAATACACACATACTTATATGTTTATACACATACGTTCGGGTAGGCTCCGCCTCCTCTCCTACCTCATAGGACCCCACTCCCATAAATCTTTGCTCCCTTTCAGCATCAGTGTTCTGTAACTAGCCTACTCAGGAATTGGGAGGGGACTCCTGCTGCCATGGAGTCCATCAGGAAAGGAAAATTACGGTAAGTATTTGATATCAATTTTCCATTTTCCTGACAGACTCCATGGCAGCATACGTTCGGGAAATAACTCGCTATACTCTCCCGGGTGGGAAGATGCTGAACAAAGAACACTTTAATTGGCACTGTCAACTGACAAAACTTGAACGCCAAAGTTAACTGAAGATAAGGCAGCAGGTTCAACACAGTAATGTGTAAGGAAGGTATTCACAGATGACCAAGCAGCTGCTTTGCAGATCACATCAGGCGCGACGTGTTTAGAAACTGCCCAGGATGTAGAAATGCTTCTGGTAGAATGAGCTGTAATCGCCTCTGGAGGAGCCAAGCCTTTTGCTCTATATGCCCATTGTATAGCCTGGACAATCCAAGCAGCCACCACTTTCGAAGAAGCACACATTCCTTTCTTATTTCCATGGAGAAGAACAAACAGGAAATCCGATTGACCGAAGGAGGATGTGGCCTCTAAGTATTGACTCAGAGTGTCACCCACATCTAAAAGGATGTACTAAGGATTCTTCATTTGTTCTGAAGGTGGGCAGAACTATCTTGGAATTTTCGTGGAAGACAGATGTTACTTTAGGGTTTGACCCCAGCATAGGGATTAGGACCACCCTGTCCTAAAAGAAGGTCAGAAAAGGCTCTTTGCAGCCCAAATTGTGTATCTCCAAGACCCTCTTAGCAGAGGTGATAGCCACCAGAAACACCATCTTCAACGTAAGCTCCCTGATGGACATGGAAGCCACCTCTTTTGAAGCAAAAACCAGTGGAAGATCCCATTTCGGGAACCTAGGTTTTCTCTGCGGCCTTAGCCTGACTGCGCCCCTAAAAAACTGTTGGATCAGTTGATGTCTTGCCCACTGAATTCCGGTGAAAGCTGAGATAACAGAAACTTGCACCCGGAGAGAACTAACCGAGAGGGACAGATCTAAACCAGACTGCAGGAAACTCAAGATTTGTTGAATGGTAGGCACACCTGCTGGACCCAAACTCTTGGCTTGATGACTCAAAAACCTTGCCCAAATCCTCTCATACACTCTGTTAGTGCTAGCCCTTCTTGAGCTCATAAGAGTGGGAATCACCTCTTCTGGACATCCGAGGGCCTCCAGCCTCTCCCTCTCAAGAACCAGACCTTGAGGTGTAGACGCGCAGGGCATGGATGCAGAGTAGGCCCCTGCGATTGAAGGTCTGGCCTGAGAGGCAGAGGGATCGGATCCCTGAAGCTGAGAAGGGACAGCAGAGGAAACCAAGGCCTGTTGGGCCAGAAGGGAACTATCGCTATGACCTCTACTTCCTCCATCTTCAGTCTCCAAAGGAATTGGAGTACTATTGGCACCGGTGGAAAGGCATAGGCAACCTAGAAACTTCCATCTGTCCATGAGGGCATCCACTCCGAAGGCTTGAGGATCCCTGAACCTCGTATAATACTTCCGGAGTTTTTTGTTGTGTGGACTCGCAAAGAGATCCACCTCCGGTGAGACTCCCAGAGACAGAACCCAATTGAACACCTCCTGATGGAGGGACCACTCGTTGTTGTCCAATTGAAATCTGGACAGGAAGTCTGCTTCCGTATTCAACACCCCTGGGACAAAGACAGCTGAGAGGTTGGCCAGGTGTTGCTGGGCCCAAGACATAATTGGATCTGTTTCCTGGAGTAGAGACATGCTGCGGGTTCCACCTTGCCTCTTGACGTATGCCGTGGTGTTGTCCATCCCCGAGTAACACTGAGGCCCCCTGAGTCAGATGGTGAAAAGCCTGGAAGGCTTTGAAGGCGGCTCGTAGCTCCAAGATGTTGGACACCACTCCGTGACTGGAGAAATTCCACCTGCCTTGTGCCACTTCTGATTGGCAGTGAGCTCCCCAGCCGGTACTGCTGGCATCGGAGGTTATCGTCACCCAGGAAATTGGAGCAATTGAGTGGCAGTTGGTTAGATTCGCACGGCGTAACCACCAAGGAAGACACCCTTTCATGAATGGTGTTAGATAAATAATCTGTGACAGGTTCTCTGTCGTCCACTGGTGGAGAAATCCCTTCTGAAAGGGTCTCAGCCTCCACAGAGCCCACTTTACCATGGGCGAGGTAGCCACTAGAGTCCCTACCACCTTTAGACACTGACGAGCAGTGAGATGGGAGGCAGCGAGAGCGAGAGCCACCCTGCTCTGGACTACTGGAATTTTTCTCTTCTGGTAGAGATATGGTGCAATTCAGCGTGTTGAACAGTGCTCCGAGAAATACCAGGGACTGCGTGGGCACCAAATGGCTCTTCTCCAAATTGAGAATCCACTCAAACTCCCGAAGAGTAAGGATCACCTGCTCCAGATGTATTAGGAGCTGAGCCCTGTCCTGGGACAGAAGAAGGAGATTGTCCAAGTAATGATGTAATCTGATGCCTCTGGTTCTGATGAGAGCCACGATTGCCAACAACGTCTTGGAGAAGGTGCGAGGCGAAGTCGAGAGCCCAAAGGGAAGACATGTAAATTGCATGTGGACATGATTGACAGCAAACCGGAGGAACTGATGATCCTCTTTTGCCACAGGAACGTGGAAGTACGCATCTTTTAGGTCTATCGATGCCAACCAGTCTCCTGGGAGAACCGAATGCTGTATTGTAATTAGGGACTCCATCTTGAATCTCTCTCGACGGATAGATCTGTTGAGATAAGTGAGATCTATTACCGGGCGCCATGTGCCGTTCTTTTTCTGAACGAGGAAGAGAGGCGAATACACTCCCTGACCCCTTTCCTCTTCGGGAACTAGTACGACAGCTCGTTGATCCACTAGAGTATCCACATTTTCTGCTGCAGGAGGAAGGGAAGTTGCAATGAACCTGGGTTTGGGAACGTTGTTGAATGCCCAAGAGTGCCCTCGGGACACCACATTTAGAACCCAGGGATCCTGGATCGAGGCTGCCCAGATGTCCCGAAATTGGAGCAACCTGGCCCCGACCGGAAAACAGACTGGACGGGTCCAACCTCCAAAGGATTTGGTGGCCTCCCGGTCACTGGACGAAGAGCCCTTGGAACCTTTCTGAAAGGAGGTCTGTCTTGACTTCCAGCTTCTCCCGTAGGATTTTCCTGGTTTGTAGCTGCGCGCTTCCCTAGAGCGATTAGGGTTTTGTCTCCTTGGAAAAGAGCGCTTCTGAGCGCTTGGGCGTTTGTCCTGAGGAAGGAACCCAGATTTTCCGCCCGTGGCCCGGGTTATGGCTGCATCTAATTTATTCCCAAAGAGGGAAGAGACATCAAAAGGGAATCCTACACCATGCCTGTTTAGAGGCAGCATCAGCAACCCAAGGCCGAAGCCAAAGAGCACGTTTGGCCGTAACGGAGGCCAGCATAACCCGGGCCAAGAGGCGAATGGTGTCCAAGGAAGCCTCCCCCAAGAAGCCTGCAACCATCTTCAGCTCCTGGATAGGAGAACTTTGGAGCACTTCCTCCGAAACTCCTCCAAGAGTATCTTCGAGGGCATTAACCCAAACCTCCATGGCCTTGGAAATTGTAGCCAAAGCCATTGCTGGCTTACAGGCCATGCCGGCTGATAGATATGCTCGCTTAAGATCAGCGTCAATCCTCCGATCCAAAGGATCTCTAAATGATGCTGTATCCTCCATTGGGAGAGTGACGTGTTTCGCCAGACGCATCACTGCGGCATCCACACTAGGAGACGACTCCAAATATTTCACCTTTTCCTGTTTAAAAGGATAGAGCTTCGCTATTTTAGTGGTCATGGAATTTTTCCTTTCCACTTTGCTCCATTCTTCGGACATTATGTCTCCCAGTTCCTCTAGAAATGGGAAATTCAGGCGCTCCTTGCATAACTGTTTGAAATATTTCTTCTGCTTAGGAGAAGAAACAGCAGGATCCTCCCAGTCAAGGGCCTCTCTCACCGCTTTAACTAACGGAGACACGAGGGCAAACTCAAATCCAGTACTGGAGTCATCCGAATCGGAATTGGACTCTGACGGGAGAATAGATGGATGGTTGGGTTGGGAAGACTCAAACGGATCCTGAACCGACAAATCTCTGTCAGGAGAGCGTGACGGACCTGCAGAAGTGTTTGGCTTATGCAACTCAGCAAGAGAGTCCTTTAAAACTCTACGCACCACCTCCTCAATATGTTGGTCCGTTTTTTCCCTTTCACCCGTAGCTTGGGTATAACAGGGTTTGCACAAGGAGGAACCATCTGGTATCAGGGTACGGCACCCCCAGCATTTTTTTCCCTGCGTGCGTTCTGAGCTGCCATGGTGCGAGGAAGACTGGCCCTCACGTCCCCTGCCATGGAAGGAGCTGCGCTTAGATTTAGATGAGGAGCGCCGGTGCTGCGTATTTGAATGACTGTCTTCGCTGCGTGTGCGGGGCTGTTGATCAGACCTAAGAGAGCTGAGACAGACATATACAGCAAGCCATGAGAAAGATGAAAGAGACACAGAGCATTAAAACTGTCAAAACCAGCACATACCTAGAAAGAGCAGGCTGGCCACTAGGGGGCGGCAATGAGTCCATAGCTCGAGTAATCTCAATGGTGCAACTATGGATACGTATCCTAATGGGAAGAGGACATAACCATCAGTCCCATTACCCAAAAAGAAACCGCGCATGACGTCAGACCGCGCTACTGTGCATGCGCGACGATTCCAGTACTCGGCGCGTACTGCGCATGCTCAGATGCGCCGGACAATCCGGAAGTAGCGGAAAAGACTGCGGCGGCGGCCATGAAGCACCACAAGTAAGTTCTAAGCCGCAACACTAACAACACTTGAGTAATAGCCGATAAACACCCTAGACACGAGCAGAGATAAAAAATGCACTATAAAAGGAAGATAAGTATGAAAATAAGAAAAAAAGAAACGGTCCCATATAAGGGCTTACCACCCTCCGATAGCATAACCGAGTCCAGGAGACGCAACACCGGCTTGAGCCTTCAGGCAATAAAGGGCCACCCACAGCAGCAGGGCTCTTTCGGCCAAACCACATAGCTCCAGCTAAGGGTCTCTTCCATTGCCCCCTCCATACCCCGCTAAGAGCCAGGGCTTATCGGAGACTCCAAAACTCAGTCTGCCACCGATATACAGGACCAGATAGTAGGAACATCAGACATATGTATGAGGAGGACGAAAAAGGAACACTGATGCTGAAAGGGAGCAAAGATTTATGGGAGTGGGGTCCTATGAGGAAGGAGAGGAGGCGGAGCCTACCCGAACGTATGCTGCCATGGAGTCTGTCAGGAACATATATTTCTGCTACTATCACACCTATATATGTCTAGGTGTGTAGGTGTGTATATAAATATATGTATGTGTGTATATACACCACTATACACAAGTTCAGATGTTTTGCCTGCCTCCAAAAACCCCCAAAAAATGCCAGCAAAAACACACCTGGGCATTTTTTTATTTTTTTTGACGCTAGCGTTTTTTTTGGCATTTTTTTGGGTTCTTTTGAGGCAGGCAAAACATCTGAACTTGTGTATAGTGGTATATACCCTGTATAACTGTGGTGGTAGGGAGCCATATACAGGAACTCATGCCTGCCTGATGAGTGTAGCTGTGATCTCATTCTTTGTGGAGCATGTTAATAGTACGGTTATATTGTACAATGTTTAATTTTGAGTTTTTTTGGTCTATTTCATTAGTTAATCCATGATGCTTTTCCTTGAAGAAGCCCAATTGGCAAAACATGTCGGAAATACAAGCGTGGTGAAAGGCAATGTTCTTGCATTCGAGAAATGACAAGATATGGTTGTACACAAATTTTGAATGAATTGTTTGATTAAGTAAATATTATCGCTTTTAAGTAATTTTCTCTGTTATTATTGGAGTAAGCACCTAAAAAGTCCCACATATCCTACCTTGTTTAAAACTTCCAAACCTTTTCATCTGTTTATTGGCATTTTGTAGCACCCTCTTGTCTGTGCTCCTACTAGAGGCAGAGTGGGAAAATGTATCCGACTCATGTTAATCTGTGGGTCTTAATTGGGTCAGAGTTCACTGGAGTTTAGGGCTGCATGACTCATACTGGCAGGTCTCTGGTCCCTCCCCTGGTGTCTAGAAAGCTGCCATTAATAATTAAGGGGCCTCGGCCAATCCCCAGTGTGCCAGGCAGGGGGCAGAGAACACCATAAACAGACATGAGCCAGGCCAGCAAGAGGAGTCAGGTTGAAGGTGGACGTGCAGTGTTGAGGAGGTTGTTGATGGCCCTGAGGGGTATCCCCTAGTCTGGGGGGTTGTCCTGTCATAGAAACAAAAGAGGAGAGGAGGCTTTCCTGGTGGCATGGGAGCAAAGAGAGGACAGAGTAAGTAATTCAACACTGTTGGGGACTAATAAAGTGGGGAGACTGCCACATGTAGCCAGTCTCCCTTGAAGACAGCAGTGGGCTAAGTCTTCTGCCTTTCTCTGAGATAGCTACAGACAGTAAGCCATTTGGGGCTGGTGAAGAAAAATCCAGGCGGGCTGGTAAAACAGGCAGCTGCAGCCAGGTGGGCTAGCATTGCCTGAAGCACTTAAAGTTGTACATAGGAAGATATCCCCGAAGTTATTGTTGCTGTCAAATGGGCATCCTATAACCTATCCTGATCCAAGTTGTTAACTCCCTATAAACCACAAAAACAAAGCTGCAGACTAGTTTCTGACTTTGCATGCCTGTGAAGATTTGATGTGCCTGGCTGTGCAGGAGTGGGGAATCCCTGTTCATCTGCAGCTCCTATTTGGGGTGTACTACACATTTATAGGAAATTTCTGTTAGAGGGCAGCAAAAGTACTGTTTGCAGAACAAATCTTATTGTCCACCCATCACCAATGAAAGTACTGTTTGTAAGACATGTTTTTGTCTGTCCATCAGAAAAAAAGGCCCCGTCCATCTACTGATATCTATGGGGAGTTTTTTTTACAACTAGAAGGCAGCATTGTGGATAAATCATGAAGAAGAATTTTGTACCTCTTCTAGGGTGAATGCATTCGTCCCCCCAACTAGCACTTATACTGAATCTATATGGGATCAGTGTCTATAGCCCCCAGAAGACGTCCTTTTCGGAAGAAATGAAGGGCGGGGGCTTTTTGATGCTGACGTAGCACCCCCTTGTGTACATAGTGTGTAAAGGTTAGGTAAATTTAGTTAAGCTTTACTTTAGTCAGTGGCTGAGCCTCTGTCCCTGGTTTCTAAGAAGTTTCCAAAAAGTTCCAGAACTTAGTGGGTGGAGGGATGGAGATAGAAGCCGGAATATTTATGGGAGCTCTACCAACCCCAGGATAAGGATGGCCCAGAAGGTGGAGCCTTCAGGAACCTGGCCATGAGCGAGAGAGAGAGAGAGAGAGAGAGAGAGAGAGAGAGATTCCAGGATCCAAAGGCCTGGAGGGGACCCCTGTGCTGGGGGGGGGGGGGGCTCTACCTCCAGGCAGAAGGTGTACAGTGGCTGTGGACAGAATGCCTTCACGATTCTTGCTACTGACGTCAAGTCCTCTTAATGCACACTCAGCAATCAGGTCATTTTTGCTCATCTTATATTCTGATAACCCAGGCATGTTTGCAGGCAGAAAAGATAGAACAGAAAAACGCAATAGGAAAGAGCTGTAGGAAGTAGCTGTTGCTGTATGTCACTTTAAAAAAAAAACAAAAAACGTGCACCGACTTGTCTCTAAGGACTATTTGCACAATCTTTACAATCGTTCAGTGCAAAGCCAATTCCTAACAATGCACTGAATACTCCTAATAAACATACGCTGCCAGCCAATATGTGACGTACGCGGGTATCCAATCCCTGTCCTTCTCACTAACTCACGACAAAGGACCAGCCAATCTCACACCCCGCTGTCACTTACGTAACAATACCACTCTCAGCTGCACCCTGCACAAAGATTTTCCAGCTTGTGGGACCACAATCTAGGTGCCAGCAGGCTGAGAGCGATTGTCACTGGGCTAATTTAGTATCTAATCCTTTACATGCCATCACCTCCGTTTGGTCTGAGCTGGAGGAAGCTCGTAATTTTGGAAATGCCAATTATGATTTTAAAATAATCGTCTGTAACACACTGTCGCCACAGACAGATATGTTCATAGGATTTATCCTATACAGTAGCACTCTTCAAGAGACAGGTTCTTTATTAGCTTGCATTAAGAGTTTAGGGACAAGATTAACACTTTTCAAAATAAAAAAAGGGGTTGCAGCACTAAAAACTAGTAAATTGCATACATATTAAAGTGCAATAATAACACACATTATTCCAATGAGGGGATTGGAATAAATAATACCATAAATGTTCGTTCCAAGGATATTAAAAACTTCATAAATATATCTCGGTGCCAATGATGATGAACAGGGTTCACAAGTGTTGCTGTGTCCACCACCAATGAATGAAATTCAAACTCACCAGAGCCAGGTGCTGTCTAAATTATAGGACAGAAATACAAAATACATAATCGCTCTTATCTCAAACGCCTAGGGTCCAGCCATCACTCCAATTTGCAGTGGTGGCTTTTGATGTGAGTCCTTACATTGTTTGATTTTATGTCTTATTTTATATATATCATTTTATGTACACTGTATTGATGTCAGTGTTACAAAAAAATATATTTTATTACATTTTTATCATCACTTCATACTACACCATGAGCCTCTTCCTTTTTTCATTTTAAGCTCTCATGTGATGTGTTGAGCCGATAAAACTTTTGGAGATTTTTCCTGGGTCTGGATGTCGCTGAATATCCAGAAGTCCAAAGATCACGAGGCCTGTTGACCAACACCTTATTGCTGTCTTATAATTTAGACAGCACCTGGCTCTGGTGAGTTTGAATTTCATTCATTGGTGGTGGACACAGCAACACTTGTGAACCCTGTTTATCATCATTGGCACCAGGATATAGTTATGAACTTTTTAATATCCTTGGAACGAACATTTATTGTATGATTTATTCCAATCCCCTCACTGGGATAATGTGTGTTATTATTGCACTTTAATATGTATGCAATTTACTAGTTTTTAGAGCTGCAACCCCTTTTTTCATTTTGCACTTTAGTGTACGTATATTTTACACTCCTTTGCTAGCTGCTTATCTGTTATATCTTAAACGCTGATTCACATTTTCTGTTTTCCAACTTTTCAAAATAAAGTTTTAATAATGAAAAGGTCAAAGTTGGTGCAAATAAAATATTTACAGAAAAGAGTGTTTCAAAGAAATAGAGACATAGTTCAGCAATTAGAAAAATAAGGTAGAATTAAGGAGGAAGAATACTTGCAGTCAATGTCCTGTGTATTATCAGAGTTCGATCAATGAGCCAGGTGTGATCGGTTCTCAAACTTGATAGATGTTCCTGCTTTGATGTTACCATGAGAACTCATCACTGGTTAGGGGTCTCCCTTTTTCTCTGGGATCAATGGGGGTCTTGACAGATGCACCTGACCAATAAAACGGAGTGGCCATGGGCTGTCCTGCGATTATGACCGTATCGGGACCCTTCTCTTTGGGCAGTTTTTTTACCACTGTTCATATGTTGAAATTTGTATTGGTTACTTTCTTTAAACTGATAGTTTATCATTCAGCATGTAATTTCGCATCCAGGGATACCAAACACAGAATATCTCAGATAAACTTGTCATCCAGGTAATATCCAGCAGCTATCTACTTTTCTATATGTGATAGGGTGGTCATGCATGATCTTAATTCGTTCAGTATGACATTTCTCATCCAAATCATGTTCCTGTCTGAATCTACGAATCGTGTGTGTATTTGTTACGTTTTTTAATTGGCAGAGTTCTCTGATCGCTATTTACGACCCCCATTTGTTCTGGTTATCCTTAATGGATTTGGTCAAAATTTTATGATAGGCCTGGACGGAAGAAACCGACATCCTGCCAGGACTCAGTGATAGGTTTTATGTCTCTGAGTTGAGATAACGGCTCTTTTGAAGTGTAAAACCTATGCATTCCATGAATTAAATGAGGTGGGGAGCGGGATAATATAGCTGCATGTATAACTGTTCTGCAAGACTGTCATGGCTGTGCTATAATGACTGAACAACATGGACGCTTGCTACAGCTTTTCATATGTCCAGTGCAGGATATCATTACAGACCTTAGAGCCTGATGACTCGGAATACTGCTCAATTACTGAGGCCACCTGTTGCGCCTCCTCTAGCCCAGAGATAAAGACAGAAATGTCATCAGTATAAGGAACAACCCTCAAGAGGGGCTCACCAGCAATGCCCACCGGGACCCCGCACAATGGTCTGGTCTCTAGCCTTCTGACGAAAGAGTCGACCGAAAACCCATATAGCAAAATGCTCAATGGACACCCTTGATGCACCCTCTAACCAACCCCAAAGAGATGCCCAATCCAATGATCGACAAGCATGAAGCTCTCTGCCTCTCAGTACAAAGTCTTGAGCCATCCAACTCTCCCCCCCCCCCCAGGCTGTACCTGTCAAGGAGAGGCCAAAGGTATTCATGATTGACCCGATCAATGGTCTTTACCTGATCCAATGCCAGCAAATACTTTCCCCAGCCCTCAGCCCTGCACTGTTTCAGGGCCTCCCGGAGCAGCTAACACCACTGAGAAAGAGTTCCAGCTCTGGACTGAGCAGTGCTGCTGACGAGAAAGCAACCCATCTGCCACTGACAACAAGTGCCAGAAATCTTCGAGTGATCTTTGCTTTTTGACAACAGAATCACAGCAGATTGTCTCATGGAGGAAAGGAGCAAGCCCTCTTGCAGACAGCCATTAACTACCTCTGCAAGATAAGGGGCCAAGCTGGAATTAAGTGATTTAAAAAATTTGACCGACAAACCATCTGTCCCAGGGGTTTTCTTATTGGCCAGACTGTCGATAGCCTTGGCTACCCCTTCTGCAGAAATGGCCTTGCAGGGTGGGCAAGCAGAGACTGACGATGGACTATCGCTGAATGTCACCTCCAAGCCACAGCATGGGCAGGTCAGACCCAGATTTCCTGCAACCAGCATAGACTCTCCTCAAATGCAGGAAACACTACAACGTATCAGGTAGATGGATCATATGGTGTACCTGTAGTTTCTGGAACACCAGGCAAAGAGAGAGGCTGCAGAATGCCAGGCTGAGAGACAGGCTGCGCAGAGGGAGTCTGATCGTTGGCACGAACTGAAGATGGCTAGGCTCCAGCAGCAGCGACAGGCTCGGAACCTCAAATCCGAGCACAGGGACATCTCCAGGTAGCCAAATTTCCAGTTGTGGAAAAGGACAGTGACATTGACGTGTATCTGCTGTCATATGAAAACTTGCCGCCAGTACTAGGGATCGATCGGTATCGGTTTATCGTTGCTGATACCGATATTTTGGCCATCACATATCGGTATCGGCCGATATGGGCTGATATTTTGTACATTTAAAGTTTTGCAAAATAAGCGCACATTTCGACACAAATCTGTTACTTAGCATGTTAATGTTTATTTATTAACTTTTTTTAACATTAAGGGCTCGTTCTTCACACCTTAACTGCATGAAAACTGATAGGAAAACTGCACTTGCAGGGACATCAGTTTCACACCATATATAATAATTGTTAGGAATATCGCCAATATATATCATATATTTTTGCTACAATATACACATAGCCTATACACATAGCCTGTATTTGCAGATTGATATAGCTTGAATAACGCTTTTATACAGCAAGCAATAATTAATAGTTAATAGGAAGATTAGTGCTATAATCTTCTTCAGCAAAGAGAGATGCTTTTGCAAATGTTATGTGACCACAAATGTATATCTAGCAGAACTCTGCACAATGTAAAGACACTGTGGTGAATGTGTTGTTATGTCCCATCTGTTATCTGTGTCACAAATGTGACATGCTTTCTTATGAACTTTTGTACTTTAATTTAACCTTTCATGTTTAATGTAACCGGGTAGATTAAGCAGACTCGTTAGCTTAACACCCTCCCCACACCCCATTGCCCAATTAACTAAGGGGAGGTTTTTGGGAGGTATAGGGTAATTTTGTGGTTTGAAACTATAAATTGTTAACGATGTACAGAAATAAACGCAGTCATTGGAACCTATCTATTGTGTATTGGTTTTTATTGATTGTCCGGCTAGCCGAAGAGTCATCCACAGGACAAACCAAGGGTGCACCCAAACTCAGGATCCTTACAGATGGTACCAGAAAGCGGGGTACTGATTATCCAGGTGAGTAATAATTTCTCCCATATTTTTTATGCTGGTTGAAATGTTGCTTTCCTGGATGCAGTGAGCCTGGTACTAGAGTACTATTAGTTGTTGGCAGGTTTAGTTGTTGGCAGGTTTAGTTTAGTTTCTCTTTACAAGGCTGTGAGACAGACACGAGGTTAGCGCTCTGTGTTCTGTAGATCTTCAGGAGGGGGCATAGTCTGAAGACACACAGCGTGGATGGCAGGGGACGGTGTTCATAGCAACACGCGTCATATGTTGGCAGGAATTTTTCAAACAGAGTATTAGTCTTGTTTGAGCGTTGACAGGAATTTTTCAAACGTAGGATTAGTCTTGTTTGGACGTTGGCAGGGCTTATTGAGTTAAAGGATCACTCAAGGAATCTATGTGAAGTACAAGGAAAAGGTTAAATAAGGTATAAGATATATAAAGGGAAAATGAATATACGCACAGTAAGTGAAACTAATATATCTAAAAGTATATATTTGTTATCAACTTACTTGGATTGTCTGTGGATTGAATCAATTGTGAAACATACCTGTACAGTCAGATTTGGTCTGTATTGGTTGAATGGTACAAGTAGTGGTATTTGTAAACAATTCTTATCAAACCCATAGATTGTGGTGCCCACATTGTCAAAGAAATTGTCAAACTGTCAAAGAAATGATAGACGTTTTGTAAAAGTATTTCAAAGGATTTATGTTATTGTGCTTGCTGAAGCTTATCCCTAACATAACACTAATTATACAACTGCTGCTATTTATAACCCACATTGTGCCATTGTTTGAAGGAATATATAGAACTTATTTTAGATTTTATTGAACAGTCATGGGTAACGATTTGGGAAAGGATCCAGATGGTGAGCTGGAGACCAGACCCACACTGTTACTCTTTGTATCAGGCACCTGTGGGATTACAGTCAGTGATCCATTTTGGGCGAACATATATGAGCGCGGTCCGCAATTGGGAATTACGCGGCTCAGCGCTATAGGTCCTAGCAATGAAGGGGACTGGGCGGAGGTTTAAAGAATGGTGGGGCTTCACCCAAAATACAATTATCCCCCCCGGGTACCTGGGATGAAATGTATGTGATGCAATGTTGTAAGAAATGGGGAAAAGGCATTAAAGGAATAATAAAGAGTTAACTAGGGATTTTAAGAGTAAGTCCTCATTACCCACAGCAATTGCTTGTAAGCAGAAGTCAGGTGAAACTGTCCTGGAGTTTTGGACAAGGTTTAGAAATGTATGGACTTATGAGGCCGGTTTATGTGTCACCCAGGAGTGGCCCAGCCTCATGATTCAGACATTTATCAGTAATTTTAAAGTCCCAGTACCTGCTAAGGTTTCATACTGGGCTGATAAAGACATGGATCGTTTCCAGCAAGCCATAATAGAAAATGATGCGGCTGGCTGTTTTTGATCTGCTGAAAGGAAAACAGCCTGTCAGCGCGCATTTCCAAGGGCGTTATCAGAAAGGCAGAAGAAAGGGGGGAATTCAGAGGCAGAGTAGGACATTTTCAAACTAGGTCCCCCCACAATTGAACAACCTCACAACAACATCACAACAGTGAGTGGATTTACAGTGACATCGGGATCCAGGGGTAATGGGCCATAAGTCCCCTGGATGCAGGATTGATTCCATGCCCCCTTGGAAGGAGGATGGAGTTAGGTATACATTAGACAGATTCTTGGCCGAACGTATATTTAAAGAAATAGTATACTGCGCCCCTGTTTTTTGTTGTTCTGAATATTGATTTTCCAAGCTAGACATACATAATTGTTTGAAGCTGCAATGTTGACCTTGAAGTTGACACATTCCTAGGGAGGGGGTCACTTCTTGGGCGGAGCTTGTGGGGTCCCAGCATTCCCACACAAAGCAATTATTTTTTTATGGAATTTTTGGAGTTTTGCCATTTATATATTTGTGTATAAAGCATAGGAACCTCTGGGAACCTCTGGGAAGAATAATAATAGTGAATAAAAACAGTTTTTATCAGGTAAAACATAGTTCACCGTGGTCGGCAGGATATTTTGAGGTTATTTTTTATAGAATTATAGATAATGAGAAATTACATATTGCAAATGGGTCCCTATGTAAAAGGGAGCTCTGGTTCAAAATTTTGAAAATTGTCTACTTGCCAAGAAAGGGTTCAAACGTAAATATCTTTGTTCCTGTTATAGTTATGGAATTTATTTTTGGACAGAAAATAAAACCACAATTAGTGTAACCATTGGACCCTGTTGGCACCGAGCCAAAAGTTTCAAATCAGATTAACTATTTATCTGATTATAGTATTTAAGTGACATTTTAGGGGTATCCTCTATTGAAGGAGAGCCAGATTATTGTAAAATTGGCACGGAGACAAAAAAAAAAAAAAAGGGGGGGGGGTTTAGTTTTTATTTGATTATAGTATGCAAGTGGTACCTGACGTGCCATCTCTACTGACAGCCATACCATCCGATGCTACCCACTTTACAGTGATTGGTTGAAGTAATGCATTTTTTTTAGCGTCCTAGTGGACGAGGAGGCACAGCCTCTTTGTTTCTTGTTTTTCAGTCCAGGTAACTAGCCTGGTGTAGAAATGCATTAGGGCTAAGTAGACAGTTCAGTTGTCTGCTCTATAGTTCTCCAGACCATGCAAGAGGGGATGGACACCTGCTCATGGGTCAGTCCCGCTACAATATGTAGATGACATATGTAGTCACTCTGTGGAGGCCAGTCAGAGCGATCCAGTGAGTTTATTGAGTATTTACATGTATGTGGACACAAAGTGTCACAGGAAAAATGACAATGGTGTCAGGAAAGTGTTTACCTTGGTTTTGTGCTCACAGAGGGGGAAAGGAGAGTCAGTCACAGACACAAAAGAGCTGCGGCTCTAGTGGGTCTTGCCAGCCCACAGTGGGTCTTGCCCGCCCACAAACCAGGATCATTGATTGTTATGGATCCGGACTGCTCCTATTTATAATAACATTTTGAGACAAGCCACAGGTCCAGAAATGTCACAAGAAATGTTGAATGCGGTTATGTATCTAAAAAATGCTATGGTTGTAGCGCATGCACTGGGCCTCCCAAATTATGGTAAATGTTTTGTGTTTATGCAAGGGACAATTGTAAGACCATGACAGGTGTACTTGCCCAGGAGTATGGTGATAAACGTTTTTGTTTTTGTCCAAAGATGGTCGCAGTCCAGGTCTAAAGGCATGCCTGAAGTGACTCCAAGCATAGCATCTTGTGAGATGGTAATAGGGATGGCCACATCACTTGCCCTAGGTAGGCCCCGGTTTTCGATGGGTTACTGGGATTAAAGGGTGTGTTTCACCACAATATGATTGTATAGACATAATATATCAGGACACTCCTCCATAGCCATAGAGGGAGCAGAGGATGTTTTTGTAGATGGTTCCTGCTCCAGGCCAAAAGATCACACATTGTTAGAGCTACAAACGCATGCTACAGAATAGGTTTTAAGGAATTGGGTGAGAATAGCCTTTTTCTAAAAGAGGGGAGATCTTGTATCCCCGCAGCTAGCGCCCCACTGTTTATCGCCTAGTGTCATGGAATAGAACACGGGGTGGGAAAGAACATATGAAGTATTACTGACAGGTTTTTTTTTTTTTTTTTATATTTGCAGGCCCACCTAAATTAGTGAAAGCATATGTTGCTAGATGCATCACCTACTAGGAACAATACAGACATTCCACATAATTCCAAACATGAGCATTTCCAATACCCATCAACCTCATTCACAAATCTACAAATAGATTTTACATATAGGCCCAAAGCAGGGAAGAAACAAGAGTTATTTTTAGTCAATAGTAGACGTGTTCAGCAGATGAGTAGAAGCTTTTAGGGCCACAAAAGGGAGATGCCCACACGGTGGCACACATTCTCAATCGGGAGATTATTCCTGGATGGGGATGCCTGCTTTGAATTAGTTCTAATAATGGTCCAGCTTTCATATCCTGAAAATAGATTGGAAGTTCCACATTTCCTGTCATCCGCAGAGTTTAGGTATAGTGGGAAGGATGAATAGGACAAGTAAAGAGAAGTTGAGAAAAGAAAAAAAAAGGTAATTGAAACTTTGAATCAAGTGGAACGAAAAGGTTGCTCGCACCTTTCTCTTTCTCTTCACAGATACTGACCCATCCCTTGAAAGAGGGAGATGAAGTAGTAATCAAGCTGCCGCCACATCACAGGACCAAGGCTGGATTTAGTTTTGGACCAAAAGACAAAGGTAGTCGCAGTGACCAGAATCGCTGTCCTTGTGGAAAACCAACAAGCCCGGATTCATGCCAGTCGAGTAAAAGGTCAAGGTGGAAGCAAGACACAGATGAGGTGGAAGCAAGACACAGATGAGGTGAAACAGGTGTTGAAAATCCTTGAAGTGAAGCAGGTGTTATAGTCTCTGAAAAATTGCAAAATGACTGTACTCCTAGCAAGGAACTTTGGCAATCTGTGGATTTTGTTGGGGGGCACTAGTATTTTTCGTGTTCATCCCAACTTGGATCATAACTAACTGTATATATCAACTAGCGGATCTGGGGCCCCTTGGAGGAATTTGTGGGACACCTAACACCACCAGCCCAGACATAGTATCAGAGACGCCTCAGGAAAGGGAATAAAAGAGCCCTGTCCCATAGTTCACCCTCCCAGTTAGCCTTCACACAAACAAATGGCATGACACAATTTTAGTAGAATTCCTCTAACACACAAGTAGCTACTTTTATAGTGCCTTATGATAGGAGATTAGGCCTAGGAATTGTATTTATATGTGTCACGGACAAATATTGGGGAGACAATTGTGAGTATTGTGGATCAGTGGGTTGAAACACGGGACACGACTGGGAGTGCAAATCTACTTAAGGGGAACACTGGAACTACAGGGAAACAAAAGAGAGAGGCTCCCATAGGAAGTTTTGACACACACACATATATATATATATATATATATATATATATCTATATATATATATATATATATATATATATAGATATATATATATATATATATATATATATAGATGCCATCGGGGTCCCTAATGAGTTCAAGGAAAGAGATCAGGTTAAAGACAGTTTTGAGTCCTTTATCTCTCCCCTTGTCCCCATAATTAAAAATGTAGATTGGATAAATTATATCTATTATAATCAGCAGAGATTTTTTAACTATACAAGGAATGCCCTAAAGGGCATAGCAGAACAACTAGAAGCCACTTCCCAGATGACATTCCAGAACAGAATGGCTCTGGATATGATCCACGCAGGAAAAGGTGGTACCTGTGTATATATTGATAAAGTAGATGGATGCTGTACTTACATTCCTGAGAATACTGGCCCCAAAGGGAAGGTCATTCTGGCCATTGTGTGGAACTAAAGAAGAATTTTGGCATGGACAACCCTTGGGATCAGTATTTTGGATGGTTTAATAGTTGGAAACAAGCCTAATGCAGCTAGAAATTATCATTGTTATAATATTTGTTATAATAGGTGTTGTAATACTTTTTGTAGTCCCCTGCTTTAAGAAAATGCTTAGCAAAATATTTGAATTTAGCATTACAGGAGTTCATAGATACCTTACCATCGATTCTAGGGAATACACATCCTCAAGGCTTCCAGGATATGGATAGAATTCCCCATCATTTCCTGCTGATGCATGAATACGGTATACAACAGTCACAGGGAAAGGGAGATTGCTGGGTTTGTTCTCATATGCATTCAGGAGAAAATATATTCCCAATGATAGCAAAGCCGTTATCATTATCGCAGTTAATGAATGAGACATTCGTGTTTACTGGACAGGCAAAACCAGACAATAGGCCATTTCTGATTCAGGGATACACACAACCACCAAAATTTTGTTTTCTGAATGGACATCCACTAAATAATGAAACAAATACTTATGCCAATGCTGAATTCTGTTACAATACAGATGTCAATTTTACACTTCTAAACATGGAAAAATATAAAAAACACTAAACTTAGTAGATATCATAGGCCTAAACACTGATACCACTGCTGACATAAATGAAAGGATGAGAAACTTGTCAATGTATAATATTTCTTTGTGCCCGACATCTAAACCAACCTATAACAAGTCAGAAATTTATAAATGGTTAAATTTGGTGAATGAAACATTGGTACTTGACAATAAGGTCAAGTTAATACATATAGCTGAATGGTTATGTTTAATAGTAATGCGAACAGGTCTGGCCACTCAGGAGATGATATCTGCCCCAAAGTTACCCGAAGGGTGGATAGTTTGTTGTGGGTTACGGTGTCACACTACCATACCTTTCCCCAAGGGAGAAGGATCAGCCAGGGTGGTGCACCATAGTTAGATTGTTCCCTTGACTCATTCCCTACATGAGTACTGAATCAGGATGGCACGGGAGCATGGGACCAGCTTCAGGAGTGCTCACATTTCACGATAAGGGAAGATATAGAAGAGCACTGACTAGTTCATGGGAAAAATTCTATATGAACATCCTTCCAGGCAGTACAGCAATGGCCCTTGTTAGGCTTGATACATTTGCCGATATTTTGGAAAAATGGATCAACACAACAAGAAAGGATATAGGATTAATTAATGAAGAAATGAGGAAAATTAAGATGGAACAGGAAGTGATTAGGCAGCGACAAGAAAGACTTATGATGGCAGTAACAGGTCTATGCGATCAAACACAAAATAAACAGATATGTTGTATATATTTCCACAACTTCACCAAAGAGACTAAAGATGTTCAAGTACCAGACTATTATGACATTATTAATGGCCATCAACTAGAGAGAGAGAGAGAGAGACTTCAGGGAGAATTGCATAATCTTCCCAATGCCTGGAATCCATTTGATTCCATAGGAGGGTGGTTTGGGGGATTCTTTTCGGGTATATTTGATTTCTTCAAGAAAACAGGAACAGTAATCTTGATGACTATAGTGTTCTTGATGATGATATACTGTGTCATTATCCACTTGCAGACTGCCTAACGTAGATCTACGTTGGCAGTCAGCCCCTCACAGGCAAAGCGACGTAGGTCTACGTCGCTAGCCTGCGAGGCTCTGGGGAGCGAGCGCGCCGCCGGAGGCGCGCTCCCGCTCGCTCACGGCCCCCCCCGCGTGTGCCCGGCGGACATCGGGTCCGCCGGGCACACGCGGGGGGGGGGGGTCCGTGAGCGATTGTCCGTTAGAGCGGGAGAAAGGCAGGCAGCTAATGTAAACACAGCCGCCTGTCATTCTCCCCTGTGTAAGAATTGAGATCATATGGTTCTACTATGTAGGACCGTTGATCTCTGTTTACAAAAATTGCCGTGTGGTTTCGGCCCTTACCCCTATGAGAAGACCAAAAAATATATAAGACAGAAAAAGATGGGGCTTTACAGGCCAGTGGGAGTAGAAGGATCAGACACAAAACCAATTTATAAAACCAAATAGCATTTTATTAGTACATAAGATAAAAGGCATGGACTGCCATGCGTATTGGGTGCAACTCGACAGACATACAAAAATAAAATCAAGCAGAATGAGTCATTAACAGCATAGAGATATGTCCCGTAGGGGGAACAAATACAAAGAGCCTGTGTAGGATGGAGAGTAGGTCTCACGATGGAATCGGTCAGTGTAGGTCCCCAGCAAGCCGTTTCGCTCATGGCTTCCTCAGGGCCTGAGAGACCGTAACAGACCGGTATTTCTATAGATAACATAAAACATAACCAAATGAGTATTATTCAATTATACATCTGTCAACAGACCATCAATACTTATTATCATACACTGTTGCAAGTGGTTCTGGTTTTTTACTGACCCTTGTTGATAATGACTCAGAGTAGACGACAGGATTGTGGCGGCATAGACACTGGATAGGGATTACTGCTTCCGTATTTAAGATGTACATTCCATATTGGCGTATATGTATATTCTATTTATGCTGGATTCGAAAGGTTTGGACCCTAGGGTACCATAAGGAGAAGGCTGTGAAGCATAGCATCATATAGGTATGTATTTATATCTATTATATATCCCCCAGTATATTTATAATGTGTGTAGTGTTGAACCCACCTTGTAATCACCACTTCTTATAGTTATCTAGGAATAAACGACTGCCCATACCATCTCTCTAATTTATTCCAGATTGTAGATACTCTATGGGTACAAGATAATATCAGCTAGAATTAAGTCTTTTAAATAGAGGGAGAGTGGTAAATTAGAAGGATATCATAGGGTGGAGAAATGGTGGTTCCCCAGGGTGGGAGAAAAATACATAGTAATAAAGGCTAGATAATAGACTGGAGCTGAAGTACTGACACCCACCTATTATGGTGTAAAGATAGCCTCAAACGGACAAGGGCAGGCACAGTTTATATGGTCATAGAGGGTCTCATAATTCAGACCCAGAGATCCCGGGGGAGCAGTGGTGAGTAACCTATAAACGATAAGGCCGATTATTGTAGATGCATTGGATAGTAAGTTATATGATGTCTGGTTATGGCCATAGCCATAGCCGAAAGAGAGGGACTCCTATAATGATGAAGGTAGAGAGATAGAGGGGCATTGACCTACCTATTTCTGATGCAGTAATGGCTCCAGGCAGGAGAAAACATGCATATACGTGTCACTATATTTGATAGAAGGGACAATAAGTCCCGAGCTCCATAGGCCCTAGAAAGAATGTCCATTTAATGTTAGAGGTTTACAGCCAGTGCTGTTGTCAATATAGTGGAATGCATATCGCTATTCAACCTGGCTATGAGAGTGCTTACCTTCGTAGCTGCAATACGCCAGCAATCCTGCCTGAAGTGTCATGTTTTCTGCAGGTATTATATAAGGAGTAAGGGGAGGGGGGGAGTGGCCGCTCTCATCATCTTATTTGGCGCTCAAACCCTGTTACAACAGGTGAGGCCACTTATTCATTGCCTAGATCAACATCAGCGCTGACTTCCCACATCACTTCCGGTCGCACAGGAAGTGATGCTCTTTACTCTGGGATTGTTTACTTTAGACAGCAGGCACGGCCTAACCGCATCACTTCTGGTTTTGTGTCTGATCCTTCTACTCCCACTGGCCTGTAAAGCCCCATCTTTTTCTGTCTTATATATTTGTTGATCTCTGTTCTTACACAAGTAGCCACATCCAATCACAGTTAGAAACACACCCCTAGGGACACACTTAACCCCTCCCTCTCAAATAAAGTTAACCCCCTTCCCTCCCAGTGTCATTTTTACAGTAACAGTGCATATGTATAGCACTAATTACTGTAGTAATGTCACTGGTAACCCCAGAAATGTCAGTCAAGGGTCTGATCTGTCCGCCGCAATGTCGAAGTCCCGCAAAAAAAGTTGCAGATCGCCGCCATTACTCGTTAAAAAATCAAAAACAACAAAAATGACAAAAATCTTTCCCTTAGTTAGTAAACGCAATACCTTTTGCGCAAACCAATCAAAATACGCTTTTTGCAATTTTTTTTACCAAAAATATGTAGCAGAAAACAAATTGGCCTAAAATGTTAAAAAATTGAGATTTTTTTTTGGGGGGGGGGGGGGAGGGATTTCATATAAAAAAAATGTGAAAAATATTGTTATTGTTGCAAAATTGACGCTATTTTTTTGTTTATAGCGCATGATCAAAAAAAATCGCACAGGTGATCAAAAACCACCAAAAGAAAGCTCTGTTTGTGGGAAAAAAAGGACGTGAAATTAGTTTAGGTACAACGTCGCACGAGTGCGCAATTGTCCGTTAAAGTCACGCAGTGCCGAATCGCAAAATAGGCCCTGGTCAGAAAGGGGGTAAAATCTTCCTGGGCTTAAGTGGTTAAGTTCGCTATTTGGGGAGCAGAAAAAAACTTGGGAAGGATGTCACCAAACACAGTGTCTAAGCTGGGTAAGAAGGAAGATGAGGAGGCCTTCAAGATGGCCATGTGGAAACAAGACAAGTGGTATCAGGAATGATCTCATGAAATTTACAATTTCATATGATCAAAGAGGGGATTGTAAGGGAAATGGAATCATCTTGGAATGCCATCTTGGAATGTTCAGTTTAGCATAATGACATATGTTTTGCAGAAGGTTAGAGTTGCCCTTTAAATTTGCAGTATATGGTTTTGAATATATATTTTGCTTATAATTTCAGATATCTAGCTTGCGGTTCATGTAAGACATAATGTCACACTTGCTATAGCTTATGCCGGATATCTAGTTTGTGGTTAGGAGATTAGCATCTAAGACAGGATGTTAGATGTCGAGTTTTGCAAGTTTTGTTTGTAGATTAAGATATGCAAAAGCTATAAGAGATATTCCATATATATTAATTGATAGGAATATCGCCTATATCATATATTTTTGCTACAATATACACATAGCCTATACACATAGTCTGTATTTGCAGATTGATATAGCTTGAATAACTCTTTTTTATATAGCAAGCAATAATTAATAATTGATAGTTAATAGGAAGATTAGTGCTATAATCTTCTTCAGCAATGACAGATGCTTTTGCAAATGTTATGTGACCACAAATGTATATCTAGCAGAACTCTGCACAATGTACAGACACTGTGGTGAATGTGTTGTTATGTTCCATATGTTATCTGTGTCACAAATGTGACATGCTTTCATATGAACTTTTGTACTTTAATTTAACCTTTCATGTTTAATGTAACCAGGTAGATTAAGGAGACTCGTTATTTAATTGGGCAATGTGGTGTGGGGAGGGTGTTAAGCTAAGGGGAGGTTTTTGGGAGGTATAGGGTAATTTTGTGGTTTGAAACTATAAATTGTTAACGATGTCTAGAAATAAACACAGTCATTGGAACCTATCTATTGTGTATTGGTTTTTATTGATTGTCTGGCTAGCTGAAGAGTCATGCACAGGACAAACCAAGGGTGCACCCAAACTCAGGATCCTTACAGTGCACTCACTCACTGCAATCATTTTAAATCACTACTTCAGCAGTGCAGTCAGTGGCAGCAAAACTGCTAGAAACAAGCTAGATAGCAGATAGACAGTGGATTGGAGTCAGTGGACTACTGCTGTAATAGTGCACTCACTAGAATGATTTTAATTCACTACTGCAGTCAGTTCAAAACTGCTAGAAAAAAAGCTAGGCAACAGCTAGACAGTGGATTGGACTGGAGTCAGTGGACTACTGCTGCCGTAGTGCACTCACTGCAATTATTTTAATCACTACTGCAGTCAGTGCAAAACTGCTAGAACAAAAGCTAGGCAAAAGCTAGACAGTGGATTGGACTGGAGTCAGTGGACTACTGCTGCAGTAGTGCACTCACTGCAATTATTTTAATCACTACTGCAGTCAGTGCAAAACTGCTAGACAGTGGATTGGACTGGAGCCAGTGGACTACAGCTGCAGTAATGCCCTCACTGCAATGATTTTAATCAATACTGCAGTCAGTTCAAAATTCCTAGAAAAAAAGCTAGACAAAAGCTAGACAGTGGATTGGAGTGGACACTAGTACTACTACACTTTTAAATACTCCCAGTTAAGTAGAACAATATTATACTGTAGAACGCAGAACATTTCAGCATGTTCATGTTCACCTGTTAAACAGCTTCTGTTTTTTTCCTATAATGCTGCCACTTCATTAACATGCTCACTTGGTACAAGAGGAGAGGAGGACAGAGGAGCAGAGAGAGAGAGAGTGGAGTGGACACTAGTACCACTACACTTTTCAATACTCCCAGTTAAGTAGAACAATATTATACTGGAGAACGCAGAACATTTCAGCATGTTCATGTTCACCTGTTAAACAACTTCTGTTTTTTTCATATAATGCTGCCACTTCATTAACATGCTCACTTGGTAGAGGAGGACAGCGGAGCAGAGAGAGAAAGAGGTATCTTCTAGCATGGGAAGCAAGTCTTTTGTAGTGTGCCTCATTTTCTTTCCACCACTGAAGGGGATCACCACTTCTGTCAATTACTGGTTCCTTCAAATAGAGATGAAGTTCATCATCCAGGCTCATTATTGCAGATTCAGAAGAATCCTCTGCATGAGGCCCCAATAAAACACTGAAAATGTCATGATCAATTTGACCACAATGAAGAAGATTCTCTTCTGTTCGATGTCATCTTTTTGGACATTTTTCTGTTTTTGCAGCATGCTGCTCTTTCAGATTATAAAAATGCTGTTCTGGACTTGTCTTTTTGGCAGGAACCTCCTGCACCTCCTGTTGAATATCTTCTGTCAGCCATTGTTTTGCCTTGGCCAATACATCATCAGAAGAGAAAGCATCGTTCTTGTATCGAGGATTCAAAAAGACTTGCCAGCACAACATTTTTAATCTCTTCATGCTTCTCAAAACATATATCAATCAAAGCTCTCTGGCTTGACAGACCATCATTTGAAAGTTGGAGGGTGTTGTTTGCCATGACACCGAGGTCTGACATATCAGCAAGCCTTATTCCTTTCCACATGTTTTGTTCCTCTGTCTCAAAGGAGCACAAGCATCACTCGGTCTTTGGTGATTCCCCATTCTTCAAGTATGCCTAGAAACATTACACTACTGTACTCCCCAGTGTGGGATCCTTGCATCACTTTTGTATTTAAGACCAATTGCCTTTTTGTCCATCCGCTGTCAATGAAGTGGTATGTAAGATTCATTAGTGACTCTGTTTGTCCTCCTCCTGACCAGCAGCCAGTCGTGAATAAGAGTGAGTTGCCAGCATTCTCCGGTTGCAGCATAGCCTTTACTTTGTCAAAGACCTTTTGGTGAATCTTTCCCAGCATTTTAGTTCGATAATACTTCTCACTCTTCAGTGTGTACCTTGGCTCAAGTATGGACATCAACCGCTTAAATCCTGAGACACACCATTGTAAATGGCTGGTTATCAGTGACCATCATCTCTGTGATTACTCTGTCCAGTAGTTGGGATCTTCCATCTGAATCTAGGCAGTGACACCTGTTTTTTTTTTTCTGAAACATATCTATTATTGTTGCCTGGGATAGTGGAGGAAGTATTTCAAAATCACATTGAAGTTCATTTAGTTTTTTCTGTGCTGCATGATATAATTCAAAATGATGAACTCTTACATGGGCCCAAAAATTTGACGTATTTTTGTTTTTTGCAGTTACTGATCCCATACCTATATTGTTTGTGCATGTGTTGCACACTGCTGCTTTTCCTGGAGATGGTTGAGAGTAGAAATAGTCCACACTTTTATTTTTTCTGTCTTCATCCATCTCCATTGCAATGGCTGGCTGGCTGCTGGCACCCTGCCCTGCTTTGGGTGGCTTGCTGGCATCCTTTTGTGGGTCAGTGGTAGACACCTGGCAGTGTGGGTGGCTGGCTGGCACCCTGTTGTGGGTTGGTGGCTGACCCCTGACTGTGTGGGTGGCTTGCTGGCACCCTGTTGTGGGGTGGCTGGCTGCTCTCACCCTGTTGTGGGTCGGTGGCTGACGCCTGGCAGTGTGGGTGGCTTGCTGGCACCCTGTTGTGGGTCGGTGGCAATGCCTGGCAGTGTGGGTGGCTTGCTGGCACCCTCTTGTGGGTGACTGGCTTGGTGTCACCCTGTTGTGGGTGGCTGGCTTGCTGGAACACTGTGGTGGGTGGCTTGGCTTGGTGTAACCCTGTTGTGGGTGGCTGGCTTGTTGGAACACTGTGGTGGGTGGCTGGCTTGGTGTCACCCTGTTGTGGGTGGCTGGCTTGGTGTCACCCTATTGTGGGTGGCTGGCTTGCTGGAACACTGTGGTGGGTGGCTGGCTTGTTGTCACCCTGTTGTGGGTGGCTGGCTTGATGGAACACTGTGGTGGGTGGCTGGCTTGGTGTCACCCTGTTGTGGGTGGCTGTCTTGATGGAACACTGTGGTGGGTGGCTGGCTTGTTGTCACCCTGTTGTGGGTGGCTGGCTTGGTGTCACCCTGTTGTGGGTGGCTGGCTTGCTAGAACACTGTGGTGGGTGGCTGGCTTGGTGTCACTCTGTTGTGGGTGGCTGGCTTGGTGTCACCCTGTTGTGGGTGGCTGGCTTGCTGGAACACTGTGGTGGGTGGCTGGCTTGGTGTCACCCTGTTCTGGGTGGCTGGCTTGGTGTCACTCACCCTGGCCTGTTGTGGGTGGCTGGCTCGCTGTAACACTGTGGTGGGTGGCTGGCTTGGTGTCACTCTGTGGGTGGCTGGCTTTCTGGAACCCTGTTGTGGGGTGGGTGGCTGGCTGCTGGCACCCTGTTGTGGGGTGGGTGGCTGGATGCTCGCCTGGCACCCTGTTGTGGGCCAATGGCTGACAGCTGCCACCCTGCTGTGGCTGGCTGGCACCCTGTGGTAAGTGGCTGAGGCCAAGGCCTGTGGGTGGCTGACTGGCAGCCACCGTGAGCGGACTACAGCTGCACACACTGTCCGAGGATGTCTGAGGCATGGGAAGTGGTCTTAGAAGGCAGAACGTGTCAAACTATAGGCCCAGCGCGCAGAGACACGTGAAGCAACACACGCAATGACATCACACGTGCGCCGCACACAATATCGCCAATATCGGTAACTTCCAGGGCCGATTCCGATACATCGGGGAAAGTGCATATCGGCCCTCGATATATCGGCCTTGCTGACAATCGGTCGATCCCTAATTTGCAGTGCTGGAAAATAATGGTGGCCACACAAAATATTGACACTTTGGGCCCAATTTGGACATTTTCAATTAGGAGTGTACTCACTTTTGTTGCCAGTGGTTTAGACATTGTGTTGAGTTATTTTGAGGGGATAGCAAATTTACACTGTTGTACAAGCTGTATGCTCACTATTTTACATTGTAGCAAAGTGTCATTTCTTCAGTGTTATCACATGAAAAGATAGAATTAATTATTTACAAAAATGTGAAGGGTGTACTCACTTCTCTGAGATACTGTGTGTGTGTATGTATGTATGTGTATATATATATATATATATATATATATATATATATATATATATATGTAAGATTCTGGTACCTTTGGTACCCTTATTGCCCATTTTCCTTTTTATATTGCGTCCCACCTTTTTAGTTAGGTGGAACGCATATACCTTTAAGCCGGATGACATCATCGCTGAGCGCCGCTCAGAGCGGCTATTTCAATCGCCGGCTTTCTCTCTCACATTGTTCGTTCAATGTTACCGCATGCTCACAAGCCTTGTCTTATGCTGCCGGAGCCTCCAGCTATTCTCTTTACCTGGAACAGACCGGAACCTCGCTACTGATCCCGTATCTCGCTACCGGATCACTCCCTCACTACCGGACCCCTCTACTTACTAACCTTACTAGTGATAAGTACCCCACAGGGGATTCCTCCATAACTAACTTACACTATCTACCTCTGCACATTAAGGACTGTTACTATCTATGCATACTAATTCTATCATCTGCACTGTTACATAGATTGCTAGCTCTTGAGTCTACTACCATCTATCCTTGCACTGGGTTAGTCTATCCTGTATATATCATCT
Source organism: Pelophylax lessonae (assembly GCF_965119305.1). NCBI lineage: Eukaryota > Metazoa > Chordata > Amphibia > Anura > Ranidae > Pelophylax > Pelophylax lessonae. The sequence continues at coordinate 250,483,041 of NC_138772.1, forward strand.
GCTGTCCTCACCACCTGTTACCATACATGATCACTAACCTATCTGCATTCTACCTATTACCATCTACTACTCTCCTGAACATTTCTATCAAGTGCTTATCATTGCTGTCACTGCTCACACCTGTCCCTTCAGCACATCACCTCCATACTGTCATATACATCCCATCACTCCAGGAACATCTTATTGAGTGTGTGTATATCTGTATGTTGAAGCAGACAGGCCCACAGTGATGAGTCTGGAGAGTTGGATCTGGTGTTTCAACACATCTCTACATGACTACTGAGTGGAGATTCTGCAGCTGCAAATCCAGCTTACTATAAAAACGCAGGAGCGTTACAGATTGAACGAACCTTAAAAATGGATTCAGCAGAATTACCCACTCAAGTGACACAATTAACACAACAAGTAAATGCATTAATACTTGCTCTTACTGAAGTAAAAGATGAAAACCAGACTCTGAGACAGCAGGTAACCCGTCTCTCACAGCTTACTGCTGCTCAGCCCCCTGAACCTAAAATAAACCCTCCTCTAGTGTTTACAGGTGATGGGAAAAAATTTAGTGAATTCAAAAACGCATGTCAATTGCTTTTTTTGCTAAAACCTCGTACTTACCCTACTGATCAAATTAAAGTTTGTACCGTTATTTCATACTTAACGGGTGATCCACGGGCCTGGGCAGACTCTCTCTTTGAGAAAGATGATCATCTTCTCAACTCCTATCCTTTATTCCTAGCGGAACTCGCTAGCTTATATTAAGACCCTAATAGGCAGAGTACTGCTGATATCCAATTGAGGGCTTTAAAACAAGGAAGGAGACCTGTTGAAGACTTTGTAGCAGAGTTCAAAAGATGGACCCTTGATTCAGGGTGGAATGATACATCTCTGCGAACTCAGTTCAGACTCGGGTTGTCAGAAGCCGTTAAAGACGAGCTCGCCCGAGCGGATTTACCTGGCACTTTGGATGCCTTAATACAACTCAGTATCAACATTGACAGGCGACTGCGAGAAAGAAAGGCTGAGAAAATGGGAATGCCATTGTCTAGTCTTTCTCGGATTTCGCCGTTGACCCTACTCCTATGAAGGTAGGAACCATATGCCCACCTTTTATCAACTACTGAACGAGCCAGGAGAAGATCCAGAAACCTCTGCATGTACTGCGCATCACCGGATCATTTGATAAGCGTCTGTCCCCTTGTCCGCAAAAAAGAGGGTGAGTGTTCACATGTCTTGCTAGGGGGATTAACGACTTCCTTTTCTAATCCCTATCTCTTTTGTTCATTTAACATTACAGTGGGACCAGACTAGGATTACCACCAAGGCTATGATCAACACAGGATCTTGTGGGAACTATATCGATACACGTTTTTGTTACTTTAAATAAAATACCTATTATTTCAAAACCTAAACCTGTCTCTGTTAGTTTCATTAACGGTATTCCGTTATCTTCTGGTCCAATTACCAATCAGACACAAGCACTCCTTGTCACTGCTAACGAGTCTCATACGGAGACTACCACTTTTGATATACTATCTTCACCCCATTTTCCCATTATTTTGGGACTTCCCTGGTTACACACACATCAACCAACCATAGATTGGAAAACACGGACTCTAACTTTCCCTTCTCACTATTACGAGATTACGTGTAACCTCCCATCTTATGGAAAGATCCTGTCTGTGGTGTCAGATGAGATTGCACCACTATGCTATCAAGATCTGTCCGAAGTTTTCCTTGAGAAAAATGCTCAAGTGTTGCCTCCCCATAGGGATTATGATTGCACTATCGATCTACTCCCTAACAGCAAATTGCCTTTCGGTCATGTTTATCCTCTTTCACAGGATGAACTCTCTCATCTCAAGGAATACTTGGATGAGAATTTGACAAAAGGGTTCATCAGACCCTCTACTTCTTCCACAGCTGCAGGACTTTTCTTTGTCCGCAATAAGGATTCAAGTCTTAGGCCTATTATCGATTATAGGCAATTAAATACCATTACGATAAAGGATCGCTATCCTTTACCGCTCATCCCTGAACTCATTGAACAAGTGCGTGGGGCTACCTACTTCTCTAAATTGGACCTAAAAGGGGCATACAACCTAATCCGAATCCGTGACGGAGATGAGTGGAAGACAGCATTCAGAACCAGATACGGATTATTCGAATATCTTGTGATGCCATTCGGGTTGTGTAATGCTCCCGCAGCTTTTCAACGGTTCATAAACGACATCTTTATAGACTTACTTGATGTCTGTGTTGTGGTATATCTGGACGATATACTTATCTATTCTCGATCTTTGTCTGAACATATAAAACATGTAAGACTTGTGTTATCCAGATTACTCGCACACAATCTATACGTGAAATTAAAAAAATGCCTATTTCATAAAGAAGAAATATTATTCCTAGGATACATCATATCCAAAACCGGAATCAAGATGGATATGAGCAAGATATCCTGTATTCTGGATTGGCCTATACCAACAACTCGTAAGGCATTACAGCGATTCCTTGGATTTTCAAACTTCTATAGGAAGTTCATCAAGAACTTCTCTGCTATTGTGAGACCTCTCACACAACTTACAAGTATAAAGAAACCATTCAAATGGTCAGAAGAAGCAAATGGAGCTTTCCGCTTGTTAAAATCAAGCTTTACTTCTGCTCCCATACTACGCCATCCAGACCCATCCCTCCAATATATTCTGGAGGTAGATGCGTCAAACGTGGCAGTAGGAGCAGTTCTCTCCCAACGACCAACAAATACTTCACCACTCCACCCAGTTGCTTTCTTCTCTAAATCACTAAGCAGCCCAGAGGTGAATTACCCAGTGGGTGAAAAGGAGTTGCTTGCCATAAAACTGGCACTGGAGAATTGGCGACATCTACTTGAAGGTACCCGATTACCAATACTCATATATACAGATCATAAAAACCTTCAATACCTCCAGACTAACAAAATTCTTTCCCACCGGCAGGTACGATGGTCATTATTCTTCCTAAGATTCAACTTCCTAGTGACCTACATGCCTGCAGACAAAAATAAAAAAGCGGATGCGCTATCACGATTAACCGAAGATAACTGCGCCGAAATCCCTTCTATTCCTATAATACCCTATGAACGTATTATTGGTGTTGTTCGTTCCCTGAAGGAAGAGATTTTGCACAGTATAGGATTGGATTCACCTCCACTAGGGTTGAGCGGACACCTAGATGTCCGTGTTCGATGGGTTCGGCCGAACTTTAAAAAAAAGTCCGGGTCCGTGTCCCGGACTTTTACCGAACTTTTCCCGGACACCGAACCCCATTGAAGTCAATGGGGACCCGAACTTTAAGGCACTAAAATGGCTCTAAAACACCAAAGGAAAGGGCTAGAGTGCTGCAAATGGCAGCAAAACGTAATTAAGAGCATGGCAAGTGCTCTGCAAACAAATGTGGATAGGGAAATAACTTAAAACAACAAAAAAAAAACAGAAAAATAAAACAATGTTCTTCTTCATCTCTGAAGGACGAGGCCCATATGGAGTAGGAGGGAGGTTGAGGTGGTGGTGGATGTGGCGGTGACATAGGCATGCGCACAGGGTGTGCCGGGTGTGCCTGGGCACACCCTAATCACCTAGGGCACATAGCATTGCCAGTGAGGAGATGGGAAAGATCTCCCTCGGACCTGCTCTGCTCTATTTCTCTTTGCCTACAGGTACATGGCCCCGATACATTACTCTCCCTGCTGGCAAACACATGCATGTGTATTTCAACTTTGGGGTGCACACCTTAATGCAATAGGCTGCGCACACCTATGGGCGGTGTAGGTGGAAGCGGCGGTGGAGGAGGACCAGGGCCGGATTAAGAGCATCATGGGCTTGGTGCTGAGGATTTTGAAGGGCCTTAAGGGCCGTGCCTTGCCATGCACCCAGAGGAGGAAGGGTGCAGCCATGCATGCCTAATCCAACATGGGATGCTGTCTCTGAAGCCCATAAACACATCCATGCATCGGCAACTGTCCCTCCTTGTCCGGCCTTCGCGCTGTGTGGGGAGGTTCTGAGGGTGCTGCCTGGGGAAGCGAGCATAGAAGCCAGACTTCTGTGTTTACAAGTGACAGAAGAGCGGTAACAGTGAATATGGCCAACCCGGGGCCTATATAAAAGGTAGGGGCCTGGAGCTGCAGCTCCAATAGCCCCTACGTTAATCTGGCCCTGAGGAGGAGGACGAGGTAGCCAACACTGCTTCTTTTCACAAATTTTAAATGAGGGTACACCCCAAAAGAGTGAGAAAGAGCAAAAATGGAACAATGGGTGGGTAAGGTCGGTATCCATTGCTATTCTGCACAAGGTACGGAAAAGTCCCGTGGGATCCATGCCTGGTTCATTTTAATGAACGTGAGCTTGTCCACATTGTCTCTGGACAGGCGGCTGCGCTTGTCTGTTATAACGCCCCCAGCCATGCTAAATACCCGTTCAGATAATACACTGGCTGCAGGGCATGCCAGCACCTCCAAGGCGTAAAGGGCAAGCTCAGGCCATGTGCCCAATTTGGAGACCCAGAAGTTGAAGGGGGCAGACCCCTCATTCACTACATGTAGGCGTGTGCACACATACTGCTCCACCATGTTGGTAAAATGCTGCCTCCTGCTAAGACGTTTCATCTGAGCTGCTGGTGCTGCTGTTTGTTGTGGTGTGCTGACAAAGCTTTTCCACATTTCGGCCATGCTAACCCTGCCTTCTGAGGTGCTGGCAGTGCCCTGGCTGCGTTGGCGACCTCCTCCTCCTCCTCCTCCTCCTCTGCCTTGTGCTTCCACTGCGGCCCCGCTGTTAGATGGGAATGCCAGCAGCATGGCGTCTACCAGCGTGCGCTTGTACTCGCGCATCTTGCGATCGCGCTCCAGTGAGTGAATTAAGGACGGTACGTTGTCCTTGTAACGGGGATCCAGCAGCGTGGCCACCCAGTAATCAGCACAAGTTAGAATGTGGGCAACTCGGCGGTCATTGTGGAGACACTGCAGCATGTAATCGCTCATGTGTGCCAGGCTGCCCAGAGGCAACAAAAGGCTGTCCTCTGTGGGAAGTGTATCGTCCGTGTCCTCTGTATCCCCCCAGCCACGCACCAGTGATGGCCATGAGCTGGCCTGGGTGCCACCCTGCTGTGAACATGGTTCCATCTCCTCCTCCAGCTCCTCCTCCTCCTCATCCTCCTCATCCTCCAGAACTGTGCCCCTGCTGGACAATTGTGTCCCTGGCGTTTGTGTGTGCAGGAACCCACCCTCGGAGCCCCTTGCAAATGACTGCCCTGAAAGCCTTGGAAATGTTACCTCTTCATCCTCCTCCTCATCCTGTGCCACATCCTCTTCCATCATCGCCCGAATTGTTTTTTCAAGGAGGCATAGAAGTGGGATAGTTAAGCTGAGAACGGCGTCATTGCCACTGGCCATGTTGGTGGAGTACTCAAAACAGCGCAACAAGGCACACAGGTCTCGCATGGAGGCCCAGTTATTGGTGGTGAAGTGGTGCTGTTCCGCAGAGCGACTCACGCGTGCGTGCTGCAGCTGAAACTCCACTATGGCCTGCTGCTGCTCGCACAGTCTTTCCAGCATGTGCAAGGTGGAGTTCCACCTTGTGGGCACGTCACATATGAGGCGGTGAGCGGGAAGGGTGAAGTTACGCTGCAGCGCTGCCAGGCGAGCAGCAGGGTGAGAACGCCGAAAGTGCGCACAAACGGCCCGCACTTTCTGCAGCAGCTCTGACATATCGGGGTAGTTTTTAAGGAACCTCTGCACCACCAAATTCAGCACATGCGCCAGGCAAGGGATGTGCGTCAAACCGGCTAGGCCCAGAGCTGCTATGAGATTTCGCCCGTTATCGCACACCACCAGGCCGGGCTTGAGGCTCGCTGGCAGCAACCACTCATTTGTCTGCTGTTCCATGCTCCTCCACAACTCCTGCGCGGTGTGTGGTTTGTCCCCCAAACAGGCAAGTTGTAAAACTGCCTGCTGTCGTTTACCCCTGGCCGTGCTGAAGTTGGTGGTGAAGGTGTTACGCTGTCCGGATGAGGAGGCGGTAGAGGATGAGGAAGCGGAGTAGGAGGAGTTAGGAACAGGAGGCAAACTGAAGCGCCCTGCAATCCTCGGTGGTGGAAGGACATGCGCCAAATTGCTATCCGCCTCAGGCCCATCCGCCACTGCATTTACCCAGTGTGCCGTTAGGGAGATATAATGCCCCTGACCGTGCTTACTGGTCCACGTATCGGTAGTTAGGTGGACCTTGGCACAGATGGCGTTGCGCAGTGCACACCTGATTTCTTCCCCCACTTGGTTGTGCAGGGAAGGGATGGCTTGCCTGGAAAAGTAGTGGCGGCTGGGCACGACGTACTGTGGGACAGCCACCGACATAAGGTTTTTAAAACTGTGCGTCTCCACCAGACGGAATGACAGCATTTCAAAGGCCAATAATTTTGAAATGCTGGCATTCAGGGCCAGGGATCGCGGGTGGGTAGGGGGGTACTTCCTCTTCCTCTCAAGTGTTTGGGAGATGGAAAGCTGAACGCTTCCACGGGACATTGTGGAGATGGTTGTTGGTGACCCAGGTGGTGGTGTTGCTGACAGATCGTCTGTTTGCGGGGTGGCAGGTGCCGGTATCACTACAGATGTGGCTGGAGCGGCCGAGACTGCAGCAGAAGAGGAAGCAGGATGAGCCAGAGACGTTTCTTGGTTTTGAAGGTGTGTACTCCACTGCAGCTCGTGCTTTGCACTTAGATGCCTGATCATGCAGGTTGTGCTCAGGTTGAGAAAGTTTATGCCTCGCTTCAAGCTCTGATTGCACAGGGTGCAAACCACTCGTGTCCTGTCATCAGCACATTTTCTAAAGAACTTCCACGCTAGAGAACTCCTTTGAGCTGACTTTGGTGCGCTCGTTCCCTTGCTGCGTTGGGCAGTAGCGGGCGTAGTGTCTAGGGCACGGCCGCTCCGCTTCTGCACCCTGCTCCCTCTTCTGCTGTGCTGGTGGCTCTGTGCGACCACCGCCTCTTCCTCCAAACTACTCAGGTCACCTGCATGACGTTCATTCCATGTGGGGTCGAGGACCTCATCGTCCTCCACATCATCTTCCACCCAGTCTTCACCCCTGCCCTCCTTGTCGGTCTCCACAATGCTGAACGCCGCAGCAGTTGGCACCTGCGTTTCGTCATCATCGGAGACGTGCTGCGATGATCCTTGCATGTACTCATCTTGAGAAATAAGTGGTTGGGCATCGCTGCACTCAATCTCTTCCACTTCTGGGGCAGGGCTAGGTGGATGGCCCTGGGAAACCCTGCTGACAGAGTCATCAAAAAGAAGAAGAGACTGCTGTATGGCTTGGGGCTCAGACTGCTTGCCTGATTTGCAAGGGGGTGAGGTGAAGGACGGTTGGACATCGGCTGCAGGTGCCAACTGTGACCTTTCTGCAGTAGACTGGGTGGGAGACAATGTGAAGGAACTGGAGTCACTGTCAGCAGCAAACCAATCTACTATCGCCTCCACTTGTTCTGGCCTCATCACTTCTAGGGGCGTATGATGCCCTACCAAATACTGATGCAGGTTCTGTCGCCTACTCACACTTGAGGAAGGTTTTTCACTTGTGCGTGTAGCTGGCACAGATCGACCACGTCCTCTCTTTGCAACAGGAGCTCTACCAGCAGCACCACGACCCAGGCCACGGCCCTTATTTGACGGTCTCCTCATATTTCTGTAATTTAAGATCTTGCCCTAGAAAGGTTTTTATTGAATAGCGGAATAGGAAATATGATCCAAAAAAGTGTATGTATCTCGCACGTACAAAACCACACTAGGCCCCAATTACTATTGTTTCTACCCCTAAAAGGATGGATGAGGAGTAGGAGGAGTATGGAACAGACAGCACCCTCAAATCTTCAGAAGTATGAGATGAACCTCAAAAACTTGGAAAGGTGGATCTCACACGTACCGACACAGACTATCCCGCAATTTAATTGATCCCCAAAGGTTTTAATTGAATAGCGGAATAGAAAATATGATCAAAAAGAAAGTGTATGTATCTCACACGTACACCACCACACTAGGCCCCAATTACTATTGTTTGTACCCCTAAAAGGATGGTTGAGGAGTAGGAGGAGGAGTATGGAACAGGCAGCACCCTCAAATCTTCAGAAGTATGAGATGAACCCCAAAAACTTGGAAAGGTGGATCTCACACGTACCGACACAGACTACCACGCAATTTAATTGATCCCCAAAGGTTTTAATTGAATAGCGGAATAGAAAATATGATCAAAAAGAAAGTGTATGTATCTCACACGTACACCACCACACTAGGCCCCAATTACTATTGTTTGTACCCCTAAAAGGATGGTTGAGGAGGAGTATGGAACAGGCAGCACCCTCAAATCTTCAGAAGTATGAGATGAACCCCAAAAACTTGGAAAGGTGGATCTCACACGTACCGACACAGACTATCACGCAATTTAATTGATCCCCAAAGGTTTTAATTGAATAGCGGAATAGAAAATATGATCAAAAAGAAAGTGTATGTATCTCACACGTACACCACCACACTAGGCCCCAATTACTATTGTTTGTACCCCTAAAAGGATGGTTGAGCAGTAGGAGGAGGAGTATGGAACAGGCAGCACCCTCAAATCTTCAGAAGTATGAGATGAACCCCAAAAACTTGGAAAGGTGGATCTCACACGTACCGACACAGACTATCACGCAATTTAATTGATCCCCAAAGGATTTAATTGAATAGCGGAATAGAAAATATGATCAAAAAGAAAGTGTATGTATCTCACACGTACACCACCAAACTAGGCCCCAATTACTATTGTTTGTACCCCTAAAAGGATGGTTGAGCAGTAGGAGGAGGAGTATGGAACAGGCAGCACCCTCAAATCTTCAGAAGTATGAGATTGTGTTCACTGTACCCCACAAAGATTGTGTTCACTGCACCTCAAAAAGGATTTTGTTCACTGCACCCCACAAAGATTGTGTTCACTGCACCCTAAAAGGATTTTGTTCACTGCACCCCAAAAAGATTGTGTTCACTGTACCCCCCAAAGATTGTGTTCACTGCACCCCACAAAGATTCTGTTCCCTGTACCCCACAAAGATTGTGTTCACTGCACCCCACAAAGGATTTTGTTCACTGCACCCCAAAAAGATTGTGTTCACTGTACCCCCCAAAGATTGTGTTCACTGCACCCCACAAAGGATTTTGTTCACTGCACCCCACAAAGATTGTGTTCACTGTACCCCCCAAAGATTGTGTTCACTGCACCCCACAAAGATTCTGTTCACTGTACCCCACAAAGGATTTTGTTCACTGCACCCCAAAAAGATTGTGTTCACTGCACCCCAAAAAGGATGTTGTTCACTGCACCCCAAAAAGGATTTTGTTCACTGCACCCCAAAAAGATTGTGTTCACTGCACCCCACAAAGGATTTTGTTCACTGCACCCCAAAAAGATTCTGTTCACTGTACCCCACAAAGATTCTGTTCACTGTACCCCACAAAGATTGTGTTCACTGCACCCCACAAATGATTTTGTTCACTGCACCCCAAAAAGGATTTTGTTCACTGCACCCCACAAAGATTGTGTTCACTGCACCCCAAAAAGGATGTTGTTCACTGCACCCCAAAAAGATTGTGTTCACTGCACCCCACAAAGATTGTGTTCACTGCACCCCAAAAAGGATGTTGTTCACTGCACCCCAAAAAGATTGTGTTCACTGCACCCCACAAAGATTGTGTTCACTGCACCCCAAAAAGGATTTTGTTCACTGCACCCCAAAAAGATTTTGTTCACTGCACCCCAAAAAGGACGTTGTTCACTGCACCCCAAAAAGATTGTGTTCACTGCAGCCCAAAAAGATTGTGTTCACTGCAGCTCACACACAGAAAAATGGATGTGGATCACTGACACCTGCCTATCTCCTATCCCACACCACACAGCAATATCGATTGTAGTTTGTAGAACACAGTTTCCCTAAAATTCAGCAGCAGCCTCTCCCTAACAGGATTGAGAAGAGATCGTAGATCGGGACTAAGTGCAGACCCCACACAGCAATATCGATTGTAGTTTGTAGAACACTCTGACCCTAAAATTCAGCAACAGCCTCTCCCTAATAGGATTGAGAAGAGATCGTAGATCAGGATTGAGTGCAGACCCCACCCCCCACACAGCAATATCGATTGTAGTTTGTAGAAGACACTGACCCTATAATTCAGCAGACTCTATCCCTAAAATGCCTACAACTCGCCCTGCCTAAACACTCCGACCTGTCCCTCAATTCTATCCGGACACAAATGGTTTTTTCCTGCCTGTCTTTCCCTAATCAGCAGCCAGCACGTTGATGTGTGCCCTGTCCCTGATCTAAGCAGCAGAATGAAGACGCTGCGGCTGCCTGGAACTTATAAAGACTTGGTCACATGCTTCAGACGGCCAATCACAGCTACTGAGACATTTGCAGGCATGGCTGGGATGGCTTAAGGCACACCAGTTAAACGATTGTTGATTGGCTGTTGAAAGCCCGCCATGAAAAGAGCGCCAAAGCATGCAAAACCCGGAAATAAAACGACCGAACACAGATTTTTACCCGAACATACAGTAAAGTGTCCGTGTCCGTGTTCGGGTACAAAAAAATCCAATTATTCGGTACGAACACGAATAATACAGTCCGTGTTCGCTCAACACTAACCTCCACCACAACTAAGTACTGATGCAGAAGGCTTCCTCTATTACAACGACAAACTCTACATACCCCCTACTATGCGCACCAAGATCTTGGAGTTATCACATGATGTGCCTATGGCAGGACATATGGGTATGACGAAAACCCTTAATTTGCTTACCAGGCAGTTTTGGTGGCCTGATATGAAGACGTCTGTACAAAAATTTGTTTCTTCATGTGACATCTGTGCAAGGTCCAAAATTGACACTACAAAACCATCTGGTCTACTCTGCAGTCTACCAATACCCCAGGTTCCATGGGAAGTTGTGTCCTTAGACTTTATAGTAGAACTACCACCTTCCAAAGGATTTAATACCATTCTAGTGTCAGTGGACAATCTGACAAAGATGGCACATTTCACTGCTATTCGCAGACTACCTTCATCTAAACAAACAGCAGAACTACTAATGAAACATGTGTTCAAGTTACATGGAATTCCAAAGACTCTTTTATCCGACCGTGGTTCACAGTTTATCTCCAAGTTTTGGCAAGCTCTATGTCAAATACTACGGATTGAGCGAAAGCTCACTTCTCCTTACCACCCTCAGACCAACGGATAGACTGAAAGAGTCAACCAGTGTATAGAACAATATCTGCGTTGCTACACATCATACCTACAGGATGATTGGGTGGACCTCCTCCCTCTGGCGGAATTTGCTTATAACAACGCAACCCACAGTACTACTAAGCAAAGTCCGTTCTACTTGAACTATGGGTTTCATCCCACACTTCTTCCACCACGCATCCTACCATCAAGTAACCCAGTAGCCTCGGATTATCTTACCCAAATAAAAGACTCTCTGGGTTTACTTAATACCACCATCTCACACGCTCATAGTCAACAAAAAAAGTACTACGACCTTCGTAGAAGACCTTCTCCGCAATATGCTATTGGGGACCTCGTTTGGCTATCGACAAAAAATTTAAGGTTAAAGATCCCTAGCAAAAAGCTTGGACCTTTATTTCTGGGACCCTTCCAAATTAAGAAACTCATTGGTAAAGCTGCAGTGCAACTCACCTTACCGGCAGATCTCAGAATACATCCCATCTTTCATGTGTCGCTACTGAAACCACATGTTCCTAACCAAGGAATAAGGCCTACCATCTTGCCTCCACCTCCAATACAAGTTGAAGGCGGAGAAGAATATGAGATTAAGGAGATTTTGGATTCTCGTATCCACAGAGGAAGACTCCAATATCTCATAAGATGGAAGAACTATGGACCCCAAGACGACACCTGGTTGGATACTTCTGATGTTCACGCACCTAGGCTTATACGAAGGTTTCACTCTAAATACCCGGAGAAACCAGTACTATAGGCCTTCCGGAGCCGGCCTTAAGGGGGGGGGTACTGTAAGATTCTGGTACCTTTGGTACCCTTATTGCCCATTTTTCCTTTTTATATTGCGTCCCACCTTTTTAGTTAGGTGGAACGCATATACCTTTAGGCCGGATGACATCATCGCTGAGAGCCTCTCTGAGCGGCTATTTCAATCGCCGGCTTTCTCTCTCACATTGTTCGTTCAATGTTACCGCATGCTCACAAGCCTTGTCTTATGCTGCCGGAGCCTCCAGCTATTCTCTTTACCTGGAACAGACCGGAAACCTCGCTACTGATCCCGTATCTCGCTACCGGATCACTCCCTCACTACCGGACCCCTCTACTTACTAACCTTACTAGTGATAAGTACCCCACAGGGGATTCCTCCATAACTAACTTACACTATCTACCTCTGCACATTAAGGACTGTTACTATCTATGCATACTAATTCTATCATCTGCACTGTTACATAGATTGCTAGCTCTTGAGTCTACTACCATCTATCCTTGCACTGGGTTAGTCTATCCTGTATATATCATCTGCTGTCCTCACCACCTGTTACCATACATGATCACTAACCTATCTGCATTCTACCTATTACCATCTACTACTCTCCTGAACATTTCTATCAAGTGCTTATCATTGCTGTCACTGCTCACACCTGTCCCTTCAGCACATCACCTCCATACTGTCATATACATCCCATCACTCCAGGAACATCTTATTGAGTGTGTGTATATCTGTATGTTGAAGCAGACAGACCCACAGTGATGAGTCTGGAGAGTTGGATCTGGTGTTTCAACACATCTCTACATGACTACTGAGTGGAGATTCTGCAGCTGCAAATCCAGCTTACTATAAAAACGCAGGAGCGTTACAGGTACCTAGTGCATTGCACTGCTCTGCCAGCTCCTCATGTGCAAGACTAGGGAAATTTGTCAAAACCCCAAATTTGTTTTACACATTTTCCAATGTGGTAAATCTCTCCGCGATGGCTGACAGGGCTGCATCAAGAACAACATTAAAGAATTCAATCTCCAACTTCCTAAGGGCATCACTGAAAGGCTCATCATGTGATTCATATGAGAAGTGGTGCTTTGTGGACCTCAGCCTTTTTTGTTTCAAAACAGCTTCCACATTCATTTCTTCACAAATGTCTTTGGCCGCCATCTGTGCAGTCACAAAGCCACTTGCCCTGTAGCTCTGGAGACCTTGCTCAGTCTTCTTCAAAAGCTTCACAGCTAGGTCGACATGCATATTTGGAGACTGCATGAGTTTGCTGACATGCTGTATTGCACATAGCATTTCATACCAAACAACCGTGCAGATGCTGAAGCGGTACGACCCCACCTCCTCAGACAAAGACTGGGCCTCAGCCTTTATAGCAGGGTCTTTGGTGCTGTCTCTCACCTCAATTAAAGCCTCTCTCACGGCAGCTCCATGGTACCTCATGGGCTCAACGCTCTTGATCTTGCTCTCCCACCTTGTTTCTGCCAACATCTTTAAGGTGATGCTCACATGGTTCTTCAGAATGGACCATCTTTGGGAGGAGGCTGAAAATAATGTGTAAAGCTTTTGCAGTACACCAAAATAGCTCATAGCATCCACAGATCCCTTAGCAGCATCACACACAACTAAATTTAATGTATGCGCCCCACATGGCACAAACAGAGCTCTGGGATTCTTTTCTAAGAGCCTGACTTGAACTCCCTTATTTTTGCCCTTCATGTTTGCCCCGTTGTCATATGATTGTCCTCTGCAGTCGTCAAAAGGAATTCCCAACTCCTCAGGTCTTGTCAGGATCAAGTGCTGCCCTGTGGACTCCTCTGCCTTCAAAAATCCCATAAAATGTTCCCTGATATGGGGCTTCTCCATCAGTGACACCACTCTAATGACCACTGACAACTGTTCTATGTGGCTTATATCTGGAGTGCAGTCCAGAATTATTGAAAATAACTTTGCCAGTTTGATGTCATCCACTATATCAGATATGATTTTGTTAAAGTTAAGGTGATCTTTCATAATGGGATCAAACTTGGCCATAAGTTCGACCTCTTTGAGAAAATTCCCATTTGATGGTGTGAACAGTGTTTCTGTGTGTCCCCTTAGAGCCAAATTTCGAACCGCCAGTGACTGTACAATAGCAGTGAGACATGTCAGCACTGCTCTCCATCTCACCCTCTCAGCCTCAAGTAGTGCCTCCTCCTGCTTATCAATAGTTTGTCCACTTCTTAACCTCACTGCCAGTTCCTTCCATGCTTTCATGCAATTGAGATGTTCTGGACTGTTTTCATGTGATGTGAGGTAAGTGCTCGCATGTTTCCAATTTGCCATTCCTGAACTTGTTAAATGAATGTTCCTCTTGGAAAACAATTTGCAGCAGAAGCAAAAGAGGCTGTTGTTCTTCATGGAATACATCAGCCAACTTCTTGCCATCTTTTCACCACTAACTAATGTCTTTTTAAAATATTGGTGATGGCAACTTCGTCCATCACTCTCATTCCTCTGGAAAACAAAGTCAGTTGGCAACTTACTTGGTCCTCTGCGAACCAGCTCAGTCCGAATCCGGTCAGTCAGAGGTGACTCAGGTGAGGGCCAGTTAGCAGGGTCAGTTGACAGAATCTCATGCTCAGCAGTGGGGCTGAGTGGGGGTTCAGGCCGTTCAGCTCCAGGGATTTCTATCAGACAACAACATAGTGGCACATTACTCAAAAAACAGAGCAGTGGAACATAACACATAGGCATATTCAGAAATGATCAAAAATGTTAAAATTACATTCAATTTTAGTTGTCTTGTTGTAGCCTAGACTGGCATACCCCCTACACACACACACACACACACATGCAAAAACCCACCTGCAGGCTTATGCTGGGTAGAAGTAGTGGCAAAGATGTCTTCATCCTCAATATTAAATGTTTGTGGAGACATATGACTTGCTGAGGACACAGATGGTAGCTCATCCTGAATAGCAGAGTCCTGTGTAGTGGGGGAGGTAGATGGCTCATCCTGACAAGTAGCAGAGGATGCTCCAAAATATTTTAGAAGTGCCCCTAAAACAGGACGCAGTTGAAATTGACATCAAAAGACTTTTGGCTACAATAGTACTCTTAAATTTTTTTTTTAGCAAGTTAAGCATAGCATGCATCATAAGCAAGAAGGCTAACAACAAACCTAAGAGTTAACGTTAGACTTAGACCACTAATTAACACAATGACACGATGAATACCTTAATCATACAGAGAGAATATTGTTGCATACCTTTATCTTTTGCCCGTTTCTCCTCATCTTCTTTTCTTTTTTTCCTAAATTGGGCACCTGACAGCTTTGGCCTTTTTCTCTCCATCGCTGTGTTTACTAAGTATTGGCAAATTCAATCAACAGATTTTCTATCCCCTGCAGACATGAAGAATGGTGAGGACTTCAGTTCAACTTCAGACCATTAAGGAGCCATCAGCCATCCATTTCATATGTACTAACTATTGCTCGGCATATTCCTATATACAGTCACTTAGTCCATAACCATTCCCACAGCCTTCAAACTGATCCCTGTGTCCTGTAGACACCCTAGGCCCAGCCTTAAAACGGATGTGCCTGTGCCCTGAAGACATGCTAGGCCCAACCTTAATGCTGATCCCGGTGCCCTGTACACATCCTAGGCCAAGCATCTAAACTGATTCCTGTGCCCTGTAGATATCCTAGACCAAGCCTTCAAGCTGATCCCTGTGCCATGTACACATCCTAGGCCAAACCTTCAAAGTGATCCCTGTGCCCTGTACACATCCTTGTCCCACTTCCAGCCTTTAAATTGATCCCTGTTTTCCAGTAGAAATTATAGGCCCAGAATGTACATGGCATTTATTTCCAGATCAAGTTCAAGTCCCTTTCCCTCCCTGATGTTTTACCACCATTTTTCATTCACATGTAAAATGGCAAATATTTTACTGTCCACATCATTTCTGGCATTTGCAGCATAGTGACAAGACTTAATCTTGAGTTCAGCAGCAGTTAAGGCTCTGTGTACAATCCCTGTCTGGAATCTAAGGCAGGTAGTTTCAGCCCTTTTGTTACCTTAGAAATTTTTTCTGTTCAAACGGTTTTTATTAAGGCAGAAGGAATGTAGTACAAAACAATACCAATAGGTAACAGTGGTGCATAACAGATGAATACACGTCAAAATGACATCATGAACAGCAAGTAGTAGCATAACAATCAGGTTAAGGAATAGGAAAGGGGCAAGCTGGGCGCCCGGAATACAGGTACAAGGGATAAACACAGTGCACAGGGGCGGCTGGGGGTAGGGCAAAAAGGGAAGCCGTAGTGCAGCAAAAGTTTGTGGTCCAGCCACAATAGGGAAACAAATTAGGTAGCGGCCAACTCGAGGCAACAAGGGGGGGGGGGGAGAAAAAGAAGGGAGTAAGAGGGGCAAGGAGGACGGGGGGGAGAGGAAGGGCAAAACAGTGGGGGGGGGGTTATGCGGGAGAGGAAGGGTGCCCGGAGGGAGTCCCGGGCCACTGATGTGGTTCAGATCGACAAAGCCATCAGGGAGTCGGTAACCACAGGTCAAGCTAGTACAAGAGATTCATCAAAGCCTATCGGAAGACAGTTGTCAATCCATGGTTTCCAGAGCTTTTCGTAAGGTATAAGTTTATCCAGCAGGATAGCTTCAGTTTTAGCATGGATCATAGCTTGAGTGACTCTATTTTTCATGGTCAGGAAACAAAGGGAGGAAGTTTTCCAGGCCTTCGCTATGGTCTGTTTGGCAGCTGTGGTGACATACAGGAAAAGTTTAAATTGGCGATGTGTGAGGTCAGGTGGCTTGCGGTTCAGGAGCGCAGAAGCAGGATCGGGGGTAAGGGGTGTGTGGAAGATTGTAGATAAAACCCGATACACTTCGGACCAAAAGGTACGGACCGTGGGGCATTCCCACCAAATGTGTGCATGGGTACCTAGAGACTCGCAACCACGAAAGCAACGAGGTGAGTATTGTGACACATACTTGGAGACTCTGGCTGGAACCAAGTACCATCTGGTAAGGACTTTGTAATTTGTCTCCAAGGCTACAATATTTGGGGAAGCTGATTTAGTGGCTTGCCAAATTTGGATCCAGTCAGAGTCTTCCAAGGAGAGGTGTAGGTCCCTTTCCCATTTGGAAGCATATGCCGGGGGGGTAGTCTCTTGAACCGACAGGAGTTGGGCATAGAGATCAGAAATGAGCCCCCGCCTATGCGGGTCTGTTTTGCAAGCCCGTTCAAAGGTGGAGAACGCATGGGAGCTATCGCGCGCTGGTGCGTCTGGCTAAAGAAGTGTTTCAGTTGCAAGTAGCGAAACAATTCGCCAGGAGGGAGGTTGTGGGCCTCACGCAGGGCTGGGAAGGTTTGAAAAGCCCGGGGAGTGAAGAACTGGTAAGCACGTATCAAGCCAACCCTAGTCCATGCGGAGAAAGAATTCCGGGAGGACCAGGCTGTGTAGAACGAGGGGTTGCGGAGAAAAGAAAGTAGGGGATTATGGGGGGACTGAAGGTGAAAACGACGTTTAAGTCTATCCCAAAGGGTTAGGCTGTGCTTAGTGATAGGATTGGTAACACATCTCCGTTGTGAGGGTGGGAGCCAGAGGAGGTTAGCCACAGAGAGAGGATCACAGTCCATTGCTTCTATGGAGACCCACAATGGGACTTCCTTTGTTGCATGATACTTAGGGAGCTGAGCCAACTGTGCAGCATAGTAGTATTTGGAGAACTGTGGCACCCCAAGCCCGCCTCGGATACGTGGTCGATACAGCGTCGGTCGGGGTAAGCGGGGTTTGGCGTTACCCCAAATGTATTCCAAAGCCCGTTTCTGTAAAATGCGTAAGTAGTAAGCTGGTACCCCAATCGGGAGAACCCGAAACAGGTACAAGATCTTGGGTAAGATCGACATTTTGATGACTGTAATTCTCCCCATCCAGGAAAGAGGTAGGGAGGACCATTTGTTCATAAACGATGTAAGCGTTGATAGCATGGGAGGGTAATTAGCAGAAAAGAGCTCAACAGGGTCAGCTGTGAACTTGACGCCCAAGTAGGGGATGTAGGAGTTGGCCCAAGGGAACGGGAGGGAAGACTTGAGGTGGTTAAGGTCTTCGGCTGAGAGGGATACATTGAGGGCTAGAGATTTCCGTGGGTTAACAACAATGCCCGAAAGTGATCCAAATTTAGTTAGGGTATCAAGGAGATTAGGGGCAGACGTGAGAGGGGCCGTAAGAAAAAGCAGGACATCGTCCGCAAAAAGGCAGAGTTTATGGTGGTGACCCCCCAGTTCAATTCCACGAATATTCGGATTGGATCGTATGAGGATCGCAAGGGGCTCAATGGCCAAGGCAAATAGCAGGGGGGAAAGGGGACAACCCTGTCTCGTGCCGCGCTCAATGGGGAAAGGGTCTGACCTATAGCCTGAATAATAGACGTACGCTCTAGGGTTCTTGTAGAGGGCATTCACCCATTGCAGGAAGTGGGAGCCAAAACCCCAGCGATCAAGGATGGAGGTGAGGTATGGCCAAGACAGAGAATCGAATGCCTTGCTAATGTCTAGGGAGAGAAAGCAAGAGGGAATTCTGCGTTTCCTGGCAATGTGTGCCAGCAGGGTGGCCCGACGAATATTATCGCCAGCCTGGCGGGATGGGATGAAACCCGTCTGGTCAGCATGGACCAAAGTGCCTATGACCACATTGAGGCGAGAGGACAGGACCTTGGCAAGCAGTTTGATGTCAATGTTGAGTATAGAGATGGGTCTATAATTGGACCAGGAGGTATCATCCGAATTGGGTTTAGGAATCATGGAAATAGCAGCCATGAGCGAATCCGTGTGAAAGGATTGACTGGTTAAGGGAGTTAAGTGCCCCTACCAACGGGGGGATAAGAACCTTAGAAATTTTTTAGCTGGGTTAGGTGCCCTTTACTTTAACGGTTACACACTTACAGTAAAGCCTCACTTACAAAAACATAAATAAGGATATAAAGCAAAATATTTTATGGTAACAAGAATATATACTTTTCATGATAGTCTAACTATCATTGATAGTGATCTAAAGACTTCTCACTTCTGAAAGGGGTTCTCAGTTTCTAGCAGCATGACAAATGATTCCGACCTACCCTGCTGCTGTGCTGTACAGTGCAAAAACAGTGCACGCACCCCCAAAAATTATGTATATATTGGTTGTATATGTAGCACCACCCCCGCAGGAGCTGCTGATTAGATTATTGGGTCTACGTCCTGCCTAACAACCCACAGAATTGGCTCGAACCCTCCCTAGGCACAACTGACCCAGAATAGGACTGGAATACCAAATGGCTACACAGATTGGAATATAACACTTCAATAAATAATAATGACCTGTTACCTCTCTCCAGCTGCAGTCCTTCTGGGTAATACAAGGTGACCACACACAAGCTTGCTTTTAAACAGGAAAGTAATTTACTGTGAATCAAATAAACAGTTTCGATACAGTAAAATATGACTTTGTAAAAGGATATACTAATTAATTAATCAAAGATAAGATAAATACTGTGATATCACTCCTCAAGGGCACATTAATTGTTTCAGGAAATGTCTCAGAGCCTATAGGACCGCCATCTTAATCACTATTATACTTTTGGAGATAAGGCTCAGCATTCAGTTAGACACAGTATCAGAATGTCAGACCTATCTGAGTCCGCTGTTTCTTCTCTATATCTTCGCTAGCAACGTTGGTGCACTCGCAATTTGTAATCCACATTGAGGATGGGTGATCAATAGAGAGAATGGCAGCAAACAGTTAGTAATCACCGCGGGGTGTCTGTGCAGGATTGCCGGTAAAACTTCTGTGAGAGATGTACTGGGCCACCTGGTATATTGCCTTCTACTACTCTAAGGCTAATCCTGACTAAAGTTACTTCTTTGATAGATAGAGTCAGTTTTTGGGCAGGTGCCCTCTCACCAACAGGACTGTCTCCCAGGAAGCCTCCGCTGCTGTCTCAGTCTCCGGCCTCTGTCACCAGCCGCGCTAGGTATTTGGGGTGGATGAGTCTGGTCTCTGTAGAACATCGATGGGACCTCCAGGAGGGATCCTCTACTGGAGATGAAACACTGCAACTTAGTCACTTAAGGCCCAGGAGTTTCGGCCTAGCATACAGCATCAGCCCACAGCACTGGCATCCTGCTTGTCTCACTGTGTCTTTCCCAAGAGAGTGAGCCTGGCTCCTCCCTTCCTTTATAAAGCTTCCCCCAGAAGGCTGTGCGGTGCAGCAGTGCACCCTGGTATTCTCAAAGCACTATGGGCGATGAAGACTGCTCAACTTCCTGAAAGGAAAATAACATCAAAAGACATTCCATAGCCGCTGCAATGTGTCCTTTTGGCCACTAGATGGAGCCGAGTTCCTCTCAAATGTCAAGCAGCAGTCTTTTAGAACTTGTATAATGGAAGACCCCGCTACACACTCCCCCCACTTGAGAAACTTTGGTCCCCAAAGAGGACAACAGCATGTACTCCAGTGCATATGTTGGCAGTACACAAAAAAAACATTAACATATGCATAACAGGGAATCATCTTCCTTTTCATAAGCAGAGTTCAAACTTAACAACTGCATATTACAACACAGGTTCGACATAGGAACCTCCCACCAATTGTCAGGGGAGGGAAGGTAATTCTGTTCACAGACCCCTGACACTTGAGTGGCTTGTACAGATGTGCCTGGGGGTGAGCTAGGGTTGTCCTCCACCAAATCTGCGGTGGAAGAACTAGGCTGATCAAGAGTTCGTTTGGAAGTAAAGATAGCCTCTTCTGAGCATTCACCCAATTGGTCATAGGTCAGTCTTTTGGGCGGGTGAATGACTCTTCTTTCCCTCTGTTCTTTGGGATGCACGATCTCAGAGGTACTAGGACCAGCCACTTCTGGGGATTCTTCAATGTCCTCCTCCTCATGTTCCAACACACAGGAATCTGATGCTTCAAGAGCGGTCAGTTCTTCTTCAGAGGAAGGTGCAACCTCCTCCTCAGGATCTTCATCATCAACTACTTCTTCTGGAAGCATGTGGAAAGGTATGAATTCGGGGGCTTCCGCCCGAAGGGTTCCTCTGTCAGCCAATTCGGATGAAGACAGGGAGGCAGGTGTGGGTTCTGGTAACTGAGACGACCACATCCAGTCAGGTACCTCCTCTTCATCTTCCAGATCTTCAGATGGAGAATTTCCCTCCCTCACATCTGGGAGTGTCGACTGAGATCTGGTGACTGGTCTGGACAGGCGAGAGGTCGAAGGGGTCTCTGGCGAATCTACGACAGGAGGCATGCGAACTGCTTCAGAGAGAGGCAGTAAATGGTTCCTATGCCAAGTCTTCAATGGACCCACACTTCCTTCAGGCCGAATTTGATACACAGGGAGGTTTGGTAGTTGCTTGCAGATAACATAAGGTTGGGACTTCCAGCGGTCTGCCAACTTGTGTTTTCCCGGGACACCCAAGTTCCTCAACAATACCCTGTCCCCTGGTTGCAAGTCTTGGATCCGAACTTTTAAGTCGAAATTCCTTTTATTCCTCAGTCCACGTTGATCAGATGTGGCCTGAGCTTTATCATAGGCCGATTTCAGACTCTTCCGCAGTCGGTCCACATATCCCTTGTGCGATGCTGAAGAGGTGTGATCGGGCGAGATGCCAAAGGCCAAATCCACTGGCAATCGAGCCTCTCGTCCAAACATTAGACGATAAGGGGAATATCCAGTAGCATCACTGACAGTACTGTTGTAGGCATGCACAATGGCAGCTACATGTTTGCCCCAATGCTGTTTCTTCTCTGAGCTTAAAGTCCCCAACATGTCCAAAAGAGTCCTGTTAAATCGTTCCGGCTGGGCATCCCCTTGTGGATGGTAGGGAGTAGTTCTAGTCTTTTGGATGCCTAACAGATCTAACAGTCTCTTGATCAGTCTGCTTTCAAAGTCTCTTCCCTGATCTGAATGGAGGCGTTGTGGTAACCCATAGTGTACAAAGAACTTTTCTACAAGAACTTTGGCTACTGTAGAGGCCTTCTGATCCCTTGTTGGGAATGCTTGGGCGTATCTGGTAAAATGGTCTGTTACCACAAGGACATTCCCTTGGCCACTCAGATCAGGCTCTAGGCAAAGGAAATCAATGCACACCAGTTCCATGGGTCCCTGGCTTTGCAGATGGCCCATTGGGGCTGCTTGACGTGGCAGAGTCTTCCTTTGTATACATCGGACACAAGAATGACAGTATCCTTCAACTTCGGCCCTCATACAGGGCCAGTAGAACCTGTCTCTGACAAGCTGAAAAGTTCTTTCAGGTCCCAGATGGCCATGATTATCATGAAGAGCAGCCAGAACTCTCTCCCTGTATTTAGCTGGTAAGAACAGTTGCCACTTCTCCTCCAGATCTTCAGATGGGCCTCTTCGGTAGGCCACCCCTTCTCGGATCTGTAACCGGGTCCACTCTCTATGCAACAGACGGGCCCCCTGAGGAGAGTCGGTGAGAAGCAACTCAGGGCGCTGGATCTCCAAGGCTTCCAAAAGAAGTTTTCCCAGAGGGTCTTCCAGCTGCTCCTTCCTCAAGTCCCTTTTGGACAGCCGGGGTAAATCTTCCCCTTCAACCTGGGTCACCCTGCAATAGTATTTGGGTACTCCGACAGCCGAAACCCCAATCTCTTCGGCTCTTGATCCTCCTCTGGATCGAAGTTCAGTTCCCTGATATAGGGCACGCACCCCTTCTGGAGCCAAATGGGTCCATTCTTCATCAGGTTCGTGTGGTGCATGCAACCTTCTGGATAGGGCATCTGCATCCCTGTTCCCGATTCCTGGCCGATACTTCAGGCTGAAGTTGAAGCTAGAGAGGGCAGCCAACCATCTGTGTCCTGTTGCATCCAGCTTAGCTGTAGTCAACAGATAGGTAAGGGGATTATTATCCGTCTTGACAATGAATTCAGCTCCGTACAGGTAATCTTTCAGTTTGTCGACCACTGCCCACTTTAAGGCCAGGAATTCAAGTTTGTGGGTAGGATAATTCCTTTCAGCAGGTAGTAGACTCCTGCTCACGTAGGCTACGGGTCGCAGGTGGCCCCCATGTTCCTGGTAGAGTACCCCACCCAGCCCATCTCGGCTGGCATCGACATGTAGTTCATATGGTTTCGTGGGGTCTGCGTAGGCCAACACAGGGGCAGTGGTTAGATTCTTTTTCAACTGAATGAAAGCCCCTTCACATTCTGGGGTCCACTGATCCTGGATGGACTCCTTGGCCTTCCGGGGTCCCATGGTGGACTTCATTGGCTTGACCAGTTCAGGAACGTCATCTTCTTCGTTCTTTAGTAACTCATTGAGGGGTCGGGCAATCTTGGCGAACCCCTCTACAAACCTCCTGTAATAGGAGCAAAAACCCAGGAACGACCGAAGTTCGGTCACATTTGTAGGTCTCGGCCAGGAGGCGACAGCATCCAGCTTGTCCGGGTCGGTGGCCACCCCTTCTTCAGACACGATGTGGCCCAGGTAATGGACCGAGGACTGATAGAATTGGCACTTCTCAGGAGAAAGTTTCAGGCCTTCTTCATGTAGCCTCTTCAGGACCTTTTCCAACCTCTCCTCGTGTTCTTCCAAAGTTCTGCCAAACACGATAACATCATCCAAGTATACCAGTACCTCTATCAAATTCATATCTCCAACGGTCCTTTCCATCAGCCTTTGGAAGGTAGCAGGGGCCCCTGACAATCCCTGAGGCATGCGATTGAACTCAAAGAACCCCACAGGGGTGATGAAGGCTGTCTTCTCCCGATCTTCAGGGTGCATGGGGATCTGATAATACCCACTCTTTAAGTCCATCACACTGAACCACTTCGCCCCTGACAGGCTCTGTAGGGCGTCTTCGATTCGAGGAGTGGTATACTGGTCTGGGATGGTTCTTCTGTTCAGTGTTCGGTAGTCGATACAAAGCCTCAGAGATCCATTTTTCTTCCGGACTACCACTATCGGAGAAGCATATGGGCTCCTGGATTCTCGAATAACCCCAGTCTTCTTGAGTTCCGCCAGCTGCTGACGTAGATCTTCTAAGTCACCTAAGGGAACTCGCCGGACTCTTTCTCGGAAAGGTTTGTCCTCACTCAGGCGGATCTTATGAGTGGCACTCCTGGCGCATCCCACGTCGAACTCAGCCCTAGAAAATATTCCTCGCCATCCAGCAAGTTGTGCCTTGGCCCTCTTCACCCATTCTGGTGGGAGGGCAGCGTTTCCAGAGCAGAGCTCTTCTATAACATCTTCACCCCTTCCCTCCTCTTTAAGATCAGATGGGACAACTGGGGTAGCCGGGTTAACTTGGCCCAACAGCACTCTGGCCGGTACCTTCACCGGTGTAGTAGAGGTGTTTCTGACACTCACTAAAACCCTTCCATGGTTTTTCTGTAACACCTTCAAAGGGATCACTTCAGGGATTACTTCTATCCCTCTCTCCTCTTCCTGTGGACCTGATTCAAAGATGATAAAAGGGCCCGGCTGTTTCCATGTGAGTTTAACGGAAGCTTTCAGACAAGCCACCTCTCCTGGCTGCAAGACCTTTTCCGTTCTGTCCAACTTCCAGAGTCTTCCAACTCCTTCTGCAGGAGTCTCTTGCTCCAATACTAATCGTTGATAGGCCTGCCGTAGCATGGGGTGAATCCTTGGCGCTGGAGCATCCTGTCCCTGGACCAGTTGTGTCAGGAGGCGCCTTACTAGGTCAGTGTTGGTCCCTACGATGAGAGAGCTTTTGTTGGCCCCTGGCGGACGAGGACAGACCACCGCTAGGGTGTCGAAGGTTTCAGCTTCACCAGCCACTGATGGGTCAAAGGTCAACTTGATTGGCAGATACCCGTCATAGGGAAAACTTTGAGTCCCGATACCCCATATCTCCAGATCTTCCAACTTCTGCAGAGGTAGATGGGTAAGGTGTTTATCATAGAAGTCTCTATACAGAAGAGTCACTTGGGCCCCAGTGTCAAGGAGGGCTCTTGTGTAAATTCCTTCTACCTGGACAGAGACTACAGGGGAAGGCCCGACCAAGTTAGTTGGGAATTCTCTTGAAGTGGCCTTGTTGTCTGATTCAGTTCTCTGCACCCAGGCTCTTTTCTTTTTTTTTCTTCTGGACTTCAGTCCCCTCTGGGCCCGGTGTGCATTGATTTTCCTTCTCTCAGTAGCCTGGAGTATAGAACTAGGGGCGTTGTACCTGGATCTGACTCCCTGACTCAGATTCCCTGAATCATTGAGTCTCTTGGATTCCCTTGAAACTGGCGGGCACCCGGTCGACTCCTTCACGGGTGCCCTCTGAAGTTTTTCCGCTGGCTTGCGAGGTTCTGAGGCGACATTTCCTGGGCTGGGACATACTCCTCTAACATGTCCTACTCCCCCACAGTTGAAACAAGTTAGCGATCTCCTAGGTCTCGGTTCCGGGTCTACTCTAAGGTTAGAAGGTTTATCCGGCTTCTCTGACACGTTCCCATCAGGTAGAGTAGATGCCTGACTAGTCAGGATGGACACCATTTCTATCAACTGGGACACCTGGGTCTTTAGGAGTTCAACTTGCGAGTCACTTTCTTTTGCACTTATCACTCTGACACGAGCAGTTGAGTCAAACTGCCGACTCTTCCTTTTGTTGTCTAACATGACCTCTTCTTCTCTGACCATTCGGATCAGGTCAGGGTATTCCAGAATGCCACCATCTTGGCGAGTTCGCAACAGTATGGCAATGGGATCTAAGGGTTGAGCCCCTCTCAGCACCTGCCGTGCACGAGTCTCATCTACCTTCCGGGGGTCTATCCCTTTCTTTATCAAGATCTGGTGGATGATCTTATCTAGGCGTCTAATAAACTCGGACAACTTCTCTTCCTCTTCTTGGTAACAGTGGTCTAACTGGTAAAGAAGTTCAGCCACGTTCTCCGTCCGACCAAATACATCTTGTAGAATGTCTAGATAATCCTGTGCAGTACAGTTCTTTTTGCTTAGCTTGAGATTACGTACGGCCTCTAGTGCAGGTCCCTTTAAACTTTCTGTGATTCTCTGTTTCTTGTGCTGTTCTGGTACCTCCCACTCTTCCAAAGCCTGAGTGGCGGTATCTAACCACTCTTCAAACCCATCTTCTGTCGAAGGCACAGGCTGTTTCCCAGAGAATGTCCTGAGCTTCCTATATTCAGTCATCAGATAGTTTGGGGAGTCCTTACTACATTTTGCTACGATTTCCCCGAGAACAGCACACAGTTCTGAGCTAAAGGTAGACAAAGGTGGTGACTCTGGACTCCCTTCTTGGACACCTTTTTCTTTGCTGGATCCCCCAGGAGTGGTGGATGAGGGACCTTCAGTAAGGACTTCTGGATGTATTAAGAAAAGTTCTGTTTGGTCAGTAGTCTTTACACTGGTTCCCTTAAAGTAATCAGGGACCCCCTTCCTCCACTCACACAATGCATACGTGTGTGGAACGGTGGTGTCTGTCTTTATGTCAGTCACCCAGAATTTCCTGTCTGTGGACAGTGCCCTTAAAACTGGGAGGAGTTTTTCCTCAGTCCAGACCTCTCCCTTGATTTCAACCACCAGGCCATTTTCCACTACGACATTCTCTTCCCTGCACCACTCGGCTGCAGCGGTAGGATCCATTTCTGCGTTGAGGGGGATTCTGTGGCTGAGAGGGTTGTGTTGCAGGACTGTAGATGATCCCGGACGAGCCCCCACGTGTAGCACCACCCCCGCAGGAGCTGCTGATTAGATTATTGGGTCTACGTCCTGCCTAACAACCCACAGAATTGGCTCGAACCCTCCCTAGGCACAACTGACCCAGAATAGGACTGGAATACCAAATGGCTACACAGATTGGAATATAACACTTCAATAAATAATAATGACCTGTTACCTCTCTCCAGCTGCAGTCCTTCTGGGTAATACAAGGTGACCACACACAAGCTTGCTTTTAAACAGGAAAGTAATTTACTGTGAATCAAATAAACAGTTTCGATACAGTAAAATATGACTTTGTAAAAGGATATACTAATTAATTAATCAAAGATAAGATAAATACTGTGATATCACTCCTCAAGGGCACATTAATTGTTTCAGGAAATGTCTCAGAGCCTATAGGACCGCCATCTTAATCACTATTATACTTTTGGAGATAAGGCTCAGCATTCAGTTAGACACAGTATCAGAATGTCAGACCTATCTGAGTCCGCTGTTTCTTCTCTATATCTTCGCTAGCAACGTTGGTGCACTCGCAATTTGTAATCCACATTGAGGATGGGTGATCAATAGAGAGAATGGCAGCAAACAGTTAGTAATCACCGCGGGGTGTCTGTGCAGGATTGCCGGTAAAACTTCTGTGAGAGATGTACTGGGCCACCTGGTATATTGCCTTCTACTACTCTAAGGCTAATCCTGACTAAAGTTACTTCTTTGATAGATAGAGTCAGTTTTTGGGCAGGTGCCCTCTCACCAACAGGACTGTCTCCCAGGAAGCCTCCGCTGCTGTCTCAGTCTCCGGCCTCTGTCACCAGCCGCGCTAGGTATTTGGGGTGGATGAGTCTGGTCTCTGTAGAACATCGATGGGACCTCCAGGAGGGATCCTCTACTGGAGATGAAACACTGCAACTTAGTCACTTAAGGCCCAGGAGTTTCGGCCTAGCATACAGCATCAGCCCACAGCACTGGCATCCTGCTTGTCTCACTGTGTCTTTCCCAAGAGAGTGAGCCTGGCTCCTCCCTTCCTTTATAAAGCTTCCCCCAGAAGGCTGTGCGGTGCAGCAGTGCACCCTGGTATTCTCAAAGCACTATGGGCGATGAAGACTGCTCAACTTCCTGAAAGGAAAATAACATCAAAAGACATTCCATAGCCGCTGCAATGTGTCCTTTTGGCCACTAGATGGAGCCGAGTTCCTCTCAAATGTCAAGCAGCAGTCTTTTAGAACTTGTATAATGGAAGACCCCGCTACACATATATAAAAAATATAATTATAGTGAAAATAGCCAGTTGGAGGGTCTGGCCAGTGAACCAACGAAAATAGATGTGGACCGATCTATGAAATAAGTTGCTGTGAAAACTATACAATAGGAATTTTTAGTTTTTTCTATTATTCCCTATTAGGAAATTATATATTGCGTGAAATGGTGCATTATAGGAGAATATATATTGATTTGTGATTATATTGATTTGCATTTTTGCACTTTACATTCATTCATCTATTTTTATATCTGAGAAAATCTCCTGTACTGTACACCAGTCACTTCCTCACATTTCTCAGGCAGGGCCGCAGCACCAAAAATCTCCTGTACTGTATACCAGTCACTTCCACACATTTCTTAGGCAGGGCCGCAACACCAAAAATCTCCTGTACTGTATACCAGTCACTTCCACACATTTCTCAGGCAGGGCCGCAGCACCAAAAATCTCCTATACTGTATACCAGTCACTTCCACACATTTCTTAGGCAGGGCCGCAACACCAAAAATCTCCTGTACTGTACACCAGTCACTTCCACACATTTCTCAGGCAGGGCCGCAGCACCAAAAATCTCCTGTACTGTATACCAGTCACTTCCATACATTTCTCAGGCAGGGCCCAACGCCAAAAATCTCCTATACTGTATACCAGTCACTTCCACACATTTCTCAGGCAGGGCCGCAACACCAAAAATCTCCTATACTGTATACCAGTCACTTCCACACATTTCTCAGGCAGGGCCGCAACACCAAAAATCTCCTATACTGTATACCAGTCACTTCCACACATTTCTCAGGCAGGGCCGCAGCACCAAAAATCTCCTGTACTGTACACCAGTCACTTCCACACATTTCTCAGGCAGGGCCACAGCACCAAAAAATAGTGCAAAAACAGTGCGCGCACCCCCAAAAATTATGTATATATTGGTTGTATATATAATAAATATAATTATAGTGAAAATAGCCAGTTGGAGGGTCTGGCCAGTGAACCAACGAAAATAGATGTGGACCGATCTATGAAATAAGTTGCTGTGAAAACTATACAATAGGAATTTTTAGTTTTTTCTATTATTCCCTATTAGGAAATTATATATTGCGTGAAATGGTGCATTATAGGTGAATATATATTGATTTGTGATTATATTGATTTGCATTTTTGCACTTTACATTCATTCATATGTCTTATCTATTTTTATATCTGAGAAAATCTCCTGTACTGTACACCAGTCACTTCCACACATTTCTCAGGCAGGGCCGCAGCACCAAAAATCTCCTGTACTGTATACCAGTCACTTCCACAC
The DNA here is from genome assembly GCF_965119305.1 of Pelophylax lessonae. Lineage (NCBI taxonomy): Eukaryota > Metazoa > Chordata > Amphibia > Anura > Ranidae > Pelophylax > Pelophylax lessonae. The sequence goes on from NC_138772.1 coordinate 250,512,340, forward strand.
ATTTCTCAGGCAGGGCCGCAACACCAAAAATCTCCTGTACAGATAGGCCCGGAGCAAAAAAAAAAAAATCGGTGGGTCGGACCGATCGGTGGGGGCGGCTCGGCGTGGGAGACGGCCGTTGGCGGCCACCAGCCAGTCGGGTGGAGCGGCTGGTGGCTTGAGTCTGCGGGCACCCCGGTCGGGGGTGGAGGCGGAAGAGTCGGATGTGGATGGCAGTGGATCGGGGCCTAGCGGGAAGCGGCCCAGGCGCGCCAAGGCTGGACGCTCGTCATGTCTGCGGCAGGGGGGGATGGCGGTCGGCCAAGCCCCTCTGTGCTTGCTGTTCCTGCTCCGGTGGAGGATCGGGACGGTCTGGAGGAGCGGTCAGAAGGGGAGCTGTCGGGCTCGGATGTCGGTGAGGTGCCTGTTCCTGTGCCAGCGGGGGATGCCGGATCTGCGGCGGTGGGGCCTAGCCCTGCCCGGCCTGGTGAGTCTTTCAGTGTGCAATCTTCTTTGTTGTCAGTGTTGCAGGCTTTGTCTGGGGGGTTGTGGGCTGGGCCTGGCCGGGGGGGGTCCGTGGGGGCCGAGGGGATGCCTCTGGGGTCGGGGGTCCCCTCCGCCCCGCGGGGGGCCGCGGGGCCCGCTGTAGAGGGCACCGGGGTCGGGCTGGAGGGCTTGCTGGCGGGGCTGCGGTCTTTGGTGCAGCGCTTTGAGGGGGGTTTGGGCGGCGGTTCTCCGACCGCGGCTTGGGGTCAGGGGACGGCCCCTCACTCGGCGGAGTGGGGGCGGCGGCTGCCGCCACGGAGGTGCCTGTCTCTGCGCCGGTCGTGGCGCCGCCCGCGCAGGCGGTGGGGGACAAGGCGGCGGATCCCAAGTCCTCAGGTAAGGATGCGGATGCGGTTCGGCTCGCGGATGCGGCTAAATGTGAAGTATATGTTTGCTTTGAGGGCCCCTTGGGGGCGCACCTCAAGCCCGAGGTCAGGGAGAAGATTTGGAAGGACAAATACGTGGAGATCTTCACGCTGCTTCCATTTGAGAAGTTCAACTTGGATCGGGTGAAGCCGGAGGAATCCAAGAAGGAGGATGAGGAGCGGCGGCGCTACAGGTTGATTCCGCGCACGTTTAGCAACTGGCTGCAGGCTTTCGCCATCTTTGCGAGCGTGGTGGGTGAGAAGCGGCCGGAGCATTGCTCCGCCTTATTCTGTTATTTGGACGCCATTGGCGAGGCGTACCGGGTTTATGGCGGGGTTGCTTGGCTTCGGTATGACGAGCAATTCCGCCAGCGAAAGGCGGTTCGCCCTGCGCTGCGTTGGGATCATAAGGACATCAGTCTATGGATGCGCCTCATGACGTTGGCGCGGGCGTCGTCTTCCTTTTTTCCAGGGACGGCCGGAAGTCAGAGTACCCCGGGACAGCCGGCCGCAAAACGTCGGGGGTTTTGTTGGCAATTTAACGAGGGGACTTGCAAGTTCGGGTCCGCGTGCCGCTTTAAGCACGAGTGCTCCGGCTGTGGGGGTGCGCACCCCCTCTCCCGTTGTTTTAAGCAAGGCAAGTCGCGCTCCGGAGATGCTCAGCAGAAGAGGGAGGACGCCGGTGATGGTGGAAAGGATGCGTCCTTTGCTGGAGGCCGGGTTCTCGGGGGGTTTTGTCATTCCTTGCGCCATGTCCGCCGTTCCCCCGGTGGTGGACAATTTGCGGTCGACCCGGCTTAACCCCGGGGTGGTGTCGGACAAGCTGGGGAAGGAGGTTGCGTTGGGCCGCATGGCGGGACCTTTTCTCGGCCCCCTTTGGCCGACTTGGTGGTCTCCCCTTTGGGATTGGTGCCCAAGAAGGAACCTGGCAAGTTCCGCTTGATTCATCACTTGTCCTTTCCCAAAGGGGGGTCGGTTAATGACGGCATTGATCCTGAGGCCTGTGCGGTGTCTTACACTTCTTTCGATGCGGCCATATTTTGGGTGCGTCAGTATGGGCGGGGTGCGCTGATGGCGAAGACGGACATCGAGGCCGCTTTTCGGCTGCTTCCCGTCCATCCCCAAAATTTTTATCTGTTGGGCTGCCAGTGGCTGGGTTCATTCTACGTGGACTTGTGCTTGCCCATGGGCTGTTCGATCTCGTGCGCTTTCTTTGAACAGTTCGTGGAATGGGTTGTGCGTGAAGTGGCGGGGGTCAATTCTGTCATCCACTATCTGGATGACTTCCTGTGTGTGGGCCCTCCTTCGTCCACTTTGTGCGGGGTTCTGCTGGCCACGGTGCAACACGTGGCGGTGCACTTTGGCATTCCATTGGCGGCTGATAAGACGGAGGGCCCTAAGACGGTGATTCGTTTTTTGGGGATCATAATTGATTCCGAGGCCATGGAATGTCGCTTGCCCGAGGACAAGCTGCTGGATCTTAAATCGGAAATTTGCTTGCTGGTGTAACGCTCCTTGCGTTTCTTATAAGGTGTGGATTTTCAGCTGCAGAAGTAGTTCCACGTCAGTAGTCATGTAGGAGATATGCTGAGATACCAATCCCAACCTCAATGACTCATCATGTATGGAAGGTCTTATTTCAGCAAGTAAATACACACAGTAATTAAGCTGGTTCCTAGTGTGACTTTATATACATGTGGTAAGACAATGATAAAGGTCTTAGGGATAGGTTTGAGTGGAAGTGGTAGGTGACAGACACTTGAGGTGAGACAGTGCAGATGGATGCAGGAAGGGTTAGCGATCATGTATGATAACAGATGACAGAGTAGCAGGTGCATACAGGAGAGATCAACCCAGTGCAGGAAATAGTAGCAGTAGCCTCAAGAGCTAGCAATCTAGTTATGCAGATGTAAAAGACAGTCCTTGCTATGCAGAGCTAAATAGTGTAAGCCTAGTACAAGTCTATAGAGATTTCCCCTGTGGGGTACTTAGCACTAATAGCGATAGCCGAAGGATCGCTCAGGAGATGCGGATGATCCAGTAGCAGGATGCAGGGATCAGCGCAGCGAGGTTCGTCAGCGAGGAGAGCTTGCAAGCATGGAAGCTTCAAGCAAGATTAGTATCCAGGTACTGGTGTTTGAACGAACACATGTGAGTGAGAACCGACGCCCTAAATAGCCATCTAGTCCGGCGCTGGGTGATGACAGCTTCAGCCTTAAAGGGAAACACACCTATATGTGTTTCTTCTGTCTAGGTTGATGGAAATCACCCGGAATAAATGTGATAGGAGGCACTGAGAGTGCCAGAACCTTACATTACCCCCCCCCCCCCGTAAGGCCGGCTCCGGAAGGCCTCTAAGGCTGGTTGTTGATATAAGAATCACATGAGACTGGTTGCCGATGCGAAAATCGGAAGGAAAAAAAAAAAAATTCTCTTTTTTTTTTTTGTTGCCGATATGAGAATCGGAATGAGACTGGTCTCCGATGCGAGAATCGGATAAGACTGGTTGTTAGGGTGTCTGCTACATGGACCCCTCACTAGAATCGGACGCATAACCATCCGAAGTAATCCTAGTAGACCTAGCAACCAATGCTTCTTCAAACATCCTCAGATCCTTCCTACATACCACCGTGCCATTAGAAGCACGTACGCAGTCAGGTGCAAGAATCTCTGTATTTTCATCGGAAGCCAGAAATGTGCTTGCAAAAATAGGAGTATCCTCAGGAGGTGGTACAGGAGGGTTTTTTTAACGTGGTATAAAGTTCACTGGAGTTGAAGGAATATCTATTCCAATATTTGTTAATTTCTGGGTGTCCTTCACTGATATAGAACGGGGACAGGGCTGACAACAGCCTTGATAATTTCCAGGCTGTTTTTCAGGGAAGACCCTTCGGATTCGCCTGGCCTCCATTGGGAGAGCCTTAGGCCTATGGGGTCTGGTTGGGCAGAATGTAATGAAATGTCCCCCTTCACCACAATAAAAACAAAGGCCACAGATTCTCCTGTGATCTCTTTTTTCTTGTGAGGACAACCTAGCATGTATGGCACCAATCTCCATAGGCTCCTCATCCATCTCTGTAGGATCAGGGTCCAAATGGGATGTGTCAGAGTGACAAGGTCGACTGTTTGAGGCAGGCTCGGACCATGACCAGGCAGGATCACCATATCTACTAGGTCTCCTTTTTTCCTTAGGTAGCCGGGGTCTGTGGTTACCTGGAGCAGGTTTAGGAGTGGGGTCAATAGCTGAATTCTGAGAAGAACTGGATAATGGCATTTCCATTTTTTCAGACTTCCTTTCTCGTAGTCTTCTATCTATGGTGATACTGAGTTGTATCAATGTATCCAGGGTTTTTGGCATCTCTGCTCGGGCGAGCTCGTCCTTGAAGGCTTCTGATAGGCCAAGCCTAAATTGGGTTTTCAGAGATGCATCATTCCATCCTGAATCAAGGGTCCATCTCTTGAATTCTGCGACAAAGTCTTCTACAGGCCTTTTTCCTTGTTTCAAGGATCTTAACTGAAGATCGGCAGTACTCTGCCTATTGGGGTCATCATATAGGCTAGTGAGCTCTGCCAGGAACAAGGCATAGGAGTTGAGAAGCTGGTCGTTTTTTTCAAAAGAGAATCTGCCCAGGCTCGAGGACCGCTTGATAGGTAAGGCATAATAGTACAAACCTTAATGTGATCAGTAAGGTAGGTACGAGGTTTTAGCAAAAAAAGTAACTCACATGCGTTTTTAAATTCGCGAAATTTTTTGCGATCGCCTGTAAATACCAAAGGGGGATTTATCTTGGGTTCAGGAGACTGTGCAGAGGTAAGTTGTGTCAGTCTAATTACCTGCTGCGACAGAGCCTGATTGTCGTTTTTCAATTCAGCAAGTGCGTGTATTAACGCAGATACCTGCTGTTTTAATTGTGTCACCTGAGTGGCTACTTCTGCTGAATCCATTTTTTGGGTTCGTTCAATCTGTAACGCTCCTTGCGTTTCTTATAAGGTGTGGATTTTCAGCTGCAGAAGTAGTTCCACGTCAGTAGTCATGTAGGAGATATGCTGAGATACCAATCCCAACCTCAATGACTCATCATGTATGGAAGGTCTTATTTCAGCAAGTAAATACACACAGTAATTAAGCTGGTTCCTAGTGTGACTTTATATACATGTGGTAAGACAATGATAAAGGTCTTAGGGATAGGTTTGAGTGGAAGTGGTAGGTGACAGACACTTGAGGTGAGACAGTGCAGATGGATGCAGGAAGGGTTAGCGATCATGTATGATAACAGATGACAGAGTAGCAGGTGCATACAGGAGAGATCAACCCAGTGCAGGAAATAGTAGCAGTAGCCTCAAGAGCTAGCAATCTAGTTATGCAGATGTAAAAGACAGTCCTTGCTATGCAGAGCTAAATAGTGTAAGCCTAGTACAAGTCTATAGAGATTTCCCCTGTGGGGTACTTAGCACTAATAGCGATAGCCGAAGGATCGCTCAGGAGATGCGGATGATCCAGTAGCAGGATGCAGGGATCAGCGCAGCGAGGTTCGTCAGCGAGGAGAGCTTGCAAGCATGGAAGCTTCAAGCAAGATTAGTATCCAGGTACTGGTGTTTGAACGAACACATGTGAGTGAGAACCGACGCCCTAAATAGCCATCTAGTCCGGCGCTGGGTGATGACAGCTTCAGCCTTAAAGGGAAACACACCTATATGTGTTTCTTCTGTCTAGGTAGATGGAAATCACCCGGAATAAATGTGATAGGAGGCACTGAGAGTGCCAGAACCTTACAGCTGGTGGGGAAGCGGAAGGTACAGCTTAGGCGGCTGCAGTCTCTCCTTGGGAAGCTGGCCTTCGCGTGTCGCATTATGCCGATGGGCCGGGTTTTCAGCCGGCGTCTGTCGGCTGCCACGGCTGGAGTGCGGTTGCCGCATCACTTCGTTACGTTGTCCGCGGAACATGTGGATGATCTGCGGGTTTGGCATGTCTTCTTGACGTCATTTAACGGGTGGTCGCTTTGGCAACGAGGCCCGGTCAGCAGCTGCGATCTTGAGTTGTATACGCATGCGGCTGGCTCTACGGGCTTTGGCGTCTTCCTCGGTGGCCGGTGGTGTGCGGAACGGTGGCCGGCGGCTTGGAGCGAGGCTGGGATGTTGCGGAATTTGGTTCTGTTGGAACTTTTTCCGGTGGTGGTGGCGGTGGAGCTGTGGGGGGCAGAGTTCAGGGACAAGAAGGTCAGTCTGCATTGTGATAACATGGGCGTGGTGCAGGTTATCAATCGGCTTTCCGGTTCGCCTGCGCCGGTAATCAGGTTGTTGCGCCACTTGGTCTTTTGACAGTTGAATGTTTTCTTATATGCTGTTCACTTGCCCGGGGTGGAGAATTCGGTGGCTGACGCTTTGTCTCGGTTTCAGCAGGTCCGTTTTCGGGAGTTGGCGCCGGAGGCAGAACGCCAAGGGGAGCCTTGCCCGCCGGATCTGTGGCACATTGTGTCGGGATCGCCGCTGGTTTGCTCCGAAGGTCGCTGAGTGATGTCACGTGGGCTGCGTATTCCAAGGTATGAAGGGAGTGGTCGGTCCTTCTGGATTGGGTTGGGTCGGATGCGGTGAGTATGCTTTCTCCGTCTCTTGTGCTGTACTTTCTGTGCTTGAATTTTGAGCGGGGGGTGTTGGCGTCGGCCATCGGCCGCAAGCTGGCGGCCTGGGCCTTCCTGTTCAAGATTTGTGGCCTTTCCGGACTTTACGAAGGACTTTGTGGTCCGCCAGGCCTTGAAGGGTTATAGGCGGGGTTCGCGTCGGCCGGATGGCCGTCGTCCGATATCGTTCGGGATGCTGGGGGAGTTGGTGCGGCAGGTGGGCAGCTCCTGCTCCTCTCCGTACGAGGCGTTGTTGTTCAAGACGGCCTTTGTTTTGGCCTTTTTTGGGGCATTCCGTATTGGAGAACTGGTGAGTGCTAATAGGAAGATTCCTGGGGGCCTTTTGGTGGGAGAGGTGAGTTACTCCGCTTCTGTGGTGGTGATTTTTCTTCGGAGGTCCAAGACCGACCAGGCCGGTAGAGGTACGTATGTTCGTTTGTACAGGGTGGGGGGTTTCCCCCTCTGCCCGGTGGCGGTGGTACGGGAGTTTCTGGGGGCGCGCCCCCCGGTTGGGGGGTCTTTCCTGGTACACCTGGATGGCTCGGCTGTGTCCAGGTTTCAGTTCAGGGCGGTGTTGAGCAGGTGTTTGGCTGTGTTGGGCTACAGGCCCGGGGATTATTCTTCGCACTCCTTCCGCATCGGGGCGGCTACGGAGGCTGCCAGGTGGGGGGTGGATGACTCAGTGTTGAGGCGTATTGGTAGATGGGAGTCTAACCGTTTTAAGTTGTACGTTCGTCCTCATTTGTTGTGATTTGTGGTGCGTCGGGGGGCTCTGTTGTGTGTCTTGTTTTTTGTCATGTTTTCTTGCTGTTTCATTACAGAGGGAGCTGCATGCCTGATATGGATCGTGGGGCATTCATATGTGTCCAGGGCTGAGGTGCGGCCCAACGGGCGCCAATTGGGTTTTTCTCGGGAGGAGGCTGTTGTCCGCTGGATTGGCGTGCCGGGTTTGCTCTGGTGCAAGGTCCTCCCGGAAGTGCATCGTTTTGCTCGGTTGGACCGAGCTCCGGGCGTCCTGGTACTGCACGCAGGGGGAAACGATCTGGGGGTCCGTTCCATGCGCCTGCTCATACGGGACATCAAGTTTGATTTTCTCAGGCTGCGCACCTCCTTTCCCGACATGATTATAGTTTGGTCGGACATTGTGGGTCGGACCTCTTGGTGTTTTGCCAGGTCCGCTGCGAGTCTGAACAAGGCCCGGATTAAGGTGAACAAGGCGGTTGGCCGTTTTGTTTGCCGTAATGGGGGTGTGGTGGTAAGGCATGGGGAGCTGGAGGTGGACACGTGGCGTTATTTGCGGGGTGACGGTGTGCATCTAAATGCTGTGGGTACCGACTTGTGGACTCTTGGGATTCAGGATGGAGTTCAACGGGCTCTGCGAGTGTGGCGGGCTCACAAGTGTAAGGTGTCACACCTGTGAGCTGTGGCGGTTGGGGGTCTTTGGAGGCGGTAACAGGTTTTTGTCTAAATGCATAGGGTGACCCATCTACGGTATGGAGCCCTATAGTGTATCCCGGTTAATAGGGGTTTAACCGGGATGTGTTAACAAAGGGTATCAGTGGAAAAGTGTGTTTGTTCCTGAGCTGGTGTTTCACGACTGGGGACCGTTGGGTTTTTGGATACTGATACCATTTTTGAATTGGATTTTTGGTGCCTCCCAAGATCAACAACCCCTGATTCTCTTATGTGTACTGGAGTATTTATTGGTTTACTGTTTACAATGTTTTAAATTGGTTGTTAATAAAATGGCCTAACAGGCCACAATTTTATCCAAAGTCGTTGTCAGTATCATTTATTTAGTAGGATTAGAAGGTGGGTGGTTTATGCTAAGATCAGGAGTGGGCATCGGTCATACCCTAATCAAGATAGGCCCTGAGCAAAAAAAAATAAAAAAATAGGCGCAGGGCCTCATGATAGGGTTGATAGGGGACACAGGAAAAGGAGGTAGGATAGGGTTAACTGTGGGCTGTGGCTGGTGGTGCATGTACAGGATTGGATTAGGCCAGGTAGGGGTGGGGGCTCAGTGGTGGTAACACTGGGTGGGGCTGCTTTGGGGTCAAGCAGAATCGTGAGGATCAGCAGAAGAAGAAGAAGGAATCCCCGCCCTCCCGCCCTTGAGTTTGGGATTTCGGAATGTGAACGTGGAGGATGTCGATTCGGATTTGGAGTTTTGGGGTTATTGGGGTAATGTTGTTGTCGTTGGCGGTTGGGGGTCTTTGGAGGCGGTAACAGGTTTTTGTCTAAGTGCATAGGGTGACCCATCTACAGTATGGAGCCCTATAGTGTATCCCGGTTAATAGGGGTTTAACCGGGATGTGTTAACAAAGGGTATCAGTGGAAAAGTGTGTTTGTTCCTGAGCTGGTGTTTCGCGGCTGGGGACCGTTGGGTTTTTGGATACTGATACCATTTTTGAATTGGATTTTTGGTGCCTCCCAAGATCAACAACCCCTGATTCTCTTATGTGTACTGGAGTATTTATTGGTTTACTGTTTACAATGTTTTAAATTGGTTGTTAATAAAATGGCCTAACAGGCCACAATTTTATCCAAAGTCGTTGTCAGTATCATTTGTTTAGTAGGATTAGAAGGTGGGTGGTTTATGCTAAGATCAGGAGTGGGCATCGGTCATACCCTAATCATGTACACCAGTCACTTCCACACATTTCTCAGGCAGGGCCGCAGCACCAAAAATCTCCTATACTGTATACCAGTCACTTCCACACATTTCTTAGGCAGGGCCGCAACACCAAAAATCTCCTGTACTGTACACCAGTCACTTCCACACATTTCTCAGGCAGGGCCGCAGCACCAAAAATCTCCTGTACTGTATACCAGTCACTTCCACACATTTCTCAGGCAGGGCCCAACGCCAAAAATCTCCTATACTGTATACCAGTCACTTCCACACATTTCTCAGGCAGGGCCGCAACACAAAAATCTCCTATACTGTATACCAGTCACTTCCACACATTTCTCAGGCAGGGCCGCAACACCAAAAATCTCCTATACTGTATACCAGTCACTTCCACACATTTCTCAGGCAGGGCCGCAGCACCAAAAATCTCCTGTACTGTACACCAGTCACTTCCACACATTTCTCAGGCAGGGCCCAACGCCAAAAATCTCCTATACTGTATACCAGTCACTTCCACACATTTCTCAGGCAGGGCCGCAACACCAAAAATCTCCTATACTGTATACCAGTCACTTCCACACATTTCTCAGGCAGGGCAGCAACACCAAAAATCTCCTATACTGTACACCAGTCACTTCCACACATTTCTCAGGCAGGGCCACAGCACCAAAAATCTCCTGTACTGTACACCAGTCACTTCCACACATTTCTCAGGCAGGGCCGCAACACCAAAAATCTCCTGTACTGTACACCAGTCACTTCCACACATTTCTCAGGCAGGGCCGCAGCACCAAAAATCTCCTATACTGTATACCAGTCACTTCCACACATTTCTCAGGCAGGGCCGCAGCACCAAAAATCTCCTATACTGTATACCAGTCACTTCCACACATTTCTCAGGCAGGGCCGCAACATCAAAAATCTCCTATACTGTACACCAGTCACTTCCACACATTTCTCAGGCAGGGCCGCAGCACCAAAAATCTCCTATACTGTACACCAGTTACTTCCACACATTTCTCAGGCAGGGCCGCAGCACCAAAAATCTCCTATACTGTATACCAGTCACTTCCACACATTTCTCAGGCAGGGCCGCAGCACCAAAAATCTCCTATACTGTACACCAGTCACTTCCACACATTTCTCAGGCAGGGCCGCAGCACCAAAAATCTCCTGTACTTTACACCAGTCACTTCCACACATTTCTCAGGCAGGGCCCAACGCCAAAAATCTCCTATAGTGTATACCAGTCACTTCCACACATTTCTCAGGCAGGGCCGCAGCACCAAAAATCTCCTATACTGTACACCAGTTACTTCCACACATTTCTCAGGCAGGGCCGCAACACCAAAAATCTCCTATACTGTATACCAGTCACTTCCACACATTTCTCAGGCAGGGCCGCAGCACCAAAAATCTCCTATACTGTACACCAGTCACGTCCACACATTTCTCAGGCAGGGCCGCAGCACCAAAAATCTCCTGTACTTTACACCAGTCACTTCCACACATTTCTCAGGCAGGGCCCAACGCCAAAAATCTCCTATAGTGTATACCAGTCACTTCCACACATTTCTCAGGCAGGGCCCAACGTCAAAAATCTACTGTACAGACAGTACAGTCACCTCACCAGACACCAGTCACTGGTTTAGTCAACCTCAAGTTCAACCTTACACACATTGATTTGACACATACATTTCTCAGGCAGCGCCACTAACTACCTCATTTCTTTTAGGAGAGCAACTTACCTGCAACTGTCTGCAAGTATGTGTAGTGGTGACGACTACTACAGTACAGTGTCAGTGTGTACACTACTACCCTCCTCGCCTTCCGCGCCGCCGCTGCTGTGCCTGTGTGTGTAGTGTACAGTACGTACTCCTCGGCTCCTCCTCCGACCTCGCCTTCCCCCCGCCGCCGCTGCTGTGCTGTGTGTGTGTGTCACTCTGTGTAGTGTACTCTCGGCTGAGTCGGCTCCTCCGCCCCCCCCCCCCCGCGCCGCTAGTTCTGAGCGCGGCTGCTGCTGCATTATGCTGCTGCACAATCCCGGCTGACCCGCTCCACTGGAGCGGCTCCAGGCAAACTCCAGCAGCAGGGGCGGCAGCGGCGCCGCCCGCAGCAAAGATCAGAATGATTTTCTTTTTCTCCACCACCGCAAGTGCCGCCCCCCCACGTGATGCCGCCCCGGGCGGCTGCCCTGTTCGCCCGTGCCTGAAACCGCCACTGCGAAAAGGGGAGTGGATCGAGAACCCATCCAGCAGACATAGATGCTGCATGACATCTTTATCCATGTAGAAACAGAGGGATGTCAGAAGACAGCTCTAGGAGTTGGATCCCTCTGAGCAACAATAGTACTCCTCTTAAGATCACAGTTGGAATTGCCATCCCTAGAGACAGTAAGAACCACGTTGGCTAGCAGAACTTGCTTATTGTTGCTGGAGCAAAGGATTCCTCCTGGCACAGTCATAGGCTTGAAGGTGACTGATTGACCCACATGGCCTGAAGTGCTTAATTCAAGGGTCCAACTGTTCGAGACCAAAGCTGTATCTTTGTTTTTGCGATTTCTCTTACCTTACTTATTCGCTTAATGATAACTATAATAAGTGAATACAATCTTTTGGCTATATAAGAATCTAGCCAATGCTGATGTAGCTATTACCAATAAAATGAAAAACAAATGATAACTGAGCAAAACAAAATAAAAATAATAAAAATCTAATTTTAGTTTTACAGAAAATAAACTTTTGATTAATCAATTATAATCAAAAAGCAGTGATGTTACAAATACAGTGTTGCCATGGTTAGGAAGGGGGTATAAGTGTCCAGAGGGTAAGTGTTTAAAGCGACCCACTTTCCATCTTGGGCAGCTCCATAGCTGTTCTGGAAACCCTGTGCACCATCACTGTGTGCTCCTGGGAGCTTTCCCTTGACATCTTTGTAGCACTTGTCACTGTCACTAGGGAATAGGGCAAATGTACTTTTGCAAAAAAAAAAAAGGAGAAAAAGATGGGGCTTTCAGGGCCAATGGGAGGAGGAGGATCATGAATGTCACACACTTTGTATAAAACACATTATTTTATTATACGTATGTTAAAAAATGTACATCAACAGGGCAAAAAGCCATGCATAACATATAAAAGAAAAAAGAAACGCATACGGGAATGCCGATATTTGGTATCAGATGGTGATGTTTTAGGGGTCTCTGATGGAGCACGGTCTAAGGGTCCCCAGCAAGCCGAAGCGTTTCGCACAAGACTTCTTCAGGCCCAGAGAGACCAAAACAGACCAATATTTCCCACTGCAAATCAGATCATGGCTGGCAGAACAGACTGATTGTCAGGAAAGGAATCACCATTCAGCAACAATAGATCGCCGGATGCAGAGCAGGTGTGTCACCACGCCCATCTCCCCAGCCCTGGCCCTATATAAGACGCTCTTCCGGTGTGCTCCAGTGCTGGTTTATCGTCAGCTCCTGTACCCGTGACCTGTCTGTTTACCTGTGTTCCTGTTTTGACCCGGCTTGCTTCTTTGACCTGTCTGCATCTTCTCCCTTGATCGACCTTGGCTTGCCTGACCACTCTTTGCTCTGACACCCCTGCTGGATCTCCTGTGTACCGACCTTGGCTTGGATCTCACGGACTCTCTCTTGTCTTGCCTCTTTGCTACCTTCCACTTGGCTCATTACTTCCGGACTGATTAACTGTGTATGACCCTCGGCCTGGCATTAACCTTGTGTCTTTTTCCACTGAGCACCTTTAGATCTCCTGGAAGAGGTCCTGGGTGTCCATACCATACCATCCATCCATCCGGATTTCACCAGCATCCAGTGTTCCTTGGGACGTGTCATCTCCTGTCTCACCTCCAGGGGTGATCCGCACCGAGCTGCAAGGGAAGCCCTCTCAGCACTTCGGCCTCAACCAAGGTACCTGACAGCATAAACCAGCCATGTCAGAGGCCGACAGAGGTGCTTCCCCGCTCGAGGCTTTATGCCAACAGGTTTCAGCCCTAACCCAGGCCATACAAAGACTGCAAGATGGTTACTTCCAGCTGGAAGGTCGGGTAGTAAACCCAGCCGGCTCATCTCCTCTGAATGACCCTAATCAGCCTGCCACTAGGTCGTTGCCGGCTCCTTCTCAACCGGATCAAGCTAGCTCCGCCCATTCAGCTTCAGCTCCGCCACCAGAGCCACGGTGTAACGCTCATGCGTTTTTTGTTAGTGAATGGATTTGCAGCTGCAGAATTGTTACACTCAGTAGTCGTGTAGAGATTCTGTTGAACAACATATCCAACTCTTAGGACTTCATCACCGTGCACAGCCTTGTTATGCAATATACATACACTCTATATGATGTTCCTGGAGTGATAGAATATATGATAGTATAGAGGTGAGAGACAGGCGATAGTATGGTGAGCACTCAGTAATAGTATTCAAGAGAGTGGTAGGTGATGGTGGTATGCAGATAGGTTCTAACAATCATGTATAGAAGATAGAGTAACCCAGTGCAGAGATAGTTGATGGTAGTCCCAAGAGCTCACAATCTATGCAGATGATAGGAGTAGCTTAGATAGAGATAGTCTTGATATATGCAGTAGATGATAGTGAAGTAAAGTTAGTAAGGGATCCCCTGTGGGGTACTTATCACTAGATAGTTAGCAGTAGCAAAGTCCAGTAGTAAGGAGTGATCCGGTAGCGAGATACGGGATCCGTAGCGAGGTTCCGGTTCAGTTCAGGTAAAGGGTAAAGCTGGAAGCTCCGGCAGCACAAGACAAGGTAAGGTGAACATGCGGTTTCACAAGGCAGGTAAGCATCAAGGCACATTGAACGAACACATGTGAGTGAAAGCTGGTGGTTTAAATAGCTGTTCAGTCCGGCGCCTCATGATGATGTCAGCACTCTTAAAGGGAAACACACCTATATGTGCTTCATCTACCTAGGTAGATGGAACGCACCCGGAAATGATGTGATAGGAAGGCACTGAGAGTGCCAGGATCTTACAGTACCCCCCCCGTAAGGCCGGCTCCGGAAGGCCTCTAAGGCTGGTTGCCGATATGAGAATCGGATAAGACTGGTTGCCGATATGAGAATCGGATAAGACTGGTTGCCGATGCGAGAATCGGAAAAAACTGGTTGCCGATGTGAGAATCGGAAAAGACTGGTTGCCGATGCGAGAATCGGATAAGACTGGTTGCCGATATGAGAATCGGATAAGACTAGTTGCCGATGTGAGAATCGGAAAAGACTGGTTGCCGATGCGAGAATCGGATAAAGCTGGTTGGCGATATGAGAATCGGAAAAAAAAACTGGTTGCCGATGTGAGAGTCGGAAAAAAAAAACTGGTTGCCGATGTGAGAATCGGAAAAGACTGGTTGCCGATGCGAGAATCGGATAAGACTGGTTGCCGATATGAGAATCGGATAAGACTAGTTGCCGATGTGAGAATCGGAAAAGACTGGTTGCCGATGCGAGAATCGGATAAAGCTGGTTGCCGATATGAGAATCGGAAAAAAACTGGTTGCCGATGTGAGAATCGGAAAAAAAAACTGGTTGCCGATGTGAGAATCGGAAAAAAAAAACTGGTTGCCGATGTGAGAATCGGAAAAGACTGGTTGCCGATGCGAGAATCGGATAAGACTGGTTGCCGATGCGAGAATCGGATAAGACTGGTTGCCGATATGAGAATCGGAAAAGACTGGTTGCCGATGTGAGAATCGGATAAAGCTGGTTGCCGATGCGAGAATCGGATAAGACTGGTTGCCGATGCGAGAATCGGATAAAGCTGGTTGCCGATGCGAGAATCGGATAAAGCTGGTTGCCGATATGAGAATCGGATAAAGCTGGTTGCCGATATGAGAATCGGATAAGACTGTTTGCAGATATGAGAATCGGAAAAAAACTGGTTGCCGATGTGAGAATCGGAAGAAAAAGAAAAAAAAAAAACTGGTTGCCGATACGAGAATCGGATCAGGTTGGTAACCGATGTGGGAATCGGATAGGACTTGTTGCCAATACGAGAATCGGATCAGGTTGGTAACCATTGTGAGAATCGGATAGGACTTGTTGCCGATACGAAAATCGGATCAGGTTGGTAACCGATGTGGGAATCGGATAGGACTTGTTGCCGATACGAGAATCGGATCAGGTTGGTAACCGATGTGGGAATCGGATAGGACTTGTTGCCGATACGAGAATCGGATCAGGTTGGTAACCGATGTGGGAATCGGATAGGACTTGTTGCCGATACGAGAATCGGATCAGGTTGGTAACCGATCTGAGAATGGGATCAGGTAGGCTGCTATATGAACCCCGCACTAATCAGACGCATAAACATCCGAAGTAGTCATAGCAACCAATGCTTCTTCAAATAACCTTAGATCCTTCCTACGTACCACTGTGCCATTAGAAGCGCGTACGCAGTCAGGTGCAAGAATCTCAATGTTTTCATTGGAAGCTATAAGTGTGGTTGCCAAAATAGGAGTATCTATACCAACATCTGCCAATTTCTGGGTGTCCTTTTCTGATATAGAACGGGGACAGGGCTGGCAACAGCCTTGGTAATTTCCAGACTGTTTTTCAGGGAAGACAGTTAGGAATTCACCTGGCCTCCATTGGGAGAGCCTTAGGCCTAGAGGGTCTGGTTGGGCAAGATGTAATGAAATGTCCCCCTTCTCCACAATAAAAACAAAGGCCACAGATTCTCCTGTGATCTTTTTTTGTAAGGACAACTTAGTATGTACGGCACCAATCTCCATAGGCTCCTCATCAATTTCTGTAGGATCAGGGTTCAAATGAGATGTGTCAGAGTGACAAGGCTGACTGTTTAAGGCAGGCTTGTACCATGACCAGGCAGGATCACCATATTCATTTGGTTTCCTTTTTTCCCTAGGTAGCCGGGGTCTGCGGTTACCTGGAGCAGGTTTAGGAGTAGATTTTTGGGAGGGGAGACACTGGGAGTGCATCGCAATTGCAAATGACTCCCAATTGTCTAGGATCAGACTTTTTTCTTGCAGTTTCTGGTATGCCCATGTTTTCATTTTGCCAGAAAGCAAATTAATGGCAGCACGAACTTTACTAAAGTCATTATGATAGGTCCTGGGCTTAAGGATAAATAGGAGCTCACAATCCATCCGAAAAAAAAGAAAAGAGGAACGGGAACCATCAAACCTGTCTGGTAGAAAGACAAGAGGTTCTGGGGGTTGAGCGGCAGTAAGCTGTGAAATACGGGCTATCTGCTGTCTCAATGTCTGATTTTCCTCTTTTACCTCAGTAAGAGCAAGTATTAATTCATTTACTTGTTGTGTTAACTGTGTCACTTGAGTGGACAATTCTGCTGAATCCATATTTTTTTTAATGGTTCGTTCAATCTGTAACGCTCATGCGTTTTTTGTTAGTGAATGGATTTGCAGCTGCAGAATTGTTACACTCAGTAGTCGTGTAGAGATTCTGTTGAACAACATATCCAACTTTCAGGACTTCATCACCGTGCACAGCCTGGTTATGCAATATACATACACTCTATATGATGTTCCTGGAGTGATAGAATATATGATAGTATAGAGGTGAGAGACAGGCGATAGTATGGTGAGCACTCAGTAATAGTATTCAAGAGAGTGGTAGGTGATGGTAGTATGCAGATAGGTTCTAACAATCATGTATAGAAGATAGAGTAACCCAGTGCAGAGATAGTTGATGGTAGTCCCAAGAGCTCACAATCTATGCAGATGATAGGAGTAGCTTAGATAGAGATAGTCTTGATATATGCAGTAGATGATAGTGAAGTAAAGTTAGTAAGGGATCCCCTGTGGGGTACTTATCACTAGATAGTTAGCAGTAGCAAAGTCCAGTAGTAAGGAGTGATCCGGTAGCGAGATACGGGATCCGTAGCGAGGTTCCGGTTCAGTTCAGGTAAAGGGTAAAGCTGGAAGCTCCGGCAGCACAAGACAAGGTAAGGTGAACATGCGGTTTCACAAGGCAGGTAAGCATCAAGGCACATTGAACGAACACATGTGAGTGAAAGCTGGTGGTTTAAATAGCTGTTCAGTCCGGCGCCTCATGATGATGTCAGCACTCTTAAAAGGGAAACACACCTATATGTGCTTCATCTACCTAGGAAATGATGTGATAGGAAGGCACTGAGAGTGCCAGGATCTTACATACGGGTGCTCACGCCGGAACGCTTCCGTGGGGAGCGAAGGAAATTTAGGGCTTTCAAAAATGCCTGTTTATTATATTTGGCTCTTCAGCCCAGGACCTTCTCCTCAGAATCCATTAAAGTGGGGTTTATAATCTCCTTATTAGCTGAAGAACCCCAGACTTGGGCACACAGCCTCCTTGAACAGAAGAGTCCTACCTTGAACTCAGTAAGCTCCTTTTTTGAGGCCATGGCCCAGCTATATGAAGATCCTCAGCGCACGGTCACAGCAGAGTCTGCTTTACATGC
The DNA here is from genome assembly GCF_965119305.1 of Pelophylax lessonae. NCBI lineage: Eukaryota > Metazoa > Chordata > Amphibia > Anura > Ranidae > Pelophylax > Pelophylax lessonae. The sequence continues at coordinate 250,529,918 of NC_138772.1, forward strand.
CTTACAGCAGAATAAATGCCCGGCCGAGGACTACACTGTAGACTTCCGTAGATGGGTAGCCGACACGGACTGGAATGAGGCGGCATTGAAATACCAGTACCGTCATGGCCTCTCTGAAGCTCTAAAAGACGAGCTTGCTCGGATAGAGACACCTGCATCCCTGGAAGACTTGATCTCTCTAGCCATCCAAATGGACAGGCGTCTGCGGGAACGACGCTCAGAACGCCTCCAGGGGGCCCGAGCTTCTTGGGTGATGCCTAAGGTCCCGTTTTCCGCCTCTCCTCCCCCTGCACCAGCTATGAATGCCTCTGCGGATGGTGAACCCATGCAGATTGGACTAATTCGTTCCTCCCTAACACCCGAAGAGAGACAACGTCGCCGCCAGGCTAACCTCTGTCTATACTGTGGAGCCTCCGGCCACTTCCTCCGCAACTGCCCCGTGAGGCCCAGTAAGTGCTATTCACGGTCTGTCTTGAACTGTCAGGTCTCTGAGCCATCCCCTGCTCACCTTATCCTTCCTATCTCCTTACAGGTAGCAGAAGAGAAGATCCAGCTCATGGCAATTGTTGACTCCGGAGCTTGCAGTTGTTTTCTGGATTGTACACTAGCAAGGAAACTGGGGGTCCCCCTACAAATTAAGGAGCAACGGCTTCAAGTCTTTCTGGCCGATGGGTCCCTGCCTAGTTCCGGACCTGTGACCCGAGAAACCTATCCGGTACTCACTACCATGAACTCTGGCCATCAAGAGCTCCTCCGCTTTGATGTCTTGTCCTCTCCCTTATTCCCGGTTATCCTAGGCCTTCCATGGCTCCAGGCTCATAACCCACAAATTGACTGGGTGAAGAAGAGGATTTCCTTCTCGTCCAAATATTGCCTGGACCATTGCTTTCCCCCTGGACCCAACGCTCCCGCCACGTGTCTGGCCGTTCAGCCGGCCCTAGACCTTCCTGAAGACATTCCCGCAGCCTATCAGGACTTTAGGGATGTATTCGACAAAAAAAAGGCTGATGCTCTACCCCCTCACAGGCCCTACGACTGCCCCATTGAGCTTCTTCCAGGAGCCGAGATCCCTTTTGGAAGAATATTTCCCTTATCTGAGAAGGAATTAGAAACTCTTCGGACTTATGTCAACGAGAACCTGGAAAAGGGGTTCATCTGGCCCTCGTCCTCCCCAGCTGGCGCTGGAATCTTCTTTGTTGAGAAAAAAGATGTCACGTTAAGACCCTGTGTTGATTACCGGGAACTCAACAAAGTTACCATCAAAAATCGTTATCCTCTCCCCTTAAATCCAGAATTGTTCCAGCGCTTCCGGTCTGCCCGGGTCTTTACCAAATTAGACCTCCGAGAAGCGTACAACCTTATTCGCATCCGAGAAGGGGATGAGTGGAAAACGGCGTTTAGAACCCGTTTCGGCCACTTCGAATATCTGGTCATGCCCTTCGGGCTGTGTAATGCCCCGGCCACATTTCAACATCTGGTCAATGACATTTTTCGAGAGTTCCTGGACAACTTATTAATTGTGTACCTAGATGACATCTTGGTCTTCTCCTCCACCCTGGAACTCCACCGGATTCATGTCAAAAAAGTATTAACCACCTTAAGGAAACATGGGCTCTATGTGAAACTGGAAAAATGTGAATTTGAGAGGAAGTCCATCCAGTTCCTAGGGCTTATCATTTCAACTGAGGGTGTCTCTATGGATCCACAAAAAGTAAAAGCCATTTTGGAGTGGCCAGCCCCCACTGATAAGAAGGGAGTTCAGCGATTTGTGGGCTTCGCTAACTTCTACAGAAGTTTTATAAAGGGATTCTCAACAATTATCGCACCCATCACCCAACTAACGCGCCAGCAGATTCGCTTCCGCTGGTCACCGGAGGCTCAGTCAGCTTTTGATAAATTAAAAAGCCTGTTTGTGACCGCACCTATTCTTCAACACCCGGACCCGGTCTTACCTTATATTCTCGAAGTGGATGCTTCGGAAGTAGCCACAAGGGCTATTCTGTCCCAGCGACAAGGCCCGAAGACCCTGCTACACCCAGTAGCTTTCTTCTCTCGGAAAATGTCACCCCCAGAGAAGAACTACAATGTGGGGGATCGGGAACTTCTGGCTATTAAGGCTCGGTTTCCACTAGTGCGACTTGCGGTGCGACTTGACACATGTCAAGTCGCATGACAAGTCAAATCCCATTCATTTCAATATGGACCGTTTCCACTGCTGCGACTCAAGATGCAGCGTCTTCAAAAAAGCTTCTTGCACTACTTTGGGCCGACTTTAGTGCGATATGTCCCTCATAGAAGGTAATGTAGTCGCAACGAAGTCGCAGTACACTGTTTTGAACGTGACTTTGTTGCGACTTCGTTGCGACTTGCACGGAAGTACAGTAAGCTTTTTTTTTTATTGTTATGTTCCGCCCCAAATCACATGATCTCTGCTCCTTCCAAAAACATCACTTCCCATAGTTAGCAGAGGAGAGTGATATACAGTAAGCATGCCTAGGTCCAGGAAGAACAAACGTACATCTCATGACAATGAGGAGATCATTCGTCTGGTCAGAGCGCGCCCGTCAATATATGTCACTCGAGACCCCTTATACAAGGACCATGTGAGGAAGGAGAGAGCATGGCTGGAGATTGCTAGGATATATTTTGAGAATTGGGACTGTTTAACAGCTACAGAACGGACTGAAAAATGTAAGTTTTTCAAATATGCAATTTATCACATTGCTGCTTGCCCCCATATTCCCTGTACAGTACCGTTATTTTCTTTTTTTCAGTGCACTCCTTACAAACAAGATGGAGAAGCATAAAAGATTGCTATAACCGCTATCTCAGGAAATTACGCGAAGCAAGGAGTGGTTCTGGGTCCTCCAGAATTGTCCCTTATGCACACGCCCAGGAGCTGGAATTTTTAAGGCCGGTGTTGGAGATGCGAGAGTAAGTTGTCAGCATTTTTTTATATACTGTAGTTGACATATAAAATATAGTAATATTCCTAAAATTTGAAATGTATTCATTATATTTCAGAACCCAAGCAAGCTGGCAAGACTCCTCACGTGGTTCTGAACAACAAGAGGGGTCACAGGACGCGGCAGCAGCGGAGGAGGAGGAGGAGGAGGGATGCCAAGACATTGGTGACCCTGATCGTGAAGAATCTGAGGGAGCAATTTCAAGACCAGTGTCCAGGAATGATTCTCCTGCTGCGGTGGAGGCTGAACCAGGGCCTAGTACAGAGCAAAGGCCTTCACGAAGATCTTCTTCAAGGTCTTCAAGGGCGAGTGCTAGGGGTGGGAAACCCATGGAACAGGTTCTGAAGGTGGTGAAAGAAATGAACACCCACATGAAAGAAAGCATGTGTGAAGACACTGCTTTTATGACCGTGCTTTTAGGTATGTGTAAGAAGGTCCCCCCAGAGAGCAAATATGCGCTAAGGATGGCTCTAATGGCAACCGCCCAATCTTTTGTGGTTGGGGAGGCAAGCTCAACAGCGTGTATGGAAACCCCTCCCCCCCCACCACACATATCCCCCCAATTACCAGTACCCACCACCACCAAGTTCACCGTATGGGCAGCAAATAAATCGCCCATACTACGATGAGTATGGCAACATGCTGAATCCCTCCAGGCCCCGCATGTTGCACCCAATACCACCCCCTATTGCCTCCACCCTTGGCACACCAAGACCATACCAAGGCAATACCGTCAGGGAGCAGCAACGGATTACTAACAGAAAACTAAATTTTGAAAAAAAAAATAAAAAAATGATCTTGTTACTCTGTGGTTTTTGTTTTGATTTTTTTTGATTTTTTTTTGCTTCTATAGTACTTTCAATAATGTGTGTATGCTATATAATTATATCTACAGGAGAAAACAGCAAAACAGAAGGTAAAGCAGTGTATTTTTATTATAGCTAGAAATGGAATTATATACTGTACAGACTTTGGTTATAATTGCACAGAAATATAAGGAAAACATAACAGAAAAAATTTTATTCAAAATTGGACTGTGTTGGAACGTGTGATACATTATGAAATAGCGTCCAGCTGCCAGGGGACAGAACCAGCAGCAGACATGAAAAAGGATGTGAATCCCTCACGCACAGTGGCACCATTGCTTGTGCCCCTACTGGCACTCAAACTTGCACCCTCCATGTCATTCATGCCGCAATCTTCATGAATGTACCCATCACGAAGTGCAACATAGTTGTGAAGAACACATGCTGCTTTGACTGCACATATTGCATTATCCATTTTTAAATTGATAGATGTATGCAGGAACCTCCACTTTAGCTAAAATTCCAAAGGCGCATTCAACAACTCGTCTTGCCCTGGTTAAGCGGTAGTTGAAAACTCTTTTGTCCACAGTCAGAGACCGATTTGAATAGGGCCTTAATAGATGATGACTGAGAGCGAAAGCCTCATCTCCAACAAAAACAAATGGCTGTGGTGGTCCGTTTGTCCCTGGTAGTGGACAGTCCGGTGGCAGCTGAAGTCCATCTTCCCTCAACATTCTTCCGAATGTGGATCTCGCAAATATGCTCGAGTCTGAGCTGCTTCCATACGAACCTATGTCTACATAGCTAAAACAGTATTTGGCATCAGCCACTGCTAGTAAGACAAAAGAAAAGTATTTTTTGTAGTTGAAGAATTTACTTCCACTGCCAATGGGCTTCAATATTCGAATGTGTTTTCCGTCAATTGCACCAACACAATTTGGAAAATTGCAGCGGTCCCAGAAATATTCTGCTATCTTGCACCAGTCTTCTGTAGTGGGTTTCTTCAGGACCAAATCCTTAAGAACATTCCAGATGTCTCTGCAGGTATCATGGATAATATAGCTGGCAGTAGTTTTGCCAACCAAGAACTCATAATGTAAACTTGTAAAGGAATGTCTAGTTGCCAGGTACCTAAAATTAAAAAATAATGTTAGAATGATGCATAAACTGGCTTGGACGAAGGTATCTGAGGAAATGAAGGAAGAAGATGAGCAGGAGAAAGACACTGTTGAAAACAGACATGGCAAACATAATCACACCCACTACTACATATATGTTACATGATAATGTGTCTCTCCAAATGCCTCAGGAGGTAAGTAGGTTGGTAAAGTTACCTCAATGTGATAATCAGTCTTTCTATGGGCGGAATACTCCTTCTGAATCTAGTGTTTTGTCTCTCTAGATGTGTGGAGAGCAGAGCCAACAATTCATCGAAACTGTATAATAAAAACATATATGGCATTTATCAACATTATCCATGTAAAAGGGGGGGGGGTGGACCCCCCAACCACCAAGTGAAAAAAGAAAAATACCGCACAAAAAAAACGAAAAACCAAAAACAAAACTGTCCCCCCACCAACCAAGTGAAAAAATATCCCTGAACAGGACCCCACAAAAAAAAAAAAAAAAGAGTCCTTACTTCCTAAGCAATATAGGGAATAATATCACTTCCTCAGTCTTCCATAAAACCACTAGTTTTCCTCTCCACGTCCTCCACTTCACCTCTGTATCCTCTTCTCTGAACCCCAATTAACAGATTCTGAGATCTAATACATTGGGGCTGTTTTTCTTGAAATTTTTTCTATCCTTCTTCAATCTCCTTAAGTTGACTTTTCTCCCCTTCTATGACTAGCTGAGTTGGAGATGGAGACGCCCTGAGTTAAGTCCATTAGCCAATTCGGCACTTGTATTGGGTTCATCTCCATGAATTTAAAGAGTTCCTCAAGATCTTTTGGGGTCTTCAATAAAAAGGATCTGGGCCCCTTCCGTATTGTTACTGAGAAGGGGTATCCCCATCTATAGGTATAGCCTGCTATCTTCACTTTCTCCAGTAGGGGACGAAGTAAGGCTCTACGTTGTAGAGTAGGTCTCGAGACATCTGGTAATATCTTGATCTTAACATTCGCGTGATCAATCGTACCAAGTTCCCATGTTTTCCATAAAATAGCCTCCTTTTGTTGGTATCTTAACAAACGGCATAGGACATCTCTGGACCTACTCCCATCTAGTTGTCTGGGCCCATTGACCCTGTGTACCCAGTCAATCTCGATATTTCTGGGGTCTACGTTTGGCAGAAGGTTTACTATTATAACCGACACTTTCTCTCTTAAATTTTCCCCTTCTCCTTCTTTACACTCCGGTAGTCCTCTTATCCTTATGTTATTTCTACGGCTTCTATCTTCTGCTTCTTCATTTTGTAACTGTAGACGGGTAATACGCTCTAAGTTTGACTCACTCAGATCTTCCAATTTTGTTACCCTACTGGTTACTTCCAATACATTTTTTTCCCCATTTTGTATTTTACTGGAGGCCTCCTTTAATTCCTCTTTCACCTCATGTATGTCTTTTTGATATTTCTCCTCCAGCCTTAAAATCAAAGATTCAATCTCCATTTTAGTTGGGAGGGCCCGTATCAGATCTCTAAGATCTTTAATATCCATATTGGTGGTCTTGTCTGGTTCTGTAATATTTTCACCTCCTTTGTTCCGTAATCCCCCTTATCCTTTTCCTTCTCCTTCTAGATGTGGGTTTATTAGATTTTTGGAAGTTGCTGCCATTGGAGGGGATGGCTGAATACAGCCTTTTCCTATGTCAGTTGGATAGTCTGTATTTTTATCTAGATCATTCACGTATTTAGGGGGGAAATACGATTGTATGGCTCCCACTTGCTTAGTGTCAATCAGTCCTTTTGTGTTTGAGCGTGTCTTAGGTTTTTTAGTAATGTTTTGCATCCCGCTCACATAGTCCTGTTTTAAACTATGCCAAAAAGCAAGGTTTTATTATCTCCCGTATCACATCCGTTTGGGAGATCCTTTGTGTGTGGGGCCAGGTCTGTAGTCACCCTATTTCTCAATTGTACATGTATGTCCCACTTCTCCTATAGGTGCCTCTCTCCCGACCTCTCTTGACTCCTCTCCTTTGAGCTCCCGCAGGCAGGTTAACTGTGTGTGTGTCAGACTATTACAGTCAATCACTGTCTGTCAGACTTAGATATTAAATATCAAAGATTCAAAGTATCAGACACCACACATCATACCTCTAATTTTCCCGGGCTCCTCTCGATCCTGGAGCGGTTCCTTTCTTGTTTTTGCTGTTTGTAAAGGGATGTTGCTTCTGTCCTTTGCAGTTGTGTGAGAGGGGACTTCTGATTGTTGAGCTTGTTGTCTCCTAATCGATCATAGTGCCTCCTCTCAGCCCCGTGTTGGCCACGATCTTCCTGTCCTGTCTTGTCTTAGAGGGTTGTGTAGTGTTCAGCCCTTCAACCCTTCCCGGGTCTTCAGGGCTTCAAAGGTAGCGGGGCACTCAAGGATTTTTCAGAGGGGTAACCCCCAAACGGGATAGCGCTGTACACGTGCGGGGGGCCGGCATCCTGCCTGCTAGCCTGTACACTGCAGCGTCGGCTCCGTCTCAGGTCTCCGCTCCGGCCGCGGATGCGGATGTAAGAGCCGGCCTCCAGGTGTCCTGTACCGGCATCTCTGCTCGATCTCCCGCTCAGAGCGTTCTGGTGTGGGAGCGTGTCAGCGAGTCAGCGTGTCAGCATGTCAGCGTGTCAGCTGGGAGGGGCGGAGTGAGATCGAGTTCTGCCGAGATCTCACATGCTCCTCACACAGACCTCTCCCCTTTCCTCATGGGGGTTTTTTTTTTTATTTGGGTCTCTCTTTTGTGCTCTACATAGAGTGAAGTGAACATATTGAAATTGAACTTGAAACCCCGAAAGGGGCTCAATGAAATGTATTTATGTTTTGTATCGGTTATTTTTCTTTTATTGGGCAATAATACATTATGCTATTCACTGGGGCGATTTAAGGGGTAATGAGTGGACCCACTTGTTTTTTTTTTTTTTTTATCCTGACACTTTACATGATACACAGATTTACTTTCCCCCATATTGGGGCTAGAGGGATTTAAGATTTCACACACTGTTTTTAATTAATAACATAGAGAAGACACAACATTAACAAAACACATATACACATAAATTCACTCAATAGGGGGGGCTATACACTTTATATATTACACAGACTTACTATCTCACATATTGGAGTTAGAGGGATTTAAGATCTCACACACTGCTATTTTCATTAAGATTAAAATCTACACAACACTAACAATACACATACACACACAAACATTTTTCTTTTTTTTTTTTTTTGTGTGCAGCCACTTCTTACCTCCCACTACCCTCGCTAGTTATTCATAGGGGTGGCTTTGCCTCTTATTGATGATAAAGACGATAGGGGAAAACTGAATAGGGATTAAACAAACTGTGTGAACGTAATATATATATTTGTAGAGATGTGTCGGATGGGAGGGGGTGGAGGGGGTGGAGGGCGGGATGCCATGGGTATACACAGCCTCAACCCTAAGTAGGAAAGAAGCTCTAGGTAACGAAGGGATAGTAGAAAAAGAGAGCTTTATAACATTGGTTAAAACAAGAGGAATTATACCTCTTGATAGGAGGGATCAGAGGGGTTAGAACCCCTAGGGTAGGTGTTTGTTTGTATTGGGGTGAGGGGGGGGGGTTTCTCCTTTTTTTTTTCTTTTCTCTGACGGGCTGGGGGAGGAAAATGGAAGTATTACGTATATTAACAATAAACGCAAAAGGGCTTAACACCCCGGAAAAAAAGAAGGGTCTTATTAAATGACTTAAAAAGATCTAAGGTTGATATAGCCTTCATACAGGAGACACATTTTCGAGATTCCAATTCCAATTCTAAAAAATAGATCTTACCCATTATCATATCATGCTACAAATATAGAGACTAAATCCAGGGGAGTATCGATTTGTAATGTTCCGGTACCTTTGGTACCCTAAATTACACTTTCCACAAGTGTATGCGCCCCACCATTTACTTTTGGAAAAGGTGCGCATACACCTTTAAGACTGGAGCTGTCATCACCCAGCGCCGGACTAGATGGCTATTTAAAGCGCCGGTTCTCACTCACATGTGTTCGTTCAAACACCCTTACCTGGATGCTAACCTTGCTTGAAGCTTCCATGCTTGCAAGCTTACCTCGCTGACGGAACCTCGCCGCGCTGATCCCTGTATCCCGCTACTGGATCATCCGCCTCTCCTGAACCACCCTTCGGCTGTATCGCTAATAGTGCTAAGTACCCCACAGGGGAATTCTCTATAAACTTATACTAAGCTTACACTATCTAGCTCTGCATAGTAAAGACTGTTTATCACATCTGCATAACTAGATTGCTAGCTCTTGAGACTACTGCTACTTTTCTGCACTGGGTTTATCTCTTTTGTATGTCCACCTGCTATTCTGTCATCTGCTACCATACAACATTGCTAAACCTTCCTGCATCCATCTGCTACTGTCTCACCTTCAAGTGTCTATCACCTACCACCTCCACTCAACCTATCCCTCAAACTTCATCATTGTGTTACCACATACATAAAGTCATTCTAGGAACCAGCTTGCTAATTGTGTGTATTTACTGGCTGAAATAAGACCTTCCACACATGATGAGTCATTGAGGTTGGGAATGGTATCTCAGCATATCTCTTACATGACTACTGACGTGGAACTATTTCTGCAGCTGAAAATCCACACCATATAAGAAAAGCAGGAGCGTTACAGATTGAACGAACCAAAAAAAATGGATTCAGCAGAAATAACCACTCAGGTGACACAATTAAAACAGCAAGTATCTGCGTTAATACACGCACTTGCTGAATTAAAAGAAGACAATCTGGCTCTGTCGCAGCAGGTAATTAGACTGACACAACTTACCTCTGCTCAGCCCCCTGAACCCAAGATAAATCCCCCTTTGGTATTTACAGGCGATCGCAAAAAATTTTGCGAATTTAAAAACGCATGTGAGTTACTTTTTTTGCTAAAACCTCGTACCTACCTTACTGATCACATTAAGGTTTGTACTATTATTTCTTACCTATCAAACGATCCTCGAGCCTGGGCAGATTCTCTTTTTGAGAAAAACGACCAGCTTCTCAACTCCTATGCCTTGTTCCTGGCAGAGCTCACTAGCCTATATGATGACCCCAATAGGCAGAGTACTGCTGATCTTCAGTTAAGATCCTTGAAACAAGGAAGGAGGCCTGTAGAAGACTTTGTCGCAGAGTTCAAGAGATGGACCCTTGATTCAGAATGGAATGATGCATCTCTGAAAACCCAATTTAGGCTTGGCCTATCAGAAGCCGTTAAGGACGAGCTCGCCCGAGCGGATCTGCCAAAAACCCTGGATGCATTAATACAACTCAGTATTACCATAGATAGAAGACTACGAGAAAGAAAGGCTGAAAAGATGGGAATGCCATTATCCGTTTCCTCTCGGAGTCTGGCCGTTCCTATGGAGGTAGGAACCATACGCCCACCGCTATCAACTATGGAAAAAGCCAAAAGACGAAATGAAAATCTCTGCTTGTACTGTGCATCCCCGGATCACAAGATAAACGTCTGTCCCCTAGTCAACAAAAAGAAGGGTGAGTGTTCACATGTCTCCCTAGGAGGATTGACAACTTCATTCACTAACCCCTACATTTCTGTTTTTTTTGACATTACAGTGGGACCAGAACAGGATTACTACTAAGGCCATGATTGACACAGGATCTTGTGGAAATTATATGGATATATGTTTTGCTGCTTTAAATAAAATTCCTATTATTTCTAAACTCAAACCTGTCTCAGTAAGTCTTATTACCGGTGTTCCGTTATCCTCTGGTCCGATCACCGATCAGACACAAGCACTTCTAGTCACTATTAACGAGTCTCATAGGGAGACTTCTACCTTCGATTTAATACCATCACCCCACTTTCCCATTGTGTTGGGACTTCCCTGGTTGCACACACACCAACCAACCATAGATTGGAAGAAACGGTCCTTGACCTTCCCTTCTTGTTATTGCGAGGAAACGTGTAACCTCCCGTTTTCCGGGAAGATTCTGTCTGTGGTGACAGATGAGATTGCACCACTATGTTATCAGGATCTTTCTGAGGTTTTCCTTGAGAAAAATGCTCAAGCATTACCTCCTCATCGAGACTATGATTGTAGCATTGATCTACTCCCAAATAGCAAATTGCCGTTCGGTCATGTTTATCCTCTTTCACAGGATGAACTTGCCCATCTCAAAACCTATTTGGATGAGAACTTGGAAAAAGGTTTTATTAGACCTTCCACTTCTTCCACAGCAGCAGAACTCTTTTTTTTTCGCAATAAAGATTCAAGTCTCAGACCTATCATCGACTACAGGAAATTGAATGCTATCACAATAAAAGATCGCTATCCTCTACCGCTTATCCCTGAGCTCATTGAGCAGGTGCGTGGAGCTACCTATTTTTCAAAATTAGACCTGAAAGGAGCATACAATCTCATTTGAATCCGTGATGGACACGAGTGGAAGACTGCATTCAGAACTAGATACGGATTGTTCGAATATCTTGTGATGCCATTCGGCCTATGCAATGCCCCTGCAGTTTTCCAACGATTTATAAACGATATTTTTAAAGACTTACTAGATGTCTGTGTTGTGGTATACCTGGACGATATACTTATATATTCACGGACCCTGTCTGAACACATAAGACATGTAAGACTTGTATTATCGAGATTGCTTGCACATAATCTTTATGTGAAGCTGAAGAAATGCTTGTTCCATAAAGATGAGGTACTCTTTCTAGGCTACATCATATCCAAAACAGGAATCGAGATGGACATGAGTAAAATATCCTGCATTCAGGATTGGCCTACACCAACTACACGCAAGGCGCTACAGCGATTCCTGGGATTTTCAAATTTCTACAGGAAGTTCATAAAAAACTTTTCTGCTATTGTGAGACCCCTCACACAGCTCACTAGCATAAAAATACCATTTAAATGGTCAGAAGAAGCAAATAAAGCTTTCCACTTGTTAAAAACAAGGTTTACTTACGCTCCCATATTACGCCATCCAGACCCATCCCTCCAATACATTCTGGAGGTAGATGCGTCAAACATGGCAGTAGGAGCAATACTCTCCCAACGACCTACCCACACTTCACCACTTCATCCAGTCGCTTTTTTTTCTAAATCCCTGAGCAGTCCCGAGATAAATTACCCCGTGGGTGAAAAGGAACTGCTTGCTATAAAATTGGCTCTGGAGAATTGGCGACATTTACTCGAAGGCACCCAACTACCATATACACGGACCATAAAAACCTCCAATATCTTCAGACTAGCAAAACTCTCTCGCATCGACAGGTACGATGGTCACTATTCTTTCTAAGGTTTAACTTCCTAGTGACCTACACACCTGCAGATAAGAACAAAAAGGCGGATGCACTATCACGACTAACTGAGGAAAACTACTTTGAAATCCCTTCCGTTCCTATAGTACCTCACAAACGCATTATTGGAGTTGTCCGTTCCTTAAAGGAAGAGGTTCTGCATGGTATAAGTTTGGATTCACCCCCACCACAACTAAATACTGATGCAGAAGGCTTCCTCTACTACAACGACAAACTTTACATACCACCTACCCTACGCACCAAAATCTTGGAATTATCGCATGATGTGCCTATGGCAGGACATATGGGTATGACAAAGACTTTCAATTTGATTTCTCGACAATTCTGGTGGCCTGACATGAAAACATCTATACAAAAATTCGTCTCTTCATGCAATGTCTGTGCCAGGTCCAAAATTGACACTACGAGACCATCCGGTCTACTATGCAGTCTACCAATACCACAAACTCCATGGGAGGTTTTGTCATTGGACTTCATCGTAGAATTGCCTCCTTCCAAAGGATTTAATACCATCTTGGTGTCAGTGGACCATCTGACAAAGATGGCACATTTCATTGCTATTCGCAGACTACCTTCGTCCATACAAACGGCAGAACTCCCTAATGAAACATGTCTTCAGATTACATGGTATCCCAAAAACTCTTCTGTCCGACCGTGGATCCCAATTTATTTCTAAATTCTGGCAAGAACTATGTCACATACTACGGATTGAGCGGAAGCTCACTTCTCCTTACCATCCGCAGACCAACGGACAGACTGAAAGAGTCAACCAATGCATCGAGCAGTATTTACATTGTTACACTTCTTACCAACAGGATGATTGGTTGGATCTTCTCCCCCTGGCAGAATTTGCCTACAACAACGCAACTCACAGTACAACCAAGCAGAGTCCGTTCTACTTGAACTATGGGTTCCATCCCTCTATTCTCCCTCCACGCATCCTTCCTTCAAATAACCCAGTAGCCTCAGACTATCTTACCCAAATAAAGGATTCTCTGGGTTTACTAAATACTACCATTGCACACGCTCACAGTCAACAAAAGAAGTACTATGATCTTCGTAGAAGACCTTCTCCACAGTATACTATCGGGGACCTCGTTTGGCTCTCAACAAAAAACTTGAGACTGAAGATCCCTAGCAAAAAGCTTGGACCTCTGTTCTTGGGACCTTTCCCAATCAAGAAACTTATTGGAAAAGCTGCAGTGCAGCTTACATTGCCAATGGACCTAAAAATCCATCCCATTTTCCATGTGTCGCTACTAAAACCCCATGTTCCGGACCAAGGAATAAGGCCTAATATTCCACCTCCCCTCCTGTACAAGTTGAAGGTGGAGAAGAATACGAGATAAAAGAGATTCTGGATTTTCGTATCTACAGAAGAAGACTTCAGTACTTGGTTAGATGGAAGAACTATGGGCCCCAAGACGACACCTGGCTAAACACCTCTGACATACATGCCCCTAGATTAATCTGCAATTTTCATGCGAGATACCCAGACAAACCAGCTCCAGAGGCCTTCAGGAGCAGGCCTTAAGGGGGGGGTATTGTAATGTTCCGGTACCTTTGGTACCCTAAATTACACTTTCCACAAGTGTATGCGCCCCACCATTTACTTTTGGAAAAGGTGCGCATTCACCTTTAAGACTGGAGCTGTCATCACCCAGCGCCGGACTAGATGGCTATTTAAAGCGCCGGTTCTCACTCACATGTGTTCGTTCAAACACCCTTACCTGGATGCTAACCTTGCTTGAAGCTTCCATGCTTGCAAGCTTACCTCGCTGACGGAACCTCGCCGCGCTGATCCCTGTATCCCGCTACTGGATCATCCGCCTCTCCTGAACCACCCTTCGGCTGTATCGCTAATAGTGCTAAGTACCCCACAGGGGAATTCTCTATAAACTTATACTAAGCTTACACTATCTAGCTCTGCATAGTAAAGACTGTTTATCACATCTGCATAACTAGATTGCTAGCTCTTGAGACTACTGCTACTTTTCTGCACTGGGTTTATCTCTTTTGTATGTCCACCTGCTATTCTGTCATCTGCTACCATACAACATTGCTAAACCTTCCTGCATCCATCTGCTACTGTCTCACCTTCAAGTGTCTATCGCCTACCACCTCCACTCAACCTATCCCTCAAACTTCATCATTGTGTTACCACATACATAAAGTCATTCTAGGAACCAGCTTGCTAATTGTGTGTATTTACTGGCTGAAATAAGACCTTCCACACATGATGAGTCATTGAGGTTGGGAATGGTATCTCAGCATATCTCTTACATGACTACTGACGTGGAACTATTTCTGCAGCTGAAAATCCACACCATATAAGAAACGCAGGAGCGTTACACGATTATAATAGCCCGTAATGTACCATGGAAATACAAACAGATGTCCAAAGATCCAAATGGAAGATCACTTTTTCTAAAGGGAAATATAGGTAACACTAAGGTCACCTTGGCCACAATATATGCACCTAACAGTCAGCAAAATGTATTTATAGGAAAAAAGATCAGAGAACTATCAGAATATAAAGAAGGTCAGCTAATAGTGGGGGGTGACTTCAATGTCCCTTTAATCCCCTCAGAGGATACTACAACAGGAACCTCCTCAATACCAGTAAGGGTTAGGAAACATATATCAAATAGTTTGTATAATGCACAGCTAATAGATGGATGGCGCCTAACACATCCAGGGGAACGCGACTATACATTCTTTTCACCGGTATACAAGCAATATTCGAGGATAGACTATTTTTTCATCCCACACAACCAACTACATGCTATCAAGAACATACAGATAGGAGTAATTACATGGTCAGACCATGCCCCAGTTATACTAGAATATGAACTATGTAATATACAAGGAGGAGGGCACCGGACGTAGAGGCTTAATGAAAGTCTACTACAAGATGAAATAGTCAGATCAGATATTAAGAGGGAATTAGAAGAATTTTATTCACTTAACAAAACCACAGATACAGACTCGAACATCATTTGGGAGGCACACAAAGCAGTGGTAAGGGGCACCCTGATTAAACATGGCTCCAGAATCAAAAAAAAAAAAAGAACAGCACAATTAGAGACCCTTCTGACTAAACTGCAGAAATTAGAAGCATCCCACAAACATAATAATTCGCCAGTGACGAAAAACAACTTAGTGGAGGTAAGGCAAGAAATCAATAATATACTTTTCTATAAAGCAATATCAGCATTACAGATTAGCCGCAAAAATACATATGAAATGGGAGATAAATGTGGGAAATCTCTAGCAAGAACAATTCAGGAGCAGACTTTAAACACTTACGTCCCACTAATAATAAATAAGAAAGGACAGAAAATAGAATTTCCAGGGAAAATTGCCCAGGAATTTAGAACATATTACCAATCACTATACACAGGGCCGCTGATAGGCCAGTACAACCGGCCCTGTTGTACTGGGCCCGGAGTCCTCAGCTTAGTAGGGGGGGCCCGGCGAAATCTCGCAAAAAAAAAAAAAAAAAAAAAAGCCTTACTGCATGCATCTTAGGCTGCGCCTGTGTGTCTGTGTGTTTTTTTTTTCTTTCTATGGCCATAATGGCCCCTCTGCGATGTTGTGTGCTGGGGGGAGTCTGGGACTCTTTTTTCTATTTCGGGCGCCGGCGCATCATGTCATCAGCCCCGCGCCGCGTTCTTCTACGCTGACTGAGAGCAGGGCGCCGTCCGTCCGGCTGAAGTCCCGGCCGCCTGTCTGCACTTTCACTTTGCCTTGAATGTCATTGCCTATGCCTTCTCTGGCGGAGGGATCTCTTATCCTCCGCGGCTCCGCCCACGGCCGGCACTCAGCTCTGCTCCACTCATCCTGCGACGAGAGACAGAGGCTGCCTGTGCTGTGTGAGACTCGTCATTGTGAGTTACTCAGTGAGTGACAGCCAAGCTCAGCTTAGCAGCTACAGCGGTGTAGACTGTAGTAGGCTGTCAGAGGAGAGGAGGAGGCAGCTGGTTTTTAAAGTGTTAGTTTAGCAGTCCAGACAGGAGGAGGACACAAGTGTTTTACAACAGGTGTGTGCTTGAGGGATGGCTTTGGCATGAGGGGGGAGCAGGAGGACACTGTCTCTAGCCGCAGCGCCAGCACATACATGGCATGGGGGGGGGCACTGTCTCTGACAGAGACAGTGCCCCCCCCGATGCCATGTATGTGCTGCAGTCAGAGACAGTGCCCTCCCCCCATGCCATGTATGTTCTGCACTGCAGTCAGAGACAGTGCCCCCCCCCACATGGGGGGCACTGTCTCTGACTGCAGCTCATACATGGCATGGGGTGGGGGCACTGTCTCTGATGCACATACATGACATTTGCATGGGGGGGCACTGTCTCTGCAGCACATATATCATGTATGTGCCGCAGAGACAGTGCCCCCCCATGCCAATTCCATGTATGATACATGGCATTGGAAGGGGGGCACTGTTTCTGCGGTGCATACATGGCATTAGCATGGGGGGACTGTCTCTGCAGCATATACATGGCATTGGAAGGGCACTGTCTCTGCAGCAGTTACATTGCATCGGCATGAATGCCACTGTCTGCTGCAGAGACAGTAGCATTCATGCCGATGCAATGCAAGTGCTGCAGAGACCGTGCCATCCATGCCGATGCCATGTATGTGCTGCAGAGACAGTGTCATTCATGCCAATGCCATGTAGGTGCTCTACAGCGCACCTACATGCCATCGGCATGGATGGCACTGTCTCTGCAGCACATACATTGGATTGGCATGGATGGCACGGTCTCTGCAGCACATACATGGCATCGACATGGATGGCACCATCTCTGCAGCACATGCATTATGGCATTGCATCAATGGCATGGATGGCACTGTCTCTGAAGCACAATATAGCATGGATGTTACCATACACACGACAGAGTTATCATAATGCTGATGATCTTAACCAGTTGCTGACTGCTCCGTAGCAGATTTACTGCTACAGGGCCTTCGCGCTGCACAGGATCATATATATATATATATATATATATATATGAGATTCTACATTTCCGGGTATTGGAGCCGATCACAGACATCCCAAGTCTCCCGCGACTTGCGGGAGTCTCCCACCTTTGGCTGGCGGCTCACGGACACCCGCAACTGCCGTGCGATCTCCCGGCTGCCGCAGGAGACTTAGGATGTCTGCCGAAAGAGAGACCAATGGCGATGGAGCCGAACACTGCAGCCAGAGGATGACGTCACCGCTGTGAGCCGACCGACACTCTGATGGTATGGGATGGCTTGGTCCAAGCATCACACGGCCTTCAGTAGCCGAGTGCGGCCCGTCCCATACCATCGGATTGTCGGTCGGCTCACAGCGGTGACGTCATCCTCCAGCTGCAGCGATCGGCTCCATCGCCGTTGATCTCCCCTCCACCTCTTTGCCTGGACAGAGCCCTTTGTGTGTCTACAAGCGGACCGCTGGAAGTCCCCCACGGTATGTTACACAGTCCACTGGGGTTAGCATTACAAGGTACAGGTTATCCTTTTTCTCCCAGCACTCCCAGGCTTTTTTTAGACAGTTGCAGGATTGGCTCCTGTTCGGCTCTATCCACTGACCAGAACACTCGACTTGTCTTAAAGGGTCAGTGAAGCAGAAAGCACATGACAGTATTATTATTTTAACTGTTTCCCTTGTTCATCTTAATAAACAGTAAGTTGTTTAACTTTATTTGCAATGGCATTAGTATTTTTCATCACAGCCCCAAGCGTCTCCTGGTGAGACTCCCAAGCGACTCTCTGTTATGTGTATTTTCCTAGCATCCTCGCGGTCCCGAGGTTGATCCTCTCTGGCAGCTATAGGCACATGATTATCACAGCGCTTAGTCTCTTTTTTTGGGTTTTAGATACAGGAAGCAGCAGCTCTGCTCTCTACTGCAGCCACTGCTTCTTCCAGAGTACCCGCATGACCAGCATTACCCGCAAGCAGTAACCACCAGCATTACCCGCCAGCAGAAACCGCACCAGCAGTACCCGCCTGCAGTAACCGCCAGCAGTTTTAGAAAAGGTATGTGCATTAGCGTGTGTAAATTGTTACAATATGTTTTTTAATAACTAGTTGTGTTTTGTCATAATATGTCATGTCCTTGTTCATACATGTATGAATAAGGGCATGACATTTTCTAGCTACCTAAGTCACAGGTACTAGGGGTGCAACTATCCCCCAGCACATAACTGTAAATATCCCAGCATGTGCAGTGTATCTGACTCCTACCACCATCACCACTTCAAATCACTGAAGTGGTCATGGTGGTTAGAGTGTTCCTTTAATATCTCTCAGAAAAAGTAAACCTCTGTATACTGGTTCAATTTCATTTGAAGTAACCCTCTATATACTGATTCAATTTCATTTCATCATCCTCTAGTTGTGTTAAATTAGTGCGGGGGAGTCGCGGCGCGGTAAGGGCGCGGCGGCGCGTGGGGGTGGGGGGTCGCGGCGCGCAGTGCCACCCCCCTTTGAAATGAGTTTGCCACCTCCCTGAAATTCGTTTTTGCAGGTTGGGATGTCTGCGATCAGCGGGTCCGGCGGACTCGATCGTTCTGTACAGAGGCAGAACGGCAGTGTGCCTATGTAAGCAAGGTAGATCTCTCTTCTGTTTGTGTGGAAGACATTGATTCTGTGTTCCTGGGATCTATGCCTTCCATTAGTAAAAGCACTTCCTCCACAAGAAAACACTTGTCAGGCACACATTTAACCCTTTGATTGCCCTGATGGTACCTTCTTCCCAGCCAGTGTCATTAGTAGTGACCGTGCTTATGTTTAGTACTGATCATTGTATTAGTGTCACTGGTTTCCAAAAAAAAGTGTCAGTTAGGTGTCCGATTTGTCTGCTGCAATATCACAGTCCTGCTATAAGTCACTGATTGTGGTCATTACTAGTAAAAATAAATAAAAAATTCATACATATATCCCCTAGTTTGTAGATGCTATAACTTTTACGCAAAACCAATCTATATACGCTTATTGGAATTTTTGTTACCAAAAATATGTAGCTGAATACATATTGGCCTTAAATTGATGAAGAAATTTTTTTTATTATTATATTTTTTTTTTTATTAGATGTGTTTTATGGGAGGAAATAAAATATTTATTTTTTTTTTATTATTGTTTATAGCACCACCAAATGAAAGCTCTATTTGTGGGGAAAAAAGGACATACATTTTATCTGGGTACAGCATCGTACAGCCGCGCAGTTGTCAGTTAAAGCGGAGTTCCACCCTAATTTTATACTTACCTCCATCTTCTCGCTCCGGGTCACCTGAAAAAGAAATGGATAATCGCATATTTTTTTTTTTTTTTACTTTCCTCGTAGCGAAGAAAATATACTTACCTTACTTCCTTCTTCCTCCTTCCTCGGCCGCGGCCCATCGTCACTTCCTGGCTCTGCAATGATTCCTGGGAGCTGAACGTCATCGCTCCCAGGAATCATTGCGCCTGCACCGGCCCCGACGTCACTTCTGGGGCGCGTGCATCATCCCCTTCTAAACAGCTTCTGGGCATGCCCAGAAGCTGTGAAGGGATGACGCGCGCACCCCGGAAGTGATGGCGGGGCCGGCGCAGGGCATCGTGGGACCGAAGAAGGCGGAAGAAGACGCGGAAGAGGATCTCGCTGGCTTCAAGCTGCCCACATCTGAGATGGCAGCGCTGGACAAGACGTTTTCAAGGTAAGTATTTGTCCTAACAGGTAAGTGCAACCCGGGACAGATCAGAGGCTAGCCATTGTGGAATGCACTAGCCCTGACTGTCCCGGGGGTATTTAAAAAAAAAATAAAATTCCAGGGTGGAACTCCGCTTTAAAGTAACACAGTGCCGTATTGCTAAAAATGGCCTGGTCATGAAGGGGGGTAAATCTTCCAGAGGGCAAGTGGCCTGCCTGTGTTGCTGTTTTGTTATCAAGGCTGCTTTCACATGGGGTGGAATCTGCTTGTTCAATGAGGGATCTGTCCACTGATCCCCCACTGAGCGAAGTGGGCAGATGACAGGTCCGTCTCCACTCAGCTTATGCAGAGCGGACACGACACAGCCCACTCTGCTTTAAGGGAGGCTGGTGTAAACAAACTGGTTATCTGTTTATACCCGACTGCCCTCCAATCTGATCTGCTGGACGAAGGGGAACAAATCCATTTCTGAATTGTTTAGCGGATCAGATAGATATGACCCAAATTTAGGATTCTGGCTGTGGATATTGAGAACCAGAATCATTTCTCCCTGTTTCAGGTCGATCCAAAAATGTATCCACACAAGTCTGGATTTCAGAAGCGCAAGGAGAGGAAAGAGCGAGAGGAAGAACAAGAAAATATAAAGAAGAAAAATCTAATCTTTCACTATTTTAGGAAGCCAGAAACCACCCAGGAACATAATGTTGAACCAGAAACATCCTCAAAACAAGATATGGAACATTGTGAGATGCTCGCTATATCTGAAGATGTGCTAGAAGAGTGTATGCCTGAAATTCCAAGCTGCTCCACTGAGAGTGTTTTACCTGAGGAAAGTGTGTCCTCATGCACCCAGTCTGCTGCAAGTATAGAAGATGCCTCCTCCACTTCATATCCCTTGGAAATTTTGAGCGATTTAGAAACTTCATGCAGCTCCTCTTTTGCCTTAAATTCTACAGGTCCTGTTCCTATAGATTTGTGTGAAATAGATTGGAAAGATCCAGCACTGTGGCCAGAAATTCTTCAAGACAAAGAAAGAGCGCAAATTGTGCTTTCTGGATTGATGACTGAAGAGGAGCTAAAAAAGATGGCATGTCGTATGACTTTGGACAGTGATGGACGTTCATTTACAGAGTATCTTTTATTTTCAAAATCCTCAAATGGACGCGAGAAGATTTTGAGGGACTGGCTTCGTTGGAGTGATTCCAAACGTGTATTATACTGCATCACTTGCAGAGCTTTTTCTTTGAATTATTACCATAGGAAGGATGGAAGTATACTATGTAGGAGAGAAGGCTTTGACCCTTCCAAAAACACATGGCATCGACTTTATACAAGATTGCCAGAGCATGAACGTTCTGCTCAACACCGAAAGAACTACTTAAGTTGGCGAACTTTACAGAGGTCCACAGGCGGACAAGGTGTGGACTTTGAGATGCAAAGAAATTTGGCAAGAGAAGCAGAAAAGTTTGCAGCTCTGTTGGAAAGGCTTCTTCATGTTACCTTATTTCTGGCCTCACGGAATTTAGCTTTTAGAGGATGTTCTCAAAGAATTGGAGACATTAATAATGGTAATTTCCTTGGAATTCTCGAACTTGTTGCAAAATATGATAGTGTACTTAGGGAACATTTGGAAAAAGTGAAACATAGCCAGGAAACAGGGAAGCGTCTACCTGCACATTATTTATCATCAGCCACGCAAAACGAATTAATCGATGTATGCGGAAGACGTGTTTTGAATGTCATACTTTCTGAAAGGCGACAATCAATTTATTTCTCAGTGATTTGTGATGCAACACCAGATATATCCCATATGGAACAGAATGTTATTATTATACGATATGTGCACAGAGATCTCGTGAAAAGAAAATGGGGCATTCAAGAAAGGTTCCTGGAATTCTTTGATTTCTTTGAGAAGACTGGTGAAGAAATTGCTGAAATGATGCTATCAAGATTGTGTGAACATGGCATCGATGTCAAAGACTGTAGAGGTCAAGGCTATGATAACGGAGCCAACATGTCTGGAAAAATTAAAGGTGTAAAATCCAGAATCCAACAAAAGTATCCAGCAGCCTTGTTTTGTCCATGTGCAGCACACTCATTAAATCTTGTTGGTGTACATGCAGCTTCAAGTTCCCCTGAAATGATGACCTTCTTTGGGAGTGTAAATAGGCTGTATGTTCTATTCAGCAGCAGTCCTGAGAGATGGAGCTCTTTATTAGATGAAGTTGGTGGTTCTTTACATGGCCTTAGTGACACGAGATGGAGTTCCAGGATTGAAGCAGTAAGGCCAATTGCACAAAAGCTTCCAAGTATCCTGAAAGCTTTGGAAAGAGTTATGGAAAGTAAAAAACTGACAAGTGCTGCACACTCTGAAGCAGAAGGGCTGCTGGATTATTTCTCCTCTTTCCGTGCAATTCTTCTTGCTACAGTCTGGGTTAAGGTCCTGCAAAGTTTTGAGGAACGAAATAAAATCCTTCAGTCAAGGTCTGTATCTATTGACCTAGGTGCAGCCAACATCAGGGCTTTGTCTGAGGAGATGAGGATGCTACGGGATAAGTGGCCAGCTCTACTATCTGAGGCTAAGGTTGTTGCTGACTCCATGGAGATTCCCAAGGAGCTACTGAATGCTCACCAGCTTCGTAAAAAGAAGGCTGATAAAAATATTAAAGATCTGGATGTCGAACATTTTTTCAAAGTCAGTATGTTCTTCCCAGCAATGGATGTCATCATTTCAGAACTGGATCAAAGGTTTAAATCAATGGAAGAAGTCTGCAAGCTCTTTGCTCCCATCTTGAATCTGAGGACTCTTTCAGAAGAAGAACTAAAAACTTCAACAGAAATGCTGATCTCCACATACTGTGATGACTTTACTGATTCCCTACTAACGGAGCTACAACACCTTCAGAAAATATATGAAGAAACATTTGCCAATCAACTGGGTCCCTTGGAATTATTAAATTCAATTTATGAGCTTCAGCTTGAAGGGATTTTTGGTGAGGTCTGTATTGCCCTTAGAATTTTTGCTACCCTTCCACTCTCCGTTGCAGAAGGAGAGAGAGCGTTCAGCAAGTTGGCCTTAATAAAAAACTATCTCCGTTCAACCATGGGCGAGCAACGTCTGAACAGTCTGGCACTTTTGTCTATTGAGCATGAACTTGCAAGCCAGCTGAATTTTGGAGACCTTATAAATGAATTTGCTGAAGCAAAAGTACGAAGGATGTCTGTTACAAATCTGTAACATCTTTGGCAAAGTGATAAAGGACTAGTGAAACTGGTCAGTGTTTCTTTTTGACCCTGTTGCATCTATTTCGGAGAGGGATTTTGCTGTTTTGGGACAGTGTTAACATTATCAAGTTTGGATACTTCCTTATCACATTCACATTATTTTTTGGGTAATGCCATAAATATGTTTATATATGCAGGCTGTGAATTTGTATATTTTATTTCCAGGGAGGCCGACATTACCACCAAATGGAAGTGACTGGTCAAACTTTCTTTCAGTTTTAACATGTTTAATCTTTTGCTGATCCAGCTTTTTGCTTCAAGATTATTCAACAGCACTCTGAACTTGGGTTGTTTGACCCCTGTTGTTTTTGGGCCCGTTGGCACATGTATGTTTAGTTGTTGCCTACCTTGAAAAACATCTGAAAAAAAAACACTTCAAAGTCACCTGTAACACCCTCTGCTCAGGTATGAATGCAGGCTTTATGGCCACCAGGTAAAGAAAGAGGGAAACAACTAATGCAGCCACACATCTAAGAAATGGTAAGCTGCAGTATAATGTTTGTATTTGGGTTTAATACCCACTTCAAGCATCTTTGTTTTTTGAACAGGAAACTGCTTTTGAACATTTGCTTGACCTGTATTTCAAGTATTATATGGTAGAGTTTTGCACCAGAGTGTCTTAAAGAAGTTTGAATATTACATGTGGTCTAGCAGAGCTCTCCCACCTCATCTGGTGATTTGGGTGGGAAAATGTTTTTCATACATTTTATGTACTATGGCACTTTTATGGGATTTTGGTACAGTAAACTATCTTTAACGAGACCTGGCTTGTTGTTTTTTTTCCCCACCTTTTTCATTTGTTTAATCTCCCTAATTTTTTCAAAATACTGTTTAATTTATTCATTAAAGGTTTTTATTACATATAGATATTAAAGAGGTATGTTCTCATCCTGAAATCAGTATTCCTTTTGGATAATTAAACTTAAAACTGTCTGGAGGAAGGTAAATATCACTTGAAGACAAAACTGCACTTTGTTTAAAGGCGGGGCCTAGGGAGGGGCCGGGGGTGGGGCTGGGATGTGACCAGGGGCGGGGTTGGGGTGGGGCCATGGGTGGGGCTTAGGGGGGCCCCATCAGCTAGGCTGTACGGGGCCCCATGATTTCTATCAGCGGCCCTGACTATACAACCTGCATCCTCAGAACCTGAGGCCTTCCCAAATAGAGGACTATTTAGAAACATCACAGATGCCACGCTTATCAAAAAATGAGAGAAAGGAATTGAGCTCTGAGATTACAGAAGAGGAATTGATTACAGCAATCTCTAACTCTAAAAACGGGAAGGCACCAGGTCCGGATGGATATACTATCCAATATTATAAAGCATATACCCCTCAGTTAAAGAAATTTATGGTAGATATGTTTAATACTTGGGGCAAAGGTAAGAAAATATTGAGAGAAACGTTACAAGCGCACATAACAGTATTACTTAAGGAAGGCAAAGATCATGTACTAGCTACAGACCAATTTCATTATTAAACACAGATCTGAAAATATTCACAAAAATTTTAGCTACTAGAATCCAAAAATATATAACAAAATGGGTAAATTTAGACCAAGTAGGATTCAAACCAACAAGAGAAGCTCGTGACAATACAACAAAAGTATTAAACCTGCTATATGTAGCGCAATCAAAACAGATGAAAAGTATATTTATAAGTACAGATGCTGAAAAAGCTTTTGATAGAGTAAGTTGGAGATTTATGATGGAAGTAGTGAGGTATGTTGGCATGGGTGAGACTGTGTTGAATTGGATAATGCAGATCTATTCAGTGCCCTCGGCAAAGGTGAGGGTGAACAGCATGCTGTCGGAAGACATTACGATTCAGAATGGGACCAGACAGGGGTGTCCTCTTTCACCCCTGCTTTTTATCCTGACGTTAGAACCTTTCTTATGCAAAATAAGATTAAATCCAGACATTACAGGTATTAAAATTGGTCGAACACAACATAAGATATCAGCCTTCGCGGACGACATGCTGTTTACTCTCACCAACCCGATCATCTCGCTCCCGAATCTTTTAAGGGAATTTGCAGACTACGGAGAATTGTCCAACCTCAAAATAAACCTGGAAAAATCAGAAGCCATGGGGGTGGGCCTAGGACAAGAATTGCAGAAACAGCTAAGCTCAAATTTTAGACTAAAGTGGACAAGTAAAGCACTAAAATACTTGGGCATACAAATAACAACAAAATTCTCCCGGCAATATGAGGAAAATTATCCAGCACTGCTGAAATCTATACGAAGTCTGCTGCAAAAATGGAGTAAGGGGCTGTTATCATGGTGGGCTAGATGCAATATTGTGAAAATGTCTATCCTACAAAAATTTTTGTATGTCTTTCAAACCTTACCAATAGCTATACCACAGAACTATTTTAAACAAATAGACAGTATACTGAAGGAATTTATATGGTCAGCTAAACATCCTAGATTAAGTAAAAAAATAATGACACTACGAAAAGAGGAAGGAGGTTTGTCAGTACCAGACATGAGGAGGTATTACCAAACTATACATTTATGTAGACTTGTGGAGTGGTGCCGACATAGAAATACAAAATTTTGGCCAAATATGGAACAGGCACAATTTGAAATCTCATTGGAAAGAACTCCGTTCTGCAGCCGCTCTATACCAGCCCACATGAAAATACACCCGCTTATTGGACTTACAATTAAGAGATGCGCAAAAATTTTTCAACAATACAAATTGACGAGGAAATACTCGGCCATATTCCCGGTCCTGAGTAATCCTAGATTTACCCCAGGCTTTCAGGATAAAAAATTTAGGGACTTGAAGGAAAAAGGAATTTACCAGGTAGATCATTTTATGAAACAGGGGAGATGGATAACGGAGGAGGAGATGATGAACCCCATGGGAGATTTCCAACTGGACCGCTGGAGAGCGACTCAGCTTGGACACTTCCTGGGGACGCTACCAAAACTTAGAGAGGAGGAACTACAATATACAAAATTCTAAGAGATGTGTGTACAAAAAGGGACTCTATTACACCCCATATCTAAATTGTATTTACTACTAGGCGACAGCGGGGATAAGGGACCATTAACTTATATGAAGGAATGGGAGAAAGAATTAGACAAGTCTTTTACGGAGGAAGAGAAGAGGCAGATATACCATATGACACACTCAACATCCATCAGTTCTAAAATACAAGAAACGAATTTTAAAATATTATCAAGGTGGTACCAAACCCCAGTAAAAATGCATAAAATTTCATCAGTAAATACAGATAGATGTTGGAGGTGCGGAGAAGGCGAGGGGACATTAATCCATATTTTTTGGTCATGTCCCAAAATGGAAAAATTTTGGAAGCAGATTTATGAAATTACACAAAACCTGACAGAACACCAGCTGATAATGGACCCGGCACTTTTCCTACTCCATAAAACTAATATCCCAAGAAAACAATATAAAAATTCAATAATACCTTACTTATTTAATGCAGCTAAAATGTGCGTTCCCTTAAGGTGGAAAAAAGAGGAACCACCAGATTTGAATATGTGGATTAACAAGGTGGAAGAGGTCAATAAATTAGAAAACTTAGTATTAAATGCCAACCATAAAATAGACAAATATAAATTAATTTGGGATAGATGGAATGAATACGTCATCTCGAGAAGGCAGAATCCAGTGTGAAAGACTAGTGGATAGAGTGTATATCCAGAAGAGAAATCCCTAAGCCAGCCAGATTCCTCTCGCCCCCCCCTTTTTTTTTTTTTTTTCTTTCTTCTCTCTCCCCCCCCCCTTTTTCCTTTTTTTTTTTTTCTGTTTAAAAAGGAGATGTTAAGTGTTACATGGTACGAGATGTGATGTGATACTGCAGAGGTCAAAAGGCATAAATAGACCTGGTACATGAGGAATACTTGAGTTATAAATATAGTATAATGATGATTTAACTTATCCCCAAGAAGGGAAGGATAATGAAGTTAAAGAAAAGGAAGAGAAAAGGGGATAAAAGGAAAAAAATGCAAACTCTGTTACATTGTAAATAATGATTGATACCATGAATGTATGTAAAAGTTTAATGGAAAAATCGAAAAATAAATAAATAAAAAATTTAGTAAAAAAAAAACATTATCCATGTAAAAAATAACATACATAGAGACATACACAGAGAGAAATTCACAGCTCAGCGAGACAGGCTTAGCTCCATCTCCCACTGTATGGCCTGATTAACTGATGGACACGGAGCAGGTGGTCCAGGGCCCTATGGCCAGTCCGGGCCTGATACTGACTATACCTATACACATATTTGTTAAAAAGTTGACATGAACATATGTTCTGACCTTTTAATTGACATCCGTGTGTAATTAAAGAATTTGTCTTCATGAGCACGGAGGTCATGATAAAGGATCCTGAACTGGCCTCTCTCTTCCCTTTGGGAGATGACAGGATGGATCCAGAAGCGATGCCTTCTCCTTCTCCGGTCCTCTTCTTCCTCATCAATAACAGCTGCTACAGCAGCCATAATGACTGCTGCTCCAACATACTGCATAGCCAACATGTTTCCTGTAACATACACTACTATTCCAAAACAGGAAATTACATCACTTGCAGGAAAAGGAATTACATCACTAGCAGGAAAAGGAATCTTTTTATGTGCAAGTCGCATACATCAAAGTCGCAACAAGTCGTAGCCGCAACAAGTCGTTGTGAATTCGTACACAAGTCGGGCGTTTATCAAAGTACAAAGTCACTATTGAAGACGCGTGACTTTGAAGTCGCACTAGTGGAAACCGAGCCTAAATGTGCTCTAGAAGAATGGAGGTACCTGCTTGAAGGCGCGGCACACCCTATCATGATATTCACGGATCACAAGAATCTAGAGTATCTCAGGACTGCTAGACGCCTAAGACCTCGGCAAGCCCGGTGGGCTCTATTCTTTTCACGCTTTAATTTCCATATTACCTACAGACCAGGATCTAAGAATGGAAAGGCGGACGCCCTGTCCCGAATGTTTCTGGATACTCCCAGCACGATGGAGCCCAATACCATCCTATCAGCTCAAAACTTTTTTCTGATTCACACTGACCTACAGTCCACAATTCAGCAAGCCTCTACTCAATGTACTGAACTCAAAGCCGGTTCTCTAAATAAACGGGAAGGATTCCTCTGGCACCAGGAAAAAATTTTTGTTCCTACACAAGTGAGATTGTTGGTCCTTAAAAGCTTTCACGACCACAAACTCGCTGGACATTTCGGGGTAAAAAAGACCTACGAACTTATCCAACGCCGCTTCTGGTGGCCTAAACTACATCAGGACTGCAGAAGCTATGTAAATTCCTGCATCATGTGCCAACGTAACAAAGGGGCTAAAGTCAAATCATGGGGCCTGTTAAGACCATTGCCGATTCCAGAGCAGCCCTGGAAAGGTCTGTCTATGGACTTTATAGTTGAGCTACCACCCTCAGAAGGGTTTTCCACCATCTTGGTAGTCGTGGACCGACTCTCAAAA
The DNA here is from genome assembly GCF_965119305.1 of Pelophylax lessonae. Classification (NCBI taxonomy): domain Eukaryota; kingdom Metazoa; phylum Chordata; class Amphibia; order Anura; family Ranidae; genus Pelophylax; species Pelophylax lessonae. The sequence goes on from NC_138772.1 coordinate 250,558,605, forward strand.
ATGGCTCACTTCTTGCCCATGAGGGGCACTCCCTCCGCCCTGGAAACAGCCAACACATTTATCAAAGAGGTGGTCAGGCTACATGGACTTCCAAATAATATAGTGTCAGACCGAGGTGTTCAATTCACCTCTAGATTTTGGAAGGAGCTCTGCAAGTCCTTGTCGGTTGAAGTGTCCCTGTCATCTGCTTACCATCCACAAAGTAATGGGCAAACAGAGAGAACCAATCAAACCCTGGAACAGTACCTCCAATGTTTTTTCACCAGCTCTCAGGACGACTGGACCTCCCTGCTTCCATGCGCAGAATTCGCCTACAATAATTCCATACACACCGCAACCAACCAAACCCCGTTTTGGGCTAATTATGGCTTTCATCCTTCTTTTTTGCCTAACTTGGATCAGGAAATAACGGTTCCCGCAGTCCATGATCGGCTAGCAGCCATTAAAACTAATTTCCAGTTGCTATGAGACAATATTCATAAAGCACAACAGGACTATAAGAAATTCTTTGACCTCAAACGGAGGGAGAACCCAGTGTACAAAGTTGGAGATCGAGTTTGGCTCTCTTCAATTAATTTGAAATTATCCTGCCCATCCAAGAAATTGGGGCCAAGATTCATCGGTCCTTTTGAGGTCAAGAGAGTGGTGAATCCTGTGGCCTTTGAATTGGCCTTGCCCGGCTTTTTCAAAATTCACCCAGTATTTCATGCCTCGCTACTTAAGCCAGCGGTACCAAGCCCCTTCCCGGGAAGAGAAGAGGTACCACCTCCTCCAGTTTCAGTAGAAGGGGAGCCTGAATTTGAGGTTGAGAATATCTTGGATTGTCGACAAAGAGGCAACCATACTCAACACTTGATTAAATGGAAAGGATATCCTCCGGAGGACAATTCATGGGAACCATTGAGTAACATCCACGCCCCTAAACTTTTGAGAGAATTTCACAACAAATTTCCAGAAAAACATGGTCGTTGGGCATCCAGAGGCTGCCCCCCGGGGGGGGGGCACTGTCAGGAAAGGAATCACCATTCAGCAACAATAGATCGCCGGATGCAGAGCAGGTGTGTCACCACGCCCATCTCCCCAGCCCTGGCCCTATATAAGATGCTCTTCCGGTGTGCTCCAGTGCTGGTTTATCGTCAGCTCCTGTACCCGTGACCTGTCCGTTTACCTGTGTTCCTGTTTTGACCCGGCTTGCTTCTTTGACCTGTCTGGATCTTCTCCCTTGATCGACCTTGGCTTGCCTGACCACTCTTTGCTCTGACACCCCTTCTGGATCTCCTGTGTACCGACCTTGGCTTGGATCTCACGGACACTCTCTTGTCTTGCCCCTTTGCTACCTTCCACTTGGCTCATTACTTCCGGACTGATTAACTGTGTATGACCCTCGGCCTGGCATTAACCTTGTGTCTTTTTCCACTGAGCACCTTTAGATTTCCTGGAAGCGGTCCTGGGTGTCCACACCATACCATCCATCCATCCATCCGGATTTCACCAGCATCCAGTGCTCCTATATACTGATCATGGGGAACCTATTTTGAACTTACCTGCCTCATGTTGTTATTGGACCATATATAATTGGAGTATCTGGCTCTGTTTACGCTATAAAATTTATAAGGATATGTGTAATCCTAATGAGAAGCCCCAACTTAAGCTGCTTGTATGCTGGTAGTGTGGTAGACTAAGCAGCTATCAATGCCATGGTGGCATAGGTTGGAGATATTTTCCAGCATAAGTGCAAGCATCCATAGAAGCATCTTCATACCCTGAAGACCACAGTATCATGATTTTGACACTTTTCTGTGGGCATCATCGCGGCAACCTTTTATTTTGGTTAGCCTGATCGGTTGGTCTGTCAGTCTGTTCTGGCCGCCATGATCCGATTCGCAGTGGCAAATATTGGTCTGTCTTGGTCTCTCTGGCCCTTAGGAAGCCTTGTGCGAAACATGTCGGCTTGCTGGGGACCCTTAGACCGTGCTCCATCAGAGACCCCTAAAACATCACCATCTGATACCAAGTATCGGCATTCCCGTATGAGAAATTATTTCTACACATGCGTTTCTTTTTTCTTTTATATGTTATGCATGGCTTTTTGCCCTGTTGATGTACATTTTTTAACATATGTTTAATAAAATAATGTGTTTTATACAAAGTGTGCGACATTTATGATCCTCCTCCTCCCATTGGCCCTGAAAGCCCCATCTTTTTCTCCTTTTTTTGCAATTGATATTGTAGGCCCATGTTGGCTTATCATCACAGTAATTTGCCATTAGTAAATGTACTTTCTTGATCCTGTCTAGTACAACTTTCCCAGCACTCTGCTGCATTTCACATGGCACATCATCTCATCATCCGTCCTCATCTCATTTTTAGTCCTCAACCTCGGTGCAGGTTGGGCTTCATCTCGTGTCTACCCACTACCCAAGATAGCACACATCAGTAAGTCTATGTTCACACACACTGTGGATATCCCCGTCAGATTTACTCCTACTTAATTTAAATCAGTCAATTTCCAAAACTAATACTGTGGTAGGGCCTCATACTGTCACAGTGGGTTAGAGGTGGGTGGAAAGGAGCGCTGGTAAAAAAAAATAGTTTTGCCCAGAATGGGGCTTTTAATCAAAATCAGTGTCATTCTGACATTTATATAGTTTAGATAACCACAACTACAGTTAAACATGAACAAACATTCGATTTCTACTTTTGACGTAAGATCAGATATAAAGTTGTGCAACTACTAGGCAAGCTAATTAATCAAAGCACCATCAAGGAGATGTATTTATTTTATGACCATAATTATTTCTTAATTTCTAAAGCAATTATTAGTAAATGTTTTCATTTCAAAGTTCACTGTTCACTTGTGACATTACATGTCATGCAACTACCGTACTATATAAATAAAATATATGTTATAAATAAGCATATATTTTTTTTTTTTTTTTTTTAGCATGGGCTTGTTTTAAAGTCACTATAGAAAAGTAGGGCCACTTTCAGGAGAATGATTTGTTTCTCATTCATGTTTTTTTTTCCTTCCTCTAGATTAACTGTGGGTATAGGATTATGTATATGGAGGTTTTCGATTGGTGTGTATGTTTAATTTTGTTTTTACTCTGTCGATTGAAATGGGTGGACTTGTCTTTTTTTCAGCCAGACTAACAATGTAACTTAAACAGTATGTAACTATTAAAGATTAATTGGGAGAGCACATGCGCGGGGGGCCAGAGCAGATGCAAGCCTAAACCGCTACACACAATCCCGGCACTTTCACATTCCACTAGTTGCCCTCTTACCCCGCTTGCTATAGCATTGTGTTAGGGTGGCAGATGTATACCCCAGAGACCCGCTCTATGTCCACCTGGTCGGCGGGGAAAACATGCAGACACGGCTACCGCCTCGTGTGTCAGAGAAAGGATCCAAGATGGCAACTGGTCCAAGCTCCACACATGCAGCAAAGGAGCAGCTGCAGCCACATCCACAGAGGGACAAAGTAAAACCCCCTGGTCCAGGGGCACACAGCATGGACTCCTCCAAAGCCACTCCAATTTCAGGTGAGCCAGCTGATCTTCCCTGTTTTCCAGCCAGCCCTACAAAATCCCCCTCACAGGCCTCTATACTGTCTCCAGGCCATGTTTTCCACACTCCATCTGCTCTGGATAGGGACATGGCAGACATCTTTTTTAGCCAAACCAGTGCCCAGGATGCAGACACTGATAGTCCGGAGGGGTCCCCAGTTCCTTTTACCGCACCACTGCCATACTCTCCAGACACTATGCTTCTTGCCCGCTTTGCTGGCATGTTGCAGAGTGAATTAATGCAGGATACTACTAAATTAGCCTCTGATCTGAAGCAAGATTTGCAGGCATTAGGATGTCACCTAGATAGCATTGAATCCAAAATTGAGGACACTGTCTACAGAGTGGTGCAAAATTCCACCATGATTACTGGGCTTCAGGATTGCCTAGAGGGAGCTAACGCCTAGAGGAAGCTAACACTAAAATTGATGACCTTGAAAATCGTGCCAGGCGGTAGAATTTCCCTATACTGGGATTGCCAGAAATGGTTAAAGATATCACTTATACCACTTCTACCACTACCAGATACTGATGGAATCCATATGGTGATTGACCGCATCCTAGTTCCCTTGAAACCTGATGGGCCATCCAGCGATGTGATTGTGAAACCCCATTTCTTCAGGGTAAAAGAAGCTGTCATGCGGTATGCCAGGGAACATACAGATCTGGAAGTCGAGGGCTAAAAAAATCCAGATTTGTGCGGACATTTCACAAGCTACTATTTAAAAACAGAGAGCCTTTAAACCCTTGCTTTCTTTGCTGGTTCAACGTGACATGTGTTACCGATGGAACCATCCTTTCCAATTACAATTTACCTATAAAAGCAGGTTATGTTCCTTCTTGGATAAATTGGGATTAATCTCTTATAGCCCATCATCTCAGAACAAATCAAGATCCAGCAGTCCCTGTTATCCGCTTTCACCTCTCTATTCTTCCTGAATGACGCCAGTTGATTCTCTTATGTGGTGGTGGCTTCTCAGTGGTCCTCTTACAGGACATTAGCCATTGCCTATGTTTTGTTAATGTTTTCTATGCACCTTGAAACTGTTGTTTTTACTCTCTAGGCTATCTGGTCTGGTTGATTAACAAATTTACCTTTTTAATTTTTTGAAGTTATTTACCATGTACATGCTAAAATTTTTCGTTTTTTATAAATGTTTCCCCCTTTTTTTGGGGGTGTTCAAGGGCACCTAGGAGGGCATTTTAATTTACTTCCTATGTAATATTTGTGCCGGGAGGAAACTATGCACTCTCCCAGTTTGTTGGATTTTTTCCCATTGGTTACCTTTGGTGGAGACTCCCACGTTCACAGAACTTGGGTTCTGGACTACTTGGTCACACTATCTGCTGTTTTCAGTTGTTAACAGGTTCCTGACCGCCCACTGCACATTTACTGCGGGAGGCTGGCTCTCCTGCTGAACCGACGTAGCCCTACGTCAGTCATGCGCGTGGTGCTGGGGGGGGGGCGCACACCACCAGTGGCGCGCCCCCCCCCCCCCACTAGTCAGTGGAGATGCAGATCAATGGAATCGGAAGCCATGATTGCTCCCCGCTGAGAGAGAAGGACGGTCAGCTGCTGTAAACACAGCTAACTGTTCTTCTCTCTGAAATGATCACAGAGCGCCTGTGATCCTTCTATATAGGATCACAGGTCTCTGTGGTCATTTCACAAGCCCATCCCCCATACAGTTAGAAATCACTCGCCTAGGCTCACACTTAACCCTTTGATCACCACTGTGTTAGCCCCTTCCCTGCCAATGTCATTATTACAGTAACAGTGCATATTTTTAGCACTGACTGGTCCCCCCAAAAGTGTCAAAAATATCAGTTAGGGGTTGGATCTGTCTACCACAACGTAGCAGTCCCGCTAAAAATTGCAGATCGCCGCCATTAAGAAAAGAAAATGTACATGAAGGAACTAAGCCGATTGGTACATGATCTGTCTACATATGAGAAACTAAAAAACAACCCTACCAGAAAATACAGAAGCAAATGTAAACAACTCCTAAAAAGAGCTCATAAAAGAGGAATACTAAGCAATAAGGAATATAGGTATCTTATAACTGATCACCCCAGACTCCCAATTATATAATAAGTCCCAAAATTACATAAGAACCCCTCAGATCCACCGGGGAGACCCATTTTAAGTGGAATTAATTCCATTTTTTCAAGGATGGGTGAGTACCTAGATTATTATTTACAACCGTTAGCCCAGTTCTACCCGGCCTATCTTAGGGATAGCAAACAATTAATAAACATTCTGGATGGAGTAGAAAGTGATTCAGACATAATTATGGCGACAATTGACGTTTAGTCACTATATACAAATATTGACCAAGAGGATGCTCTTAGGTCAGTTATGTGGGCCATAAAAGAAAAAACCGACCTCAAACATGAACAACAGGTACTCATTGGAGAAATGCTCAACCTAGCAATGGGGAGCAATTATTTTTGGCACGAGGGTCAATATTATAGGCAACACAGGGGCGTAGCCATGGGGGTCAAGTACGCCCCTAGTGTTGCCAATATTTTTCTTAGTAAATGGGAGGAAGAGGAGATCGTTGGGAAAAATATTGAGGACCTCATGGTCTACAAAAGATATATCGACTAAATTTTTATAATTTGGAAGGAAACAGAAGATTCTCTAAAAAAATTCCTATATGACATCAATATTAATAATTATAAGATAAAATTTACTGGTACATTTAATGAAAAAGAAGTTAATTTTCTAGATTTAACTATTTATCATAAAGCACAAATTCTACACAAAAAACAATTTTAAAGATACCGACCGCAACGGGCATATCCCCACCCATAGCTGCCACCACCCTAGGTGGATCAAGGGGATCCCCAAAGGTCAGCTATTGAGGATGCGGCAAAATTGTAAAGATGATACAGATTTTAATCAACAAGCTGATACATTAATAAATAGATTCACAGATAAAGGATACAAATACAGACAATTGATAGAACTTAAAGACCAGATCAGCAATATGGACAGAAAAACTTTACTGAAGGATAAAAATAAAAATAGCACATACCCCAATCTTGCTTTTTTTACGCAATATCATAGGAATTATAAGGAATTTGAAAATATTATAAAACAACATTGGCCTATTCTATTGAGGGATACTACCCTCAAAACTATCCTTCCACCGAGGCCACAATTTGTTTACCGAAGAGTTCCTAATCTAAAAGACAGATTGGTGCACAATGTCCCAGATCCTCCAAAAAGTATGATTTCCTTCCTTAACTACCAAAGTTTTTACTCTTGCGGTAAGTGTAAACCATGCCGGACAGTAAAAAACAGAACTAGAAAGCTAATGAAACTCAAATCTAATGCCACTTCCAAGGAATATAATATAAAAAAATTGATTACGTGCTCCAGCACGCATGTTACATATCTATTATCCTGCCCGTGTGGCCTACAATATGTAGGCCGCACTACACGCAAGTTGACGATAAGAATAGGGGAGCACCTTAATAATATAAAGAAAGGTTTTAGAAAGCACAGCGTTTCACAACATTTTAGAACCCACCACAATAGGGACCCTTCACCATTGACGTTCAGTGGGATAGACAAAATTGACACCCACTGGCGTGGTAGAGATATGCCGGTAGCAGTATCAAAAAATTAAACATATTGGATATATGAACTAGGAACATTACAACCTGGGGGTATGAACATAGACTTGGATCTTAACTGTTTTATTACTAATTTTTAATTAACATTTATACTAATTTATATATATTTTTATTTTCATATTTTATATTCACAATGCATATTGCATGACTTTTTGGCTATTTGGTATTTATTGTAAACGGTTACACCCTACGCTGATCAAATTCCTATTGTCAGAATTATTGGGGGAGATTAAAAAAAAAGAAAATGGAAATATGTCATATTCTGTTTTAATATAGAAATTTTAAGCAGTGACGTCCATGTTGTAGAAGGTCACTAAAAGGTCAAACCTCCTTTTTAGGCAAAAAGTGTCTATTCAGGAGATGTTTAAAAGGTTTACACAGACATGCTGTTAAATAAATAGATAGCCTGTTGATTTTCTTTAGATAAAGTCTAGCTGACGCTATACCAAGGTAATCTTATCTGTGTGTGTGTCCATAAAACACCAGTCAGTATTTTCTGTGTTTAGACCCATTTAAAAATACGATTTAAAGATATATTATAATCCTATGTAACAGCATATTAACAATGAAATATATATATATATAAATAACATACATAGATATGTATGTAAACCTTCTATAATAAAGTTGTATCATTCTTGCTAAATTCTAGCTTTAACTGATATTGATGACTCATTTCTGCATGTCAAGAAAGACTTCATGTTAAACCTTTGTAAGTTGTAGAAATTAGTCATAAAACTTTTCTGTCCTTGCCAGAGTCTAGAGGGTCTTGGATTGTAAGCTCTTTGTCAATGTGAGGGTTCAAAGTTTATTTGTAGGTAAATATTCTATATACTGAATCTAAAGAGCAACACAATACTGCCATTTTTGGTGACTGATGCTAAGTGAAGTCTTTAGTTTAGACAGTCATTTCCAATATATATAGATATATATATATTAAATAAGATATATTAATTACCGTATATACTCGAGTATAAGCCGACCCGAGTATAAGCCGAGGCCCCTACTTTTACCACAAAAAGATGGGAAAAATCATTGACTCGAGTATAAGCCTAGGGTGAGAATGCAGGGGGGCGGGCATGGTACAGGAGAATGCAGGGTACTGGCATGGTGCAGGAGAATGCAGGGTACTGGTATGGTACAGGAGAATGCAGGGTACTGGCATGGTGCAGGAGAATGCAGGGTACTGGCATGGTGCAGGAGAATGCAGGGTACTGGCATGGTACAGGAGAATGCAGGGTACTGGCATGGTACAGGAGAATGCAGGGTACTGGCATGGTACAGGAGAATGCAGGGTACTGGCATGGTACAGGAGAATGCAGGGTACTGGCATGGTGCAGGAGAATGCAGGGTACTGGCATGGTGCAGGAGAATGCAGGGTACTGGCATGGTACAAGAGGATCCGGGGTTGTGGGCATACTACAGGAGATGCAGTGCTGTGGGCATGGTACAGGTGGACCATGCCCGCAGCACTGCATCCCTTGTAGTGTGCCCGCAGCCCTGCATAATGGCAGGTAGTGCAGCTGTTTCACTTACCTGTTCCAGAGGCGCCTTCATTTTAAAAATGGCGCCGCCCGGCGCCGACACGTCATTGCGCATGCGCCGCCGCCGCTCGTATACTTTCGGCTATTTCCGGCCTCTCCCGAGCGGCGGCGGCGCGTGCGCGGTGACATGTATGCGACGGGCGGCGCCATTTTTAAAGCTTAAGCCCGTCGGAGCGGCCAGGGACTTTTTTTTTTCCTTGACTCGAGTATAAGCCGAGGGGGACGTTTTCAGCACAAAAAAAGTGCTGAAAAACTCGGCTTATACTCGAGTATATACGGTATATAAATGGTGTTACCAGATTCAATCCTTTCTTAGATACATGATGGATATTATTAGATGGACATATATATTAGATGAGAGTATGGATAAGATTCTTATGTTGTTTTATGATAGTCTTAAATGGAGAAATCATATAGTTTTAAATATCCAATATTGGTTAACCAGTAGAGGTGTTGCTCAATGACATCACCAGTTAATGGGTAGAATATCCTAACCAATGGGGATAATGTTCCTCCCTCTGGGTTTAACTTATGGTAATTTTAATAGTCCTTTGTTCAATACAATATACAAAGGAGAACCCAGATGTGAGAGACACACATCACATTACACAACATACATTACACATACAACACACACGCTACTACAGCCATGCATATACTCATCTATATGGACTCCATCTTGCTCCATCGTGTATCTGAAACTTTGAGGGGTGCCAAACGAAACTCCTCCCTACCTGGCCACCATTTTGGGAAGGCAGCCATCTTAAGGACTCTGGTAACGACCATTCTAAGCTAGCAGCCATTTTAAATATGGTAAATATACTTGCTGTTTATTTGATATTATTTACTATCATTTATTTCCTTCCTTAAATGTTCTACATTTCAAATTTGAGGGTAACGAGATTACAGTCCCAGCCGTATGAACCATGTAGATTTTTCTCTAAAAAGCTGATTTTTGCTTTTTATACATTTTTATTAATATCAGATTTAGCGCATATTGCAGTATTAGTCTCTCGTTTTGCATTGCCTATTCTCGCTCCATCTGCAGTGGAGTGACTGTCGGCTGCGTAATTCGCAGACAATTGTGGTCTGATTATGTAGAGCATTTTATATGGTTTCTACTATACCTGGGAAGAAGGTAATCTTACTTTATTTTTACTTTCATTATTGAGCTACAAATCACATTGCATTTATCGTTTTAAGTTTGTAATTTATGTAAAGCTATCTTTTTGTGTCATCTCGAGTCTGATCATTTATTGTGAATACATGTTTTGTGAATAAATATTCTTATATATTCCATACTGTAGACTGTTTTCACTAAGATTGGTATATGCTTTTAAAAAGAAATTAATCGATAAAAAGAATTCGCTACATATTGATTTGTGGAAATAAGTTGAGATTCTCCTACCTCACAGATCTTTGCTTATTGACATAAATAGACACTGTTATATTCAGAGCAGTATAAATATTCTGACACTATAATTGATATAATTTATAAAATATTTATTGATATTTATACACTCACATAATGCAAATTAATATTTACAATGTATTTAAATGTTTATATACACTCTCACCTGGAATCATGGCATTACCTAATTTTAAAACATTTGGGAAAATAGTTATAAGCTTCCGTTCCCTAAGAAATATTCCATTATATTTATTATATATAAAACGCATGTTTTTGTACATAGATATTTAAACATATATCAATTCCAAGCTGTCAGGGTTATTTGGGGAGGTTAATTTCACAAATAGAAATGAAATGTCATATTTTGATCTGTATAGAATTAGCAATGACATCCATTTTTGTCAGGTTACTAAAAGGTTAAAATATCCTTTAACAGAAAAGTGTCTGTTCAGGAAATTCTTAAACAGGTTTTACCCCAGACATGCTGTGTTGACCTAAGGTAATAAATAAATAGTCTGTTGACTTTCTTTAAGATAAAGACTAGCTGACAATATACCAAGGTAATCTTGTTTGTGTGGGATCATAAACCTTAGTCAGTATTTACTAAAATCCTTAGTTAAGTATTTTCTATGCTTAGACCTATGTAAAACTAAAAATTACAGATATGTTATAATCTTATATGTAAAGGAATATTAACAATGAAAAATATATATAACTAGCATACATAGATATGTAGAAAATTGTTATATATTACAATTGTTTCATATTTTGCTAAAGACTAACTTTACTGATTTTGATGACTCATCTCTGTACGTCAAGACAGACTTCAGTAAACATTTGTAAATTGTAAGATGTAGAAAGCATCATAAAATTTTGTTTCACCTTGCTCGACTCCAGAAGGTCTGTAAGCTATTGGTCAATATAAAGGTTCGAAGTTTATTTGAAGACAAATAATGCTGCTATATTGCTATATGCCGAAGCTAAGGGCAATGCAATACTGCCATCACTGGTCACTGAATGCTACTACAGGAATTGAAGTCTTGGGTTAAAAAGTAAAATCCAATATATTTTAAATAAGATATATTAAATATTAGAATGGTGTTATCAAGATTAATCTTTATTCAGATACCTGGTGGATTAAATGGACATGTCATAGATGAGAGCATGGTTACATTTTATGTTGTTTTATAATAGTCTTAAATGGAGAAATCTTTATTTAATTTTAATATACTGGTTGACCAAGAGGTGTCACCCTATGACATCACCAGTTAATGAATAAGATGTTCCAACCAATGATGATCATGTTACTCCCTCTGGGTTTAACTTACGGTAATTTTAATAGTCCTTTGTTCTATACCATATAAAAGCCCAGGTGAGAGAGACACATGACATTTTGCCCAATATACATCACACTTACAACATACACACTACTACAACCATGCATAGACTCATCTACACAGACTCCATTTCGCTCTGCCATGTATCTGAACCTTTGAGGGACGCCAAACGAAACTCCTCCCTAATTGGCCACCATCTTGGAAAAGCGGCCATCTTAAGGAACCTGGTGACTACCATTCTAAGTTAGCGGCCATTTTAAATATGGTAATTATGCCTTGCTGTTTATTTGATTATTATTCAATATTGTTTATGTACTTCCTTAAATGTTTTACATTTCATATTTAAAGGGTAACGAGAATACAATCCCAGCCGTATAAACCATATGTAGATTTTTCTCTAAAGAGATGATTTTTGCTTTTTATACATTTTTATTAATATCAGATTTAGCGCATTATTGCGAATTTAGTCTTCCGTTTTGCATGGCTTATTCTCACTCCATCTGCAGTGGAATGACTTTCGGCCGTGTGATTGCGCAGACAATTGTGGTCTGATTGTATAGTATACTTAAATATGGTTTCTACTACATCTGGGGAAATGGTAATCTTGCTTTCGTTTCACTTTAACTTTGTTTCAGTTTCACTTTCATTATTGAGCTACACATCACATTGCATTTATTGTTTGAAGTTTGTATTTTTGTGAAGTTATATCTTTTTGTGTCATCTCAGGTTTGATCATTTATCGTGATTACATGTCTCGTGAATAAAACTTTTATATATTCCATACTGTAGACTGTTTTCACTAAGATTGGTATATGCTTTTAAAAAGAAATTAATCAATAAAAAGAATTCGCTACATATAGATTTATGGAATAAGTTGAGATTCTCCTTTCACACAGATCTTTGCTTATTATTAACCATAAATAGACACTGTTATATTCAGAGCAGTATAAACATTCTGACATAATAGAGGCACAGCGAGATATTATTAATTTATTATTAATTCTGACAAAGCATTTTTATGGGGCCAATGCATTCTTTATATAAAATACTTTTTTGAGGCTAGAACTCCATATTTATATACATTCAAAAGATATATGCTAAAAATATGTAGTAACTAGTAAATTATATCTGCAGAGCCATAGCATTCCAATTACAGAGGATCGTATTTTGTCATGCTGCTTCTTGGTTAAACAGAGTTTACATTTGACAGCAGACACTAGTGGAGTCGTACCTCAATGCCATATAAGAAATTTCCAAGAAATAAGTTATCATTAGTATCCCTTGCCTTATTGCGTACAGTAAGATATGAGTGTATCCACATTTTTAGGTAGTTTCGTAACTAACTCTGCCGATTAGCCAATTCCCCTTGGAATATAGACATCGTGAGGTGTATCCGGTAGAGCTATTTGTCAAAAGAGAAGGAGGAGGACTTAAGAGCGGATATGGTTAGTGTTTTCCCTATTTAATCAGACTGACACAGCCTACGTACAGCTTCCGATGACGTCATTTCTATGACGAAACGCGTCAAGCTGTAACGCACGCTGCCTCGTTCTGGGCCCTTCAGTGAACCGCACGCCAATTCCCCACTTCTGGGTATGGCAAGCATGGCGCAAGTCTCACATACAGACACCGGAGAATAGCTGCGAGGCTTGGAAAGGTATGTAAGGGCACCAGTACTTATTTTATTGCGAGTGACCTGTATTGCAGTGACTTCTGCAGTGTTTTTACTTATAAGAAGTTTTTATAATAAAAGGATTTTTTTAACCGTCTACACGATGAGGAGCCTTCTTTCTTTTATATCCTGAGCAAAAAGGCACAACTCGAGGACCCCCATGTACCAGCAAGGACCAGGATCGTATGAAATCAAGCCTTTATTGATTTCTGCTGGCGTATGCCAACAGGAATCCATGGGATCTGGTAAGTGAGCTATCTTACCATTCGGCACTCGAGGTGAAGTGGAGGGTTACACCACTACTGTATCAGCACAAGTACTTTTATATGCACCTGTCAAACCTGCATGGAAAGGACTTTATTGCACTATTTGCACTTTGCTTCCCCCAAGCACATTCTTACCACGGACTATTTATAATAACCCTTGTATAATTTGTGGAAACTTATAGAAACCTATTGCACTTTATGGACATTTATAATTTTTTGCGGAACAATATATGAATTATATCCTGTGAATGCCTAATGTACCTTCAGCCACAGAATACAACGTTCTTAGCTGTCAGGTAAACCCATGTGGGCTAATTGTTGGGGACTTTTATGACCGACACTTACTTCTGTATCCTGTGAATACCTAATGTACCTTCAGCCACAGAATACAACGTTCTTAGCTGTCAGGTAAACCCATGTGGGCTAATTTTTGGGGCCTTTTATGACCGACACTTACTTCTGTATCCTGTGAATGCCTAATGTACCTTCAGCCACAGAATACAGCGTTCTTAGCTGTCAGGAAAACCCATGTGGGCTAATTTTTGGGGCCTTTCATGGCCAACACTTACTTATTTATCCTGTGAATGCCTAATGTACCTTCAACCACAGAATACAACATTCTTAGCTGTCAGGTAAACCCATGTGGGCTAATTTTTGGGGCCTTTCATGGCCGGCACTTACTTATTTATCCTGTGAATGCCTAATGTACCTTCAGCCACAGAATACAACGTTCTTAGCTGTCAGGTAAACCCACGTGGGCTAATTTTTGGGGCCTTTTATGGCCGACACTTACTTCTGTATCCTGTGAATGCCTAATGTACCTTCAGCCACAGAATACAACGTTCTTAGCTGTCAGGTAAACCCATGTGGGCTAATTTTTGGGGCCTTTCATGGCCGACACTTACTTATTTATCCTGTGAATGCCTAATGTACCTTCAGCCACAGAATACAACGTTCTTAGCTGTCAGGTAAATGCATGTGGGCTAATTTTTAGGGCCTGGAATGGCTGACACTTATTTCTTTATCCTGTGAATGCCTAATTTTTCAGACTGGAATTGAAAATCAATGGGTCTGTAAACGTTCCGCCAAATTGTGGAATGGATACGTACCCATTTTACAGAGGTGTGAATGGACCTTATATGTATTTGCCATGTTTTTACCGGCTGCTGTCAGTTCTGGCTCATTTAGGGAAAAAAAAACCATTTTTTTGCTGTAAAAAAAATAAATAAAAATTTTAGGGCAACTTTTCCAATTGCCATACTTCTGTTATGACATTGTCCATGTGGTGGGACTATTTGTGCACAGCTAGTAAGTCTTTTGTGGCTGCAAATATGACCTTAAGGTTTTTGAAGTTCGACTCCCATTAAAGTCAATAGGGCCCGCCGCGAACTTGCGGTTCGCGGACATTTGAGAAAGTTTGCGGCTAACGTTCTCAAACCACCCCAGCCGATGTTCGTCCATCCCTAGTGATTATGTTATTTGCTGTCTGCATGTTTACATAGTTACATAGTAGGTGAGGTTGAATAAAGACAATAGTCCATCCAGTTCAACCTGTGTAGGTGTGTGTGGCTGTAATTATCTCTCATACCCCTGAATGTTCTTCTCCATGAGATGTACGTCTAAGAGTCTTTTGAAAGCCACCATACTTCCTGCAGAAACCACCTCTTGTGTTAGAGAATTCCACAATCTTGTAGCCCTAACAGTAAAGAACCCGCCACGTTGCCTGAGGTTAAAACGCTTATCCTCTAATCGCATTGTATACCCTCTAGTCCTCATGCAATCCTTTCAACTGAATAGCTTTTTTTCTATGCTGAGTTCACCATTGAGATATTTATAAATTGCTATCATGTCCCCTCTCAGGCGTCTCTTCTCCAGGAAGAATAAATCAAGTGATTGCAGACGATCTTCATAATTAATGTCCTCCAATCCCCTAATTAGTTTAGTTGCTCTTCTCTGGACTCTCTCCAGCTCCAACACATCCCTCCTGAGGACTGGCGACCAGAACTGGACAGAATACTCCAGATGTGGTCGGACCACAGTTTTATAAAGTGGAAGGATTATAGTCTTATCTCTGGAATACATCCCTTTCTTTATGCATGCTAATATTCTGCCGGCTTTGGCAGCTGCCGCTTGACATTGCATGCTATTGCCTAGTCTATCCTCTACCAAGACTCCCAGCCCTTTCTCCATTTTTGCTTCCCCAAAAGGTTCCCCCCTTAAAGTGTATTGTGCTTTTATGTTTTTAGTCCCCAAGTGCAAAACCTTACACTTCTCCACATTAAACCTCATTTGCCATGTCGTTGCCCACTCTGTTATTTTGTCCAGGTCATTCTGTAGGATATCTGCTCCATGCTGTGCAGTTATTGCCCTGCCCAATTTTGTATCATCTGCAAAAACTGATATAGAACTACTGATCCCGTCCTCAATGCTGTTTATGAATAAATTGAACAAGGTTGGTCCCAGGACTGAGCCTTGGGGGACCCTACTTACCACCTCAGACTAGTCTGAGTATGCGCTGTTTATTACCACCCTTTGGACACGCCCTTTTAGCCAGTTCCGTATCCAAGAGCAAACCCTGCGGTCGATGCCTGCAGACCGTATTTTATAAATTACGTGCTTGTGGGGAACTGTATCAAACGCCTTAGCGAAATCCAGGTACACCACATCCACTGGTCTCCGCCTATCTAACTCACAGCTCACCTCCTCATAGAATGTTAAGAGATTGGTTTGACAAGAACGCCCATTTGTAAACCCGTGCTGAATACTGCTGATGATGTTGTTGTCTTTAGCAAACTCTACGATATAGTCCCTTATCATCCCCTCCAGAAGTTTACATACTATCGATGTCAGTCTGACAGGCCTATAATTTCCCAGGACATGCCTCTGCCCTTTTTTGAATATCGGTACCACGTTAGCTTTCCTCCAATCCCCTGGTACATTTCCTGTCATAATACTGTCAGTAAGATTGTATCTAGACCACTGTTCCTGATCTTTGCTAAGTTCTTTGCGTACTCTCGGATGCACGCCATCCGGGCCTGGTGATCTTTTTGTGTTAATTTTATCCAGCCTTTCCCTGATTTCACCCTCTGTTAGCCATGGCGGCAAGTCCTGTGTATTACTACTAACCATACAGTCATGATCAGTGTACCCCTCCTTTTCCTGTGTAAAGACTGACGAGAAAAAAGCGTTCAGCACGTTTGCTTTTTCAGTGTCCTCTGTAACCATCCTCCCATCACCGTTAATTATGTGTGCTATATGCTCTGCCCTAGTTTTTTTGCTGTTGATATATTTACAGAATTTCTTTGGGTTCTTTTTACTATCCTCCGCTATTTGTCTCCCAAAGTTGATTTTAGCCATTTTGATTTTGTATTTACTTTTCTTATTTGCCTCCTTGTATTGCTCGAAAGCCGATACTGTGCTCCCTGATTTATATTTCTTGAAGGCCATTTTTTTTCCCCTAATACGTTTTTTAACATTACAGTTTAGCCAGCCAGGTTTGGCTTTGTCTCTTCTAAATTTATTTCCCATAGGAATGCACTGCAAGATGCATTTGTTTAATATGTTCCTAAAGCATTCCCATTTTTCCTCCGTGGTCAGTGTTCCCAGGGTTTGGTCCCAGTTTACCCTTTCCATCATTGAACACAATTTGGGAAAGTTTGCCCTTTTGAAGTTTAGGATTCTTATGTTCCCCCCTTGCCTTGTTATATTGTTATTTACGCTAAATGTGATCATCCTGTGATCGCTAGAGCCCAGGTTGTGCTGGACTCCTACCTCCGAGATTAGGTCTGGGTCATTAGTGATCAATAGATCCAGGACTGCATTTTCTCTAGTAGGAGAATCCACCAACTTAGACATGTAGTTGTCCTGTAAGGTTTCCATGAATAGACGGGCCCTCTGTGAGTGTGTAGTCCCCTCTTCCCAGTCAATGTTGGGATAATTGAAGTTCCCCAATATGATGACTGATCCTAGTTTTGCCACTTTACCCAACAGTGATATAAATTCCAGCTCTACCTCCTCCCTTTGGTTGGGTGGCCTATAGCAAACCCCTACAATTACTTTTCCCTTTTCTTCTTCCCTATGGAGTTCTACCCACACGGATTCTAACTCCATTCTCATCCCTTCCATAATATCACTCCTCTCTTATCACCCTTACATTATTCTTGACATAGAGACATGCCCCTCCCCCTCTTTTTCCTACCCTGTCCTTCCGGTATACCGAATACCCTTGGATATTGGCCAGCCAGTCATGTGAGGGGTCGAACCAAGTTTTCGTTATTCCCACAAGGTCTATATCCTCCTCATGTACTAAAATTTCCAACTCATCCATTTTATTAGCTAGGCTCCTGGCATTTGCATATACCCCTCTTAGTTTTGTGGAAGTTGATAGTGAATGGTGAATATTTTTATTCCTGTTTGGTCTGAGGTTTTCCCGCACAGACCCCCAAATTGACGTTATGGAACTACTGTCGCTGCTGACTCTACCACTGCCTTCTGTCCTTTGCTCCCTCCTGACTGACTCTACTTCTGAGCCATCCCCACCCATCTCCTAGTCTAAAAGCCCCTCCAACTTGGTGGCCATCTTTCTCCCCAAAAGAGCTGTACCTTCTCCATTAAGGTGCAGCCCATCCTTACTGAGAAGTCAGCTCAGTTCTCCAGGAACCCAAACCCCTCCTTCCTACACCAATTTCTCAGCCACTTGTTAAGTTCCCCAATCTCCTTCTGCCTCTCCTATGTGGCTCGAGGTACCGGCAGTATTTCAGAGAAAACCACCTTGGAGGTCCTATTCCTCAATCTATTCCCTAAGTCCCTGAAATCGTTCTTTAGGATCCTCCACCTTCCTCTTACTTGGTCATTAGTGTCCACATGCACCATGACTGCTGGGTCATCCCCAGCCCCGCCCAATAATCTGTCTACCCGATCCTCGATGTGCCGAACTCTCGTGCCCGGTAAACAACATACTGTCCGGCTACCACAATCTTTTTGACAGATTGCCCTCTCTGTCCTCCTGATGATTGAGTCCCCCACTACCACAACCTGTCTAACCTTTCCTGAGTCTCGGCCCCCCTTCTTTCTGGAGCCGCCACCCCCCTGGCAGCTGAGGGAGGGCGCCTGCTCCAGCACTGCCACCCCTGAGCTGATATCCCCCTCAACCTGCAACTTGGCAAATTTGTTAGAGTGTACCAGCTCAGGACTGGCCTCCCTGGCACTCATCCCTCTACCCTTCCTAACAGTCACCCAACTGCCTACATATGATGCTTGCGTCTCCTCTACTCCTCCCACCTCTATGCTGGCCCCTGCCAGCACCTGATGGGTAAAGTCCAAGCTCCTTTCCAGGTTGTTGATGCTATGCAGTGTTGCCACTATGTTTTCTAGATCCAGGATCTGGGTTTCCAGAGAAATAAGTCGCACACATCCTGCACAGCAGTATTCGCCCTCGATTGGTTCATCAAGGAACGCATACATGGAGCAAGAAGTGCACTGAGTGGAATCCCCAATCCTGTCGGACAGTATTACCCGCTACTCTATGGGGATAATTAGTAACGACCTGCTATTCCTTACCTACACTACCTCTATCTCCCCTGGTACTAAACCTGGGGTACTCACCAGTCGCTAAGATACTTACCAGTCCTCCCAGGCACTCAGTCACAGAACACGATCAGTCAGTCGCAGAGCCCGTGCTCAGTCGCAGAGCACGTTGGTCGCAGAGCACGTTGGTCGCAGAGCACGTCGGTCGCAGAGCACGTCGGTTGCAGGGCACGGTCAGTCGCAGGGCACAGTCATATTGTTTCCAATCTCTGCCTGTCCCTGATCCAGTTTATGATTTGGTGCTGTTCTGTTCGACTGTTACTAAACACTTGGCTATAATCTCTACTGAACTTGGTTTATTCTGAGTGCCCTCACTGCTGTTTTTCTGCTTACTTGATACAAGTGCTTCCAAGTTCAAGTCTGTGGTTCAAGCTTCCTGACATCTGTCCCAAATTTTAGGGGTGCTTAGGCGGAAATTGTGTGAGAGGCTGCCCTCATCATCTTAAGCTCCTCATACATGACATCACTCCTGAAGCCTGTACTCTAATAAACAAACTAACCCCTGCACATTCTGTTGACCTGTGCAATCCTGACTCCTGCATCCTGTGCGTTAGACACTTCTGACCCCCGCACTAGGAGGTGGGTCTTTACTGGGGGGGGGGGGTTGGAAATGTGAGGGGGGATGTGTACTGGGGGAGATTGGGAATGTTGGGAAATCTGTAGTGTGGGGGATTTAAGGAAATTTTTTTTTTTTTGCATTCTTTACACTAGCCTGTGCATTTTGCACTTCTAAGCTCTGCAATCTGTGCATTATGCACTCCTGACCCCTGCACTCTGTACAATATGCACTTCCTAGCGCTGCACCCTGTGTACTTTGTGCATTTTGAATGCTTGACTCCTGCACTATGTGTGTTATGCACTCCTAACCCCTTCACTATCTGTGATACCCACTCCTGACCACTGTACTCTGTGCCATTACCAAATAATCAGGCTCTGCATTATGCAATCCTGGCCCATGAACTCTCCTCATTATGCACTCAACCCCTGCATTTTCTGCAAAACATAATTCTGACACACGCTGTGATGTACCTGGTGATGGAGCCTGATGTGGAGAGGAAGGCGATCTCTTACACCTCTGGCTCTGTACCGCTGGTAAAGTAAAAGGAGGAACAAGAGCCTGGAGTGACATCAGGGCCGGCGCTTGCTGTAAGGCGACCCAGGCAGTCGCCTAGGGCGCAACTCAGCAGGGGGCGCCAGCATCCTGCCTGCTGCACCTGGTCTCGGAATAAGTATGGACTGGTGGGTGCGGGCGGCGCCCCCTCATGCTGCGCTGTGCCGGCGCCCGCCTGGGCGCTTTTGAGCTGAGTGAGTCAGTGTTTGAAGCCGTGCAGCATGGCGGAGAAAGGTGATCCTCTAACCTAACGGGAGTAGCCTATAGCAACTCAGGGCAGGCTCCACCCGGCTCCAGGAGGCAGCGGCGCCGGGGAGGAAGAGCAGCGAGAGCGGGACCTCCCAGGACGGATAGACAGGCTGCCGGGGGCTGAAGAACGAGGATGGGTAGGAAGGAAGTGCCGGCAGCCAGGGACAGCTGCATCTGCCTGCAAATTAATCCCTTGGAAAAGCAGCTCCACGACCTGTCCTCAGCCAGCTACGAGAATGGGACCTGCCCACTGCCGTTATGGAAGGTACTTTACTGTCTGTGTCACATACACCTTCCTACAGACAGGGGCTGCAGACAGTGCAGGGGTCTCTCTCACTTCCCTCCTCTCCATCCACCCCCTCCCCTCCTCATCTCCATCCATCCATCCATCCACCCCCCTCTCCTCCCCTCCTCTCCATCCATCCATCCACGCCCCTCTCCCCCCCTCCTCTCCATCCATCCATCCATCCACCCCCCTCTCCATCTATTCATCCACCCCCCTCTCCCCCCACCTCCTCTCCATCCATCCATCCATCCATCCATCCACCCCCTCTCCCCCCTCCTCTCCATCCATCCACCCCCCTCTCCCCACCTCCTCTGCATCCATCCATCCACCCCCTCTCCCCCCTCCTCTTCATCCATCCATCCATCCATCCATCCACCCCCTCTCCCCCCTCCTCTTCATCCATCCATCCATCCATCCACCCCCCTCTCCCCCTCCTCTCCATCCATCCATCCATCCATCCACCCCCTCTCCCCCCCTCCTCTCCATCCATCCACCCCCTCTCCCCACCTCCTCTCCATCCATCCATCCACCCCCTCTCCCCCCCTCCTCTCCATCCATCCATCCATCCATCCATCCACCCCCTCTCCCCCCTCCTCTCCATCCATCCACCCCCTCTCCCCCCCTCCTCTCCATCCATCCATCCACCCCCTCTCCCCACCTCCTCTCCATCCATCCATCCACCCCCCTCTCCCCCCCCTCTCCATCCATCCATCCACCCCCTCTCCCCCCTCCTCTCCATCCATCCACCCCCTCCTCTCCATCCATCCATCCACCCCCTCCCCCTCCTCTCCATCCACCCCCCTCTCCCCCCCCTCTCCCCCTCTCCTCTCCATCCATCCATCCACCCCCTCTCCCCCCTCCTCTCCATCCATCCATCCATCCATCCCCTCTCCCCACCTCCTCTCCATCCATCCACCCCCCCTCTCCACCCCTCCTCTCCATCCATCCATCCACCCCTCTCCCCCCTCCTCTCCATCCATCCATCCATCCACCCCCTCTCCCCCCCTCCTCTCCATCCATCCATCCACCCCCCCCTCTCCCCACCTCCTCTCCATCCATCCATCCCCCCCTCTCCCCCCCTCCTCTCCATCCATCCATCTATCCATCCACCCCCTCTCCCCCCCTCCTCTCCACCCACCCTCCTCCTCCTCCCCTCTCCTCTCATCCACCCCCTCCTCTCATCCACCCCTCCTCTCCATCCACTCCCCCTCCTCTTTATCCACTCCCCCCCTCCTCTCCATCCACCCCCCTCCTCTCCTCTCCATCCACTCCCCCCCTCCTCTCCATCCATCCATCCATCCACCCTCCTCCTCCTCCCCCCCTCCTCTCCATCCACTCCCCCCCTCCTCTCCATCCACTCCCCCCCTTTCCATCCACCCCTCCTCTCCTCCCCCCTCCCCCTCCGTACCTAGTGTACCCCTCAACCCTGCAATCAGTCCGAAGAGCACCCTGCAACCCTGCACTCTTTATGTAGCGCGCCCCACAACCCTGCACTCCCCTGCACTCCCCTGCATTCTGTGCATTACACACTCCTGACCCCTGCCACCTACACCGTATACATGGGCAGGGGAAAGGGGTGCAGTCAGGGGCAGAGCCAGGGGGGGCGGCAAAATTTGATTTCGCCTAGGGTGTCAAAAATCCTTGCACCGGCCCTGAGTGACATGAGTGCCTGGCAGTTCTGGCGATGATGGCTAGAGATTAGAGGTCTGTGCGCACTTGGATGCAGGCTGAATCATGACGCAGTTCAACAGGTGCAGCAGGCTGAAAAACAGTCAGCAGGCACTTGGCAGCTGGCAGGTCACAGACAGCAAGCACTTAACAGGCCGGCAGGTGGTAAACAGCAGGTACTTGGCAGGCTGCAGGAGTAGGGATAGCCTCCACGGGCTGGACACAGAGCCAGGTCAGGCAAGCTGGGTCAGCAAGTATCAGGCATGTCAGGAACAGAGCAGCAGGCAGAAGAGTAGTCAGGTTCAGGCTGGAGTTGACAGTGGTAAGCAGATAAGCAGACAAATTAGGCAGGCTGGTGGTTGAAGATTAAGCCAGGGGTCGGTTCAGACAGAGTTCAAGCGTGGTCAGACAGATAGCAGAGCGGCAACAGGAGATCAAGCACAGGAACAAGCAGCAGATAACAGAATGCTGTAGACTATAAGGCAAAGTCCTAGTGCAGCAGAGGTGTTTAAATAGCTCAGTTGGCGCCAATCTAGTGGGTGTGCATGCTCACAAGCGTGGGTCTGGCTAACCAGAATTCTTCGTCTGTGCATAACTATGCACCTGCTCATATTTTGTCTTTCCTGACACATGCACTCTGTATGTTACACACTCCTGGCCCCTGCACTGGGAGGGAGATCTGTGCTAGGGGGTTGGGAGGGAGGTCTGTGCAGGGGGAGTTTATGGATGTGGGATAAGATCTGTAATGAGAGTTTTTGGGGTGTTGGGGAGATCTGTAGTGTGACCTGTAGTAGTGATTGCTGGAAAACTGCAGGGTAGATCCAATTTTTTTCCTATATACTTGGGTCATACTATCATATTCTCCATGAACTTTCAAGAACACCTTCCACATTCAGAATAGTTTCTGAATTCAAACTTTAGTCAATTTGGACTCAAACCCAGCAAATGGCATCTGATGCAGAATTGAATCACATACATGGGACATATCATTAAAGCCAAAGGAATGTCCCCTGATCCCACAAAAAGTCAGGCTGTCTAGCGTTGGATGACACCAAACTAATGTAACTGAATAATACTCTTGACAAGGGTAGATCAGATCTCCCTTGTTAAACTAAATTTCTCCACCAACTGCTCCAAACTCTACCCTACTGTAACCTCCCACTTTTATTAATAATCACACTACTCGTATGTGGATTTAAAATGGCCGGCATGGCCTTTTATTAAACAACAAGCTTTTAACAAAAAATATAACATAATCCAGTTGAACCTGGTTGCAGGTCCTTGACACTACTGTATTACCACCAACTTTGTGTTTGTGTCACCATTTGACAGAATTACACCCCAGCCGCTAAGCACCGCCTCGGGGACAAAACCCAGCTGACCTCAGACACCCACCTGTACCAAGTAGAGGATGCCATACCTCGGATGGGTCCCCACCATTTTTCCCAAAAGAACAGCTTTTAGATCCGTGTCAAGGACCCCAAACCGCCATAGCGACACAAGTGTAATACCTTACACTTGTGCGCACCTTCACACACCCAAAGCTCTCTGAATCCTGTCCTGCAACCCCAAAAACCATAAATCAGTGCCATTGGCATTGAGATGAACACCATCACCCCCGGAGGAACTGCCACGTATCGGTCTACAAGTCCAAATGCCTCACCACCAGACCCCCATTCCTGCTAATAAACCTACCCACTTCCTTGTTTACCTTAATGTGGGCCTTGTCAAGTCTCTCCACTAATCTGGCTGCCCGCCAAGAATTGCGTGCTACTATGTCTGACTAGGCTATGAGCATCCCCAGAAATGAAGTACGAAGCCTCAAAAAGTCTAACTTCACATCTCATATTAGCTCCCTCATTGAGCGGAGGCCCAGATCATTACCACCAACATGAAGCAATAAGATGTCTGGGGCCCTGTCCAGTATTGTGAATCGGTGAACCTCGGGAATTACTTGGCTCCACAGCATGCCCGGTACTCTTATCCACCTAACCCTCCCTGCCTCCCTGGGTAAGCCCACCTGTCTGCCGTTAGGTCTAACCTCAGCCCTCTTGGTCCCCCAGAAGACATATGAATGTCCGAAAATCCAGGTTAGGCACAGCGGGACACCTGCAAAGAAACAAAACACCTACTGACAAAGAACACATTATATGAACAACAAAAAACAGAAAGACAGACAAAAAAAACAAGGAGACCCTCCTTAACAAGAAGTGCCTAAACGAGGTGGGGTCTGACATACAATCCGAATCTGCTGGACTTCCACCTGCAAATGCGCCTGACCACCCCCTTATCCAAACCCCACTGAGCCGCCTCAGTGGCAGCCCCAATACTTAATAAATGCAAAGCATATTCTGATGGGCTCAAAAACATTTTCTAAAGACTGACACAAATTGAAACTTGGACAACAAGAAACCCTCCAAGTGAACAAATAATGCGCCACCCATCTGAGGTCGCACTTGAAGGTAATGTTCCAGCGCCAGTAGCGGACAAATACCTGGACGGTTGCCCTGAAACAGCTCCACAAACCTACCCCTGCCCCCTTGGTCTGTTTTGGAGCGTCTCGTACAGATCCGCATGGAAGTGTCCTTGTATCCAACATCCCCCAACATCAGCCATCTGGCAACTCGCTTTGAAGGACTAACAAGTTTACTAATCCGGAATGCTCCAAAGAAAGCCAATAAGAATGCCGCCCTGAACAACATTTGTTCATAATGTGACGAGCAGACCATCCTGAAACGCCACAGAATGGAACTCAATACAGAGAAAGACACGGGGCGCCGCAAATTACGACTGCGTTTGCCTTTTCAGTAACCCTTCAGTGCCTGCCTGACCGCAAACACCTTAGTAAAATCCACCACCCCCCACCAACTTAAACCAGAAAGCAAGGCCTGCAAGCTTACGATTCACCGCTGACACTGAGACACCCTGTATAAAATTACAGCTGATAAAGTAAAGCACCAACGAGGAAACACCCATACCTGTGTCCACCCCCCCCACCTCATC
This sequence comes from Pelophylax lessonae, assembly GCF_965119305.1. Classification (NCBI taxonomy): domain Eukaryota; kingdom Metazoa; phylum Chordata; class Amphibia; order Anura; family Ranidae; genus Pelophylax; species Pelophylax lessonae. The sequence goes on from NC_138772.1 coordinate 250,583,952, forward strand.
CAACAGCAAACACCATTCTCTCCAAGTGTTGGCATAATCCGCCCATGTCACAGTGCTCAGTGACTCCCGAATCAATCTAGTGGCAACTCCAATGCGATCTTCCACAGCTGTCGCGGACAAGGCCTCCCATGTTGCTCTTCTTCCGGCGCCAGCACACAAAATTCATCCCACTGGAAACGAGACAAAGCATTCGCCACTTTGTTGCAACTACCAGGAATGTGCACTGCATAAATAAACACATTTAATCTCAAACAAAGTAAAACCAGATGGCGCAAAAGCCGCACAATCGGCGGGGAAGAGATATTATTGATCGCTGACACCACACCCAAATTATCACAATGAAAACATACTTTTATGTTAGCAATGGCTGCCCCCCAAAGTTAAACACCTGATTGAGTTAACACCTGACTATTCCCAGACCACCCACTTCAAGAAAGAACGTAACGTTTCAAACAAGGCACACGATATAGAGCAGCCCAATGGCAAGCAGCGATCTACAAAATAGGAACCCTGCCAATGGCACCCCAACAAATGCAAACTCTGGGGATGGACAGGTAGCAAGCAAAATGCAGCTTCTATGTCCGCTTTCGCCAGCAGCACACCCTTGCCATACTTACGAACCCAAGAAACAGACACTTTAAATGATGTATAGGTAACCACACATGCCCGTGGGTCAATACCATCATTTACTGAGCCTCTCTTCGGATAAGAAAGATGGTGAATCAAGCTAAATTTTCCTGGTTCCTTCTTGGGGACCACCCCCAATGATGACACCACCAGCCCTGGGAGTGGGGGAGAATAAAAAGGCCCTCTCATCTGAACCAGAGCTACTTCCTTAGATAGTTTCTCTGAAACCACTTCCGGGTGAAGGAACGCAGAATGCAAGTTTGAAGATAAAAGCGTAATCGTACGTAAAGTGCACAGAATGCGAAAACCCTCCCAAAAACCCGTTTTCAGACAACCAGCCGCCGCTCGATCAGGGTACCTATTATGAAAAGGGGCCATCTTTTCCACCCTCAGTGGAGTCTTCCCGCTTTCCAGTTGCATTACCACTACGCACTTTTTCTTGTTTAAAACAATGTGAGAGGGAATGATTGCAGCCACATCCCGAACACTCATGTTCAAAACTACAGGAAATGCCAAACCTACATGTTCCGTTGTTGAACTGCCAACTGACCCCCTTTTTCCTAGAGGCCAACAGTACAGATGTTGAGTTATCACCAACCCCCCTCCCCTGGAAAAAACTGACTTCCATCCCTGGCCGAAGTCATCAACTTCATCCAAAGGCTGATATCCTTGTGACCCCAGCGGATAGATGGCCTGACTGCTTTATGCTGACGAAACTGTTCGTCGTAACGCAACCACGCCACCCCACACCCTGTGAGCCTCCCCAATAGCATCTAGATAACGAAACAGCGCCTTTTCCCCAATGATGCTTGCCAGAATCGAAAAAGCTTGCAACCAATTGGCAAACATACGAGGGATAAGGCGGTACCTCCTGTTTTCCTCATCCTCTTTGTTGCTCTCGTCTGGCTTCACTCTGTCCATATTAAATTTTTCCAGTGGGAGGAGGGAACATCCCTGTATTCACCTCTCCAGATCTTGTCACGAACTTCGGGATTTAGGTGAGCTCCCAGGGGTCCCTCGAAGCACACATACACCTCACACTTTGCTGAGTCCGCCAGCCTTACCTTGTCTCCTTCCTTGGTCCCCTTCTGTGGGCTTATCCGTGGCGAACAAAGCCTGTTCCTGAGTGTCACCATCCATCTGCATGCCTGCCACCGACTGCCCCACCTGGGAAGAACGGGCGCCATTGTTCAATTCCCCGCGACCCCGCCGAGGAGCCCACACCATCACTTGGGGAGGGGCCCTCACCGTACTCACCTCTAGCTTGTTCAGCAATTCCCGCAGGCTCCCCAAAACCTTCCTTCCCACTTGCGCGGAACCTAAACAACTGGATGCCCCAGCGGTACCCAGCACCTCCTGACCTCTGACCCCTGACCCCACCAAGACATCAGAAAAAAGGTGAAAAGACAACACACTGCATAGGTACTCATCAGGCTGCCCAGGGCCAGAAACCCCCTAGCCGTCAATCTGAAATCCCCCGCTGCATCATGTACCGCTTCCTCTAGCTCCCCCTCCTCAGGGCTGCTGATCTCCCATTCTGACCAGACCTCTGCTGGGCTGTTGACAGCTGTTCTAGCTCTGGTAGTTGATCTTCCCCTCCTGTCTGCAGTCTACATGGCCTTCTTCTGTGCTTTCTTTTTCTTTAGCTGTGGGCTCTTTAAGGCCGTGCGCTGACATCATCAGAGAGCGCCCCTCTCTCTGCCTCCTCCTCAGCTCTCCCAGGCCATGACTGAAGCCTGGAGGCAGTCACTGCAGACCTTGTGGCTCCCACCCATTGATGATTCTTTCTCTCCTGCCATCCTGCTCGATCCACGATGGGGCCACCAGCCACACCAGGAGACAGGCTGGTGCCCGCTGGCAATACTCTCCCTCGCAGAGCAGGTGTACTGTCCGGAATATCGCCGTCTACACACGCCGTATGTTCGGGACATGGGATGATGGAAGAGGGGACCATACCTGTGTTGCGGTGAGTGTCACCCTTCCAGGGGCTCCGTTCATGATGGGGATTCCTCCCAGGGCTCCCACCAGCAGAAGCAGGCAGTCCCTTTGCAGGGGAGCCAGAGGGGTCCCTACCGGGGCTCCCTGTATGACGCTGAGCCCAAGGGGGTTCTAATGAGCTCCGGAGGCCAAGTTCCGAGCACGTGTGGAGGCAGGTCTCACCTAAGGGGCACCCTACCTAGCCCCTTGCAATGTAGCTGATACCTGGCTCTGCACCCAAGCATAGCCATGAACATCAGCCATCCCCCTAAGCTGGGACAGCAATCCTTTTAACTCACTCATTTCTTTTTAAGGTGGAGACTCAGCATCCGGCTACACAGCGAAGTTTTTCCATCATTTCTCATCAGAGAGTGAGCCAAACCACTCCCCTCCAGCAGCTATACTTCTCCAGCTCCACCCCATCACCCCGTCTGTCTGACGAATCAGGTAAGGGCCAGCCACTGACCACCTACTTTTAACTAGTTAACCCCTACAGCTCGGTTCTGCTTTCACCCAGTCATGTATGCCCTCTACTAAATTTGTTCCTCATTTGCTCTGGGCATGTCTTTTCTCTGGGGATAGTAGGCTATAATTGATTGCTAGGGATGACGTTGCGGTTCGCCCGACGGTCGGTTTGTGGCGAACTTTGTTCGTTCGCAGCCCGCTGATTTTGCGAACATATGGCGTTGTTCGCAGCGGCCATATTAGTTTACATTTGGGAGAACTTTGACCCATGACACAGCCATCAGGTGGGACAGGACAGCCAATTGAGACATTTCAGCACATGGACATACCCCCTACCTTATATATAGACCTGACCTGGCGGCCATTTCACATTCTGCTTTTTGTCAGTGTAGGGAGAGGTTCCTTGTGTGCACAAGGGACAGATTGTCAGTGACACAAATCGCTCTGTTAAGGTCCACAAAAGTCCTTTTAAGGGCTGGTATTTGGTATAGGTGTACTGTCTCTTTTGTCAGTGTAGGGAGAAGTTTGCAGTGTGCACCAGGGACAGATTGTCAATGACACAAATCGCTCTGTTAAGGTCCACAAAAGTCCTTTTAAGGGCTGGTATTTGGTATAGGTATACTATTCTTTGGTGTGCAGTGCACTATATAGGGGTGTAATATACTTATAATTAGTGTTGAGCGAACCATCTTGAGCGGGTTCGTACCGAATAATTGGATTTTTGTTACCCGAACACGGACCCGAAAACTTTACTGTATGTTCGGGTTTAAAATCCGTGTTCGGTAATTTTATTTCCTGTTTTGTATGTAATGGCGCGCTTTTAATAGCGGGCTTTCAACAGCCAATCAACAAGCGTTTAACTGGTGTGCCTTAAGCCATCCCAGCCATGCCTACTAATGTAATGTATTGGTAGCTGTGATTGGCCATCTGAAGCATGTGACCCATGTCTTTATAAGTTCGAGAGTCACAGCGCGGTGCGTCATTCTGCTGTAGTATAGGGAGAGAGCACACATCATACGTGCTGGCTGCTGATTAGGGACAGACAGTGAAAAATTGTGTCCGAAAAGAATGCAGGGACAGGTTGGAGTGTAGGCAGGGAAAGTTATTTGAGCATTTTAGGGACAGGCTGGAGAGATTAGGCAGGGACAGTCTACATCGATTTTGCTGTGTGGGGGGTGGTGCAGTGAACGATCTTTTTGAGCATTTTAGGGACAGGCTGGAGAGATTAGGCAGGGGCAGTCTACATCGATTTTGCTGTGTGGGGGGTGGTGCAGTGAACAATCTTTTTGAGCATTTTAGGGACAGGCTGGAGAGATTAGGCAGGGACAGTCTACATCGATTTTGCTGTGTGGGGGGTGGTGCAGTGAATGATCTTTTTGAGCATTTTAGGGACAGGCTGGAGAGATTAGGCAGGGACAGTCTACATCGATTTTGCTGTGTGGGGGGTGGTGCAGTGAACAATCTTTTTGCCCTCACTTGAGCCCACGGAGGAGGAGGAGGAGGAGGGAGAAAAAAATCTATTTTTATCAGTCTGTTGTGTGCAGCGTTCAGCTTAGCTATATTTTACTACAGATTGCTGTTCTAATCTTCTATTAAAAAATTAAGTTAAAGGGGAATTTTTTTTCCCCTTCATAGCCTGCTTGCTGCTGAGCTGACCGTGACATAAGACACTACTGTTTTCACATGTGCTATTGAGTGATTTTCAATTTTATACACTTTTTTCTATTCCACTATTCAATATACACCCTTTTGGGTTAAAAAAATTAAATTGTGGCATAGTGTGTACTAATCTGCTATTTAAAAATTACAAACTTAAAGGGTTTTTTTTTTTCCCCTTCATAGCCTGCTGCAGAGCTGACCGTGACATAAAACATAAGACACTGCTGTGTTCACATGTGCTATTGAAAAATCACCAATTTTATATCATATTTTCTATTCCGCTATTCAATCTACACCCTTTGGGGTAAAAAGAATTAAATTGCGGAATAGTCTGTATCGGTACGTGTGAGATACACCTTCCAAATTTTTGGGGTGCATCTTCCACCGCCGAGGATTGCAGGGAGCTTCAGTTTGCCTTCTGCTTGTTCCGAACTCCTCCTACTCCTCATCCTGCCTTTAGGATACAAAAAATTGTAATCGGGGCCTAGTCTGGGTTTGAAAGTGTGAGATACACTTTTTTATATCATATTTTCTATTCCGCTATTCAATCTACACCCTTTGGGGTAAAAATAATTAAATTGCGGCATAGTCTGTATCGGTACGTGTGAGATACACCTTCCAAATTTTTGGGGCGCATCTTCCACCGCCGAGGATTGCAGGGCGCTTCAGTTTGCCTCCTGTTCGGAACTCCTCCTACTCCTCCATCTCCTCATCCTGCCTTTAGGGTACAAAAAATTGTAATCGCGGCCTAGTCTGGGTTTGTACGTGTGAGATACACCTTTTTATATCATATTTTCTATTCCGCTATTCAATCTACACCCTTTGGGGTAAAAAGAATTAAATTGCGGAATAGTCTGTATCGATGCGTGTGAGATACACCTTCCAAATTTTTGGGGCGCATCTTCCACCGCCGAGGATTGCAGGGTGCTTCAGTTTGCCTCCTGTTCCGAACTCCTCCTATTACTCTTCCTGCCTTTAGGGTACAAAAAACTGTAATCGGGGCCTAGTCTGGGTTTGTACGTGTGAGATGCACCTTTTTATAACATATTTTCTATTCCGCTATTCAATCTACACCCTTTGGGGTAAAAAGAATTAAATTGTGGCATAGTCTGTATCGGTATGTGTGAGATACACCTTCCAAATTTTTGGGGCGCATCTTCCACCGCAGAGGATTGCAGGGTGCTTCAGTTTGCCTCCTGCCTGTTCCGAACTTCTCCTACTCCTCATCCTGCCTTTAGGGTACAAAAAATTGTAATTGGGGCCTAGTCTGGGTTTGTACGTGTGAGATACACCTTTTTATATCATATTTTCTATTCCGCTATTCAATCTACACCCTTTGGCGTAAAAAGAATTAAATTGCGGCATAGTCTGTATCGGTACGTGTGAGATACACCTTCCAAATTTTTGGGGCGCATCTTCCACCGCCGAGGATTGCAGGGTGCTTCAGTTTGCCTCCTGTTCCGAACTCCTCCTACTCCTCATCCTGCCTTTAGGGTACAAAAAATTGTAATTGTGGCCTAGTCTGGGTTTGTACGTGTGAGATACACCTTTTTATATCATATTTTCTATTCCGCTATTCAATCTACACCCTTTGGGGTAAAAAGAATGAAATTGCAGCATAGTCTGTATCGGTACGTGTGAGATACACCTTCCAAGTTTTTGGGGCGCATCTTCCACCGCCGAGGATTGCAGGGTGCTTCAGTTTGCCTCCTGTTCCGAACTCCTCCTACTCCTCATCCTGCCTTTAGGGTACAAAAAATTGTAATCGCGGCCTAGTCTGGGTTTGTACGTGTGAGATGCACCTTTTTATATCATATTTTCTATTCCGCTATTTAATCTACACCCTTTGGGGTAAAAAGAATTAAATTGCGGCATAGTCTGTATCGGTACGTGTGAGATACACCTTCCAAATTTTTGGGGCGCATCTTCCACCGCTGAGGATTGCAGGGTGCTTCAGTTTGCCTCCTGCCTGTTCCGAACTCCTCCTACACCTCATCCTGCCTTTAGGGTACAAAAAATTGTAATCGTGGCCTAGTCTGGGTTTGTACCTGTTAGATACACCTTTCTATATCATATTTTCTATTTCGCTATTCAATCTACACCCTTTGGGGTAAAAATAATTAAATTGCGGCATAGTCTGTATCGGTACGTGTGAGATACACCTTCCAAATTTTTGGGGCGCATCTTCCACCACCAAGGATTGCAGGGTGCTTCAGTTTGCCTCCTGTTCCGAACTCCTCCTACTCCTCATCCTGCCTTTAGGGTACAAAAAATTGTAATCGCGGCCTAGTCTGGGTTTGTACGTGTGAGATACACCTTTTTATATCATATTTTCTATTCTGCTATTCAATCTACACCCTTTGGGGTAAAAAGAATGAAATTGCAGCATAGTCTGTATCGGTACGTGTGAGATACACCTTCCGAATTTTTGGGGCGCATCTTCCACCGCCGAGGATTGCAGGGCGCTTCAGTTTGCCTCCTGTTCGGAACTCCTCCTACTCCTCCTACTCCTCATCCTGCCTTTAGGGTACAAAAAATTGTAATCGGGGCCTAGTCTGGGTTTGTACGTGTGAAATGCACCTTTTTATATCATATTTTCTATTCCGCTATTCAATCTACACCCTTTGGGGTAAAAAGAATTAAATTGTGGCATAGTCTGTATCGGTATGTGTGAGATACACCTTCCAAATTTTTGGGGCGCATCTTCCACCGCAGAGGATTGCAGGGTGCTTCAGTTTGCCTCCTGCCTGTTCCGAACTTCTCCTACTCCTCATCCTGCCTTTAGGGTACAAAAAATTGTAATTGGGGCCTAGTCTGGGTTTGTACGTGTGAGATACACCTTTTTATATCATATTTTCTATTCCGCTATTCAATCTACACCCTTTGGCGTAAAAAGAATTAAATTGCGGCATAGTCTGTATCGGTACGTGTGAGATACACCTTCCAAATTTTTGGGGCGCATCTTCTACCGCCGAGGATTGCAGGGTGCTTCAGTTTGCCTCCTGTTCCGAACTCCTCCTACTCCTCATCCTGCCTTTAGGGTACAAAAAATTGTAATCGTGGCCTAGTCTGGGTTTGTACGTGTGAGATACACCTTTTTATATCATATTTTCTATTCCGCTATTCAATCTACACCCTTTGGGGTAAAAAGAATGAAATTGCAGCATAGTCTGTATCGGTACGTGTGAGATACACCTTCCAAGTTTTTGGGGCGCATCTTCCACCGCCGAGGATTGCAGGGTGCTTCAGTTTGCCTCCTGTTCCGAACTCCTCCTACACCTCATCCTGCCTTTAGGGTACAAAAAATTGTAATCGCGGCCTAGTCTGGGTTTGTACCTGTGAGATACACCTTTCTATATAATATTTTCTATTTCGCTATTCAATCTACACCCTTTGGGGTAAAAATAATTAAATTGCGGCATAGTCTGTATCGGTACGTGTGAGATACACCTTCCAAATTTTTGGGGCGCATCTTCCACCACCAAGGATTGCAGGGTGCTTCAGTTTGCCTCCTGTTCCGAACTCCTCCTACTCCTCATCCTGCCTTTAGGGTACAAAAAATTGTAATCGCGGCCTAGTCTGGGTTTGTACGTGTGAGATACACCTTTTTATATCATATTTTCTATTCTGCTATTCAATCTACACCCTTTGGGGTAAAAAGAATGAAATTGCAGCATAGTCTGTATCGGTACGTGTGAGATACACCTTCCGAATTTTTGGGGCGCATCTTCCACCGCCGAGGATTGCAGGGCGCTTCAGTTTGCCTCCTGTTCGGAACTCCTCCTACTCCTCCTACTCCTCATCCTGCCTTTAGGGTACAAAAAATTGTAATCGGGGCCTAGTCTGGGTTTGTACGTGTGAGATGCACCTTTTTATATCATATTTTCTATTCCGCTATTCAATCTACACCCTTTGGGGTAAAAAGAATTAAATTGTGGCATAGTCTGTATCGGTATGTGTGAGATACACCTTCCAAATTTTTGGGGCGCATCTTCCACCGCAGAGGATTGCAGGGTGCTTCAGTTTGCCTCCTGCCTGTTCCGAACTTCTCCTACTCCTCATCCTGCCTTTAGGGTACAAAAAATTGTAATTGGGGCCTAGTCTGGGTTTGTACGTGTGAGATACACCTTTTTATATCATATTTTCTATTCCGCTATTCAATCTACACCCTTTGGCGTAAAAAGAATTAAATTGCGGCATAGTCTGTATCGGTACGTGTGAGATACACCTTCCAAATTTTTGGGGCGCATCTTCTACCGCCGAGGATTGCAGGGTGCTTCAGTTTGCCTCCTGTTCCGAACTCCTCCTACTCCTCATCCTGCCTTTAGGGTACAAAAAATTGTAACCGTGGCCTAGTCTGGGTTTGTACGTGTGAGATACACCTTTTTATATCATATTTTCTATTCCGCTATTCAATCTACACCCTTTGGGGTAAAAAGAATGAAATTGCAGCATAGTCTGTATCGGTACGTGTGAGATACACCTTCCAAGTTTTTGGGGCGCATCTTCCACCGCCGAGGATTGCAGGGTGCTTCAGTTTGCCTCCTGTTCCGAACTCCTCCTACTCCTCATCCTGCCTTTAGGGTACAAAAAATTGTAATCGCGGCCTAGTCTGGGTTTGTACGTGTGAGATGCACCTTTTTATATCATATTTTCTATTCCGCTATTTAATCTACACCCTTTGGGGTAAAAAGAATTAAATTGCGGCATAGTCTGTATCGGTACGTGTGAGATACACCTTCCAAATTTTTGGGGCGCATCTTCCACCGCTGAGGATTGCAGGGTGCTTCAGTTTGCCTCCTGCCTGTTCCGAACTCCTCCTACACCTCATCCTGCCTTTAGGGTACAAAAAATTGTAATCGCGGCCTAGTCTGGGTTTGTACCTGTGAGATACACCTTTCTATATCATATTTTCTATTTCGCTATTCAATCTACACCCTTTGGGGTAAAAATAATTAAATTGCGGCATAGTCTGTATCGGTACGTGTGAGATACACCTTCCAAATTTTTGGGGCGCATCTTCCACCACCAAGGATTGCAGGGTGCTTCAGTTTGCCTCCTGTTCCGAACTCCTCCTACTCCTCATCCTGCCTTTAGGGTACAAAAAATTGTAATTGCGGCCTAGTCTGGGTTTGTACGTGTGAGATACACCTTTTTATATCATATTTTCTATTCTGCTATTCAATCTACACCCTTTGGGGTAAAAAGAATGAAATTGCAGCATAGTCTGTATCGGTACGTGTGAGATACACCTTCCGAATTTTTGGGGCGCATCTTCCACCGCCGAGGATTGCAGGGCGCTTCAGTTTGCCTCCTGTTCGGAACTCCTCCTACTCCTCCTACTCCTCATCCTGCCTTTAGGGTACAAAAAATTGTAATCGGGGCCTAGTCTGGGTTTGTACGTGTGAGATGCACCTTTTTATATCATATTTTCTATTCCGCTATTCAATCTACACCCTTTGGGGTAAAAAGAATTAAATTGTGGCATAGTCTGTATCGGTATGTGTGAGATACACCTTCCAAATTTTTGGGGCGCATCTTCCACCGCAGAGGATTGCAGGGTGCTTCAGTTTGCCTCCTGCCTGTTCCGAACTTCTCCTACTCCTCATCCTGCCTTTAGGGTACAAAAAATTGTAATTGGGGCCTAGTCTGGGTTTGTACGTGTGAGATACACCTTTTTATATCATATTTTCTATTCCGATATTCAATCTACACCCTTTGGGGTAAAAAGAATGAAATTGCAGCATAGTCTGTATCGGTACGTGTGAGATACACCTTCCAAGTTTTTGGGGCGCATCTTCCACCGCCGAGGATTGCAGGGTGCTTCAGTTTGCCTCCTGTTCCGAACTCCTCCTACTCCTCATCCTGCCTTTAGGGTACAAAAAATTGTAATCGCGGCCTAGTCTGGGTTTGTACGTGTGAGATGCACCTTTTTATATCATATTTTCTATTCCGCTATTCAATCTACACCTTTTGGGGTAAAAAGAATTAAATTGCGGCATAGTCTGTATCGGTACGTGTGAGATACACCTTCCAAATTTTTGGGGCGCATCTTCCACCGCTGAGGATTGCAGGGTGCTTCAGTTTGCCTCCTGCCTGTTCCGAACTCCTCCTACACCTCATCCTGCCTTTAGGGTACAAAAAATTGTAATCGCGGCCTAGTCTGGGTTTGTACGTGTGATATACACCTTTTTATATCATATTTTCTATTCCGCTATTCAATCTACACCCTTTGGGTAAAAATAATTAAATTGTGGCATAGTCTGTATCGGTAAGTGTGAGATACACCTTCCAAATTTTTGGGGCGCATCTTCCACCGCCGAGGATTGCAGGGTGCTTCAGTATGCCTCCTGCCTGTTCCGAACTCCTACTCCTCATCCTGCCTTTAGGGTACAAAAAATTTTAATCGGGGCCTAGTCTGGGTTTGTACGTGTGAGATACACCTTTTTATATCATATTTTCTCTTCCGCTATTCAATCTACACCCTTTGGGATAAAAAGAATTAAATTGCGGCATAGTCTGTATCGGTATGTGTGAGATACACCTTCCAAATTTTTGGGGCGCATCTTCCACCGCCGAGGATTGCAGGGTGCTTCAGTTTGCCTCCTGTTCCGAACTCCTCCTACTCCTAATCCTGCCTTTAGGGTACAAAAAATTGTAATCGCGGCCTAGTCTGGGTTTGTACGTGTGAGATGCACCTTTTTATATCATATTTTCTATTCCGCTATTCAATCTACACCCTTTGGGGTAAGAAGAATTAAATTGCGGCATAGTCTGTATCGGTACGTGTGAGATACACCTTCCAAGTTTTTGGAGCGCATCTTCCACCGTCGAGGATTGCAGGGTGCTTCAGTTTGCCTCCTGCCTTTTCCGAACTCCTCCTACTCCTCATCCTGCCTTTAGGGTACAAAAAATTGTAATCGCGGCCTAGTCTGGGTTTGTACGTGTGAGATACACCTTTTTATATCATATTTTCTATTTCACTATTCAATCTATACCCTTTGGGGTAAAAAGAATTAAATTGCGGCATAGTCTGTATCAGTACGTGTGAGATACACCTTCCAAATTTTTGGGGCGCATCTTCCACCGCCGAGGATTGCAGGGTGCTTCAGTTTGCCTCCTGTTCCGAACTCCTCCTACTACTCATCCTACCTTTAGGGTACAAAAAATTGTAATCGCGGCCTAGTCTGGGCTTGTACGTGTGAGATGCACCTTTTTATATCATATTTTCTATTCTGCTATTCCGCTATTCAATCTACACCCTTTGGGGTAAAAAGAATTAAATTGCGGCATACTCTGTATCATTACGTGTGAGATACACCTTCCAAATTTTTTGGGCGCATCTTCCACCGCAGAGGATTGCAGGGTGCTTCAGTTTGCCTCCTGCCTGTTCCGAACTCCTCCTACTCCTCATCCTGCCTTTACGGTACAAAAAATTGTAATCGCGGCCTAGTCTGGGTTTGTACGTGTGAGATACACCATTTTATATCATATTTTCTATTCCGCTATTCAATCTACATCCTTTGGGGTAAAAATAATTAAATTGCGGCATAGTCTGTATCGGTACGTGTGAGATACAGCTTCCAAGTTTTTGGGGCGCATCTTCCACCGCCGAGGATTGCAGGGTGCTTCAGTTTGCCTCCTGTTCCGAACTCCTCCTACTCCTCATCCTACCTTTAGGGTACAAAAAATTGTAATCGCGGCCTAGTCTGGGTTTGTACGTGTGAGATACACCTTTTTAAATCATATTTTCTATTCCGCTATTCAATCTACACCCTTTGGGGTAAAAAGAATTAAATTGCGGCATAGTCTGTATCGGTGCGTGTGAGATACACCTTGCAAATTTTTGGGGCGCATCTTCCACCGCCGAGGATTGTAGGGTGCTTCAGGTTGCCTCCTGCCTGTTCCGAACTCCTCCTACTCCTCATCCTGCCTTTAGGGTACAAAAAATTGTAATCGCGGCCTAGTCTGGGTTTGTACGTGTGAGATACACCTTTTTATATCATATTTTCTATTCCGCTATTCAATCTACACCCTTTGGGGTAAAAATAATTAAATTGCGGCATAGTCTGTATCGGTACGTGTGAGATACAGCTTCCAAGTTTTTGGGGCGCATCTTCCACCACCGAGGATTGCAGGGTGCTTCAGTTTGCCTCCTGTTCTGAACTCCTCCTACTCCTCATCCTGCCTTTAGGGTACAAAAAATTGTAATCGCGGCCTAGTCTGGGTTTGTACGTGTGAGATACACCTTTTTATATCATATTTTCTATTCCGCTATTCAATCTACACCCTTTGGGGTAAAAAGAATTAAATTGCGGCATAGTCTGTATCGGTGCGTGTGAGATACACCTTGCAAATTTTTGGGGCGCATCTTCCACCGCCGAGGATTGCAGGGTGCTTCAGTTTGCCTCCTGCCTGTTCCGAACTCCTCCTACTCCTCATCCTGCCTTTAGGGTACAAAAAATTGTAATCGCAGCCTAGTCTGGGTTTGTACGTGTGAGATACACCTTTTTATATCATGTTTTCTATTCCGCTATTCAATCTACACCCTTTGGGGTAAAAATAATTAAATTGCGGCATAGTCTGTATCATTACGTGTGAGATACACCTTCCAAATTTTTGGGGCGCATCTTCCACCGCAGAGGATTGCAGGGTGCTTCAGTTTGCCTCCTGCCTGTTCCGAACTCCTCCTACTCCTCATCCTGCCTTTAGGGTACAAAAAATTGTAATCGCGGCCTCGTCTGGGTTTGTACGTGTGAGATACACCTTTTTATATCATATTTTCTATTCCGCTATTCAATCTACACCTTTGGGGTAAAAAGAATTAAATTGCAGCATAGTCTGTATCGGTACGTGTGAGATACACCTTCCAAATTTTTGGGGCGCATCTTCCACCGCCGAGGATTGCAGGGTGCTTCAGTTTGCCTCCTGTTCCCAACTCCTCCTACTCCTCATCCTGCCTTTAGGGTACAAAAAATTGTAATCGGGGCCTAGTCTGGGTTTGTACGTGTGATATACACCTTTTTATATCATATTTTCTATTCCGCTATTCAATCTACACCCTTTGGGGTAAAAAGAATTAAATTGCGGCATAGTCTGTATCGGTACGTGTGAGATACACCTTCCAAATTTTTGGGGTGCATCTTCCACCGCCGAGGATTGCAGGGTGCTTCAGTTTGCCTCCTGTTCCCAACTCCTCCTACTCCTCATCCTGCCTTTAGGGTACAAAAAATTGTAATCGGGGCCTAGTCTGGGTTTGTACGTGTGATATACACCTTTTTATATCATATTTTCTATTTCGCTATTCAATCTACACCCTTTGGGGTAAAAATAATTAAATTGCGGCATAGTCTGTATCGGTACGTGTGAGATACACCTTCCAAATTTTGGGGCGCATCTTCCACCGCCAAGGATTGCAGGGTGCTTCAGTTTGCCTCCTGTTCCGAACTTCTCCTACTCCTCATCCTGCCTTTAGGATACAAAAAATTGTAATTGGGGCCTAGTCTGGGTTTGTACGTGTGAGATACACCTTTTTATATCATATTTTCTATTTCGCTATTCAATCTACACCCTTTGGGGTAAAAAGAATTAAATTGCGGCATAGTCTGTATTGGTACGTGTGAGATACACCTTCCAAATTTTTGGGGCGCATCTTCCACCGCCGAGGATTGCAGGGTGCTTCAGTTTGCCTCCTGTTCCGAACTCCTCCTACTCCTCATCCTGCCTTTAGGGTACAAAAAATTGTAATCGCGGCCTAGTCTGGGTTTGTACGTGTGAGATGCACCTTTTTATATCATATTTTCTATTCCGCTATTTAATCTACACCTTTTGGGGTAAAAAGAATTAAATTGCGGCATAGTCTGTATCGGTACGTGTGAGATACACCTTCCAAATTTTTGGGGTGCATTTTCCACCGCTGAGGATTGCAGGGTGCTTCAGTTTGCCTCCTGCCTGTTCCGAACTCCTCCTACACCTCATCCTGCCTTTAGGGTACAAAAAATTGTAATCGCGGCCTAGTCTGGGTTTGTACGTGTGAGATACACCTTTCTATATCATATTTTCTATTTCGCTATTCAATCTACACCCTTTGGGGTAAAAAGAATTAAATTGCGGCATAGTCTGTATCGGTACGTGTGAGATACACCTTCCAAATTTTTGGGGCACATCTTCCACCGCCAAGGATTGCAGGGTGCTTCAGTTTGCCTCCTGTTCCGAACTTCTCCTACTCCTCATCCTGCCTTTAGGATACAAAAAATTGTAATTGGGGCCTAGTCTGGGTTTGTACGTGTGAGATACACCTTTTTATATCATATTTTCTATTTCGCTATTCAATCTACACCCTTTGGGGTAAAAAGAATTAAATTGCGGCATAGTCTGTATTGGTACGTGTGAGATACACCTTCCAAATTTTTGGGGCGCATCTTCCACCCCCGAGGATTGCAGGGTGCTTCAGTTTGCCTCCTGTTCCGAACTCCTCCTACTCCTCATCCTGCCTTTAGGGTACAAAAAATTGTAATCGCGGCCTAGTCTGGGTTTGTACGTGTGAGATGCACCTTTTTATATCATATTTTCTATTCCGCTATTCAATCTACACCTTTTGGGGTAAAAAGAATTAAATTGCGGCATAGTCTGTATCGGTACGTGTGAGATACACCTTCCAAATTTTTGGGGTGCATCTTCCACCGCTGAGGATTGCAGGGTGCTTCAGTTTGCCTCCTGCCTGTTCCGAACTCCTCCTACACCTCATCCTGCCTTTAGGGTACAAAAAATTGTAATCGCGGCCTAGTCTGGGTTTGTACGTGTGAGATACACCTTTCTATATCATATTTTCTATTTCGCTATTCAATCTACACCCTTTGGGGTAAAAATAATTAAATTGCGGCATAGTCTGTATCGGTACGTGTGAGATACACCTTCCAAATTTTTGGGGCGCATCTTCCACCGCCAAGGATTGCAGGGTGCTTCAGTTTGCCTCCTGTTCCGAACTTCTCCTACTCCTCATCCTGCCTTTAGGATACAAAAAATTGTAATCGCGGCCTAGTCTGGGTTTGTACGTGTGAGATACACCTTTTTATATCATATTTTCTATTCCGCTATTCAATCTACACCCTTTGGGGTAAAAAGAATTAAATTGCAGCATAGTCTGTATCGGTACGTGTGAGATACACCTTCCAAGTTTTTGGGGCGCATCTTCCACCGCCGAGGATTGCAGGTTGCTTCAGTTTGCCTCCTGTTCCCAACTCCTCCTACTCCTCATCCTGCCTTTAGGGTACAAAAAATTGTAATCGCAGCCTAGTCTGGGTTTGTACGTGTGAGATACAATTTTTTTATATCATATTTTCTATTCCGCTATTCAATCTACACCCTTTGGGGTAAAAAGAATTAAATTGCGGAATAGTCTGTATCGGTATGTGTGAGATACACCTTCCAAATTTTTGGGGCGCATCTTCCACTGCTGAGGATTGCAGGGTGCTTCAGTTTGCCTCCTGTTCCGAACTCCTCCTACTCCTCATCCTGCCTTTAGGGTACAAAAAATTGTAATCGGGGCCTAGTCTGGGCTTGTACGTGTGAGATACACTTTTTTATATCATATTTTCTATTCCGCTATTCAATCTACACCCTTTAGGGTAAAAAGAATTAAATTGCGGCATAGTCTGTATCGGTACGTGTGAGATACACCTTCCAAGTTTTTGGAGCGCATCTTCCACCGTCGAGGATTGCAGGGTGCTTCAGTTTGCCTCCTGACTTTTCCGTACTCCTCCTACTCCTCATCCTGCCTTTAGGGTACAAAAAATTGTAATTGCGGCCTAGTCTGGGTTTGTACGTGTGAGATACACCTTTTTATATCATATTTTCTATTTCACTATTCAATCTACACCCTTTGGGGTAAAAAGAATTAAATTGCGGCATAGTTTGTATCAGTACGTGTGAGATACACCTTGCAAATTTTTGGGGCGCATCTTCTACCGCCGAGGATTGCAGGGTGCTTCAGTGTCAGAGAAACCTTCAGCTGCAGACTGGTCGTCACATGACAAGCACCACATGACTTCCACATGACTACCTGGCTGCCTATAAAAGCTGATCAAGTGCTCAGAGGAATTGCTGGTTTGTCCTTCAGCTTCCTGTACCTGAGTTCCTGTTTCCTGTGTGATCGTTTACCTGCTGTGACCCGGATTGACCCTGACCTACTCTGCTCTTCTCCTGGACCCGACCTTGGCTTGTTTTACGGACTTTGCTTTTGCTTACCTGTGTTTGACCCTCTGCCTGCGACCCAGATTTACCTTCAGTCTCCTGTGCCTTGACCTTCTGCTTGTGACTTAGTCTTGTCTCCTATCTCCAGTGCCTTGACCCTCAGCCTGTGACCTGGATTGTCTGCTTACCTGTGTTTGACCCTCAGCCTGCTCCGGACTTTTACTGCTGGGTCCTGATCAGTCTCTGCTCCAGCTCTACAGGACCTCCACGCAAGCTCTACCCTGCCTGCTGGTAGCTTGTGCCTCTTTGTGCCATCCACCCTCTGTATCACCTCCAGAGGGGCGGAGTGCGCTTAGTCGCAACAGCGAACCGCTCTCGGCATCTCGGCCTCGGTGAGTACCTCTATTCTGATAGTACAAACCAGCCATGTCAGAGGCCGACAGAGCGCGTTCTCCTCTTGAGATCCTGTGCCAGCAGGTCACAACCCTCACTGATGCAGTCCAGAAACTGCAGGAAGGCTATGCCCAGATTGACGGTCGTCTCCAGCAACTTTCAGGGTCACCTGCATCAACAGCCGCAGCCCCTGCGCCCACCAGCGGAGCCTCCTCTTCTCAAGTTGCATCAAGCCCCACAGTGATCATGGCTACCCCTGAGCCCAGGGTTCCCACACCGGAGCGTTTTTCAGGCGATCGCAAAAAGTTCCGGGCCTTCAAAAATGCATGCTCCTTGTACTTAGCCCTTCAGCCCAGGACTTTTTCATCCGAAGTAGTTAAGGTGGGATTTGTCATCTCCCTGTTGACCGAAGAGCCGCAGGCCTGGGCCCACAGCCTGATGGAACAGAGGAGCTCTCTTCTGAATTCTTTGGACCTTTTCTTTGAAAGTATGTCTCAACTATATGATGACCCCCAACGCACCGCTACTGCAGAAGCCGTGCTACACTCCCTGTCTCAAGGAAAGAGACCAGTGGAGGACTACACTGCTGAATTTCGAAAATGGTCAGCTGACACAGGGTGGAACGAACCCGCTCTTAAATACCAGTACCGCCAGGGGCTGTCAGAAGCTTTGAAAGATGAGTTGGCCAGGATTGAAACCCCTGCCACTTTGGAGGATTTAATCCAATCCGCTACCAAGCTAGACAGGCGCATGCGCGAGCGGCGCTCTGAGCGCTCCCAGGGTCCCCGACCTAGTTGGATGCTCACTAAACCTTCTCCCGTTCACCCATCCTTTCCAGTGACTCCTGTCACCTCTGCTCCAGAGGCTGAGCCCATGCAGCTTGGATTGGTCCGTGCTCCTCTTACCCCTGAAGAGAAGCAACTACGGCGACAGGCCAATCTCTGTCTGTACTGTGGGGGAACTGGACATTTTCTGCGTACCTGCCCCGTGAGACCCAGTAAGTCACGCTCGCAGTTTTTCATGAACTTTCAGAACCCTGGTTTATCCCAGACTTATGTCACCCTCTCTGTCTCCTTACAGCTAATGGAAAAGGAAGTTCATCTACCAGCAATTATTGATTCCGGAGCCTGTAGTTGTTTTCTAGACATTTCACTGGCCCAAAAACTACACATTCCACTGCAAACCAAAGAACAAGGCCTCCAAGTCTACCTGGCTGATGGGTCTCTCCCTCGCTCTGGATTTGTCACACAACAGACAAGGCCCATCCTTGTCACCACGGACTCCGGCCACCAGGAGCTTCTAAGCTTTGACATCATCTTCTCCCCCATGTTTCCCATCATTTTGGGGCTCCCCTGGCTACAGGCACATGAACCTGACATCAATTGGAACAAGAAGAAAGTCTCCTTCTCCTCTCCCTACTGTTCCCAGCATTGCCTTCCTCCAGCTCCAGCCGCCTGTTTAACCGTAGCACCTACACCTGACAATCTCCAGCATGTCCCTCCGATATATCTTGAATTTAGAGATGTCTTCGATAAACAAAAAGCTGATTGCCTACCACCTCATCGGTCTTACGACTGCCCCATTGATTTGCTACCTGGTTCTGAAATACCCTTTGGCCGCATCTTTCCACTATCAGAGACTGAACTAGCGGCTCTTAAAACGTATATTGATGAGAACTTGGATAAGGGTTTCATTCGTCCATCATCTTCACCGGCCGGAGCCGGCATCTTCTTTGTGGAAAAGAAAGATGGTTCCCTAAGACCATGCATAGACTATAGAGAACTGAACAAAATAACGATAAAAAATCGCTATCCTCTTCCACTTATCCCAGAGTTGTTTCAGCGTTTCCGGTCTGCCCGAATTTTCTCCAAGTTGGATCTGCGAGGTGCCTATAACCTCATCCGAATCAGGCCTGGAGACGAATGGAAGACTGCCTTCAGGTCCAGGTTTGGACATTATGAATATTTGGTAATGCCCTTTGGGTTGTGTAACGCCCCGGCCACATTTCAGCACCTGGTAAACAACATTTTTCGAGAATATCTGGACAATTTCCTAGTTGTTTACCTGGACGACATTCTTATTTTTTCTGCCACCATTGAGCTACACCGGGTTCATGTAAAGACAGTCCTTGCAATTCTCAGGAGACACAAATTGTACCTTAAAGCAGAGAAATGCGAATTCGAAAAATCTGTTGTGCAATTCCTAGGCTTTATCATTTCTACCAACGGAGTCGCAATGGATCCACAGAAGGTCAAGGCAATTCAGGAGTGGCCGGCTCCAGTAGACAAAAAGGGGGTACAGCGGTTTATCGGATTCGCTAATTTTTACCGGAGGTTTATCGTTGGCTTCTCATCCATTGTTGCACCCATCACCCAACTAACCCGCCAACACAGTCGTTTTCAGTGGTCCCAAGAGGCCCAGGAAGCTTTTACCAAGCTCAAAGCCCTGTTCACCTCTGCACCAATCCTACGGCATCCGGATCCAGCCCTGCCATTTGTGTTGGAGGTAGACGCCTCGGAAACCGCCACTGGAGCCATCCTCTCCCAGAGACAGGGCCCCAAGGCTCTCCTCCATCCTGTAGCTTTTGCATCTCGGAAACTAAGTTCCCCGGAAAGGAATTATGATGTGGGAGACCGGGAGCTGTTGGCCATCAAGTTCGCTCTGGAGGAGTGGAGATATCTGTTGGAGGGTGCTTCCCATTCCATCATGATCTTCACCGATCATAAAAACCTAGAATACCTCAGGACAGCCAAACGCTTAAGACCCAGGCAAGCCCGGTGGGCCCTCTTCTTTTCTAGGTTCAACTTTCATATCTCTTATAGACCTGGCCTTAAGAATGGGAAAGCAGACGCACTCTCCCGGATGTTCCCTGAATCTCCCCAGATAACGGAACCTAGCACCATCTTATCTCCACAAAACTTCCTTCTGCTCACAGACACTGATCTTATGACCACCATCAAGTGGGCATCCAGCCATTGTACTGACCCAGAAATATCCTCCTTGGAGAAACGAGATGACTTGTTCTGGTCCCAAGGAAGAATTTTTGTCCCACCGGAGGCTAGACCCATGACGTTAAAGTTGCTTCATGACCATAAACTGGCTGGTCACTTTGGGACTCAAAAGACTTTGGAATTGGTCGCCCGTTCTTTTTGGTGGCCTGGTTGGAGGCAGGACTGTAAAAAGTATGTCCTCTCTTGTATTTCTTGCCAGCGCAGTAAAGTGGCTAACACCAAATCTTGGGGATTACTTAGACCTTTACCCATTCCAGAACGCCCATGGGCTGAAGTTTCTATGGACTTCATTGTTGATCTTCCTCCCTTGGAAGGTTTCACCTCCATTCTGGTTGTTGTCGACCGCCTTTCCAAAATGGCACACTTCTTGCCCATGGTGGGCACCCCCTCTGCTTTGGAGACAGCTAACATTTTTATCAAAGAAATAATAAGGCTACATGGAGTACCCGACAGTGTTGTTTCTGACAGAGGGGTTCAGTTCACCTCCAAATTTTGGAAAGAACTTTGTAAAGCACTACAAATAAAGGTCTGTCTCTCCTCTGCATATCACCCTCAAAGCAATGGCCAGACAGAGAGAACGAACCAAACTCTGGAGCAGTATCTCCGCTGTTTCTCTTCTGGCTCCCAGGATGACTGGTCCTCTCTGCTACCCTACGCGGAGTTCGCGTATAATAATTCAGTTCATTCAGCCACCAACCAAACGCCCTTCTGGTCTAACTTTGGGTTTCACCCTTCTTTCCTTCCAAACGCTACCCCTGAATTATCTGTTCCTGCTGTCCAAGATCGCATAGTCTCCATCCAACAGAACTTTCAAAGGATTCAGGAAACCATGCAAAAGGCCCAGGATGACTATAAGAAGTACTACAACAGGGGAAGGAAGGAGAACCCGGTTTTCAAGGTCGGTGAGGAAGTTTGGTTATCTTCAGCTAACCTCAAATTACCTTTTCCCTCACGGAAGTTGGGCCCAAAGTTCATAGGGCCGTTCAAAATCAAGAGGATGGTTAACTCTGTGGCCTTTGAATTGGCCTTACCCAGCTCTTACAGGATTCATTCTGTCTTTCATGCATCCTTACTGAAACCAGTGATTCCTAGCCCCTTCCCGGGAAGAGAGGAGCCGCCTCCTCCACCGGTCCAGGTGGATGGAGAAAATGAATTTGAGGTTGAAGCCATACTGAACTGCAGGAAGAGGGGTAGACTTCTCCAATACCTAATCAAGTGGAAGGGGTACCCACCTGAAAACAACTCTTGGGAACCCTCAAGAAACATACACGCCCCTCGCTTGATCCGAGCTTTTCATGTGAATCTCCCGGAGTTGATGTCCAGTTTGGGCGTCCAGAGGCCGCCCCTCGGGGGGGGGGCACTGTCAGAGAAACCTTCAGCTGCAGACTGGTCGTCACATGACAAGCACCACATGACTTCCACATGACTACCTGGCTGCCTATAAAAGCTGAGCAAGTGCTCAGAGGAATTGCTGGTTTGTCCTTCAGCTTCCTGTACCTGAGTTCCTGTTTCCTGTGTGATCGTTTACCTGCTGTGACCCGGATTGACCCTGACCTACTCTGCTCTTCTCCTGGACCCGACCTTGGCTTGTTTTACGGACTTTTCTTTTGCTTACCTGTGTTTGACCCTCTGCCTGCGACCCAGATTTACCTTCAGTCTCCTGTGCCTTGACCTTCTGCTTGTGACCTAGTCTTGTCTCCTATCTCCAGTGCCTTGACCCTCAGCCTGTGACCTGGATTGTCTGCTTACCTGTGTTTGACCCTCAGCCTGCTCCGGACTTTTACTGCTGGGTCCTGATCAGTCTCTGCTCCAGCTCTACAGGACCTCCACGCAAGCTCTACCCTGCCTGCTGGTAGCTTGTGCCTCTTTGTGCCATCCACCCTCTGTATCACCTCCAGAGGGGCGGAGTGCGCTTAGTCGCAACAGCGAACCGCTCTCGGCATCTCGGCCTCGGTGAGTACCTCTATTCTGATATTCAGTTTGCCTCCTGCCTGTTCCGAACTCCTCCTACTCCTCATTCTGCCTTTAGGGTACAAAAAATTGTAATCGGGGCCTAGTCTGGGTTTGTACGTGTGAGATACAATTTTTTTTATATCATATTTTCTATTCCGCTATTCAATCTACACCCTTTGGGGTAAAAAGAATTAAATTGCGGCATAGTCTGTATTGGTACGTGTGAGATACACCTTCCAAATTTTTGGGGCGCATCTTCCACCGCCGAGGATTGCAGGGTGCTTCAGTTTGCCTCCTGTTCCGAACTTCTCCTACTCCTCATCCTGCCTTTAGGGTACAAAAAATTGTAATTGGGGCCTAGTCTGGGTTTGTACGTGTGAGATGCACCTTTTTATATCATATTTTCTATTCCGCTATTCAATCTACACCTTTTGGGGTAAAAAGAATTAAATTGCGGCATAGTCTGTATCGGTACGTGTGAGATACACCTTCCAAATTTTTGGGGTGCATCTTCCACCGCTGAGGATTGCAGGGTGCTTCAGTTTGCCTCCTGCCTGTTCCGAACTCCTCCTACACCTCATCCTGCCTTTAGGGTACAAAAAATTGTAATCGCGGCCTAGTCTGGGTTTGTACGTGTGAGATACACCTTTCTATATCATATTTTCTATTTCGCTATTCAATCTACACCCTTTGGGGTAAAAATAATTAAATTGCGGCATAGTCTGTATCGGTACGTGTGAGTTACACCTTCCAAATTTTTGGGGCGCATCTTCCACCGCCAAGGATTGCAGGGTGCTTCAGTTTGCCTCCTGTTCCGAACTTCTCCTACTCCTCATCCTGCCTTTAGGATACAAAAAATTGTAATCGCAGCCTAGTCTGGGTTTGTACGTGTGAGATACACCTTTTTATATCATATTTTCTATTCCGCTATTCAATCTACACCCTTTGGGGTAAAAAGAATGAAATTGCAGCATAGTCTGTATCGGTACGTGTGAGATACACCTTCCAAGTTTTTGGGGCGCATCTTCCACCGTCGAGGATTGCAGGTTGCTTCAGTTTGCCTCCTGTTCCCAACTCCTCCTACTCCTCATCCTGCCTTTAGGGTACAAAAAATTGTAATCGCGGCCTAGTCTGGGTTTGTACGTGTGAGATGCAATTTTTTTATATCATATTTTCTATTCCTCTATTCAATCTACACCCTTTGGGGTAAAAAGAATTAAATTGCGGAATAGTCTGTATCGGTATGTGTGAGATACACCTTCCAAATTTTTGGGGCGCATCTTCCACTGCTGAGGATTGCAGGGTGCTTCAGTTTGCCTCCTGTTCCGAACTCCTCCTACTCCTCATCCTGCCTTTAGGGTACAAAAAATTGTAATCGGGGCCTAGTCTGGGCTTGTACGTGTGAGATACACTTTTTTATATCATATTTTCTATTCCGCTATTCAATCTACACCCTTTAGGGTAAAAAGAATTAAATTGCGGCATAGTCTGTATCGGTACGTGTGAGATACACCTTCCAAGTTTTTGGAGCGCATCTTCCACCGTCGAGGATTGCAGGGTGCTTCAGTTTGCCTCCTGACTTTTCCGTACTCCTCCTACTCCTCATCCTGCCTTTAGGGTACAAAAAATTGTAATTGCGGCCTAGTCTGGGTTTGTACGTGTGAGATACACCTTTTTATATCATATTTTCTATTTCACTATTCAATCTACACCCTTTGGGGTAAAAAGAATTAAATTGCGGCATAGTTTGTATCAGTACGTGTGAGATACACCTTGCAAATTTTTGGGGCGCATCTTCTACCGCCGAGGATTGCAGGGTGCTTCAGTGTCAGAGAAACCTTCAGCTGCAGACTGGTCGTCACATGACAAGCACCACATGACTTCCACATGACTACCTGGCTGCCTATAAAAGCTGATCAAGTGCTCAGAGGAATTGCTGGTTTGTCCTTCAGCTTCCTGTACCTGAGTTCCTGTTTCCTGTGTGATCGTTTACCTGCTGTGACCCGGATTGACCCTGACCTACTCTGCTCTTCTCCTGGACCCGACCTTGGCTTGTTTTACGGACTTTGCTTTTGCTTACCTGTGTTTGACCCTCTGCCTGCGACCCAGATTTACCTTCAGTCTCCTGTGCCTTGACCTTCTGCTTGTGACCTAGTCTTGTCTCCTATCTCCAGTGCCTTGACCCTCAGCCTGTGACCTGGATTGTCTGCTTACCTGTGTTTGACCCTCAGCCTGCTCCGGACTTTTACTGCTGGGTCCTGATCAGTCTCTGCTCCAGCTCTACAGGACCTCCACGCAAGCTCTACCCTGCCTGCTGGTAGCTTGTGCCTCTTTGTGCCATCCACCCTCTGTATCACCTCCAGAGGGGCGGAGTGCGCTTAGTCGCAACAGCGAACCGCTCTCGGCATCTCGGCCTCGGTGAGTACCTCTATTCTGATAGTACAAACCAGCCATGTCAGAGGCCGACAGAGCGCGTTCTCCTCTTGAGATCCTGTGCCAGCAGGTCACAACCCTCACTGATGCAGTCCAGAAACTGCAGGAAGGCTATGCCCAGATTGACGGTCGTCTCCAGCAACTTTCAGGGTCACCTGCATCAACAGCCGCAGCCCCTGCGCCCACCAGCGGAGCCTCCTCTTCTCAAGTTGCATCAAGCCCCACAGTGATCATGGCTACCCCTGAGCCCAGGGTTCCCACACCGGAGCGTTTTTCAGGCGATCGCAAAAAGTTCCGGGCCTTCAAAAATGCATGCTCTTTGTACTTAGCCCTTCAGCCCAGGACTTTTTCATCTGAAGTAGTTAAGGTGGGATTTGTCATCTCCCTGTTGACCGAAGAGCCGCAGGCCTGGGCCCACAGCCTGATGGAACAGAGGAGCTCTCTTCTGAATTCTTTGGACCTTTTCTTTGAAAGTATGTCTCAACTATATGATGACCCCCAACGCACCGCTACTGCAGAAGCCGTGCTACACTCCCTGTCTCAAGGAAAGAGACCAGTGGAGGACTACACTGCTGAATTTCGAAAATGGTCAGCTGACACAGGGTGGAACGAACCCGCTCTTAAATACCAGTACCGCCAGGGGCTGTCAGAAGCTTTGAAAGATGAGTTGGCCAGGATTGAAACCCCTGCCACTTTGGAGGATTTAATCCAATCCGCTACCAAGCTAGACAGGCGCATGCGCGAGCGGCGCTCTGAGCGCTCCCAGGGTCCCCGACCTAGTTGGATGCTCCCTAAACCTTCTCCCGTTCACCCATCCTTTCCAGTGACTCCTGTCACCTCTGCTCCAGAGGCTGAGCCCATGCAGCTTGGATTGGTCCGTGCTCCTCTTACCCCTGAAGAGAAGCAACTACGGCGACAGGCCAATCTCTGTCTGTACTGTGGGGGAACTGGACATTTTCTGCGTACCTGCCCCGTGAGACCCAGTAAGTCACGCTCGCAGTTTTTCATGAACTTTCAGAACCCTGGTTTATCCCAGACTTATGTCACCCTCTCTGTCTCCTTACAGCTAATGGAAAAGGAAGTTCATCTACCAGCAATTATTGATTCCGGAGCCTGTAGTTGTTTTCTAGACATTTCACTGGCCCAAAAACTACACATTCCACTGCAAACCAAAGAACAAGGCCTCCAAGTCTACCTGGCTGATGGGTCTCTCCCTCGCTCTGGATTTGTCACACAACAGACAAGGCCCATCCTTGTCACCACGGACTCCGGCCACCAGGAGCTTCTAAGCTTTGACATCATCTTCTCCCCCATGTTTCCCATCATTTTGGGGCTCCCCTGGCTACAGGCACATGAACCTGACATCAATTGGAACAAGAAGAAAGTCTCCTTCTCCTCTCCCTACTGTTCCCAGCATTGCCTTCCTCCAGCTCCAGCCGCCTGTTTAACCGTAGCACCTACACCTGACAATCTCCAGCATGTCCCTCCGATATATCTTGAATTTAGAGATGTCTTCGATAAACAAAAAGCTGATTGCCTACCACCTCATCGGTCTTACGACTGCCCCATTGATTTGCTACCTGGTTCTGAAATACCCTTTGGCCGCATCTTTCCACTATCAGAGACTGAACTAGCGGCTCTTAAAACGTATATTGATGAGAACTTGGATAAGGGTTTCATTCGTCCATCATCTTCACCGGCCGGAGCCGGCATCTTCTTTGTGGAAAAGAAAGATGGTTCCCTAAGACCATGCATAGACTATAGAGAACTGAACAAAATAACGATAAAAAATCGCTATCCTCTTCCAC
Organism: Pelophylax lessonae; assembly: GCF_965119305.1. Classification (NCBI taxonomy): domain Eukaryota; kingdom Metazoa; phylum Chordata; class Amphibia; order Anura; family Ranidae; genus Pelophylax; species Pelophylax lessonae. Next base: position 250,610,470 of record NC_138772.1, read on the forward strand.
TTATCCCAGAGTTGTTTCAGCGTTTCCGGTCTGCCCGAATTTTCTCCAAGTTGGATCTGCGAGGTGCCTATAACCTCATCCAAATCAGGCCTGGAGACGAATGGAAGACTGCCTTCAGGTCCAGGTTTGGACATTATGAATATTTGGTAATGCCCTTTGGGTTGTGTAACGCCCCGGCCACATTTCAGCACCTGGTAAACAACATTTTTCGAGAATATCTGGACAATTTCCTAGTTGTTTACCTGGACGACATTCTTATTTTTTCTGCCACCATTGAGCTACACCGGGTTCATGTAAAGACAGTCCTTGCAATTCTCAGGAGACACAAATTGTACCTTAAAGCAGAGAAATGCGAATTCGAAAAATCTGTTGTGCAATTCCTAGGCTTTATCATTTCTACCAACGGAGTCGCAATGGATCCACAGAAGGTCAAGGCAATTCAGGAGTGGCCGGCTCCAGTAGACAAAAAGGGGGTACAGCGGTTTATCGGATTCGCTAATTTTTACCGGAGGTTTATCGTTGGCTTCTCATCCATTGTTGCACCCATCACCCAACTAACCCGCCAACACAGTCGTTTTCAGTGGTCCCAAGAGGCCCAGGAAGATTTTACCAAGCTCAAAGCCCTGTTCACCTCTGCACCAATCCTACGGCATCCGGATCCAGCCCTGCCATTTGTGTTGGAGGTAGACGCCTCGGAAACCGCCACTGGAGCCATCCTCTCCCAGAGACAGGGCCCCAAGGCTCTCCTCCATCCTGTAGCTTTTGCATCTCGGAAACTAAGTTCCCCGGAAAGGAATTATGATGTGGGAGACCGGGAGCTGTTGGCCATCAAGTTCGCTCTGGAGGAGTGGAGATATCTGTTGGAGGGTGCTTCCCATTCCATCATGATCTTCACCGATCATAAAAACCTAGAATACCTCAGGACAGCCAAACGCTTAAGACCCAGGCAAGCCCGGTGGGCCCTCTTCTTTTCTAGGTTCAACTTTCATATCTCTTATAGACCTGGCCTTAAGAATGGGAAAGCAGACGCACTCTCCCGGATGTTCCCTGAATCTCCCCAGTCAACGGAACCTAGCACCATCTTATCTCCACAAAACTTCCTTCTGCTCACAGACACTGATCTTATGACCACCATCAAGTGGGCATCCAGCCATTGTACTGACCCAGAAATATCCTCCTTGGAGAAACGAGATGACTTGTTCTGGTCCCAAGGAAGAATTTTTGTCCCACCGGAGGCTAGACCCATGACGTTAAAGTTGCTTCATGACCATAAACTGGCTGGTCACTTTGGGACTCAAAAGACTTTGGAATTGGTCGCCCGTTCTTTTTGGTGGCCTGGTTGGAGGCAGGACTGTAAAAAGTATGTCCTCTCTTGTATTTCTTGCCAGCGCAGTAAAGTGGCTAACACCAAATCTTGGGGATTACTTAGACCTTTACCCATTCCAGAACGCCCATGGGCTGAAGTTTCTATGGACTTCATTGTTGATCTTCCTCCCTTGGAAGGTTTCACCTCCATTCTGGTTGTTGTCGACCGCCTTTCCAAAATGGCACACTTCTTGCCCATGGTGGGCACCCCCTCTGCTTTGGAGACAGCTAACATTTTTATCAAAGAAATAATAAGGCTACATGGAGTACCCGACAGTGTTGTTTCTGACAGAGGGGTTCAGTTCACCTCCAAATTTTGGAAAGAACTTTGTAAAGCACTACAAATAAAGGTCTGTCTCTCCTCTGCATATCACCCTCAAAGCAATGGCCAGACAGAGAGAACGAACCAAACTCTGGAGCAGTATCTCCGCTGTTTCTCTTCTGGCTCCCAGGATGACTGGTCCTCTCTGCTACCCTACGCGGAGTTCGCGTATAATAATTCAGTTCATTCAGCCACCAACCAAACGCCCTTCTGGTCTAACTTTGGGTTTCACCCTTCTTTCCTTCCAAACGCTACCCCTGAATTATCTGTTCCTGCTGTCCAAGATCGCATAGTCTCCATCCAACAGAACTTTCAAAGGATTCAGGAAACCATGCAAAAGGCCCAGGATGACTATAAGAAGTACTACAACAGGGGAAGGAAGGAGAACCCGGTTTTCAAGGTCGGTGAGGAAGTTTGGTTATCTTCAGCTAACCTCAAATTACCTTTTCCCTCACGGAAGTTGGGCCCAAAGTTCATAGGGCCGTTCAAAATCAAGAGGATGGTTAACTCTGTGGCCTTTGAATTGGCCTTACCCAGCTCTTACAGGATTCATTCTGTCTTTCATGCATCCTTACTGAAACCAGTGATTCCTAGCCCCTTCCCGGGAAGAGAGGAGCCGCCTCCTCCACCGGTCCAGGTGGATGGAGAAAATGAATTTGAGGTTGAAGCCATACTGAACTGCAGGAAGAGGGGTAGACTTCTCCAATACCTAATCAAGTGGAAGGGGTACCCACCTGAAAACAACTCTTGGGAACCCTCAAGAAACATACACGCCCCTCGCTTGATCCGAGCTTTTCATGTGAATCTCCCGGAGTTGATGTCCAGTTTGGGCGTCCAGAGGCCGCCCCTCGGGGGGGGGGGGGCACTGTCAGAGAAACCTTCAGCTGCAGACTGGTCGTCACATGACAAGCACCACATGACTTCCACATGACTACCTGGCTGCCTATAAAAGCTGAGCAAGTGCTCAGAGGAATTGCTGGTTTGTCCTTCAGCTTCCTGTGCCTGAGTTCCTGTTTCCTGTGTGATCGTTTACCTGCTGTGACCCGGATTGACCCTGACCTACTCTGCTCTTCTCCTGGACCCGACCTTGGCTTGTTTTACGGACTTTTCTTTTGCTTACCTGTGTTTGACCCTCTGCCTGCGACCCAGATTTACCTTCAGTCTCCTGTGCCTTGACCTTCTGCTTGTGACCTAGTCTTGTCTCCTATCTCCAGTGCCTTGACCCTCAGCCTGTGACCTGGATTGTCTGCTTACCTGTGTTTGACCCTCAGCCTGCTCCGGACTTTTACTGCTGGGTCCTGATCAGTCTCTGCTCCAGCTCTACAGGACCTCCACGCAAGCTCTACCCTGCCTGCTGGTAGCTTGTGCCTCTTTGTGCCATCCACCCTCTGTATCACCTCCAGAGGGGCGGAGTGCGCTTAGTCGCAACAGCGAACCGCTCTCGGCATCTCGGCCTCGGTGAGTACCTCTATTCTGATATTCAGTTTGCCTCCTGCCTGTTCCGAACTCCTCCTACTCCTCATTCTGCCTTTAGGGTACAAAAAATTGTAATCGGGGCCTAGTCTGGGTTTGTACGTGTGAGATACAATTTTTTTTATATCATATTTTCTATTCCGCTATTCAATCTACACCCTTTGGGGTAAAAAGAATTAAATTGCGGCATAGTCTGTATCGGTACGTGTGAGATGCACCTTCCAAATTTTTGGGGCGCATCTTCCACCGCCGAGGATTGCAGGGTGCTTCAGTTTGCCTCCTGTTCCGAACTCCTCCTACTCCTCATCCTGCCTTTAGGGTACAAAAAATTGTAATCGCGGCCTAGTCTGGGTTTGTACGTGTGAGATGCACCTTTTTATATCATATTTTCTATTCCGCTATTCAATCTACACCTTTTGGGGTAAAAAGAATTAAATTGCGGCATAGTCTGTATCGGTACGTGTGAGATACACCTTCCAAATTTTTGGGGTGCATCTTCCACCGCTGAGGATTGCAGGGTGCTTCAGTTTGCCTCCTGCCTGTTCCGAACTCCTCCTACACCTCATCCTGCCTTTAGGGTACAAAAAATTGTAATCGCGGCCTAGTCTGGGTTTGTACGTGTGAGATACACCTTTCTATATCATATTTTCTATTTCGCTATTCAATCTACACCCTTTGGGGTAAAAAGAATTAAATTGCGGCATAGTCTGTATCGGTACGTGTGAGATACACCTTCCAAATTTTTGGGGCGCATCTTCCACCGCCAAGGATTGCAGGGTGCTTCAGTTTGCCTCCTGTTCCGAACTTCTCCTACTCCTCATCCTGCCTTTAGGATACAAAAAATTGTAATTGGGGCCTAGTCTGGGTTTGTACGTGTGAGATACACCTTTTTATATCATATTTTCTATTTCGCTATTCAATCTACACCCTTTGGGGTAAAAAGAATTAAATTGCGGCATAGTCTGTATTGGTACGTGTGAGATACACCTTCCAAATTTTTGGGGCGCATCTTCCACCGCCGAGGATTGCAGGGTGCTTCAGTTTGCCTCCTGTTCCGAACTCCTCCTACTCCTCATCCTGCCTTTAGGGTACCAAAAATTGTAATCGCGGCCTAGTCTGGGTTTGTACGTGTGAGATGCACCTTTTTATATCATATTTTCTATTCCGCTATTCAATCTACACCTTTTGGGGTAAAAAGAATTAAATTGCGGCATAGTCTGTATCGGTACGTGTGAGATACACCTTCCAAATTTTTGGGGTGCATCTTCCACCGCTGAGGATTGCAGGGTGCTTCAGTTTGCCTCCTGCCTGTTCCGAACTCCTCCTACACCTCATCCTGCCTTTAGGGTACAAAAAATTGTAATCGCGGCCTAGTCTGGGTTTGTACGTGTGAGATACACCTTTCTATATCATATTTTCTATTTCGCTATTCAATCTACACCCTTTGGGGTAAAAATAATTAAATTGCGGCATAGTCTGTATCGGTACGTGTGAGATACACCTTCCAAATTTTTGGGGCGCATCTTCCACCGCCAAGGATTGCAGGGTGCTTCAGTTTGCCTCCTGTTCCGAACTTCTCCTACTCCTCATCCTGCCTTTAGGATACAAAAAATTGTAATCGCGGCCTAGTCTGGGTTTGTACGTGTGAGATACACCTTTTTATATCATATTTTCTATTCCGCTATTCAATCTACACCCTTTGGGGTAAAAAGAATGAAATTGCAGCATAGTCTGTATCGGTACGTGTGAGATACACCTTCCAAGTTTTTGGGGCGCATCTTCCACCGCCGAGGATTGCAGGTTGCTTCAGTTTGCCTCCTGTTCCCAACTCCTCCTACTCCTCATCCTGCCTTTAGGGTACAAAAAATTGTAATCGCGGCCTAGTCTGGGTTTGTACGTGTGAGATACAATTTTTTTATATCATATTTTCTATTCCTCTATTCAATCTACACCCTTTGGGGTAAAAAGAATTAAATTGCGGAATAGTCTGTATCGGTATGTGTGAGATACACCTTCCAAATTTTTGGGGCGCATCTTCCACTGCTGAGGATTGCAGGGTGCTTCAGTTTGCCTCCTGTTCCGAACTCCTCCTACTCCTCATCCTGCCTTTAGGGTACAAAAAATTGTAATCGGGGCCTAGTCTGGGCTTGTACGTGTGAGATACACTTTTTTATATCATATTTTCTATTCCACTATTCAATCTACACCCTTTAGGGTAAAAAGAATTAAATTGCGGCATAGTCTGTATCGGTACGTGTGAGATACACCTTCCAAGTTTTTGGAGCGCATCTTCCACCGTCGAGGATTGCAGGGTGCTTTAGTTTGCCTCCTGACTTTTCCGTACTCCTCCTACTCCTCATCCTGCCTTTAGGGTACAAAAAATTTTAATTGCGGCCTAGTCTGGGTTTGTACGTGTGAGATACACCTTTTTATATCATATTTTCTATTTCACTATTCAATCTACACCCTTTGGGGTAAAAAGAATTAAATTGCGGCATAGTTTGTATCAGTACGTGTGAGATACACCTTGCAAATTTTTGGGGCGCATCTTCTACCGCCGAGGATTGCAGGGTGCTTCAGTGTCAGAGAAACCTTCAGCTGCAGACTGGTCGTCACATGACAAGCACCACATGACTTCCACATGACTACCTGGCTGCCTATAAAAGCTGATCAAGTGCTCAGAGGAATTGCTGGTTTGTCCTTCAGCTTCCTGTACCTGAGTTCCTGTTTCCTGTGTGATCGTTTACCTGCTGTGACCCGGATTGACCCTGACCTACTCTGCTCTTCTCCTGGACCCGACCTTGGCTTGTTTTACGGACTTTGCTTTTGCTTACCTGTGTTTGACCCTCTGCCTGCGACCCAGATTTACCTTCAGTCTCCTGTGCCTTGACCTTCTGCTTGTGACCTAGTCTTGTCTCCTATCTCCAGTGCCTTGACCCTCAGCCTGTGACCTGGATTGTCTGCTTACCTGTGTTTGACCCTCAGCCTGCTCCGGACTTTTACTGCTGGGTCCTGATCAGTCTCTGCTCCAGCTCTACAGGACCTCCACGCAAGCTCTACCCTGCCTGCTGGTAGCTTGTGCCTCTTTGTGCCATCCACCCTCTGTATCACCTCCAGAGGGGCGGAGTGCGCTTAGTCGCAACAGCGAACCGCTCTCGGCATCTCGGCCTCGGTGAGTACCTCTATTCTGATAGTACAAACCAGCCATTTCAGAGGCCGACAGAGCGCGTTCTCCTCTTGAGATCCTGTGCCAGCAGGTCACAACCCTCACTGATGCAGTCCAGAAACTGCAGGAAGGCTATGCCCAGATTGACGGTCGTCTCCAGCAACTTTCAGGGTCACCTGCATCAACAGCCGCAGCCCCTGCGCCCACCAGCGGAGCCTCCTCTTCTCAAGTTGCATCAAGCCCCACAGTGATCATGGCTACCCCTGAGCCCAGGGTTCCCACACCGGAGCATTTTTCAGGCGATCGCAAAAAGTTCCGGGCCTTCAAAAATGCATGCTCCTTGTACTTAGCCCTTCAGCCCAGGACTTTTTCATCCGAAGTAGTTAAGGTGGGATTTGTCATCTCCCTGTTGACCGAAGAGCCGCAGGCCTGGGCCCACAGCCTGATGGAACAGAGGAGCTCTCTTCTGAATTCTTTGGACCTTTTCTTTGAAAGTATGTCTCAACTATATGATGACCCCCAACGCACCGCTACTGCAGAAGCCGTGCTACACTCCCTGTCTCAAGGAAAGAGACCAGTGGAGGACTACACTGCTGAATTTCGAAAATGGTCAGCTGACACAGGGTGGAACGAACCCGCTCTTAAATACCAGTACCGCCAGGGGCTGTCAGAAGCTTTGAAAGATGAGTTGGCCAGGATTGAAACCCCTGCCACTTTGGAGGATTTAATCCAATCCGCTACCAAGCTAGACAGGCGCATGCGCGAGCGGCGCTCTGAGCGCTCCCAGGGTCCCCGACCTAGTTGGATGCTCCCTAAACCTTCTCCCGTTCACCCATCCTTTCCAGTGACTCCTGTCACCTCTGCTCCAGAGGCTGAGCCCATGCAGCTTGGATTGGTCCGTGCTCCTCTTACCCCTGAAGAGAAGCAACTACGGCGACAGGCCAATCTCTGTCTGTACTGTGGGGGAACTGGACATTTTCTGCGTACCTGTCCCGTGAGACCCAGTAAGTCACGCTCGCAGTTTTTCATGAACTTTCAGAACCCTGGTTTATCCCAGACTTATGTCACCCTCTCTGTCTCCTTACAGCTAATGGAAAAGGAAGTTCATCTACCAGCAATTATTGATTCCGGAGCCTGTAGTTGTTTTCTAGACATTTCACTGGCCCAAAAACTACACATTCCACTGCAAACCAAAGAACAAGGCCTCCAAGTCTACCTGGCTGATGGGTCTCTCCCTCGCTCTGGATTTGTCACACAACAGACAAGGCCCATCCTTGTCACCACGGACTCCGGCCACCAGGAGCTTCTAAGCTTTGACATCATCTTCTCCCCCATGTTTCCCATCATTTTGGGGCTCCCCTGGCTACAGGCACATGAACCTGACATCAATTGGAACAAGAAGAAAGTCTCCTTCTCCTCTCCCTACTGTTCCCAGCATTGCCTTCCTCCAGCTCCAGCCGCCTGTTTAACCGTAGCACCTACACCTGACAATCTCCAGCATGTCCCTCCGATATATCTTGAATTTAGAGATGTCTTCGATAAACAAAAAGCTGATTGCCTACCACCTCATCGGTCTTACGACTGCCCCATTGATTTGCTACCTGGTTCTGAAATACCCTTTGGCCGCATCTTTCCACTATCAGAGACTGAACTAGCGGCTCTTAAAACGTATATTGATGAGAACTTGGATAAGGGTTTCATTCGTCCATCATCTTCACCGGCCGGAGCCGGCATCTTCTTTGTGGAAAAGAAAGATGGTTCCCTAAGACCATGCATAGACTATAGAGAACTGAACAAAATAATGATAAAAAATCGCTATCCTCTTCCACTTATCCCAGAGTTGTTTCAGCGTTTCCGGTCTGCCCGAATTTTCTCCAAGTTGGATCTGCGAGGTGCCTATAACCTCATCCGAATCAGGCCTGGAGACGAATGGAAGACTGCCTTCAGGTCCAGGTTTGGACATTATGAATATTTGGTAATGCCCTTTGGGTTGTGTAACGCCCCGGCCACATTTCAGCACCTGGTAAACGACATTTTTCGAGAATATCTGGACAATTTCCTAGTTGTTTACCTGGACGACATTCTTATTTTTTCTGCCACCATTGAGCTACACCGGGTTCATGTAAAGACAGTCCTTGCAATTCTCAGGAGACACAAATTGTACCTTAAAGCAGAGAAATGCGAATTCGAAAAATCTGTTGTGCAATTCCTAGGCTTTATCATTTCTACCAACGGAGTCGCAATGGATCCACAGAAGGTCAAGGCAATTCAGGAGTGGCCGGCTCCAGTAGACAAAAAGGGGGTACAGCGGTTTATCGGATTCGCTAATTTTTACCGGAGGTTTATCGTTGGCTTCTCATCCATTGTTGCACCCATCACCCAACTAACCCGCCAACACAGTCGTTTTCAGTGGTCCCAAGAGGCCCAGGAAGCTTTTACCAAGCTCAAAGCCCTGTTCACCTCTGCACCAATCCTACGGCATCCGGATCCAGCCCTGCCATTTGTGTTGGAGGTAGACGCCTCGGAAACCGCCACTGGAGCCATCCTCTCCCAGAGACAGGGCCCCAAGGCTCTCCTCCATCCTGTAGCTTTTGCATCTCGGAAACTAAGTTCCCCGGAAAGGAATTATGATGTGGGAGACCGGGAGCTGTTGGCCATCAAGTTCGCTCTGGAGGAGTGGAGATATCTGTTGGAGGGTGCTTCCCATTCCATCATGATCTTCACCGATCATAAAAACCTAGAATACCTCAGGACAGCCAAACGCTTAAGACCCAGGCAAGCCCGGTGGGCCCTCTTCTTTTCTAGGTTCAACTTTCATATCTCTTATAGACCTGGCCTTAAGAATGGGAAAGCAGACGCACTCTCCCGGATGTTCCCTGAATCTCCCCAGTCAACGGAACCTAGCACCATCTTATCTCCACAAAACTTCCTTCTGCTCACAGACACTGATCTTATGACCACCATCAAGTGGGCATCCAGCCATTGTACTGACCCAGAAATATCCTCCTTGGAGAAACGAGATGACTTGTTCTGGTCCCAAGGAAGAATTTTTGTCCCACCGGAGGCTAGACCCATGACGTTAAAGTTGCTTCATGACCATAAACTGGCTGGTCACTTTGGGACTCAAAAGACTTTGGAATTGGTCGCCCGTTCTTTTTGGTGGCCTGGTTGGAGGCAGGACTGTAAAAAGTATGTCCTCTCTTGTATTTCTTGCCAGCGCAGTAAAGTGGCTAACACCAAATCTTGGGGATTACTTAGACCTTTACCCATTCCAGAACGCCCATGGGCTGAAGTTTCTATGGACTTCATTGTTGATCTTCCTCCCTTGGAAGGTTTCACCTCCATTCTGGTTGTTGTCGACCGCCTTTCCAAAATGGCACACTTCTTGCCCATGGTGGGCACCCCCTCTGCTTTGGAGACAGCTAACATTTTTATCAAAGAAATAATAAGGCTACATGGAGTACCCGACAGTGTTGTTTCTGACAGAGGGGTTCAGTTCACCTCCAAATTTTGGAAAGAACTTTGTAAAGCACTACAAATAAAGGTCTGTCTCTCCTCTGCATATCACCCTCAAAGCAATGGCCAGACAGAGAGAACGAACCAAACTCTGGAGCAGTATCTCCGCTGTTTCTCTTCTGGCTCCCAGGATGACTGGTCCTCTCTGCTACCCTACGCGGAGTTCGCGTATAATAATTCAGTTCATTCAGCCACCAACCAAACGCCCTTCTGGTCTAACTTTGGGTTTCACCCTTCTTTCCTTCCAAACGCTACCCCTGAATTATCTGTTCCTGCTGTCCAAGATCGCATAGCCTCCATCCAACAGAACTTTCAAAGGATTCAGGAAACCATGCAAAAGGCCCAGGATGACTATAAGAAGTACTACAACAGGGGAAGGAAGGAGAACCCGGTTTTCAAGGTCGGTGAGGAAGTTTGGTTATCTTCAGCTAACCTCAAATTACCTTTTCCCTCACGGAAGTTGGGCCCAAAGTTCATAGGGCCGTTCAAAATCAAGAGGATGGTTAACTCTGTGGCCTTTGAATTGGCCTTACCCAGCTCTTACAGGATTCATTCTGTCTTTCATGCATCCTTACTGAAACCAGTGATTCCTAGCCCCTTCCCGGGAAGAGAGGAGCCGCCTCCTCCACCGGTCCAGGTGGATGGAGAAAATGAATTTGAGGTTGAAGCCATACTGAACTGCAGGAAGAGGGGTAGACTTCTCCAATACCTAATCAAGTGGAAGGGGTACCCACCTGAAAACAACTCTTGGGAACCCTCAAGAAACATACACACCCCTCGCTTGATCCGAGCTTTTCATGTGAATCTCCCGGAGTTGATGTCCAGTTTGGGCGTCCAGAGGCCGCCCCTCAGGGGGGGGGGCACTGTCAGAGAAACCTTCAGCTGCAGACTGGTCGTCACATGACAAGCACCACATGACTTCCACATGACTACCTGGCTGCCTATAAAAGCTGAGCAAGTGCTCAGAGGAATTGCTGGTTTGTCCTTCAGCTTCCTGTACCTGAGTTCCTGTTTCCTGTGTGATCGTTTACCTGCTGTGACCCGGATTGACCCTGACCTACTCTGCTCTTCTCCTGGACCCGACCTTGGCTTGTTTTACGGACTTTTCTTTTGCTTACCTGTGTTTGACCCTCTGCCTGCGACCCAGATTTACCTTCAGTCTCCTGTGCCTTGACCTTCTGCTTGTGACCTAGTCTTGTCTCCTATCTCCAGTGCCTTGACCCTCAGCCTGTGACCTGGATTGTCTGCTTACCTGTGTTTGACCCTCAGCCTGCTCCGGACTTTTACTGCTGGGTCCTGATCAGTCTCTGCTCCAGCTCTACAGGACCTCCACGCAAGCTCTACCCTGCCTGCTGGTAGCTTGTGCCTCTTTGTGCCATCCACCCTCTGTATCACCTCCAGAGGGGCGGAGTGCGCTTAGTCGCAACAGCGAACCGCTCTCGGCATCTCGGCCTCGGTGAGTACCTCTATTCTGATATTCAGTTTGCCTCCTGCCTGTTCCGAACTCCTCCTACTCCTCATTCTGCCTTTAGGGTACAAAAAATTGTAATCAGGGCCTAGTCTGGGTTTGTACGTGTGAGATACAATTTTTTTTATATCATATTTTCTATTCCGCTATTCAATCTACACCCTTTGGGGTAAAAAGAATTAAATTGCGGCATAGTCTGTATCGGTACGTGTGAGATGCACCTTCCAAATTTTGGGGGCGCATCTTCCACCGCCGAGGATTGCAGGGTGCTTCAGTTTGCCTCCTGTTCCGAACTCCTCCTACTCCTCATCCTGAAATTAGGGTACAAAAAATTGTAATCGGGGCCTAGTCTGGGTTTGTACGTGTGAGATACACTTTTTTATATAATATTTTCTATTCCGCTATTCAATCTACACCCTTTGGGGTAAAAATAATTAAATTGCGGCATAGTCTGTATCGGTACGTGTGAGATACACCTTCCAAATTTTTGGGGCGCATCTTCCACCACCGAGGATTGCAGGGTGCTTCAGTTTGCCTCCTGTTCCGAACTCCTCCTACTCCTCATCCTGCCTTTAGGGTACAAAAAATTGTAATCGCGGCCTAGTCTGGGTTTGTACGTGTGAGATACACCTTTTTATATCATATTTTCTATTCCGCTATTCAATCTATACCCTTTGGGGTAAAAAGAATTAAATTGCCGCATAGTCTGTATCGGTACGTGTGAGATACACCTTCCAAATTTTTGGGGCGCATCTTCCACCGCCGAGGATTGCAGGGTGCTTCAGTTTGCCTCCTGCCTTTTCCGAACTCCTCCTACTCCTCATCCTGCCTTTAGGGTACAAAAAATTTTAATCGGGGCCTAGTCTGGGTTTGTACGTGTGAGATACACCTTTTTATATCATATTTTCTATTTCACTATTCAATCTACACCCTTTGGGGTAAAAAGAATTAAATTGCGGCATAGTCTGTATCAGTACGTGTGAGATACACCTTCCAAATTTTTGGGGCGCATCTTCCACCGCTGAGGATTGCAGGGTGCTTCAGTTTGCCTCCTGTTCCGAACTCCTCCTACTCCTCATCCTGCCTTTAGGGTACAAAAAATTGTAATCGCGGCCTAGTCTGGGCTTGTACGTGTGAGATGCACCTTTTTATATCATATTTTCTATTCTGCTATTCCGCTATTCAATCTACGCCCTTTGGGGTAAAAAGAATTAAATTGCGGCATAGTCTGTATCATTACGTGTGAGATACACCAACCAAATTTTTGGGGCGCATCTTCCACCGCAGAGGATTGAAGGGTGCTTCAGTTTGCCTCCTGCCTGTTCCGAACTCCTCCTACTCCTCATCCTGCCTTTAGGGTACAAAAAATTGTAATCGCGGCCTAGTCTGGGTTTGTACGTTTGAGATACACCTTTTTATATCATATTTTCTATTCCGCTATTCAATCTACACCCTTTGGGGTAAAAAGAATTAAATTGCGGCATAGTCTGTATCGGTGCGTGTGAGATACACCTTCCAAGTTTTTGGGGCGCATCTTCCACCGCCGAGGATTGCAGGTTGCTTCAGTTTGCCTCCTGTTCCCAACTCCTCCTACTCCTCATCCTGCCTTTAGGGTACAAAAAATTGTAATCGCAGCCTAGTCTGGGTTTGTACGTGTGAGATACAATTTTTTTATATCATATTTTCTATTCCGCTATTCAATCTACACCCTTTGGGGTAAAAAGAATTAAATTGCGGAATAGTCTGTATCGGTATGTGTGAGATACACCTTCCAAATTTTTGGGGCGCATCTTCCACTGCTGAGGATTGCAGGGTGCTTCAGTTTGCCTCCTGTTCCGAACTCCTCCTACTCCTCATCCTGCCTTTAGGGTACAAAAAATTGTAATCGGGGCCTAGTCTGGGCTTGTACGTGTGAGATACACTTTTTTATATCATATTTTCTATTCCGCTATTCAATCTACACCCTTTAGGGTAAAAAGAATTAAATTGCGGCATAGTCTGTATCGGTACGTGTGAGATACACCTTCCAAGTTTTTGGAGCGCATCTTCCACCGTCGAGGATTGCAGGGTGCTTCAGTTTGCCTCCTGACTTTTCCGTACTCCTCCTACTCCTCATCCTGCCTTTAGGGTACAAAAAATTGTAATCGCGGCCTAGTCTGGGTTTGTACGTGTAAGATACATAGAAACATAGAAACATAGAATGTGTCGGCAGATAAGAACCATTTGGCCCATCTAGTCTGCCCAATATATCTGAATCCTATGAATAGTCCCTGGCCCTATCTTATATGAAGGATAGCCTTATGCCTATCCCATGCATGCTTAAACTCCTTCACTGTATTTGCAGCTACCACTTCTGCAGGAAGGTTATTCCATGCATCCACTACTCTCTCAGTAAAGTAATACTTCCTCATATTACTTTTAAACCTTTGCCCCTCTAATTTAAAACTGTGTCCTCTTGTGGTAGTTTTTCTTCTTTTAAATATGCTCTCCTCCTTTACCGAGTTGATTCCCTTTATGTATTTAAAAGTTTCTATCATACATAAAGGGAATCAACTCGGTAAAGGAGGAGAGCATATTTAAAAGAAGAAAAACTACCACAAGAGGACACAGTTTTAAATTAGAGGGGCAAAGGTTTAAAAGTAATATGAGGAAGTATTACTTTACTGAGAGAGTAGTGGATGCATGGAATAACCTTCCTGCAGAAGTGGTAGCTGCAAATACAGTGAAGGAGTTTAAGCATGCATGGGATAGGCATAAGGCTATCCTTCATATAAGATAGGGCCAGGGACTATTCATAGGATTCAGATATATTGGGCAGACTAGATGGGCCAAATGGTTCTTATCTGCCGACACATTCTATGTTTCTATGTTTCTATGTATCTTACACGTACAAACCCAGACTAGGCCGCGATTACACCTTTTTATATCATATTTTCTATTCCGCTATTCAATCTACACCCTTTGGGGTAAAAATAATTAAATTGCGGCATAGTCTGTATCGGTACGTGTGAGATACAGCTTCCAAGTTTTTGGGGCGCATCTTCCACCGCCGAGGATTGCAGGGTGCTTCAGTTTGCCTCCTGTTCTGAACTCCTCCTACTCCTCATCCTGCCTTTAGGGTACAAAAAATTGTAATCCCGGCCTAGTCTGGGTTTGTACGTGTGAGATAGACCTTTTTATATCATATTTTCTATTCCGCTATTCAATCTACACCCTTTGGGGTAAAAATAATTAAATTGCGGCATAGTCTGTATCGGTGCGTGTGAGATACACCTTGCAAATTTTTGGGGCGCATCTTCCACCGCCGAGGATTGCAGGGTGCTTCAGTTTGCCTCCTGCCTTTTCCGAACTCCTCCTACTCCTCATCCTGCCTTTAGGGTACAAAAAATTTTAATCGGGGCCTAGTCTGGGTTTGTACGTGTGAGATACACCGTTTTATAAATTTTTTTCTATTCCGCTATTCAATATACACCCTTTTGGGGTAAAAAAAATTAAATTGCGGCATAGTCTGTGTTTGTACGTCTGAGATACAATTTTTTTATATCATATTTTCCATTCCGCTATTCAATCTACACCCTTTGGGGTAAAAAGAATTAAATTGCGGCATAGTCTGTATCGGTACGTGTGAGATACACCTTCCAAATTTTTGGGGCGCATCTTCCACCGCCGAGGATTGCAGGGTGCTTCAGTTTGCCCCCTGTTCCGAACTCCTCCTACTCCTCATCCTGCCTTTAGGGTACAAAAAATTGTAATCGGGGCCTAGTCTGGGTTTGTACGTGTGAGATACACTTTTTTATATCATATTTTCTATTCCGCTATTCAATCTACACCCTTTGGGGTAAAAATAATTAAATTGCGGCATAGTCTGTATCGGTACGTGTGAGATACACCTTCCAAATTTTTGGGGCGCATCTTCCACCACCGAGGATTGCAGGGTGCTTCAGTTTGCCTCCTGTTCCGAACTCCTCCTACTCCTCATCCTGCCTTTAGGGTACAAAAAATTGTAATCGCGGCCTAGTCTGGGCTTGTACGTGTGAGATGCACCTTTTTATATCATATTTTCTATTCTGCTATTCCGCTATTCAATCTACGCCCTTTGGGGTAAAAATAATTAAATTGCGGCATAGTCTGTATCATTACGTGTGAGATACACCAACCAAATTTTTGGGGCGCATCTTCCACCGCAGAGGATTGAAGGGTGCTTCAGTTTGCCTCCTGCCTGTTCCGAACTCCTCCTACTCCTCATCCTGCCTTTAGGGTACAAAAAATTGTAATCGCGGCCTAGTCTGGGTTTGTACGTGTGAGATACACCATTTTATATCATATTTTCTATTCCGCTATTCAATCTACACCCTTTGGGGTAAAAATAATTAAATTGCGGCATAGTCTGTATCGGTACGTGTGAGATACAGCTTCCAAGTTTTTGGGGCGCATCTTCCACCGCCGAGGATTGCAGGGTGCTTCAGTTTGCCTCCTGTTCCGAACTCCTCCTACTCCTCATCCTGCCTTTAGGGTACAAAAAATTGTAATCGCGGCCTAGTCTGGGTTTGTACGTGTGAGATACACCTTTTTATATCATATTTTCTATTCCGCTATTCAATCTACACCCTTTGGGGTAAAAATAATTAAATTGCGGCATAGTCTGTATCGGTGCGTGTGAGATACACCTTGCAAATTTTTGGGGCGCATCTTCCACCGCCGAGGATTGTAGGGTGCTTCAGGTTGCCTCCTGCCTGTTCCGAACTCCTCCTACTCCTCATCCTGCCTTTAGGGTACAAAAAATTGTAATCGCGGCCTAGTCTGGGTTTGTACGTGTAAGATACACCTTTTTATATCATATTTTCTATTCCGCTATTCAATCTACACCCTTTGGGGTAAAAATAATTAAATTGCGGCATAGTCTTTATCGGTACGTGTGAGATACAGCTTCCAAGTTTTTGGGGCGCATCTTCCACCGCCGAGGATTGCAGGGTGCTTCAGTTTGCCTCCTGTTCTGAACTCCTCCTACTCCTCATCCTGCCTTTAGGGTACAAAAAATTGTAATCCCGGCCTAGTCTGGGTTTGTACGTGTGAGATAGACCTTTTTATATCATATTTTCTATTCCGCTATTCAATCTACACCCTTTGGGGTAAAAATAATTAAATTGCGGCATAGTCTGTATCGGTGCGTGTGAGATACACCTTGCAAATTTTTGGGGCGCATCTTCCACCGCCGAGGATTGCAGGGTGCTTCAGTTTGCCTCCTGCCTGTTCCGAACTCCTCCTACTCCTCATCCTGCCTTTAGGGTACAAAAAATTGTAATCGCGGCCTAGTCTGGGTTTGTACGTGTGAGATACACCGTTTTATAAATTTTTTTCTATTCCGCTATTCAATATACACCCTTTTGGGGTAAAAAAAATTAAATTGCGGCATAGTCTGTGTTTGTACGTCTGAGATACAATTTTTTTATATCATATTTTCCATTCCGCTATTCAATCTACACCCTTTGGGGTAAAAAGAATTAAATTGCGGCATAGTCTGTATCGGTACGTGTGAGATACACCTTCCAAATTTTTGGGGCGCATCTTCCACCGCCGAGGATTGCAGGGTGCTTCAGTTTGCCTCCTTCCTGTTCCGAACTCCTACTCCTCATCCTGCCTTTAGGGTACAAAAAATTTTAATCGGGGCCTAGTCTGGGTTTGTACGTGTGAGATACACCTTTTTATATCATATTTTCTCTTCCGCTATTCAATCTACACCCTTTGGGATTAAAAGAATTAAATTGCGGCATAGTCTGTATCGGTATGTGTGAGATACACCTTCCAAATTTTTGGGGCGCATCTTCCACCGCCGAGGATTTTAGGGTGCTTCAGTTTGCCTCCTGTTTCGAACTCCTCCTACTCCTAATCCTGACTTTAGGATACAAAAAATTGTAATCGCGGCCTAGTCTGGGTTTGTACGTGTGAGATGCACCTTTTTATATCATATTTTCTATTCCGCTATTCAATCTACACCCTTTGGGGTAAAAAGAATTAAATTGCGGCATAGTCTGTATCAGTACGTGTGAGATACACCTTCCAAATTTTTGGGGCGCATCTTCCACCGCCGAGGATTGCAGGGTGCTTCAGTTTGCCCCCTGCCTGTTCCGAACTCCTCCTACTCCTCATCCTGCCTTTAGGGTACAAAAAATTGTAATCGCGGCCTAGTCTGGGCTTGTACGTGTGAGATACACCTTTTTATATCATATTTTCTATTCCGCTATTCAATCTACAGCCTTTGGGGTAAAAATAATTAAATTGCGGCATAGTCTGTATCGGTACGTGTGAGATACACCTTCCAAATTTTTGGGGCGCATCTTCCACCGCAGAGGATTGCAGGGTGCTTCAGTTTGCCTCCTGTTCCGAACTCCTCCTACTCCTCATCCTGCCTTTAGGGTACAAAAAATTGTAATCGCGGCCTAGTCTGGGTTTGTACGTTTGAGATGCACCTTTTTATATCATATTTTCTATTCCGCTATTCCGCTATTCAATCTAAACCCTTTGGGGTAAAAATAATTAAATTGCGGCATAGTCTGTATCGGTACGTGTGAGATACACCTTCTATGTTTTTGGAGCGCATCTTCCACCGTCGAGGATTGCAGGGTGCTTCAGTTTGCCTCCTGCCTTTTCCTAACTCCTCCTACTCCTCATCCTGCCTTTAGGGTACAAAAAATTGTAATCGCGGCCTAGTCTGGGTTTGTACGTGTGAGATACACCTTTTTATATCATATTTTCTATTTCACTATTCAATTTACACCCTTTGGGGTAAAAATAATTAAATTGAGGCATAGTCTGTATCATTACGTGTGAGATACACCTTCCAAATTTTTGGGGCGCATCTTCCACCGCAGAGGATTGCAGGGTGCTTCAGTTTGCCTCCTGCCTGTTCCGAACTCCTCCTAATCCTCATCCTGCCTTTAGGGTACAAAAAATTGTAATCGCGGCCTAGTCTGGGTTTGTACGTGTGAGATACACCTTTTTATATCATATTTTCTATTTCACTATTCAATCTACACCCTTTGGGGTAAAAATAATTAAATTGCGGCATAGTCTGTATCATTACGTGTGAGATACACCTTCCAAATTTTTGGGGCGCATCTTCCACCGCAGAGGATTGCAGGGTGCTTCAGTTTGCCTCCTGTTCCGAACTCCTCCTACTCCTCATCCTGCCTTTAGGGTACAAAAAATTGTAATCGAGGCCTAGTCTGGGTTTGTACGTGTGAGATACACCTTTTTATATCATATTTTCTGTTCCGCTATTCAATCTACACCCTTTGGGGGTAAAAAGAATTAAATTGCGGCATAGTCTGTATCGGTGCGTGTGAGATACACCTTGCAAATTTTTGGGGCGCATCTTCCACCGCCGAGGATTGCAGGGTGCTTCAGTTTGCCTCCTGCCTGTTCCGAACTCCTCCTACTCCTCATCCTGCCTTTAGGGTACAAAAAATTGTAATAGCAGCCTAGTCTGGGTTTGTACGTGTGAGATACACCTTTTTATATCATATTTTCTATTCCGCCATTCAATCTACACCCTTTGGGGTAAAAATAATTAAATTGTGGCATAGTCTGTATCGGTACGTGTGAGATACAGCTTCCAAGTTTTTGGGGCGCATCTTCCACCGCCGAGGATTGCAGGGTGCTTCAGTTTGCCTCCTGTTCCGAACTCCTCGTACTCCTCATCCTGCCTTTAGGGTACAAAAAATTGTAATCGCGGCCTAGTCTGGGTTTGTACGTGTGAGATACACCTTTTTATATCATATTTTCTATTCCGCTATTCAATCTACACCCTTTGGGGTAAAAATAATTAAATTGCGGCATAGTCTGTATCGGTACGCGTGAGATACACCTTCCAAATTTTTCGGGCGCATCTTCCACCGCTGAGGATTGCAGGGTGCTTCAGTTTGCCTCCTGTTTTGAACCCCTCCTACTCCTCATCCTGCCTTTAGGGTACAAAAAATTGTAATCGCGGCCTATTCTGGGTTTTTACGTGTGAGATACACCGTTTTATAAAATTTTTTCTATTCCGCTATTTAATATACACCCTTTTGGGGTAAAAAAAATTAAATTGCGGCATAGTCTGTGTTTGTACGTCTGAGATACACCTTTTTATATCATATTTTCTATTCCGCTATTCAATATACACCCTTTTGGGGTAAAAAAAATTGAATTGCGGCATAGTCTGTATCGGTACGTGTGAGATACACCTTTTAAATTTGTTTGGCGCATCTCCTATCACCACCGAGGATTGCAGGGCGCTTCAGTTTACATCCTGTTCCTAACTCCTCCTACTCCGCTTCCTCATCCTCTACCTCCTCCTCATCCGGTCAGTGTAACACCTTCACCACCAAATTCAGCAAAGCCAGGGGTAAACGACAGCAGGCAGTTTTAAAACTTGCATGTTTGGGGGAAAAATCCCACACCGCGCATGAGTTGTGGAGGAGCATGGAACAGCAGACCGATGAGTTGTTGGTGCCAGCGAGTCTCAAGCCCGGCATGGTGGTGTGCGATAACGGGCGAAATCTCATAGCAGCTCTGGGCCTAGCCGGTTTGACGCACATCCCTTGCCTGGCGCATGTGCTGAATTTGGTGGTGCAGAGGTTCCTTCAAAATTCCCCGATATGTCAGAGCTGCTGCAGAAAGTGCAGGCGGTCTGTGCGCACTTTCGGCGTTCTCACCCTGCTGCTGCTCGCCTGTCAGCTCTGCAGCGTAACTTCGGCCTTCCCGCTCACCGCCTCATATGTGATGTGCCCACAAGGTGGAACTCCACCTTGCACATGCTGGAAAGACTGTGCGAGCAGCAGCAGGCCATAGTGGAGTTTCAGCTGCAGCGCGCACGCGTGAGTCGCTCTGCGGAACAGCACCACTTCACCACCAATAACTTGGCCTCCATGCGAGACCTGTTTGCTTTGTTGCGCTGTTTTGAGTACTCCACCAACATGGCCAGTGCTGATGATGCCGTTGTCAGCTTAACTATCCCACTTCTATGCCTCCTTGAAAAAACGCATCGGGCGATGATGGAAGAGGATGTGGCACAGGAGGAGGAGGAGGAGGAAGAGAGATCATTTCCATGGCTTTTAGGGCAGTCATTCACAAGTGGCTCCGAGGGTGGGTTCCTGCACCCACAAACGCCAGGTACACAATTGTCCAGCAGGGGCACAGTTCTGGAGGATGAGGAGGAGATTGAGGAGGAGATGGAGGAGGAGATGGAGGAGGAGATGGAACCATGTTCACAGCAGTGTGGCACCCAGGCCAGCTCATGGCCATCACTGGTGCGTGGCTGGGGGGGATACAGAAGACACAGACGATACACCTCCAACAGAGGACAGCCTTTCGTTGCCTCTGGGCAGCCTGGCACACATGAGCGATTACATGCTGCAGTGTCTGCACAACGACCGCCGAGTTGCCCACATTCTAACTTGTGCTGATTACTGGGTGGCCACGCTGCTGGATCCCCGTTACAAGGACAACGTACCGTCCTTAATTCACTCACTGGAGCGTGATCGCAAGATGCGCAAGTACAAGCGCACGCTGGTAGACGCGATGCTGCTGGCATTCCCACCTGACAGCGGGGCCACAGTGGAAGCACAAGGCCAAGGCAGAGGAGGAGAAGGAGGAGGAGGAGGAGGAAGAGGTCGCCAACGCAGCCAGGGCACCGCCAGCACCTCAGAAGAACCCTTCAACTTCTAGGTCTCCAAATTGGGCACATGGCCTGAGCTTTCACTTTACGCCTTGGAGGTGCTGGCGTGCCCTGCAGCCAGTGTATTATCTGAACGTGTATTTAGCACGGCTGGGGGCGTTATCACAGACAAGCGCAGCCGCCTGTCCAGAGACAATGTGGACAAGCTCATGTTCATTAAAATGAACCAGGCATGGATCCCACAGGATTTTTCCGTACCTTGGGCAGAATAGAGATGGATACCGACCTTACCCAGCCATTGTTATATTTTTGATCTTTCTCACTCTTTTGGGGTGTACCCTAATTTAAAATGACTGAAAAAAAGCAGTGTTGGCTACCTCGTCCCCCTCCACCGCCGCTTCCACCTACACCGCCACATCCACCGCCACCTCAACCTCCCTCCTACTCCATATGGGCCTCGTCCTTCACAGATGAAGAAAATTGTTTTATTTTTCTGTTTTTTTTGTTGTTTTAAGTTATTTCCCTATCCACATTTGTTTGCAGAGCACTTGCCATGCTCTTAACTACGTTTTTCTGCCATTTGCAGCACTCTAGCCCTTTCCATTGGTGTTTTAGAGCCATTTTAGTGCCTGAAATTTCGGGTCCCCATTGACTTCAATGGGGTTCGGTGTCCGGATAAAGTTCGGGAAAAGTCCGGGACACGGACCCAGACTTTTTTTTCAAGTTCGGCCGAACCCGCCGAACATGGACATCCAGTCCTCAACTCTACTTATAATATACTTTCTAATGTAGAAAGCATATTATAGTAGATTTGTATTGTGCACTGTGCAGCATTGTGACTGGTGTGGTGAGCGTTTCTGCAGCAATACTACAAACAGTAACAAAAGTACTTTTAAAAAAAGTATTATAACTGGTGTGATAGACCAGTGGCCCCCCAATACCACATATTGAAGTGGGGTGTTATCTGAGTATACTTTTCTAAGTGTATTTGTGTCCTGCAAAAATATTGCCTCTTTTGCTGCATTAACTCTGCTACACACAGTGCCAAACTTACTGGACAACTTTTTGTACAACTGGTGTGATAGACCAGTGCCCCCCCCAATACCACAGATTAAAGTGGGGTGTTATTTAACAGTATATTTTTATAACAGTGTATTTTAGTCCTGCAAAAATATTGCCTCTTTTGCTGCGTTAACTATGCTACACACAGTGACAACAGTTACTGGCCAATTTTTTGTAGAACTGGTGTGATAGACCAGTGGCCCCCCAATACCACAGATTGTTTCACATATACTGCGCTTCTCTAGAGACTTTTGTCACAGGGTAATTTAAAAAATGACAGGCAGAGAAAGAGGCAGGCCTTTACGCAGGGGTGGTAGGGGTAGGGCAGGAGCAGTAGGCCGGAGCCAAATTGTGAAGTTTCAGAAGGTGCTTTCGATTATGTCAAAGGACGCACCAGACCTGGTTGAGTGGCTCACTCAGCCATCCTCTTCTGCACCCTCCTCATCCTCTCTATCTGCACCCTCTTCACTCTCTGCTGTGTGCACCCCCAAAGACACCACCACCAACACCACCACCATATACCCTCCGCTTGAGTCACTGGAATTATTTTCCAATCCATCACAAGACATTTTCGATGCGCAGCCATTCTTGGCATTAGACCAGGAAGAGGAGGTAGCAACAGCCGCCACTCAGCAGTCTGACGACTGTACCCAGGTCAAGGAGGTTGGTCCCCGCTGTTGCTGCCTACTCCGAGATCTCGAATGTTAGTGGTGGGGAAAGTGACGTCGATGATGACGTGTCTATGGATGTCACATGGGTGCCCACAAGAGAGGAAGAGGAGGGGAGTTCAGAGGGAGAGACAGACCAGCAGATACGGAGGAGAAGCAGGCGGAACTTGCATTGCACAGGAGGGACAAATCAGACTGCAAATGTATCAGGAGCGAGCCATCAACCATGTACAGTCACATCTGGCGCTCCCAGGACGTCGGCACATGGCTCTGCAGTGTGGGCTTTTTTTAAGGTGACCGCTGCTGACAATAGTGTTGCCATCTGCAGCCTTTGCAGTCAATGCATAAGTCGCGGTAAGCCCAACACTCACCTAGGGACGACCGCCTTAAGAAGGCACCTGGACTCGCATCACCGAGCCCAGTGGGAGCAATGCCATCAGAACCCACAAAGTCACACTCCAGGCTCTCACCGTCCAGCCTCTTCTCTTTCTCCTCTCTCCTTACAATTGTCCTCCACTCCACCTTCCATCATGCCATCCTCACATTGTTCTGAAAAAAGGCAGGCTTCCGTTGCCCAAATGTTGGAGTGTAAAAAAATGATGACGCCGGATAACCCTCTTGCCCAACTTTGACTGCTGGCTTGTCGAAACTGATAGCCCGCCAACTACTGCCATATCAACTGGTGGACTCTGAGGCCTTTCAGAAATTTGTGGCCATTGGAACACCACAATGGAAGGTCCCAGGCAGGAAATATTTCTTGCAGAAGGGCATTCCAGAGCTGTATGGCCATGTTCAGTGGCAAGTGAATGTATCTCTGGTAGAAAGTGTCGGTGCCAAGATACATCTGACCACAGACACATGGTCTAGCAAACACGGCAGGGAAGGTATATAACTTTTACTTGTAAAAGGAAGTAAACCTATGCGCTACCAGTGAGGTACAGAACAATGTGGAGTCAGGCAATGATGGAAATGGTGGAACACCAGAAATCAGCAGCTAATTCAGTAGTGTCACAACTTACTGAAACCGGTATCAAAGACGAGAGATTCAGCGCATAATTTCTATGAATGGTGGACCACAGATAAAATGTTGTAGGTAAACAGATATGAACAATGTAAGGATAAGAGTATAAAGATAATAATAAGGCAATGATCTTCTAAAACAATAAAAAGACAATCCTTGTATCACAATGTCAACGATCAGTGCCGAATATAGATCATATAAGTGATGGAAAGTAAATAATACTGACGGTGGGCAACAAAACCAGTTGCACAATACAGGTGATAAGAACAAAAATATCCAGTGCAAGTGGGGGTGCAGTTGATATTTAGTGGTACAAAATTATCAGAAGTGCAAAAATAATGATCAGCGTATAAATGCTGCAGGATGCCTAAATGCGATTAAATACAAAAAAGTAATAAAATGATAATATACTGTATAATAAATATATAATAAAAATATATGAAATATGTGAAGCACAAAGTCTCAAATAAAGTGCTGGTAATATCAAGTGAAGATAATAAAAGTTCATATGTGATCCAGTGACATTAAAAGGAACTCTTCCGGTGACAGCCAAGTACGATAATTCGTGAGCTTAGAATCCAAATTAAGTGCAATTGCCGCTCACCTCCATTAACACTCAAATGAGCGTTTTGGTGTAATCACTGACATCGTACCTTACACCTTCTTTCTGGAGCGTGTATTGCGTCGTGTCCTTGATCGAGCCGTCGAGGAGCAGGAGCAGGAAGATGAGGAAGTCGCAATGTTGGATGAATTCCCAGGGGGTGCTACTCCATCTGAGACAAGTTAACAACAGGAGTCTGAAGAGGAGTCAGAGGAGGATGGTGCCGGGGCGGATGAGGAGGAGCAAGAAGAGCATGCTTTAAACCTTTCTGGGATCCCTGGTGTTGTCCGTGGATGGGGTAGAATGAGGACGACATTATCCTGGATGATGAGCTGGAGCCAGGCGACTACACCGCACCCAATTTAGTGCGAATGGGGGCCTTCATGCTCCAGTGTTTTATGGGGGACCCCGTATAAAAAGAATAAAAGGCAAGGACCAGTACTTGGTGGCAACGTACTTAGACCCCTGGTACAAACAAAAAATGGCGGAAATGTTACCGCCATTACAGAGGGCGGTCAGAATGCAGCACTTCCAGGCCTTGCTGCAAGAAATGCTGCATTCTGCTTTTGCATGCGCTGGCAGTGGAATTTCCCTTCAGAGAGAAACAGTTGCGGGTAGCAATCCAATAGCGCCTGCAAGAAGAGGTGTGTTGGTCACTTCAGATATGAGATCCTTCTTTCAGCCGACCCATCGACGGCTGTACTCCGGATCCAGCATCAGGGAACGCCTAGACCGACAAGGACTACATTGGGTTAATGGCCGATGTGTACGCTCTGAGGAGTGATGAACCCCTGGACTACTGGGTGGGCAGGCTTGATCTCTGGCCAGAGCTTGCACAACTTGCAATGGAACTGTTGGCTTGCCCCCGTCCAGTGTCCTGTCTGAAAGGAGGTTCAGCGCAACAGGGGGGATCGTGACCGATAAGCACACTTGCCTAGCTCATGACAGTGTTGACTACCTCACATTTATAAAAATGAATGAGGCATGGATCTCTGAGAAATTCAACACATGTGACCATTAGACCATGTTTGATTACAATTCCTCATGACAGGCCACAAATATCCGACATTTACTTCTTTATCCTGTGAATGCCTAATTTTTCAGACAGGAATTGAAAATCAATGGGTCTGTAAACGTTCTGCCAAATTGTGGAAGGGATGCGGACCCATTTTACAGACGTGTGAATGGACCCTATATGTATTTGCCATGTATTTACCGGCTGCTGTCAGTTCTGGTCATTCACAAATTTAGGGTAAAAAGGAAAAACTTCACCTTCCATTGTTTCCAATGGGCACGCTGCCCAACAGGAAGCATTTTGCACACTAAAAGAGAAGTTAAAATCACCTCCAATTTTAATATACGTATGTTGATTACCAGAAACCTTTCTGATTATATACAATCTGCGACTTACCAGGTCTAGGAGCTGGACATATTTAAGAATAAGATGAAACCAAAAAATAATTGCCAATGCCAGCAAAAGCTTGTGGTCTGCAGAACACAATCCAGTTAATTACAGATTTGAAATCTTTATCTACAGCTACACCAGAATCTTCTTCACCCTTGTGCCTTTACTGCAGACTACTTAATGTCTCCATCAGAATCAACAGACCTTGAATTGGAAGAAGTACCTAAGAATGGTATCTAACTTTGTTAGAAGCCCTTACTCCAGTTGTTGAAGTTCCTGTGAGCTTGTGGGAAAATGTAGGCAGGTGGGGTGAAGTGTGGGCTTTGCTATACCTGAGGAGAGATGGTATTGCTTCATCAGGTTAGCTGTACAAGGGAGTAATACAGTAATCATTTGATTGCTAAGTCACTTTCCGTTTTTCTTTTAGTAGCAAACAGTTGTCATGTGTTACTTTACTACTGGAGAGAAGCATAGAACGAATGTGTTATTTTGCAATGGGCTCTAGGTGCCATCTTGGGGATCCTGTGTGTAGCATTTGGAAATATAGTTCCTGTGAAGATTTAGGGGCTAATTTGGGATGCAGAGGAATAAAAATATTACCAGATTCCTCCATCCCTGTATAGCTGTATTGTATACTGGCAGTCAGCTTTGTTGGCTGTCAGAATACAAAGGATGCTGCCAAATATTTAATCCAGCTGATTGGCTGCAGTCACAGTTCTGCCTGCAAATAATAATTTTTGGATTTAAGGATGTCTGGTGCAGCCTCCCCACAAGGCCACCTACTGCACTAATTTTGGCTTGCGATACTTAAAATTCTATATATTTTGGAAAAAAAGTTGTTTGGAAATTGGAAATGTTTGTATGATCTTCTTTTACTACTGTGACGAGACCCTTGCTCGCTCTGTCCGCTCTCCCGACACTCCTCTGTTTCTAGTAAGTCAGCTTGCAGATCACAACGTCTGATAGTTCGGTCAACCAAGGATCCGGGATCTGAACTACAGCTATGTGCCGACGGAATCCATTAGAACAAACACCAAGCAAGCTGTATGTAATTTCAAACAGGAAGACAATTTATTGGAAGAACACAGCACACTTTTATACAGAATTTGGAACATCCTGCCCCCAACAACCGCTTTCCTATTGGTCAATTGTAAAGTGCCTGCAGTTCCCATTCAGGTCCTCTCCAGACCTGCAAATGAGGGCTCGAAAATGAGTCAGTAGTGATTGGTCAGATAGCTTGACCAGGAGGACTGCCATGCAAATGAGGACTTGAAAATGAGTCAACAGGGATTGGTCAGATAGCTTTGACCAATGCAAGGAGACAAAAGCCCCCAGGGGGCAATCATTGTACACAACAGACACAGAACAATGGTTCCCTAACGAGCCCTCAATACACATTGCTCTGAGTGTCAATACCTCCCTTAGCAGACAACAGGTGAGGTCATTAGCACACCTGACACTAGGTGAATGGGGAGCCACCTTAGACAGTCCGTCTCCTCAGAACTTCCTGGGATGACCATATTAGGAATGCACTTCCTGCTCAGAGACCTCATGAGAAAGGGAACAATTGACCTTGCTGACAAATATGAAGCAATTCAACCTATCACCCATCTGTCCTTAAATTCCAGTGATGGTGAACACCATCACAACTACCTTGCACGAGATAGTTCTCCTGATTAGCACAGCAATGTGTGGCTGAGTATTTGAGCAATGCATTGCTGCATTTCAGCTGTGCCTTCTCCCGCAGCAGTATTTACCCATGCATCCTCTGAATCTGATTCTGACAATACACCCAGTGTCTGCAGTGAGCACAGTGTAGCTTGTAACTCCAGTGGGCCTAGTGTGTTTAGTGTACCCATTGATTTCAGTATGTCCCAGAGCATACTGTGTCATCTAGTTGTCCCCATGCTCCCCATGACTCCAGAGTACCCCAGTGTACCTTGTGGCAGGTAGACACCTCAGTGCACCCAAGAGCATCCTGTCATCTAGTGACCCCTAGTGTTGCATGTGGGCCTTTGTCACACCTGTGCTTCCATGCAGTTTCAGGCGTGCCCACAGTTATTGGACCTGCTACACTACACTCTCAGTACCTACTGCAGCCTTTCTACCCCCTATTATGCTCCTGAAATCTGTCATGGTCTTACCTTCTTGCTGTTCTCCTTCGTTTGACATGTGCTGGCGGCCATCTTGGTTTCTGGGTTTCTTGTAGCCTCCCACCCTGCGGCTCCTCCTTCCCACTGGGAGGAGCTGGATGCCTAGCTCATATATATAGGAGGTCTGTGGCTTCAGTTCCCTGCTTGGTCCTCCTGTGTTCACATGCTTCTAAGACTGCTGCTGCTCCTGGTTCCTGTTCCTGGCTTCGTCTGACTACCCTGCTGGTTCCTGATCCTGGTTTCGTCTGACTACCCTGCTGGTTCCTGATCCTGGCTTCGTCTGACTACCCTGCTGGTTCCTGACCCCTGGCTTCGCAAAAGACTCTGCATCAGTTTCGCCATCCGTTTGGACTTTTGCTTTACAGCTTGTTTTTCAATAAAGCTTTCTTATTTTCACTTATCTGTTGTTGTACGTCTGGTTCATGGTTCCGTGACATTAGGACCAAGCCATGAATTCTGACGGTACAGGGCCATCCTCGCTACCCACGCTGGTTGCCAGACTTGACCAGCAGGATCACCTGTTGGGTTGGTTCGCCGTGGCGTTGCAAACCCTGCTTGAACGCACGGTACCACAGGCCATGAATTCTGACGGTACAGGGCCATCCTCACTACCCTCGCTGGTTGCCAGACTTGATCAGCAGGATCACCTGTTGGGTCAGTTCGCCGTGACGTTGCAAACCCTGCTTGAACGCACGGCTCATTTCGCTCCCGTTGCCGATGGGTCGGTTGTCGCTCCTGGGCCCGCTCCTACTGCCGCTCCGGTTGTTGCGCCAGAGTCTACCCCGACACCTGTTGTTGCGCCTGCGGTGTTTCGGGGTATGTCCGGTTCTGCCCCCCTTCCACAGCGCTTTGGGGGAGAGCCAACTCAGTGCCGAGGTTTCCTTAACCAGGTGGGCATTTATTTCGAGTTGCTGCCACATGCCTTTCCTACTGAGAGATCAAAGGTGGGCTTCTTAATCTCGCTGCTCTCGGACAAGGCCTTGGCCTGGGCCAGCCCTTTATGGGAGAACAACAATCCGGTGGTTGCCGAGTTTTCCGGTTTTGTTGCTTCCCTTCGGAAGGTATTCGATGTGCCGGCTCGTGCTGCCTCTGCTGCGAAGCTCCTTATGTCCATCAGACAGGGTTCACGATCCGTAGCTGAATACGCCATTGAGTTTCGTACCCTGGCAGCAGAGGTGGGCTGGAATAATGAGGCTCTGGTCGCTGCTTTCTCTCATGGTCTCTCGGATGCCTTGAAGGATGAGGTTGCAGCTAAGGACCTACCAGTGGAGCTCGAGTCTCTTATTTCTTTCCTGATTTTGATTGACACCAGACTTAGGGAGAGACCTTCCTTTAAGGAGAGTCTGCGGAGGCCTCCTAACAGATTGGCGCCTACCTTTGTTGTCCCACCCGTGCCTCCCTCTCCTCCCACGCCTCCTGGGGATGACTTGTCTGGGGGTGAACCCATGCAGCTGGGGTTTGCTCGCCTGTCCGAGGGGGAGAGGGTACTCCGGAGACGCGAGGGCCGATGCATGTACTGTGGTCTCGGTGGGCATTTTCGGTTGGCATGTCCGAACCGTCCGGGAAACGCTCGCACCTGAGATCCTGTCGGGGGCAGATCTTGGGTGGAGTCTCCTCGTCCCCGGTTTCCCGTGTTGACAAACCACTGATCACTGTTGTCCTCTCCTGGGTCGGGGGCTCGGTGACGACCCAGGCGTTGGTGGACTCTGGTGCTGGTGGTTTGTTCATTGATAGTGTGTTCGCTGCCGCCAATTCCATTCCTCTGCAGGCTCGAGGTTCTCCTCTGGCTCTTGAGGCGATAGACGGCAGACCCCTTCTGCCGCCACACGTGACTCATGAGACCCTTCCAGTGGGGTTAGCCATTGGTGCCGTCCACAGAGAGTCGGTCTGCTTCCAGGTTATTTCGTCTCCACACTACTCGGTGGTCTTGGGGTACCCCTGGCTCCAGAAGCATAATCCGATTTTCGATTGGATATCGGCCGAGATCCTCTCGTGGTCACCGCAGTGTGGGGCTAGTTGCATCCATGGGCCTGTCAAGTTGCTGTGTACTTCCTCTGACTCTCTGTTGCCCCCTGAATACGAGGAGTACCGGGATGTATTCGATAAGGTGCGCGCGGTTGCCCTACCTCCGCACCGCCCATACGATTGTGCCATCGAGTTACAATCTGGTGCCGTTCCTCCCCGTGGCAAAGTCTATCCACTGTCGGTAGCGGAGAATGGAGGAGTACGTGAGGAAGGCGCTTTCACGCGGACACATTCGCAAATCCTCGTCCCCGGCAGGGGCTGGATTTTTCTTTGTGAAAAAGAAGGGCGGTGAGTTGAGGCCTTGCATCGATTACAGGGGTCTCAATCGCATCACGATCAAGAACGCTTACCCGATACCCTTGATTTCCGAGCTGTTCGATCGCCTTAAAGGGGCCACGGTCTTTACCAAACTCGACCTGAGGGCGGCCTATAACCTCGTAAGGATCAAGGCGGGCGATGAGTGGAAGACCGCGTTTAACACCAGGACCGGTCATTATGAATCCTAGGTTATGCCCTTTGGGCTGTGCAATGCGCCCGCAGTCTTTCAGGAATTCATCAACGATGTTTTCCGTGACCTGTTGCAGCAGTGTGTGGTGGTCTATTTGGATGACATCTTGGTATATTCTGAGTCCATGGAGACCCACATTCTGGATGTCAAACGAGTGTTGCAACAGTTACGAGAGAACAAGCTGTTCGGTAAGCTTGAGAAATGCGAATTTCACCGATCCCAGGTAACCTTCTTAGGTTACATCATTTCCGCTGAGGGGTTCTCCATGGATCCTGAGAAGGTTTCGGCTGTCTTACAGTGGCCCCAGCCCAGTGGTCTTCGCTCCCTGCAGCGCTTTTTGGGCTTCGCCAATTATTATCGGAAGTTCATCAGGGACTTTTCCATGCTAGCCAAGCCTCTCACGGATCTGACCAGGAAGGGCAGTAATTCCCAGGTCTGGCCACCCGAGGCCATCCGAGCTTTTGAGGCTCTAAAGTCCGCCTTTGTGTCAGCTCCGATTCTGTCGCATCCCAACCCTGGGTTGCCCTTTGTCCTCGAGGTGGACGCGTCTGAGACGGGAGTAGGCGCCCTTCTGTCTCAGCGTAGAACACCAGAGGGTCCTCTGCTTTCTTGTGGGTTTTACTCCCGGAAACTGTCTTCCGCGGAGTGCAACTACCAGATTGGTGACAGGGAGTTATTGGCCATCGTGCAGGCTCTTAAAGAATGGAGGCACTTGCTCGAGGGTTCGGTGGTTCCGGTCCTCATCCTGACGGACCACAAGAATCTGACCTACCTCTCTGAGGCCAAGAGATTGACACCACGTCAGGCCAGATGGGCTCTGTTCTTGTCACGTTTTAATTACGTGGTCTCCTACCTACCCGGTTCCAAGAACATCAGGGCGGATGCCTTATCACGGCAGTACTCCGACCTGTCCAGGGAGGAGTCGATTCCGACTTCGGTCATACCTCCGAATCAGATCCTGGCCGCCATTCGCACCAGCCTGACCTCTCCCCTGGGTGAGCAGATTTTGGCGGCTCAATCTGGTGCTCCCTCTGGGAGACCCAACGGCAGATGTTTTGTGCCTGAGGAGTTGCGCACTCGGTTGTTGCGAACCTACCATAACTCCAAGACCGTGGGGCATCCTGGAAAGAATCAGCTGTCCTGGGCTGTTTCACGTCTGTTCTGGTGGCCTTCCCTACGTTCCGACATCGCCGCATATGTAGCGGCATGCTCCGTTTGTGCCCAGAGTAAGTCTCCTCGGCACCTTCCGTTGGGCCTTCTGCAACCCTTAGCCACCGGGGAGCGCCCATGGTCACACCTGGGGATGGATTTCATTGTGGACCTCCCTGCATCCCGAGGCCATACGGTCATTCTCATGATTGTGGATCGGTTTTCCAAAATGTGCCACTGTGTTCCTCTCAAGAAGTTACCCTCTGCACAGGAGTTGGCCACGATTTTTGCCAGGGAGGTCTTCCGGTTGCACGGTTTGCCCAAGGAGATTGTGTCGGATCGGGGGAGTCAGTTTGTGTCCAGGTTCTGGCGCGCCTTTTGCTCCCAGTTGGGGATTCATCTCTCCTTCTCCTCGGCCTACCACCCTCAGTCCAATGGGGCCGCAGAACGATCCAATCAGGCCTTGGAGCAATTCCTTTCGTTGCTATGTCTCCGATCACCAAGACAATTGGGTTGACCTCCTGCCTTGGGCTGAGTTTGCCAGGAACACGGCGGTGAACTCTTCCTCTGGGACGTCTCCCTTCATGGCCAACTATGGGTTCCAACCTGCCGTGTTACCGGAGGTATTCTCTCCCCAGGATATTCCGGCTGTGGAGGATCACCTTTCCGTCCTACGTGCTTCTTGGGTACAGATCCAGAGGTCCCTTGAGGTCTCTGCGCAGCGCCAGAGACTCCAGGCTGATCGCAGACGAGCGCCTGCTCCTTCCTACCAGGCCGGAGACCGTGTATGGTTGTCCACCCGCAACCTCAACCTTCGAGTGCCCACTCCCAAGCTGGCGCCTCGCTTTGTTGGTCCCTTCCGAGTGCTTCGCAGGGTAAACCCGGTAGCCTATGCCCTTGCGCTTCCTCCTGGCATGCGGATCTCCAACGTGTTTCATGTCTCCCTGTTGAAGCCACTGGTGTGTAATCGTTTCACTTCCTCGGTTCCTCGGCCTTGTCCGGTCCGAGTGGGCAATCGTGAGGAGTATGAGGTGTGCAATATCCTGGACTCACGCCTGGTCCGCGGTCGGGTGCAGTTTTTGGTTCATTGGCGTGGTTATGGTCCAGAGGAGCTTTCCTGGGTTCCCTCCGCAGATGTCCATGCTCCTGCCTTGCTCCGAGCCTTCTACGCACGCTTCCCTCAGAAACCGTTCTTTACTCCGCGGAGGAGGGGCCCTTGAGGGGGAGGTACTGTCATGGTCTTACCTTCTTGCTGTTCTCCTTCGTTTGACATGTGCTGGCGGCCATCTTGGTTTCTGGGTTTCTTGTAGCCTCCCACCCTGCGGCTCCTCCTTCCCACTGGGAGGAGCTGGATGCCTAGCTCATATATATAGGAGGTCTGTGGCTTCAGTTCCCTGCTTGGTCCTCCTGTGTTCACATGCTTCTAAGACTGCTGCTGCTCCTGGTTCCTGTTCCTTGCTTCGTCTGACTACCCTGCTGGTTCCTGATCCTGGCTTCGTCTGACTACCCTGCTGGTTCCTGATCCTGGCTTCGTCTGACTACCCTGCTGGTTCCTGACCCCTGGCTTTGCAAAAGACTCTGCATCAGTTTCGCCATCCGTTTGGACTTTTGCTTTACAGCTTGTTTTTCAATAAAGCTTTCTTATTTTCACTTATCTGTTGTTGTACGTCTGGTTCATGGTTCCGTGACAAAATCATTTAGACTGCCCTTATCCCAAAGGATACAAACCCTCTTCCGTGATGCTAGTGCATACCAAAATTTCAATATATGGTTGGGTCACAAATGTTTTTAATATGCTATTTTTTTGTTGTAATAATAAGTGATAACATTTTTTTTTTTTTTTTAATATTAAGCTAAATGGTACCCAATAGCTCAAAATGTGTGCTCAGCAAAAATACAGTACATCTTGCTTTGACCTGTCACAAAACACACTAAGAACAATTGCCTTGGGAATTTAACCAGAGGTACTGTATCATATGGCCTTGGGGCATGAAAGCTCAATGCAAATTCAGATGTAATGTTCTATGTGCAATTTAAATATGTGTGTGGTTGTCCCTGTTTGAGAGAAGTTGATTGTTTGTGTGGATAAAGGAATCTGTTTGTTTTTGCTTTTTTTGTTCAGCCTGCTGGCTGAACGAAGCACCAAGAAAAAAAAAAAAAAAAAAAACTGTTTATGGTCAGCTTTAGTTTAGTGGAGGGTCTAAATAGGTAGTACAGTGTCTCAGTGCATATTTCTTCTTCTAGGGCCTCAGACACATTGATGTGTGTGAACAAAAGTAAGAAATCTACCATCTATAAAGGACCTATGTTATGACATTATCCCTTTTACCTTTGAGTATTGATTTTCTTATTATCAAAATAACACAGAACATGTTCTGCCAAACCCTTCACTTATTGCCTTCATAAATTATAGACATGATAAGATTAACATTATCTATAACCCTAGCTGCCAGAACAAAGGAACATTTCACACTTGTCAAAGTATATACGCTATGATGTGTGTATATAGCTACAACAATTTTCTGATTAAAGTAATTTGGTATTAGATAGCAGTGGCAATTGCTCACAGACTGCAAAACAGTAATACAAACCTACAAATATTCAGAATATAGAAGCACCATACGGAGCAAACCACTGCCTGCATAGGACATGTGAACACTCTTTACCCAAGTATACTTGAAGACTCCAAAATACACCATAAAGACCAACATTTTTTCTTTACTTTTGTGTTCAATAACTAAAATAGTTGGTTGTATTTCAAATACCAGCAACATGGAATTTAGAGACTATACACTCGTTAGAAGCAGTGGAAATTCTAGTTCAACACTTACCTACCAAATTGTTACTTTCGAATGGCAGGACGTCCACATTCCCTACATCATAGCATTGTGGATTTTGGTGGCTGGTCTTGGAAAGCTAGGTAAGTTGTTAAATAAAATAACAATATAACTTTTTTTTTGAATCATTAAGGAATTCAGTATGTTACAGATCTTTGAGATGGTGCTTTTCTGAGATTGTGGGCTCCATTCATGAAGCGGTATCTACTGCTTTAAGAAGTGAGGTAAAATAGCGTTTTTCAAAAACGTTTTTGGCATTTACTAACAAACTCTTCTAAAATACCACGTGAGGTATTTTTCCAAAATATGCGGTATTTATCTTATGAAACAATGCAGTAATTTATCTCATGCAATATCCAGTATGATGGATACAGTGGAGAAGAATTAGAATCCCTGTCAGTTTTTATTGTTAAGAAGGAGATAAAATGGTTTGAACTGTAGAAATATGTGAACTCAGTCAGCACAGTCAGTGCAGTCCCTGCAGCATATGTATAAATACAAAACAAAAAAGGTGACTGGAATACCAGTCAAAGGGAAGCTGCTTTCACAGGACACATGTGGGGTATCAAAAACAACTAAGTTAAATTAAGTAAATACAAAATATCTTTATTGATGTCTAATATTGAATGAAAAAAGTATATAAAAAAAAAAAAAATCACACACTTATAAAAATACTGTTCTTCTATAACATTGTCTTTTTTATTGGTGGAAGTGGAGTATTTATGTATGTGTGATTTTTGATACTATTTTCATTCAATATTTGACATTTATAAAGATATTTTGTATTTACTTAAAGTTTAACTAAAGGAAAAACTTTTTTCTTGTAGTTTTGGATAGGGTGGAGAGGTATTAGAACACCTATTAGGTTTTTACTGCTGTATGGGACCTTACTATGGAAATCCACCCTCTCTATTTGTCCTGTTTACCATTATCACTGAAAGTGAAATTAAAAGAAAATTCCAAATTTTGGGTTGTCCCCAGAAAAGTAATAGAGTGAAAATTTTCCAATGACCTGATCCCTCAAGGGAGTCCCTTATTTGCAGGGATTTTCTCTCAATTCCTGTTTTGGCAATGTGGCAGGAAGTGGAGGTAAATCTCACCAAAGGGACAATGGGAAAAACACTGACAGGGGTTCTAACCCTCCATTACTCTATC
Organism: Pelophylax lessonae; assembly: GCF_965119305.1. Classification (NCBI taxonomy): domain Eukaryota; kingdom Metazoa; phylum Chordata; class Amphibia; order Anura; family Ranidae; genus Pelophylax; species Pelophylax lessonae. The sequence continues at coordinate 250,646,019 of NC_138772.1, forward strand.
CAAAATTAAAAAGGAAGCTTTGCCTTTAGTTACACTTTCAAGCAACCTTTCTCAATCTTAATTACACAGAGAAACCTTTGAAATACATTTCCAGTCTCAGGTAACCCTTTTACAAATTACTATATCTACAACTCATGATACATTGATGTGATCGTCAGTGGGAAGAATGCTTCTTTCACTTGTGGTCATTGGGAAGAATTACCCCTTAGTGCCGGTTCACATTTCTGCGATGCCGCAACGCTGCGAATATACAGCATATTCCTGCATCGCATCCACACGCCTGGCAGTTCACACTGCCATATGCTATACGCTGGGGGTGTCAAATAAAAGTTAACGACACCCCCAGATCAGATCGCATATCGCAGTGCGATCTGAAAGTTCACACAGAATCGGATTGCACTAGTGTGAACCACCATGCGATCCGATTCTGCTGTGGACCAAAAAAAGGGACCTGTGCGTGTTTTAGTGCGATTGCGGTGCAAATTCAGCCATACAAACTGTATGGCTGAATTTGCACTGCACAGACATCGCATGTAATTTTAGGAGCAGTGCACTCCGAATTACATGCGATCTCTGTGATCGCACAAATGTGAACCGGCACTAATAGATAGCTAAAAAGATCAAGTCTTAGTGGGAACTTGACAGTGAGAAGATAGCTCTAAAAATAATTGTGAAAAAAAAGAAAAGTGTGCCCACTACAAATTACATATGTTCTAGAATGGGATTAGACCATTATGATATGACTGTACATTGTATCATATTTGGAGTGATTGGGATTTTCTTTTCTTTTTTTTTTTGTATATATTTATATATACTGTACACAAAAAAGTCTCTGGAAATCTGGCGAAATGACAACAGAAAATAGATAACTTTTACTACATGTAATTGGCTGGATTTACTAAAAGTAATGGGGTGGATTTACTGAAGGAACATAGACTAAGCACTTTGCAAGTGAAGTTTCTCCAGTGCTTGGTAAATGAGGGGGAGCTCTGCTGACTTCCATTATCCAATCATGTGATTGGGTGTTTTTTGTAAAATTAAGGGGGGAACCATGTACTAAGCTCTGGAGCAACTTGCAAATTATATTTGCCTTAAAGAAGAACTATGGGCAAAACATTTTTTCTGTTACTTTCACTTTCAAGGATAATAATAAACAGGACAAATAGAGATGGTGAATCTCCCTAACAGGAGCATAGACAGCAATAAAAACCTGACAGGTGTTATAATCCACCTCCACTCTATGCAAAATATAAAAAAAGTATTTCCTTTAACCACTTAAGGACCAGATGGCCAGGCCATTTTTTGCGATACGGCACTGCATTATTTTAACTGACAATTGTGCGGTCACGCAACGCTGTACCCAAATAAAATTGATGTCCTTTTTTTCCCAGAAATAGAGCTTTCTTTTGGTGGTATTTTATCACCTCTGCGCTTTTTATTTTTTGCACTATAAACAAAAACAGTGCGACAATTCTGAAAAAAAAAACTATTATTTTTTACTTTCTGCTATAAAACATTCCCAATAAAATTTTTTCTAAAAAAAATCAGATTTTTTCATCAGTTTAGGCCAATATGTACAGTGGGTACGGAAAGTATTCAGACCCCCTTAAATTTTTCACTCTTTGTTATATTGCAGCCATTTGCTAAAATCATTTAAAGCGGAGTTCCACCCTGGTTATACATTTTTTTACAAAAATACCCCCGGGACAGTCAGGGCTAGCACATTCCACAATGGCTAGCCTCTGATCTGTCCCGGGTTGCACTTACCTTTCAGGATAAATACTTACCTTGAAATTGTCTTCTCCAGCGCTGCCATCTCAGGTGTGGGCAGCTTGAAGCCAGCACGATCCTCTTCCGCGTCCTCTTCGGTCCTCTTCCTCCTTCTTCGGTCCCACGATGCACTGCACCGGCCCCGACGTCACTTCCGGGTCGCGCGCGTCATCCCTCCACAGCTTCTGGGCATGCCCAGAAGCTGTTTAGAAGGGAATGACGCGCGCGCCCCGGAACTGACGTCGGGGCCGGTGCAGGCGCAATGATTCCTGGGAGCGATGACGTTCAGCTCCCAGGAATCATTGCAAAATCCAGGAAGTGACGAATCGCCGTGGCCGCCGAGGGGAGGAAGAAGGAAGTAAGGTGAGTATATTTTCTCTAAAAGGTAAGTGAAAAAAAAAAAAAAAATTGCGATTATCCATTTGTTTTTCAGGTGACCGGGAGCGAGAAGATGGAGGTAAGTATAAATTTCGGGTGGAACTCCGCTTTAAGTTCATTCTTCTTCCTCATGAATGTACACATAGCACCCCATACTGACAGAAAAACACAGAATTGTTGACATTGTTGCAGATTTATTAAAAAAGAAAAACTGAAATATCACATGGTCCTAAGTATTCAGACCCTTTGCTCAGTATTTAGTAGAAGCCCCCTTTTGATCTAATACAGCCAGGAGTCTTTTTGGGAAAGATGCAACAAGTCTTTCACACCTGGATTTGGGGATCCTCTGCCATTCCTCCTTGCAGATCCTCTCCAGTTCTGTCAGGTTGGATGGTAAATGTTGGTGGACAGTCATTTTTAGGTCTCTCCAGAGATGCTCAATTGGGTTTAAGTCAGGGCTCTGGCTGGGCCATTCAAGAACAGTCACGGAGTTGTTGTGAAGCCACTCCTTCGTTATTTTACCTGTGTGCTTAGGGTCATTGTCTTGTTGGAAGGTAAACCTTCGGCCCAGTCTGAGGTCCAGAGCACTCTGGAGAAGGTTTTTGTCCAGGATATCCCTGTACTTGGCCGCATTCATCTTTCCCTCGATTGCAACCAGTCGTCCTGTCCCTGCAGCTGAAAAACACCCCCACAGCATGATGCTGCCACCACCATGCTTCACTGTTGGGACTGTATTGGACAGGTGATGATCAGTGCCTGGTTTTCTCCACACATACCGCTTAGAATTAAGGCCAAAAAGTTCTATTTTGGTCTCATCAGACCAGAGAATCTTATTTCTCACCATCTTGGAGTCCTTCAGGTGTTTTTTTTAGCAAACTCCATGCGGGCTTTCTGCCATAAAGCCCCGACTGGTGGAGGGCTGCAGTGATGGTTGACTTTCTAAAACTTTCTCCGATCTCCTGACTGAATCTCTGGAGCACAGCCACAGTGATCTTTGCGTTCTTCTTTACCTCTCTCACCAAGGCTCTTCTCCCCCGATAGCTCAGTTTGGCCGGACGTCCAGCTCTAGGAAGGGTTCTGGTCGTCTCAAACGTCTTCCATTTGAGGATTATGGAGGCCACTGTGCTCTTAGGAACCTTAAGTGCAGCAGAAATCTTTTTGTAACCTTGGCCAGATCTGTGCCTTGCCACAATTCTGTCTCTGAGCTCTTCAGGCAGTTCCTTTGACCTCATGATTCTCATTTGCTCTGACATGCATTGTGATCTGGAAGGTCTTATATAGACAGGTGTATGGCTTTCCTAATCAAGTCCAATCAGTATAATCAAACACAGCTGGACTCAAATGAAGGTGTAGAACCATGTCAAGGATGATCAGAAGAAATGGAAAGCACCTGAGTTAAATATATGAGTGTCACAGCAAAGGGTCTGAATACTTAGGGCCATGTGATATTTCAGTTTTTCTTTTTTAATAAATCTGCAACAATGTCAACATTTCTGTGTTTTTCCGTCAATATGGGGAGCTGTGTGTACATTCATGAGGAAGAAGAATGAACTTAAATGATTTTAGCAAATGGCTGCAATATAACAAAGAGTGAAAAAATTAAGGGGGTCTGAATACTTTCCGTACCCACTGTATTCTGCTACATATTTTTGGTAAAAAGAAATCCCAAAAAGTGTATATCGATTGGTTTGCGCAAAAGTTATTGTGTCTATAAACTAGAGGAAAGATTTATGTTTTTTTTATTTTTTTATTTTCTACACTAGTAATGGCGGCCATCAGCAACAGTGCAATGGACAGATCAGACACCTAACTGACACTTTTTAAATTTTTTGAGGGGACCAGTGACGTTACTACAGTAATCAGTGCTAAAAATATGCACTGTTACTGTTATAATGACATTGGCAGGGAAGGGGTTAACACCAGATCGATCAAAGGGTTAAATGTGTGCCTAGGGGATGCTTTTTAACTGTTTGGGGGATGTACCTACTAGATGAGCACAGAGACCTAAATAGGAGGAACACAGGATCCCTATGTTCATCACTGAAAGAACAGCGGACTGCCATGTTTACTTCGGCAGACCGCCGTTCTGTCTCCATGGGGAGCGATCGCTGGTGCCCGGCGGACATCGCATCCGCTGGACCCACTGATTGCCCCCCCAAGGCAACTGGCACGTACATGCGCTCCCCCTCTATCTGCTACACAAAACTACATACATGTAGGGCGTGCAGCAGATAGAGGGGGAGGGCGCCCTCCGTAGAAGTCCGTGATGACGAAACGCATAAGGACGTGAGCAAGCAGTCACCTGGATACGTCTGACATCACACACCCGGAAATCACTCGCTCAAGGCGCCGAGCGGTGAGTGAGCAGCAGTTGGGAGTTTCTGGCACAGACGCAAGTTATTTATATGCTTTTAACTATTATTTACATGTGAGTGCATTTGCATTAGGGAAGGGGAATCTGTAGTTTAAATAAATTTGCTTTTAATTGAGTTAAGCTATGGGTCCCTTTTCTTTGCTTTATATGCCTTATTACCTACTCCAACGCGTTTCAAACTTTATGAACTAATAGTTCCGTTCTTCATCAGGGAAATGGACTTAAACTCTGAGGAAAGAAAAAACCATAATACAATGATGTAGTATAACTGCATGTAGGGAATCAACACATCCCTCTGTGGGTACCAATATATGTGTGGATATATGCCAAATTATTGGACTAACCATAAAGAAGAGGAGGAGGAGAAGTATGGAGAGAACATCCCCACAGATCCTTTTTCTTCAAAAATTATACCCATAAATGGAACAACTTGTATGCTTCCGGTGAATCCCCCGTGCGTGTTTCACATTCTCTCTCCAATAGATCAATTTCATGCCTCTCTCCTGTAGGACCACAGGAGAAAAGGAAAAATAATTTACAAACGACCGGCACTACCTCTATGTGTTTAAAAGATGCATATATTTATATAAGTCTTTTAGTTTAAAAGGAAAGGGGGGGGAAACCCCCAATAGTAAAAAAGCCAACAAAAAGCAGCAATGGTTATCAATCAAAGGGTTGGTCAGTATATCACTGAAAAAAAAGGGGGGAAGGAAGAGGGGAGGGGGGAAGAGCCTCTATATCCATATACAGCATGTCAAATGATGTAACCTATCATAAGGAAAATCATTAAAACATGCTTAAGGGATATGTATCCTATCAAAAAATATATATAGCCCAATTCCCAAATGGGGGTGTACTTACTATCCCAAAGGCCAGGAAGGATTCCAGCAATCTTTGGGGGAGCCAAAAAATTCCAGGGTCTAGGATTCGTCTTTGCTAAAAATTCCGGATTGATTCCCAAATTCCAAAGAGGGGGAACTTTTCAACCAGTAAGTCCCCAAACACAAAAATCTCCCATCAAAAGGAGCACCCCTACAACGAGGGGTAGCTCGAGGAGATCACCGCCGGTCACGGACCTCGGCGTCCTAGAAATGGGCGCCAGTGCGGAGAACGCCGCGCTGGGCCCGCCCCTACTTCCGCCGGATGTGACGCCACATGTGGCGTCCAACACCGGAGGTCGGTTGAGACATCGTGAGCGGCAAGCGTCGCGAAAGCGAGGCTGCAGCTGATCACCCGACGCTCAGAAGAAAGGACCAATGGCCACCGGCGCGGGTGCTGGTTAGCCACCGGGACCCAGGAAGGGGGGAGAAGGGAAAAAGGTTCCCCTCTCCCTCCCGAGGACCCAGGTGGCATATCTCGCCCATCCCCACAAAATGAATTGTGCAGAAAGGGCGAAATACCATCCACCCGCACCGGACAGGAAGAGGCATAAAACGGACAAAGTTCAGGGGGAGAGGAAACGGCATTGACCAATATATATAAGTATAAATACACTGGGTTGAATACCATATTAGTACTTAAAGGATCCTCCCTTAATGGGAGTACTCCCACAGTCTCCAAAATGGTCCAGCCCAAATTGAAGAAGGTTGGAAAAAACTCCCCTGGGCACTAGATAAACTAGGATTTCAAATCTCCGCCCCCAAAAAAATGACAAAGGGGTGTCAAAGAGGAAAAATTACCAAAACAACCAAAGGCAAAAACGGTGTAAAAATCCCACATATATTGCCCACATTAATTCTGCAGTTATTACATCAAGTTAAAGCACAAAAACTGTCACATATGCACAGAATTGTCACCATAAGATAACAGATCCAAAAAGAAAATACATACAGAATACCCCTATTACAAGGGGACATTTAGCATTGTATATGTGCATACGTGTACCCATATATCAGTATAAATATAAACATTTAATCAAAACATTTTGTAGATTATGAAACTTTAAAAACACCCTGCTTAATCCTGAAAATCAGGGTTGGTATATTCGGCAACCATGTGACCACACACAAAGAGGAGAGAGAAAAAAAAAAGGAAAAAGGGGGGGGGGGTAGGTTGCTCGGTGGGGGAAGGAAAACAAGGGAAAAGGATGGGTAGATGTACTGATTAGTCTGTCTTGCCCGAGCTGAAGCCCGACAAGAAAGGTCTGAAACTCTCGGTTTCATTGAGACCAGGGGGTAAGGTCGCTCTGAGGGCCCTGATCCAACGTGCCTCCTTCTGCAGGAGGACCTTGTTCCAATCGCCCCCCCTTGATGGAATGTGAGTGCGGTCCAAGACAGTGAAGTTCACCGAGGGCATATGGTAGCCATGAGAGCCAGCAACATGCCTGCCTAGGGGCAGGTAGGGGTTGCCGACCCTCATGCTAGCCAGATGTTTGCCCACCCTATCATGAAGCTCCTGTCTTGTTTTTCCCACATAAAAGGAACCGCACTCACACTCCATCAAGTAGACCACCCCCCTGGTCTTGCAGTTGGCAAAGTGCCTTAATCTGAAGGGCCTGCCATTGGGCAAGATGAAGGTGGTACGTTGTTTGATGAAAGGACAGCTGACACACGATCCACAGGGGTAGGTGCCCCACACCCTACACGGGTCACGGGGCAAATCACCCCTATACTCGCTGTGCACCAGCTGCTCACCAATGGATCCGGCCCTGCGATGTACTATTGATGGGTTTTTGGTGACAAACTTAGAAAAAGTGGCATCTTCCGTCAGAATGTGCCAATGTTTTTTTAAAACTTTGGAAATCTTCTGATGTTCGTTGGAGTATCGTGTAATCAATCTTACACTCTCCTCTTTTTTCGGGATGTTTTCTCTGAAGATTAAGTCCCTCCTATCTAGCACTCTCACTTTATTAAACGATTTTTTGAGAGCCGACTTGGTGTATCCCCGAACTAACAGTCTCTGCGTAAGCTTATCTGCTTCCATTTGAAAGCTTTCAAAGGTGGTACAGTTATGCCTAAGTCGTAAAAACTGACTGTAGGGGATAGACCTAAGTAAGGGCTCAGGATGGAAGCTACTGGCATGGAGGATGGTATTGCCAGCGGTCTCCTTCCTGAAGAGACCGCTGGTCAATTTACCATCCTCCTTCTTCCGAATAGTGAGATCCAAAAAATCTATGTGATGGGTATTGAACACCATGGTAAAGAACAGATTGAAATTGTTCCTATTGAGGCGTTCCAAAAATTCTCTTAATAAGGTGGGAGACTCATCCCAAATCAAGAATACATCATCAATGTATCTCTGCCACATAAGAACGTGGCAGGTATACATTGCAAGGCTTTCATCCGAGAAGAGTTAGCGCTCCCACTCCCCCAGGTACAGGTTGGCATAGGTGGGGGAACAGCATGTGCCCATGGCCACCCCCTGTACCTGGAGGTAGTGGGAGCCTCAGAAGGAGAAGATGTTGTGTTTAAGAATAAAGTCCAACATGATAAGCATGAACTGATTGAAGGCCCAATCCTCCCGACTGCTTTGATTGATTACCCGAGCCACCGCCTGGATCCCTAGATCATGCGGAATACTGTTGTACAGGGATTCCACGTCAATGGAAACCAGGATGGCGGACTCGGGAATTTGGAGGTTCTCTATGGCCTGGAGCAAATGTAAGGTGTCCCTAGTGTAGGAGGGCAAACTGACAACATGCGGCCGCAAAAAATGGTCAAGAACCTCACTCATACCCTCTGATATACTCCCATTGCCTGATATAATAGGCCTGCCTGGGGGGTTACTAAGGCTTTAGTACCTTAGGCAGGGCATACATCGTAGGGAGCTTCGGGTGTCTAGTACGTATAAAGTCCCATAATTCTTTTGAGATGATGCCCTGTGTCCCTGCCTCATCTACCAAACAGTAAAATTCCCGGTTGAATGTGTCCACCAGGGAGGCCGGTACTCGTTTGTACCATTTCTGGTCACCCAGGATTTTAAGGCACATGCTCTCATAATCCTTGTTGTCCATCAAAACAATGTTGCCCCCCTTATCGGAGGGCTTAATTGTGATGGACGAGTTGTTCTGTAGGGATCTGAGGGCATGTTGCTGGGCTGTATTCAGATTTCCCTGGGACTTCTCCTTGGCCATGTTTTCTATTTCCCGAGTAGTCTGTCTAACAAACAGGGCCAGGGCTGGGTTGGTATTAAAAGATGGGAATTTAGCTGAACTTCTACGAAAATTTGTGAAGTTGATTGTTTCTAGGGTCTCCGTCAAAGGTCTGGGGGTTCCCCCATCCTCGTCCTCCTCCCCGGAGGAGCTGTCAAAGCCTCCCTCCATCAGTAGGAGGTTAAGGTCTCTGAGGGCCCTGAGGTCGGCCATGGTAAGGTTGGGCTGTAATTCAGGACTCGGGGTCTCAGGTTTGGAATACATGCATTTGAACATAAGACGTCGTGCGAATAAATGTATGTCCTTTACCAGTTCAAATTTATCAACCGGGCGTGCAGGGCAAAAGGAGAGGCCCAAAGACAAAACTTCACTTTCCTCTGGAGTGAGGACATGTGAAGATAAATTAATGATACTTAAATTTGAGACGGTGTTGGCGGTGTTGGTTGTGGACTCTGTATCATATAGGTGGCTATTCCTTTTTGGGAGCTTGGCTTCCCCCCTGGTAATTCTAACGACGGCCTTTTTTTAGGTCAGGAGAAGGGCGCGACAGGGGGGAAGCCAAGCTCCCAAAAAGGAATAGCTTCAACTTCGTGAATTTTTGTAGAAGTTCAGCTAAATTCCCATCTTTTAATACCAACCCAGCCCTGGCCCTGTTTGTTAGACAGACTACTCGGGAAATAGAAAAAATGGCCAAGGAGAAGTCCCAGGGAAATCTGAATACAGCCCAGCAACATGCCCTCAGATCCCTACAGAACAACTCGTCCATCACAATTAAGCCCTCCAATAAGGGGGGCAACATTGTTTTGATGGACAACAAGGATTATGAGAGCATGTGCCTTAAAATCCTGGGTGACCAGAAATGGTACAAACGAGTACCGGCCTCCCTGGTGGACACATTCAACCGTGAATTTTACTGTTTGGTAGATGAGGCAGGGACACAGGGCATCATCTCGAAAGAATTATGGGACTTTATACTTGAGGTAATTGTAGCCGTATTAGTGCACTTGCGACAGAGACCTTTGAGTACTGTCCGTGATACTTTTTTTATTTGCACTAACATACAATTTTTCAGGACAAGCTTTCGGGGTATGTCCCCTTCATCAAGATGAGTACTGCTTGGATCTTGATGAAGGGGACATACCCCGAAAGCTTGTCCTGAAAAATTGTATGTTAGTGCAAATAAAAAAAGTATCACGGACAGTACTCAATGGGACTTTATACGTACTAGACACCCGAAGCTCCCTACGATGTATGCCCTGCCTAAGGTGCACAAAAGCCTTAGTAACCCCCCAGGCAGGCCTATTATATCAGGCAATGGGAGTATATCAGAGGGTATGAGTGAGGTACTTGACCATTTTTTGCGGCCGCATGTTGTCAGTTTGCCCTCCTACACTAGGGACACCTTACATTTGCTCCAGGCCATAGAGAACCTCCAGATTCCCGAGTCCGCCATCCTGGTTTCCATTGACGTGGAATCCCTGTACAACAGTATTCCGCATGATCTAGGGATCCAGGCAGTGGCTCGGGTAATCAATCAAAGCAGTCGGGAGGATTGGGCCTTCAATCAGTTCATGCTTACCATGTTGGACTTTATTCTTAAACACAACATCTTCTCCTTCGGAGGGTCCCACTACCTCCAGGTACAGGGGGTGGCCATGGGCACATGCTGTGCCCCCACCGATGCCAACCTGTACCTGGGGGAGTGGGAGCGCTTCCTCTTCTCGGATGAAAGCCTTGCAATGTATACCTGCCACGTTCTTATGTGGCAGAGATACATTGATGATGTATTCTTGATTTGGGATGAGTCTCCCACCTTATTAAGAGAATTTTTGAAACGCCTCAATAGGAACAATTTCAATCTGTTCTTTACCATGGTGTTCAATACCCATCACATAGATTTTTTGGATCTCACTATTCGGAAGAAGGAGGATGGTAAATTGACCAGCGGTCTCTTCAGGAAGGAGACTGCTGGCAATACCACCCTCCATGCCAGTAGCTTCCATCCTGAGCCCTTACTTAGGTCTATCCCCTACAGTCAGTTTTTACGACTTAGGCGTAACTGTACCACCTTTCAAAGCTTTCAAATGGAAGCAGATAAGCTTACGCAGAGACTGTTAGTTCGGGGATACACCAAGTCGGCTCTCAAAAAATCGTTTAATAAAGTGAGAGTGCTAGATAGGAGGGACTTAATCTTCAGAGAAAACATCCCGAAAAAAGAGGAGAGTGTAAGATTGATTACACGATACTCCAACGAACATCAGAAGATTTCCAAAGTTTTAAAAAAACATTGGCACATTCTGACGGAAGATGCCACTCTTTCTAAGTTTGTCACCAAAAACCCATCAATAGTACATCGCAGGGCCGGATCCATTGGTGAGCAGCTGGTGCACAGCGAGTATAGGGGTGATTTGCCCCGTGACCCGTGTAGGGTGTGGGGCACCTACCCCTGTGGATCGTGTGTCAGCTGTCCTTTCATCAAACAACGTACCACCTTCATCTTGCCCAATGGCAGGCCCTTCAGATTAAGGCACTTTGCCAACTGCAAGATCAGGGGGGTGGTCTACTTGATGGAGTGTGAGTGCGGTTCCTTTTATGTGGGAAAAACAAGACAGGAGCTTCATGATAGGGTGGGCAAACATCTGGCTAGCATGAGGGTCGGCAACCCCTACCTGCCCCTAGACAGGCATGTTGCTGGCTCTCATGGCTACCATATGCCCTCGGTGAACTTCACTGTCTTGGACCGCACTCACATTCCATCAAGGGGGGGGGGGCGATCGGAACAAGGTCCTCCTGCAGAAGGAGGCACGTTGGATCAGGGCTCTCAGAGCGACCTTACCCCCTGGTCTCAATGAAACCGAGAGTTTCAGACCTTTCTTGTCGGGCTTCAGCTCGGGCAAGACAGACTAATCAGTACATCTACCCATCCTTTTCCCTTGTTTTCCTTCCCCCACCGAGCAACCTACCCCCCCCCTTTTTCCTTTTTTTTTTTTCTCTCTCCTCTTTGTGTGTGGTCACATGGTTACCGAATATACCAACCCTGATTTTCAGGATTAAGCAGGGTGTTTTTAAAGTTTCATAATCTACAAAATGTTTTGATCAAATGTTTATATTTATACTGATATATGGGTACACGTATGCACATATACAATGCTAAATGTCCCCTTGTAATAGGGGTATTCTGTATGTATTTTCTTTTTGGATCTGTTATCTTATGGTGACAATTCTGTGCATATGTGACAGTTTTTGTGCTTTAACTTGATGTAATAACTGCAGAATTAATGTGGGCAATATATGTGGGATTTTTACACCGTTTTTGCCTTTGGTTGTTTTGGTAATTTTTCCTCTTTGACACCCCTTTGTCTTCTTTATGGGGTGGAGATTTGAAATCCTAGTTTATCTAGTGCCCAGGGGAGTTTTTTCCAACCTTCTTCAATTTGGGCTGGACCATTTTGGAGACTGTGGGGGTACTCCCATTAAGGGAGGATCCTTTAAGTACTAATATGGTATTCAACCCAGTGTATTTATACTTATATATATTGGTCAGTGCGGTTTCCTCTCCCCCTGAACCTTGTCCGTTTCATGCCTCTTCCTGTCCGGCGCGGGTGGATGATATTTCGCCCTTTCTGCACAATTCATTTTGTGTGGATGGGCGAGATATGCCACCTGGGTCCACGGGAGGGAGAGGGGAACCTTTTTCCCTTCTCCCCCCTTCCTGGGTCCCGGTGGCTAACCAGCACCCGCGCCGGCGGCCATTGGTCCTTTCTTCTGAGCGTCGGGTGATCAGCTGCAGCCTCCCTTTCGCGATGCTTGCCGCTCTCGATGTCTCAACCGACTTCCGGTGTTGGACGCCACGTGTGGCGTCACATCCGGCGGAAGTAGGGGCGGGCCCAGCGTGGCGTTCTCCGCGCTGGCGCCCATTTCTAGGACGCCGAGGTCCGTGACCGGCGGTGATCTCCTCAAGCTCCCCCTCGTTGTAGGGGTGCTCCTTTTGATGGGAGTTTTTTGTGTTTGGGGACTTACTGGTTGAAAAGTTCCCCCTCTTTGGAATTTGGGAATCAATCCGAAATTTTTAGCAAAGACGAATCCTAGACCCTGGAATTTTTTGGCTCCCCCAAAGATTGCTGGAATCCTTCCTGGCCTCTGGGATAGTAAGTACACCCCATTTGGGAATTGGGTTATATATATTTTTTGATAGGATACATATCCCTTAAGCATGTTTTAATGTTTTTCCTTATGATAGGTTACATCATTTGACATGCTGTATATGGATATAGAGGCTCTTCCCCCCTCCCCTCTTCCTTCCCCCCTTTTTTCAGTGATATACTGACCAACCCTTTGATTGATAACCATTGCTGCTTTTTGTTGGCTTTGTTACTGTTGGGGGTTTCTCCCCCCCCCCTTTCCTTTTAAACTAAAAGACTTATATAAATATATGCATCTTTTAAACACATAGAGGTGGTGTCGGTCGTTTGGTAATTATTTTTCCTTTTCTCCTGCGGTCCTACAGGAGAGAGGCATGAAATTGATCTATTGGAGAGAGAATTTGAAACATGCACGGGGGATTCACCGGAAGCATACAAGTTGTTCCATTTATGGGTATAATTTTTGAAGAAAAAGGATCTGTGGGGATGTTCTCTCCATACATCTCCTCCTCCTCTTCTTTATGGTCAGTCCAATAATTTGGCATATATCCACACATATATTGGTACCCACAGAGGGATGTGTTGATTCCCTACATGCAGTTATACTACATCACTGTATTATGTTTTTTTCTTTACTCAGAGTTTAAGTCCATTTCCCTGATGAAGAACGGAACTATTAGTTCATAACGTTTGAAACGCGTTGGAGTAGGACTTTTTACTCTTAACTGCAGGGGTTCATCACTCCAAGGATCTTTCTTGACCCATGCACATTATTAGCTTTTCAATGTTTTTTGACATGTATTTTATGCTGTGTATAATATGTATTACTCTATCTTTCAACTATGTAATTTAATAAAATGAATGATTTTATTATATATTCCTATATTCTTGTATTGTTTGCCGACAAAATCCCACCTTTGAGGAGACTGTCCTTGTTTAATTCCTATATGTAACCCGGGATGGTGGCAAACCTTACCAATCCCAATCTGCAAAGTTTTCTATAGTGTGATAAGGGTTTACAATTGAGAGCTACGTTAACACCTTTTTTATATTAATGTTGAGAGAACTTATTCCAAAAGACAGAGAAAACTCAAAACTGGCTATTATATTTTTACATTCCTTAAATACCACATGCCCAGACCACTACTTAACTACCCCATGCTTTTAATTATGTATTTCCTTATGTGAACTGAGTTTAACCCTTTCTTTAAGCGGTATTTACTGAGCGAATTTCGGTAAATACTGCAAAAAGGCATAGTAAACTTACAATTTCAGTATTGTATGCAATATTTAGGGAATACTGTATGTGTTCAGACACCTAAATACGGCATGCAATCTGCTTTAGTGAATGGAGCCCACTGCTATGTATTGGTTCCACTTTATATAATTATTTTTAGGGCCTATGCACACAAGATATAGACACACAAACTAGTGTATTGCATGTTTTCAGGTTAATGCTTTGCTTTTGTGTTTCTTCAACTTGCTTTTGACTTGAGCTGCTTCTGATTTTCTTGTGAGTTGCCTTCAAGTTCCTTAAGAATTGCTTCAGCTGCTTTCTGAGCTACTTTGAATTGTGTTTGCATTTACATTGAATTGTATAGGGCAGGAAACCGTCCCAATTTAAACACATCTCCTCTTAGAATAAAAAATTATTGAGGGCCCATTTACATTTGTGTGATGTGTTAATGTGTTGCATTAGGGCAGCCCATTGACAATAATGGACCACCAATGGACATAAACATCATAAAAGCAGATGTTTGTTGCAGAATAGCTACTCAGAAAGGCATGTAACGTGCATTGCATCACATTGAAGCAATGTATGCATTACCGTGATGCATAAATGTAAATGGTCCCTTAATGAGGAGATAGCAAATTGCATTGCTGGCTATTCAATATATTTACAGTAGTTCAAAGAGGATTTGCAGCATATCCAATCACTCTTTTATATAGCCTAATCAAATTGTATGTGTACAGTATGTCGAATGTTTTTTTTTTTTTTTTTGTACCCACAATTTTCCCCATCATTTTAATTTAACTTACACGATTTTAAATCCAGGTTGTAATATAAACAACCAACTCACAAGAGTTGGAGCTGCAGTTATCTGTGCTTTATCATTTCATTTTAAAAAGGAAAGCATTACAGTGTAGTATGGTTACAGCTTCATGAATTAAAAACCTGTTTTGCTCCAAACAATATAAAGATCTGTGCATTAAACCATACACCTTTGCAAACTCTGATATGTCTGGTAACAACCTGACCATAATATATCAAAAAAGTGAATTTATAAGATAGGTAACAATATATGTGAGAATATTTTATTTGGGGAACCTTGCAAGCAAGTAAGAGACCTGGTGGTGTACACAATACAATGTATATATATATATATATATATATATATATATATATATATATATACACATACACTGTATTGTCAAAAGTTACATGGTTACATAGTTGGTGAGGTTGAAAAAAGACACCAGACCATCCAGTTCAACCTGTGGTGTGTGTGCTTGTGTCAATAATACATTGTATATCCCGGTATGTTTTGATCTGGTCCTGGTGACTTACAGTATTTATGTTCAGTTTTTCAAGTCTATTTCTGATAATGTCTTTTGTTAGCCATGATGGTGCATTCTGTGTCGTTTTATTCACATTACAGCCTTGGCTGTGATATCCCCCTCCCCCCTTTTCCTTTGTGAAAAAAAATTGAGAGGAAGAATGCATTTAAAACCTTTGCCTTCTCTTTGTCTTTTGTAACCTAATTCCCTTCATCGTCCTTTATTGGGCCAATATGCTCTTGCCTCACTTTCTTACTGTTAATATATTTAAAGAACTTCTTGGGCTTTTTTTACTCTCCTCCGCTATGTGCCTTTTATGGTCTATTTTAGCAGCCCTGATTTTGCTCTTACATTTCTTATTGCATTATTTGTATTGTTGGAATGCTGACAGTTACTCTTCAGCCTTGCATTTTTTAAGGCCTTTCCTTTTGTTTTTATATGCATTTTTACTTTGGACTTTAGCCACCCATTTTAGCTCTTTCAAATGTATTTCACATTGCACTGGCCAATTTTTCGTCCATGTTTTTGTTCCTAGGATTTTACCCCATTTAATATCGTCTAGCAAGGAGCGCAATTTAGGGAAGTTGGCTCTTTTGAAATTCTTTGTACTTTTATTACCTATGTGTTTCCTATTACTGTGGTTTATACTGAATCCAATTGACCAGTGGTCGCTGTTTCCTAAGTTGCTCTGAATTTTCCCATCTGCGATCAGGTCGGTATTGTTAGTAATCAGTAGGTCTAGTAATGTGTTATCTCGTGTTGGGGCATCTACCAGCTCACCCATGAAATTATCTTGCAAGACATTTAGGAATTGGCGAGCCTTAAGTGGTTCCTTCTGCCCAGTCAATATCTGGATAATTAACCACTTGCTGACCGCCGCACGACTATTTACTGCGGCGGTCAGCCACTCCTGGGCAAACCGACGTAGGGCTACGTCGCTCGCCCAGGAGCCTGTAGGGGGCGAGTGCACGCTGCCGGAGGCGCGCTCCCACCCCTGCTCGTTCACAGGGATCCCCACGCATGTGACCAGTGGCTCCAATCGCCGGTTACTCGCGATCTCCCGCAGGAGAGGGAGAAAGGCAAACGGCTGATGTAAACACAGCCGTCTGTCATTCTCCCTGATGTAAGTGCAGAGACTATAAGATCCTGCTATGTAGGATCGTATGTCTCTGTAGTTACATCACAAGCCACACCCTCCCACAGTTAGAATCATGCCCCTAGGGATACATTTAACCCACTGATCCCCAATGAAGTTAACCCCTTCCCTGTCGGTGTCATTTTTACTGTAACAATGCATATTTATAGCATTGATTACTCTAGTAATGTCACTGGTACCCCCCAAAAAAAAGTGTCAAAAATGTCAGTCAGGGGTCCGATCCATCCGCCACAATGTAGCAGTCCCGCAAAAAAAAAAAAAAAAAAATCGCAGATCGCCGCCATTACTAGTTAAAAAAAAACAATAAAAATGACATAAATCTTTCCCGTAGTTATTAAAAGCAATAACTTTTGCGCAGACCAATCAAAATACGCTTATTGTGATTTTTTTTACCAAAAATATGTAGCAGAAAACAAATTGGCCTAAAATGTTAGAAAATTTTGATTTTTACATTTTTTTTTTTTTGAGAATTTCATATAAAAACAAATGTGGAAAATATTGTTATTTTTTCAAAATTGTCGCTCTTTTTTTGTTTATAGCGCAAAAAATAAAAATCGCACAGGTGATCAAATACCACCAAAAGAAAGCTCTGTTTGTAGGAAAAAAAGGACATCAATTTCATTTGGGTACAGTGTCGCACGACCACGCAATTGTCTGTTAAAGTCAGGCAGTGCCGAATCGCAAAATAGGGTCTGGTCTTTGAGCAGCCAAATCCTCCGGGGCTTAAGTGGTTAAAACCCCACATTATAATGACATTTCCTAGCCTTGCCGCCATTCCAAGCTGTGATAGGAGTTCCGTCTCCCCCTCCTCCCTCAGGTTAGAGGGCCTGTAGCATACTCCCACTATTACTTTCCAACTTTTTTCCTCCCTTTGGAGCTCCACCCACAAAGATTCCACCTCCTCCCTTGTACCATTTTTCCCTCACATTTACTTGCACATCATTCTTTTTTTTTTTTTTTTTTTAATTTATAATTTTTATTAATTTTCCATTCAAAATATAACAAAAGAAAACAAATCAGATATAACATTTTTCCATGAGACAGTTTCCCTTATGATAGAATGACAATGGAAAGGGAGACAAACAAATACTTAAAAAAAGAGAGTGCAAGCTCCCGCTCCCATTGAGATAGGAACGATAGGAACGATAGATGTTGTCCCTCCGATTCCTCCGCTAGCATTGAATAAAATAGGGACAGAGTATGTTTGAGGGGATCCCCTGCTCTACATAAAGATTTAAAAGGAGTTAAAGCCCTTGGTATATAGCCCCTTTGTCCAACAGAAAGGAGGAAATGTCGTAATTGATAGATATTCAAGTGGTCCAGATCTAATCCGGGCTATGCAGCGATCTCCCCATGGGTGGGCACAGGGCCCTGCTGCCATACTTCAAGTAATCGTATCTTTCCAATTTGGGCTAGTCCACGTATCTTAGCACTTGTACATCCCGGGGGGAAATCCGGGTTGCCAAGTATAGAGATAAGAGGGGAAGGCACAGGAGCTATCTTTGGATGTTGTTGGACTCTCCGAGATTCTCGTAGAGTGGCACCTATCTTAAGGTGGGATAAGATAGGGTCCATAGGCGAAAAGGAGTACCAAGGGGCCGGGGGGGTCAACTGGCCAGCTGCACCTATCTCCAGACCCACCCATCGCTTAGAGGCCAGATTACAATGCCAGTTCAAGACACGGACGAGGTGCGGTAATATTGGAGCATGTCCGGAAGGCCTACTCCCCCCTTTGATTTTGGAAGGGACAGGACTTGAAGCCTGATCCTAGGAGATCTGGAGGCCCATATAAAAGCGCAAAACATTTTCCGGATCTGTTGAAAAAAAGACATAGGGACAGCAATCGGTAATGCCTGCAATAAATACAGTAGTCTGGGCAAGATGTTCATCTTAAGCGCGCTACAGCATCCAAACCATGTCAGGGTTAATGATTGCCATATATGAATGTCTCTCTTCACAATCCCCAACATAGGGATATGATTCTTCCTAAATAAATCAGCTGGATCAGCTGTAATCTGGATCCCCAGGTAAGCTAACGATCCCTCAGCCCAATGAAATGGGAATGAAACTCGTAGAGCATGTTCCTCCTGAAATGATGTTGATACATTGAGAACTGCCAATTTCGTGAGATTAATCTTGTAATTAGAGAGGATGCCATATTTGTTAATAGCAGCTAAGATGTTTGGAAGTGTTAAAATGGGGTTGGTGACGAAAAACACAAGGTCATGCGCGAAAGCGGCCACCTTTTGCTGATCGCCAGCAACCTGAATGCCTGAAATGTCGCTAGATCGACGTATTGAGCACAAAAAGGGTTCCAACGTTAGAATAAATATAAGAGGTGATAGTGGGCATCCCTGCCGGGTGCCATTCGAGATTGGAAAGTAATCCGAGCACCATTAGTTTACTCGTACCGCTGCCGATGGTCTAGAGTATAGGGCCTGGATGCATTGCTGCATCCATGGTCCCAGGCCTATATATGACAGGGTGGCTTGAATAAAGCTCCAGGCCACCCTGTCAAAAGTCTTCTCCGCGTCTGTAGATAATAATACCATCGGAGTATGTGAAACCCGTGCTTCATGTACCAGGTCAATAGCCCTTATAGTGTTATCTCTTGCCTCGCGATCAAAATGCACCATGCGGGGGATGTGTGGCACTAGACGATTCGCAAGGATCTTTGCAAACAATTTGGTATCGCAATTTAAAAGGGAAATAGGCCTATAGCTGCCGCAGAGCTGAGGGTCTTTTCCCTCTTTATGAATAAGGGCTATATAAGCCCTCAAAGAGTCAATAGGAAACGTGGCACCCTCTCCTACATTATTAAAATGCTCCAGGAGGGGTTTACCTAAATATGCCAGAAATTGCTGGTAGTATGGCAAAGAAAGCCCATCTGGTCCAGGGGCCTTATGGGGTTTAGATTGTGAGAGGGCAGATCATAATTCCTCAATAGTAATTGCCCCTTCCAAGGCAGATGCCTGCTCCGCTGTAAGGGTGGGCATTCCTGATTCTCGGAGGTAGATCTCTGATAATTACCTCTGCTCGCTAGGGGAAGTTATTCTCTCAGGGGTTGTTATGTTATAAAGAGAATGATAAAATGAATAGAACTCCTCTGAAATAGCAGACCAGGTATGAACATCTCGTCCACCAGGCGTTTGTATATGAGATATATGTGTTCTCTTTCTCGGGCCCCTTAAAGCCCGTGCAAGCATCGCACCTGGTTTATTTGAAAATTCATAGTAGTGTCTCCTAGCCCATGTCATACCTCTAATCGTCTTCTGAAACAGGAGGCAATTTAATTCTTCTCTGGCTTGAGTTAAAGGGACAAGTTTTTCCGCAGCTAGGGATTGCTTGTGTTGTTTACTAAGAGATTCTATCCGTGAGAAGAGGGCTGTCAATCTACTTTCCTGTTCCCTTTTATGTCGAGCTCCTATTCACATAAGGACCCCGCGAATTACATTATGCGCCTCCCAGATTACAGATCGGGATAGTGAGTCATCCAAATTATCTTTAAAATAATTAGAAATCGCAGACTCAATCTCCACCCTGACTTCCGGGTATTGGAGTAATGCCTCCAAGTACATGGTTTTACATGTCCAGATTCCCATGAAATAACTACATGGACAGGAGCGTGGTCTGATATAGAAAATGAATCGATATGCGAGGAGATAACCAAGGGGAGATCACTTTGAGGGAGTAAGATGCGATCTATTCGAGTGTAGACATTGTGGGTTAGAGAATAGTAGGTATAATTCCGCTCACCTGGGTGCATCAGTCGCCAAGGGTCAGTCAGGTCAAGGAGAGACAGTTCCCGCTGCAGTCGGCGTAACCGGGTATGGGAAATACATGAACTCCCCTGGAAGAATCCAGGAGAGGTTTGGGTACAAAATTAAAGTCTCCCCACATCACGAGGTGCCCTTCTCGAAACCCCAAAACTACCGGAATCAATTGCTGTAAGAAAGATATATGATCTGAGTTATGCAGATAAACATTTAGTAAGGTTACCGTTGTCTGACCGACCCTTTCCTTAATCAACAAAAATCTTCCACCTGGGTCTATCAGCTCCTCTTTAAACACCCAGGGCAAAAATTTAGATATGAGAATACTCACTCCTTTTGACTTAGGTATTGGTGAGGGAGCATAATACATCCAGGGGAAATCCCTTTTATACAGCCTGGGGGTGGCATCTTTCTGAAAGTACGTTTCCTGTAAAAATGCCATATGTGAATGACCGTGTTTTAAATCTGATAAAAGACGTGACCATTTCTCTGGGGTGGCTAAACCTCTTACATTAAGGGTGGTTACCTTATATCCTGAGACAGTGGCGTAATTATAGCAGTCGCAAGGGTCTGCAGGGGGCCCGCGCAGGTCCCCTGCCAAGTTTGTCTACATGGAGGGCCATAGTTTGGACATAGCTTGCCTTAGCCGGAGCTGTGGGCGGAGCTGGGGGGCGATCCTAGGTACGGATAACTGCTTGTCACTTGTCCACACTGTGGATACAGCTAGCACGAGGGTGTATAGGCAGGCAGGAGAGGCGGCATATCGGAGAACCAATCTTCTCCATTCTACTCCTGGTTCCTGCAGGGCTTTCAGTGGCTGCAGGGGCGGGATCAGTTCTACCATATGCCACCCCACCGGACCTCCTATCCAGCCTGGCGCTAGCTGTATTCACGATGTTGACAAGTAGTCATCTGTACCTAGGACCGCCTCCCAGCTCCGCCCCTGACTCCGGCTTCGACTCCCGCTTCTTGTCTCAAAGCTGTTCCTGCCGCTGGTCAGGTAGGAGAAATGCTCCCTGCCCACTGCACACTGTCCTCCTATACCGCCCTCCACTGTCCCCCTCCCATCATGCTGCCCCCCATACTGTCCCCCTATACTGCTCTCCACTGCCCCCCTCCCATCATGCTTTCACCCTCCCATCATGCTGCCCCCCCATACTGCCCCCACCTGGCACACTGCCCCCCTATACTGCCCTCCAGTAACCCCCTCACATCATGCTTTCCCCCTCCCATCATGCTGCCCCCCAATACTGACCCCTCCTGGCAAACTATCCCCCTATACTGCCCCCCTCTCATCATGCTGTTCCCCTCCCATCATGCTGCCCCCCATACTGCCCCCTCCTGGCAAACTATCCCCCTATAGTGCCCCCCTCTCATCATGCTTTCCCCCTCCCATCATGCTGCCCCCCCATACTGCCCCCTCCCTGCAAACTATCCCCCTATACTGCCCCCCTCCCATCATGCTGTACCCCTCCCATCATGCTGCCCCCCATACTGCCCCCTCCTGGCAAACTGTCCCCCAATACTGCCCTCCACTGCCCCTCTCCCATCATGCTGTCCCCCCATACTTCCCTCCATTGCCCCCATCATGCTGCCCCCCCATACTGCCCTTCCTGGCAAACTGTCCCCCTATACTTCCCTCCACTGCCCCTCTCCCATCATGCTGCCCCCCATACTGCCCTCCACTGCCCCTCTCCCATCATTCTGTCCCCCCATACTGCCCTCCACTGCCCCCTTTGCTTCATGCTGTCCCCCCATACTGCCCCTTCCTACCACACTGCCCCCCCATACTGCCATCTACTGCCCCCCTCCCATCACACTGCTCCCCTCCCGTCACACTGCCCCAACCTCCATCTGCAGTGGCCCCTCCCATCACACTGCCCCCCTCCAATCACACTGCCCCCCATACTGTCCTTCACTGCCCCCCTCCTGTAACACTGCCCAGGTACCCTTCTTAGATGGGGTGGCTACATTAGTTGTCTTGTTTAGACTTTCTTTTATTTTCATCTGGTGATCTGGCTAGTAAGTCTGCTATTTTTCAACAGAACAAGCTCTCCTGCAGAGGTAGCAGTCAGAGGGATATGACAAACCATCTCCCACTGACATGGGTGCTTACAATGATCATCTTTATACAATTTATATATATTTATTTATTTTTATTTATATAAAACCTTTATCTTAAAAGGAAAAAAATATTTTTACTGTAACTGACTATAAAGTGTTAGCTGGAGTTTGGCTTCAGTTTGTCAGTGTATTTAAATCTGCTACTAACTTTAACACTCCCCGCCTTCCCCCCTTCTGAAGGTGCCCCCTGTCCCCCCTCATCCAGATTGTGGCACTCTAATACAGAAGGTGTTACTGTGTGTCGCAGGTTTGGCGGGAGGCTGGTGGTGGTGAACGGGGAGCTGCAAAATGCACCTTTGCCTTTGTAGACAAAAATCCTTGCAGTGGCCCTGTATCCAGGTTACATTTTTTCTGTGTGTTCCCTGGTCCCCCCCTCCCCTGCAGTGCTACCGGCATCCCCTCTCCCCCTGATATCTCAGCAAAGCCCCCCCAATGGGGCTACTAAAAAATTGTAAAAAGAATAAAAAAATAAAAATGGTAAAAAATAATAATAATAAAAAAAACCAAAATAACAAAAATTCAAAACTTCCGGCCTGACCACTGCCATACTGACCTTTCCACTGCCATACTGACCAGGTTCACCATCATACTGACCTTTCCACTGCCATACTGACTAGGTTTACTGCCATACTGACCATGTCCACCATCATACTGACCTTTCCACTGCTATACTGACTAGGTTTACTGCCATACTGACCATGTCCATCATCATACTGACCTTTGCACTAGGGATAGACCGATATAGTTTTTTCAGGGCCGATACCGATATTTTGGTCACAACATATCGATATCGGCCAATATTTTGTACATTTAAAGTTTTGAAAAATAAAGACAATTTTTGACACAAATCTGGTACTGAACATGTTAATTTTTGTTTAATGCTTAATGGCTGGCTTGCTGGCACCCTGTGGTGGGTGGCTGGCTTGCTGGCTCCCTGTGGTGGATGACTGGCTGGCTGGCACCTTGTGGTGGATGGCTTGCTGGCTGGCTACCTGTGGTGGATGGCTGGCTGGCTGGCACCCTGTGGTGGGTGGGTGGCTGGCTGGCACCCTGTGGTGGGTGGGTGGCTGGCTGGCACCCTGTGGTGGGTGGGTGGGTGGCTGGCACAGGGCCTGTGGGTGGCTGGCTGGTACAGAGCATGTGGGCGGCTGGCTGGTACAGTGCTTGTGACTGGCTGGTACAGGGCCTGTGGGTGACTTGGCTGTCTGGCACCCTGTCTGTGGGTGGCTGGCTGTCTATCACCCTGTGGTGGGTGGCTGGCTGGCTGACTGGCACCCTGTGGTGGGTGGGTGGGGGGCTGGCACAGGGGCTGTGGGTAGCTGTCTGGCTGGCTGATACAGGGCCTGTGGGTGGCTGGCTGGCTGGTACAGTGCCTTTGGCTGGCTGGTACAGGGCCTGTGGGTGTCTGTCTGGCTGGTACAGGGCCTGTGGGTGTCTGGCTGGCTTGCTGGTAAAGTGCCTGTGGCTGGCTGGTACAGGGCCAGTGGATGTGGGTGGGTGGCTGGCAGGCACCCTGTGGATGGGGGTGGCTGGCTGGCAACGGGCTGCTGTGGGTGGATGTATGGCTGTGATACACTCCCGGGAGACTAGTCCCGACTCCAGACGAGGCTGTCCAAGGCAAGGGAGGCGGCCTAAGAAGGCAGAATGACATCACAAAAATATCGGCAATATCGGCCAGTTCTGGGCCGATACCGATATATTGGGGAAACTGAAAATCGGCCTTGCCGATAATCGGTCTATCCCTACTTTCCACTGCCATACTGACCATATTTACTGCCATACTGACCATGTCTACTGCCATACCGACCATGTCTACTGCCATACCGACCATGTCTACTGCCATACCGACCATGTCCACTGCCCTACTGACCATGTCCACTGCCCTACTGACCATGTCCACTGCCCTACTGACCATGTCCACTGCTCTTCTGACTATGTCTACTGCCATACTGACCACGTCTACTGCCATACTGACCACGTCTACTGCCATTCTGACCATGTCTACTGCCATACTGACCACGTCTACTGCCATACTGACCACATCCACTGCCATATTGACCATGTCCACTGCCATACTGACCATGTCCACTGCTCTACTGACCACGTCTACTGCCATACTGATCATGTCCACTGCCATACTGACTACGTCCACTGCTCTACTGACCATGTCCACTGCTCTACTGACCACGTCCACTGCTCTATTGACCATGTCCACTGCTCTACTGATCACGTCAACTGCTCTACTGACCACGTCAACTGCTCTACTGACCACGTCCACTGCTCTACTGACCACCACGTCCACTGCTCTACTGACCACCACGTCCACTGCTCTACTGACCATGTCCACTGCTCTACTGACACTATTCATAGTCCACATTCACACCACTGGGGGAACTACCAGGGTTGCGAAAGGTCGCACTTGCGACTAGGCCCTGGCCTTCCACCACCATAGTGGGGCCCAAGACTGCAGGAAGGAGGTCCACTGCACAACATGTGAAAGGGATCCGCTGCAACACCGTAAAGGGACCTGGGACCAGTGGGAAGAGCTCTGGGCTTGGAGGGAAGGGCCGAGGCTGGAGGTCGGGGGGGGCCCTTCATGGTTTCTTGCACCAGGGCCCTGAAGGTTCTAGGTACGCCTCTGTCCTGAGACCACTCGTGCAGGGCTAGGTGACATGGCTACCCTGGAGGCCAAAGGAAAACAAAAAAAAAACCCTCCCCCCCCAGCTATATACCAATACAGGTATACCGTAACCAAGCGCAACCAGGCGCTTCCTAATGTGGCAAGAGTGATCAGCAAAACGCTGTAAGATAAAAAGTGTTCACCGGCAAGCAAAAAATATTAAAAAGATTAATAAGAAAAAGAAAAAAGAGAAAAAGTAATAAGGAGATGTGACCATAGGGTGTCGGCCTACAAAGCATCTTACTCATTTTTAAGCTACAACCCCCCTGCACAAACATTCAATACTTCATTTTTAAATAATCTGAAATAACAATTATATCCCCCTCCCTTACCCTCATCCCCCCCCACCCCACCCCCAAAAGCAGCATCCCCACCTGATGTTTTCCTGGAACTACAGAGAAAAAAACAAAACAAAAAAACAAAAACAAAAACAAAAAAAAACATCTCGAGTCGGTAGATCTTCTTCAAAAATTGGAGAGTGTATGGGACTCACACTAAAAAAGAAAAAATACCAAACCTCATATCCTCAGTACCTGACCCCCAACCAACCAAGGAGAGGACATTACTCATCCGGGCGACAGGGAATCAGCACCAGGGGGGAGGGGGAAGGGGTAGGAAAGAGGTCTTCAACAAAGTTCAGGATAGTATATCTAGAGATATAATAAAAAAGAGTAAGAGAATATGAAGATTTTCCATGTAATTTTTAAACGTTGTTAGGGGCCATGGCTTCCGCAAGAGTCTCTTTTTCTAACGGACCGGGACCCTCTCTCCGGGGATGTCTGAACCGTGACATGGTGGATCCCCATGAGATCCGACTCCATGGATTGCTGAGCCAGTTGGGAATTGATATTGGAGGGGTCTCCAAGAAAGAGAATAGCTCTGGTATCTGTTCATGCCATCTCAAAGCGAATGAATTTCCATTTCGTGAAACCACCAAATGAAACCGGTGACCCCAATGATATGTAGCGCCCACCTTTCGAATTTCAGCTAGCAATGGTTTTAATATGGCCCTCATCCGCAGAGTGCAACGTGAGAGGTCTGCTAGGAGCCGTAATATTATTTCTCCGGCTGCGATTTTCACTGTCATTCTGTTGAAGTTGCAAAATAATTAGTTGATTCTGTATATGGACCTGTAAGTTTTCTATAGCATTCATTCTGGTTTCCAATATAGATTGGGCCACCCCCACAGCAGCTACTTTGTTATCTATTTGTATGAATTGCTGTTTTATGGCATTGATTTCAAGAGAAAGATTACTCACAATCGATGCTGCAATCTCATTTATGTCCTGCTTTGTCGGTATCAATGAGAGCAGTTCTCTCCATTCTGAATGCTGAGGGTTTTCCAATTGACCAAGGAATAGATGATCATCCATTATGTCTGTCCGAGGTTTGTCCATTATCAAGGTCGGCTGTGTGGAACCTCGAGGGGAAGCAGAGGTATGAGTTGGATGGCCTTGTGCCGATTTAGGAGGCTTTTTCAGCGAGGTATGGCCGATGTTATGTGGACGCGGCGGCACCATCTCAGCTGGAGAGGAGACACACTGAGCTGTGGGACGCCGGAGAAAGTATGTCACAATGTCCAGTCCCCTACCAGTCTCCAAGGGCTTCGCCGGGTTATCAGAGACTGACATGTGCAGAGGTACAAGGCAGTGTCAAGTTTGCCGGCTGCATGAGGCCGGAGCACAGCTGTGAATCACAGAGTTCCCGAGTAACACACCCTTACGGCATCATTACTGAGCCACTCCCCACCGGGATCTCTTGCACATAATTCTTGATATACAGGCATAGCCTTCCCCCTTTCCTACCCTCCCTATCTGTACAATATACGGAATACCACTGAATAGTTGCCAGCCAACCATGTGAAAAGTCAAACCAAGTTTTGAAACTCCCACAAAATCAAAACCCTCCTTGTACATTAGCAGCTCCATTTTACTAGCTTGACCTCTAGCATTAGTATACAAGCGTCGTAATTTTGTCCGGTCGCATACTATTTCCTTGTTAGTTGTTTTGAGGCTCCAATTTGGATTTGTCAACTTACTTACCTTGGGTTTTGGTATTCTAGTCACCCTACTGCTAATCCTCCAATTTTACCCACTGAACCTTGCTCAGTGCTGGCTAGCTCTGGACCCTCCCCCCCCAACACCTAGTTTAAAAGCCCCTCTATCCTTTCAGCCATCTTCTCTCCCAGCAGAGCTGATCTCTTCCCATTTAGGTGCAGTTCATTCCTGCTAAAGAGTCAGTAACCTACTGAGAGGTCAGCCCAGTTCTCCAGGAACCCAAACCCCTCCTTTCTACACCAGCTCCTCAGCCATTTATTAACTTCCCTAATCTCCCTCTGCCTCCCTGGTGTGGCTCAAGGTACTGGTAGTATTTCTAAAAATATTACTTTGGAGGTCCTACTCCATAATTTAGCTCCTAAGTCCCTGAAATCATTGTAATGTTATAATGGCATTCCAGCCTTAGTCCGTAGGGTTCATTATTGAGTTGACCCATCCTTTGCAGCTATAACAGCTTCAACTCTTCTGGGAAGACTGTCTACAAGGTTTACGAGTGTGTCTATGGGAATATTAACCATTCTTTCAGAAGCGCATTTCTATCAATGAAAATGAAGACATTAAAAAAATAATTTTTCAATTTTTTTATTACTTTTTTTTTTTTACATACAGTGACCAGAGCAATGCAGTGTTATTACAGTAACACTGTACTACTCCGGGGAGGTGATTAGGATATTACAGTTATAAGCAACCATTTTTTTCTAAATTAAAACTCAATTAAAACTAAAATTCAGTTACTTTGCTTTGCATCCGCCGAACACTACACATTCAAGTCAATGAGGAAGTGCTGCAAATGCCCTGCAACAGCGTGCAATACATGTGGTTGCGGTGCATCTGTTGCTAAAAACTGAGTTTTAAACAGGCGGTGAGGAAGCAGCGGATTGTTATTAGCCACTGGAGTGTGAACTTAATGCAGATTGGGCTTCAGAGGCAAACGAGACTTAGATGCATGTCTAAATCTATCCTTAGGCCCCTTCCGCATGCTTGCTTAGCAAGAAATCTGTCTGCTGATCCCCGCTGAGCAGGTGGATGGCTAGTCTGTGTCCGCTCCACTTATGCAGACACAGCCCGCTCTCCTCCAAGGGTGGTGGGATCTAAACAGTCCCTTTTTCTGCAGAAAAATAAAGACTTCAGATATACTGTATGTTTCCTAGAAATCGGCCAGCACCAGAACATTTGTATAGGCAGCAAGTAGAATGTGACAAAATAGGTTTTATCTTGCAATACAACTTATAATGTATTATCTGAGAGACAGTAGCCACAAATATTGTTCAGTGGCTGGACAGTGTGTGGGCAGGTTTGTTAGGCTGCAATGTAAAGGGGAGAGGAGGCCTGAAAACATTCTGTTTATCTGAAAACTGAAATTGTACAGTAACTAGACAGTATGTAAGCACCTTGGCTTGGCTGCAATATAAGAGGGAGAGTCAAGGCAGGTTTTATCCTGCAATAAAAGTTATAGTGTTTTTTTTTTATTGATTATTTACCCGGACACTTTTTCCATCTTCCTGTCCAGGCCAATTTTCAGCTTTCAGCACTGTCGCATTTTAAACGACAATTGCATGTTCATGCAACACTGTACCCATATGACGTTTTTATAATTTTTTATATATCATTTTATTTTTATAGATTTTATAATATTTCTTTACACAAATAGACCTTTCTTGTGGTGGTATTTGATCACCACTGTTTTTTTTTAATACAATTTTGCAAGTAAATATCCTTTCTTCATAAATTTAGACCAAAATGTATACTGCTACACTTCTTTGGTGAAAATAACACAAGTCAGTGTATATTGTTTAGTGTGTAGGAAAGTTATAGAGTCCACAAACTATGGTATATACAGTATCTCACAAAAGTGAGTGCACCCCTCACATTTCTGTAAATCTTTCATTATATTACTTACTTATATTATTACATATATCTGTTTATGTGACAACATTAAAGAAATTACACTTTGCTAGTAGTGAGTGTACAGCTTGTATAACAGGGTAAATTTGTTGTCCCCTCAAAATAACTCAACACACAGCCATTAATGTAAACTGCTGGCAAAAAAGTACACCCCTAAGTAAAAATGTCCAAATTGAGACAAATTAGTCCTTTTTCCTCCCCGGTGTTATGTGACTCATTAGTATTACAATTGAAGTTGACATTACATATGTGCAAGGGTCATTAATGGTTTAGAATTTCCATTATCTGGAAGTTCTTTTGTTCCTGCTTTCAGCGCTGCTAGTGTGATAAGGGTTTACAATTGAGAGCTACGTTAACACCTTTTTTATATTAATGTTGAGAGAACTGATTCCAAAAGACAGAGACAACTCAAAACTGGCTATTATATTTTTACATTCCTTAAATACCACATGCCTAGACCACTACTTAACTACCCCATGCTTTTAATTATGTATTTCCTTATGTGAACTGAGTTTAACCCTTTCTTTAAGCGGTATTTACCGAGCAAATTTCGGTAAATACTGCAAAAAGGCATAGTAAACTTACAATTTCAGTATTGTATGCAATATTTAGGGAATATGTGTTCAGACACCTAAATACGGCATGCAATCTGCTTTGGTGAATGGAGCCCACTGCTATGTATTGGTTCCACTTTATATAATTATTTTTAGGGCCTATGCACACAAGATATAGACACACAAACTAGTGTATTGCATGTTTTCAGGTTAATGCTTTGCTTTTGTGTTTCTTCAACTTGCTTTTGACTTGAGCTGCTTCTGATTTTCTTGTGAGTTGCCTTCAAGTTCCTTAAGAATTGCTTCAGCTGCTTTCTGAGATACTTTGAATTGTGTTTGCATTTACATTGAATTGTATAGGGCAGGAAACAGTCCCAATTTAAACACATCTCCTCTTAGAATAAAAAATTATTGAGGGCCCATTTACATTTGTGTGATGTGTTAATGTGTTGCATTAGGGCAGCCCATTGACAATAATGGGCCACCAATGGACATAAACATCATAAAAGCAGATGTTTGTTGCAGAATAGCTACTCAGAAAGGCATGTAACGTGCATTGCATAACATTGAAGCAATGTATGCATTACCGTGATGCATAAATGTAAATGGTCCCTTAATGAGGAGATAGCAAATTGCATTGCTGGCTATTCAATATATTTACAGTAGTTCAAAGAGGATTTGCAGCATATCCAATCACTCTTTCATACAGCCTAATCAAATTGTATGTGTACAGTATGTCGAATGTTTTTTTTTTTTTTGTACCCACAATTTTCCCCATCATTTTAACTTAACTTACACGATTTTAAATCCAGGTTGTAATATAAACAACCAACTCACAAGAGTTGGAGTTGCAGTTATCTGTGCTTTATCATTTCAGTGTAGTATGGTTACAGCTTCATGAATTAAAAACCTGTTTTGCTCCAAACAATATAAAGATCTGTGCATTAAACCATACACCTTTGCAAACTCTGACATGTCTGGTAACAACCTGACCATAATATACCAAAAAAGTGAATTTATAAGATAGGTAACAATATATGTGAGAATATTTGGGGAACCTTGCAAGCAAGTAAGAGACCTGGTGGTGTACACAATACAATGTAAATAAATAAATAAATAAATATATATATATATATATATATATATATATATATACACACATACACTGTATTGTCAAAAGTTACATGGTTACATAGTTGGTGAGGGTGAAAAAAGACACCAGACCATCCAGTTCAACCTGTGGTGTGTGTGCTTGTTTCAATAATACATTGTATATCCTGGTATGTTTTGATTTGGTCCTGGTGACTTACAGTATTTACGTTCAGTTTTTCAAGTCTCTTTCTGATACTGTCTTTTGTTAGCCATGATGGTGCATTCTGTGTCGTTTTATTCACATTACAGCCTTGGCTGCGATATTCCCCCCCCCCCTTTTCCTTTGTGAAAAAAAATTGAGGAGAAGAATGCATTTAAAACCTTTGCCTTCTCTTTGTCTTTTGTAACATAATTCCCTTCATCGTCCTTTATTGGGCCAATATGCCTTTGCCTCACTTTCTTACGGTTAATATATTTAAAGAACTTCTTGGGTTTTTTTTTACTCTCCTCCGCTATGTGCCTTTTATGGTCTATTTTAGCAGCCCTGATTTTGCTCTTACATTTCTTATTGCATTATTTGTATTGTTGGAATGCTGACAGTTTCTCTTCAGCCTTGCATTTTTTAAGGCCTTTTCTTTTGTTTTTATATTCATTTTTACTTTGGACTTTAGCCACCCATTTTAGCTCTTTCAAACATATTTCACATTGAAATGCACTGGCCAGTTTTTCGTCCATGTTTTTGTTCCTAGGATTTTATCCCATTTAATATTGTCTAGAAAGGAGCGCAATTTAGGGAAGTTGGCTCTTTTGAAATTCTTTGTCCTTTTATTACCTATGTGTTTCCTATTACTGTGGTTTATACTGAATCCAATTGACCAGTGGTCGCTGTTTCCTAAGCTGCTCTGAATTTTCAAATCTGCGATCAGGTCGGTATTGTTAGTAATCAGTAGGTCTAGTAATGTGTTATCTCGTGTTATCTCGTGTTGGTGCATCTACCAGCTGACCCATGAAATTATCTTGCAAGACATTTAGGAATTGGCGAGCCTTAAGTGGTTCCTTCTGCCCAGTCAATATCTGGATAATTAACCACTTGCTGACAGCCGCACGAATATTTACTGCGGCAGTCAGCCGCTCCTGGGCAAACCGACGTAGGGCTACGTCGCTCGCCCAGGAGCCTGTAGGGGGCGAGTGCACCCCGCCGGAGGCGCGCTCCCGCCCCCGCTCGTTCACAGGGATCCCCACGCGTGTGACCAGTGGCTCCAATGTCTGACGGTTACTCGCGATCTCCCGCAGGAGAGGGAGAAAGGCAAACGGCTGATGTAAACACAGCCGTCTGTCATTCTCCCTGATGTAAGTGCAGAGACTATACGATCCTGCTATGTAGGATCGTATGTCTCTGTGGTTACATCACAAGCCACGCCCTCCCACAGTTAGAATCATGCCCTAGGGATACATTTAACCCACTGATCACCAATGAAGTTAACCCCTTCCCTGTCAGTGTCATTTTTACAGTAACAATGCATATTTATACTGTAGCATTGATTACTCTAGTAATGTCACTGGTACCCCCAAAAGAGTCAAAAATGTCAGTCAGGGGTCCGATCCGTCCGCCACAATGTCGCAGTCAAGCAAAAATAAAAAAAATCGCAGATCGCCGCCATTACTAGTTAAAAAAAAACAATAAAACTGACATAAATCTTTCCCGTAGTTATTAAAAGCAATAACTTTTGCGCAGACCAATCAAAATACGCTCATTGTGATTTTTTTTTACCAAAAATATGTGGCAGAAAACAAATTGGCCTAAAATGTTAGAAAATTTTGATTTTTACATTTTTTTTTGAGAATTTCATATAAAAAAAAATGTGAAAAATATTGTTATTTTTTCAAAATTGTCGCTCTTTTTTTGTTTATAACGCAAAAAATAAAAATTGCACAGGTGATCAAATACCACCAAAAGAAAGCTCTGTTTGTAGGAAAAAAAGGACATCAATTTCATTTGGGTACAGTGTCGCACGACCGCGCAATTGTCCGTTAAAGTCACGCAGTGCCGAATCGCAAAATAGGGTCTGGTCTTTGAGCAGCCAAATCCTCCGGGGCTTAAGTGGTTAAAACCCCCCATTATAATGACATTTCCTAGCCTTGCCGCCATTCCAAGCTGGGATAGGAGTTCTGTCTCCCCCTCCTCCCTCAGGTTAGGGGGCCTGTAGCATACTCCCACTATTACTTTCCAACTTTTTTCCTCCCTTTGGAGCTCCACCCACAAAGATTCCACCTCCTCCCTTGTACCATTTGTCCCTCACATTTACTTGCACATCATTCTTTTTTTTAAATTTATAATTTTTATTAATTTTCCATTCAAAATATAACAGAAGAAATCAAATCAGATATAACATTTTCCATGATACAGTTACCCTTAATGATACAATGACAATGGAAAGGGAGATAAACAAATACTTAAAAAAAGAAAAAAAAAAAAAAAAGAACCACTCAATAGATATGATCTAGCACCCTATTAATTATTGTGTTACAACATCTCTTATCGATGAGCATTTGTGCACATCACATGTCGTGTTAAGACATATTACCTGTAGAAGGCAATCCATTTTGGAGTACCAAGTGAGAAAAAAAAAAAGAACCACTCAATAGATATAATCCAGCACCCTATTAATTATTGTGTTGCAACATCTCATCGATGAGCATTTGTGCACATCACACGTCGTGTTAAGACATATTACCCGTAGAGGGCAATCCATTTTGGAGTACCAAGTGAGAAAAAAAAAAAGAAGTTTTTCAAAATACAAAAACAAGCTTAAAACTTTGTGATAAAATTCAAAACCCTTGTGTACAAAAACCATGGTTGGTTACAAGGTGAGAGACAAAAATAGATAAAGGGAAGAGAGAGAAAAAAAAATCAAATTCTTTTTTTTTAGTAAGTCTCCTATCATCATCGAACCGAGTTAGAGAGGCACTAATCGTGCCTATCTCTGTGCCCTTGAAAAATGCCTATTGTATTCAGGGCCGGTGCTTCCACTAGGCAAACTAGGCAGCCGCCTAGGGCGCATTGCCACCTAGGGGCGCAGCCATGAGTCGGCACTCTCTCTCCATCATTAATGATCCTTGTGAGCTGATGGGAGAGGCGGCAGTGGGCGAGGAAGAAGGGACAGAGGAAGATGATAGGTGTCTGGGGCAGTGGCAGAACTACCAGGCCTTAGCTTTCCACCACTGTGCTGCCTGCATGATGATCCTCTTCAGCTGGAGCTGAGTGGCCTAAACCCCGAGCAGGAAGTGATACTCTACACTGAGCTGGTGGGCAGCCGTTCACGTCCCTGGGTCGATATTAAGCAGGGAGCGGAGGAGAGCTGAACCTGACCCGGAGCTCGGCACTGACTGCTGCTTCTCCATCCACCACGAGCCAGTTGGAGCCGTGGTGAGCACTGTGGTCCAGGAGAGGAGCGTCCTGGGAAAAGGAATCACGGTGAAGGAGGGCAGAGTGCAGACCACTCTCTTCATACTGCCCAGTGGGTGTCCCCAGAACAGGGGATCGGGGTCACCAGGTTTGCCATGGTGAATCAGAGTCACCAGGTGTGACATGGGGGATAGGGGTCACTGGGTGTAACAGGGGTTTGGGGTCACCATGTGTGCCATGGGAGATTGATGTCCCCAGGTGTAACATGTAAAAACATCAGGGTCTCTCCGAGTATGACATGGAGGAACATCAGGGGCCACTGGTGTGACATAGAGGAACATTGGGGTCACTGGGTATGACAGCATGACATTAAGGAATATTGGGGTCCCAGGATGTGACATGGAAAAACATCAGGGTACCTGAGTGTGACATAGAGGGACATAAGGACATGAAGGAATATGGGGGTCACTGGGTATGACAGCATAAGATGGAGGAACCATCAGACCAGGGTCAGTGGGTATTACATGGAGGAGTTTTTAACCCTTTCCCTTTTTATTTATTTTTTTTTTTGGGGGGGGGGCGCAAGTAGCTGGTCTTGCCTAGGGCGTAAAATAGTCTAGCACCGGCCCTGATTGTATTCTAACCTCAGAAACATAAAAAAAAATATATTCAAAATAGGGCCTCCTGGGCAGCTCATTATGAAGACACATTACTTTCAATAGGGGGCAACATTAGGTTACCTCCAATTGATAAGCCTCTGTGCCTGTGAAATTCACCCATGGCCTGCATCGATCTCTAGTCTGTTCCTCCAAGTTCTTTAGAGTGGCAGTTAACTCCTCCATCTTGTATATATCATTGACTTTTGAATACCATAGTCTACTCCCTGGAGGTTGAGTTTGTCTCCACATAGCTGGAATACATGCCTTTGCAGCATTGAGAAGTCAAAAGGGTCAGAGACATCTTGTATCTACGGATTGAGCTTATCGTGAGGTGAAGAAGGCAATACGCTGGGTCATCTCCCACCTCGACCGCAGTCAATTGCTTCATAACTGCCACGACTCTTGTCCAAAAGGATCGTAGGAGGGGGCAAGTCCAAAAAATATGGAGCATTGAACCCACCTCCGACCCACAACGCCAACACTTGTCTGAACAATCCGCATCCATCCTATGTAGCACCACGGGAACTCTATAATATCTAGTTAATATTTTATATCCCACCTCCTGGTATTTACAATCCATAGAAGATTTATGTACCAATGTTAGGATCTTATGGGATCGCAGGCAGTATTTTTTATTAACCTGGACACATAAATAAATTACTAAGACATTGAATAAATTTAAAATATTTATTTGGATTATAGTGGCCACGGCTTTAATATTGGTATACATATAACCACAAATTAAAATATCATATTCACTTCAACCAGTAAAAACAGTTCAGCCACTAAGACTCGAACCGATACAGAAAAGATATGAAAGCAATATTAAATAAATAAAATATGTCCCCTCTCAATTAAATACTAGAGGGACCAAACCACATAAAAAGCCGCAACAAGGGGAAGGGGGGGGGGGGGGGGGGCGGGAAGTGCTGATGTGATGTCTTCTTCCAGGATAACTGAAAAACCGTTGGAGTGCTGCCCATATTTATAGGGAAATTATTGACATTTCCTGGGATTTTATTGGCTATTTCTTATTGACCTATCCCAAACTATTAAATTAAAGTTAGCCAATCAATTAATGCCATTTTCAAACCTTTAACAGCTTGAAATATCGTCTTATTATTTAACTGCCACGATCCCATAAGGAAAAGGGGGGCCTAATACAGGCCTATCCCCTTTTCCTCCCATGGGATCGCAGGCAGTATTTTTTATTAACCTGGAAACATAAATAAATTACTAAGACATTGAATAAATTTAAAATATTTATTTGGATTATAGTGGCCGCGGCTTTAATATTGGTATACATATAACCACAAATTAAAATATCATATTCACTTCAAACAGTAAAAACAGTTCAGCCACTAAGACTCAAACCGATACAGAAAAGATATGAAAGCAATATTAAATAAATAAAATATGTCCCCAAAAGACAGGAGGGTGGAATAAAAAACCCACCTGTCACAAACATTCCCAGCACGCGGCCTTCTCAACACAGGACTGTAATGCCAAATTGAATATGTCCAGGCCAATAGACGATAGATGAACTCCATCGTGTCTATAAATACCCTGAACCCCCCCTTCAAGGTCCACGTGCCTGTAAGCAAAACCAAAAAAGGGGGGCATAAACTTAGAAACAGCCCTATTGATCCTCTTCCGCACTTTATCAAAAGGTCTCAACACAGCTGAATCTAACCACCTCAACCTCGGAACAATTTCAGAGAACACTATAACTAGATTAGGACAAGCCATTTTTATATGATGGACAGCACTCTTAATTTTAAAAATTAAATCCAGCGTCTTGATTTGACCTACGTCATTACCACCCAGATGTATTATTAAAATATCAGGTGTAGGCCAGCACAAATGTAACTTACTAAATTCAAATAAAAGTTCGTCCCAAACCATACCTCTGTGTCCAAACCAAAAAACATTAAATGCATCAACAGGAAGACTCAAGTTCGTACCGTAAGGTCTGGAAGCAGCACGATGATGAGCCCAATAGACGTAAGAGTGTCCAATGATCCAGACCACTCTAGGATTAACTAAAATAATCAAATAAGAAGGTTAGGATGAATATACAACTTGAAAGCCTCAGACTTCCATCTACCCAAGTGCTTAATATCAGATGAAGCTAAACCAATTCGAGCCGCTTCAGTGGCAGCACCTATTCTAAAAGAATGCGATGAAATTCGACCACACAGATTCAGAGACTGACAACATTTAGATAGTACTGCATTAAATTGGAACCTTGTAAGCGGTGAAAGATCAGCGTGTATAAATATAGGCCCTTCAGAAAATGGGCGGACAGCCAAATAACGCGAGAAATGGAAAACGGGACAGATCGGCGATCCCGGACTGCAAACTTATCCAAGACCCCCGGCCACATTGATCAGTTTTACTAAATTCAAGAAAAACGCGTAATGTGGAGTCTGTCAACATAATATGACGAAAAATTAAACCAGAAGGATTTTTTCTACTAGCAGACACCAATTCTGATAAACGCATTGCCCCAAAAAAGGCTAAGGTGAAAACTGCATTAAACAGCATAGCCTCATACGAAGAAAAACACACAGAGGCCGTGATTGAACACAAAGACGTTAAAATAACAGGAGAAATTGGACTCCTATTGTCAGCGGCCTTGTGCGTTTTCTTGTAACCCTTCAAAGCACGTTGAACTGAAAAGAAACCCAAACATGGGTGTAAATTATTCATTTTTTGGAAAAAAGAAATACCAGAAAAAATTTTATATATATGTGACCAAGACAACTCATCTTGCAGTAAGCCCTCTAAAAAGGAAAGAACGACCTCTTCGGAACAAACTTCAAAAGAGAATCCATGAGTGTGCAGAAAACGCAACCACATAAGCCATGAAGACTGATAACTACTCCAAGACGAACATGCCAACGAATGACGAACATTTGAAGAGACTAGATGATGTTCCATAACTGCGGGGGGCACGGGACTCCTTGGCGATCTGCAGACGGCAACAGGGAAAAGAATTGGTCCATCTGCAAACGAGAAAGGGTATCGGCTACCACATTCACTTTACCAGGAATATAATTAGCTTTAATCCAGATATTTAGAAAAAGGCATCTAAAAACCAAATAACGCAATAGAATAATAACAGGAGGGGATTTTGAAGATAAGCAGTTCACTGCGTATAACACTCCCTTATTATCAGTACTAAACAATATCCGCCTATTCCTAAAACTTTCCCCCCAAATTTCAAGTGCCACAACCAAAGGGAATAATTCCAGAAGAACAACATTCTTACACAGACCTTTCCTAATCCAACTTTCAGGCCACACATCAGCGCACCAATGGTCACCCCAAATTGCAGAGAAACCTACTGAACCAGCCGCATCAGTAAACAAACAAAAATCATTATCAGGTATAAATTCAGATTGCCAAAAGGACCTCCCATTAAAAACATTCAAGAACTTTAACCAAACCAACATATCTTCCTTTAAATCAGAAGTAACCCGAACATGAGAATAAGGATTCTTAAGTCCAGATATGGCAATATACAAGCGCCTAGAAAAAATCCGCCCCACCGGCAAAACCCGAGTCGCGAAGGCCAAAAGACCCAATAAAGATTGCATCTCCTTTAATAAAACCTTTTTACGTTGAATAAAAAGACTCAAAGTACTACTCAATTTATCCAACTTAGCAATGGGTAAACGAAATTCCTGGGAGACAGTATCAATAGTGATACCCAAAAACTCCAGACAAGTAGTCGGCAGGATGGTCTTCTCCACTGCTAATGGAACTCCAAACTCCTGACATGTATCAAAAAAGGAATTTAAAGTCACAGCACAAGAAGGAGAGTCATGAGGACCTATAAAAAGAAAATCGTCCAAATAGTGCAAAAAAATTTTTGACCCCGACCGAATAGAAACAACCCATTCCAGGAAACCAGCAAATTCCTCAAAATAAAAGCACGAAAGGGAACAACCCATGGGGAGGCACATATCGAAATAAAATTTACCATTAAAATGAAATCCCAAAGAATTAAAACATTGAGGAATAATGGGAAGAAGCCGAAAGGCAGATCTAATGTCAGCCTTAGCCAACAATGCCATATCACCCGACAATCTAATTAATTGTATAGCAGTATCAAAAGATGCGTATGACACGGAAGCCAAACCATCATCGATTTGATCATTTAAAGATGAACCGTGAGGAAAAGATAGATGGTGAATCAAGCGGAAGGAATTGACATCCTTCTTTGGTACCAAACCCAAAGGTGACAGCCGAAAATTCACGAAAGGCGGAGAGTCAAAAGGACCAGACATCCTCCCTTCAGAAATTTCAACTAACAATTTTTCCTGAACAATAGACGGGAATTCATCCACCGACTTCAAATTATTAACCATCTCACATCCTATCCCTTCAAAAGCGGGGATGAAAAAACCATTTAAAAAACCGTCAGTGAGAAGATCCGCTGTCTGTTTGTTTGGAAAAAGACGGAGCCAAGGAAGCATGCTTGTTAGTCTCACTGGCGTTACTCCCCTTTTGAAAATTCTCTCGTGTCGATTGTTGGGTACCGGTCGACGATAATTTACGAAAACACCTGGAAACAGGGTGAGAACCGGCACAATTAGCACATTCGTGCTTATATTTACATGTATTAGGCCATCTGCATTGACTGTCATTATAAGCAAAGCAAATGCCTTTTCTATAAGAGGCAGAAGGAGAATTCACAGAACCAGAAATAGGCCTAGAGAAAACAGGTTTTTGGGGAAGGAAAAGGTTGAGCCAAAGGCCCACATCTTTAGAACCCCATAATAAATGAGGACAAACAGACAACTTATGCCTGAAAGCCTCATCATAAGCGAACCAAGAAGAATTATTAAAACTGCGATAGGCTTCCAGAACAATATCTATATGTTGAAAGAGACCCGTGCTCTTAGCCGGGTATCTTTCACATAAAACACTTGCATAAACGCAAAAACCTTGCAACCAGTTAGAAAAGGACTTCGTCACAAATTTACGTTTATCATCCTCTAATTTATCAGATTTGTCACTCTTAACTATAATATCCTTAGCAGAAGGAAGTAAACTTAAAACATCCACAAAATCGCCTTTCCATATTTTCTCCTTAATGGCAGAAGGCAAATGAAAGCCTAAGGGTGACAAAAAACATGGCATAGATTCCTTAAAACTAGTAGCTTCTGTATCAACATTTGTATATATTAAAGGTTGGTGTTTGTTATAGATTGATAAAAACGTACCAACATCCCGAGTGATACTATTTAAAGGAAAAATAGTCTGTGTGAGATCTGGGTGTAAGATCAAAACACTGAGACTATGTTTCACAATAAAGGGAAGGGGAAAAAGGAAAAGAACAACCTAAAGAGAGACAAGTGTAGGAAAAGAAGGACGGGTAGAGGGAGAGAAGGGGAAAAATAGGAAAGGTGGGAATGAGGAGACCTGGAGCAATGGATGAAAAAAGGGGGGGAAAGAGGGGAGGGGGGAAAGCAGGGGGAAAAGGAAGGAGGGAAGGAAGGGGGCGTGGACAAGGGATGGGGGAAGGGAGGGGGGGTGGAAGGGGGGGAGAGGGGAGGGGGAAGGGGGGGAGAGGGGAGGGGGAAAGGGGGGAAAAAAGGAAAAAGGAAAAAGAGGGACAGGAGAAGGAAAAGAAAAAGAAAAAACGGGTGGGAAAAGGGAGAAAAAAGGGGGGAAAGATAGGGAAGGAGGGCTGGTGGGATTTTGACGGTACAGTAGATCTGAAAAGTATGCAACTAGTATATATAAAATATAAGTTTATTTAGCATATTTAAAATCACAATAAAACATGTAACTAAGACATACAATCAAAGTACAGAACATACATCACTGTATCAAATGTAGACATACAGGCAAAGGTACAGGCAGTTTGAGATAAACACATAGGACAATAACCGGTGGTCAATTGAGCACCTGGCATCAACCCAACATGTTTCGCGGACGATTAGATCCGCTTCTTCAGGGGTTTGGTACAAGATATATTGTTTTGCCTTGAGAATCCTGTGTAGCAGAAAATATACATTAAAATACAGCAAAATGAATTAATGCTTCAGGGAGTCACTTAAAGCACATGCACACCAGTGTTTCATGCTCAATCCGCCCCATGCAGGATAGGCCACCACCCAATAAACGCCTCACCAACGGATGTGGAGGGGATATAGGCATGCAATAGGTAGTAATGGATAGTTTGATAGAAATACTAAGATTTGAAAACTTAAACAAAAAAAAGGGGGAAAAAGGGGTTTTTTTTTGCCCTTACAAAAGTAATACCTGTATATAAACAATGAAGGTCAGTATTACTGCCAAAAATGCTTGCAGAGCTGTAACTCATCAGCGTGACATAAATGGTGCGGCTCTGTAACGCTCCTGCGTTTTCTGAAACAAGATGGATTTGCAGCTGCAGAAAAACTCCACTCAGCAGTCATGTAGAGATACGTTGAAATACCAATTCCAACTCCCAAGACTCATCACTGTGGTCTGTCTGATTCAGCATACAAATATACACACTCAATAAGATGTTCATGGAGTGATAGATGTATATAGCAGTATAGTGGTGATGAGCTAAAGAGACAGGTAGGATGCAGATAGGTTAGCAATCATGTATGGTAGTAGGTGGTAGGATAGCAGATGACATACAGGAGAGACTAACCCAGTGCAAGGATAGATGTTAGTAGGCTCAAGAGCTAGCAATCTAAACAACAGTGCAGATGATAGTAACAGTCCTTAATATGCAGAGCTAGATAGTGTAAGCTTAGTAGGAAGGTTTATGGAGGATTCCCCTGCGGGGTACTTATCACTAATAGCAAGCAGTAGTAGAGAGGTTCGGTATGAGCGAGTGATCCGGTAGCGGGATACAGGGATCAGTAGCGAGGTTCCGACAGCGAGGTACGCTTGTGAGCATATGAGCTTCAAGGCAGGTTGAACGAACATGTGAGTGAGAACGCCGGCGGTTGAAATAGCCGCTCTGCGGCGCTCAGTGATGACAGCATCGGTCTTAAAGGTGTATGCGCACCTACCAGAAGAGAATGGTGGGACGCATACACTGAACTGGAAAGTGGAATAGGGGTACCAGAGGTACCAGAACATTACAGGCTCACTATAAAGCAAAGAGGTACTTGATTGGTATTGGTAAAAGGCGGCCAGACCCTCATAGTTAACAACAGAGATTATGGGGCTGGGCTTACCAAGCCTTGGAGGATATATAGTTTATCAGGCCGGACTAAAAACGCTTGAAGTTCAGACTCGATTTTGGGGTGCCTGGAACCTTGATCTAAAAGTTGGATCTGTAAGGCAGCTTTTTCTCCCAAAAGGAGGAGGAGGGAGAGGGGGGGGGAAGAGGACACAATATCCCCCTATCGTCACCAGCACTGCGTAGCCTGAATCAATAAAAAGGACACGGTCAGGAACTCAAGCTGAAATTGGTGTTCAAAATGCGGCATATAGGCTCCCCAATACCTACCTCTATGTCAAACTGATGGCGGGAACAGCGGCATCTGTAGTACTGATGCCGGTGTCTCGCTATAAATGCCTCCCCTCAACTCGGCGGGGTGACGCACATCCGGATGGATGTGACGTCATTACGCCGAGCCAGGTCCCTAACGGTGCAGTCCGAAGGACGGAGCATGCGCCGTGCTGTGCAATGTTCAGCCACAACAGTAGCTGTGCACAGCCACCAGGCCGGATGTGGGCGGGAACGATGTCCCGCTATCTCGGCCAGCCCAGAGACCACACATCCGTTGGAGGTGTTGGGTAAAGGCGACCCCTGCAGGGGGGGCGGGAAATGACATGAAACAGTGCATGTGCAGTGACTAACAACCGAACAGCATTAAGGAAGAAGTACAAAGTTACATTGTATCGAAAAACAAGTAATCAGAATACAACATATTAAACAATAGATAGCAATACGTTAGATGTCGAACACCCTTTAAATGAATAATGGTATATGTTATACAGCTTACAGCCACTCGGACATAAAATGCCCATCTGTGGCTGTCAGAAGAGATATCAACAATATTTAATAGGTTTCCTGTGTGTAAAAAAAACGCACAGGTTGCATAGTTAACCATAAAAACTGTTGGTCACTGACATAAACAAGACATATTCAATAGCGTTCATGGGAACAAGAGAGGGAAAGAAATTAGATGAAGAAAACTTGGATATGAAAAAACAGACTTAAGACCCTGATCCCCTGACTGGACCAATGGAAGCGCAAGACACTAAAAGTGTACCCTGCCGGTCCACCTTTCTCCCTCCTTCCCTTCTTCCTTTTCCCCCTCCTTTCCCCCCTCCCCTCTTTCCCCCCCTTTTTTCATCCATTGCTCCAGGTCTCCTCATTCCCACCTTTCCTATTTTTCCCCTTCTCTCCCTCTACCCGTCCTTCTTTTCCTACACTTGTCTCTCTTTAGGTTGTTCTTTTCCTTTTTCCCCTTCCCTTCATTGTGAAACATAGTCTCAGTGTTTTGATCTTACACCCAGATCTCACACAGACTATTTTTCCTTTAAATAGTATCACTCGGGATGTTGGTACGTTTTTATCAATCTATAACAAACACCAACCTTTAATATTGATCATTTTGGGTGGACAACACACCCAAGGGCGCCTCTTTCTTCGTTTTTTTCCGAGTGTTTGTTCTACATAAAGTCTTATGTTATAATTAAGTATGTAAATGGTTGCTGACAGCCACATTTAAGCTTTCATGGGAATTGTTTAACAACATTTTTCTACATTTTCTAATTTTTGGACTTTTCTTTCCCTTTTTCCCTTGACATTAACTCTTTCTGCGCGAGTATTTATCGGCGGGCCCACGGCCATGGACCTGCTTGGGAATGCCTGGACGGGCTTCATGACGGATATTCAGACAAATTGTGGTATACAAACCAAGGTTGAAGAAGATCTTCAGGTATATTTGGGCAAAATGCAGGGCTTGCTTAAACGCAAGTCCCATTTGTACTGGCACACTGAATTCTTTTTAAAGTATATTAATGACAACATCAGCCCTCAGGGACTAAGGATACACACCTTACCCACTCTAAGAGACCCTACGGAGAGTTTTAAGAAAGAGTGGGAGGGCATCCTCAATACATGCAGTACAGACCTGATGAAGACTTTAGTGTCCCAGTAC
The DNA here is from genome assembly GCF_965119305.1 of Pelophylax lessonae. NCBI lineage: Eukaryota > Metazoa > Chordata > Amphibia > Anura > Ranidae > Pelophylax > Pelophylax lessonae. The sequence goes on from NC_138772.1 coordinate 250,689,869, forward strand.
AAAAGAGACATGATCTCATTGGATAATGAAATAGAAGTGGTTAATACTCAATTTAAACATATTTTTGATATGCCATCTTTTGCCACTAGTTGGCAAGAGGTCAAAAATAAGCTAGAGACCCTCAATAAAGAAATCATAACTAGGGTTGAGCGGACACCTAGATGTCCGTGTTCGACGGGTTCGGCCGAACTTTAAAAAAAAGTCCGGGTCCGTGTCCCGGACTTTTACCGAACTTTTCCCGGACACCGAACCCCATTGAAGTCAATGGGGACCCGAACTTTAAGGCACTAAAATGGCTCTAAAACACCAAAGGAAAGGGCTAGAGTGCTGCAAATGGCAGCAAAACGTAATTAAGAGCATGGCAAGTGCTCTGCAAACAAATGTGGATAGGGAAATAACTTAAAACAACAAAAAAAAACAGAAAAATAAAACAATGTTCTTCTTCATCTCTGAAGGACGAGGCCCATATGGAGTAGGAGGGAGGTTGAGGTGGTGGTGGATGTGGCGGTGACATAGGCGTGCGCACAGGGTGTGCTGGGTGTGCCTGGGCACACCCTAATCACCTAGGGCACATAGCATTGCCAGTGAGGAGATGGGAAAGATCTCCCTGGGACCTGCTCTGCTCTATTTCTCCTTGCCTACAGGTACATGGCCCCGATACATTACTCTCCCTGCTGGCAAACACATGCATGTGTATTTCAACTTTGGGGTGCACACCTTAATGCAATAGGCTGCGCACACCTATGGGCGGTGTAGGTGGAAGCGGCGGTGGAGGAGGACCAGGGCCGGATTAACAGCATCATGGGCTTGGTGCTGAGGATTTTGAAGGGCCTTAGGGCCGTGCCTTGCCATGCACCCAGAGGAGGAAGGGTGCAGCCATGCATGCCTAATTCAACATGGGATGCTGTCTCTGAAGCCCATAAACACATCCATGCATCGCCAACTGTCCCTCCTTGTCCGGCCTTCACGCTGTGTGGGGAGGTTCTGAGGGTGCTGCCTGGGGAAGCGAGCATAGAAGCCAGACTTCTGTGTTTACAAGTGACAGAAGAGCGGTAACAGTGAATATGGCCAACCCGGGGCCTATATAAAAGGTAGGGGCCTGGAGCTGCAGCTCCAATAGCCCCTACATTAATCTGGCCCTGAGGAGGAGGACGAGGTAGCCAACACTGCTTCTTTTCACAAATTTTAAATGAGGGTACACCCCAAAAGAGTGAGAAAGAGCAAAAATGGAACAATGGGTGGGTAAGGTCGGTATCCATTGCTATTCTGCATAAGGTACGGAAAAGTCCCGTGGGATCCATGCCTGGTTCATTTTAATGAACGTGAGCTTGTCCACATTGTCTCTGGACAGGCGGCTGCGCTTGTCTGTTATAACGCCCCCAGCCGTGCTAAATACCCGTTCAGATAATACACTGGCTGCAGGGCACGCCAGCACCTCCAAGGCGTAAAGGGCAAGCTCAGGCCATGTGCCCAATTTGGAGACCCAGAAGTTGAAGGGGGCAGACCCGTCATTCACTACATGTAGGCGTGTGCACACATACTGCTCCACCATGTTGGTAAAATGCTGCCTCCTGCTAAGACGTTCCATCTGAGCTGCTGGTGCTGCTGTTTGTTGTGGCGTGCTGACAAAGCTTTTCCACATTTCGGCCATGCTAACCCTGCCTTCTGAGGTGCTGGCGGTGCCCTGGTTGCGTTGGCGACCTCCTCCTCCTCCTCCTCTGCCTTGTGCTTCCACTGTGGCCCCGCTGTCAGATGGGAATGCCAGCAGCATGGCGTCTACCAGCGTGCGCTTGTACTCGCGCATCTTGCGATCGCGCTCCAGTGAGTGAATTAAGGACGGTACGTTGTCCTTGTAACGGGGATCCAGCAGCGTGGCCACCCAGTAATCAGCACAAGTTAGAATGTGGGCAACTCGGCGGTCGTTGTGGAGACACTGCAGCATGTAATCGCTCATGTGTGCCAGGCTGCCCAGAGGCAACGAAAGGCTGTCCTCTGTGGGAGGTGTATGGTCCGTGTCCTCTGTATCCCCCCAGCCACGCACCAGTGATGGCCATGAGCTGGCCTGGGTGCCACCCTGCTGTGAACATGGTTCCATCTCCTCCTCCAGCTCCTCCTCCTCCTCATCCTCCTCATCCTCCAGAACTGTGCCCCTGCTGGACAATTGCGTCCCTGGCGTTTGCGTGTGCAGGAACCCACCCTCGGAGCCCCTTGCGAATGACTGCCCTGAAAGCCTTGGAAATGTTACCTCTTCATCCTCCTCCTCCTCCTCATCCTGTGCCACATCCTCTTCCATCATCGCCCGAATTGTTTTTTCAAGGAGGCATAGAAGTGGGATAGTTAAGCTGAGAACGGCGTCATTGCCACTGGCCATGTTGGTGGAGTACTCAAAACAGCGCAACAAGGCACACAGGTCTCGCATGGAGGCCCAGTTATTGGTGGTGAAGTGGTGCTGTTCCGCAGAGCGACTCACGCGTGCGTGCTGCAGCTGAAACTCCACTATGGCCTGCTGCTGCTCGCACAGTCTTTCCAGCATGTGCAAGGTGGAGTTCCACCTTGTGGGCACGTCACATATGAGGCGGTGAGCGGGAAGGCCGAAGTTACGCTGCAGCGCTGCCAGGCGAGCAGCAGCAGGGTGAGAACGCCGAAAGTGCGCACAAACGGCCCGCACTTTCTGCAGCAGCTCTGACATATCGGGGTAGTTTTTAAGGAACCTCTGCACCACCAAATTCAGCACATGCGCCAGGCAAGGGATGTGCGTCAAACCGGCTAGGCCCAGAGCTGCTATGAGATTTCGCCCGTTATCGCACACCACCAGGCCGGGCTTGAGGCTCGCTGGCAGCAACCACTCATTTGTCTGCTGTTCCATGCTCCTCCACAACTCCTGCGCGGTGTGTGGTTTGTCCCCCAAACAGGCAAGTTGTAAAACTGCCTGCTGTCGTTTACCCCTGGCCGTGCTGAAGTTGGTGGTGAAGGTGTTACGCTGTCCGGATGAGGAGGCGGTAGAGGATGAGGAAGCGGAGTAGGAGGAGTTAGGAACAGGAGGCAAACTGAAGCGCCCTGCAATCCTCGGTGGTGGAAGGACATGCGCCAAATTGCTATCCGCCTCAGGCCCATCCGCCACTGCATTTACCCAGTGTGCCGTTAGGGAGATATAACGCCCCTGACCGTGCTTACTGGTCCACGTATCCGTAGTTAGGTGGACCTTGGCACAGATGGCGTTGCGCAGTGCACACCTGATTTTTTCCCCCACTTGGTTGTGCAGGGAAGGGATGGCTTGCCTGGAAAAGTAGTGGCGGCTGGGCACGACGTACTGTGGGACAGCCACCGACATAAGGTTTTTAAAACTGTGCGTCTCCACCAGACGGAATGACAGCATTTCAAAGGCCAATAATTTTGAAATGCTGGCATTCAGGGCCAGGGATCGCGGGTGGGTAGGGGGGTACTTCCTCTTCCTCTCAAGTGTTTGGGAGATGGAAAGCTGAACGCTTCCACGGGACATTGTGGAGATGGTTGTTGGTGACCCAGGTGGTGGTGTTGCTGACAGATCGTCTGTTTGCGGGGTGGCAGGTGCCGGTATCACTACAGATGTGGCTGGAGCGGCCGAGACTGCAGCAGAAGAGGAAGCAGGATGAGCCAGAGACGTTTCTTGGTTTTGAAGGTGTGTACTCCACTGCAGCTCGTGCTTTGCACTTAGATGCCTGATCATGCAGGTTGTGCTCAGGTTGAGAAGGTTCATGCCTCGCTTCAAGCTCTGATTGCACAGGGTGCAAACCACTCGTGTCCTGTCATCAGCACATTTTCTAAAGAACTTCCACGCTAGAGAACTCCTTTGAGCTGACTTTGGTGCGCTCGTTCCCTTGCTGCGTTGGGCAGTAGCGGGCGTAGTGTCTAGGGCACGGCCGCTCCGCTTCTGCACCCTGCTCCCTCTTCTGCTGTGCTGGTGGCTCTGTGCGACCACCGCCTCTTCCTCCAAACTACTCAGTTCACCTGCATGACGTTCATTCCATGTGGGGTCGAGGACCTCATCGTCCTCCACATCATCTTCCACCCAGTCTTCACCCCTGCCCTCCTTGTCGGTCTCCACAATGCTGAACGCCGCAGCAGTTGGCACCTGCGTTTCGTCATCATCGGAGACGTGCTGCGATGATCCTTGCATGTACTCATCTTGAGAAATAAGTGGTTGGGCATCGCTGCACTCAATCTCTTCCACTTCTGGGGCAGGGCTAGGTGGATGGCCCTGGGAAACCCTGCTGACAGAGTCCTCAAAAAGAATAAGAGACTGCTGTATGGCTTGGGGCTCAGACTGCTGGCCTGATTTGCAAGGGGGTGAGGTGAAAGACGGTTGGACATTGGCTGCAGGTGCCAACTCTGACCTTTCTGCAGTAGACTGGGTGGGAGACAATGTGAAGGAACTGGAGGCACTGTCAGCAGCAAACCAATCTACTATCGCCTCAACTTGTTCTGGCCTCATCACTTCTAGGGGCGTTTGATGCCCTACCAAATACTGATGCAGGTTCTGTCGCCTACTCACACTTGAGGAAGGTGTTTCACTTGTGCGTGTAGCTGGCACAGATCGACCATGTCCTCTCCTTGCAACAGGAGCTCTACCAGCAGCACCACGACCCAGGCCACGGCCCTTATTTGACGGTCTCCTCATATTTCTGTAATTTAAGATCTTGCCCTAGAAAGGTTTTTATTGAATAGCGGAATAGAAAATATGATCCAAAAAAAGTGTATGTATATCACACGTACACAACCACACTAGGCCCCAATTACTATTGTTTGTACCCCTAAAAGGCTAGATGAGGAGTAGGGGGAGTATGGAACAGGCAGCACCCTCAAACCTTCAGAAGTATGAGATGAACCCCAACAACTTGGAAAGGTGGATCTCTCTCACACGTACCGACACAGACTATCCCGCAATTCAATTGATCCTCAAAGGTTTTTATTGAATAGCGGAATAGGAAATATGATCAAAAAAAGTGTATGTATCTCGCACGTACACAACCACACTAGGCCCCAATTACTATTGTTTGTACCCCTAAAAGGCTAGATGAGGAGTAGGGGGAGTATGGAACAGGCAGCACCCTCAAACCTTCAGAAGTATGAGATGAACCCCAACAACTTGGAAAGGTGGATCTCTCTCACACGTACCGACACAGACTATCCCGCAATTCAATTGATCCTCAAAGGTTTTTATTGAATAGCGGAATAGGAAATATGATCAAAAAAAGTGTATGTATCTCGCACGTACACAACCACACTAGGCCCCAATTACTATTGTTTGTACCCCTAAAAGGCTAGATGAGGAGTAGGGGGGGTATGGAACAGGCAGCACCCTCAAACCTTCAGAAGTATGAGATGAACACCAACAACTTGGAAAGGTGGATCTCTCTCACACGTACCGACACAGACTATCCCGCAATTCAATTGATCCTCAAAGGTTTTTATTGAATAGCGGAATAGGAAATATGATCAAAAAAAGTGTATGTATCTCGCACGTACACAACCACACTAGGCCCCAATTACTATTGTTTGTACCCCTAAAAGGCTAGATGAGGAGTAGGGGGGGTATGGAACAGGCAGCACCCTCAAACCTTCAGAAGTATGAGATGAACCCCAACAACTTGGAAAGGTGGATCTCTCTCACACGTACCGACACAGACTATCCCGCAATTCAATTGATCCTCAAAGGTTTTTATTGAATAGCGGAATAGGAAATATGATCAAAAAAAGTGTATGTATCTCGCACGTACACAACCACACTAGGCCCCAATTACTATTGTTTGTACCCCTAAAAGGCTAGATGAGGAGTAGGGGGGGTATGGAACAGGCAGCACCCTCAAACCTTCAGAAGTATGAGATGAACCCCAACAACTTGGAAAGGTGGATCTCTCTCACACGTACCGACACAGACTATCCCGCAATTCAATTGATCCTCAAAGGTTTTTATTGAATAGCGGAATAGGAAATATGATCAAAAAAAGTGTATGTATCTCGCACGTACACAACCACACTAGGCCCCAATTACTATTGTTTGTACCCCTAAAAGGCTAGATGAGGAGTAGGGGGGGTATGGAACAGGCAGCACCCTCAAACCTTCAGAAGTATGAGATGAACCCCAACAACTTGGAAAGGTGGATCTCTCTCACACGTACCAACACAGACTATCCCCCAATTTAACTGATCCCCAAAGGTTTTTGATTAAATAGCGGAATAGAAAATATGATCCCAAAAAAGTGTATGTATATCACACGTACACAACCACACTAGGCCCCAATTACTATTGTTTGTACCCCTAAAAGGCTAGGAGTAGGGGGAGTATGGAACAGGCAGCACCCTCAAACCTTCAGAAGTATGAGATGAACCTCAACAACTTGGAAAGGTGGATCTCTCTCACACGTACCAACACAGACTATCCCCCAATTTAACTGATCCCCAAAGGTTTTTGATTAAATAGCGGAATAGAAAATATGATCCCAAAAAAGTGTATGTATATCACACGTACACAACCACACTAGGCCCCAATTACTATTGTTTGTACCCCTAAAAGGCTAGGAGTAGGGGGAGTATGGAACAGGCAGCACCCTCAAACCTTCAGAAGTATGAGATGAACCCCAACAACTTGGAAAGGTGGATCTCTCTCACACGTACCAACACAGACTATCCCCCAATTTAACTGATCCCCAAAGGTTTTTGATTAAATAGCGGAATAGAAAATATGATCCCAAAAAAGTGTATGTATATCACACGTACACAACCACACTAGGCCCCAATTACTATTGTTTGTACCCCTAAAAGGCTAGGAGTAGGGGGAGTATGGAACAGGCAGCACCCTCAAACCTTCAGAAGTATGAGATGAACCCCAACAACTTGGAAAGGTGGATCTCTCTCACACGTACCAACACAGACTATCCCCCAATTTAACTGATCCCCAAAGGTTTTTGATTAAATAGCGGAATAGAAAATATGATCCCAAAAAAGTGTATGTATATCACACGTACACAACCACACTAGGCCCCAATTACTATTGTTTGTACCCCTAAAAGGCTAGGAGTAGGGGGAGTATGGAACAGGCAGCACCCTCAAACCTTCAGAAGTATGAGATGAACCCCAACAACTTGGAAAGGTGGATCTCTCTCACACGTACCAACACAGACTATCCCCCAATTTAACTGATCCCCAAAGGTTTTTGATTAAATAGCGGAATAGAAAATATGATCCCAAAAAAGTGTATGTATATCACACGTACACAACCACACTAGGCCCCAATTACTATTGTTTGTACCCCTAAAAGGCTAGGAGTAGGGGGAGTATGGAACAGGCAGCACCCTCAAACCTTCAGAAGTATGAGATGAACCTCAACAACTTGGAAAGGTGGATCTCTCTCACACGTACCAACACAGACTATCCCCCAATTTAACTGATCCCCAAAGGTTTTTGATTAAATAGCGGAATAGAAAATATGATCCCAAAAAAGTGTATGTATATCACACGTACACAACCACACTAGGCCCCAATTACTATTGTTTGTACCCCTAAAAGGCTAGGAGTAGGGGGAGTATGGAACAGGCAGCACCCTCAAACCTTCAGAAGTATGAGATGAACCCCAACAACTTGGAAAGGTGGATCTCTCTCACACGTACCAACACAGACTATCCCCCAATTTAACTGATCCCCAAAGGTTTTTGATTAAATAGCGGAATAGAAAATATGATCCCAAAAAAGTGTATGTATATCACACGTACACAACCACACTAGGCCCCAATTACTATTGTTTGTACCCCTAAAAGGCTAGGAGTAGGGGGAGTATGGAACAGGCAGCACCCTCAAACCTTCAGAAGTATGAGATGAACCCCAACAACTTGGAAAGGTGGATCTCTCTCACACGTACCAACACAGACTATCCCCCAATTTAACTGATCCCCAAAGGTTTTTGATTAAATAGCGGAATAGAAAATATGATCCCAAAAAAGTGTATGTATATCACACGTACACAACCACACTAGGCCCCAATTACTATTGTTTGTACCCCTAAAAGGCTAGGAGTAGGGGGAGTATGGAACAGGCAGCACCCTCAAACCTTCAGAAGTATGAGATGAACCCCAACAACTTGGAAAGGTGGATCTCTCTCACACGTACCAACACAGACTATCCCCCAATTTAACTGATCCCCAAAGGTTTTTGATTAAATAGCGGAATAGAAAATATGATCCCAAAAAAGTGTATGTATATCACACGTACACAACCACACTAGGCCCCAATTACTATTGTTTGTACCCCTAAAAGGCTAGGAGTAGGGGGAGTATGGAACAGGCAGCACCCTCAAACCTTCAGAAGTATGAGATGAACCTCAACAACTTGGAAAGGTGGATCTCTCTCACACGTACCAACACAGACTATCCCCCAATTTAACTGATCCCCAAAGGTTTTTGATTAAATAGCGGAATAGAAAATATGATCCCAAAAAAGTGTATGTATATCACACGTACACAACCACACTAGGCCCCAATTACTATTGTTTGTACCCCTAAAAGGCTAGGAGTAGGGGGAGTATGGAACAGGCAGCACCCTCAAACCTTCAGAAGTATGAGATGAACCCCAACAACTTGGAAAGGTGGATCTCTCTCACACGTACCAACACAGACTATCCCCCAATTTAACTGATCCCCAAAGGTTTTTGATTAAATAGCGGAATAGAAAATATGATCCCAAAAAAGTGTATGTATATCACACGTACACAACCACACTAGGCCCCAATTACTATTGTTTGTACCCCTAAAAGGCTAGGAGTAGGGGGAGTATGGAACAGGCAGCACCCTCAAACCTTCAGAAGTATGAGATGAACCTCAACAACTTGGAAAGGTGGATCTCTCTCACACGTACCAACACAGACTATCCCCCAATTTAACTGATCCCCAAAGGTTTTTGATTAAATAGCGGAATAGAAAATATGATCCCAAAAAAGTGTATGTATATCACACGTACACAACCACACTAGGCCCCAATTACTATTGTTTGTACCCCTAAAAGGCTAGGAGTAGGGGGAGTATGGAACAGGCAGCACCCTCAAACCTTCAGAAGTATGAGATGAACCCCAACAACTTGGAAAGGTGGATCTCTCTCACACGTACCAACACAGACTATCCCCCAATTTAACTGATCCCCAAAGGTTTTTGATTAAATAGCGGAATAGAAAATATGATCCCAAAAAAGTGTATGTATATCACACGTACACAACCACACTAGGCCCCAATTACTATTGTTTGTACCCCTAAAAGGCTAGGAGTAGGGGGAGTATGGAACAGGCAGCACCCTCAAACCTTCAGAAGTATGAGATGAACCCCAACAACTTGGAAAGGTGGATCTCTCTCACACGTACCAACACAGACTATCCCCCAATTTAACTGATCCCCAAAGGTTTTTGATTAAATAGCGGAATAGAAAATATGATCCCAAAAAAGTGTATGTATATCACACGTACACAACCACACTAGGCCCCAATTACTATTGTTTGTACCCCTAAAAGGCTAGGAGTAGGGGGAGTATGGAACAGGCAGCACCCTCAAACCTTCAGAAGTATGAGATGAACCCCAACAACTTGGAAAGGTGGATCTCTCTCACACGTACCAACACAGACTATCCCCCAATTTAACTGATCCCCAAAGGTTTTTGATTAAATAGCGGAATAGAAAATATGATCCCAAAAAAGTGTATGTATATCACACGTACACAACCACACTAGGCCCCAATTACTATTGTTTGTACCCCTAAAAGGCTAGGAGTAGGGGGAGTATGGAACAGGCAGCACCCTCAAACCTTCAGAAGTATGAGATGAACCTCAACAACTTGGAAAGGTGGATCTCTCTCACACGTACCAACACAGACTATCCCCCAATTTAACTGATCCCCAAAGGTTTTTGATTAAATAGCGGAATAGAAAATATGATCCCAAAAAAGTGTATGTATATCACACGTACACAACCACACTAGGCCCCAATTACTATTGTTTGTACCCCTAAAAGGCTAGGAGTAGGGGGAGTATGGAACAGGCAGCACCCTCAAACCTTCAGAAGTATGAGATGAACCCCAACAACTTGGAAAGGTGGATCTCTCTCACACGTACCAACACAGACTATCCCCCAATTTAACTGATCCCCAAAGGTTTTTGATTAAATAGCGGAATAGAAAATATGATCCCAAAAAAGTGTATGTATATCACACGTACACAACCACACTAGGCCCCAATTACTATTGTTTGTACCCCTAAAAGGCTAGATGAGGAGTAGGGGGAGTATGGAACAGGCAGCACCCTCAAACCTTCAGAAGTATGAGATGAACCTCAACAACTTGGAAAGGTGGATCTCTCTCACACGTACCAACACAGACTATCCCCCAATTTAACTGATCCCCAAAGGTTTTTGATTAAATAGCGGAATAGAAAATATGATCCCAAAAAAGTGTATGTATATCACACGTACACAACCACACTAGGCCCCAATTACTATTGTTTGTACCCCTAAAAGGCTAGGAGTAGGGGGAGTATGGAACAGGCAGCACCCTCAAACCTTCAGAAGTATGAGATGAACCCCAACAACTTGGAAAGGTGGATCTCTCTCACACGTACCAACACAGACTATCCCCCAATTTAACTGATCCCCAAAGGTTTTTGATTAAATAGCGGAATAGAAAATATGATCCCAAAAAAGTGTATGTATATCACACGTACACAACCACACTAGGCCCCAATTACTATTGTTTGTACCCCTAAAAGGCTAGGAGTAGGGGGAGTATGGAACAGGCAGCACCCTCAAACCTTCAGAAGTATGAGATGAACCCCAACAACTTGGAAAGGTGGATCTCTCTCACACGTACCAACACAGACTATCCCCCAATTTAACTGATCCCCAAAGGTTTTTGATTAAATAGCGGAATAGAAAATATGATCCCAAAAAAGTGTATGTATATCACACGTACACAACCACACTAGGCCCCAATTACTATTGTTTGTACCCCTAAAAGGCTAGGAGTAGGGGGAGTATGGAACAGGCAGCACCCTCAAACCTTCAGAAGTATGAGATGAACCCCAACAACTTGGAAAGGTGGATCTCTCTCACACGTACCAACACAGACTATCCCCCAATTTAACTGATCCCCAAAGGTTTTTGATTAAATAGCGGAATAGAAAATATGATCCCAAAAAAGTGTATGTATATCACACGTACACAACCACACTAGGCCCCAATTACTATTGTTTGTACCCCTAAAAGGCTAGGAGTAGGGGGAGTATGGAACAGGCAGCACCCTCAAACCTTCAGAAGTATGAGATGAACCTCAACAACTTGGAAAGGTGGATCTCTCTCACACGTACCAACACAGACTATCCCCCAATTTAACTGATCCCCAAAGGTTTTTGATTAAATAGCGGAATAGAAAATATGATCCCAAAAAAGTGTATGTATATCACACGTACACAACCACACTAGGCCCCAATTACTATTGTTTGTACCCCTAAAAGGCTAGGAGTAGGGGGAGTATGGAACAGGCAGCACCCTCAAACCTTCAGAAGTATGAGATGAACCCCAACAACTTGGAAAGGTGGATCTCTCTCACACGTACCAACACAGACTATCCCCCAATTTAACTGATCCCCAAAGGTTTTTGATTAAATAGCGGAATAGAAAATATGATCCCAAAAAAGTGTATGTATATCACACGTACACAACCACACTAGGCCCCAATTACTATTGTTTGTACCCCTAAAAGGCTAGGAGTAGGGGGAGTATGGAACAGGCAGCACCCTCAAACCTTCAGAAGTATGAGATGAACCTCAACAACTTGGAAAGGTGGATCTCTCTCACACGTACCAACACAGACTATCCCCCAATTTAACTGATCCCCAAAGGTTTTTGATTAAATAGCGGAATAGAAAATATGATCCCAAAAAAGTGTATGTATATCACACGTACACAACCACACTAGGCCCCAATTACTATTGTTTGTACCCCTAAAAGGCTAGGAGTAGGGGGAGTATGGAACAGGCAGCACCCTCAAACCTTCAGAAGTATGAGATGAACCCCAACAACTTGGAAAGGTGGATCTCTCTCACACGTACCAACACAGACTATCCCCCAATTTAACTGATCCCCAAAGGTTTTTGATTAAATAGCGGAATAGAAAATATGATCCCAAAAAAGTGTATGTATATCACACGTACACAACCACACTAGGCCCCAATTACTATTGTTTGTACCCCTAAAAGGCTAGGAGTAGGGGGAGTATGGAACAGGCAGCACCCTCAAACCTTCAGAAGTATGAGATGAACCCCAACAACTTGGAAAGGTGGATCTCTCTCACACGTACCAACACAGACTATCCCCCAATTTAACTGATCCCCAAAGGTTTTTGATTAAATAGCGGAATAGAAAATATGATCCCAAAAAAGTGTATGTATATCACACGTACACAACCACACTAGGCCCCAATTACTATTGTTTGTACCCCTAAAAGGCTAGGAGTAGGGGGAGTATGGAACAGGCAGCACCCTCAAACCTTCAGAAGTATGAGATGAACCCCAACAACTTGGAAAGGTGGATCTCTCTCACACGTACCAACACAGACTATCCCCCAATTTAACTGATCCCCAAAGGTTTTTGATTAAATAGCGGAATAGAAAATATGATCCCAAAAAAGTGTATGTATATCACACGTACACAACCACACTAGGCCCCAATTACTATTGTTTGTACCCCTAAAAGGCTAGATGAGGAGTAGGGGGAGTATGGAACAGGCAGCACCCTCAAACCTTCAGTATGAGATTGTGTTCACTGTACCCCACAAAGATTGAGTTCACTGCACCCCACAATGATTGTGTTCACTGCACCCCACAAAGATTGTGTTCACTGCACCTCACAAAGATTGTGTTCACTGTACCCCCCAAAGATTGTGTTCACTGCACCCCACAAAGATTCTGTTCACTGTACCCCACAAAGATTGTGTTCACTGCACCCCAAAAAGATTGTGTTCACTGCACCCCAAAAAGGATGTTGTTCACTGCACCCCAAAAAGGATGTTGTTCACTCCACCCCAAAAAGATTGTGTTCACTGCACCCCAAAAAGATTGTGTTCACTGCACCCCAAAAATGATTTTGTTCACTGCACCCCAAAAAGGATTTTGTTCACTGCACCCCAAAAAGGATGTTGTTCACTCCACCCCAAAAAGATTGTGTTCACTGCACCCCAAAAAGATTGTGTTCACTGCACCCCACAAAGGATTTTGTTCACTGCACCCCAAAAAGATTGTGTTCACTGCACCCCAAAAAGGATGTTGTTCACTGCACCCCAAAAAGGATGTTGTTCACTGCACCCCAAAAAGGATTTTGTTCACTGCACCCCAAAAAGATTGTGTTCACTGCACCCCACAAAGGATTTTGTTCACTGCACCCCACAAAGATTGTGTTCACTGCACACCAAAAAGGATTGTGTTCACTGCACCCCAAAAAGATTTTGTTCACTGCACCCCAAAAAGATTGTGTTCACTGCAGCCCAAAAAGATTGTGTTCACTGCAGCCCAAAAAGATTGTGTTCACTGCAGCCCAAAAAGATTGTGTTCACTGCAGCCCAAAAAGATTGTGTTCACTGCAGCCCAAAAAGATTGTGTTCACTGCAGCTCACACACAGAAAAATGGATGTGGATCACTGACACCTGCCTATCTCCAATCCCACACCACACAGCAATATCGATTGTAGTTTGTAGAACACAGTTTCCCTAAAATTCAGCAGACTCTGTCCCTAACAGGATTGAGAAGAGATCGTAGATCAGGATTGAGTGCAGACCCCACCCCCCACACAGCAATATCGATTGTAGTTTGTAGAAGACACTGACCCTATATAATTCAGCAGACTCTATCCCTAAAATGCCTACAACTCGCCCTGCCTAAACACTCCGACCTGTCCCTCAATTCTATCCGGACACAAATGGTTTTTTCCTGCCTATCTTTCCCTAATCAGCAGCCAGCACGTTGATGTGTGCTCTGTCCCTGAATCTAAGCAGCATAATGACGCCGCTGCGGCTGCCTCGAACTTATAAAGACTTGGTCACATGCTTCAGACGGCCAATCACAGCTACTGAGACATTTGCAGGCATGGCTGGGATGGCTTAAGGCACACCAGTTAAACGATTGTTGATTGGCTGTTGAAAGCCCGCCATGAAAAGAGCGCCAAAGCATGCAAAACCCGGAAATAAAACGACCGAACACGGATTTTTACCCGAACATACAGTAAAGTGTCCGTGTCCGTGTTCGGGTACAAAAAATCCAATTATTCGGTACGAACACGAATAATACAGTCCGTGTTCGCTCAACACTAATCATAACTAAAAAACAAATTAAATACAATAAGGACAAACAGGCCTTCGCAGAAGGGTATGCTTACAAATGGACATCTAAAAACTTTTCATCACGTTCACGTAGATTCCCTACACGAAACACTCAGGACACTGCAGATGATCCTTTAGAATCAGATTCATCACTTTCTAGTTCATTATCACAAATATCACAAGGTTCAAGACATAGTAATGCAACAACTCACAATCTAACAAAACCGCACAAACGTAGCAGGGGAAGTAGCGGTCCCTCGCCCACTCAACCCACTACAAAAAGTAAGAAAAAACCAGACACTCGTGCACAACTGAAAGCACAATCACAAATGGTGAACTTAACACCAACGGTCCAAAAGATACTTTCCAAAGGCCTTATCCCTAATACTCAAGCTGAAAGTTCGTCGTCTTCTTTAAACGACGACGTTTTTTTAGTCTTACCCAATATCCCAACTCCTCGAAACTCCAAACAGGGGACTCTAGACACCCACGTAAAACCACTGACCAATTAGCCCAATTCCCTGAGGGTACCAAAAACCTGAATATCATTAATTTGACAAATTTTGAACTCACTTCGGCGCAGGGAGAGGTGCTTGGTCTAGGACTTGGCTTCTGCCCCTCCAGATCTATCGATACTTCGGAAACGATAAAAGATTTGCACTTGTTTGCAAGAAATCTCACATTTAAATATATCTTTGATAAGGATAGAAAACAAAAACAACAGCTGAGATAGCTGAGAAGACCAAGCGCCTCACTATGGCCGAAAGTAGAGCGTTGAGGGATTTGGTCCTCTTGTATGAGGAAGGCAACACTGAGGTGGTCTCGGCTATAGATGCCATAGACTCGCCTCGGGAGGCCTCGTCTGCAGAGACAACCATTATTCCCTCTAAAAAATTTAAACCCAAATCTGTAAAGTTCCCTGATCTAACTACAAATCCGAACATTTGGACATTTGTCCAAAGGGTTTCACAGGATCTTAAAACTACATCTTGGCCCTCCCCACCGGGTAACCTAACACAGGAGCAGACTTTAGCGTTAAAACAACTCAAAGCCAACAAGGATATCATAATTAAGCCCTCAGACAAGGGTGGTAATATTGTGATAATGTCGCCCTCCCAATATGAAAATATGTGCCTTAGGGTGTTAGAAAATCATGATTGGTACTGCCCTATTTCCTCAACCTGTATCCAAGAATTCATTGAGGAATACAAATCCCTATGCACCAATGCCTTCTTGGAAGGCCTTATCGATAAGGACATATATAACTTTTTAAATGTTAAATACCCAAAAATTTCCACCTTTTATACGCTACCTAAGGTGCATAAGGACATGACTTGTCCTCCTGGTAGACCAATCATATCGGGCAACGAATCATTGACCGAAAATGCCAGTAAGTTTGTGGACTCCTTTCTTATCCCCCATGTGCTAAGTTTGCCCTCATATATACGGGATACAACTGACCTCCTGAAACACCTTGAGGAGGTTCAGGTCCCTCCGGATGCCCTGCTCGTTGCCATTGATATCGAGGCGTTGTACTCGAGCATCCCGCACGAGCAGGGCATCCGGATGGCTGAATCTTTCCTCAAGGAGCAAGATCGAAATACCTGGCCCCTGATGAATTTTGTTTTACAACTATTACAATTTATTCTCACACGGAATTATTTCACTTTTCTCGAGCAGATTTATTTGCAAATTCAGGGGGTTGCGATGGGCACTTGCTGCGCACCGTCCTACGCCAACCTATATCTTGGCGGTTGGGAACGTTTAGTGTTTTCCAGTGAGAACATGGAAAGATGGTTGCCTTATATCCTTATATGGCATAGATTTATTGACGATCTATTGATTATCTGGACAGGCAGTGGAGATGAGCTCCAGGAATTTCTGTTAGCTGTAAATGACAACAATTTGAACTTGAGATTCACACATACGATCAGCTCTTCACAAATTTCGTTCCTGGACCTCAGTATCTCCCTACTGCCTGATGGCCATATCTCCACTGATCTTTACAGAAAACCAAGCGCTGGAAACACTATCTTGTGCGCAGCGAGTGCGCATCCCACCCCCCTGATAAAGAGCATCCCATATGCTCAATACTTAAGACTCCGCAGAAACTGCTCCACAGATTAAACCTTTCATATCCAGGCCAACCAGCTGCAAAAGCGGTTGCTTGCTAGGGGGTACTCCAGAAGTCTCCTCAGAAAAGCCTTTAATCGGGCTCTAGCACGCTCTAGATCTGAGCTTCTATACACACATATCATCAAAGATGACCAATCAAATGTGAGGTTCATCACGAGATTTTCGGCGCATGAAGGAATACTTCGTGATGTCCTTCACAAACATTGGCCCATTCTGACACAAGACCACACTCTCAACAAATATTTAGGTCCCAAGCCAAATTTAGTCTTTAGGCGGGCGGTCTCACTCAGAGACAGCCTTACTAAAAGCCATTACATCACGGCAGCCCCCCACCACTACACCAAAAGGGGTACATACCCTTGTGGCTCCTGTAACAGGTGCCCTTGGATTCACACCGGTAAAGGTATTCGTTTACCCAATGGCCGTTGGCTAAAATCTAAACAATATGCTGACTGTAATACACAAGGACTAGTTTATTTGATGACATGCCAGTGTGGCTCATATTACGTTGGCAAAACAATATGCACACTGGGACAAAGAATAGGGGACCATGTGTACTATTCTGAGGGAGGCACATACCAGACAAGTGTCACCCGACACATTAATCTCTATCACAAATTTGATAATTCGGTGGTATCCTTTTTCGTCCTGGAGGTCGTGCCCCCAGACCCCCGTGGCGGAAACTGGGATAGGCGCATACTCCAAAAGGAGTCATATTGGATTGAAACGTTAGATGCTACTAGACCACCAGGAATTAATGAAATGGTTACTTATAAACCCTTCCTAGGATAATTAAACGAGTCCCAATCTTACAGCCATGAGACCCATCTAACATCAGTGGGTGTCCCTTGGCTAATTCTCCCCTGATTATTCCTCCTAGATTGATGTCCAGCTCCTGTTGGTATCCCTGTGGGTTTAATTTTAGGGCCTATTTCCCTTTCTTTGGATTTAGTACTTTAGTTATGTACATGCAATGAAATCAATGCCAGCCTGATGGGTTTCCTTCCGGGTGGCTCCAGGTTGGTCTATGACCACGCTGATCCTTATTTTGTGCAGAAAGGTGGACCGGCAGGGCACACTTTTAGTGTCTTGCGCTTCCATTGGTCCAGTCAGGGGATCAGGGTCTTAAGTCTGTTTTTTCATATCCAAGTTTTCTTCATCTAATTTCTTTCCCTCTCTTGTTCCCATGAACGCTATTGAATATGTCTTGTTTATGTCAGTGACCAACAGTTTTTATGGTTAACTATGCAACCTGTGCGTTTTTTTTTTACACACAGGAAACCTATTAAATATTGTTGATATCTCTTCTGACAGCCACAGATGGGCATTTTATGTCTGAGTGGCTGTAAGCTGTATAACATATACCATTATTCATTTAAAGGGTGTTCGACATCTAACGTATTGCTATCTATTGTTTAATATGTTGTATTCTGATTACTTGTTTTTCGATACAATGTAACTTTGTACTTCTTCCTTAATGCTGTTCGGTTGTTAGTCACTGCAAATGCACTGTTTCATGTCATTTCCCGCCCCCCCTGCAGGGGTCGCCTTTACCCAACACCTCCAATGGATGTGTGGTCTCTGGGCTGGCCGAGATAGCGGGACATCGTTCCCGCCCACATCCGGCCTGGTGGCTATGCACAGCTACTGTTGTGGCTGAACATTGCACAACACGGCGCATGCTCCGTCCTTCAGGACTGCACCGTTAGGGACCTGGCTCGGCGTAATGACGTCACATCCATCCGGATGTGCGTCACCCCGCCGAGTTGAGGGGAGGCATTTATAGCGAGACACCGGCATCAGTACTACAGATGCCGCTGTTCCCGCCATTAATTTGACATAGAGGTAGGTATTGGGGAGCCTATATGCCGCATTTTGAACACCAATTTCAGCTTGAGTTCCTGACCGTGTCCTTTTTATTGATTCAGGCTACGCAGTGCTGGTGACGATAGGGGGATATTGTGTCCTCTTCCCCCCCCCCTCTCCCTCCTCCTCCTTTTGGGAGAAAAAGCTGCCTTACAGATCCAACTTTTAGATCAAGGTTCCAGGCACCCCAAAATCGAGTCTGAACTTCAAGCGTTTTTAGTCCGGCCTGATAAACTATATATCCTCCAAGGCTTGGTAAGCCCAGCCCCATAATCTCTGTTGTTAACTATGAGGGTCTGGCCGCCTTTTACCAATACCAATCAAGTACCTCTTTGCTTTATAGTGAGCCGCACCATTTATGTCACGCTGATGAGTTACAGCTCTGCAAGCATTTTTGGCAGTAATACTGACCTTCATTGTTTATATACAGGTATTACTTTTGTAAGGGCAAAAAAAACCCCCCTTTTTCCTCCTTTTTTTTGTTTAAGTTTTCAAATCTTAGTATTTCTATCAAACTATCCATTACTACCTATTGCATGCCTATATCCCCTCCACATCCGTTGGTGAGGCGTTTATTGGGTGGTGGCCTATCCTGCATGGGGCGGATTGAGCATGAAACACTGGTGTGCGTGTGCTTTAAGTGACTCCCTGAAGCATTAATTCATTTTGCTGTATTTTAATGTATATTTTCTGCTACACAGGATTCTCAAGGCAAAACAATATATCTTGTACCAAACCCCTGAAGAAGCGGATCTAATCGTCCGCGAAACATGTTGGGTTGATGCCAGGTGCTCAATTGACCACCGGTTATTGTCCTATGTGTTTATCTCAAACTGCCTGTACCTTTGCCTGTATGTCTACATATGATACAGTGATGTATGTTCTGTACTTTGATTGTATGTCTCAGTTACATGTTTTATTGTGATTTTAAATATGCTAAATAAACTTATATTTTATATATACTAGTTGCATACTTTTCAGATCTACTGTACCGTCAAAATCCCACCAGCCCTCCTTCCCTATCTTTCCCCCTTTTCCCACCCGTTTTTTCTTTTCCTTCTCCTGTCCCTCTTTTTCCTTTTTCCTTTTTCCCCCTTTCCCCCTCCCCTCTCCCCCTCCCCTCTCCCCCCCTTTCCCCCCTCCCTTCCCCCATCCCTTGTCCACGCTCCCTTCCTTCCCTTCTTCCTTTTCCCCCTCCTTTCCCCCCTCCCCTCTTTCCCCCCCTTTTTTCATCCATTGCTCCAGGTCTCCTCATTCCCACCTTTCCTATTTTTCCCCTTCTCTCACTCTACCCGTCCTTCTTTTCCTACACTTGTCTCTCTTTAGGTTGTTCTTTTCCTTTTTCCCCTTCCCTTCATTGTGAAACATAGTCTCAGTGTTTTGATCTTACACCCAGATCTCACACAGACTATTTTTCCTTTAAATAACATTTGTATGTAAATTAGGCAAAGATGGCTGGGCAGGTAAACTGTCCTGAGTAGACCAGACCATTGATGAAGTAGAAGGGACATCAGAAGTAACCTTAGACTGTTCAGTGAGTATTTTTTTAGAAAAATCATCCATAAACTTAGCAAAAGAAGAGGACAGCTGATTAATAAAAGCCATATTAATGGACTCACCTCCAGCTGTGTTACTTCTAGCAACCATAGGAGCTGGCTGTTGAGGAGTGCAGTGCACTGGAATAGTGGCCACTGCCAGGGGAGCAGAAGATATAGATGGAGAAGCGCCGTTGATTGCAGACACAGAAGTGGGGACACCCTGTTCTGGATCCAGTTGATGCGACGGCCGCAGCACAGGAGGAAGGGGGGGCCGAAATTAACGTCCCTGGCGGAGCTCTGAAGAGGGCCTCACTGTGGATGACGAATCTAGAGGCAGACGACTTGGAGTTTTCTGTCTCTTTCCAGAATGGGGCCTGGGCGGGGATGGGCTGAACTGTCGGCGCCTGGTGCGAATCCTCTTCACCGGCGCATCTCCTTTGCACTCTGAATCGGAAAGAGTACACGGAGCTTGACCACGAGGCGGAATCGGGTGACGAACATCCGCTCCTGCGTCATCCCGAGCGCCGGATGAAGAAGCCAGTTGCGGAAGTGACACCGACTCCCGATGTAGATCAGCTGTACTCGATCCAGGCGGCATAGATAAACAGGACTGCAGCCACTCCACACCTCCTTCCGATTCAGCTCGCTCGATAAGCCTGCGAAGAAACGACTCCATAACCAAAGCAAGGGGGGGGACTTGTCAGCAGAAAACAACGAAGGTAAAACAGCTCCGCACTAAAAAGTGCTGTAGGTCAATGCAGTGAAGTGCTGTTGAAGTGCTGATGTGATGTCTTCTTCCAGGATAACTGAAAAACCTTTGGAGTGCTGCCCATATTTATAGGGAAATTATTGACATTTCCTGGGATTTTATTGGCTATTTCTTATTGACCTATCCCAAACTATTAAATTAAAGTTAGCCAATCAATTAATGCCATTTTCAAACCTTTAACAGCTTGAAATATCGTCTTATTATTTAACTGCCACGATCCCATAAGGAAAAGGGGGGCCTAATACAGGCCTATCCCCTTTTCCTCCCATTCTTTTGTGTTGACGTTAGAGAGATTGCAAGCTCCCGCTCCCATTGAGATAGGAACGATAGATGTTGTCCCTCCGATTCTTCCGCTAGCATTGAATAAAATAGGGACAGAGTATGTTTGAGGGGATCCCCTGCTCTACATAAAGATTTAAAAGGAGTTAAAGCCCTTGGTATATAGCCCCTTTGTCCAACAGAAAGGAGGAAATGTCGTAATTGATAGATATTCAAGTGGTCCAGATCTAATCCGGGCTATGCAGCGATCTCCCCATGGGTGGGCACAGGGCCCTGCTGCCATACTTCAAGTAATCGTATCTTTCCAATTTGGGCTAGTCCACGTATCTTAGCACTTGTACATCCCGGGGGGAAATCCGGGTTGCCAAGTATAGAGATAAGAGGGGAAGGCGCAGGAGCTATCTTTGGATGTTGTTGGACTCTCCGAGATGCTCGTAGAGTGGCACCTATCGTAGGGTGGGATAAGATAGGGTCCATAGGGTCCATAGGCGTACCAAGGGGCCGGGGGGGTCAACTGGCCAGCTGCACCTATCTCCAGACCCACCCATCGCTTAGAGGCCAGATTACAATGCCAGTTCAAGACACGGACGAGGTGCGGTAATATCGGAGCATGTCCGGAAGGCTTACTCCCCCCTTTGATTTTGGAAGGGAGAGGACTTGAAGCCTGATCCTAGGAGATCTGGAGGCCCATATAAAAGCGCAAAACATTTTCCGGATCTGTTGAAAAAAAGACATAGGGACAGCAATCGGTAATGCCTGCAATAAGTACAGTAGTCTGGGCAAGATGTTCATCTTAAGCACGCTACAGCATCCAAACCATGTCAGGATTAATGATTGCCATATATGAAGGTCTCTCTTCACAATCCCCAACATAGGGATATGATTCTTCCTAAATAAATCAGCTAGATCAGCTGTAATCTAGATCCCCAGGTAAGCTAACGATCCCTCAGCCCAATGAAATGGGAATGAAACTCGTAGAGCATGTTCCTCCTGAAATTATGTCGATACATTGAGAACTGCCAATTTCGTGAGATTAATCTTGTAATTAGAGAGGATGCCATATTTGTTAATAGCAGCTATGATGTTTGGAAGTGTTATAATCGGGTTGGTGACGAAAAACACAAGGTCGTGTGGGAAAGCGGCCACCTTGTGCTGATCGCCAGCAACCTGAATGCCTGAAATGTCGCTAGATCGACGTATTGAGCACAAAAAGGGTTCCAACTTTAGAATAAATATAAGAGGTGATAGTGGGCATCCCTGCCGGGTGCCATTCGAGATTGGAAAGTAATCCGAGCACCATTAGTTTACTCGTACCGCTGCCGTTGGTCTAGAGTATAGGGCCTGGATGCATTGCTGCATCCATGGTCCCAGGCCTATATATGACAGGGTGGCTTGAATAAAGCTCCAGGCCACCCTGTCAAAAGCCTTCTCCGCGTCTGTAGATAATAATACCATCGGAGTATGTGAAACCCGTGCTTCATGTACCAGGTCAATAGCCCTTATAGTGTTATCTCTTGCCTCGCGATGCGGCACAAACCCCACCTGGTCAAAATGCACCAGGCGGGGGATGTGTGGCACTAGGCGATTCGCAAGGATCTTTGCAAACAATTTGGTATCGCAATTTAAAAGGGAAATAGGCCTATAGCTGCCGCAGAGCTGAGGGTCTTTCCCCTCTTTATGAATAAGGGCTATATAAGCCCTCAAAGAGTCAATAGGAAACGTGGCACCCTCTCCTACATTATTAAAATGCTCCAGGAGGGGTTTACCTAAATATGCCAGAAATTGCTGGTAGTATGGCAAAGAAAGCCCATCTGGTCCAGGGGCCTTATGGGGTTTAGATTGTGAGAGGGCAGATCATAATTCCTCAATAGTAATTGCCCCTTCCAAGGCAGATGCCTGCTCCGCTGTAAGGGTGGGCATTTCTGATTCTCGGAGGTAGATCTCTGATAATTACCTCTCCTCGCTAGGGGAAGTTATTCTCTCAGGGGTTGTTATGTTATAAAGAGAATGATAAAATGAATAGAACTCGTCCGAAATAGCAGACGAGGTATGAACATCTCGTCCACCAGGCGTTTGTATATGAGATATATGTGTTCTCTTTCTCGGGCCCCTTAAAGCCCGTGCAAGCATCGCACCTGGTTTATTTGAAAATTCATAGTAGTGTCTCCTAGCCCATGCCATACCTCTAATCGTCTTCTGAAACAGGAGGCAATTTAATTCTTCTCTGGCTTGAGTTAAAGGGACAAGTTTTTCCGCAGCTAGGGAAGCTTGTGTTGTTTACTAAGAGATTCTATCCGTGAGAAGAGGGCTGTCAATCTACTTTCCTGTTCCCTTTTACGTCGAGCTCCTATTCGCATAAGGACCCCACGAATTACATTATGCGCCTCCCAGATTACAGATCGGGATAGTGAGTCATCCAAATTATCTTTAAAATAATTAGAAATCGCAGACTCAATCTCCACCCTGACTTCTGGGTATTGGAGTAATGACTCATTGAGCCTCCAAGTACATGGTTTTACATGTCCAGATTCCCATGAAATAACTACATGGACAGGAGCGTGGTCTGATATAGAAAATTAATCGATATGCGAGGAGATAACCAAGGGGAGATCACTTTGAGGGAGTAAGATGCGATCTATTCGAGTGTAGACATTGTAGGTTAGAAAATAGTAAGTATAATTCCGCTCACCTGGGTGCATCAGTCGCCAAGGGTCAGTCAGGTCAAGGAGAGACAGTTCCCGCTGCAGTCGGCGTAACCGGGTATGGGAAATACATGAACTTCCCCTGGAAGAATCCAGGAGAGGTTTGGGTATAAAATTAAAGTCTCCCCACATCACGAGGTGCCCTTCTCGAAACCCCAAAACTACCGGAATCAATTGCTGTAAGAAAGATATATGATCTGAGTTATGCAGATAAACATTTAGTAAGGTTACCGTTGTCTGACCGACCCTTTCCTTAATCAACAAAAATCTTCCACCTGGGTCTATCAGCTCCTCTTTAAACACCCAGGGCAAAAATTTAGATATGAGAATACTCACTCCTTTTGACTTAGGTATTGGTGAGGGAGCATAATACACCCAGGGGAAATCCCTTTTATATAGCCTGGGGGTGGCATCTTTCCGAAAGTACGTTTCCTGTAAAAATACCATATGTGAATGACTGTGTTTTAAATCTGATAAAAGACGTGACCGTTTCTCTGGGGTGGCTAAACCTCTTACATTAAGGGTGGTTACCTTATATCCTGAGACAGTGGCGTAATTATAGCAGTCGCAAGGGTCGCGGTTGCGACCGGCCCCGTGCTGCAGGGGGCCCGCGCAGGTCCCCTGCCAAGTTTGTCTACACGGAGGGCCATAGTTTGGACATAGCTTGCCTTAGCCGGAGCTGTGGGCGGAGCTGTGGGGCGATCCTAGGTACGGATAACTGCGTGCTTGTCACTTGTCCACACTGTGGATACAGCTAGCACGAGGGTGTATAGGCAGGCAGGAGAGGCGGCATATCGGAGAACCAATCTTTTCCATTCTCCTCCTGGCTCCTGCAGGGCTTTCAGTGGCTGCAGGGGCGGGATCAGTTCTACCATATGCCGCCCCACCGGACCTCCTATCCAGCCTGGCGCTGGCTGTATTCACGATGTTGACAAGTAGTCATCTGTACCTAGGATCGCCTCCCAGCTCCGCCCCCGACTCCGGCTTCGACTCCTGCTTCTTGTCTCAAAGCTGTTCCTGCCGCTGGTCAGGTAGGAGAAATGCTCCCTGCCCCGCGGCCGCTCAAGTAGATACAAACACAATCTCTGCCACAGCAGAGTGTAAGGAAATACACTGCCCAGCAAGTATAGTGTTCAAGGTGTCTAACTGACTGTCACTCTGCTCCCCCCGTCCCATACTGCCCCCCTCCCATCATGCTGCCCCCCATATTGTCCCCCTATACTGCTCTCCACTGCTCCCCTCCCATCATGCTGCCCCCCATACTGTCCCCCTATACTGCTCTCCGCTGCCCCCCTCCCATCATGCTGCCCCTCCATACTGCCCCCACCTGGCACACTGTCCCTGTATACTGCCCTCCACTGTCCCCCTCCCATCATGCTGCCCCCCCATACTGTCCCCCTATACTGCTCTCCACTGCCCCCTCCCATCATGCTGCCCCCCCATACTGCCCCCACCTGGCACACTGTCCTCCTATACCGCCCTCCACTGTCCCCCTCCCATCATGCTGCCCTCCCATATTGTCCCCCTATACTGCTCTCGGCTGCCCCCCTCCCATCATGCTGTCACCCTCCCATCATGCTGCCCCCCCATACTGCCCCCACCTGGCACACTGCCCCCCTATACTGCCCTCCAGTAACCCCCTCCCATCATGCTTTCCCCCTCCCATCATGCTGCCCCTTAATACTGACCCCTCCTGGCAAACTATCCCCCTATACTGCCCCCCTCTCATCATGCTGTCCCCCTCCCATCATGCTGCCCCCCATACTGCCCCCTCCTGGCAAACTATCCCCCTATACTGCCCCCCTCTCATCATGCTGTCCCCCTCCCATCATGCTGCCCCCCCATACTGCCCCCTCCCCGCAAACTATCCCTCTATACTCTCCCCCTCCCATCATGCTGTACCCCTCCCATCATGCTGTCCCCCATACTGCCCCCTCCTGGCAAACTGTCCCCCTATACTGCCCTCCACTGCCCCTCTCCCATCATGCTGTCCCCCCATACTGCCCTCCATTTCCCCCCTCCCATCATGCTGCCCCCCCATACTGCCCCTCCTGGCAAATGGTCCCCCTATACTACCCTCCACTACCCCTCTCCCATCATGCTGTCCCCCCATACTGCCCTCCACTGCCCCTCTCCCATCATGCTGTCTCCCCATACTGCCCTCCACTGCCCCCTTTGCTTCATGCTGTCCCCCCATACTGCCCCTTCCCGCCACATTGCCCCCCCATATTGCCCTCCACTGCCCCTCCCATCACATTTCCCACCTCCCATCACACTGCCCCTCTCCCGTCACACTACCTCCCTCCTGTCACACTGCCCCCCATACTGCCATCCACTGCCCCCCTCTCATCACATTGCTCCCCTCCCGTCACACTGCCCCAACCTCCAGCTGCAGTGGCCCCTCCCATCACACTGACCCCCTCCAATCACACTGCCCCCCCCCCCATACTGTCCTTCACTGCCCCCCTCCTGTAACACTGCCCAGGTACCCTTCTTAGATGGGGTGGCTACATTAGTTGTCTTGTTTAGACTTTCTTTTATTTTCTGGTGATCTGGCCAGTGAGTCTGCTATTTTTCAACAGAACAAGCTCTCCTGCAGAGGTAGCAGTTAGAGGGATATGACAAACCATCTCCCACTGATATGGGTGCTTACAATGATCAGCTTTATACAATTTATATATTTATTTATTTATTTATTTATTTTTATTCATATAAAACCTTTATCTTAAAAGGAAAAACATTTTTTTTACTGTAACTGATTATAAAGTGTTAGCTGAAGTTTGGCTTCAGTTTGTCAGTGTATTTAAATCTGCTACTAACTTTAACACTCCCCGCCTTCCCCCCTTCTGAAGGTGCCCCCTGTCCCCCCTCATCCAGATTGTGGCACTCTAATACAGAAGGTGTTACTGTGTGCAGCAGGTTTGGCGGGAGGCTGGTGGTGGTGAACGGGGAGCTGCAAAATGCACCTTTGCCTTTGTAGACAAAAATCCTTGCAGTGGCCCTGTATCCAGGTTACATTTTTTCTGTGTGTTCCCTGGTCCCCCCCTCCCCTGCAGTGCTACCAGCACCCCCTCTCCCCCTGATATCTCAGCAAAGCCCCCCAACGGGTCTACTAAAAAATTGTAAAAACAATAAAAAAATAAAAATGGTAAAAAATAATAATAATAAAAAAAAAACAAAATAACAAAAATTAAAAACTTCCGGCCCGACCACTGCCATATTGACCTTTCCACTGCCATACTGACCAGGTTCACCATCATACTGACCTTTCCACTGCCATACTGACTAGGTTTACTGCCATACTGACCATGTCCACCATCATACTGACCTTTCCACTGCCATACTGACTAGGTTTACTGCCATACTGACCATGTCCACCATCATACTGACCTTTGCACTAGGGATAGACCGATATAGTTTTTTCAGGGCCAATACCGATATTTTGGTCACAACATATCGATATCGGCCAATATTTTGTACATTTAAAGTTTTGAAAAATAAAGACAATTTTTGACACAAATCTGGTACTGAACATGTTAATTTTTGTTTAATGCTTAATGGCTGGCTTGCTGGCACCCTGTGGTGGGTGGCTGGCTTGCTGGCTCCCTGTGGTGGATGACTGGCTGGCTGGAACCTTGTGGTGGATGGCTTGCTGGCTGGCTACCTGTGGTGGATGGCTGGCTACCTGTGGTGGGTGGGTGGGTGGCTGGCTGGCACCCTGTGGTGGGTGGCTGGCTGGCACCCTGTGGTAGGTGGGTGGGTGGCTGGCACAGGGCCTGTGGGTGGCTGGCTGGTACAGGGCCTGTGGGCGGCTGGCTGGTACAGTGCTTGTGGCTGGCTGGTACAGGGCCTGTGGGTGACTTGGCTGTCTGGCACCCTGTCTGTGGGTGGCTGGCTGTCTATCACCCTGTGGTGGGTGGCTGGCTGGCTGGCTGGCACCCTGTGGTGGGTGGGTTCTGGCACAGGGGCTGTGGGTGGCTGGCTGGCTGATACAGGGCCTGTGGGTGGCTGGCTGGTACAGTGCCTTTGGCTGGCTGGTACAGGGCCTGTGGGTGTCTGTCTGGCTGGTACAGGGCCTGTGGGTGTCTGGCTGGCTCGCTGGTAAAGTGCCTGTGGCTGGCTGGTACAGGGCCAGTGGATGTGGGTGGGTGGCTGGCAGGCACCCTGTGGTGGGTGAGTGGCTGGCACCCTGTGGTGGGTGGGTGGCTGGCTGGTACAGGGCCTGCGGGTGGCTGGCTGGCTCGCTGGTAAAGTGCCTGTGGCTGGCTGATACAGGGCCTGTGGATGGGGGTGGCTGGCTGGCAACGGGCTGCTGTGGGTGGATGTATGGCTGTGATACACTCCCGGGAGACTAGTCCCGACTCCAGACGAGGCTGTCCAAGGCGAGGGAGGCAGCCTAAGAAGGCAGAATGACATCACAAAAATATCGGCAATATCGGCCAGTTCCGGGCCGATACCGATATATTGGGGAAACTGAATATCGGCCTTGCCGATGATCGGTCTATCCCTACTTTCCACTGCCATACTGACCATGTTTACTGCCATACTGACCATGTCTACTGCCATACCGACCATGTCTACTGCCATACCGACCATGTCCACTGCCATACCGACCATGTCCACTGCCCTACTGACCATGTCCACTGCCCTACTGACCATGTCCACTGCCCTACTGACCATGTCCACTGCCCTACTGACCATGTCCACTGCTCTTCTGACCATGTCCACTGCTCTTCTGACTATGTCTACTGCCATACTGACCACGTCTACTGCCATACTGACCACGTCTTCTGCTATACTGACCACGTCTACTGCCATACTGACCATGTCCACTGCCATATTGACCATGTCCACTGCCATACTGACCATGTCCACTGCCATACTGACCATGTCCACTGCCATACTGACCATGTCCACTGCTCTACTGACCACGTCTACTGCCATACTGATCATGTCCACTGCCATACTGACTACGTCCACTGCTCTACTGACCACGTCCACTGCTCTACTGACCACGTCCACTGTTCTACTGACCATGTCCACTGCTCTACTGATCACGTCCACTGCTCTACTGACCACGTCCACTGCTCTACTGACCACCACGTCCACTGCTCTACTGACCATGTCCACTGCTCTACTGACACTATTCATAGTCCACATTCACACCACTGGCGGAACTACCAGGGTTGCGAAAGGTCGCACTTGCGACTAGGCCCTGGCCTTCCACCACCATAGCGGGGCCCAAGACTGCAGGAAGGAGGTCCACTGCACAACATGTGAAAGGGATCCACTGCAACACCGTAAAGGGACCTGGGACAAGTGGGAAGAGCTCTGGGCTTGGAGGGAAGGGCCGAGGCTGGAGGTCGGGGGGGCCCTTCATGGTTTCTTGCACCAGGGCCCTGAAGGTTCTAGGTACGCCTCTGTCCTGAGACCACTCATGCAGGGCTAGGTGACATGGCTACCCTGGAGGCCAAAGGAAAAAAAAAAAAACCCTCCCCCCCAGCTATATACCAATACAGGTATTACTAAAATTGGTTATACCGTAACCAATCGCAACCAGGCGCTTCCTAATGTGGGAAGAGTGATCAGCAAAACGCCGTAAGATAAAAAGTGTTCACCGGCAAGCAAAAAATATTAAAAAGAAAAATAAGAAAAAGAAAAAAGAGAAAAAGTAATAAGGAGATGTGACCATAGGGTGTCAGCCTACAAAGCATCTTACTCATTTTTAAGCTACAACCCCCCTGCACAAACATTCAATACTTCATTTTTAAATAATCTGAAATAACAATTATATCCCCCTCCCTTACCCTCACCCCCACCCCCACCCCCAAAAGCAGCATCCCCACCTGATGTTTTCCAGGAATTACAGAGAAAAAAACAAAAAAAAAACATCTCGAGTCGGTAGATCTTCTTTAAAAATTGGAGAGTGTATGGGACTCACACTAAAAAAAAAAAAAAATATACCAAACCTCATATCCTCAGTGCGTGACCCCCAACAAACCAAGGAGAGGACATTACTCATCAGGGAATCAGCACCAGGGGGGAGGGGGGAAGGTGCAAGAAAGAGGTCTTCAACAAAGTCCAGGATATACAGTATATAGATATAGATATAGATGTATATCTAGAGATATAATAAAAAAGAGTAAGAGAATATGAAGATTTTCCATGTAATTTTTAAACGTTGTTAGAGGCCATGGCTTCTGCAAGAGTCTCTTTTTCTAACAGACCGGGACCCTCTCTCCGGGGATGTCTGAACCGTGACATGGTGGATCCCCATGAGATCCGACTCCACGGATTGCTGAGCCAGTTGGGAATTGATATTGGAGGGGTCTCCAAGAAAGAGAATAGCTCTGGTATCTGTTCATGCCATCTCAAAGCGAATGAATTTCCATTTCGTGAAACCACCAAATGAAACCGGTGACCCCAATGATATGTAGCGCCCACCTTTTGAATTTCAGCTAGCAATGGTTTTAATATGGCCCTCATCCGCAGAGTGCAACGTGAGAGGTCTGCTAGGAGCCGTAATATTATATCTCCGGCTGCGATTTTCACTGTCATTCTGTTGAAGTTGCAAAATAATTAGTTGATTCTGTATATGGACCTGTAAGTTTTCTATAGCATGACCAATGTAGAATAGATGTCACCCCCAAACTCTTAGGCTGCTTAAAGCCAAAGGCTCCACCCCCATGCCATAAACCTTTCCCTTTACCTAAATAATTGAGACCACACCGTGCTTGGAGTTAATTGGCCACAGCAGCCATTTTATTAACCCTTTTACCTTAAAATTAACATAAGGAGAAAAAACATTCCTTACAAACATAAAACAATCAGTCATTAGGCCTGTTGGTCTTTGAGGCTCCTCCAAATAATTCCAAATCCTGCACTGCGGGACCTGTGCCCTGATAGGCCTCCAGCCGCGTCACCGGCTCGGAGACAAACCACTCCCCGCAGTGCCACCATTTTGAATTCCATTTAAACTGACATTAAATGGAATGCACCATAGGGACCCATACCAACGATGAGTCCCAACCATACCCTTATCCTAAACTGTTCACCTCCCCCGCCAGCAAAGACCAACAAAACGCCCAGCTGCCATGACAATATAAAATTCCCCCAGAAAGGACAGAAAGCACAAAAGACATGAATCAAAATCAACCATAACAGTCCCAGAAATTAGGGAGGGTGGGTGGGAAGCTTCTTCTTCCTTCGTCCGTTGAACTTCCACTGACCTCCAATCTGAGGGGCCACCCCTCCTAACTGTACCTCAACCCCTCCCAAACCTGATACACCAATCCCTGAATACCCCCCAACTCAAAACAATTTAATTTAACTCACACCTGCCCTGTCTCCCCTCTTCACATGGTCATGTCTGCCCTGCGCTATTTTTTTTTTTTTTTTCTTTCGCTTCGGGCCTTGCTTGACCAATGTAGAATAGATGTCACCCCCAAACTCTTAGGCTGCTTAAAGCCAAAGGCTCCACCCCCATGCCATAAACCTTTCCCTTTACCTAAATAATTGAGACCACACCGTGCTTGGAGTTAATTGGCCACAGCAGCCATTTTATTAACCCTTTTACCTTAAAATTAACATAAGGAGAAAAAACATTCCTTACAAACATAAAACAATCAGTCATTAGGCCTGTTGGTCTTTGAGGCTCCTCCAAATAATTCCAAATCCTGCACTGCGGGACCTGTGCCCTGATAGGCCTCCAGCCGCGTCACCGGCTCGGAGACAAACCACTCCCCGCAGTGCCACCATTTTGAATTCCATTTAAACTGACATTAAATGGAATGCACCATAGGGACCCATACCAACGATGAGTCCCAACCATACCCTTATCCTAAACTGTTCACCTCCCCCGCCAGCAAAGACCAACAAAACGCCACCAGCACCCAAGGGTGACACCTTACCCTTGCGTGCCCCTCCAAACCCTCAAGGCTCGCTGGATCCCATCCTGTAATCCCAGGGCCCATAAATCTATACCCACCGCATTGAGGTGGACTCCATCATCCCGCAGATACCGCCATGTGTCCACTTCCAACTCCAGGTGGCGAACCACCAACCCCCCATTCCGACACACAAAGCGCCCCACTTCCTTGTTCAACTTAATCCGAGCCTTATTAAGGCGCGCGACCGACCTGGCCATGCGCCAGGACGTGCGGGCCACCATATCCGACCAAACTACAAGCAGCGCCGGAAAAGCCGTGCGCAGCCTAAGGAAATCCAACTTTATGTCCCTGATCAAGGCCCGCGCGGACCTGGCCCCCAAATCGTTGCCCCCGGCATGCAGCACCAAAACATCTGGCTGCCTGTCCAACCGGGCGAAACGATGCACTTCGGGAAGGACCCTGCCCCAAGTAAGCCCCGGCACCCCCAGCCACCTGACACAAGCCTCGTGCCGAGAAAAACCAAGCTGTCTACCATTAGGACGCACATCAGCTCTCCGGGCCCCCCAGAAAACATACGAGTGTCCCACGATCCAAACAAGGCAGGGTTCCAAACCTACAAGAAAGGGGACAAAAGGAAAAGAAAAACCAACCAATAATCAGATAACCAGCCGGGCCCACACCCCCCCAGCGACAAAAACCACCCCCCTTACATACCCTACACCAACAGCTGTGGACGAACGTACAACAAGAACCTCCTAGACTCCCAGCGCCCAATGCGTTTGACCGCATCGTCGTTCAATCCCCAGCGTGCAGCCTCAGTGGCCGCCCCGATCCGAAAGGAATGAGATGCAAACCTACTGGCATCCAAACCCAAAGAGCCCACACACCTTCTGAACACCGATACAAATTGAAAACGGGATAACGACGACCCGTCCGCATGCATTAAAAATGAACCGGGCCGCGAAGGGCGGATTGCCCAGTAATCCCGAACCGCCCCTACCGGGCACAGCGGTGAAGACGGCACCGCGAACAACCGGACACGGACCCCCTTGCCACTCTGGTCCGTTTTGGACCGTCGAAGGAGGATAGTAACCCCCTCCCGACCGACAGAGACATCCTGACCCAATAGGCCCCCCGGCACCGTCCGGGAGGAGCTGACCAATTCCCCAATCCGGAAAGCCCCGAAAAAAGCGAGAGAAAAGGCCGCCTTAAACAACACCACCTCGTAACTCGAGGCGCAGTGCTCCCCCAATTGCCGGCAGACGTCCTGCAAAAGAGCGAAGGACACCGGGCGCCTAGTGTCCCTCCTCCGATAAGCCCTGGAATAGCCCCGTAACGCTTGTCTCACCACGAAGTCCTTCGTGTAATCCTGACAACCCAGAAATTTAAACAGAAAGGCCAAGCCGGACAACTTGCGAGCCACAGCGGAAGCCGACGCGCCCCTCTCAAAATGATCAGAGACAAAAGAAAGTAACACCCACCTGACCTCCGGACCCAGAGGATCCACCGATGCCACCCGCAACACCTCCAGCCACTCCAACCATACCTTGCAATAAGCCGACCACGTGGACTCGCTCACCGACTTCCTGATCCATCCAGCGAGGACCCCAAGGCAATCCCCCATAGCCACTCCGGACACGTGACTCCGCGTTGCTCCGCTGCCGGTGCCAACTCCCGGAACCTGTCCCACTGAAAACGAGACAGCGCGTCAGCAATATCATTCTTAACCCCCGGAATGTGCACAGCGTACAGGAAAACATTCAACCGTAGACACCGCAAAACCAAATACCTGAGGAGGCGCACCACCGGCTGAGACGAAGCCGACGCGCGGTTGATCACCTGAACCACCCCGAGATTGTCGCAATGGAGGCGAACCTTCAGGTTCCTGAACTCCGCCCCCCAAATCTCCAGGGCCACCACCACCGGGAACAGTTCCAGCAACACCAAGTTGCTGACCAGCCCCGCTGCCTGCCATGCCCCCGGCCAAGGGGCGGCGCTCCACGCCCCCCGGTGAAAAGCCCCGTACCCCGCCGAACCAGCAGCATCGGTAAACAGTTCCAAATCAAAGTTGCTGATCGGCCCGGCCATCCACAAGGATCTACCATTGTATGTGGCCAAAAAACCGTGCCACAGACGCAAGTCATCCCTGTGTTCCCTGTTGAGCCTGACGAAGTGAGTGGGCAACTTCACCCCCGAAGTCGCCGCCGACAGCCGTCGGCAGAAAACCCGGCCCATGGGCATAATGCGGCAGGCAAAATTCAATTTACCCAGCAACGACTGCAAGCTGCGCAACTGAATCTTGCGCAAACCCAGCACCCCTTCAATTTCAGCTCTCAAAGCCCCCAATTTATCCTCCGGTAGGCGACACTCCATGGCCTCCGAATCCACGACAATGCCCAGGAAGCTGAGCACCGTGGTCGGGCCTTCCGTCTTGTCGGGGGCCAACGGAATGCCGAAGCTCCCGGCCACATGCTGCAACGTGGCAAGCAGGATCGCGCACCCGTTGGAAGAGGGCGGGCCCACACACAGAAAGTCGTCCAAATAGTGGATCACCGAATTCACACCGGAAACCTCCCGAACCACCCACTCCACAAAGGAACTGAAGGTCTCAAACAGCGCGCACGATATGGAGCAGCCCATAGGAAGGCAGCGATCCACATAATACGCCCCTTGCCACCGGCAGCCCAGCAATCGAAAACTGTCCGGGTGAACCGGGAGCAACCTGAACGCCGCCTCAATGTCCGATTTGGCCATCAAGGCCCCCCGCCCATAATGTCGCACCCAGGCCACCGCGGCGTCAAAGGAAATGTAAGACACCGTACAGGCATCCGGGTCGATGGCGTCATTCACAGACCCACCCTTTGGGAAGGAGAGGTGGTGAATGAGGCGAAACTTGTTGGGTTCCTTCTTGGGAACCACCCCCAACGGCGAAACCACCAAGTCACGCACCGGCACCTCCGAAAACGGGCCCGCCATGCGACCGAGAGCCACTTCCTTGTGCAACTTATCCGACACCACCAAAGGGTGGCGCAATGCCGAACGCAAATTCCTCGCCACCGGCGGCACCGAGGCCAAAGAGCAAGGGATACGAAAACCCACCGCAAAACCCTCCCCCAGAAGTCGGGCAGCCGCCCTATCGGGGTACCTATCTAGAAAAGGCCGCAGCCTTTCCACCCTCACCGGCGTCGTCCCCTTTGTGCGAAGGCTCTCCGGACCGCCCTTTTCCGGACTTAAAACACCGAGCCAAGGAATGGGAACCTCCGCAACCGGAGCATTCATGTTTGAAGCGACATGTGCCACCGAACTTACAGGAACCCTCATTAAATTGCCAGCAGAAACCCCTCCTCTTTGCGGCCGGCTGTCCCGGGGTCGCAGAACCACCGGCCCCCCCTGGAAAAAACTGATTCGGAGCCTTCGCAGACGACATGAGCCGCATCCACAGGCTGATGTCCTTGTGGTCCCACCGCAAGGACGGCCTAACCGCCTTCCGCTGCCGGAACTGTTCGTCGTACCGCAGCCAGGCCGACCCCCCGTAAACCCGATAGGCTTCCCCTACAGCGTCCATGTAGCAGAACAGGGCCGAGCAGTTTTCCGGCGCCTTTTCCCCTATGACGCCCGCCAGAATGGCAAAGGCCTGCAGCCAATTGGCGAAGGTCCGAGGGATAAGCCGATAGCGTCGCGCCTCCTCGTCCTCCTTCTTGCGCTCCTCCGGTTTAACCCTGTCCAGGTGAAACTTCTCGAGGGGCAACAGCGTGAAGATTTCCACGTACTCACCCTTCCAGATCTTCTCCCGGACTTCCTGCTTCAAATGTGCCCCCAATGGGCCCTCAAAACAAACATATACCTCACCTTTCGCTGAATCGTCCAGGCGAACAGCGTCCGCCTTCCCCTCCTTCGCCGTCCCGGTCTTGTCCCCCGCCGCCCCGGCCGTCACTGCCACCACTGCCGGCGCACCAACAACCTGGGGAGGGGCCCCAGCCCCCCCCGCAACTAGCCCCGTGGAAGACGGCCCCGCCAGCCCCGGGGCCCCCCCCGGCTCCGCGCCCGAGCCCCCCGCCGGAGGCACCCAAGCCGCCGTTGGAGACAAGCGGCCCCCGTCCCCCGGGGGCAAACGCCCCAAGAGGTCCCGTAGACCCAGGAGGAAGCCCCTCAAACCCCCATCATCACCCCCTTCCGGGGTCCCCGCCCCCACTGGCCGGGACACCCCCACCCCCCGAGCCCCTCCAGCACTCCCACCCCCCACATCAAACAAGCCCCGCAAATCAGACAAAGCCAGAGAAGGAATCGTGACCTCACCTGTCTGCCCAGGGGGGGCGCCCCCAGCCGCCGATCCAGCCTCCCTCGTCGCCGACCGACCACCGACATCCTCTTCCACATCCGATCCGGACACCTCGCCTTCCGAACGATCGTCCCCGGGCACCGCCGACATCCGTCCACCAGGTGTCGCACTCCCGCCATCTGCAGAGCCGAGCGACAGGCGTCCACGCCCCCGTACTCCAGCTCCGCCCGACGGAGACCTCTGTGAACCAGCCGAACTTCCGATGACCCGGCCACGTGACTTGCCCCGCCGCGTCATCTCTCTGCGCCCAGCCGAGGCCGACTCCGAGTCCCGCCGATCACTGCTGCCACCGGCCGCCATGAAGCCGCTCCCACGCCGAGGCACCCCTCCGACCGGAGCATCGCCAGTAGGGGAGCCCGCCAGTCCAGCAGCACCCCGGCGAGAGGGACGGGGAGAGACCGAAGGCCGCCTCCCCCCACTACCCCCAGAGCTCCGTCCATGCAGAGGATTCCTCCCAGAGGCGCGCACGGCCGCAGCAGGAGTACGCTTAGCCGGCGGCCCTGAAGGGTCCCTGTCGGGGCTCCTAGGATGACGCTGAGCTCGAGGGGAAGGGTCCGGTGAAAAACGCTCCGGCGGCCGTGACCGCCGAGCCCGCGGGACCGCAAGCCCCTCCGAATCCTGTGCAGAGTCCTGAACCCCCATCAACGTGGAGACCTGGGACCGGAGCCACTCAGTCCCCTTCACCGCAGCAGCGGCCTTGATTTGCTCCAGCAAAACGTCCAAATCCGCCATCCCAGACCAGGGAAGCTGAGGTGAGATGCTCTGCAGTGAAAAAGGTGGGTGACCAAGCTTCTTCTTCCTTCGTCCGTTGAACTTCCACTGACCTCCAATCTGAGGGGCCACCCCTCCTAACTGTACCTCAACCCCTCCCAAACCTGATACACCAATCCCTGAATACCCCCCAACTCAAAACAATTTAATTTAACTCACACCTGCCCTGTCTCCCCTCTTCACATGGTCATGTCTGCCCTGCGCTATTTTTTTTTTTTTTTCTTTCGCTTCGGGCCTTGCTTTCATTCTGGTTTCCAATATAGATTGGGCCACCCCCACAGCAGCTACTTTGTTATCTATTTGTGTGAATTGCTGTTTTATGGCATTGATTTCAAGAGAAAGATTACTCACAATTGATGCTGCAATCTCATTTATGTCCTGCTTTGTCAGTATCAATGAGAGCAGTTCTCTCCATTCTGAATGCTGAGGGTTTTCCAATTGACCAGGGGATGGATGATCATCCATTATATCTGTCCGAGGTTTGTCCGTTATCAAGGTCGGCTGTGTGGAGCCTCGAGGGAAAGCAGAGGTATGAGTTGGATGGAATTGTGCCGATTTAGGAGGCTTTTTCAGCGAGGTATGGCCGATGTTAAGTGGACGCGGGGGCACCATCTCAGCTGGAGAGGAGACACACTGAGCTGTGGGACGCCGGAGAAAGTATGTCGCAATGTCCAGTCCCCTACCAGTCTCCAAGGGCTTCGCCGGGTTATCAGAGACTGACATGTGCAGAGGTACAAGGCAGTGTCAAGTTCGCCGGCTGCATGAGGCCGGAGCACAGCTGTGAATCACAGAGCTCCCGAGGAACACACCCTTACGGCATCATTACTGAGCAGAGATGTATAGTAACGAAGTAGAACTACTTAAGTACTGTACTTAAGTACCGAAATGCGGTATCTGTACTTTCCTAGAGTAGAATTTTTTTCTCCTACTTCTACTTTTACTTCACTACATTTTTTCGATGATTTCGATACTTCTACTCAAGTATTTTTTTTTTGTGCTGCATAGTTACTCGTTACTTTTAAAAAAATTACCACTGCCAGAACAGTAGATGGCAGGTTGCATAAAGCTCCAAAAAATGTGTATAATGTCATTTGTAAATCAGCGTATACGAAAATAAAGGCTGTGTATAATAAAAGCTGCTATACCAAATCTTTCCAATAAAAAGAAAATATGAAACAAACAAATAAATGGTGCTACAGCGCTTAAAGTGCATCAAGAAACTACTAACAAACACAGGTTAATCATTTGAATAAATCATTTGAAATAATAAAAAACAATATGATGTTCAAACTTTTGACTTCTTTCTTTAATAACTACATAACACAGTACTTGTACTTCTACTTTCAGTACTTGAGTAGAAATTTTTTTTCAAAACTACTGGTACTTTTTACTTTTAGTACTTAAGTAGCAAATTTTTTGAAAAAACTACTTGCAATACTTAAGTAAAAAAAATGTTGAATACTTTAGTACTTCTACTTAAGTAACTTTTTCTGCGAGCACTTCCACTTCTACTCAAGTCACTTTTTGATCGAGCACTTGTACTTTTACTCAAGTAGAAATTTCGAGTACTTTATACAAGTCTGTTACTGAGCCACTCCCCACCGGGATCTCTTGCACATCATTCTTGATATACAGGCATAGCCTTCCCCCTTTCCTACCCTCCCTATCTGTACAATATACGGAATACCACTGAATATTTGCCAGCCAACCATGTGAGCTGTCAAACCAAGTTTTGAAACTCCCACAAAATCAAAACCCTCCTTGTACATTAGCAGCTCCATTTTACTAGCTTGACCTCTAGCATTAGTATACAAGCGTCGTAATTTTGTCCGGTCGCATACTATTTCCCTGTTAGTTGTTTTGAAGCTCCAATTTGGATTTGTCAACTTACTTACCTTGGGTTTTGTTATTCTAGTCATCCTACTGCTAATCCTCCAATTTTACCCACTGAACCTTGCTCAGTGCTGGCTAGCTCTACATCTGGACGCTCCCCCCCCCCCCAAACCTAGTTTAAAAGCCCCTCTATCCTTTCAGCCATCTTCTCTCCCAGCAGAGCTGAACTCTCCCCATTTAGGTGCAGTTCATTCCTGCTAAAGAGTCAGTAACCTACTGAGAGGTCAGCCCAGTTCTCCAGGAACCCAAACCCCTCCTTTCTACACCAGCTCCTCAGCCATTTATTAACTTCCCTAATCTCCCTCTGCCTCCCTGGTGTGGTTCAAGGTACTGGTAGTATTTCTAAAAATATTACTATTAGGTCCTACTCCATAATTGATCTCCTAAGTCCCTGAAATCATTGTAATGTTATAATGGCATTCCAGCCTTAGTCTGTATTGTTCATTATTGAGTTGACCCATCCTTTGCAGCTATAACAGCTTCAACTCTTCAGGGAAGACTGTCTACAAGGTTTACGAGTGTGTCTATGGGAATATTAACCATTCTTCCAGAAGCGCATTTCTATCAATGAAAATGAAGACATTAAAAAAATATTTTTTCAATTTTTTTATTACTTTTTTTTTTTTTTTTACATACAGTGACCAGAGCAATGCAGTGTTATTACAGTAACACTGTACTACTCTGGGGAGGTGATTAGGATATTACAGTTATAAGCAACCATTTTTTTCTAAATTAAAACTCAATTAAAACTAAAATTCAGTTACTTTGCTTTGCATCTGCCGAACACTACACATTCAAGTCAATGAGAAAGTGCTGCAAATGCCCTGCAACAGCGTGCAATACATGTGGTTGCGGTGCATCTGTTGCTAAAAACTGAGTTTTAAACAGGCGGTGAGGAAGCAGCGGATTGTTATTAGCCGCTGGAGTGTGAACATAATGCAGATTGGGCTTCAGAGGCAAACGAGACTTAGATGCATGTCTAAATCTATCCTTAGGCCCCTTCCGCATGCTTGCTTAGCAAGAAATCTGTCTGCTGATCCCCGCTGAGCAGGCGGATGGCTAGCCTGTGTCCGCTCCACTTATGCAGACACAGCCCGCTCTCCTCCAAGACAGTCCCTTTCTCTGCAGAAAAATAAAGACTTCAGAAATACTGTATGTTTCCTAGATATCGGCCAGCATTAGAACACTTGTATAGGCAGCAAGTAGAATGTGACAAAATAGGTTTTATCTTGCAATACAACTTATAATGTATTATCTGAGAGACAGTAGCCACAAATATTGTTCAGTGGCTGGACAGTGTGTGGGCAGGTTTGTTTGGCTGCAATGTAAAGGGGAGAGGAGGCCTGAAAACATTCTGTTTATCTGAAAACAGAAATTGTACAGTAACTAGACAGTATGTAAGCACCTTGGCTTGGCTGCAATATAAGAGGGAGAGTCAAGGCAGGTTTTATCCTGCAATAAAAGTTATAGTGTTTTTTTTTTATTAGTTATTTACCCGGACACTTTTTCCTTCTTCCTGTCCAGGCCAATTTTCAGCTTTCAGCACTGTCGCACTTTAAATGACAATTGCGTGTTCATGCAACACTGTACCCATATGACGTTTTTATAATTTTTTATATATAATTTTATTTTTATAGATTTTTAATATTTTTTTTACACAAATAGACCTTTCTTGTGGTGGTATTTGATCACCACTGTTTTTTTTTTTAATACAATTTTGCAAGTAAATATCCTTTCTTCACAATTCTACACAAATCAGTGTATATTGTTTGGTGTGTAGGAAAGTTATAGAGTCCACAAACTATGGTATATACAGTATCTCACAAAAGTGAGTGCACCCCTCACATTTCTGTAAATCTTTCATTATATCTGTTTATGTGACAACACTAAAGAAATTACACTTTGCTAGTAGTGAGTGTACAGCTTGTATAACAGGGTAAATTTGTTGTCCCCTCAAAATAACTCAACACACAGCCATTAATGTAAACTGCTGGCAAAAAATGTGAGTACACCCCTAAGTAAAAATGTCCAAATTGAGACAAATTAGCCCTTTTTCCTCCCCGGTGTTATGTGACTCATTAGGAGGGTTGAGCGAACACGGACTGTATTATTCGTGTTCGTACCGAATAATTGGATTTTTTTTACCCGAACACGGACACAAACGCTTTACTGTATATTCGGGTAAAAATCCGTGTTCGGTCGTTTTATTTCCGGGTTTTGCATGCTTTGGCGCGCTTTTCATGGCGGGCTTTCAACAGCCAATCAACAAGCATTTAACTGGTGTGCCTAAGCCATCCCAGCCATGCCTACAAATGTATCAGTAGCTGTGATTGGCCGTCTGAAGCATGTGACCAAGTCTTTATAAGTTCGAGGCAGCGCCGCTACGGCGTCATTCTGCTGCTTAGATCAGGGAGAGAGCACACATCAACGTGCTGGCTGCTGATTAGGGACAGACAGGAAAAAAAAAACATTTGTGTCCGGATAGAATTGAGGGACAGGTCGGAGTGTGTTAGGCAGGGCGAGTTGTAGGCATTTTAGGGAGAGAGTCTGCTGATTTTTAGGCAAAGTGTGTTCTACAAACTACAATCGACATTGCTGTGTGGGGTGGGGTTTGCAGTCACCCATTCTACGATCTCTTATCAATCCTGTTAGGGAAAGAGTCTGCTGATTTTTAGGGAAAGTGTGTTCTACAAACTACAATCGATATTGCTGTGTGGGGTGGGGTCTGCAGTCCCGATCTACGATCTTATCAATCCTGTTAGGGATAGAGTCTGCTGATTTTTAGGGAAAGTGTGTTCTACAAACTACAATCAATATTGCTGTGTGGGGTGGGGTCTGCAGTCCCGATCTACGATCTTATAAATCCTGTTAGGGATAGAGTCTGCTGATTTTTAGGGAAAGTGTGTTCTACAAACTACAATCGATATTGCTGTGTGGGGTGGGGTCTGCAGTCCCGATCTACGATCTTATAAATCCTGTTAGGGATAGAGTCTGCTGATTTTTAG
Source organism: Pelophylax lessonae (assembly GCF_965119305.1). Taxonomy (NCBI): domain Eukaryota; kingdom Metazoa; phylum Chordata; class Amphibia; order Anura; family Ranidae; genus Pelophylax; species Pelophylax lessonae. The sequence goes on from NC_138772.1 coordinate 250,731,433, forward strand.
GGAAAGTGTGTTCTACAAACTACAATCGATATTGCTGTGTGGTGTGGGATAGGAGATAGGCAGGTGTCAGTGATCCACATCCATTTTGCTGTGTGTGGGCTGCAGTGAACACAATCTTTTTGGGGTGCAGTGAACACAATCTTTGTGGGGTGCAGTGAACACAATCTTTTTGGGGTGCAGTGATCGCAATCTTTTTGGGGTGCAGTGAACGCAATCTTTTTGGGGTGCAGTGAACGCAATCTTTTTGGGGTACAGTGAACGCAATCTTTTTGGGGTGCAGTGAACACAATCTTTTTTGCCCACTGAGGAGGAGGGAGAAAAGTCTTTTTCTATCAGTCACTGTGTGCAGCATTTTTCCTTCAGCTGTGCTGTGCTGAGTGACTGATCATACACTGCTGTGTTCAGTTCACATGTGCTAATATTGAGTGGTTTCAAAAATCATACACTTTTTTTCTATTCCACTATTCAATATACAGCCTTGGGTTAAAAAAAATTAAGTTGTGGCCTGCAGCAGAGCTGAATGATATTTGGGGTTTTTGGGGTTCATCTCATACTTCTGAAGATTTGAGGGTACTGCCTGTTCCATACTCCCCCCTACTCCTCATCCAGCCTTTTAGGGGTACAAACAATAGTAATTGGGGCCTAGTGTGGTTGTGTACGTGTGATATACATACACTTTTTTTGATCATATTTTCTATTCCGCTATTTAATCAAAAACCTTTGGGGATCAGTTAAATTAGGGGATAGTCTGTGTTGGTACGTGTGGGAGAGATCCACCTTTCCAACTTTTTGGGGTTCATCTCATACTTCTGAAGATTTGAGGGTGCTGCCTGTTCCATACTCCCCCCTACTCCTCATCCAGCCTTTTAGGGGTACAAACAATAGTAATTGGGGCCTAGTGTGGTTGTGTATGTGTGAGATACATACACTTTTTTTGATCATATTTTCTATTCCGCTATTCAATAAAAACCTTTGGGGACCAATTAAATTGCGGGATAGTCTGTGTTGGTACGTGTGAGATCCACCTTTCCAACTTTTTGGGGTTCATCTCATACTTCTGAAGATTTGAGGGTGCTGCCTGTTCCATACTCCCCCCTACTCCTCATCCAGCCTTTTAGGGGTACAAACAATAGTAATTGGGGCCTAGTGTGGTTGTGTATGTGTGAGATACATACACTTTTTTTGATCATATTTTCTATTCCGCTATTCAATAAAAACCTTTGGGGATCAATTAAATTGCGGGATAGTCTGTGTTGGTACGTGTGAGATCCACCTTTCCAACTTTTTGGGGTTCATCTCATACTTCTGAAGATTTGAGGGTGCTGCCTGTTCCATACTCCCCCCTACTCCTCATCCAGCCTTTTAGGGGTACAAACAATAGTAATTGGGGCCTAGTGTGGTTGTGTACGTGTGATATACATACACTTTTTTTGATCATATTTTCTATTCCGCTATTTAATCAAAAACCTTTGGGGATCAGTTAAATTGGGGGATAGTCTGTGTTGGTACGTGTGGGAGAGATCCACCTTTCCAAGTTTTTGGGGTTCATCTCATACTTCTGAAGATTTGAGGGTGCTGCCTGTTCCATACTCCCCCCTACTCCTCATCCTGCCTTTAGGGGTACAAACAATAGTAATTGGGGCCTAGTGTGGTTGTGTACGTGTGAGATACATACACTTTTTTTGATCATATTTCCTATTCCGCTATTCAATAAAAACCTTTGGGGATCAATTAAATTGCGGGATAGTCTGTGTTGGTACGTGTGAGATCCACCTTTCCAAGTTTTTGGGGTTCATCTCATACTTCTGAAGATTTGAGGGTGCTGCCTGTTCCATACTCCCCCCTACTCATCCAGCCTTTTAGGGGTACAAACAATAGTAATTGGGGCCTAGTGTGGTTGTGTACGTGTTATATACATACACTTTTTTTGATCATATTTTCTATTCCGTTATTTAATCAAAAACCTTTGGGGATCAGTTAAATTGGGGGATAGTCTGTGTTGGTACGTGTGGGAGAGATCCACCTTTCCAAGTTTTTGGGGTTCATCTCATACTTCTGAAGATTTGAGGGTGCTGCCTGTTCCATACTCCCCCCTACTCCTCATCCAGCCTTTTAGGGGTACAAACAATAGCAATTGGGGCCTAGTGTGGTTGTGTACGTGTGATATACATACACTTTTTTGATCATATTTCCTATTCCGCTATTCAATAAAAACCTTTGGGGATCAATTAAATTGCGGGATAGTCTGTGTTGGTACGTGTGAGATCCACCTTTCCAAGTTTTTGGGGTTCATCTCATACTTCTGAAGATTTGAGGGTGCTGCCTGTTCCATACTCCTCCTACTCCTCATCCAGCCTTTAGGGGTACAAACAATAGTAATTGGGGCTTAGTGTGGTTGTGTACGTGTGAGATACATACACTTTTTTTGATCATATTTCCTATTCCGCTATTCAATAAAAACCTTTGGGGATCAATTAAATTGCGGGATAGTCTGTGTTGGTACGTGTGAGATTCACCTTTCCAAGTTTTTGGGGTTCATCTCATACTTCTGAAGATTTGAGGGTGCTGCCTGTTCCATACTCCTCCTACTCCTCATCCTGCCTTTAGGGGTACAAACAATAGTAATTGGGGCCTAGTGTGGTTGTGTATGTGTGAGATACATACACTTTTTTTTGGATCATATTTTCTATTCCGCTATTTAATCAAAACCTTTGGGTATAAACAATTAAATTGCGTGATAGTCTGTGTCGGTACGTGTGAGATACACCTTTCCAATTTTTGGGGCGCATCTCATACTGCCGAGGATTTGAGGGTGCTTCAGTCTGCCTCCTGCCTGTTCCAAACTCCTCCTACTCCTCATCCTGCCTTTAGGGTAGAAAAAATTGTAATCGGGGCCTAGTTTGTGTTTGTACGTGTGAGATACACCGTTTTGTAAAATTTGTCCTATTCCGCTATTCAATATACACCCTCTTTGAGTGTAAAAAATTAAATTGCGGGATAGTCTGTACCGGTACATGTGAGATACACCTTTTTACATTTGTTTGGCGCATCTCCTTCTACCGCCGAGGATTGCAGGGCGCTTCAGTTTGCCTCCTGTTCCCAATTCCTCCTACTCCTCTTCCTCATCCTGCCTTTAGGGTACAAAAAATTGTAATCGGGGCCTAGTTGGTGTTTGTACGTGTGAGATACACCGTTTTGTAAAATTTGTCCTATTCCGCTATTCAATATACACCCTGTTTGAGTGTAAAAAATTAAATTGCGGGATAGTCTGTACCGGTACATGTGAGATACACCTTTTTAAATTGGTTTGGCGCATCTCCTTCTACCGCCGAGGATTGCAGGGCGCTTCAGTTTGCCTCCTGTTCCCAACTCCTCCTACTCCTCTTCCTCATCCTGCCTTTAGGGTACAAAAAATTGTAATTGGGGCCTAGTTGGTGTTTGTACGTGTGAGATACACCGTTTTGTAAAATTTGTCCTATTCCGCTATTCAATATACACCCTGTTTGAGTGTAAAAAATTAAATTGCGGGATAGTCTGTACCGGTACACGTGAGATACACCTTTTTTAATTGGTTTGGCGCATCTCCTTCTACCGCCGAGGATTGCAGGGCGCTTCAGTTTGCCTCCTGTTCCCAACTCCTCCTACTCCTCTTCCTCATCCTGTCTTTAGGGTACAAAAAATTGTAATCGGGGCCTAGTTGGTGTTTGTACGTGTAAAATACACCGTTTTGTAAAATTTGTCCTATTCCGCTATTCAATATACACCCTGTTTGAGTGTAAAAAATTAAATTACGGCATAGTCTGTATCGGTACGTGTGAGATACACCTTTTAAATTTGTTTGGCGCATCTCCTTCCACCGCCAAGGATTGCAGGGCGCTTCAGTTTGCCTCCTGTTCCCAACTCCTCCTACTCCTCTTCCTCATCCTCCCTTTAGGGTACAAAAAATTTGAATCGGGGCCTAGTCTGTGTTTGTACGTGTGAGATACACCTTTTTTTATCCTTTTTCCTATTCCGCTATTCAATATACACCCTTTTGGGGTAAAAAACATTAAATTGCGGCATAGTTTGCATATTTGACTGTGAGATACACCCGTGCGATACTGTTGTTGTTTTGTTCCGCTATTCAATAAACACCTTTCTAGGGCAAGATCATAAATCACAGAAATATGAGGAGACCGTCAAATAGGGGCCGTGGCCTGGGTCGTGGTGCTGCTGGTAGAGCTCCTGTTGCAAGGAGAGGACGTGGTCGATCTGTGCCAGCTACACGCACAAGTGAAACACCTTCCACAAGTGTAAGTAGGCGACAGAACCTGCATCAGTATTTGGTTGGGCATCATGCGCCTCTAGACGTGATGAGGCCTGAAGAAGTACAGGCGATAGTAGATTGGGTTGCTGACAGTGCCTCCGGTTCCTTCACATTGTCTCCCACCCAGTCTACTGCAGAAAGGTCAGAGTTGGCACCTGCAGCCAATGTCCAACCGTCTTTCACCACACCCCCTTGGAAATCAGGCAAGCAGTCTGAGCCCCAAGCCATACAGCAGTCTCTTCTTCTTTTTGAGGACTCTGTCAGCAGGGTTTCCCAGGGCCATCCACCTAGTCCTGCCCCAGAAGTGGAAGAGATTGAGTGCAGCGATGCCCAACCACTTATTTCTCAAGATGAGTACATGCAAGGACAATCGCAGCATGTCTCCGATGATGATGAAACGCAGGTGCCAACTGCTGTGGCATTGAGCATTGTGGAGACCGACAAGGAGGGCAGGGGTGAAGACTGGGTGGAAGATGATGTGGAGGACGATGAGGTCCTCGACCCCACATGGAATGAACGTCATGCAGGTGACCTGAGTGGTTTGGAGGAAGAGGCGGTGGTCGCACAGAGCCACCAGCACAGCAGAAGAGGGAGCAGGGTGCAGAAGCGGAGCGGCCGTGCCCTAGACACTACGCCCGCTACTGCCCAACGCAGCAAGGGAACGAGCGCACCAAAGTCAGCTCAAAGGAGTTCTCTAGCGTGGAAGTTCTTTAGAAAATGTGCTGATGACAGGACACGAGTGGTTTGCACCCTGTGCAATCAGAGCCTGAAGCGAGGCATAAACCTTCTCAACCTGAGCACAACCTGCATGATCAGGCATCTAAGTGCAAAGCACGAGCTGCAGTGGAGTAGACACCTTCAAAACGTCTCTGGCTCATCCTGCTTCCTCTTCTGCTGCAGTCTCGGCCGCTCCAGCCACATCTGTAGTGATACCGGCACCTGCCACCCCGCAAACAGAGGATCTGTCAGCAACACCACCACCTGGGTCACCAACCATCTCCACAATGTCCCGTGGAAGCGTTCAGCTTTCCATCTCCCAAACACTTGAGAGGAAGAGGAAGTACCCCCCTACCCACCCACGATCCCTGGCCCTGAATGCCAGCATTTCAAAATTCTTGGCCTTTGAAATGCTGTCATTCCTTCTGGTGGAGACGCACAGTTTTAAAAACCTTATGTCGGTGGCTGTCCCACAGTACGTCGTGCCCAGCCGCCACTACTTTTCCAGGCAAGCCATCCCTTCCCTGCACAACCAAGTGGGGGAAAAAATCAGGTGTGCACTGCGCAACACCATCTCTGGCAAGGTCCACCTAACTACCGATACGTGGACCAGTAAGCACGGTCAGGGGCGTTATATCTCCCTAATGGCACACTGGGTAAATGCAGTGGCGGATGGGCCTGAGGCGGATAGCAATTTGGCGCATGTCCTTCCACCACCGAGGATTGCAGGGCGCTTCAGTTTGCCTCCTGTTCCTAACTCCTCCTACTCCGCTTCCTCATCCTCTACCGCCTCCTCATCCGCACAGCGTAACACCTTCACCACCAACTTCAGCACGGCCAGGGGTAAACGACAGCAGGCAGTTTTACAACTTGCCTGTTTGGGGGACAAACCACACACCGCGCAGGAGTTGTGGAGGAGCATGGAACAGCAGACAAATGAGTGGTTGCTGCCAGCGAGCCTCAAGCCCGGCCTGGTGGTGTGCGATAACGGGCGAAATCTCATAGCAGCTCTGGGCCTAGCCGGTTTGACGCACATCCCTTGCCTGGCGCATGTGCTGAATTTGGTGGTGCAGAGTTTCCTTAAAAACTACCCCGATATGTCAGAGCTGCTGCAGAAAGTGCGGGCCGTCTGTGCGCACTTTCGGCGTTCTCACCCTGCTGCTGCTCGCCTGTCAGCGCTGCAGCGTAACTTCGGCCTTCCCGCTCACCGCCTCATATGTGACGTGCCCACAAGGTGGAACTCCACCTTGCACATGCTGCAAAGACTGTGCGAGCAGCAGCAGGCCATAGTGGAGTTTCAGCTGCAGCACGCACGCGTGAGTCACTCTGCGGAACAGCACCACTTCACCACCAATAACTGGGCCTCCATGCGAGACCTGTGTGCCTTGTTGCGCTGTTTTGAGTACTCCACCAACATGGCCAGTGCCGATGACGCCGTTCTCAGCTTAACTATCCCACTTCGATGCCTCCTTGAAAAAACAATTCGGGCGATGATGGAAGAGGATGTGGCACAGGATGAGGAGGAGGAGGATGAGGAGGTAACATTTCCAAGGCTTTCAGGGCAGTCATTCGCAAGGGGCTTCGAGGGTGGGTTCCTGCATACACAAACGCCAGGGACACAATTGTCCAGCAGGGGCACAATTCTGGAGGATGAGGAGGATGAGGAGGAGGAGCTGGAGGAGGAGATGGAACCATGTTCACAGCAGGGTGGCACCCAGGCCAGCTCATGGCCATCACTGGTGCGTTGCTGGGGGGATACAGAGGACACGGACGATACACCTCCCACAGAGGACAGCCTTTCGTTGCCTCTGGGCAGCCTGGCACACATGAGCGATTACATGCTGCAGTGTCTCCACAACGACCGCCGAGTTGCCCACATTCTAACTTGTGCTGATTATTGGGTGGCTACGCTGCTGGATCCCCGTTACAAGGACAACGTACCGTCCTTAATTCACTCACTGGAGCACGATCGCAAGATGCGCGAGTACAAGCGCACGCTGGTAGACGCCATGCTGCTGGCATTCCCACCTGACAGCGGGGCCACAGTGGAAGCACAAGGCAGAGGAGGAGGAGGAGGAGGAGGAGGAAGAGGTCGCCAACGCAACCAGGGCACCACCAGCACCTCAGAAGGCAGGGTTAGCATGGCCGAAATGTGGAAAAGCTTTGTCAGCACGCCACAACAAACAGCAGCACCAGCAGCTCAGATGGAACGTCTTAGCAGGAGGCAGCATTTCACCAACATGGTGGAGCAGTATGTGTGCACACGCCTACATGTAGTGAATGACGGGTCTGCCCCCTTCAACTTCTGGGTCTCCAAATTGGGCACATGGCCTGAGCTTGCCCTTTACGCCTTGGAGGTGCTGGCGTGCCCTGCAGCCAGTGTATTATCTGAACGTGTATTTAGCACGGCTGGGGGCGTTATCACAGACAAGCGCAGCCGCCTGTCCAGAGACAATGTGGACAAGCTCACGTTCATTAAAATGAACCAGGCATGGATCCCACGGGACTTTTCCGTACCTTGTGCAGAATAGCGATGGATACCGACCTTACCCAGCCATTGTTCTATGTTTGCTCTTTCTCACTCTTTTGGGGTGTACCCTCATTTAAAATTTGTGAAAAGAAGCAGTGTTGGCTACCTCGTCCAGGTCAGGGCCAGATATTGGAGCTGCAGCTCCAGGCCCCTACCTTTATATAGGCCCCGGGTTGGCCATATTCACTGTTACCGCTCTTCTGTCACTTGTAAACACAGAAGTCTGGCTTCTATGCTCGCTTCCCCAGGCAGCTCTCTCAGAACCTCCCCACACAGCACGAAGGCCGGACAAGGAGGGACAGTTGCCGATGCATGGATGTGTTTATGGGCTTCAGAGACAGCATCCCATGTTGAATTAGGCATGCATGGCTGCACCCTTCCTCCTCTGGGTGCATGCCAAGGCACGGCCCTTAAGGCCCTTCAAAATCCTCAGCACCAAGCCCATGATGCTCTTAATTCGGCCCTGGTCCTCCTCCACCGTTTTTTCCACCTACACCGCCCATAGGTTTAAATACACATGCATGTGTTTGCCTACATGTACATGGCCCCGATACATTACTCTCCCTGCTGGCAAAGAGAAATGGAGCAGAGCAGGTCCGAGGGAGATCTTTCCCATCTCCTCACTGCCAAACAGAGCGATAATGCTATGTGCCCTAGGTGATTAGGGTGTGCCCAGGTACACCCGGCACACCCTGTGCACACGCCTATGACACCGCCACATCCACCACCACCTCAACCTCCCTCCTACTCCATATGGGCCTCGTCCTTCAGAGATGAAGAACATTGTTTTATATTTCTGTTTTTTTTTTTTTGTTGTTTTAAGTTATTTCCCTATCCACATTTGTTTGCAGAGCACTTGCCATGCTCTTAACTACGTTTTGCTGCCATTTGCAGCACTCTAGCCCTTTCCATTGGTGTTTTAGAGCCATTTTAGTGCCTGAAAGTTCGGGTCCCCATTGACTTCAATGGGGTTCGGTGTCCGGGAAAAGTTCGGCAAAAGTCCGGGACACGGACCCGGACTTTTTTTTAAAGTTCGGCTGAACCCGCCGAACACGGACATCCAGGTGTCCGCTCAACTCTACTCATTAGTATTACAAGGTCTCAGGTGTGAATGGGGAGCAGGTGTGTTAAATTTGGTGTTATCACTCTCACTCTCTCATACTGGACACTGGATGTTCAACATGGCACCTCATGGCAAAGAACTCTCTGAGGATCTGAAAAAATAATTGTTGCTCTACAAAAAGATGGCCTAGGCTATACGAAGATTGTCAAGACCCTGAAACTGAGCTGCACTACGGTGGCCAAGACCATACAGCGGTTCTCCTCAGATCAGGCCTCCCCATGGTCAATTAAAGAAGTTGAGTGCACGCATCATATCCAGAAGTTGTCTTTGGGACGTATGAGTGCTGCAAGCATTGCTGCAGAGGTTGAAGGGGTGGGGGGTCAACCTGTCAGTGCTCAGACATACGCTGCACACTGCATCAAATTGGTCTGCATGGCTGTCGTCCCAGAAGGAAGCCTCTTCTAAAGATGATGCACAAGAATGCCCACAAACAGTTTGCTGAAGACAAGCAGACTAAGGACATGGATTACTGGAACCATGTCCTGTGGTCTGATGAGACCAAGATACACTTATTTAGTTCAGATGGGGTCAAGCGTGTGTGGCGGCAACCAGGTGAATAGTTGAAAGACAAGTGTGTCTTGCCTACAGTCAAGCATGGTGGTAGGAGTGTCATGGTCGTGGGCTTCATGAGTGCTGCCGGCACTGGGGAGTTACAGTTTCTTTGAGGAAACCATGAATGCCATGTACTGTGACATACTGAAGCAGAGCATGATCCCCTCCCTTTGGAGACTGGGCCGCAGGGCAGTATTCCAACATGATAATGAACCCAAACATGCCTCCAAGAAGATCACAGCCTTGCTAAAGGAACTGAGGGGAAAGGTGATGGACTAACCAATCATGTCTCCAGACCTAAACTCTATTGAGCATTTGTGGGGCATCCTCAAACGCAAGGTCCCTAACATCCACCAGCTCCGTAATGTCGTCATGGAGGAGTGGAAGAGGACACCAGTGGTAACCTGTGAAGCTCTGGTGAACTCCATGCCCAAGAAGGCTGGAAAATAGTTGTGGCCACACAAATATTGACACTTTGGGCCCCACTTAGGGGTTTACTCTCTTTTGTTGCCAGCATTTTAGACATTGATGCCTGTGTGTTGAGTTATTTTGAGAGGACAGCAAATGTACACTGTTATACAAGCTATACACTCACTACTTTACATTGTATCAAAGTGCAATTTCTTCAGTGTTGTCACATGAAAAGATATAATAAAATATTTACATAAATGTGAGGGGTGTACTCACTTTTGTGAGATACTGAATATATGTCTGAAATTCTATCAATGGCAATAAAGACATTAAGAACTATTTTTTTCCACTTAGTTTTTATTTTTTAACTCTTTTATTAAATTTTTTAACATTTTTTTTTTTTTTTACATACAGTGACCAGAGTAATACAGTGTTATTACAGTAACACTGTACTACTCTGGGGAGGTGATCAGATTTTTTTTTTTACACACTATGAATGCGTATACATTTTACAGTTATGAGCAACCATTTTTTATAATTAAAACTACTCGTTCAGTGTTTAATATTGTGATCAGCTGTGATTGGCCACAGTTAATCTCATGGTACAGATGGGCTGTGATTGGCAGATAATGACAGAACTCATGACAACAGTACACAATGAAAAATGTGTAACAAAGTCTCTCATTTTGCACAAGTATCATGTGATCTGCTGTGATTGGTCACAGTGATCACATGGTACCGGCAGCAGGTGGAGACAGCCAATGACAGATCACGCCAGAGCACAGCCCATGGGACGTGGGTAAGGCACAATATTAGGAGGAAGAAATAGGTTAAAGGTTTTCGTCAGGTAACAATAAACATTGACTTCATACAGTTGTCAAATCCCCTTTCTGAGTAGGTGCAAGGCAATTTTTTAAGGGAATCCAAGAAGGGATACAGTAATACATACAGAGATTGCTAGGGATGAGCTTCGAGTTCGAGTTGAACATAAGTTCGACTCGAACATCAGGGGTTTGTGCGTTCGCTGAACACACGAACAAACGTGGCTGTTCGCGGGAAATTCACCCGCCATAATGCACTGCGCAATTCCTGGATCCTCCTCCTGTCAGCCTACCATGGGTCAGCTCTGCCCCTCTGACCCCTTTAGGACAACCTCTAACTAGCCTTTAAAGTGCGGCTGTCTCCCCTAGGAAACTGTTCCCATACAAGCCTCGCGATGGAGACTTGGGTGGGAAATCCTCGGCTGACATGAGGAGGATCCAGGAAAGGAAAATTACAGTAAGTATGAAAACAATTTTCCTTATTCCTGGACCACCTCATGTCAGCCTACTATGGGGTGCACCAAGCAATATTTTAGGAAGGGAGGGAATAAAGACTACAAAATAACTCAACCTGCTGTCTAAACCTATTTACACGAGAGACAGCCGCAGAAAATCATATGAAGAGGTTCCTCAGAAGGAAGCAAGGTCAGGCCCATTCTTTAGTGGTGAATGAAAGTGTTTACCAGCATAGCCCGATGCTTACACTCTACTTCTGCCAACCCCCTGGCCTATATGCTCAAGCAACTGCTCTAGTTTTCTGCAATGTGCCGTAATTTCTGAAGACAGAGGAAGCCGCAGGGAGCTATTCAAACCGAACCATCCTGACTGTTCAGGAAGGACTAACCCCTGCCAATGCCATAAAACTAACCTAAACCCACTTGGGACACCAAGTGGTCATTCCCCTTGAAAAGACCATACTGATCCCAAGTAGGCCGAAGGGGAAGAATCAATTCCTTTTCATATTCTCTCTCTTTCATCTTCTGAAAAAGCAGGAAGAGTGGTTTCTCAGTTCACTTGGAAAGTAGTCCATGAAATGTTGGAACTTGGGAAAAAGCCATCTGGCCGAAAAGACGGAAAGAAGACTTTTTTTTTTAAAAAACTCCTAAAAAATAATCCTAATCTAGTGAAGCAAGTATCCATTGCCACAGGTTGTAGGGTTTACAATGAGTTGAATGCCACATCATTCCTTAACCAATTTGGTGGCATACAACAAAATCTAAACCTGAAGGAGACAAGGAATCCTAATTCTGCCATGAAGAATCGCGCAAGAAGACCGCCACCTATGGTGATAAGTGGAATAACCCGAATTTCTTGATTCTGCAATATGGAGCCTATTCTCCCTCTGGCAATATAAATTGATCACCGAAATCACATTTCAACCTACAGACCATCCATTTCCGCCTTCCAAAATCTGGATGGAAATACTAGTCTCCTGTAGTATGAAATCATAGCAGCACAATAGTCAAAATGGCCAACAAAGCCTTGGAATCATCCTGAAAATCAGCAGAGCTGGAGGGAAAAACTGCACCAGGTGGAGCTTCCACATTTTAGCCAAGGCGCCCTGACCTATGGTCTGAGAGTCCCAGGACCAGGAAAAGTAGAAAGGACACTGGAATATCTCTGCTGACCCTACCAGACCTACGGGCAGCGTAACCTAACATTTTAAGAAGAATCACACTTGTTCCAGGTTGAGAGTCAATTCACAGGGATCTATGAATTTTCTGGTCAATCAGACTGGTAAAACTCTGACCCTGGAAGATTTAATACCCTCCAAGATAAAACCTGCTCTCGGGACAAAGGATAAAATCAGCACAATACACTCTAGAGTGGAAGACTCCTGACTCCCTCTTGGTGGACTAAGCAAATTACCATTCTAGTTGTCTGAAAAACACCCCCAGACCTCCTAAAAGAGACCGAGTTGCTATCAGAACAAATCAGACTGCCTCTGGTTTCAACAGACTCAAACTGGGTTTGAGTCTTGCCATCTCTAATTCTTGGCATAAAGACCCACACACTGAGCACCCCAAGCGCATACAGGGTGGTGTGGTGTGGCCATAGGCTATCTCCACTAAGGCAACTCTGATGCTGTAGTCCTGGGCCATCTCCAAGAGACACTGTCTTCACCCAGGTAAACAAGCCTTTACCTGAAACTGAGAAAGCTTAACACAAGATTCACATCCAGAGCCCTGGAGCCCCTTCTCCTCCACTCATGGAGAACCTAATCTGCGCTAAGCAGTAAGAACTAAAAGGATAGCCACAGGCTGCACATAAAGCGCCAGCTTATAGTGTTGTCTGTCTCCTGCCAACAGAAGTAACCTTGTTGTGGGAGGCTCTCTGCAGCAGGTAGCAACAGTATTGTAAAGCAGCGCAAGCTATATGCCAACACTTGGTAGCTACACCCAGTGTTCACAGTAACTATGAGGCTATAAATAGTGGACAGGAGAACCTCTGATTACCCCATTAAGGCATAGACACATTCTCTCTCCTGGCAATGTAGCCTCCCAGCACCCCATTGTGGCTAAGCATAATGAGAAGAAGATCCTTGGACTACCTCCTTAACTACCTCCCACCCGGCCATAGTACATATACGGCCGGGCGGGAGTCTCGTCCTTCTGAATGGACGTTCCGGAACGTCCTTCAGAAGGAGAGAGATCGCGCCGCCGCGGGCACGCGCAGCGGCGCGATCTCGATGTGCCTGTGTCCCTCGGACACAGAGCGACATCATTCGGCAGGAGGGCCCTGTGATTGGCCCTCCTGATCACATGACGGCTGTGTCCAATCACAGCCGTCATGTAATGTAAATAGAGCCGTTGTAACGGCTTCGATCTCTTCTCCTCCTGACAGATCCTGTCAGTGAGGAGAAGATCAGAGGATCGGTGCTGCTGCGGGGGTGATCAGTGAGTATTTCTAATTACTCACTGATCACAGGGGGGGTCTGTGCTGGTAATCAGAACATTGATTACCAGTGCAGCCCTGGGGGGGAGGGGTGCCACTAAGCCACCAGGGATGCCCACCCATGACCACCAGGGATGCCCACTATGGCCACCAGGGATGGCAAGCAGGGCTCAGAGAGCCCCCCAGTGCCCTCCCTATCAGTGTTGCCCACCAATGGCATCTATCAGTGCTGCCCACCAGTGCCATTATTGCCATCTATCAGCGCCGCCCACCAGTGCCCATTATTGCCCACCAGTGCTGCCTATCAGTGCCCATCAGTGCCCCCCATCAGTGCCGATCAGTGCCACCCATCAGTGCCGATCAGTGCCGATCATTGCCGCCCATCAGTGCCACTATCAGTGCCAATCAGTACCCATCAGTGCCGCCAATCAGTGCCCATCAGTGCTGCCTATCACTGCCCATCAGCGCTGCCTATCAGTGCCCACCAATGCTGCATATCAGTGCTATCTATCAGTGCCACATATCAGTGCCCATCAGTGCTGCATATCAGTGCTACCTATCAGTGCCCATCAGTGCTGCATATCAGTGCCACCCCATCAGTGCCACCCCATCAGTGCCACCCCATCAGTGTCTCCTCATCAGTGCCTGTCAGTGCGGCATCATCAGTGCTCATCAGTGCAGGAAAAAACATATCTATTTACAAAATTTTATAACCTAAACAAAAAAACTTTTTTTTTTTTTTTCAAACTTTTCGGTCTTTTTTTATTTGTGCACCAAAAAAGAAAAAACCTGACGGTGATCAAATACCACCAAAAGAAAGCTCTATTTGTGGGGAAAAAATGACACAAATTTGGTTTAGGTACAGTGTTGCATGACCGCGCAATTGTCATTCAAATTGCAACAGCGCTAAAAGCTGAAAATTGGTCTGGGAAGGAAGGGGGTGTAAGTGCCCTGTATTGAGGTGGTTAAGGTATTGCTGACACAACCTCCAAATTAGTGAAAAGATGAAAGTGACAGCACTCACAGCCGTTTCAACATTTCAGTATGTGATCTACTGGGGAATTGAACTCAAGGTCGCAGGGTGCATAGCTCGCATTCATCCACACTACACCATGGATCGAGCCTTGAATGACATCTTTTACATATTCTCCATCCTGACCACGCAGCCTGACAGCACTTGATTGTGGCTACACACGGAGATCCTGTCTGCCTCTTTAAAGCAGCTCTAACACACATAAATTTACACACAAGACCGAGTCAAACTGACCCCACTTGATCAGGTCTATTCGGAGTAACCAACTGAAGAAAATGTTTTCCGTCCTGGCCACATGCATTGCTCTCTTTTTTTTTTTTTTTAAAGATAAAGAAAAACAAAACAAATTCCTTCTCAAAAAATCTTCAGTGCTTTGAGGCTGGCGGCAGCTTTAGACAAAAATACCCCAAGCTTCAACACAGGCAAAGTAGACCAGGATGTGTATGTACTCACAGTGAGGGCAGCAGAGACCCAGTTACACACCGTGTATTGGCCACAGAGTAAAAGGAAAGCCAGCCGCACCTGAAGACTGCCTCCACTGATTAAAAGCTTCCCGACAGCTCCATAGTAATCAGAGGAAGCCTAGGCTGGCCCCCTCCCCCCACGCTGGAGCATGCAAAACCACCATCTCTAATTAACTACAAGAGCCAGCAAGCCTGTTTAGGGGGAAAAAATACAGCAAAAATATCACCAGCTAGCTTCATTATCATCATTCATACTGTAACAGTCATGCAGCTGTCTCTTCTTCTTTTTGATGACTCTGTCAGCAGGGTTTCCCAGGGCCATCCACCTAGCCCTGCCCCGCAATACAATTCTCGAGGAAGATGACTTATGAATAAGGCAATAAGTGTGGGAGAGTATTGGCAAGATCAGTACAGAAGCAGAAAGCAAGGTCTTACATTCCACAGGTAGCGACTCATGAGGGTATAAAGAAAATGATCCCGGCACAAATTACAGAGGAGTTCAGGAACTTTTACTCTTCCACTTCTGGGGCAGGGCTAGGTGGATGGCCCTGGGAAACCCTGCTGACAGAGTCATCAAAAAGAAGAAGAGACTGCTGCATGACTTGATGCTCAGACTGCTTGCCTGATTTGCAAGGGGGTGAGGTGAAAGACGTTTGGACATCGGCTGCAGGTTCCAACTCTGACCTCTCTGCAGTAGACTGGGTGGGAGACAATGTGAAGGAACTGGAGGCACTGTCAGCAGCAAACCAATCTACTATCGCCTCTACTTGTTCTGGCCTCAACACTTGTAGAGGGGCGTGATGCCCTACCAAATACTGCTGCAGGTTCTGTCGCCTACTTACACTTGAGGAAGGTGTTTCACTTGTGCGTGTAGCTGGCACAGATCGACCATGTCCTCTCCTTGCAACAGGAGCTCTACCAGCAGCACCACGACCCAGGCCACGGCCCCTATTTGACGGTCTCCTCATATTTCTGTAATTTATGATCTTGCCCTAGAAAGGTGTTTATTGAATAGCGATACAGACTATGCTGTAATTTAATTTTTTACACTCCAAAAGGGTGTATATTGAATAGCGGAATAGAAAAAATTTTTATAAAACGGTGTATCTCACACGTACAAACACAGACCCCTGATTACAATTTTTTGTACCCTAAAGGCAGGATGAGGATGAGGAGTAGGAGGAGTTCGGAACAGGAGGCAAACTGAAACACCCTGCAATCCTCGGCGGTGTAAGATGCGCCCAAAAAATTGGAAAGGTGTATCTCACACGTACCGATACAGACTATGCCGCAATTTATTTTTTTTTACCCCAAAGGGTGTAGATTGAATAGCGGAATAGAAAATATGATATAAAAAGGTGTATCTCACACATACAAACCCAGACTAGGCCCCGATTACAATTTTTTGTACCCTAAAGGCAGGATGAGGAGTAGGAGGAGTCCGGAACAGGAGGCAAACTGAAGCACCCTGCAATCCTCGGCGGTGGAAGATGCGCCCCAAAAATTTGGAAGGTGTATCTCACACGTACCGATACAGACTATGCCGCAATGTAATTCGTTTTACCCCAAAGGGTGTAGATTGAATAGCGGAATAGAAAATATGATACAAAAAGGTGTATCTCACACGTACAAACCCAGACTAGGCCCCGATTACAATTTTTTGGATGAGGGGAGGATGAGGATGAGGAAGAGGAGTAGGAGGAACAGGCAGGAGGCAAACTGAAGCACCCTGCAATCCTCGGCGGTGTAAGATGCGCCCAAAAAATTGGAAAGGTGTATCTCACACACACCGATATAGACTATGCCGCAATTTAATTCTTTTTACCCCAAAGGGTGTAGATTGAATAGCAGAATAGAAAATATGATATCAAAAGGTGTATCTCACACGTACAGACCCAGACTAGGCCCCAATTGCAATTTTTTGTACCCTAAAGGCAGGATTAGGAGTAGGAGGAGTTCGGAACAGGAGGCAAACTGAAGCACCCTGCAATCCTCAGCGGTGGAAGATGCGCCCCAAAAATTTGGAAGGTGTATTTCACACGTACCGATACAGACTATGCCGCAATTTAATTCTTTTTACCCCAAAGGGTGTAGATTGAATAGCGGAATAGAAAATATGATATAAAAAGGTGTATCTCACACGTACAGACCCAGACTAGGCCCCGATTACAATTTTTTGTACCCTAAAGGCAGGATGAGGAGTAGGAGGAGTTCGGAACAGGAGGCAAACTGAAGCACCCTGCAATCCTCGGCGGTGGAATATGCGCCCCAAAAATTTGGAAGGTGTATCTCACACGTACCGATACAGACTATGCCGCAATTTAATTCTTTTTACCCCAAAGGGTGTAGATTGAATAGCGGAATAGAAAATATGATATAAAATTGGTGATTTTTCAATAGCACATGTGAACACAGCAGTGTCTTATGTTTTATGTCACGGTCAGCTCTGCAGCAGGCTATGAAGGGAAAAAAAAAAATTCCCCTTTAAGTTTGTAATTTTTAAATAGCAGATTAGTACAGACTATGCCACAATTTTATTTTTTTTAACCCAAAAGGGTGTATATTGAATAGTGGAATAGAAAAAAGTATATAAAATTGAAAATCACTCAATAGCATATGTGAACACAGCAGTGTCTTATGTCACGGTCAGCTCAGCAGCAAGCAGGCTATGAAGGGGAAAAAAAAATTTTCCCTTTAACTTAATTTTTAAATAGCAGATTAGAACAGCAATCTGTAGTAAAATATAGCTGAACGCTGCACACAACAGACTGATAAAAATAGATTTTTTTCTCCCTCCTCCTCCTCCTCCTCCTCAGTGGGCTCAAGTGAGGGCAAAAAGATTGTTCACTGCACCACCCCCCACACAGCAAAATCTATGTAGACTGTCCCTGCCTAATCTCTCCAGCCTGTCCCTAAAATGCTCAAAAAGATCGTTCACTGCACCACCCCTCACACAGCAAAATCGATGTAGACTGTCCCTGCCTAATCTCTCCAGCCTGTCCCTAAAATGCTCAAAAAGATTGTTCACTGCACCACCCCCCACACAGCAAAATCGATGTAGACTGTCCCTGCCTAATCTCTCCAGCCTGTCCCTAAAATGCTGAAATAACTTTCCCTGCCTACACTCCGACCTGTCCCTGCATTCTTTTCGGGCACAATTTTTCACTGTCTGTCCCTAGTCAGCAGCCAGCACGTATGATGTGTGCTCTCTCCCTAAACTACAGCAGAATGACGCACCGCGCTGTGTCTCTCGAACTTATAAAGACATGGGTCACATGCTTCAGATGGCCAATCACAGCTACTAATACATTAGTAGGCATGGCTGGGATGGCTTAAGGCACACCAGTTAAACGCTTGTTGATTGGCTGTTGAAAGCCCGCCATTAAAAGCGCGCCATTACATACAAAACAGGAAATAAAATTACTGAACACGGATTTTAAACTCGAACATACAGTAAAGTTTTCGGGTCTGTGTCCGGGTAGCAAAAATCCAATTATCCGGTACAAACCCGAATAATAGTCCGTGTTCGCTCAACACTACTCATAATGTATTATAACTGGTGTGATAGACCAATTGCCCCCCCCCCCCCCCAATGCCAGATATTAAAGTGGGGTGTTATCTGAGTAAACTTTTTCAAGTGTATTTGTGTCATGCAACAATATTGCCTAGTTTGCTGAGTGAAGTCTGGTACACACAGCGCCAAACTCACTGGCCAATTTTTTGAACTGGTGTGCTACACCAATGCTCCCCCTTAATGCCACATATTAAAGTGGGGTGTTATCTGAGTAAACTTTTTCAAGTGTATTTGTGTCCTGCAACAATATTGCCTCTTTTGCTGAGTAAAGTCTGATACACACAGTGCCAAACTCACTGACCAATTTTTTGAACAACTGGTGTGATAAACCAGTGGCACCCCAATGCCACATATTGAAGTGGGGTGTTATCTGAGTATACTTTTACAAGTGTATTTGTGTCCTGCAACAATATTGCCTCTTCTGCTGTGTTAACTCTGATACAAACAGTGCCAAACTCACAGGCCAATTTTTTGAACAACTGGTGTGATAGACCAGTGGCCCCCCAATAGCACATATTGAAGTGGGGTGTTATTTAACAGTATACTTTTCTAAGATTGTATTTTAGTCCTGCAAACATTTGGCCTCTTTTGCTGTGTTAACTGTGCTACACACATTGACAACAGATACTGGCCAATTATTTGTAGAACTGGTGTGATAAACCTTTGCCCCCCCCCCCAATACCACAGATTGAAGTGGGGTGTTATCTACACAGAGACATGGTCTAGCAAACACGGGCAGGGAATATACAGGCCGACACTTATGGTTCTGTGTACTGTGAACGCCTACCATACCTCTAGCCATCAAAAACTAACTTTTTGGCTGTCAGCTCCAACCATGTGAGCTAATTTTTGGAGCCTCAACAGGCCGACACTTACGGTTCTGTGTACTGTGAACGCCTACCATACCTCTAGCCATCAAAAACAAAATTTTTTGCCATACCTCTAGCCATCAAAAACTAAATTTTTTGCTGTCAGTTCAAACCATGTGAGCTAATTTTTGGAGCCTATAGGCCGACACTTACGGTTCTGTGTACTGTGAATGCCTATCGTACCTCTAGCCATCAAAAACTTCATTTTTTGCAGTCAGTTCAAACCATGTGAGCTAATTTTTGGAGCCTATACAGGCCGACACTTACGGTTCTGTGTACTGTGAATGCCTACCATACCTCTAGCCATCAAAAACTAAGTTTTTTACTGTCAGTTCAAACCATGTGAGCTAATTTTTGCAGCCTATACAGGCTGACACTTCTGTATACTGTGTGAATGCCTAATGTACCTTCAGCCACAGAATACTATGTACTTAGCTGTCAGGTAAGCCCATGTGGGCTAATGTTTGGGGCCTGGAATGGGCGACACTTACTTCTGTATCCTGTGAATGCCTAATGTACCTTCAGCCACAGAATACTACATTCTTAGCTGTCAGGTAAACCCATGTGGGCTATTTTTTGGTGCCTTTTATGGCCGACACTTACTTCAGTTACCTGTGAATGCCTAATGTACCTTCAGTTACAGAATACTGCGTTCTTAGCTGTCAGGTAAACGCATGTGGGTTCATTTTTGGGGCCTGGAATGGCCGACACTTACTTATTTATCCTGTGAATGCCTAATTTTTCAGACTGGAAATAAAAAACAATGGGTCTGTAAAGGTTCCGCCAAATTGTGGAATGGATGCGGACCCATTTTACATATGTGTGAATGGACCCTATATGTATTAGACAATGTATTTACCGGCTGCTGCCAGTTCTGGCTGATTTATGAAAAAAATATATATATATTTTGCTGTAAAAAAAAAAAGAAAAAAAAATTTAGGGCAACTTTTTCAATTGTAATACTTCGGTTATGACATTGTCCATATGCTGGGACTATTTGTGCACAGCTAGTACGTCTTTTGTGGCTGCAAATATGACCTAGAGGTTTTTAAAGTTCGCCTCCCATTAAAGTCAATGGGGCCCACCGCGAACTCGCGGTTCGCGGACTTTTGAGAAAATTCGCGGCTGGTGTTCGCGAACCGCCCTGGCCGATGTTCGTCCATCACTAGTCATCAGTCAGTATCCCTGATCACCTCCACACTAATCGTATAATTATGCTATGAAAAAAAACTAATTTTATTTAATTTCTTCATTTTCTGAAAAATGTTGACAGAAAATTACAACTTGGAAAACATGCCATGCCTCTTACTAAATGCCCTGGACTCTCTAATTTCCAAAAAGTGGAATTTGGAGAATTTGGAGAATATTTATATTGTCCTGGTATTTTAGGGCCTCAAGAATTGAGATAGGACATCAATATATCAACACTAATCAATTATATTTATATAATTATAAACACACACACACATATATATATGTTTGGACTATTTTATGGACACTTATTTAGAGTGTTTTTTATGGGTTATGGGGGGTATATTTATTTGATATTGAGCTGATCACAACTTTCATGCTGTTTAATAGGAGTATTTGGTTTGTGGTGAGGTAAACATAATATGCAGTTATTATTTTAATCATATCTTTATTAGCGCTGCCCTGTTTACAATATTATATAATTATATATAATAATATTGATCATTTAGTATCACAAATTTTGTGCTGTTTTTCCTTATTTTTAATGTTTTTTTGGTTTGGTAAAAATGAAAAATTGCTCTGGTGCTTTATATACAGAAGTAAACGTAAAAAAACAAAACTGAAACAAAACAGGTGTCTATATAGTCTAGTGTCCATTATTCTGGTTTATCTGCAATACCATTTGTTAGTCAAACACATCAGTTCAAGAAAAACACACTTGTTGTTAGCATTGTTATTTTTGTGTAATATTATTAGATAATATTGACTTTATCAATGCCATTGTACGAGTTCCTTAGCTTTATCTTCTAACTTATTTATTTAATGCTTTGTATTCAAATGTAGAAACCTGAAAGAGAGAGGAAAGGAAGTAGGGGTGTTGGGCAGAGAGATGGGAAGATAGGTATTGAGTTGAGGTGGAAACAGAAAGGGATAAATAAAGAGAGGGAGTGAGAAAAGTGAGATGGGGAACAAAGAAAGGAAAAAAGATTTTTGCTTGCTTGATCTCATTAATGGATGCAAATCAGTGCTCTCTGGTTCGGGGAAGGGGGGGGGGGGGTTGTTTTAATTCAACATGGCAGGTACACACCTTGGCAGCATTCAGGAGTTTTTTTTTTTTCTTAAGAAAATTGATGTATCATGTAGTAGAATGCTGCTGGTTTGTCCTCAGTATCGCATCATGGGCTTCACAGTTCCCAAAGTAACTGGTGCAATTTAAATGGGGCTTTGTACCAACATGTGAGGAGTTTATATGTGCCTTCCTCCCACCTTTTGAGGTAGATCAATTTCTTTTGCATACCTGTAGTGGTGCGCGATGAGAATAGGATTGTTATTGACTAATGGATTAGTGTCAAGTCTAGGCATGATTTTTCAAAGAATTATTTTCATATAGGAGCAAAGCTGAAAAACCAATGTACAAGCCAGAGTGGGCGTTTATTTTTAAATTTTTCTGAATATTTCTTATTTGATGGCCAGAAATAATTTTTCTTGATTTAAATTTAATCTCCCTGGTGGTCTGATTATGCACAGATTTCTGTGCTAAAAGCGGTACATTCTTTTGCATGGAAATCTGTTGTTTTACATTTTAAAACTCACCTTTCCGTGCGATCCCCCGCCATCCTCCCCCGATGTCCTCCCACTGTCCTCCCGCTCTGTGCTCTGCCGATGCCGGACCTGTCTTCTGCTTCCCTTCCCTGCGAGCGTTGCGATGCAGGGGGGGGGGGTGGAACAGGCGGCAATTTAAAAAATGTAAGTACACTAAATGACATGATACAAAATTGTGCAAAAAGAATGCTTTTTGGACGCCATGGTCGTTCAAAATTTTCCAGGCACAATGCACTGGAAAAGCACAGGCAGGGCACTGGAAAAGTCACCAGGTGCAATCCTGTGCTGAAATGGCATGATACAGTGTGATCTGTTAGGATCACAGCTTTGTATTATGCCATTTGTGTTTTTACACTTGTGAATTTGCCGCCGGTTCCACCCTCCTGCGTCGCAACACTCGCAGGAGGGAACCAGAAGGCAAGTGCTGGCAATTGGCCGTGCACAGAGCGGGGAGAGACTGTCAGGATGCCGGGGAGGATGGTGGGGAGGACAGCGGGGGAGCGCAGGGAAGGTGAGTAACATTGCGGGGTAATCCCGAGTGTGGCTCGGAGTTACCGCTTTTGGTACTGAAAGTTAACCACACTCGGGAATACCGCTAGGGGGGTTAAGGCATATTTCCACTTTTTTCATTCAAATTTCAGAAACCACTAGTGTAAGTTATCTGTCATGTACAGGACACCAGGCATGGGTCCTGAATGGGAGATATGTTTCCCTGTTATTTGGATTATGGTCCCTTTAAGGGGAATGACTGGAAACAGAAAATTGTATCAAATGCTTACCGTAATTTTCCTTTCCTGATGCCAATCCATGGCCGCATACATGTGATATAGCTAAGACCCTATATTCACCCACAGGATCTGCTTAAATATATAAACGAAAAGCTAGAGCAACCTCCCCCATTCTCTTTAATAACAAGATCTTAAAATGGAGAGTTCGTATGCTGCCCTGGATTGGCATCAGGAAAGGAAAATTACGGTAAGTATTTGATACAATTTTCAGTTTTCCTCATGCCAACATGGCAGCATACATGTGAATAATGAGCTAAACAAGGAGGGCTAAAATGTATAATCAAACTATATTACAATGGACATGGAAGCCTGGGCCATTATTCCATCAAAGCCCATTGATGCACAATCCCCTGGATCTTCCCTGTAGGGCATAAGGCAGGTTCACTGTGCCAACCAGACTGCTGCTTTGCAGATGTTTCCATAGGCATTTTGCAGTGCTGCCCAAACTTAGAGACATAAAAATTAGTTTCTGTCACTTCTAAAGGCTCTTGCCTGGCCGCACTGTATGTTTTCTTGATGACCTTGACTCTCCAAGATGACAAAGCTTTGCTGTAGGTTCCTCCTCCGAAGTTGCCTGATGGAAACACAAACAGCCTTCTGGAGGATTTTAACTAGGAATCTGCTTAAAAGTAGGGATTTTAGAAACTTGGCATATCCAGTGTAGGTTAGGTACTGTCTCTGCTGGAATGGATGGAACCGCCACTTTGTTAGATGAAAACAGAAGCCAACTTGGAAACAAAGGTGCTCAAGGGGCATAGGCCCCAACTTGTTCTAAAGGAATAAGATGTAGGACTCTGTAGCTCCAAGTGCTTGTAGATCAGATACACTACTCCTTGAAGTTATCGCTTGAAGTTATGAAGGGACACTGCCTCTTGAGTGATGTCCCACTGAGGACTTGACTCTGATGATGCAAACAGAGTCCTGGAAAGGAAATCCAGGACCAGAAAAAAAACCCTCTGGGGAACGTAATTCCTCCTCAGGGCAAAGTTTTAGGACCCGCCTCCTTAAGTGTTCTCCTGGTAGCTCGCATGCCCATTTTCCCTGGTAAAGGCTGAAATGGCTGAAATGTAAGCCCTCAGGGAACTAGGCTGAACTAGTTCCAAATCCAGATCCATGTGGAGAAATGTTAGCAACTGGGTAACATCCGGGTTGTGAGGATCAAAATTCTGCTCAGCTGCAAAGACTGTGAACCTGTTCCAGACTTTGGAGTAAATGACGTTTGTTGATGTACCGCCATGGCTAACAGAAGATAGACTTAGAACTAAACTAGAGAAACTTAACATAAATAAATCACCAGATTGCTTGTACCCGAGGGTTCTTAACCACTTAAGCCCCAGAAGATTTTACCCCCTTCCTGACCAGGGGGTATTTTGCGATTCGGCACTCCGTGACCTTAACAGACAATTGCGCGGTCGTGCGACGCTGTATCTAAACGAATTTGACGTCCTTTTTTTCCCACAAACAGAGCTTTCTTTTGGTGGTAATTGATCACCTTTGCGATTTTTTTGATCATGCGCTATAAACAAAAAAAGAGCGTCAATTTTGCAAAAATTGCAATATTTTTCACATTTCCCCCAAAACAAAATGTAAAAAAAAATCAAAATTTTTTAACATTTTTGGCCAATTTGTTTTATGCTACATATGTTTGGTAAAAAAAAAAAAATCGCAAAAAGCGTATTTTGATTGGTTTGCGCAAAAGTTATCGCGTTTACTAACAAAGGGAAAGATTTTTGTCATTTTTGTTGTTTTTTTTTAACGCGTAATGGCGGCGATCTGCGATTTTTTTTGTGGGACTGCGACATTGGGGCGGACAGATCGGACCCTTGACTGACATTTTTGACACTTTTGGGGTTACCAGTGACATTTCTACAGTAATCAGTGCTATACATATGCACTGTTACTGTAAAATTACACTGGCAGTGAAGGGGTTAACTTTTTTTGAGAGGGAGGGGCTGTGTGTGTCCCTAGGGGCATGATTCTAACTGTGATTGGCTGTGGTAGAACCGTGTGATCATTGTTTCTACACAGGGGAGAATGACAGTCGGCTTGTTTACACTAGCCGCCTGACTTTCTCCCTCTGCAGCGGCGATCGCAGAGTGACTGGCGGACATCGGGTCCGCCGGTCACACGCGCGGGGGGGTCCGTGACCACACGGGAGAGCGCCTCCGGGGGCGCGCACTCGCTCCCTAAACCCTCACAGGCTAGCGACGTAGATCTACGTCACTTTGCCTGTGAGGGGCTGACTGCCGACGTAAATCGTCGTTAGGCAGTCGGCAAGTGGTTAAAGAGCTCAGCCAGGTGATTGCCAGACCATTATTCATGATCTTTAAGGATAGTTTACAGACGGGTATGGTGCCAGCTGATTGGAAAAAAGCCAACGTGGTACCAATATTTAAAAAGGGGCCGAGATATATCCCGGGTAACTATAGACCGGTCAGCCAAACATCAGTAATCTGCAAGATTTTGGAGGGGATGTTAAGGGACCACATACAAGACTTTAGTAATGAAAATGTTATTATTAGTAGTAATCAGCATGGATTCATGAACAATTGTTCTTGCCAAACCAATCTGTTAACCTTCTATGATGAAGTTAGCTGCCACCTAGATAAAGGTAAGCCTGTGGATGTGGTGTATCTGGACCTTGCAAAGGCCTTTGACACCATTCCCCACAAATGCTTACTGTTCAAACTAAGGAAGGTAGGTATGGACCATAAGGTGAGTACCTGGATAGAGAACTGGCTCCAGGGGAGAGTGCAAAGGGTGGTGAATAATGGGGAGTACTCGGATTGGGCGGGTGTGGAAAGTGGGGTCCCCCAGGGTTCTGTCCTGGGGCCAATCCTGTTTAATTTATTCATAAATGATCTAGAGGAGGGGATATCTAGTGCAATCTCAGTATTTGCGGATGATACTAAACTAAGCATGCCCATATCTTCTATGCAGGATGTGGAAACCTTGCAAGCGGACCTGAACAAAATAATGGGGTGGGCAACTACATGGCAGAGGAAGTTTAATGTTGAAAAATGTAAAGTAATGCACTTGGGTGCCAGAAACCAGAAAGCAAGCTACTCACTAGGGGGGGGGGGGGGGGAACCTCTGGGTGAATCTAAGATGGAAAAGGACCTGGGGGTACAGGTAGACAATAGGCTTGGCAGTGGCATGCAATGCCAAGCCACTACAAGCAAAGCCAGCAGAATACTGGGATGTATAAAAAATGGGATTCACTCCAGAAATAAAGAGATTATTCTCCCTCTCTACAAGACTCTGGTCCGGCCACATCTGGAGTATGCTGTCCAGTTCTGGGCACCGGTCCTCAGGAAGGATGTGCTGGAACTGGAAAGAGTCCAGAGAAGGGCAACAAAAATAAATAGGGGAATGCTATGAGGAAAGACTACAAGCACTGAACTTATTCTCTCTGGAGAAGAGACGATTAAGGGGGGATATGATATCAATGTACAAATACTGTACTGGCGACCCTAGCATAAGGAACAAACTATTCAGAGAAAGGGAATACAATAAGACACGTGGCCACTCACTAAAACTAGAGGAAAGGCGGTTTAACCTTAAAGTACATAGGGGGTTCTTCACTGTCAGAGCAGTAAGGATGTAGAATTCTCTTCCGTCGTATCAGCAGGGAGCATCGATAGTTTAAAAAAACTATTAGATGGGCACCTTAAACACCATAACATACAGGGGTATACAATGTACGGTTAACCGCAAACACACACACACATCATAGGTTGAACTGGATGGACTGATGTCTTTTTTCAACCTCACTAACTATGTAACTATGTAACTATGATGTAATTTCTGCAACCTTGCCAGGAATTAACCACTTCCAGAGGACAGCCCAAGTCCTCCAATCCTTCCCTCTCAGTTTCCAGTCCATCCTGGGACAAGGGTTGTTGAAACACCGGTAGCTGAAGTGCTTGGTCATGACTAGGTTTCATGGCTAGGGTAAACCCAAGGCCTGTGGGCCAATCAGCATACTTGCTATCACTTCATGATGAGACCCTCAGACAACACTCTTCCCTGGAACTTAAAGACCAAAGGCAGTAGAGGAAAGGCACCTGCTAGGTAACTAATCCTTGGGTGAGTGAGAGTGTCTAATTCCTCCCCCAACAGGTGAGGATAGGAAGAGAGGCACCTTGTGAATGGAGACTCAGCTGAGGGTGGCCCTATACTTGAGTGATATGAGCAACATATTCCGATTAGAGACCCATTCATTGGGAAAAAAGTACTGGCATCAGTGGTGACAATAGTCTGGAATAATAAACTACCAGTTTGAGGTAGTTTGGGTAGTTGAGGTAGTCAAGTGAGGGTCCCCTGACATACCTATCACCAGAGGCTCCTGTGAATCTGAAGAGAAACACTTTGAATTGGTTCAAGTGCTGTTTCTGCATTGCAAAAAGGAAATTCTTTGGAATGTCTAGAGAATTCAGTGTGCCCAGGGTAACAAAGGGATGCAAGATGTACAATTTGGGTGGGTGGTGCGCTTCAGAAGTGGAAATATAGCTTAAAAAAGTGTAGCTTAAAAAAATGGCTTAAAATTGTGAATATATAAAATACAATAATAAAGACGTGTTCTTGTGGTGAAAATGTGTTGTCGTTAAATTATGCCGTGGTGATCAAATTAATTCCATCATATAAATAAATTAAAATGTACATAAACCATTACAATATATCTTCTATACGAAAAAGTGCTGAGTACTTCGATTTCATAAAGATGTCAATGAATAAATAATCCGTTGTCAAAGTATAGATATATAAATAGAACTTCAAAAAAAGTTAAAGGTGCTTTGTGCTTTCTGAAATAAATAAAGTGCAGTGTTCATAGTGTCCAAAAAATCCAGAATCAGGTACAATTCCCTTCAATAGCTTCAAAGAATAATAAACGTGCTCTCATGCAAAATTAAGGGTGTTGTGACTTGCTGCCTCCACCAGGTGTCACATCTAGGTGTTCTATATTCTCACCTCAATAAGGTGTATATTGCGCCTGTATATAAAGCTTAGCCTCCGGGTAGCATGTAGGCTTTTGCTAATTCCAATCTCCTGTTTCGACCTCCGGGTATTTCCTGTCCTGTCCTGTCAGCTTTTGGGATGTTAAACTTTCTGGCGTCCTTAACTCCTTATCGTGACCTCGGGCTCAGTTAAAATAGAGGGCAATCATGGTGCAGTATATCAAATCAGGTTTATTGTTAAAAACATAGTTGCACTTACAATTTGTAGATCATTCATTCGCAAATAATGTGTAAATGCAGCGTGGGGAGCGATATCGCTCCGATCTCCAACGTCACTTCCGGTAGTCTGGCGGCTCCTCCTACGCGTTACGTCACATCACGTGACTTCCTCAGGGAGACTTCCTCAGACTCCCTGAGGAAGTCACGTGATGTGACGTAACGCGTAGGAGGAGCCGCCAGACTACCGGAAGTGACGTTGGAGATCGGAGCGATATCGCTCCCCACGCTGCATTTACACATTATTTGCGAATGAATGATCTACAAATTGTAAGTGCAACTATGTTTTTAACAATAAACCTGATTTGATATACTGCACCATGATTGCCCTCTATTTTAACTGAGCCCGAGGTCACGATAAGGATTTAAGGACGCCAGAAAGTTTAACATCCCAAAAGCTGACAGGACAGGACAGGAAATAACCGGAGGTCGAAACAGGAGATTGGAATTAGCAAAAGCCTACATGCTACCCGGAGGCTAAGCTTTATATACAGGCGCAATATACACCTTATTGAGGTGAGAATATAGAACACCTAGATGTGACACCTGGTGGAGGCAGCAAGTCACAACACCCTTAATTTTGCATGAGAGCACGTTTATTATTCTTTGAAGCTATTGAAGGGAATTGTACCTGATTCTGGATTTTTTGGACACTATGAACACTGCACTTTATTTATTTCAGAAAGCACAAAGCACCTTTAACTTTTTTTGAAGTTCTATTTATATATCTATACTTTGTCAACGGATTATTTATTCATTGACATCTTTATGAAATCGAAGTACTCAGCACTTTTTCGTATAGAAGATATATTGTAATGGTTTATGTACATTTTAATTTATTTATATGATGGAATTAATTTGATCACCACGGCATAATTCAACGACAACACATTTTCACCACAAGAACACGTCTTTATTATTGTATTTAATATATTCACAATTTTAAGCCATTTTTTTAAGCTACACTTTTTTAAGCTATATTTCCACTTCTGAAGCGCACCACCCACCCAAATTGTACACATTGTATTGACTGGTTCCTGGTGCCAGTACTGTGGTGCAGCAGCAGGAAGGGAAACATATACGACCTCGGATAGCGCAGGAACCACCCATACATATAAGAAAGGGATGCAAGACATCATCGTTTTCAGGAGACCCCAGCATTGGGAAGCTGACAACTGCTTGGCTCATTCAAAGAAGGAGGAGAAAAGTGTTCACTTGAGCATAGAACTGGGCCTCCATATCAATGACTTGTCAGGTCTGCTCCAACTGTCTTGATACCTCTTATCCTGCCAAAACTTCTCAGGCTGGCCAGAGGAATCCCATTTAGGACTCTGAGCCAACAGTAGAATACCATCCAAGTAATGCTGGATTTGAATCACCCCCCACCCCCCCCCCCCCCCGTTTCCTCACAGGGGCTAAACAGAGATTAGGGCTTCCTTAAATGTCATTGGTGGGGTGGAGAGCCCTGTAAGGCAGACACACAAACTGAAAATGTCCATTTCCCCTAAAACTCAGTTCTCTCTTTTTTTTCACTTTGCCACAAATACAGCAGAACAGAACACAAGACATGGTTCAGTGCAAGAGAGATTAGCAACACACAAAGAGTTCTTTAAAACCATGTACAAGAGCAGACACATAACAAAGCATGTATCATATACAGTATAAGCATAATCAACAGAACAATCTTACCATAGGGGAGAGAGCCGTGTTTATCCCCAAGGATAGCTTGAGGGAGGGCTGAGAAGAAGGGAGGAGGAGGGGGAAGAAGGAAGAGGTGGGGGGGAGGGAGGAGGGGGGGGAGAGAACAAGAGGAAGGGCAAGAGGGAGGGGGGGCCCACAGGAAGGGCAACCCAGACTCAACACTTAGATTTCTTACCAAAAATTCTAATAGTATAGGTAATCAGTCAACTCAAAGTCCAAGGGGACCACACCTTATCAAACTTACAAGTACAGCCCCGATTAGTATTGGTTAAATGAGTACATAGAGCTGGGCGAACAGTTCGGGCCGATCAAAAGTTCGGCCCCAACATTGTCTGTTTGCCCGTTCAGTGAACACCCAAATTTGCAGGGCGTTTGCCATGCGTGCTGTACAGTGCATTCTAAGCCCAGATTGGGAAAAGCTTTGCCCATTCAGGGCGCAACGAATAGCTGGTTGTTAAGGAGTGGGTAGGGTTGAGCGAACACGGACTTTATTATTCGTGTTCGTACCGAATAATTGGATTTTTGTTACCCGAACACGGACTCGAAAACTTTACTGTATATTCGGGTAAAAATACGTGTTCGTCGTTTTATTTCCGGGTTTTGTATGCATTGGCGTGCTTTTCATGGCGGGCTTTCAACAGCCAATCAACAATCGTTTAACTGGTGTGCCTTAAGCCATCCCAGCCATGCCTACAAATGTATTAGTAGCTGTGATTGGCCATCTGAAGCATGTGACCAAGTCTTTAAGTTCGAGACCGAGCGCCGCTGCGTCATTCTGCTGTGTAGTTCAGGGACAGAGCACACATCATACCTGCTGGCTGCTGATTAGGGACAGACAGGCAAAACTCATTTGTGTCCACATAGAATTGAGGGACAGGTCGGAGTGTGTTAGGCAGGGTGAGTTGTAGGGCATTTTAGGGAGAGGCTGCTGATTTTTAGGGTCAGTTTTCTACAATCAATTTTGCTGTGTGGGGGGGGGGGGGGTTTGCAGTGACCGATCTTATCAATCCTTTTAGGGAGAGGCTGCTGATTTTTAGGGTCAGACAGTGTGTTCTACAATCGATATTGCTGTGTGTGGGGGGGGGGGGGGGTTTGCAGTGACCGATCTTATAAATCCTTTTAGGGAGAGGCTGCTGATTTTTAGGGTCAGACAGTGTGTTCTACAATCGATATTTCTGTGTGGGGGGGGTTTGCAGTGACCGATCTGATCAATCCTTTTAGGGAGAGGCTGCTGATTTTAGGGTCAGACAGTGTGTTCTACAATCGATATTGCTGTGTGTGGGGGGGTTTGCAGTGACCGATCTTATCAATCCTTTTAGGGAGAGGCTGGAGATAGGCAGGTGTCAGTGGTCAACATCGATTTTGCTGTGTGTGGGGTGCAGCGAACACAATCTTTTTTGCCCACTGAGGAGGAGGGAGAAAAGTCTTTTTCTATCAGTCACTGTGTGCAGCGTTTTTCCTTCAGCTGTGCTGTGCTGACTCTGATCATACACTGCTGTGTTCAGTGTTCACATGTGCTATTATTGAGTGGTTTCAAAAATCATACACTTTTTTCTATTCCACTATTCAATATACAGCCTTGGGTTAAAAAAATTAAATTGTGGCCTGCAGCAGAGCTGAATGATATAAGACACTGCTGTTCACATGTGCTATTGATAAATCACACCAATTTTATATCATATTTTCTATTCCGCTATTCAATAAAAACCTTTGGGTATAAACAATTAAATTGCGGGATAGTCTGTGTTGGTACGTGTGAGATACACCTTTCCAATTTTTGGGGTTCATCTTATACTTCTGAAGATTTGAGGGTGCTGCCTGTTCCAAACTCCTCCTACTCCTCACCCTGCCTTTTAGGGGTACAAAAAATATTAATTGGGGCCTAGTGTGGTTATGTACATGTGAGATACATACAGTTTTTTTGATAATATTTTCTATTCCGCTATTCAATAAAAACCTTTGGGTATAAACAATTAAATTGCGGGATAGTCTGTGTTGGTACGTGTGAGATACACCTTTCCAATTTTTGGGGTTCATCTCATACTTCTGAAGATTTGAGGGTGCTGCCTGTTCCAAACTCCTCCTACTCCTCATCCTGCCTTTTAGGGGTACAAAAAATAGTAATTGGGGCCTAGTGTGGTTCTGTACGTGTGAGATACATACAATTTTTGATAATATTTTCTATTCCGCTATTCAATAAAAACCTTTGGGTATAAACAATTAAATTGCGGGATAGTCTGTGTTGGTACGTGTGAGATACACCTTTCCAATTTTTGGGGTTAATCTCATACTTCTGAAGATTTGAGGGTGCTGCCTGTTCCGTACTCCTCCTACTCCTCAACCTGCCTTTAGGGGTACAAAAAATAGTAATTGGGGCCTAGTGGGGTTCTGTACGTGTGAGATACACCTTTCCAATTTTTGGGGTTCATCTCATACTTCTGAAGATTTGAGGGTGTTGCCTGTTCCGTACTCCTCCTACTCCTCATCCTGCCTTTAGGGGTACAAAAAATAGTAATTGGGGCCTTGTGTGGTTCTGTACGTGTGAGATACATACACTTTTTTTGATAATATTTTCTATTCCGCTATTCAATAAAAACCTTTGGGTATAAACAATTAAATTGCGGGATAGTCTGTGTAGGTACGTGTGAGATACACCTTTCCAATTTTTGGGGTTCATCTCATACTTCCGAAGATTTGAGGGTGCTGCCTGTTCCAAACTCCTCCTACTCCTCATCCTGCCTTTAGGGGTACAAAAAATAGTAATTGGGGCCTTGTGTGGTTCTGTACGTGTGAGATACATACACTTTTTTTGATAATATTTTCTATTCCGCTATTCAATAAAAACCTTTGGGTATAAACAATTAAATTGCGGGATAGTCTGTGTTGGTACGTGTGAGATACACCTTTCCAATTTTTGGGGTTCATCTCATACTTCTGAAGATTTGAGGGTGCTGCCTGTTCCAAACTCCTCCTACTCCTCATCCTGCCTTTAGGGGTACAAAAAATAGTAATTGGGGCCTAGTGTGGTTCTGTACGTGTGAGATACATACACTTTTTTTGATAATATTTTCTATTCCGCTATTCAATAAAAACCTTTGGGTATAAACAATTAAATTGCGGGATAGTCTGTGTTGGTACGTGTGAGATACACCTTTCCAATTTTTGGGGTTCATCTCATACTTCTGAAGATTTGAGGGTGCTGCCTGTTCCGTACTCCTCCTACTCCTCATCATGCCTTTAGGGGTACAAAAAATAGTAATTGGGGCCTAGTGGGGTTCTGTACGTGTGAGATACACCTTTCCAATTTTTGGGGTTCATCTCATACTTCTGAAGATTTGAGGGTGTTGCCTGTTCCGTACTCCTCCTACTCCTCATCCTGCCTTTAGGGGTACAAAAAATAGTAATTGGGGCCTTGTGTGGTTCTGAACGTGTGAGATACATACACTTTTTTTGATAATATTTTCTATTCCGCTATTCAATAAAAACCTTTGGGTATAAACAATTAAATTGCGGGATAGTCTGTGTTGGTACGTGTGAGATACACCTTTCCAATTTTTGGGGTTCATCTCATACTTCTGAAGATTTGAGGGTGCTGCCTGTTCCGTACTCCTCCTACTCCTCATCCTGCCTTTAGGGGTACAAAAAATAGTAATTGGGGCCTAGTGTGGTTCTGTACGTGTGAGATGCATACACTTTTTTTGATAATATTTTCTATTCCGCTATTCAATAAAAACCTTTGGGTATAAACAATTAAATTGCGGGATAGTCTGTGTTGGTACGTGTGAGATACACCTTTCCAATTTTTGGGGTTCATCTCATACTTCTGAAGATTTGAGGGTGTTGCCTGTTCCGTACTCCTCCTACTCCTCATCCTGCCTTTAGGGGTACAAAAAATAGTAATTGGGGCCTTGTGTGGTTCTGTACGTGTGAGATACATACACTTTTTTTGATAATATTTTCTATTCCGCTATTCAATAAAAACCTTTGGGTATAAACAATTAAATTGCGGGATAGTCTGTGTAGGTACGTGTGAGATACACCTTTCCAATTTTTGGGGTTCATCTCATACTTCCGAAGATTTGAGGGTGCTGCCTGTTCCAAACTCCTCCTACTCCTCATCCTGCCTTTAGGGGTACAAAAAATAGTAATTGGGGCCTTGTGTGGTTCTGTACGTGTGAGATACATACACTTTTTTTGATAATATTTTCTATTCCGCTATTCAATAAAAACCTTTGGGTATAAACAATTAAATTGCGGGATAGTCTGTGTTGGTACGTGTGAGATACACCTTTCCAATTTTTGGGGTTCATCTCATACTTCTGAAGATTTGAGGGTGCTGCCTGTTCCGTACTCCTCCTACTCCTCATCCTGCCTTTAGGGGTACAAAAAATAGTAATTGGGGCCTAGTGTGGTTCTGTACGTGTGAGATACATACACTTTTTTTGATAATATTTTCTATTCCGCTATTCAATAAAAACCTTTGGGTATAAACAATTAAATTGCGGGATAGTCTGTGTTGGTACGTGTGAGATACACCTTTCCAATTTTTTGGGGTTCATCTCATACTTCTGAAGATTTGAGGGTGTTGCCTGTTCCGTACTCCTCCTACTCCTCATCCTGCCTTTAGGGGTACAAAAAATAGTAATTGGGGCCTTGTGTGGTTCTGTACGTGTGAGATACATACACTTTTTATGATAATATTTTCTATTCCGCTATTCAATAAAAACCTTTGGGTATAAACAATTAAATTGCGGGATAGTCTGTGTAGGTACGTGTGAGATACACCTTTCCAATTTTTGGGGTTCATCTCATACTTCCGAAGATTTGAGGGTGCTGCCTGTTCCAAACTCCTCCTACTCCTCATCCTGCCTTTAGGGGTACAAAAAATAGTAATTGGGGCCTTGTGTGGTTCTGTACGTGTGAGATACATACACTTTTTTTGATAATATTTTCTATTCCGCTATTCAATAAAAACCTTTGGGTATAAACAATTAAATTGCGGGATAGTCTGTGTTGGTACGTGTGAGATACACCTTTCCAATTTTTGGGGTTCATCTCATACTTCTGAAGATTTGAGGGTGCTGCCTGTTCCGTACTCCTCCTACTCCTCATCCTGCCTTTAGGGGTACAAAAAATAGTAATTGGGGCCTTGTGTAGTTCTGTACGTGTGAGATACATACACTTTTTTTGATAATATTTTCTATTCCGCTATTCAATAAAAACCTTTGGGTATAAACAATTCAATTGCGGGATAGTCTGTGTTGGTACGTGTGAGATACACCTTTCCAATTTTTGGGGTTCATCTCATACTTCTGAGGATTTGAGGGTGCTGCCTGTTCCGAACTCCTCCTACTCCTCATCCTGCCTTTGGGGGTACAAAAAATAGTAATTGTGGCCTAGGCAGGTTCTGTACGTGTGAGATACATACACCTTTTTTTGATAATATTTTCTATTCCGCTATTTAATCTACACCTTGGGGTAAAAACAATTAAATTGCGGGATAGTCTGTGTCGGTACGTGTGAGATACACTTTTCCAATTTTTGGGGTGCATCTCATACTTCTGAGGATTTGAGGGTGCTGCCTGTTCCGAACTCCTCCTACTCCTCACCCTGCCTTTAGGGTACAAAAAATTGTAATCGGGGCCTAGTCTGTGTTTGTACGTGTGAGATACACCGTATTATAAAATTTTTCCTATTCCGCTATTCAATATACACCCTTTTGGAGTGTAAAAAATTAAATTATGGCATAGTCTGTATCAGTACGTGTGAGATACACCTTTTAAATTTGTTTGGCGCATCTCCTTCCACCGCCAAGGATTGCAGGGCGCTTCAGTTTGCCTCCTGTTCCCAACTCCTCCTACTCCTCTTCCTCATCCTGCCTTTAGGGTACAAAAAATTGTAATCGGGACCTAGTCTGTGTTTGTACGTGTGAGATACACCGTATTATAAAATTTTTCCTATTCCGCTATTCAATATACACCCTTTTGGAGTGTAAAAAATTAAATTACGGCATAGTCTGTATCGGTACCTGTGAGATACACCTTTTAGATTTGTTTGGCGCATCTCCTTCCACCACCAAGGATTGCAGGGCGCTTCAGTTTGCCTCCTGTTCCCAACTCCTCCTACTCCTCTTCCTCATCCTCCCTTTAGAGTACAAAAAATTTTAATCGGGGCCTAGTCTGTGTTTGTACGTGTGAGATACACCATTTTTTATCCTATTCCGCTATTCAATATACACCCTTTTGGGGTAAAAAACATTAAATTGCGGCATAGTTTGCATATTTGACTGTGAGATACACCCGTGCGATACTGTTGTTGTTTTGTTCCGCTATTCAGGGCAAGATCTTAAATTACAGAAATATGAGGAGACCGTCAAATAGGGGCCTTGGCCTGGGTCGTGGTGCTGCTGGTAGAGCTCCTGTTGCAAGGAGAGGACGTGGTCGATCTGTGCCAGCTACACGCACAAGTGAAACACCTTCCTCAAGTGTTAGTAGGTGACAGAACCTGCATCAGTATTTGGTAGGGCATCATACGCCTCTAGAAGTGATGAGGCCAGAACACGTAGAGGCGATAGTAGATTGGTTTGCTGCTGACACTGCCTCCAGTTCCTTCACATTGTCTCCAACCCAGTCTACTGCAGAAAGGTCAGAGTTGGCACCTGCAGCCAATGTCCAACCATCTTTTACCTCACCCCCTTGCAAATCAGGCAAGCAGTCTGAGCCCCAAGCCATACAGCAGTCTCTTCTTCTTTTTGAGGACTCTGTCAGCAGGGTTTCCCAGGGCCATCCACCTAGTCCTGCCCCAGAAGTGGAAGAGATTGAGTGCAGCGATGCCCAACCACTTATTTCTCAAGATGAGTACATGTAAGGACCATCGCAGCACGTCTCCGATGATGACGAAACGCAGGTGCCAACTGCTGCGGCGTTCAGAATTGTGGAGACCGACAAGGAGGGCAGGGGTGAAGACTGGGTGGAAGATGATGTGGAGGACGATGAGGTCCTCGACCCCACATGGAATGAAGGTCATGAGGGTGACCTGAGTAGTTTGGAGGAAGAGGCGGTGGTCGCACAGAGCCACCAGCACAGCAGAAGAGGGAGCAGGGTGCAGAAGCGGAGCGGCCGTGCCCTAGACACTACGCCTGCTACTGCCCAACGCAGCAAGGGAACGAGCGCACCAAAGTCAGCTCAAAGGAGTCCTCTAGCGTGGAAGTTCTTTAGAAAATGTGCTGATGACAGGACACGAGTGGTTTGCACCCTGTGCAATCAGAGCCTGAAGCGGGGCATAAACCTTCTCAACCTGAGCACAACCTGCATGATCAGGCATCTAAGTGCAAAGCACGAGCTGCAGTGGAGTAGACACCTTCAAAACCAAGAAACGTCTCTGGCTCATCCTGCTTCCTCTTCTGCTGCAGTCTCGGCCGCTCCATCCACATCTGTAGTGATACCGGCACCTGCCACCCCGCAAACAGACGATCTGTCAGCAACACCACCACCTGGGTCACCAACCATCTCCACAATGTCCCGTGGAAGCGTTCAGCTTTCAATCTCCCAAACACTTGAGAGGAAGAGGAAGTACCCCTCTACCCACCCGCGATCGCTGACCCTGAATGCCCTGAATTTTTTTTCAAAATTCTTGGCCTTTGAAATGCTGTCATTCCGTCTGGTGGAGACACACAGTTTTAAAAACCTTTTGTCAGTGGCTGTCCCACAGTACGTCGTGCCCAGCCGCCACTACTTTTCCAGGCAAGCCATCCCTTCCCTGCACAACCAAGTGGGGGAAAAAATCAGGTGTGCACTGCGCAACGCCATCTCTGGCAAGGTCCACCTAACTACCGATACGTGGACCAGTAAGCACGGTCAGGGGCGTTATATCTCCCTAACGGCACACTGGATAAATGCAGTGGCGGATGGGCCTGAGGCGGATAGCAATTTGGCGCATGTCCTTCCACCACCGAGGATTGCAGGGCGCTTCAGTTTGCCTCCGGTTCCTAACTCCTCCTACTCCGCTTCCTCATCCTCTACCGCCTCCTCATCCGGACAGCGTAACACCTTCACCACCAACTTCAGCACGGCCAGGGGTAAACGACAGCAGGCAGTTTTAAAACTTGCCTGTTTGGGGGAAAAACCACACACCGCGCATGAGTTGTGGAGGAGCATGGAACAGCAGACAAATGAGTGGTTGCTGCCAGCGAGCCTCAAGCCCGGCCTGGTGGTGTGCGATAACGGGCGAAATCTCATAGCAGCTCTGGGCCTAGCCGGTTTGACGCACATCCCTTGCCTGGCGCATGTGCTGAATTTGGGGGTGCAGAGGTTCCTTAAAAACGACCCCGATATGTCAGAGCTGCTGCAGAAAGTGCGGCATTCTCACCCTGCTGCTGCTCGCCTGTCAGCGCTGCAGCGTAACTTCGGCCTTCCCGCTCACCGCCTCATATGTGACGTGCCCACAAGGTGGAACTCCACCTTGCACCTGCTGGAAAGACTGTGCGAGCAGCAGCAGGCCATAGTGGAGTTTCAGCTGCAGCACGCACGCGTGAGTCCCTCTGCGGAACAGCACCACTTCACCACCAATAACTGGGCCTCCATGCGAGACCTGATGTGCCTTGTTGCGCTGTTTTGAGTACTCCACCAACATGGCCAGTGCCGATGACGCCGTTGTCAGCTTAACTATCCCACTTCTATGCCTCCTTCAAAAAACAATTCGGGCGATGATGGAAGAGAATGTGGCACAGGATGAGGAGGAGGAGGATGAAGAGGTAACATTTCCAAGGCTTTCAGGGCAGTCATTCACAAGGGGCTCCGAGGGTGGGTTCCTGCACACACAAACGCCAGGGACACAAGTGTCCAGCAGGGGCACAGTTCTGGAGGATGAGGAGGAGATGGAACCATGTTCACAGCAGGGTGGCACCCAGGCCAGCTCATGGCCATCACTGGTGCGTGGCTGGGGGGATACAGAGGACACGGACGATACACCTCCCACAGAGGACAGCCTTTCGTTGCCTCTGGGCAGCCTGGCACACATGAGCGATTACATGCTGCAGTGTCTCCACAACGACCACCGAGTTACCCACATTCTAACTTGTGCTGATTACTGGGTGGCCACGCTGCTGGATCCCCGTTACAAGGGCAACGTACCGTCCTTAATTCACTCACTGGAGCGCGATCGCAAGATGCGCGAGTACAAGCGCACGCTGGTAGACGCGATGCTGCTGGCATTCCCACCTGACAGCGGGGCCACAGTGGAAGCACAAGGCCAAGGCAGAGGAGGAGGAGGAAGAGGTCGCCAACGCAACCAGGGCACCGCCAGCACCTCAGAAGGCAGGGTTAGCATGGCCGAAATGTGGAAAAGCTTTGTCAGCACGCCACAACAAACAGCAGCACCAGCAGCTCATTTGGAACGTCTTAGCAGGAGGCAGCATTTCACCAACATGGTGGAGCAGTATGTGTGCACACGCCTACATGTAGTGAATGACGGGTCTGCCCCCTTCAACTTCTGGGTCTCCAAATTGGGCACATGGCCTGAGCTTGCCCTTTACGCCTTGGAGGTGCTGGCGTGCCCTGCAGCCAGTGTATTATCTGAACGTGTATTTAGCACGGCTGGGGGCGTTATCACAGACAAGCGCAGCCGCCTGTCCAGAGACAATGTGGACAAGCTCACGTTCATTAAAATGAACCAGGCATGGATCCCACAGGACTTTTCCGTACCTTGTGCAGAATAGCGATGTATTCTGACCTTACCCAGCCATTGTTCTATTTTTTCTCTTTCTCACTCTTTTGGGGTGTACCCTCATTTAAAATTTCTGAAAAAGGGGGGGCGTGGCGACCGACGAGGAACATGGCCGCATAGACCCTGAGCTCCGCTCCACTCAGGATTACATCGACTGACATCGAGCTCCCTGGACCCGCTAACGGCATCGCTACAAGCCGCCAGACATCCTCCACAACCTGCTGGCCCTGGCTATGCGGAGACGCCGCACCGATCCGCCGCAGATTAAGAAGCTGTCTACCTTCTTCCCCCCGATGCAGTGTGGAAGCCGCCAAGATGGCGCCGCGGCAGGACCTCCGCACCCACCTCTGACCGCTCTGCAGTATCCATCCGTGGAAGGACCGGGTCGGGAGCAGGCGCACCAACCACCACAGGCAAGTTTTGTGCCATCATCTTCCTCCCCCTCTTCAGAGCCATCATCCCCCACCTCCAGAAGCCCGGTCAAATCTAGGCCGCGGTTCGATCCCCCCCTCCATGAGGCCTACTCACTCTCCATGGACACCATAGCGGCCCCCTCGCCTAATCCCTTTCTGAATTTCACCCCCTCAGATCAGTCTCTGTCAGTAACCCTCATGCTGGACATGCTGCGGACCCTGCGCTCATCCATCCAACAGGACATGCACTCCTGCATTAGGGAATGCAAAGCAGATATCTCACATCTGGGGGACAGAGTCAATCAAGTGGAAGATCAAATGGGGGAATTCACCTCTTCCTTTAACTCCCTAGTGGACTCTCATTCCTCTCACCACGATGTCATATCTACAATGCAAGCCAAGATTGCGGACCTGGAAGACAGGTCTCGCAGAAACAACCTTAAGATCCGCGGAGTCCCTGAATCCATATTACCTAATCAACTCCCGCACTACACCAAGGACTTATTTCTTGCTGTCCTCCCATCACTCTCATCTGCGGATCTCACGATCGATCGAATCCATAGGGTCCCCAAGCCCTCCTTTCTGCCCGCTGAAACCCCCCGTGATGTGCTGTTGCGCGTACATTTTTTTCAAGTGAAGGAACACCTTCTGGCAGCTTTCCGTAAGCGCACAGATCTGCCCCCCCAAAGCCGCCAATTTGCAAGTGCTCCCGGATTTATCCCAATACACTCTCCAAAGACGCCGCAATTTGTCCTCTATCACAAAGGCCATGCGGAACCACCAACTTGTGTATCGTTGGAAGTACCCGGCCAAACTTGAGATCACTCATGATGGCTCCAAGCATTACATCTCCTCCCTGGAAGAAGGCATCCGCCTGCTCAAGACCTGGAATATCCTCCCAGAGGAACAGGTCCACCATGGCAAGTCTGCTCCCTCACCCCCTGCCCACATGCACCAGGACTGGCACACGGTATCCTATAAAAAGGCCTCCAAGCAAACTAAAGGAACCAGGAATGCTCTTCTATTCTCCCCTCCGACTTGATTCCTGAGTGTGCTGCGGGTACTGGATGTTGTACCCGTTGCCCCTGCTACAGGCAGTGTCAACTGCTCTGGCCTCCCTGAGGCCGCTCTTTTTACCTTTTTTGTTTTTTGTTGTTTGCTATAGCTCCCTCATTCATGGTCAACATGGCTCCTATCTTCCCCTTCCACCATATCCCCTTCTTCAACCTCTCAGTATCACCCGAGTCTCCACTGACTGTCTGCTGTCTCTCTGCTCGGTAATGTGGCCTGCACTGAGGCCCTCCCCTCATCGCCATTGGACTTCCACCCTTTCCATTCCTGGTTGGACCTTCACCCGATGCCCCTCTGCTCCCCTGGACTCTAAGTTGCCTGAACATGCCCCCCTCCCTCCGGAGTCGGGGTCTACACCTCCACTTGCTGCCTTGTCATGGGGGTAAAGATTGTTTCCATTAACGCCAGGGGCCTCAACCACTCGGCGAAGAGAAGGTCCCTCTGGCAAGAAGCCCTCCAACAGAATGCAGATGTCCTCACAGCCCAGGAAACACACTTTGACGTCCATGCTTCCCCGAAATGCTCCCATCCGGCTTTTCCTCATATCTTCCGCGCCTCTGCGGAAGAGAAGAAGCGAGGTGTCCTTGTAGCAATCCGAGATTCTGTTTCATTTACCCTCAAAGACTCAGTACTGGATCCTAATGGTCGGTATCTTATTTTAAAATGTGATGTCAATAATATGCCTCTCACTCTAGTATCTGTTTACGCACCCAACGTGCGTCAAAAGAAATTCCTCCGCACTTTGCTGAGGAAAGTTTCCCTCTCCAAGTATGGTAATTTGATTGTGTGTGGTGACCTTAATGCCCCTGTTATCCCAGATCTCGACACATCCTTGTCTCACAGTCGGAGACCCCCTGCCCTGGCGGACCTGCTTGAGTCCGAGGATTTGTTCGACGTCTGGCGCTGTCTTAACTCTACTGATAGGTCTTATACATACTATTCCTCTAGTCATAATTCCTATTCCCGCTTAGACTACTTCCTGGTGGACAAGTTTCTACTCCAAAGAGTTTCCCAGTCTTCCATCCATAGTATTGTGTGGTCAGATCATGCCCCAATTTCCCTCCTACTGGAGCTAAGGTGTGGAGATGTAATGCCTCCCTCTTTCAAAACCCCACCACCCACGCCACGATCTCCCAACACCTTCAACAGTTTTTTGCACTTAATTCCCCCTAAGATACCAACCCCTTCACTAACTGGTGCGCCCACAAGGCTTTTATCCGAGGCATACTCCTTAAATTGAACTCCCAACTTAGGAAATCCTTCCGCTCCAAGCTAGACTCCCTCCTCAAGGATCTTCGAACCTTAGACCTTGAAAATCAATCCTCCCCCTCCCTCACTTTGGCCGACAAAATTGCCACCCTACGCCACTCCCTAAGAGAGCATTTAACTTCACAACATGACCAGCACATGAGTTCGTTAAAACTTAACTATTATGCCAACAACAATAGAGCAGGCAAACTCCTTGCAAACCGCCTCAAAGCCCGCAAACGCAAAACCAAGATAATATCCCTTACCCACCCGCACACTAA
This sequence comes from Pelophylax lessonae, assembly GCF_965119305.1. NCBI lineage: Eukaryota > Metazoa > Chordata > Amphibia > Anura > Ranidae > Pelophylax > Pelophylax lessonae. Next base: position 250,773,980 of record NC_138772.1, read on the forward strand.
TACTCTTCTTACTAATCCTCAGGCCATAGCTGATGCGTTTGCGGACTACTATTCCTCCCTGTACAACCTAGAATCCTGCCCCTCTACCCCACAACCTACAGATCCTAAAATAGCGGACTTCCTCTCCAAATTGAACCTTCCCTCCCTGTCCTCTGCCCAACTGGAATCACTTAACCAACCTATCACAGAGGAGGAGATATCGAAAGTGGTCCGCTCCTTGCCCCTCGGCAAGTCCCCGGGCCCTGACAGTCTCTCCTCGGAGTACTTTAAATCTTTCCTCCCCACTCTGTCCCCCCACCTCCTCCTATCCTTCCAAACTGCAATCAATGGCGGCTCCTTCCCCAAGGAAATGCTGCTGGCTCATGTGGTTACCATCCCTAAACCCAGTAAATCCCCTGACACCCCTTCTAATTTCCGCCCTATATCCCTTCTAAACGTGGATGTAAAAATCTACGCCAAGCTCCTAGCCTTTAGACTTCAGTCCGTCCTCCCTTCACTGATCGCCTCGGATCAATCAGGCTTCATGTTAGGCCGACAGCCATCAGACGCCACCCGTCGGATGCTAAACCTCATCCACCATGCAGGAGCCAGTCGGACGCCTTCTCTTCTTCTGTCTATAGATCCGGAGAAGGCGTTCGACAGGGTCCATTGGGGCTACCTCAAGGCCACTCTGATCAAATTTGGGTTTCAAGGACCGATCCTTTCTTCGATCCTTGCGCTCTACTCCTGTCCTTCGGCCAAGGTGCTCACGAATGGCATGCTCTCGAAAGTCTTCCCTATCACGAATGGTACCCGCCAGGGGTGCCCCTTATCGCCATCCATATTTAATTTGGCCATAGAACCGCTAGCCGAAGCAATCCGCTCCCACCCTCATATCACAGGGTTTAAAATTAATCGACGATCCCACACCATCAACCTCTTTGCGGACGACATTATCCTTTCCCTCACAAATCCCACAATATCCCTCCCTTTCGCCCACAAACTCGTCCAGAGATTTAGTACTGTCTCCTTCTATAAGGTGAACTTTACTAAATCCATGATCCTTGACCTTGGAGTCAGTGCCCCTGCCAAATCGCACCTCGTAACCTCACTCCCCTACCTTTGGACTAGTCAGAGCATACCGTACTTGGGAATTTCCCTTGCCCCATCGATAGCCCAAATGTCCTCCTTGAATCTAACCGCCCTGCTGTCCCAGCTCAATACAGACGTGGCTGCTTTGGCCAAACATGAGATTTCTTGGGTAGGCAGAGTGGCCTCCTTTAAAATGCTCCTGTTACCCAAAATTCTTTACCTCTTCCGCACCCTCCCGATTCCCCTTTCGGCCCTTCAAATCAGTAAATTGTCCACCTGTATGAGACGCTTCCTGTGGCAGGGGAAGAGGGCCAGATGTGCTACAAAATATCTTACTTTGCACAGGAGAGCAGGGGGTCTGGGCCTACCGGATATCGGTGATTATTACACGGCCTCTATTCTTGCCCAAGTGCCACATTGGTTTACGGGACAAGGAGACTCTTGTTGGACCTCTCTAGAGGCCGCCTGCTCTTCCACCCCCAATCTTTCCCTGCTCCTCTTGGTGGACTCCTGGATCCCACTTAACCTTTCCAACCTTCCCCCCCAACGAAAACTACCATTCTGGCATGGAGATCTCTCCTCTCCCACTCCCACCACAACCCCAACACCACAAAGATTAGACTCCCTCTTCAGACATTAGAGGTTCTGATTCCCCACCTTTCCCTCAGGCTTTTCACCGAAGCGGACATTCTCTGGGTGGATCAACTATACCAAGGCACACAACTGCTCACATTTGATGTGCTATCCTCTACATTCGACCTTCCAGATAAGGCCCGCTTCTCTTACACTCGCATCATGTCCTTCCTACTCAAACACCCACCACCAACCTTACGCGTTGACTATCAAGCATGGAACCATTTTACTAAACCCATCGCACGCACCAGGGGCATATCCCTTTTCTACTCATTGCTCCACCAGAAGTCCCAGCTACGCAAAACTCCCCAGATGCTCACATGGGAAACTGACTTAGCTACAGAATTCTCCCTCACCCAATGGGCGCGCTCGTTAGCATGCGCGTACTCCTCCTCCCACTGTATTAACCACTGGGAGACGTTTCAGAAGTTGTTGACTAGATGGTATAGGACCCCGCAACTACTCGCTAAATTCTACCCCTCACTATCTCCGCTTTGCTGGAGAGAGTGTGGATAAAAGGGGACTATCCTTCATCTCTTCTGGTCGTGTAAATCGCTCACCAGCTACTGGAAGCAGATATTTACTATACTCTCCCAAATCACTGGCATGATTATTTCTCCTGGGCCCGCCCTAGCTCTAATGCTCCTGGGAATAGACGCCTTCCCACCAGCTCTACGCACCTTGATCTCACACATCCTACTGGCTTCTACCTTGGCTATAGCAAGACACTGGCGCACCCCTTCCCCCCCTAATCCATCTGAGGGGGTCTCTCAGGTCCAACTGGACTATCACTATGAGGGACTATTGGCCCTGATATCCACCTCCTACACGAACTTTAAATCCAACTGGGACCCGTGGCGGAAATGGTATGAGGGTTCGACCTTCCGGCCGTTTCCCCCTAGGGTATCTTCATGAGCTCCTGACCTCAGTCCCCTCAAGACTTCACCGCCCTCTACATCCCAAGCAGAGAACTCCTCCTCCTCCTCTTTGTCCCTCTCATCCCCCCCTCCCATCATTCAGACAGTTGAGTTGGGCTAACCCGCCCGTTCCCGTCCTTAGTGATACTAATGTTGTCTTACCCCTGTTGATAACTCACTAAGTTCCTCATTTGATGATGTCCTGTATGCCATGACCATTTTGCACATGTTTGCAGTTCTAAAGTTTGTAATTTTCTTCTACATACCCTTGTTTATCAGAATTGCTCCAAGGCTGCGTCCGTGAGTTTTGCTTATTCTCCATTGTTTTTCTCTTTTTTTGTTTATGTGAAACTCCAATAAAGAACATTTGAACTAAAATTTCTGAAAAAAAGCAGTGTTGGCTACCTCATCCTCCTCAGGGCCAGATTAACATAGGGGCTATTGGAGCTGCAGCTCCAGGCCCCTACCTTAATTTAGGCCCCGGGTTGGCCATATTCACTGTTACCGCTCTTCTGTCACTTGTAAACACAGAAGTCTGGCTTCTATGCTCGCTTCCCCAGGCAGCTCCCTCAGAACCTCCCCACACAGCACGAAGGCTGGACAAGGAGGGACAGTTGCCGATGCATGGATGTGTTTATGGGCTTCAGAGACAGCATCCCATGTTGAATTAGGCATGCATGGCTGCACCCTTCCTCCTCTGGGTGCATGCCAAGGCACAGCCCTTAAGGCCCTTCAAAATCCTCAGCACCAAGCCCATGATGCTCTTAATCCGGCCCTGGTCCTCCTCCACCGCCACTTCCACCTACACCGCCCATAGGTGTGCGCAGCCTATTGCATTAAGGTGTGCACCCCAAAGTTTAAATACACATGCATGTGTTTGCCTACATGTACATGGCCCCGATACATTACTCTCCCTGCTGGCAAAGTGAAATAGAGCAGAGCAGGTCCGAGGGAGATCTTTCCCATCTCCTCACTGGCAAACAGAGTGATAATGCTATGTGCCCTAGGTGATTAGGGTGTGCCCAGGTACACCCGGCACACCCTGTGCGCACGCTTATGACACCGCCACATCCACCACCACCTCAACCTCCCTCCTACTCCATATGGGCCTCGTCCTTCAGAGATGAAGAACATTGTTTTATTTTTCTGTTTTTTTTTTTGTTGTTTTAAGTTATTTCCCTATCCACATTTGTTTGCAGAGCACTTGCCATGCTCTTAACTACGTTTTGCTGCCATTTGCAGCACTCTAGCCCTTTCCATTGGTGTTTTAGAGCCATTTTAGTGCCTGAAAGTTCGGGTCCCCATTGACTTCAATGGGGTTCGGTGTCCGGGAAAAGTTCGGCAAAATTCCGGGACACGGACCCGGACCCGGACTTTTTTTTAAAGTTCGGCCGAACCCGCCGAACACGGACATCCAGGTGTCCGCTCAACTCTAGGAGTGGGGCCAAAAATCCGGCCGCGCCATCCTTAACAGCCGATGAGTCATCAGCTGTCATTGGGCTTCCCCGCTTACAGCTGAAAAAAAAATAAGTATAAATAATAAAAATAAATAAACAAAAAAAAAAAAGGAAAAAAGAAAGGGCATGGGGTCAATCCATACCAGGCTCTTTGGGTCTGGTATGGATTTTAAGGGGATCCCCATGGCAAAATTCAAAACAAAAATGGCGTGGGGTCCCCCCCAATCTTCATACTAGATCCTTATCTGAGATAGCAGCCCTGCAGGCCAAAATCTTCCATATAAGCCTTCAAAATGAGGACTTTTGATTTTTCAAGTTCAGATCCCATAAACTTTATTAGGGTTTGCTGTTCAGGTCAGAATTTTTTCTCTGTTCGGGAGTTCTGGGGCAAACTAAACAGGGGGGTGTTCGGTCCATCTCTACTTGTACATAGGAAGGCAAGAATCCACCATAGCCTCCCAGGAGGGTACTCTAGGTGGGGCTGAGGACGACCATGTGATCAAACTTTCCTTTTTAGCACAATAAAGGCTACCAACAACTTAGTATGGTGGGAGCGCTGTTCATCATCCTGAATACCCAATAGAGACAATGATAGTGTGAATGGGAGGGTCAGCTGTAACCTGAGATTTATCTCTTTAACTACAGACCTCAGCCCAGTATTTTGCACTGTAAGAAAATTCCCAAAACATGTGTAAATATGACACTGGATAGAGTTTACAATGAGGGCAAATAGGATCTCGATCTAGAAATATTCTATGCAACCTGATAGGGGTATAATAAGCCGGATATAGGAATTTAACTTGTATCAACTTATCTTTGGAAGATATTATCAGTTTAGGACCCTGGTCTAAACAGTCTTCCCAGTCCTCCTTGTCAAAAGATGGAATATTGCCCTTCCAATACTCCCATAGCTTTTTAATTTTAGGTGAGTCAACAGGTAGGAGTTGACTCACATAGCGGGTCAAGCATAGAGGGTCAAGCATAGAGGGTCAAGAGAGGTTTTCCTAAATCACCAGGAATTAGCAGCTCCTCAATGGGATCAGCCTGGAGGCAAGGAAACTGTGGGAATTGGGACCTGACAGTATGATGAAGCTGGAGATAGCAGAGTAAAATTGCGTATCAGTGCTGCTCAGTGTGCTAAATTTCTAATATGTGTTCATTGAAAAAGTGATAAATATCATAGTGATAAAATTATAAATATATTACAGATAAATAAATTGCTACCACAAATAAATCAAACAATAAATACCATATTTCATAAATACATTTCATATACAACATGTGTGTTTCTCAATAAAAATTCCAAAATTCAAGTGTCCAGTGCTCAAGTGATTAAATAAATCTACAATGTACTAGTTCATATAACAATAAAAAGTGCAAAGTGCCAGTCTCTGTGCATCTACAACTCCGCAGAAAAAGTGCTCAGTGCTTGCTTTATCAAGAAAAGACATCCAAAGTGCAGATGCTTCTACAGTGCAGTCAGGTGCTCCCCTCTTGGTCCCTTACTCACCAGACAATAGTAGTATATGAGCCTTATAAGATAATCCTCACTGGTTGGAGTCAGGGGTAATCACCAAGCATCGATATATAACCAGAGCACTCTCCAACTAAGAGTATCAAGGATCGCTTATCCATGCGCAATTAACATGAAAAGAGAATAGCCTTCATCGTGCAGTATATTTGTACTCTTTATTCACACGCTAAAAAATTTACACTTACAGTGTTGCAGAAAACAAACAGCGTTTGAATTTCCTCATGCGGGACGCCAAACAATGGCCGTGCCACATTGTTTTTATTTTTATTGATATCTCTTAGTGATATCATTCACTGTATTTATTTATCACATACATCATTTAGCGCAGCTTTACCTTTCTATATTTATTATTTCTGGCATTTCCCACTGTAGATGCAGCTTTGTTTAATTCAATTTCTCACATATTGAATTTTTGTGGTTTAGTGCGGTTATTTTATTTTATTACATAGCTGAAAATTGGGTAATGCCAGCCCTACCAACCATGGTGGAAGAAACAGAGTGTACTTTACCAGACTTGGGATAGCACCATTCCAAATGAAGGAGCCCACACAATGTTCTATGACATTGAAAAAAGATTTCAGACAATTTCGGAGTATATAGTTAAATTTAGAAAGGATCATTATCTTAACAAGAATAATCCTTCCTAATAAGTTTAGAAAAAGGCTAGACCAGGGGGTATACTTCTTTTTAAGCAGAGACAAAAGAGAAAGAAGGATACAGTCGTAGTAACCAGACAGATCTTTAGTAAACTGAACCCTCAGATACCTAAATTCATCCACCCAGCCCAACGGAGAGGAGGAACCTAATCTTACTGCCTGAATGATCCAAAGATATCAAAGATCCACAGTGCTGCCAGGAGAGACGGGCCAACATCATTGAGGTAAAGTAGGGCGTCATCTGTATATAGGGACAACTTCTCTTCTAACACCCCCACCTCTAAACCCTGGACCGCTAAAGATTCCCTGATAAAAATGGCCAAAGGCTCCAAAGACAGTGCAAACAGAGAAGTGGACAATAGACAACCCTGCCGCGTACCCCGGTAAAGGGGAAACCATGAGAGCCAATCATTAGTATGAACCCATGCCCTGGGAGCCCTGTAGAGCAGTTGGAGCCAGTGAAGAAATTTGAGGCCGAACCAGTAATGCCGCATAGCTTCCCATAAAGCATAGTCCACTCAACAGAATCAAACTCCTTTTTGGCATCTAGAGAGGTGATGACTCTAGTACCAGGGTTCTCATTTGACATAGATAAGTTTAGAAAAAGGCGGCGGATACTGATGTCAGTTCCCTTGCCTGGCATGAAGACTGTTTGATCCACATGAATTAAATTCTCAATCACTGAGGAAAGACGACCAGTCAAGATCTTCACAAAGATCTTTGTGTTAACATTTAATTTTTTTGGTTCCCAGGACAAGTAAGTATCTGCTGGAGTGCACATCCTATCGGCCTATATCTCTATATAGGCCGATAGGATGTGCACTCCAGCAGATACTTACTTGGCCTGGGAACCAAAACAATAATAGCCTCCTCTAGGGACTCAGGCAGAGATGCCAATGTATTGGATTCTGAAAAGAGAGCCATAAGCTTTGGAGACAATATTTCAACATTCTGAGAGTATAATTCTTTCGGGAAAAAAAGGTAGGGTGTACCTGCGCTACGGAATGTGTATATAACACTAATACTTGAACATAAATGGAACAGGTGCTTGTGCTGCCTCCAACTTACCACTAGGGTAAAAGATAGTTGGGGTTTGAGGATTTGTTGGTTTGGGGCACTACCACCTTGCACAAACCAATTTTTGCAGAAAGTATATAGATTATAATAATCTTAAAAAGTGCACTGTGCTCAGGAGATTTGGCTTAAGCAAAAAGATGAGCAAAAAAATACAGAAAGTGTCTCGTGCTATTAAACTAGTCTGTATTCTTTGAAGCAGAAATTAATTAAAGTGCACTTTTAAGTAAGTAGCACCAGCCGGTTGTTTCACAATTTGCACCCGGCAAACTGGTACACAGATTGGTTTTCATATTTTTTTGCACATCTTTTTGCTTAAGCCAAATCTCCTGAGCACAGTGCACTTTTTAAGATTATTATAATCTATAAACTTTCTACACAAATTGGTTTGTGCAAGGTGGTAGCGCCCCAAACCAACAAAACCTCAAACCCCAAATAATTATTTCGGGAGACCATCAGCCCCAGGAGTTTTGCCCCCTGAAACTAGCCAATAGCCTCCTGAACCTCCTCCAGGGAGATACAATATCTGCCTCTAAATGCTCGCTATCCACCGCAGCCAACGTAGGAAAAAGGGACAGAATCAAGTCACTCGGGGAAAAATTTGCAGAAAAAACTTTTATTGAAAGTTTTGGCATATAACAAAACAAAAGCATTCACCAATGCATATAATAGACATTTTCACACTAATTCTAGTGAAACCAGTGCTCATATGGACAGGAAGATCCCCATGGGGGAAATTCAGGTATAGTGACGAAGTGCAAGTATAGGGTAAAACAAGGCAAGAAAAAAAAAAAAAGGAGTAAAGGACAAAAGTAAATCTGTAAACAAAGGGGTAAAATGGTAAACAAAGAGTAAAATTATTGGATTTCCATCTTCTTGCAATAAGTAGTCTAGCTGCTAAGAAGATATGGGTAATCACTGTACGATAGGATGTAGGGAATTTATCGATGCCAATATTCAGAGGGAAGGATATTCCTTTCTGGGGTACAGTTCTTGAGGAATAGAACCGCCGTACTGAATGGTGGAGATTCATTTGTGGATCTTTCAAGGATTTCAAGAAGTGGGAGACTTGTAAGAATTTATAGTGGTCTTTGGGGGATAGGTCAAATTCTGTCCTGTGTTTTCAACATTTTAATTCAAAACGTTAGTGTATAGGTCCGCAACATATTAATGCATTTACTACGCCAGTTTAGCAGGCCTATGGTAGGTATTACATTTATTAAAAAGTTAATAGGTACTGGGACCTCTATTATATCATCAGATGCAAGATGCAGCATAGTGAGGGCTCTCCTTGACATCAGGGAAGCTTGTATTGTTAGTGGGATTGGTTTTTGGAGAGAATGGTTTCCAGATGTCAAGAACCAGGAGAGAGTGCAAGTCAAGGGTAGGAGTGAGGGCGGACTCAATGGAGGTCCAAGGGGACTTAGAGGGAAAGAGCCAGTATCTTAGTTTGGTAAGTATCGAAGCGTGGTAGTAGTCTTCAAAATCTATCATACCCATATCTCCCACTGACCTGTTTTTGATTAAGTTGTTCCTAATACATCTGGAGCGGGCCAATTTCCAAACATATGTTTTAAGTATTTGGTTTAAAGATTTCAAGTGGTTGGTCTTTAGTGGGATGGGAAGGGTTCAGAATATATAGAGTATTTGAGGGAGAAGGAACAATTTAAAGGAGGCCAGTCTCCCTGACCAGGACAGTTCAGTTTTGGCCAATCTATGTGTTTCCTTGGTGAGTTTTTCTACAAGTGGTGTATAATTAGCGTTGGCTAGGTGTGTTGAGTTCACCGTTAACTGGAGTCCTAAATATGATATACTTGATTGTTGCCAGGTGTAGGAAAAGGCGGATAGTAATCTAGCCCGTAAGGAGGGGGGATACCCAGGTCTAGGATGAGTGATTTCATGAAATTGACTTTATAGTAGGATATTTGGCTAAAAGCAGTTAGGATATCATTCACGTAGGGAGGAGCAGTGGAGGGAGTGGTTAAAAATAATATAATGTCGTCTGCAAAGAGCTATATTTTATGGGAAATGCCCTGAATGGAAAAGCCTGAGATATTGGGGTGTGTTCTGAAAGCTTCAGCTAAGGGTTCAAGAAGGATAATAAATATGGTGAGGGACATGGGCATCCCTGCCTCATTCTGTTTGTCACCAGGAAAGACTTAAGCCCCGTACACACGTATCGATCGTCGGCCGAAAAGCTTCGGCCGACGACCGATCTGCCGATTGTCGGCTTGTTAGTATGATGCCTCCGACAGCCGTCAGCGCACATTCGGCCGAAAAGAATCTGTCTTGCAAGCATTAAAATTTTTGTATGCCGACACCAGAGCGGCCGATTGTTCGCCAGTCAGTACAGAATTCGGCCGACAGACCGCAGATTTGCAAGACTGGGCATGCTCAGAGAAGAAAAAACACACGGAAAGTTAACCATTACATGACATCACTTCTGCAGTCGGCTGTAGTCGGCGGACAAAATTCATGTGCTGTCTTTGCACTTTTCAACAGACACCGACAGCCCGGGGACAAAAGACGGCCGATCGTCGGCCGACGATTGGTACGTGTGTACGGGGCTTTAGACAACATGTTAGATGTATACACTTGTGCACATGGAGATGAGTACAGGGCTAGAATTGCAGAGAGTATAGGCCCATAAAATACAAATTTTTCAAGGGTGCGGGACATATAGCCCAAATGTATTCTGTCAAACGCCTTCTCCGCGTCCAAAGATAGGAGCAGAGAAGGAATCCGACGAGACCTAGCATAGTGGATGAGATTCACAACTCTTCTTGTAGCGTCAGACACTTGTTTACCAGAAGTAAAGCAAGTTTGGTCAGGAATGATTAAGGTAGGGAGGATAGGAAGGAGTCTAGAGACCAGGATCTTGGGGTATAATTTGACATCTGTGTTTAGGAGTGAGATGAGCCTTAAATTTGGTGGTGTGTTGGGTTCTTTGCCTGGTTTAGGAATAGTGACAACATAGGCTTTTTACTTTTCAGAAGGGAATGAGGGGGAGGACATTGCTGTGGAGTAGACCACTGACAGTGCTGGGACTACAAAATACAAAATTGTTTGTAGTATTTATTGGTGAGCCCGTCCGGACCTAGGGACTTTCTCAGAGGAAGGGATCTAATCGCCTTTTCTATTTCACCTGCAGTGATGGGAGCGTTGAGCTCAATTAGTTGATCCTAAGATAACGTAGGGAGTTTGAGGTTAGTAACGAAGGCTTGAAATAGTTTCTTCCATAGGCTGAGTGGTGGATGGTTCTTCCCTGAGATTATAAAGGGAGTGGTAATACTCCGCAAACGAGTCTGCAATGGTCTTTGGGTTACTTATTTTGCTCTTAGTAACTGGATGGGTCCTTCAGTCTTACATAGTTACATAGTTAGTCAGTTTGAAAAAAAGTCCATCTGGTTCAACCAACAACTTTGGTTCAACCAACAACTTTACTTAACTGGAACACTCTATGGGCCAAGAATTTTCCAGCACGATTGCCAGAGGAGTAATGGAATACTTTTAGTGAGTTGAGATATTTTTGAGATAAGTCTGAGGTCGCTACGAAGTTGTGACAGTTTATGCACTGTCTCGATATCAGGAGTCTGTTTGTCTTGGGCTTCTGATGTCGCATAAGAGACGGTCTATTGCCTGTGTCCTCCACCTTTTTACTCTGGAACAAAGTTGCAATATGATACCTCTAATGAACACCTTATGGGCACACCATATAGAGAAGGGGTTAGATACAGAGTGGGTATTTAACGAAAAATACTCATTCAATGCTTAGTGATAATAGGCAAATGAGAAGGCATTTGTAACACATGAGGGTTAACCCTCCACACATATGCTGGTCTAGGAGTGTTCCCCTCCACCACTTGTATCGAGACAGGAGCATGGTCGGACCAGGAAATGTCATGGATGGTGGAGAAGGACACAGCCTGGAGAAGGAATTTGTCAACAAGAATCATGTCAATGCGTGAATATGTGTTGTGTCTGGAGGAATGAAAGTATAGTTGAGCTCATTCGCATGCTGACACCTCCAGACATCATAAATGTCCTCCTCTTGCAGAAGAGTGGTCAGCGTAGGCAGGGAGCTCATGGGCTTAGATGTGGAGTCCCATGCAAAGTCAGCCGTCAAATTGTAATCTCCACATACAATTAAGGCACCTTTGCGTATAGAGTTGATCTTGCGGAAGAGTTTTTGCAAAAAACGAAGTTGTCCGTTGTTTGGTGCATACAGCTTAACAATAGTGTATAGTTTGTTGTTCAATTCCCCAATCAGGATCAAAAATCTTCCTTCACCATCACGATGTACCTCCTGGAGGGAAAAGGCAACTGAATCTCTAATGGCTATAATGACACCCTTTTGTTTTGTAGGTGCCGATGCTGCAAAAATATGTGAGAAACTCTTATGCCTGAAGGTGGGGGCATTTGAATTCAGAAAGTGCTTCTCTTGTAAGCAAAGTACATCACTTCTGAGCTTGGCAGCTTCCTTCCAAACTGAAGATCTTTTTGCGGGGTGGTTTAGACCATGCACATTAAAGGATATCACAATGAGTGTCATGTTTAGGCAGTAGGTATAAATGATAGTTGTACATTACCAGGTCTACGGTGTATTCAGAGATCCACAAGGGTAAAGTCTGTAGGCGGCAGCTGGAGAGCGAAGCATGTCGGAGCCCTTCAGATGTATTCCTTATATAAGGTGGAACTTTTAGCAGCATGTGGTCAGACCAAATTAAAACAAAGGGATAGAAAAAGAAGAATAAACAGTGCAAATATAGCGGTATCATAAAAAATGTTGATTCCAACAGGAAACTGGCAGCAGATCTTCTGCCCATTATTTCAGAGGGTGAAGACCATGTAATAAACGCTCACTAGTGTTCCAGTATCATGGTAGTATCGGGTGCATTAGTTGCAGAGGTGCTCAAGTACTTTTTTTTCTTATTCTTCTTTTTGTGGGACACTGTTTTCCAGTCAGTCTGGATATGCGGTATAGGGGTAGAAGCAGGTTTATCGGGGGCCGAGACTGGAATTGTGTCCAAGTCTCTGAGTAGGGCCAGGCCCTCATCCATTGATGTGATCACCACAGACTGACAGTCTTTCGTGATTGTTAATTTTGTTAGATATCCCCAGCGGTATACAATGTTATGGTTTCGCAGGGCCTTGGTTATCGGCAGAAATGCCTTACATTTCAGCATTGTGTATTGGGAGAGGTCAGAAAAAACCTGGATGGACGAGTATTTTTCAGGCGGTTGTGGATTTCTGCTGAAAGCTGATACAAATTGTTCCTTCACGTGGAAAAAATGTACCCGTATCATAACATTCCTGTGGACGCATACAATGATCATACAGATGAAGTGGCCTGGCTCTGGTCTAAAGTCGCAGACCTGGAGGACAGATCACGCAGGAACAATTTGAAATTGAGGGGGGTCCCGGAGTCCACACAACCTGCACAACTCCAACAGTATGCAAGTGATCTTATGAAGACCTAATTTCCCTCATTATCGTACTCTGATTTGACCATCGATAGGATCCACCGCTTGCCTAAACCATCCCACCTTCTGGAAAATGTCCCCCAACATGATAATGACCCCAAACACACCTCCAAGACGACCACTGCTTTGCTAAAGAAGCTGAGGGTAAGGGGGTTTTCGACTGGCCAAGCATGTTCCCAGACCTAAACACTATTGAGCATCTGTGGGGCATCCTCAATTGGAAGGTGGAGGAGTGCAAGGTCTTTAACATCCACCAGCTCTGTGAATTCGTCATGGAGGAGTGGAAGAGGACTCCAGTGGCAACCTGTGAAGCTCTGGTGAACTCCATGCCCAAGAGGATTAAGGCAAAAATAATGGTGGGCACTCAAAATATTTTCACACTTTGGGCCCAATTTGGACATTTTCACTTAGGGGTGTACTCACTTTTGTTGCCAGCGGTTTAGACATTAATGGCTGTGTGTTGAGTTATTTTGAGTGGACAGCAAATTTACACGGTTATACAAGCTGTACACTCACTACTTTAGATTGTAGCAAAGTGTAATTTCTTCAGTGTTGTCACATGAAAGATATAATCAAATATTTACAAAAATGTGAGGAGTGTACTCACTTTGGTGAGATACTGTGTATAGGCAATCAGTAGAAATGAGCTATACAGCTTTAAATGTAAAATCTCCTTTTCTCTCTGTTTCATTAACATTAATTCTGACAATGTCATATTTCAGGTGTTGAGGCATTGGGGATATATTTATAGAGGTAACAGAGCTCAGCCATGTGGAAAACATGCGGGATAAACAGTACAGATAGGAAAAATGGCTTACCCTACCCCCACTCCCCCACCCCACCACCACCAATTATAAACTCGACCGATTATAGGCAACACCGATATATCGAGGGCTGATTTGCACTTTCCCAGATATATCGGAATCGGCCTTTGGATTACCGATATTGCCGTGACGTTATCGCGTATGTTGAGCGCACACGTTCTGCATTCTAACACCGCCTCATACGCCTGCGCGGCCCATACCTCACGTCATTTCACCGCGAGCTGCCCCCGTTCTCTGCAGTGAGACCGCCTCCCACTCCTCGTGCGTGTGTGTGCAGCCAGCTGTAGTCTGGTCCGGTCATGGTGCCAGCCATCCATCCACAGGCCCTGGCCTCAGCCACCCACCACAGGGTGCTAGCCGCCAGCCATCTGACCCACAACAGGTCAGGGTGAGTGAGTGACACCAAGCCAGGCACCCACACAACAGAGTGACACCAAGCCAGCCACACACCACAGTGTTCCAGCAAGCCAGACAAGCCACCAACAACAGGGTGACACCAAGTCTGCCACCACAGTGTTCCAGCATGCCAGCCAGCCAGCCACCAACAACAGGGTGCCAGCAAGCAAGCCACCCACACTGCCAGGTGTCAGCCACAAACCCTCAACAGGGTGCCAGCAAGCAAACCACACTGCCAGGCATCAGCCACCAACCCACAACAGGGTGCCAGCAAGCAAGCCACCCACACTTCCAGGCGTCAGCCACCAACCCACAACAGGGTGCCAGCAAGCAACCCACACTGCCAGGCGTCAGCCACCAACCCACAACAGGGTGCCAGCAAGCAACCCACACTGCTAGGCGTCAGCCACCAACCCACAAAAGGGTGCCAGCAAGCAAGCCACCCACACTGCCAGGTGTCAGCCACCAACCCACAACAGGGTGCCAGCAAACAACCCACACTGCCAGGCATCAGCCACCAACCCACAACAGGGTGCCAGAAAGCAAGCTACCCACACTGCCAGGCGTCAGCCACCAACCCACAACAGGGTGCCAGAAAGCAAGCAACCCACACTGCCAGGCGTCAGCCACCAACCCACAAGAGGGTGCCAGCAAGCAAGCCACCCACACTGCCAGGTGTCAGCCATCAACCCACAACAGGGTGCCAGCAAGCAACCCACACTGCCAGGAAAAGCAGCAGTGTGCAACACATGTAAAACAACATAAGCATGGGATCAGTAACTGCAGAAAACAAAAATATGTCAAATCTTTGGGCCCATCAAAGAGTTCATCTTATTGAATTATATCATGCAGCACAGAAAAAACAAAATGAATATCAATGTGATTTTGAAATACCACCTCCACTATCCCAGGCAACAATAACAGATATGTTTCTGAAAAAAACATGTGTCACAGTTTAGATTCAGATGGAAGATCTCAACTGGCTTGCACCCGAGGGTTCTTAAAGAGCTCAGCCAGGTGATTGCCAGACCATTATTCTTGATCTTTAAGGATAGCCTACAGACGGGTATGGTGCCAGCTGATTGGAAAAAAGCCAACATGGTACCAATATTTAAAAAAGGGCCGAGATATATCCCGGGTAACTATAGGCCGGTCAGCCTAACATCAGTAGTCTGCAAGATTTTGGAGGGGATGTTAAGGGACCACATACAAGACTTTAGTAATGAAAATGGTATTATTAGTAGTAATCAACATGGATTCATGAAAAATCGTTCTTGCCAAACCAATCTGTTAACCTTCTACGATGAAGTGAGTTGCCATCTAGATAAAGGTAAGCCTGTGGATGTGGTGTATCTGGACTTTGCAAAGGCCTTTGACACCGTTCCCCACAAACGCTTACTGTACAAACTAAGGAAGGTAGGTATGGACCATAGGGTGAGTACCTGGATAGAGAACTGGCTCCAGGGGAGAGTTCAGAGGGTGGTGATAAACTCCACTACTACTCGGATTGGGCGGGTGTGGAAAGTGGGGTCCCCTAAGGTTCTGTCCTGGGGCCAATCCTGTTTAACTTATTCATAAATGATCTAGAGGAGGGGATATCCAGCACAATCTCCGTATTTGCAGACGATACTAAACTAAGCATGTCAATATCTTCTATGCAAGATGTGGAAAACTTACAAGAGGATCTGAACAAAATAATGGGGTGGGCAACTACATGGCAGATGAGGTTTAATGTTGAAAAATGTAAAATAATGCACCTGGGCATCAGTAATGTGAAAGCAAGCTACTCTCTGGGGGGGGGGGGGGAAACCTCTGGGGGAGTCTAGGATGGAAAAGGACCTGGGGGTACTGGTAGACAACAGGCTTGGCAGTGGCATGCAATGCCAAGCCGCTGCAAGCAAAGCGAACAGAATGCTGTATTATAAAAGGGATTCACTCCAGAAATAAAGATATTATTCTCCCACTCTACAAGACTCTGGTCCGGCCACATCTGGAATATACTGTCCAGTTCTGGGCACCGGTCCTCAGGAAGGATGTGCTGGAACTGGAGAGAGTCCAGAGAAGGGCAACAAAAATAATTAGGGGAATGGAGGACATCAGCTATGAGGAAAGACTACAAGCACTGAACTTATTCTCTCTGGAGAAAAGATGCTTGAGGGGGGGATATGATATCAATGTACAAATACTGTACTAGTGATGACCCTAACATAAGGAACAAACTTTTCAGAGAAAGGGAATACAATAAGACACGTGGCCACTCACTAAAACTAGAGGAAAAACGGTTTAACCTTAACCTTCCTAGCGGTATTCCCGAGCGTGGCTAGGGGTTAAATTTCAGTGCCAAAAGCGGTAACCCCGAGTGTGGCTCAGGGTACCACTAGGAAAATCACTGGATCCTGGTAGAGGGGTTACTTACCTTGTCACCGGGATCCAGCTATGTATCCCGGCGGTGTGCAGCGGCGGAGCTTCCCCCCGATCCTCTCTGTGCCCCGGCTTCTGTCTCCTGCGACGTGACGTTCGTAGGGGGGTGGAACCGGTGACAAATTCAAATGTAAAACACACCAAACACACTGATACAATGCAAAATAAAATATAGTCACATTAGTTTGCCCCCAGTGCCCTTTCCTGCAGTTTTACTGTACTTTTTTTTATTTATATATATATATATATATGCGTATACACCCACACACACATACATATATATATATATATATATATATATATATATATATATATATACATACATACACAGTGCCTTGCGAAAGTATTCGGCCCCCTTGAACTTTGCGACCTTTTGCCACATTTCAGGCTTCAAACATAGAGATAAAAAACTGTAATTTTTTGTGAAGAATCAACAACAAGTGGGACACAATCATGAAGTGGAACGAAATTTATTGGATATTTCAAACTTCGTTAACAAATAAAAAACTGAAAAATTGGGCGTGCAAAATTATTCAGCCCCTTTACTTTACTTTCAGTGCAGCAAACTCTCTCCAGTTCAGTGAGGATCTCTGAATGATCCAATGTCGACCTAAATGACTAATGATGATAAATAGAATCCACTGAGTGTAATCAAGTCTCCGTATCAATGCACCTGCACTGTGATAGTCTCAGAGGTCCGTTTAAAGCGCAGAGAGCATCATGAAGAACAAGGAACACACCAGGCAGGTCCGAGATACTGTTGTGGAGAAGTTTAAAGCCGGATTTGGATACAAAAAGATTTCCCAAGCTTTAAACATCCCAAGGAGCACTGTGCAAGCGATAATATTGAAATGGAAGGAGTATCGGACCACTGCAAATCTACGAAGACCTGGCCGTCCCTCTAAACTTTCAGCTCATACAAGGAGAAGACTGATCAGAGATGCAGCCGAGGCCCATGATCACTCTCGATGAACTGCAGAGATCTACAGCTGAGGTGGGAGACTCTGTTCATAGGACAACAATCAGTCATATACTGCACAAATCTGGCCTTTATGGAGGAGTGGCAAGAAGAAAGCCATTTCTTAAAGATATCCATAAAAAGTGTAGTTTAAAGTTTGCCACAAGCCACCTGGGAGACACACCAAACATGTGGAAGAAGGTGCTCTGGTCAGATGAAACCAAAATCGAACTTTTTGGCAACAATGCTCTTTAGCAAGGATGGACTGCACATTAATGGGGATGGTACAGCTCTTTTGGGGAGAAAGATGGCCACCAAGTTGGAGGGGCTTTTAAACTAGGAGACGGGGGGAGGGCTCAGAAGTAGAGTCAGTCAGGAGGGAGCAAAGGACTGAAGGCAGTGGTAGGGTCAGCAGCGACAGTAGGGACATAACGTCAATCGGTAGGTCTGTACGGGAAAAGCTCAGACTAAACAGGAATAAACATAACCGCCAATCACGTTTAACTTCCGTAAAACTAAGAGGGGTATATGCTAATGCCAGGAGCCTAGCTAATAAAATGGATGAGTTGGAAATGTTAGTACATGAGGATGACATAGACCTTGTGGGAATAACGGAGACTTGGTTCGACCCCTCACATGACTGGCTGGCCAATATCCAAGGGTATTCAGTGTACCGGAAGGACAGGGTAGGAAAACGAGGGGGAGGGGTATGTCTCTATGTCAAGAACAATATAAAGGTGATAGAGAGGAGTGACATTGCGGAAGGGATGAGTATGGAGTTAGAATCTGTGTGGGTAGAACTCCATAGGGAAGGAGAAAAGGGAAAAGTAATTGTGGGGGTTTGCTATAGGCCACCTAAACAAGGGGAGGAGGTAGAGCTGGAATTTTTAGCACTAATGGGTAAAGTGGCAAAACTGGGATCAGTCATCACATTGGGGGACTTCAATTATCCCGACATTGACTGGGAAGAGGGGACTACACACTCACAGAAGGCCCGTCTATTCACAGAAACCTTACAGGATAATTACATGTCTCAGTTGGTGGATTCTCCGACTAGAGAAAAAACAATCCTGGATCTATTGATCACTAATGACCCAGATCTAATCTCGGAGGTAGGAGTCCAGGACAACCTGGGCTCTAGCGATCACAGAATGATCGCATTTAGTATAAATAACAATATAACAAGGCAAGTGGGGAACATAAGAACCCTAAACTTCAGAAGGGCAGACTTTCCAAAATTGTACTCATTGATGGAAAGGGTAAACTGGGACCAAACCTGGGATCCCTGACCACAGAGGAAAAATGTGAATGCTTTAGGACCACATTAAGAAAATGCATCTTGCAGTGCATTCCTATGGGAAATAAATTTAGAAGAGACAAAGCCAAACATGGCTGGCTAAACCGTAGCGTTAAAAAACTTATTAGGGGAAAAAAATTGACCTTCAAGAAATATAAAGCAGAGGGCACAGTATCTGCTTTCATACAATACAAGGAGGCAAATAAGAAAAGTAAACATGAAATCAAGATGGCTAAAATCAACTTTGAGAGACAAATAGCGGAGGATAGTAAAAAAAACCCAAAGAAATTCTTTAAATATATTAACAGCAAAAAAACTAGGGCAGAGCATATTGCACACATAATTAACGATGGGAGGATGGTTACAGAGGACACTGAAAAAGCAACCGTGCTGAATGCTTTTTTCTCGTCAGTCTTTACACAGGAAAAGGAGGGGTACACTGACCATGACTATATGGTTAGTAGTAATACACAGGACTTGCCACTATGGCTTACAGAGGGTGTAATCAGGGAAAGGCTGGATAAAATTAACACAAACAAATCACCAGGCCCGGATGGCGTACATCTGAGAGTACTCAAGGAACTCAGTAAGGTTATATCTAGACCACTGTTCCTGATCTTTGCTGACAGTATTAGGACAGGAGATCTACCAGGGGATTGGAGGAAAGCCAACGTGATTCCGATATTCAAAAAGGGGCAGAGGCATATCCCGGGAAATTATAGGCCTGTCAGTTTGACATCAATAGTATGTAAACTTCTGGAGGGGATGATAAGGGACTATATCGTACAGTTTGCTAAAGACAACAACATCATCAGCAGTAATCAGCACGGGTTTACAAATGGGCGTTCTTGTCAAACCAATCTCTTAACATTCTACGAGGAGGTGAGCTGTGAGCTAGATAGGGGCAGACCAGTGGATGTGGTGTACCTGGATTTCGCAAAGGCATTTGATACAGTTCCCCACAAGCGCTTAATTTATAATTAAGGTCGGCAGGTATCGACAGCAGGGTTTGCTCTTGGATACGGAACTGGCTAAAAGGGCGTGTCCAAAGGGTGGTAATAAACAGCGCATACTCAGACTGGTCTGAGGTAGTAAGTGGGGTCCCCCTAGGCTCAGTCCTGGGACCAACCTTGTTCAATTTATTCATAAACAGCATTGAGGTCAGGGTCAGTAGTTCGATATCAGTTTTTGCAGATGACACAAAATTGGCCAGGGCAATAACTTCACAGCATGAAGCAGATATCCTACAGAATGACCTGAACAAAATAACGGAGTGGGCAATGACATGGCAAATGAGGTTTATTTTTTTTTCACAAAAAGGTGCTTTATTGAAAAATTAACACAAGTTACAGATAACAGTGTAACGGTACAAATAATAAAGTGGCATGTATGACAGTCAATGGTTGATCAAACAACATAAAATAACACGAAACAGTAATTTTATGTTCAACATACAAAACTTCTTCATCTATAGCAAAGATAAGTGTCTCAAGAATAGCAGCAATTCAATGGATATTTATCCCTTGATGAGAAAGGGAATAAAGCTACAACTGAAGATATCCACGGAATCAAATCACATGACTGTATTATTGTAAACCAGAACATCCTGTGAGTAAGGCATATATCATATATTATAACATGTGAACTTCCGGAGCCTAGTCAAGGGATAGCACCTGGCCGGACCGGAAGAAAAAATATCAGAGAGAAGAAAAGATGAGAAGAGAAAGAAGAGAAAGAGGACAAACAATGGGGGAAGGGGGGGGGTTGGGAAAAAAGGGAGGGGGGGTGGGTTGGGGGCTTGAGGGGTGATGATACAAAATCGTAGAGAGCTTCTCCAAGGGATCTCGGGCAGATAATTATCAAAAAGAGGGTCAAAGTATATGATCCTTCAAAGTGTCAAATCCTGATACTCGGGGGTTACGGTAAATGAAGACCAGAGAGACCATAATTTGCGGAATTTATCGGTTCTGTAAATTTTCATTGCCAGAGTTTTCTCCATTTCGTAGATCTGGTTGATCTTGTACAACCAATCTTTGATTTGAGGGGGATTGATTGAGTTCCAGTTGAGAGAAATTAGGTATTTTGCTGCATTTAATAAATGCCTTGCCAGGGAATTATTATATTTGTAGTATGAGAATGAGTTAATGTGTAGAAGGAAAGTCGGGACATCAAAGTTTAGATCTAACCCTGTAATATGTTTTGTCCAGGAGGCAACCGTTTTCCAAAATTGTTCTATCTTAGGACATGTCCACCAGATGTGAACAAAGTCCCCTTGAGCGTCCCCACACCTCCAGCATCTGTCCGAAGCATCTGGATACCAGTGTTTCAATTTAGTTGGGGTGCGATACCACTGTGTCCTAATCTTAAACGAGTTTTCTTGGAGCTTGGTGCTGAGTGAACACTTGTATGCGAAGACTCATGACTTCCTCCATTGGGCCTCTGAGAATCTCAAGCCTAGACATTCTTCCCAATTTTTTGTTTTGTATGGGTCTGTGGAGTCCACGGAAGCAGAATTGAGCCATTTATAAGCTATTGAGGTTACTTTCCTCATCGGGGTGCGGAGAGAACAGCATTTCTCAAATTCCGTGGGAGCTCTGAAGAATACATTTTTGTGCTTATAGCTCTGGAAACAGCCATGAATCTGCACATAGTTCCAATATGATAGACAGTGGCTGGGTGAGCATTTGCTGCGGAGACTTTGGAAGTTGAGGATCTTCCCATTTGCAAAACAATTATTAGCAACCAGAGGTGTCCGCTTCTCTTTGACAAGACTCAGCAAGGATCTATTTAATATCCCAGGTGGGAAATCGAGGTTATTATATAGAGGCAGAATTGGACTGGGGTAAGAAGACAGGCCGAATTTGACCATAGATTTTTGAAATAATGTGAGTGTGGTGGAAATCAGAGGATGATTTTTGATCTCAGAGGGTTGGGAGCCTGTTTTCGACCATAAAAGGTGATGTGTATCACAGAGGGACCAACGCTTTTAGATGTCAACCCAATCTTTCGTTTCAGCATGGCAGTGCCAGTCTATGATTCTGGTAAGGTGGGTTGCTACATAATATTTGTAGAAGTTCGGTATTCCCATGCCACCATCCTCCCTGTTTCTTTGCAGGTACGTGAGACTAATCCTCGGATGTCTGCAAGCCCAGATGAAGTTACGCTGAAGGGAGGCAAGGCTACGAAAGAATGAAGAGGGAATGTGTATTGGCAGGGCATGGAAAAGGTATAGCAGCCTGGGTAGGATTGTCATTTTGACAATAGCTGCCCTACCAAACCATGAAAATCTACCTCTGTCCCATTTCTTGAGGTCGCTTGCGATCTTTCGGAGCAAAGGGATGAAATTGGTTTCAAACAGCTTACTGGGGATTGATGTCAGGGCAATACCCAAATATTTTAACGAATTACTTTCCCATCGGTATGGACAATTATCTCTGGTTAATTTTACCATCTGTGGGGGAAGTGTGAGGTTTATCGCTTCCGATTTTGAATTATTGATTTTAAAATTTGACAGTGATCTAAATATCTTAAATTGCTGATTTAAGTTGGGAATCGATATATGCGGTTGTGAGATGTAGAAAAGCAAGTCATCCGCATACGCCGATACTTTAAATTCTCTCTGGTGTATATGTAAACCCTGTATCAATGGGTCCAGATTGATTGACCGGATTAGTGGTTCTAGTGAGATTATAAACAAAATTGGAGATAATGGGCAGCCTTGTCTTGTGCCGTTGTGTAGTTCCAAGGGGTCAGAGATTCGAATACAAGGCCCTTATCCAGGACATCATATTCGAACTTAAACCAATGTGAGCGCATGTCTCAAAAAGGTACTCCCACGACACACGGTCAAAGGCCTTCTCTGCGTCCGTGGACAACAGAAGGCCTTTGAACCCCGATTTTCTGGCCCCGTGAATTAGGTTTATTGATTTGATAACGTTGTCCCTGGCTTCCCTACCGGGCATGAAGCCTACTTGATCAGGGCCTATTATTTTCTCTAAAAATGGCCTAATTCTGTCCGCCATGATTTTTGCCAGAATTTTCAGGTCTAGGTTGAGCAATGAGATTGGCCTAAAATTGGAGCAAAGGGTTATATCCTTATCTGGTTTCGGGATCACAGTGATGTGGGCAGTAAGGAAGTCTTTGGAGGGTTTGTGGCCTTCTTTAATGTTGTTCAGGGCTTTTGCGAGAAAGGGTGCCAAAGTGTCTATAAAGGTCTTATAATATTGTGCGGTAAAACCGTCAGGTCCGGGGCTTTTCCCTGCTTTCAGGGATTTGATAGCGAACTTCACCTCCTCCACCGTAATATCAGAATCAATTAAGTTTATTGACTCTGGATCAAGGGTCGGAAGACCGCTGTCTGATAGATACTTCTTGATAGCTTGGGATCTAGGAAAGCCATCGTTGCCTATCTTATCTTGTGAGGGGAGATTATAGAGTTTTGCATAGAAATCCCTGAAAGTATTTGCTATGGCCTTGGGGTCTTGAACTAAACGGTCTTGGGCAGATTTAATCCCGGGGATGACATTGGAACTCTGGGAGTCTTTTAAAGCCCTGGCGAGAATTTTACCCGATTTATCCCCATGTTCGTAATAGATAGCCTTCTGTAGAAAGAGGATGCGTTTAGTGTCTGCGTCTAAAAGGAACTGTAAATCTTTTCTGGCTTGTGTCAGCTCCTCTTCTACTGATTTGGCTAAAGAGCGTTTATGTCTATTTTCAAGGTCTCTTATTTTAGTAATCAAATTCTCTTTGATCGCTATATTGTCCCTTTTCTTTTTTGCTCCAATTCGGATCAATTCTCCCCTGCTCACTGTTTTATGAGCTTCCCAGATCGTAAGTTGGGAGATCTCGTTGGAGGCGTTTTCAGAGAAATAGTTGGTCAAGACAGTTTGAATCTGGCTTTGTGTGGTCAAGTCCAGAAGCAAGGCCAGGTTAAGTCGCCAGGACCTATCTGGTTTCTGGTTTGGAAGAAATCTCATGTGAAGGGAGGTTGGGGCATGGCCTGATATGACAATTGAACCAATATCTGCTTTGCTAACATCAGCGAGGTCCCTCTGCGATACAAACACATGGTCAATTCTAGTGTATCGGTTGTGGGGAGCGGAGAAGTAGGTGAAATCTCTCTCAGTAGGGTGTAGCGCCCTCCAAGTGTCTACGAGGGTGAGTGACTGAAGAGATAATTAAATTTTCTTCAGGATTGCGTAAGAAATGCACGATTGACCTGAAGAGGTGTCACAGAGTGGGTTCAGAGGGATGTTAAAGTCTCCGCCCATAATTATGCATCCCTTCGCAAAGCCTTTCAGCTCAGAGACCAGAGATCTGCAGAAAGTTAGGTGGGCCCTATTAGGGAAATATACATTGGCCAATGTGATTGGTTTATTGCCTATGGTTCCAACTACAAAGATGTACCTTCCCTCAGGATCGGCCAATTGTTTCTCAAAAACAAAAGGGGTATCTTTATGAAGCAGGATAGCAACACCCTTCGTTTTCGCCAGGCTGTTAGAGGCGTAATATGCGGTTGGAAAAAATTTATTTGTAAGCATAGGATGAGAAGGATTTTTAAAATGGGTCTCTTGTAGGAAGACCACTTGAGGCTTACTTTTCTTAAGTTTGTATAGAACTTTCTTACGTTTCTCTGGAACATTTAAGCCGTTAATATTGTGAGAGATTAAAAACGGGCACTTACCCAGATGATCATACGCCATAATGTCCGGCGGAGAAGTCCTCTCACTCTGTAATATAAAAAGGGATGGGGGATGGAGAAGACACACTAGGGAAAGAGGGAAAAGAGTATGGTTAGCAGAGAGGTATGAATGGAGAGGTAAGAAGGAAGACTCTCAGTATGGCGAGGTCAGCTGCGCCCAAAAAGTGGCCCGGCTGAGATCGCAGTGAGGTGGATATGGTTATAGATTGGTATAATTCAAACTTTATCAAGGATTAAAATTATCCTTTCGAGGCTGTGGAAGGCGTCACGTAAAGTGACCAGAGAAAAAGAAAGGTATAACCCAAAAATAAGACAGGGGTCATGTCCTGTTGCCTCGGGACTCCAATTGTGGAGAAAAAACTCCTATAAATTTAAATAATAACATACAAAATGTAATAATCATCATTTAGTATTTTCATTAATATGTAAGCGGGCTCCAAAATCCGCAGGGTAACCATTATTCCCAGCATTGAATGTACCGTTCCACCACCCCCTTCACCACTCAGAATGTGGGCCTCATCTTAAGAGGGCTGTTGGGTATCAAAAGACACTATGACTGACAGCTAAAAGACTGTAATAGAATCTGTTACCATTTCAATAGCAGGGAATCTCTTTAAACTAATATCACGGCATATAGACATTTCTATAACGTTGGTAAGTCATCCCTTGTTCAAATCAAACAATCAAAGTTCCGTGACCATAGAGGGACAAATATAACAACAAAACCTCTAATAGTTCCGCTTGGTCATGGTCATATTGCAATATTAGCTAGCTATGTTCGTCCAGGTAACAGAGGGCGATCGGCATAGTGGACATTAATAGGTCATCATGAGGCAAAGAAAAAATGGAAGGATATAATCCGAGAAAAAGAAAAAAGAGACACCGAGGTGTCTAGGTGAAACTTCCTCTGAGCAGAAATGACCTGAGTATACAATCTTTATCAATTGAAGGGGTTTGTCGCCCTCTGGTGGAGCAGGGTGGTTATTGAACTAGTAAAGTTTAAAGACGAACAGTAGGAATATCAGAACCACTATAGGTCGGGCAGTAAAAATGTGGATAGAAAAAAAAGAGCACATATGATGGAAGGTCAGGGAACAAGAACGCTTCACAATTATAGACATCATGAAGAAAGTGCTGTCAGTTGCGATCTCTGTTTCTTGGGGTTTTAGGTGTTTTGGGCGAAGAGCCAAACAGAGAATTAAGCTCTCTCTTCCTCTGCTTCCCTTTTTTGTGGTAGGGTGACCGGGATGTGGAGGCCTCCACGTCATCTTGATTAGCATCATGGTGTAAGGGGATCCGTAATTCCGCATACCATTCTGGTAAATCTATCTCATCAATTTGCAGGCTAGCACAAAAGTCAGGTAGATCCGCCAGTGTGCGCAGAAGTTATTGTTTGCCTCCCACCCCTGCTTGTAAGGCAAAGGGGAATTTCCACCTATAAGGAACATTTTTTGCTCTAAGTACTTCCAATAAAGGCTTAAGGGCCCTTCTGTTGTTCAGAGTGATGGGGGAAAGGTCCTGAAAGAGCTGTATGGGACGGTCGTTAAAGATGATCTGTTCGTTCTGCCTGGCCTTGGAGAGGATTTCCTCTTTCAAAGGGTGGCTGGAGAGACAGCATATGATGTTTCTAGGTGGGGCATAGTCTGGTGCCTTTGGTCGTAATGCTCTGTGAGCTCTCTCCAGGTCTATGGGTGATTCCTCCGGGCGTTCTAATAAGCTGTTGAACACAGACCGCAGCATGTCTTTAATCCCCTCTCTTTCAACTGTTTCGGGGACCCCCCTAACCCGGATGTTATTCCGCCGACCGCGGTTGTCTAGGTCCTCGATCTGCCTGTTCATGGAGATTAGGTGCTCAGAATGGGACACAGCCACATCTTCCAGCTTCCTTATCGCCCTGTCTCTGTGTCTCCCGGCTTTTTCTACTGCCGACATTTGATCTGATAGTCTTGTGATGTCGGCTTTTAAATCGACTATGGCTGAAGCAAACAAGTTTTTTATGTCGGCTGCTATAGCTGTCATAACTTTGTATGTCAGTGGGGGGTCTGATGGGTCTGGCTCACCTGCCATATCTTCGGTGTCCGCCAGAGAATCAGTATCATAGTCCCTTTCTTCATCTCTCAGTGCAGCTTGCGCCATCTTGGAACTCTGTGAGCCCTTCATGCTCGAGGCCTGGGAGCCGAAGAAGTCTGGAATATTCCGGGTGGCACCGCTGGGACCGGACCTCTGGGCTTTGGTGCTACTTCCCGGCTTGTTCGTTCTGCCCATATCGGGTGAAAAGGAGCCCGCTAGCTCAGTGGAGACCCGATGTGCTTAGGAGCTTCTCCCTCAGGTGGCCATCTCGTCCACGCGTCAAGCCACGCCTCCCCATGAGGTTTAATGTTGAGAAGTGTAAGGTTTTGCACTTGGGGACTAAAAACATAAAATCACAATACACGTTAGGAGGGAAACCCTTGGGGGAATCAAAAATGGAGAAAGATCTGGGAGTCTTGGTTGATGATAGATTAGGCAATAGCATGCAATGTCAAGCGGCAGCTGCCAAAGCCAGCAGAATATTAGCATGCATAAAGAAAAGGATGTATTCCAGAGATAAGACTATAATCCTTCCACTTTATAAAATTCTGGTCCGACCGCATCTGGAGTATTCTGTCCAGTTCTGGTCGCCAGTCCTCAGGAGGGATGTGTTGGAGCTGGAGAGAGTCCAGAGAAGGGCAACTAAACTGATTAGGGGATTGGAGGACCTTAATTATGAAGAGCGTCTGCAATCGCTTGATTTATTCTCCCTGGAGAAGAGACACCTGAGGGGGGACATGATAGCAATTTACAAATATCTCAATGGGGATCTCAGCTTAGAAAAAAAGCTGTTCAATCGAAGGGATTGCATGAGGACTCGAGGGCATACAATTCGATTAGAGGAGAATCGTTTTAACCTCAGGCAACGTGGGGGGTTCTTTATTGTGAGGGCTACAAGATTGTGGAATTCTCTACCACAAGAGGTGGTTTCTGCGGGAAGTATGGTGGCTTTCAAAAGACTCTTAGACGTACATCTCAAGGATCAGAACATTCAGGGCTATGTGAGATGATTACAGCCACACACACCTACACAGGTTGAACTGGATGGACTGTTGTCTTTATTCATCCTCATCTACTATGTAACTATGTAACTATGTAATGCAAAACGTTATGTTTGGCGTAAAATCAACACAGCTCATCACCCTGAACACACCATCCCCACTGTCAAACATGGTGGTGGCAGCATCATGGTTTGGGCCTGCTTTTCTTCAGCAGGGACAGGGAAGATGGTTAAAATTGATGGGAAGATGGATGGAGCCAAATACAGGACCATTCTGGAAGAAAACCTGATGGAGCCTGCAAAAGACCTGAGACTGGGACGGAGATTTGTCTTCCAACAAGACAATGATCCAAAACATAAAGCAAAATCTACAATGGAATGGTTCACAAATAAAACATATCAAGGTGTTAGAATGGCCAAGTCAAAGTCCAGACCTGAATCCAATCGAGAATCTGTGGAAAGAACTGAAAACTGCTGTTCACAAACACTCTCCATACAACCTCACTGAGCTCGAGCTGTTTTGCAAGGAGGAATGGGCAAAAATTTCAGTCTCTCGATGTGCAAAACTGATAGAGACATACCCCAAGCGACTTACAGCTGTAATCGCAGCAAAAGGCGGCGCTACAAAGTATTAACTTAAGCGGGCTGAATAATTTTGCACGTCCAATTCTTCCGTTTTTTATTTGTTAAAAAAGTTTGAAATATCCAATAAATTTTGTTCCACTTCATGATTGTGTCCCACTTGTTGTTGTTGATTCTTCACAAAAAAAATACAGTTTTATATCTTTATGTTTGAAGCCTGAAATGTGGCAAAAGTTCGCAAAGTTCAAGGAGACGAATACTTTCGCAAGGCACTGTACACATATATATATATATATATATATATATATATATATATATATATATATACACACATACATACTTTAACTTATTTATAGTTTTTTTATTATATTATAATTTATGATTTTTTGTTTCAAACTTTATCATACCCGAGATTTTATAAAGAAGAAGGCACAGTAAAAAAAAAAATCATATGCAAATAGTTGGTTTGGGCTGCTCATTCTTAAGAATTACTAGCAAAATAATGGTACCGCTTTCAGCACCTAAAATCCAAAAGAATCATACCGCCAGGGAGGTTAAAATACGTAAGGGATCTTTACTGTCAGAGCAGTAAGGATGTGGAATTCTCTTCCACAAGCAGTAGTATCAGCAGGGAGCATCGATAGCTTCAAAAAACGATTAGATGGGCACCTTAAAGACCACAACATAAAGGGGTATACAATAAACGGTTAACATCAAACACACACACACATCATAGGTTGAACTGGATGGACTGATGTATTTTTTCAACCTCACAAACTATGTAACTATTCACAAATGACTGCCGGTAAGGACAAACAGGGTCACTAATGATTCTTACATGCCACTTCATTGACAGCAGATGGACAAAAAGGCAATTGGTGTTGGATACAAAAGTGATGCAAGGATCCCACACTGAGTACAGTACAGAAATGTTTCTAGGCATGCTTGAAGACTGGCGAATCAACAAAGACAGAGTGATGCTTGTACTACTTCGAGACAATGGAGCAAACCTGCGGAAAGGAATGACGAGGCTGCTTAATGATATGTCATACCTCAGTGTCATGGCACACAACACCCTCCAACTTTCAAAGTCAAATGATGACACCCTTCAACTTTCAAATAACGGTCTGTCAAGCCAAAGAGCTTTGATTGATATATGTTTTCAGAAGCATGTACAGATTAAAAATGTTGTGCCTGCAAGTCTTTTTAATCCTCAATACAAGAACAATGCTTTCTCTTCTAATGATGTATTGGCAAAGGCAAAACAATGGCTGACAGAAGATATTTAACAGGAGGTGCAGGAGGTTCCTGCCGAAAAGACAAGTCCAGATCACTATTTTGATAATATGAAAGAGCAGCATGCAGCAAAAACAGAAGAATTTTCAAAAATACGTCAACGAACAGAAGAGAATCTTCTTCATCATAGTGGAATTGATCAGGACATTTTTAGTGTTTTATTGGGGCCTCATGCAGAGGATTCAATTTCTTGTGAATCTGCAATAATGAGCCTGGATGATGAACTGCATCTCTATTTGAAGGAACCAGAATGTAACAATCCTACAGGCTCACCTGAGTCAGAGGACTGCTGGCCGGAGGTAGGAGTAGAGCCCAGTGGCAAGGACCGCAGGCCGGTAGTAGGTGTAGGAAGTCTGGCAGAGGCGTGGTCAGACAATCCGGGTTGGCTACGGTGGTAGCAGTGCTGGATACCGGATGGACACCAGGTAGTACTCTGATGAGGACACGGGTTCACCTGAGGTGCAGAAACTAAGTGCTAGCTGGTTTTCACTAGAGCCCCTGATGGTGGGGATAGACTGCACTGCAAGCTAACACCAGGTCGCGGTCCCCAGGATCACCCAGCCAGGCAGAGTGCAGGTTCGGTCCGGAGGTGGAGGAGCAGACAAGGGATAACCAGAGAGAAGTCAGACGAGCCAAAGGTCGGGGTGGGCAGCAGTAAGCGTGGTCAGACAATCCGGATCGGCAACGGAGGTAGCAGTTCCGTAGGTAGGGACAAAGCAGAAGAGTAGTCGGTAGTCAATTCCTGGTCAGCAGTGGATTTGTGGTAGTAGACAAAAACAGCGGGTGAGGAGACGCTTGATCAAGGCTCAGGAGCTCAATAATCAGCAAACTTGAGTGCAAGGGGCTGGACTTATAGAGGGAAGTACCAGGTGTGGGGATTGGGAATCAAGAGTGATGAGCAAGGCTTGGCAAGACTAAGGTTGAAAAATAGGCTTCAGGGAGGAATGTCTAGAGAGGAATGTCCAGAGAGGACGGTAGCCTAGTAAGCAGGACTACCGCCTGGGATGTGGCAGGTCACGGGTTCAAATCCCGACACAGAAATTGACAGAAGAAGTGATCCTCTTCAGTGGTGGAAAGAAAATGAGGCACGCTACGAAAGACTTGCTTCCCATGCTAGAAGATACCTCTCTCTGTCTCTACTCCTGAGCATGTTTATGAAGTGGCATCATTCTATGAACAAAACAGAAGCCCTTTAACAGATGACCATGGAGTTGGACATGCTGAAATGTTGTGCTTTCCGCAGTTTAATATTGTTCTACTTAACTGGGAGTATTGAAAAGAGTAGTGTCCACGCACATCCACTGTGTAGCTGTTGCCTAGCTTTTTTCGAGCAGTTTTGCACTGACTGCAGTAAATCATTGCAGTGAATGCAATACTGCAGCAGTAGTCCACTGACTCCAATCCAATCCAGTCCACTGTGTAGCTGGTGTGTTGCCTAGCTTTTTTTCTAGCATTTTTTCACTGACTGCAAAAAATCATTGCAGTGAGTGCACTACTGCAGCAGTAGTCCACTGACCTCAGTCCAACTCCAATCCACTGTCTTGCTGTTGTCTAGCTTTTTTCTAGCAGTTTTGAACTGACTGCAGTAGTTGCAGTGAGTGCACTACTGCAGAGGTAGTCTACTGACTCCAGTCCAATCCACTGTGTAGCTGTTGTGTCGCCTAGCTTTTTTTCTAGCAGTTTTGCACTGAATGCAGTAGTTGCAGTGAGTGTCCTCCTGCATAGGTAGTCCACTGACTGCAATCCACTGTGTAGTTGTTGCCTAGCTTTTTTTATAGCAGTTTAGCACTGACGGCAGTAGTTGCAGTGAGGGCCATACTGCAGAGGTAGTCCACTGACTCCAGTCCAATCCAGTCCACTGTGTAGCTGTTGTGTTGCCTAGCTTTTTTTCTAGCATTTTTTCACTGACTGCAAAAAATCATTGCAGTGAGTGCACTACTGCAGCAGTAGTCCACTGACCCCAGTCCAATTCCAATCCACTGTCTTGCTGTTGTCTAGCTTTTTTCTAGCAGTTTTGAACTGACTGCAGTAGTTGCAGTGAGTGCACTACTGCAGAGGTAGTCTACTGACTCCAGTCCAATCCACTGTGTAGCTGTTCTGTCGCCTAGCTTTTTTTCTAGCAGTTTTGCACTAAATGCAGTAGTTGCAGTGAGTGTCCTCCTGCAGAGGTAGTCCACTGACTCCAATCCACTGTGTAGCTGTTGCCTAGCTTTTTTTGTAGCAGTTTAGCACTGACTGCAGTAGTTGCAGTGAGGGCCATACTGCAGAGGTAGTCTACTGACTCCAGTCCAATCCAGTCCACTGTGTAGCTGTTGTGTTGCCTAGCTTTTTTTCTAGCAGTTTTTCACTGACTGCAGAAAATCATTGCAGTGAGTGCACTACTGCAGCAGTAGTCCACTGACCCCAGTCCAACTCCAATCCACTGTCTTGCTGTTGTCTAGCTTTTTTTCTAGCAGTTTGGCACTGACTGCAGTAGTTGCAGTGAGTGGCCTACTGCATTGGTAGTCCACTGACTCCAATCCAATCCACTGCGTAGCTGTTGTGTTGCCTAGCTTTTTTTCTAGCAGTTTTGTACTGACTGCAGTAGTTGCAGTGAGTGCCCTACTGCAGAGGTAGTCCACTGACTCCAATTCACTGTGTAGCTGTTGCCTAGCTTTTTTTGTAGCAGTTTAGCACTGACTGCAGTAGATACAGTGAGTGCCATACTGTAGAGGTAGTCCACTGACTCTAGTCCAATCCAGTCCACTGTGTAGCTTTTGTGTTGCCTAGCTTTTTTTCTAGCAGTTTTGCACTGACTGTAGTAGTTGCAGTGAGTGCCATACTGCAGACGTAGTCCACTGACTCCAATCCACTGTGTAGCTGTTGCCTAGCTTTTTTTTGTAGAAGTTTAGCACTGACTGCAGTAGATACAGTGAGTGCCATACTGTAGAGGTAGTCCACTGACTCGAGTCCAATCCAGTCCACTATGTAGCTGTTGTGTTACCTAGCTTTTTTTCTAACAGTTTTGCACTGACTGCACTGCAGTAGTGATTTAAAATTATTGCAGTGAGTGATTGCACTACTGCAGCAGTTTATTATGCATTAATGCACAATCAGAATGATGTGAAACTAAATGTCCCTGCAATTGAAATTTTACTATCAGTTATCATGCAGTTAAGGTGTAAAGAATGAGCCCTTAAAGTTAAAAATGATAATAAATAAAGTTTTACACGTTCAGTAACAGATTTGTGTCGAAATTTGTGTTTATTTAGCAAAATTTTAAATTTCCAAAAATATCAGCCAATATCAGCCGATTCCGATATGCATTGGCCAAAATATCGGTAGTTAAAGTGATTCTAAAGCCTAAAGGTATTTTTACCTGTGTCACAGAATTCCCCCCTGCCCCCCTTATACTTACCTGAGCATATTCACTATCCAGCCACGTGCATGAGGGCTGAGGCTCTCCCAGGCTTGTCCCTCCTCTCTGGACACATTGAGAGCAGCAGGAGCCATTTGTTCCCGCTGATGTAACTGAAAGGCTGTAATGAAGAGTGAGGGCAGGACTGACTTGCCTGATCTATGTCAATGGACACAGACAAGGTGGTCCTCTTCCTATGGGGGGCATTCGCCAGAGAGGAGGAGCACAGGATCCGGGGGCTGTTCTTTGCAAAACCCTTGAACACAGCAGGTAAGTATGCAATGCCAAGCCACTGCAAGCCGCTGCAAGCCAAGCCAACAGAATACTGGGATGCATAAAAAAGGGGATTCACTCCAGAAATAAAGAGATTATTCTCCCACTCTACAAGACTCTGGCCCGGACACATCTGGAGTATGCTGTCCAGTTCTGGGCACCGGTCCTCAGGAAGGATGTGCTAGAACTGGAGAGAGTCCAGAGAAGGGCAACAAAAATAATTAGGGGAATGGAGGACATCAGCTATGAGGAAAGACTACAAGCACTGGACTTAGTCTCTCTCTCTCGAAGAGACGATTGAGGGGGGATATGATATCAATGTACAAATACTGTACTGGCGACCCTAGCATAAGGAACAAAATATTCAGAGAAATGGAATACAATAAGACACGTGGCCACTCACTAAAACTAGAGGAAAGGCGGTTTAACCTTAAAATACGTAGGGGGTTCTTCAATGTAAGAGCAGTAAGGATGTGGAATTCTCTTCCACAAGCAGTCATATCAGCAGGGAGCATTGATAGTTTAAAAAAACGATTTGATGGGCACCTTAAAGACCACGGGGCGTGGCCGGAACTCGGATGTGAGAGCAGCGCGGCTCCGGAGCTCTGTCCTATCTGCCCTGATCCTTCCGTGATCCTGCTGGAACCCGACCTCCTACTCACCTGATTCCGACGTCTCCTGTCTCCTGATATCCCGGTGCACCCACGGCGATGGTCAAAATAGGTCCTCCCGGTCCGGAGGCACCCGGTTTCCGCCCGCCGGACCTCACGCTGCCACGATCCCAAGATGGCGCCGGCCCTGCACGCGCTGCGGGCCCTTCCTCCCAGGTCGCTCGCTCCTCAGCTGTGCGGACGGCATCGGCCTCTGTGGATGGAGAAGCAGTCCCTCCCGGATCATCTCAGCTGGCGGTGACTGTGAGTAGTGCCCTCTCTCCTCCCCTGGGTTCCCCCGTGCCCTCGGAGCCTGCTCTGTCTGTGGATAGGCCCGAACCCACCCTGTCTGCCATAATGGACGCTATCCAGCACTGTCAGACCTCGCTTGCCACACAGATTGAATCTGTCCAGATGGACATGTCGTTTCTCAAACAAGATGTGCACAACCTTCGCCACAGGGTGGGCAACGCGGAGCAGCGTATTAGTGACATGGAAGATGCCCACCGCCCCATGCAGTGCAATGTGTCAGAGTTACAGAGGGGTCATGTCGCTACTACAGACAAGCTAACGGACATGGAGGACCGCCTCAGGCGCAATAATTTGCGTTTTTTGGGCTTTCCGGAGGGATCGGAGGGTAAAAATCCTGAATCATTCATGGAACATTGGCTTATCGATACTTTTGGAAAGGAAGTTTTCTCCCCCTTGTTTGCCATTGAAAGGGCGCACAGAGTGCCATTGCGCCCCTTACCGCCCGGGGCCCCACCCCGTCCTCTTCTCATCAAGCTCCTGCATTTCCGTGATAGGGAGGCTGTGCTCCGGGCCTCTAGGGACAAGGGCCGAATCCTGTATAATAACCAAGCTATATCTATCTTCCCAGACTTCTCTGCTGCGACCCAGAAACAGCGGGCCTCCTTCATGGCAGTTAAGAGGAGACTGCGGGATTTACAATTGCCGTATAGTATCTTGTACCCGGCTCGTTTGAGGGTCATCTATCAAGGTAAAGCCCACTTTTTTCAGGATCCTCAGGACGCTGCGCAGTGGGTGGATTCCTTGGGACGCCGCTCACCTCCCTCCCAGGATCATAGGTCTCCTCCTCGGTGATCGTTGGCCTGTGTCTTGACACTGCTGCTGGGTTTCCCTTTCTTCCTCCTGGATGCCGTTGGGATACACCTTTATATTCTGTGATCCTCCTTGCAACTCTTTTCGTGATCGTCGGGTGTCCTCCTGAATGGGGGGACCCCCCTTGTTCCTCTGGAAGGGCATTTTTGGGGATGGTTGCTCCCCCTCCTTTTTTCCCCCTTTTTTTTGCTAACATTCCTGTCTGCTTCAGGACGAGCAGATCCACGTTTCCCTGAACTACACTGTTTTTTGGTTATGGGATTTCAAGCTCTCAACTGTTGGGGACTGAGGGCCGGGTGGGTTGGGTGTTGGGTTACTATTGTTTTTGTGTTTATTTGGGATTTTGGGGGTTTTTCCCCCCTTTTTTTGATTTGCGTTTGCTCCGTCATGTCTTCTTGGACTCTTATCAGGGATTTTTTTCACGCCTAAGTGCTGTGATTTTCATTTCTGCCTTGCTGTACTTGATAATATTTTGGTTCTCGTTTATGCATTTTCCTCCTATGCATATTGCCTGCCGATGGTTTTGCCTGTCATACTGTGAGGTCTTGGTGCTCGGGGGGGGGCCTCCCCCTTTTTTGGGACCCTCCCGGTCACCAACGCAATCACTATGTCTACTCTCCGTATAGTCTCTTGGAACGTCAGGGGGCTAAATTCTAAAATCAAGCGTTCCCTGGTTTTCGAATATTTAAAACGTCATAACCCACACATTGTTTTATTACAGGAAACCCATCTCCAGGGGTCCAGGGTGATGGCCCTAAAGAGGGCGCATGTGGCGTTCGCGCTACACTCTACATACTCCTCGTATGCCCGTGGTACTTCGATTCTGATCGCAAAATCAGCCCCTGTCACCATCAAGCATTTGAAGACTGACCCTTCTGGGTGTTTTATTATTCTTGTCTTCGAATTTCTGGGTAAGCCCTATACCCTGGTTAACGTTTATGTCCCTCCGCCATTTACTAGACAGTTTTTTGACCGTGTGCTGGGTCTGGTCTTGGAAATGGCTGAGGGTCCCCTTATTATGGCGGGTGACTTTAATACGGTCCTCGATGCTGCTCTGGACAGGTCTGGTGCTGTCTCCTCCGCACCAACTCCTCTATGCTCCTACTTGGACAAATTGGATCTCCAGGACGCCTGGAGGTGGAAACATGGGGGGATTACTGAGTATTCCTGTTATTCCAGCTCCCATAATACATTGTCTCGCATTGATCTCTGCCTGCTCCCTCGGGAACTGCTAGGTCTTCTTTCGGGTGTCAGGTATCTGCCCCGCGCAGTATCGGATCACTCCCCCTTGCTGGTGGATCTCGCATTGGGGTCCCCCCCTAATTATAAACTTTGGAGGCTCAGCCCCCTGTGGCTGGCGGACCAGGCAGTGACTGACCAGGGGTCGGCGGAGATGAACTCATATTGGGCACTAAATAAACAGGCTGGCTCTGAATTGTTGACCTGGGAGGCCTTTAAGGCGACCATGAGAGGTACCTTTTCGTCTGCCGTGGGCGGTGCCAGGAAGGCTCGCCAGACTAAGTTGGTTGACGCCAAACTGGCGCTGCATGCGGCTGAACGACAATATACTGATGACCCTACTCCCCAGCACCATGCTTCTTGGCGGGCTAGGGCCCGGGACTTGGATCTGGTGGTTGTGGAGCGTACACAGAAGAAACTCCTTTATCAAAATCAGCGCATTTTTGAACTAGGTGATAAGAACAGTCGCCTCTTGGCTTATTTAGCTAGGCCGGAATTCCAGCCCTGTGTCATCCCTCGGATTACCAGCCACGCCGGTGTCATTGTGGAACAAACCCCCGATGTTCTGGCCAGTTTTGTTGCTTTTTATTCCTCCTTGTACCAATCTAGAGCTCATTATACCATTGTTGAACTTGATGATTTCTTATATGATATTGCTTTGCCTAAGTTGTCGGCCGGCCAATCTAGTTTTCTGGATTCGCCCCTGACTGCGGATGAGATAAACAAGGCCCTAGCCACTTTCGCACACAATAAGACACCTGGCCTGGATGGTTTTCCTATTGAATGGTACTTGCACTATAGGGAATTGCTGGTCCCCCATTTACTGACTGTGTTCAATTGTGCTCTGAAGGAAGGACGTCTGCCACCCTCTATGACAGAAGCTCTCATTGTGCTCATCCCCAAGCCACGTAAAGACCCCCTTCTCTGTGAGTCATACCGCCCGATCTCACTTATTAATACTGATGTCAAGATTCTCGCCAAAGTCCTCGCGAGGCGTCTGAATATGGTTGTCATGGACTTGGTGGGTGCGGATCAGTCGGGATTTATTCCTGGCCGTTCTACATCGATCAACCTGCGTAGACTTTTTACTAACCTTCAGACGACTCATGCCTCTGTGGGGTCCAGGGTCGTTGTGACCCTGGACACTCATAAGGCTTTCGACTCCGTGGAATGGCCTTATTTATTGGAAGTGTTGGCGAAATTTGGCTTTGGGCCCGGATTTATAAATTGGGTCCGCCTTCTGTATTATTTACCTCGTGCTCGTCTTCGGGTGAACGGTTTTGTGTCAGACCCCTTTCCCATTTTTCGGGGGAACACTAGGCAGGGGTGTCCGCTATCCCCACTGTTGTTTGCCCTGGCCATTGAGCCCCTGGCTGCGCAGATCCGCCTTTGTGAGGGTATTGCGGGCTTTGTGATCAATGGCTTGGAAGAAAAGGTCTCCCTGTACGCGGACGATATGTTGATATATCTGGCGGATCCCTATCAATCCCTCCCTATTCTGTTGAATGTTATCGAATGTTTTGGTCACTTTTCTGGTTTCAGGGTGAATTGGAGTAAGTCCACGCTGTTCCCCCTGCATCCCCAAGCTCTGCCCCCTTCCCTTGCTTCTTGTCCTCTCCAGGTTGTGGATCGGTTTCGATATTTGGGGATTGAGATTCAGCTCCCCTTGTCTCGATTCTTTTCCAATAACCTGGATCCCCTGATTGCCCATCTTAGGTCCTCGCTGCGGCTTTGGTCTACGCTTCCCCTCACGGTGCTAGGCCGGATTAATATTTTTAAAATGATTTTTCTTCCCCGTTTTTTATACGTGCTCAGCCATTCCCCGGTATATGTTCCTAAGCGCCGCTTTCAGGCCATTGACTCGCTTTTGACCTCCTTTATTTGGGGGGGTCGGGCGGCGCGTGTGGCCAGAGATGCTCTGCAGCTGCCGGTTCTCGCGGGCGGACTGGCTGCGCCTAACTTGCGTCTGTACTACTTTGCGTCTCAATTGGCCCATGCTCATTGGTGGTTCCACCCGGAGGATGCTAATGCTGCAGCTTCATTGGAAGCAGCTATTTTCACCTCCTATGAATCACTGCAAAACTTGATACATCGGAGATCCGTTATGGGCAGACCGAACACTGCACTTGTTTCTGTCACCCTGCGGATTTTCGCGGCTGCGGCCTTGGATGGTTCCGACCCTCCGGAGCTGCATTCCCCCAATGCCCCCCTCTGGAGCAATCCGCGGCTGAAGGAGTTCTTTAGTCGGGATGATGGCCTTTTCTGGTCCCGCCTCGGGGTGAAATCCATTTCTCATTTGTATGTCCGGGGAACCTTCAGGTCCTTTGCGGACATGCAATCTACCTTTGGTCTGCCCTCCACGGCTTATTACCGATACTTGCAATTGAGACACACGGCGGCCGCACAGTTTGGCCTTCGTGATGTCTCGCTTGAACCGACCCCCTTGGAAAACCTTCTTTCTGACTCTTCACATGAGAAGCTGATCTCTACATATTATACTCGACTTTTACATTCTCACTCCAAACGGCTCGCGGTGGTTAAGTCTCAGTGGCGGGAGGATATCCCGGAATTGTCGGATGAGGTGTGGCAAGACGTCCTTCCGGAACAAATACCTGTGGTTATCTCCTCTAGGGATAGGGTTATCCAATTGAAGCTTCTTTACAGGGCGTACTATACCCCCGTATTCTTGCACAAAATAGGTACATTGCCTTCTCCGATATGCTCCAAGTGTACTGCTGCTGATGGTTCATTTTTTCATATGTTCTGGGAATGTCCACCTGTCCGGGCCTTTTGGTCGGAAGTCACAGCTTTTATTGCAGATATCTCTCAGTTATCCAATATTGGTAGCCCCCTTCGGTGTCTGCTGGGTTATGTGGATGACGAGGACGTCCCTGCTCGTACTAAATTGTTTCTCCGCTTGACATTCTTTTATGCTAGGAAGGCTATAGCTACTAGATGGAAGTTTACTGCTCCCCCTGACGTTCCATTGTGGATTTCACTCATTAATCAGGCATTGCCTCTGTATAAAAAAACAAAACTGTGGCGCTAAGACCCTTAATGAATGACAGTCCCACTTGAGGATGTGTAAAAAGCAATAAAAAAGCAGTCCATGTGTGTCCGTCTCCACATAAAGAAGTAATTCTCGAGCAGAAAACCACCACCAGAAAGCACTCCAACACCAGTACTTCTTACCAAAAGTGATTGATCTCCATCACAGAGATCAAAAGTAGCGCATAACTGGAAATCATGAAGGCTTCTCCAATGCAGTCTTAGTAAGCTCTCGATGTGGTATGTTATGCAAAGAAAAAGAGGGACATCACATAGCGCAGACCGCTTTAAAAGGCTTTATTCTTAAATAGAAGAATGGTACTCACAAAGAAAGTACTACATCTCGCATGTAATACATGGGCACCGAGACCTCCCAGATGTCCTTAGGGCGTCCCAGCGGTGGACCACCGAATCTATGGCCGTCCTGTCTCCTCCACGGATCGTAGCACGCGCCACCCAGCACGCCACCCGACGTACGTTTCGTCCGATTGGACGTCGTCATGGGGTGTGGCTACAGGGTGCGCCAGTGCTTTCTATAGCGGAGGAGAGAACCGCCCACCGGAACTGAGTGGCCGGAAGTGAGGTATGCGCTCCACACGACCGGAACCACCACTCTGACCGGAAGAGGAAGGGAGAGGAGGGTAACATAATGGGGAAATAGAAGGAAAAATCCCTTCGCAAAACCCCACACTACGATGCCTCCCCCATCCTTCTAATGAGCAATGTACTATAAATGGGATCAACCAAAAAAGGGCATTACCCCATATACCATATCAGATATACAGATACCCAATATATCATACCACGGCCCGAGGAGAAACAGCGCCATCTATCGGTGCTCCTAGTGTGGAACACCCAAGGTACAAGGAGGTCTCAAAAAAACATAAAAATACATACATCAATTAATAACAACATAAAATATTAAAAAACATGCATTAAAATGCTACATAATAAAACAAATCCAGAAATATTGTACACACTGAATAAAACTATCAAATATTGCACAGCAAATACCAAGGAGAGGGAGGGGAACGCCAATCTAGGAATTATTAATATGGGCATTTAGATCCCATTCAATGTTGAGACCCAAGGGGGTATAAGATTTGAGTCTATATATCCAGCTCGTTTCGAGCTTGGAAACCCCTCTCGTTAGATTGCTTCCTCTCCAATGTCCTGAAAATTTGTCTATCCCCAAAAACAAAGTGCCACTAGGATCCCTATTGTGGCACTCATCATAGTGCCTAGAGAGGCTGTGTTTGGGGAAGCCATTGACTATGTTGGCCACATGCTCCTTGAGCCTCACATGAAGCTCCCGGATAGTGCGGCCAACATAGTCAAGGCCGCATGGACATCTCACCAGGTAAACCACATACCTGGTGGTACAGGATATAAACGGTTTAATCTCAAAGTCCTGTCCAGAACCAGACTTAAAGGTGTCAACTCGTCTCTTCTTCACCACATTAAGCTGACAGATAGTGCACCTCCTGCATTTATAAAAGCCTCCCATTTGTTGAAAAAAAGAGACCTTTTTTGGGGGATCCCTAATGTTGGGGGCAATCTGCAACCTTAAGGGAGGGACACCCCTATAGATTACCTGAGGCTGGGGAGGTAAGAGGGGGCCCAACACTGAATCATTCCGCAGAATGTGCCAATGGCGCCGAATAATAGTTTTCACTGAGAAATGTTGAGTGGAGTACGAAGAGAGGAATGCAAAATCAAAAGGACGTTTTAAGTCCCTCTGTTTAGGCTGAAGAAGATCCTCTCTCGCTCTCGAATCAGCTTTTAACAAGGCCTGACTCAAAAGAGACTCATCGTACCCCTTCTCAAGAAATCTCTCTTTAAGGACAGAGGCCTCCTGCAAGAAATCTTCATGACGCGAACAATTACGCTTCAGTCGTAGGAACTGACTGACAGGAACGGACTCCAACCACGACTTGTGATGACAACTCGTGGTATCTATGAATCCGTTCCTGTCAGTTGGTTTAAAGAAAGTAGAGGTAACAATCTGCCCTTCCTCTATACGGATCCTAAGATCCAAAAAATGAATCTCGCTCGCGCTTGATTCATAGGTCAGACTGATGCCCCTATCATTGTTGTTCAGGGTTCCCATGAATTCAACGAGGGAATCACCAGTGCCGTCACATAGGAAGAGGATGCCTAGGTACACCCCAGACGACATCCTCTTCCCATTTGGCCATGAACAGGTTGGCCATACTGGGTGGCTGTATTTAGAGATCTGGTTGCTAAGGACATTGATCAACTTCGGTTGAATAAATGTGAGATGCACTCCGCTTTCAATAGGGGACTTAAGTCTCTAAAGGAGCGGAGGGATATCATAGTGAGGCCTGCGGACAAGGGCGGCGGGATTGTTATTATGGACACCGCCGCCTATGACGCAGAGATGCTAAGGTTGCTATCAGACAGGGATACTTATATTCCCCTGAGGGGTGACCCTACCGCCAAATATAAAAAGGAACTGATTGCCCTGGTGAATGAGGGGTTTGATAGGAAGCTTCTCACCAAAAAGGAGAAGGCTTTTCTGGTGCCCTCTGCCCCCAGAGTACCCGTTATGTATTTTTTGCCCAAGATACATAAGGATCCTATTTGCCCACCCGGGAGACCTATAGTTAGCGGTATTGATTCCGTTACCTCCCGGGTGGGCAAATATATCGATCATTTCCTACAGCCTGTGGTGGTAAAAATGCCCTCGTATTTACGAGATTCCATGCAGGTGATTAATGAGTTGGGCAATGTCACCTGGCAGGATAATTATATTTTGGTAACAGCGGATGTTTCATCCCTGTATACCATAATTTCACACCAACATGGCAGAGAGGCGGTGTCTCATTATCTGAGGTTAGAAAGTTTGTTGAGTTTCCAGAGAGATTTCATTATTTCTCTTCTGGACTATGCAATGTCCCGAAATTACTTCTGGTATAATGGCACTTATTATCTACAGAACAGGGGAGTGGCCATGGGCGCGAAATTCGCGCCCAGTATGGCCAACCTGTTCATGGCCAAATGGGAAGAGGATGTCGTCTGGGGTGTACCTAGGCCAGAGCTTGTGCTCTGGCGTCGGTACATCGACGACATCCTCTTCCTATGGGACGGCACGGGTGATTCCCTGGTTGAATTCATGGGAACCCTGAACAACAATGATAGGGGCATCAGTCTGACCTATGAATCAAGCGCGAGGGAGATTCATTTTTTGGATCTTAGGATCCGTATAGAGGAAGGGCAGATTGTTACCTCTACTTTCTTTAAACCAACTGACAGGAACGGATTCATAGATACCACGAGTTGTCATCACAAGTCGTGGTTGGAGTCCGTTCCTGTCAGTCAGTTCCTACGACTGAAGCGTAATTGTTCGCGTCATGAAGATTTCTTGCAGGAGGCCTCTGTCCTTAAAGAGAGATTTCTTGAGAAGGGGTACGACGAGTCTCTTTTGAGTCAGGCCTTGTTTAAAGCTGATTCGAGAGCGAGAGAGGATCTTCTTCAGCCTAAACAGAGGGACTTAAAACGTCCTTTTGATTTTGCATTCCTCTCTTCGTACTCCACTCAACATTTCTCAGTGAAAACTATTCTTCGGCGCCATTGGCACATTCTGCGGAATGATTCAGTGTTGGGCCCCCTCTTACCTCCCCAGCCTCAGGTAATCTATAGGGGTGTCCCTCCCTTAAGGTTGCAGATTGCCCCCAACATTAGGGATCCCCCAAAAAAGGTCTCTTTTTTTCAACAAATGGGAGGCTTTTATAAATGCAGGAGGTGGACTATCTGTCAGCTTAATGTGGTGAAGAAGAGACGAGTTGACACCTTTAAGTCTGGTTCTGGACAGGACTTTAAGATTAAACCGTTTATATCCTGTACCACCAGGTATGTGGTTTACCTGGTGAGATGTCCATGCGGCCTTGACTATGTTGGCCGCACTATCCGGGAGCTTCATGTGAGGCTCAAGGAGCATGTGGCCAACATAGTCAATGGCTTCCCCAAACACAGCCTCTCTAGGCACTATGATGAGTGCCACAATAGGGATCCTAGTGGCACTTTGTTTTTGGGGATAGACAAATTTTCAGGACATTGGAGAGGAAGCAATCTAACGAGAGGGGTTTCCAAGCTCGAAACGAGCTGGATATATAGACTCAAATCTTATACCCCCTTGGGTCTCAACATTGAATGGGATCTAAATGCCCATATTAATAATTCCTAGATTGGCGTTCCCCTCCCTCTCCTTGGTATTTGCTGTGCAATATTTGATAGTTTTATTCAGTGTGTACAATATTTCTGGATTTGTTTTATTATGTAGCATTTTAATGCATGTTTTTTAATATTTTATGTTGTTATTAATTGATGTATGTATTTTTATGTTTTTTTGAGACCTCCTTGTACCTTGGGTGTTCCACACTAGGAGCACGATAGATGGCGCTGTTTCTCCTCGGGCCGTGGTATGATATATTGGGTATCTGTATATCTGATATGGTATATGGGGTAATGCCCTTTTTTGGTTGATCCCATTTATAGTACATTGCTCATTAGAAGGATGGGGGAGGCATCGTAGTGTGGGGTTTTGCGAAGGGATTTTTCCTTCTATTTCCCCATTATGTTACCCTCCTCTCCCTTCCTCTTCCGGTCAGAGTGGTGGTTCCGGTCGTGTGGAGCGCATACCTCACTTCCGGCCACTCAGTTCCGGTGGGCGGTTCTCTCCTCCGCTATAGAAAGCACTGGCGCACCCTGTAGCCACACCCCATGACGACGTCCAATCGGACGAAACGTACGTCGGGTGGCGTGCTGGGTGGCGCGTGCTACGATCCGTGGAGGAGACAGGACGGCCATAGATTCGGTGGTCCACCGCTGGGACGCCCTAAGGACATCTGGGAGGTCTCGGTGCCCATGTATTACATGCGAGATGTAGTACTTTCTTTGTGAGTACCATTCTTCTATTTAAGAATAAAGCCTTTTAAAGCGGTCTGCGCTATGTGA
This sequence comes from Pelophylax lessonae, assembly GCF_965119305.1. NCBI lineage: Eukaryota > Metazoa > Chordata > Amphibia > Anura > Ranidae > Pelophylax > Pelophylax lessonae. Next base: position 250,818,056 of record NC_138772.1, read on the forward strand.
TGTCCCTCTTTTTCTTTGCATAACATACCACATCGAGAGCTTACTAAGACTGCATTGGAGAAGCCTTCATGATTTCCAGTTATGCGCTACTTTTGATCTCTGTGATGGAGATCAATCACTTTTGGTAAGAAGTACTGGTGTTGGAGTGCTTTCTGGTGGTGGTTTTCTGCTCGAGAATTACTTCTTTATGTGGAGACGGACACACATGGACTGCTTTTTTATTGCTTTTTACACATCCTCAAGTGGGACTGTCATTCATTAAGGGTCTTAGCGCCACAGTTTGGTTTTTTATTTCTTTTAATCTGCTACATTTCAGATTAGTGTGGCTGCTGTACCCACTACTGTATATTTGCTGCTTTTACAGTTTTTTACCTTAATGCGCAGCAATTTCATGTTTATTGCCTCTGTATAAAATGACGTATGAGGCCAGAGGCTGCCCCAAGAAGTTCCGGAAAATTTGGTCTTTTTGGGTGGACTCTGACCGGACTACTTCTTCAGTTTCTGACTCTGCATAGCCAGTGGTTTTACAGCCTCTGGAAGGTTTTTTATTTTGGCTGGGAGGGTTCTATAGTAATGTTACGGCTGACAGTTATGTATGTTATTTTTGTCATGGCATTTGTTGTGATATGGAGTCTTGTGTGTGTCTTTTTTTGCTCTTCAATCGACATGCTTCCGGTTATTTCTCTGTTATGTATTGTTTTGTTTGTTCAATAAAATACCTTTAAAAAAAAAAAAAAGACCACAACATAGAGGGGTATACAATGTACGGTTAACAGCAAACACATACACACATCATAGGTTGAACTGGATGGACGGATGTCTTTTTTCAACCTCACTAACTATGTAACTATGTTTAAGTTTTTTTTTTTTTTAAGTAACCTTTAATATCACTTTAAAATGAATTACATTTTTTGATTCCTGATGAACCCTGAAATTCGGCTTACTTTGAAAAAATCAACTGCTGTTTAGGTATTCTAACAGCCATCTTTTTCGGCTGTCAGAATACAATAGCCACAGCAGCAGATATGTCCATTTGTGCTGTATAATGTGGATGAAGGAATCTGTTACTTTTATTTTACTCAGCCTGTAGACTGAACAAAACAAATGTGTGTATGACCAGCTTTAGACTTAAGCCTCGTACACACGCAACGATTGTTGGCCGACCGATCGGCCGTCTTTTGTCCAGTGTTGTTGTGTTGGTTGAAATGTGCTCTAGACTGCACACAAATTTTCTCGGCCAACAACAACCAACTTCAGAAGTGATGTCATGTGCTGGTTTACTTTCCGTGTGTTTTTTCTTCTCTGAGCATGCCCAGTCTTGCTCATCTGATTTTTGTCTGCCGAAATCTGTACTGACTGACGGAAAATCGGCCGTTGTTTTGACGGCCAACAAAAATTTTATAGCCTGCACACCAGATTTTGTTTGGCTGAAAAGTCGCAGTCGGTTGTCGGAAGCATCATACTAACAAGCCGACAATCGGCCGATCGTACGTTGGCCGAAAATTCACGGCCAACAATCGTTGCGTGTGTACGAGGCATAACACATACTTCCCTGTGGCCTATTTGCACTTTAACCACTTGCTGACTGCCCTATAGCAGTTTTACTGCTACAGGGTGGGAGCTCTGTGCCAGATCACGTATATAATATATACACACCGCCGGCTGGCAGAAGCCGATCTGCGGGTGCTGGCCACTCATTGTGACAGCAATGTGACTTCCTTGTGACAGCAATAAAAGTGATCAGATTTTTTTTAAAGCGCACCCGTCCCTGCGTGCTTGCATGCCAAAGAAAATGCATACGTAAGTCGCTCTCGGAAATGCAAACAGTTTTTAAATCACACGTTTGACACATGTAGTATTTGGGGGTTCTAAGTAATTTTGGAGCAAAAATTACTGAGTTTAACTTGTATACAACAAAATGTCAGAAATTGGCATGGTCTTTAAGTGGTTAAATAGCAAAAAGGGTCTGGCTGTAGGCTAGACTAATGAAGCAGGTAATGGTAACCAGGTGAGTCACTGTCGAAACAATGAGTGGCTGGTAATTAACTGACAGCTGAGCAGCCTAGAGCACTGAGAAGAGAGCTACTAGTAATAGCAGAAACCCAGCCCTGACACCCATAACTCAGAACCATAGAGCAAAGATACCATTCCAAAAGATACGAATCCTAGGACATTCCTACCATACATGTGTAGCATGACCCTCTTGAGGGCTGCTGGTTAGTGGAAGTTCCTCTGCACCCTGACCCTGAGAAGTATCCAACCTGCTAGGCAGGGCCGGACTGACCATAGGGCAGACCGGGCATTTTCCCGGTGGGCCGCCCGCGGCTCTCATCACAAACTACTGAGACTGTCAGTCACTCTCTCGGAGTCTGAGACATGGCCACGGCCGGCGCTGGGAGGAGAGGGCGCCCGCCGCCTGGAGCTTCTAAGTGTGCCTCTAGTCTTCTCTACCTGGCTGTATACGATCGGCCGGCCCTGTCTGAGTCTGGGACTTGGGAGAAGAGCTCCACGGCGGCCGCCTCCTCCTTTACCTCACCCCCTAAAGAGGCGAGAATCAGCGGGCGCATCGTACCCAGAGAGAGCATGGACGGCTCCTCCAAATTCCTCTTCGCTCTAACCGGCCCAGACCCGGCCGGAGGACAGGCTGATTGCGGCCGGGCACAGAGCTGCCTGGAACGGAGGACAGGCGGGAGGCGCAGGCTGCTGCGGGAGCCAGTGG